>NW_028258138.1:68890000-70140000 GCF_053883595.1 Heterocephalus glaber
GAGAACTAAATGAGACTAGTGTGGCTGCAAAGGCAGGAAGCCAAACAGGATGGCATAGTTAAAGAGAGCAAAAGGGAGGAATTTTCAGACTGAAATTTTCAAAGATGCCAAATGCCACAATGAAGATGAATTTGGTGAGACTCCAACAGAATACTGGCAATGACGCAGTTTGCCTCTTGAAGAGTATCCATTCAAAACTTATTATGAAGGATGAGACAAGAGAAATGGGCAACTAGATAAAAGGCTATTGTCAAAAATCAACCAAACATTTATCTGCCAATATAATCCCAACATTTTGAAAAGGCCAGTTTGTCCAGAAGCAGGTAGAGTGGAGGCTTTTAGGATGTCATAAGAAAAAACAAGATACTTCCCTCACCATTCTCCCACTTCCACTCAGGTGCTTGAATTCCACTTTCCTTTTGTACAAGAGCATCTCAGACTCTCCTTAATGCTTGCTGACCTCGAGCTCCCATTATGTGCTCATGTATGGTTAGTCACTGTGCTTCCCTTGTTCTCATTGAAGAAGCACTGAAAAGGGCACCACGATGAAGGCTTGCCCAAATTTTTCCCCTGTTAGAACCCAAATTGATTCTCATCTGAAACCAGTGTGTCAGGCATCCTCAGTGAGTATTTACTGATTGTGATGGATGTTGTGACCCTTGATCCAGTCTCAGTGAATCTATTTGTATTTCAGCAGAACAGAATTTGTTTCATTTATGTATTTGTGAAACATTCCATTAAATGTGAAGGTAAAAATCCATGCATAGTAGTCTTCCTTCTTGAGACACCAATTGGCAAATGTAAAAGGAAAGTGGAAAAACTAAAGGAGAGTGGATTGGGGCAATCACTCTTATGAGGGTTTCTGCTGGTCTATAAAGAACTGACTAGATGAATGAAAAAGCATTTCTGATTTAAAAGTTCCATAAAGCCACAGGTGGCACTGGAAATCAACACCCATACTGGACTGTCTGGCTTACAGCAAACACAGAAGAGCTGAAAGAATGGGACTTGTCCAGTTTGAATCCAGAAGTGACCACCAGAACACTCACTTTGTTCCAGCATTGACAAGAAGATTCATGAAAATTTGTTGGTGGAAAACAGTTCTAACTAACTGCTGCTCTCTGTCCTTAATATTCTCAACCACCATCATCTTCCTTTTGTGTCCATTTCATTTGGCAAACATTCCCATGTCTGGGAATACCCATCCATAGTCTTCTAGTACCAACAGTATAGGTGATCAGTTCCCAAGTTGTTCACATATGACCTTAATAATCCGTGACCAGTCCTGGGAGAAGGCAGAGAAGGGAGAGGGAAGTTAAATTACATTGACCCCTTTGATGTGAGCCTTTCCTCTCCTGCTTCCCTATCTACCCAGTGAATAGTTTTTGCTCAATACAAGAAGCCCTAGATAGATGAAAAGGTTCTCATGCCTTTGTCTGTAACTTCATGATATACCAGCAGTGTATCATCTAGAAAGCAAAGGAAGTAGTGGCAGCCCCTCTCCTCAGATCACATCTGATATTATCTAACCCACGCTAAGAGCCACTGTTTATTAGGGATGAAGTAAGACAGACAGCGGCCCTCAAAATCATGCCATATAAAGTCAAGTTGAAGGAATTGGGATCATTCTGCTTAAAAACAATAACCTGGGATGAGAATAGACAGTAATGCCAACCTTTTAGAAACCAAGTTCCCAAACTGCGATCCAAGACTCACTTTTTTAATCACAAAGTGCTGACTGCAATTAAACTTGAATACTGAAATTTTACTTTAGAAAAAACAACATGGTGAATTGGCTTGTGAGCCAACAGAGAAGTTTCTGTATGCCCACTGTGGCACACTTGCCATAGATTTGCCGTCATGAATATAGGATGAGAAAATAGGAGAGTAACAATGCATTGTTGGACTGAGCAAATATTGGTATTTCCATCTTCCTCACTAGACTCTATGAATGCAATGACCATTTGTTATTTGCATTGGGGGTAACAGCACACATCTGGGCCTGTAAGAGGCACTCAATACAGATTCGTTAAAAAATGAAACATTCAAATGTTTAAAGAATTTCAATGTGAGAAGATTAGATTTGCATTTTGCTGTTCCAAATAACAGAATCAGGAACAATGGCTAGATGGTTTAAGGGTGTCTGTTTTGTGTCTGTATAAGAAAGAACTTCTGCAGAGAGGAAGCACTTTAGGGAAAGAAAACCACTTCATCCTTAGAACTATCTAACACAGTCTAACCAAATTTGGGGCAGTGACGGTGCGGAAGAGATTTAAACATCAAGTGTTTTTACCCAGATCATAGACCTCAGTCCTGGCTAAAAGCAAGAGAGTTTGTTTTGTTTTTTACTTTGGTGTTTAATACAAATTCCTAGGCACAATCACCAGAAACTTGATTTCAATTGGTCTAGGGCATTATTAGTCTAGATGAAATGAGGTTCCTTCAAAACTTAATATTCTATGATTCTACATCTGAAGAAATGGAGATTCCTTTCAAAGCATCCTAATTTTGATAACTACATGCCTAGTTCATCAGAGTTCCTCTAACATTGAATACGTAAATGAGCTAGCTAAAGACATATTCCAAATAGGAAGGTAGAAAATAGGAGTCAGGAGCAAGAAGGACAGGGAGAGAAAGAGAGGGACAGGAAGAAAAGGAGGAAGGGAGGGAGGGCGAAGGGGAGGGAGGTGTAAGGAAGAGGGGGAGAAAGAGCAAGAGATATTAAAGTGTATATCTTAATTTTTTAGTTTGAAAATTCTAAATAATTATATTTGCACTAAACCAAAACTTCAGAAAATGTTGGCTGTCCAAATATGCAAAGTTCTTTTCCTGAAGTTTCCTGATATGGAACCATCAGCAGTTGGATCACCAGTAGGCGTGGATTTAATCAAAGATCTCAAAATTCTCAAATTGTGTTTGAGACCTTTCAGCCTGAGGACTGAAAATATCGAAAGTGAATGGGAGAGTACATATGGCTGTTAGAATGCAAGTAGGTGACAATTAGATAATTGCATATGCTGCTTTTTATCCCGAACTATTTTAGTAAAAGTCTGCTCTTTGGTAAATGAATAATTCACTTGTATTTTGAATTTATTTTAAATGTGTCATATTTGAAGCCAGGCTAAGCTATATTTAAATAATTTATTACTTTTTAATAGGTTGAGAAATGGTTTGGGATGTTGCTCTGGACAGATGAAGCTGGCTACCTACTAAAATGGAAAGGATGGGCCCTAATCTTTTCCTTCTATCCAGTAACTAAGGCCAGTCCAATTTGTTGTCTTCTGTAGTTTCAGGTTTCTCTTGAACTGCCTTCCAAGTTCTTAATAATGTTGGCTAAGGGGGTTCAGAACTTACTTGCCACCACCTATGACTCCCAATGATTGAGGACTCAACTTCTCTACATCTGTATCCTTAGAAGAGAGTATACTTCTATAATAAATTTCTAATAGTATTAAAATACAAAGATCTTAAAGTGTATTGAGACAAACATGTAATTATTTTTTTATTTTCCAGTACCAGGGATCGAACTTGGGGCCTTGTGCTTGCCAGACAGGCATGGTGCCACTGAGCTACATACCTGGCATAAAGCAGGTTGGGCTGTGCAAAGACATAATGCCATATCCATAACAAGGATTCCAAGATACTACAAGTGCAGAGGCAATGGTCAGTTCTTCAAACAGAGGCAGGTATGGGACATTGTCCTCAGAGATTGAAATTCTAAACAATATATTTGAACAGAGATTTTAGGTGTGATACCCACATTTTGGGTAAAAAAAAAAAAAAAATCTTCAGAAATTGAAAATACTATTACCTTCAAGAAAAATCTCACCTAAAAAAAAAAGAAAAAAATCTCACCTGGTACTTTTTAATAAGACACATGACCAAATAATTTTATTTATCAGACCATTTTTAATGTTTCATTTATAATTAATTCAAAAATACAGCAGGAAGGGAAGTAGGAGCATTGTGATTTATATGTATAATGACCCCCAAAAGTCTTTGTACTCAAAGGTGGGACTTTTGGAACAACTGGGTCAGGGAGTCCTATACTTATCACTAGATTAATCCATTGATTAGCTCTTAGCTAAATGTGGAGGGCCTGGTTGGAGAAGGTCAGTCACTGGAGACATGATTTGAAGGGTGTATCTCTCCCCCCATCTCCTCTTCACTCCCTTCCTGGCTCCCACGGGTTGAACAGGCCATTCTGCAATGTTGTTTCTGTTTTGGATCCAGCTGACCATGGAATGAACACTCCAAAACCATGAGCCAAAATAAACCTTTCCTCTTTCAGTTGTGAGTGTCAAGTATTTTATTCTAGTAAGACAAAACTAGGTACCAGTGGAGTCATTACTGTGACTTTACCTGACCCTATAGTTTAAAAGACTTTGAAATTAACTTGTGAAAGGTGTTTAGAAATTTTTGCAAAAGAGGCTAGTGAAAGCTTAAAATGATTTCAGCAGAGCCTAATGGAAAATTCTAATCAAATCTCAGAAGACCAGATTGGAATGCAGACAATAAGGGCCAGACTCATGAGGTTTCATAAGTCCTCATGGGAATGAGGACTCTAATAGATATTAGACTAGAGGCCATTCATATCACATTTTGACAAACAATTTGCCTACATTTTGCCCCCATATCCTAAGATATTGTATGTGGCTAAATTTAAAGGAGACAGACTAATTAATCTGGTAGGAGAACTTTCAAGGCAGCTCAAGCTGTGAAATAGATACTGCTGGCTACCCTCAGACAGATTTACAGTGAGAATCAGGAGCAAAAAAAAAGTGAAAATTTTGCAGCTTGATCAGAAAGGAGACACCTATAAAGTTGAGGCCAAAGAGAATATGGTTGCTCAACAGATTAGTACCGTTATAGAGAAACCAAGTGCATTGCATCAAGACAATAAGAAAAAATGGCTTGTGGGCATCTCAGGAAATTCCCAGATCCTATGCATCACAGTAAACTCCTTTGAAAGACTGCTTTGAGAAGAAAGCCCCAGGGTTCCCTACTCATTCAGAGCCACCCAGGGAGATGTATCCCCAAGTCAAGCCATTCCAGTACTTAAAAGTCACTGTAGCCATGGTCCAAGTGGGTCTGGCTACTGCTGGAGCTGGCACAAAACTTGACATCATCCATGTGGTACTTAATGTTTTTTGTTTGTTTTTTGTTGGGGTTTTTTTTTTTTTTTTTTTTTTGGTACCAAGGATCAAATTCGGGACCTTGCACTTGAGAATGTGGTACTTAATTTACAAGCACTCAGAGCATAAGAGTTTTGGGGTCAGGCTTCTACCTAGATTTCAGTGGAAGGCCTTAGAGGGCATGCAATGTGCCTGAGTGGGTAGTGTGTGAAGCTGTGAAAGTGAAGCCAAAAGTGCATTGGAGATTCTAGGAAGTTGGAGATACCAAGATTTTGGAGCATCTGTTGAGGAAATCTACAGGCAGCAGGTTGAGCCAGCCTAAGAGAAAAGTTATGAGGGCTGCAATCATCAGAGCCATATGAATAGGGCTGCCTAAGCCCTTTGGAGCTCATGTCTTGTCACCACACCACCTGGATGATGGACGTGGAGCTAAAGGATTTAACATTTACCCTGCTGTGGTTTTGTCTTCCTTTGGTTTGAATCCTTTCTATGCCCATGCTCCTCCCTTTTGCCATGGGAATATTTACTATGTGTCACTGTATGTTAGAAGTATTTAACTTTCTTTTTGACTTTTACGGGGTTCATGGCTGAAATATGTCTTGAGCCTCAGAGGAGACTTTGGACTTGGACTTTTGAGCAATATTAGAAATTTTAAGATTTTTGTGACCCTTGGAAATAGGCTAACTATATTTTACATGAGACAGACATGAACCTTTTGGGGGCCATGGGAAGAATGTTATGGTTTAGATCTAAAATGCCCCACAAAAGTCTCACTTGTTGAAAGGTAGGGCTTTTGGAAGGTAAGTGAATCACTGGAGTGCTATTTTCATTGGTGGATTAATTCACTGATGAGATTATAGTTAAATGTACTGTTAGGATGTGGGGCCTGGTTAGAAGAGGTAAGGCACTAGTGACATGTCTTTTGAAGTTATATCTCTATATCTCTCCCAAGCTCCCTCCTCCTTCTCTATCTCTCTCTCTCTTCTCTCTCTCTCCCTCCCTCCTGGCAATTATGAGCAGTTTTCCTCCACCAGGCCCTTCTGCCATGCTGTTTCTGCCTTTGAACCAGCTGACCATTGACACTCTGACACCCTAAGCCAAAATAAACCATTCCTCTTTAAATTACAGATGCCATGTACTTTGTCCCAGTGACTGGAAAGTGGCTAATATAAGGAGACTCTAGAGTAATTGAACTTTGCAATTTTCAATATGATTGCAGAAGACTTTGCTAAGAATGTGATATTTCACTAAGGACTCTAAGAAGGTGAGGGAACTATTCAGACACATGTCTGGAGAAGGAAAATTGAAAGCAAAGAGAATATCCTGGAGTATTGGAAGCCAGTATGGTCACTGAACACATATAACAAGAAAAAAGGAGACATTAGAACACTAGCTCATAAACAAGTGTGAAGAGCCTTGTAGACATTTTTAAAGATTCGGGCTGACTCTGGGTGAAATGTGAATATATTTAAGGTTTTGAGCAGAAGAATAATCTGACTTTGGCTTACAAAAGATCCACAGTTTTGTCTAACATGTTAAAACTCTGCTTATAGGGGGCCAGGATTGAAGCAGGGGGATAGTCAGAAAAAATATTGCAATAAAATAGGTAAGAAGATGGTGGCTGGGATCACAGTGATAGCAGAAATATTAAGAAATGATCAGAAACAAGATACACAAGTATATTGAAGATAAACCCAGTCAATTGTGCTAATTGCATTGAAAATAATATATGAATTAAAAGATAAGTAAAGGATGACCTTAGAGGTTTGGGTTCAAACAACTGGAAGGAAAGAGTTGTCCTTTACTATGGGACATGTCTTTTATAAATTCAAATGGAGGGGGCTGAGGGATTTAGCTCAGTGGTTCTGCTGCCTGCCTTGCAAGCACAAGGTCCCAAGTTTGATCCCTGGTACCAAAAAAAAAGCTAAATTCAAATGGAGAATTGAGTAAGGACATGGTGTGTCCATCTCACATCCATGTGAAAGTTCAAGAAATAAACATTTGAGAGTCTTCAGATGTTGTACAGTATATGTATGAGCATGAATATAGACAAAATAGGGAAGACATCTGAGGATTGAACCATAAGGACTCTAGATTTAGATATCAGGAAGATAAGAATGCATCACCCAAATGGTCAGAGATGGGATAGTCACCAAGGCATGAGGAAACTAAAAGAGTGTGATGTCCTGAAAGCTAAGTAAAGAAACCATTTCAAGAAGAATAGTATAATCCAACATGTTAAAAGTGACGGTATAGCAGTGACAATGGAAGCTGAGAAATGATCTGTCTTTAGCAATGAGGAAGGTGTTGATAGTCACTAGAAGAGTAGTTTGGTTGGAACAGAGGAGGTAAAATGGCTGAGTAGAATGGCTTCACAACAGGAGAAAGTACAGAGGTCAGGTATAGACAGTCCACATAGCCTTCACTGACTGATAACAAAGAACTAAATAGATACCATATAGTATTGCCCATTTAAGCAGAACTCAGTACACATAAAATGGACCTGTGTACCTACTCTCAGAGGAAGAAAAGAGCTGCTACCTGTTTCTAACATGGTGAGACATTTTTTAAGTGCCCATGTTGTCTACCTCCCTGGCTTCTGCTCTTGTTCAATTTGACAATCTTGATGGCAGGCTAGGATTTCAGCTCCAAGCAATTTTGTAGACCATAATACAATTCCACACCCCAAATTCCTCAGGCCTCCACCCAATCAATAAATTGCAGTTAATGCCCTTAGGAAAAATGGTCTCTGATGAGACTTGGTGTTAACAGCCAATCCAACCCCATTAACTTCCACATCTGGAAATAAGGTGAGTAAGGAAAATGAGACTGATGGCTTCAATTTAGTTCTCATTTATCAGCATCACAATAACCTGACTCAACTACATACAATTCAGGGTGATTGGATGAATTTGCTGAGTAGAGGTCCAAGAAAATATAATAAGGAGGCTGAAGGTCAGGATCCAGGATTACTCCTAGCTATTTCAAAGCACCAGGTTTAGAGTCAGGGAGCAAGAATAAAAAGACACCAAATAAGAAGCTCAGAGGCTCCAGTCCAGAAAATTGATCAGTGCTGATGTTGCTTCTCTGAGACTTTTGACCCTTGATATATAATCTCAAAAATAAACAATAATTGCATAAACTTTACATTTCTATAATGTAATACCCTCTAAAATGCATCATTGTCTTATTTTTCTTAAATACCTTAGCAAGAAATAATATTCTCCATTTCATAGATGGAAAAATGGGGCCAGGGATTTAGCTCAGTGGTTCCAGCACCTGTCTGGCAAGTACAAGGTCCTGAGTTCAATCCCCAGTACCAAAAAAAAAAAAAAAGAGTAGCATAGATGGAAAAACTGAGCCTGGAGAGGATGAGAATAGTGAATGGTGATGGCCAAGAAAGAGCATATTTTATTTCCGTGAATAACTAACTCCCTGAATGAGACAAAGAATTGGCATTTGAGTTTGACAAAATTTGAAAATATGTGTAATGGAGTGAAAAAGATTTTACCAATAAACATAAAATTTCTCTTTTTTCTTAAAATGTTTTGTTAGGTTTTTATTTATTAATATATGTTTGAATTACACAATGTTTACATTCCTTTGTGGAGTTGGTACATGTACATAACATACCTTAACTCTTTTTTTCATCCTCTTTCCCTCCCTTCTACCCCTCCCTCCATCTCTTGATCCTCTTCCCATTTGAAAAAGACCTGTCTCCCTACTTTCATTATCTTTCATTTTTGTTCTTTATTTATATTTTTAGTTTCTCACATAAGAGAAACCATGTGATATTAAGCTTGTGTGTCAGATTTATTTCACTTAACATTATGGTCTCAAGGTGCATTTTCCTACTAATGACTCAAGTGTATCCTTATTTATGGCAGAGTGGTACTATCTCATGCATAAATAGCACATTTTCTTTATCCATTCTTAAGGAGAAAATTGTTCAGTGTTAGGAAATACCTTCATAAACAGCAGATTCTGATTTACCCAGAAAAATCCAAATTTTTGCCTTTCATCCCAGAGAAATTATTAATATTGCCCACTTTCACTTATATTTACCACATATAAGCTACCTGAGTGGAAGTAGGTGAGAACATGATATCAGAGACCCTTGCAGTGGATGCCAATCTCCTGCTTGGTGCTACAATGCATGGTGAGAAGAAAGACTTAGAAACAGAGACAGGGAAGTGGAATGACCTGTGCTTGAGCAAGCAAAGGCTCTGAAGAGCCAGAACTGTCGATATCTATTGGTGACACAATCATTGTTAGGTTGGGGTAAGGGGGCTGCACGTAGTTACTAAGGATATGTTTCTGTTGCAGGCAAGGCTTGTAAAAGAAGAGACAAAGCATTCTTTTTGTTAGGCTGGGAACAGAATTTGGGTAAGAGTCACTCTGACCTCAGCTTTGTGTTATCTCATATACTTTGGTCAGACTCACTTCTTAAAATAAGCCAAATGCGGGGTTAACTCTTTACAGTCTGCACAGCTGACAGCCTGCTTTGGGCATAATCAGTAGGGTAGTCTCCCACAAGGTGACCCTGCTCAAGAGCAAGGGTTATCAGGAAATGAAGTAGACAAGGATTAGCCAAACTGCTCTGCTTTTGACATAAACAGGAATAGAGAAAAGAAACAGAAGAGAAAAATGAGTGAAGAAACTAAATATATGATGTGTGACTAGGGCACTGTGTGAGGTTCATGGCCAAATTCCCTTTCCCATAGCAAAGTAGCCAAAGGAATTTCAAAGACAAGAACATCTGATCTCCAATTTGAAAATGTTTTTGTTCCTACAATGTAAAATCTTGTTGTATCTTGCCTCTCCCCCACTTCACTCCAGTCTACTATATATGTATACACTTTAAGTTAGATTTTGATAGAGAAATTACAGAAATATGAGTGTCACAGCTAGGGCTAAGAGACAGAACATAGAGAACACACAAAGGAAAAGTAATGATGGAAAAACTGAAATATGGGAAAACAGATCTTCAGAGCCAGAGGTGACCAAGAATAGGTAAGCCTCTAGGAATTCACAAAATCCACAGAACCAGGGTTGGCACTTTAGGACAATGTCCTATAATTTTCAAAGAGTAGAAATAACCAGCTCATACTTAGATTTCATAAATAGTAACTACAGTATGAATTTATAGTTGATTGGTAATCAGAAAAGCCATTGAAATTCCTTAAGTATTGTATTCAAACTTAAACCTATCAATTTATATTTATTCATCAGTGAATCAATGTGAAGTTAAGGCTCCTGCTACCATGAGCCTATTTATGGGAGTCTCCCATTGTCTTTCTTATCTAAACTCATTTGTAATGTAACATCTAATTTCTGTAGATGAAAAAAAGTAATCTAATTGCAGAACTCTTCTAGACTTACATTTTTAAAAAATTTTGCATATGTTTTTCCCATTCCTAATTTGAAAGTTCTTAACAACTTGTTATATTAAATCTTTCCAAGAAAGCTTAGCTTTCTTATAAATACTTTCTTATTGCATTAATATCCCTTCTATTTGTAATATTCAACAAAAATTATACAGTTAGGATACCAGATGCAAAAAGCATAAGCACCATTGCTAACAATGTAATCAACTCTTGAGAAGCAGAAACATCACCTGAGGGAAGGACAGTACCATATGTTCTGCCACCACACGTGGCAGTGGTGTTCCATGTTTTACAGAGGAAAGCATGATCTCTGTTATTCCAGATACTTGTAGAGGTTTGTTTCAAAAGCAGCTGTTGAATTTCCTGAACTATTGGGCAACGGCAACTATGGCCATACCTTGCACTCTTGCTGTCAGATTCCCAGACCCTCCATGTGGTACTTCCTGTGACCTCTTCCATTCCTGCAGGTGAACTCTGAGGTAGGAGGTAAAGCAAGAACATATAAACAACAGGAAGCCATCAGCAAGAATCAAGAAACCAAACTGAATAAGGACAACTATGTCAAAACATCAGGAAACTAATATATAAAGGTCATCTTGCCCCCCACCCAAAGACTCCCAGGCACCCAGAAAAAAGTACCTATATCCAACCTCATTTGCATTGCAATTTTGACCTCCCTCTACCCATGACCTCCCTCTACCCATGCTTTAAAACACTATGACATGTACTATAAAAACCTTGTATGGTCAAAAATCCCCCTTCCAATAGGTGGGCTGATTCAAGTATCACACTGGGCCATGACTTCTGTCAACCCCAAACTATAGATCCTCCCATAATGCCAGGACCTTTAGAGATGGACTAACAACCCAAAGCAAGGCTATGAGCTCTTCTCATTGGCCCACTCCCACCTTGTGAGAGTGTACTTTCATTTCTTGCACTTTAATAAATCTTACTCTTGTTACTTCTTTTGAGTGCCTTGCTCAATTCTTTGGGGTACAAAGAACCTGGAAACAATTCCCCCCAAGACCTTCCATCTGATAACCTGACCAAGAGTTCAGAGCACAGCCTTCCCTATGGGGAAAAAATCACCCCATTCCTAACTGAATATACATACTATGGGACAGGCTTTGAAGGAGGGTCAAACTTCAGTGAAGCCTCGGAAAAGAAGCCTTCTACTAAAGCCAGACAGAAAGCTCCCAGAGATTCTCAAGGAGATGTGGTAACATTTAGTGGTAATGACTAAATGTGTGTATTCTGTGTAAATTAGGACTCTCTTCTTTGGCTGGAAAGGGCAGAGAGCTAAATCTAAGCAGCAGTCAGAGAAAGCAAATTTTCTCCTAATCAGAAAAGTACAATCATGGTGAAGTGGAGCTGGCAAATGGAGCTAGTAAGAGTAATTAGGCTCTTTTTTTCATTCCCTCCAAACTGCAAGAAAAGAAAGGTGGGCATCTGAGAAGGAGGAAGTTAAAACTTTCTGAAAGACGACATTGTTTATTAATTGAGGCTAGGTTATGGTTGACAATTGTTTTGGTAAAGAAGTCCTGGAGAGACCAACAGCCTGGGGAAGTGCATGAATTTACAGGAGCTTCTGATATCAGAAATTCTAAAGTGTTAACATTATTTCTTTAAAGTTATAGATTTGTAAAGAGATTAATTAATCATGATAAGCAGTCAATAGGTGAGATTTCTAACTGTACATAAGTTTCCTGTTTCCTTAGATTTTACTCCTCTTGTAATATTTAATAATACATGGGGGGAGGGGTAGTAAAAAAGGTTGATGTTTTTCTAAGAAAGGCAAAATTGGGTAAAAGAAACATACCAGCGATAGCAAACTGCAAACTATCAAATGCTGGCAACTGGCAGGAGGATGGGGATGCAAAAAAGTGGCTCAAGCTGAGCTGGATATTTTGTTGGTTTATAGTTTAAAAACACAAAAAGCAGCAAAGAAATTGAATGGCAGTAGCTGTCTGGGGGACAAGGGGAACAGATTCACGCATTTCGTTTTACCTGCTGCCAACTTTGCCTAGAGAAGAATAACTTTGGTTCCAGCCTAGCCTTTGTCATTTGAAGTTGGGAGGCAGATATTACTGAATTCTCTCCACACTTCTTCCTTTTCTCCTCTTTTCCCCCAGCTCAGATTCATAACAACGAGGTTCATGCCGGGGCCTCTGTAGGAAACCATCAACAGTAGCTGCTAATGGGAAACCTAATGACAATTTAATGGGCCTGGTAAAGTTAAGAGAGTTGAGCAGATAATATTTATAATAGAAGAAAAAAAATACTGCACTAAGCTGAAACAAGAGGTGGACAGGGTGGGAACTGTTAAGCCCAAGAAAGAAAAATCTGTAGTTTTCTAGAGAAAAGCTCTTTATCACACTTTGGAAGGCTTCCACTGCACCCACACTAATGGGGAGACATAAAGGGAGGGATGAAACCACATTCCCCACATACCATAACATTTCCTAGGACACCTGTATTAAGTAACAAGCAGTGGACTAGGGTTTTTCTTCATTTGCATTTATGAAGTAGTCTCAACCCATGGGAAATAGATTGAGACTGAGTATCTAAGGCTTGGCCTAAATCCATCAGAAATAAAATATGTTGTCAATCAAATTCAAATATGGCCATAGCAGCAGAAGAGCATGGTTATATAAATATTTCCCAAACCCTGGTACATTACCTGGTTTTATCAAACCAACACAAATTCATCTTTATAGCTTGAATTTTTCATCTTCTGCATTCAGGTAGTATTAACATACCTGAAACTCTGGAAAATAGCACTTATAGTAATCCCCCTGCCTGTAGCAATGTGTAAGAAATACAAATTCTGGAGCCCCTTCTTAAGCCTACTTACCCAGAAAATCCTGGAGGCGGGGCCCAGAATCTGTGTTTTAACAAGCTCTCCAGGTGACTCTGACACACATTCACGTTTAAGAGCCACTGGTCTATAACATTGATTCTCAAACCTGGCTGCACATTGGAATGACCTATGAAACTGAAACAACAGTGCAGTTACTGGTTCCCTTCTCCTCCCCTACCTCCAGAGATTCCGATTTAATTGGCATCAGGTGCAGCCTAAATGTTTGGAATTTTTTTTAACTCCCCAGATGATTCTAATGTGCAAGAAAGTGTGAAAACCACTAGAAACCACTCAGCAAATGAAAGTGAACAGCCAACTTTTTACACCTAAGACAAAAAGATAGTCAACGGGTATTCAGAGTCAACAATTATAAATAGTTATAGGTAATCTATACTGATAGACTAAAAAAGGGTTTTCCCTTGGCCATATTTCAACCAAAAATAAAATAAAAAGTTAACCCCAAAGTCTTCAGCTTGATTTATTTAAATGTCTACTTGAGATTTCCTGTTTTATCCTTATGGGATGGGAACTCAGAGTTTTGCCCTTAGGAACTTTATCTCCCCTTTATAAAGCACCTGACTCTGGCTCTCTCACAACCATTTAAAAGCCCTGTGGATGCACTCCTCACACTGCAATGCAGGAACACAGAGCTATGCATTGTTGTACTGTGGGCCCCAGGAAGCCATAGTCACAGGTGGCTTATGTGTCTAGAGACTCCAATTTATTCAAAGATAGATTCTTTCAAGTGTCTTACCATTAGGACAACATAGCTACATTATGAATTGTGTGCTGGCTAAACATGATTGTATCAGCTTGATTGCCTTAAGAGCTGCCCAGAGGATTAATAAAGCACACTTCTGGGTGCTCATGGAGACATAACCTTGGGCACCGTATCTACTCCCAGGCCCCTTTCTGTCTGGCACTCTTCCCCAGCTCTACTTCCCAGGTGCCATGATCATCTTTGCTCCACTATGTCCTTCTGCCATGATCTTTCTCTCTTAGAACCACCAACTGTGGACTGAATTCCCTGAAATTGTGAGCAAAATTAAACCTCCCCTACTCTAAATTGTGGGTGTTGATTAATTTTTCCTAGTGACAGGAAAGGTGACTAATACAAATTAGGAGGCAAAATTTGATCATTCTGGGTTTTCCCCCAGTCCTCCTGAGAAAAGTGTCCATTTAGTCTCTACTGCTGTGACAAGCCCCTCACTTGGACAGCTGGAAAGGCACTTACATTGGACAGTTCATGTACACTTATTGAAAATGGTTTATTTTGGAAGAAGGTAAAATATAAATAAACAAATAAAGGAATTACCCCTTGAGATCCCTTCTACACCTTTTTTTATTCAAAAAAGGTTATTTGTATCTCCTCTCCTTCAACCATTGTCTATTCTTCAGATTTCTTCAAAGTCCAATATTCAATAAAGAGAAGGGATCTGCTTTGATATGAGAGATGCATAAGATCCCACTATGGCAGACATTCCGGACACCTTTGAAGCAATAAGAAAGCCAGCCCCTTAAACTGTTGAATGAAAACTGACTTTGGGGTTTGTTCCAGTGAGAAAGTCTGTTGTGGGAGCCAGTCAGGACTTAAAGGAACCCAGCAAGAAGCTAGGAGGAGATAGCATGTTGAAATTCTGATCCAAAGCAGAAAGATATTAAAACCTATGAGGCCAAAGCTTGAAAAAAATAAGGCTTCCCTACCTTCTCCAAGAAGAGAAAGAGAGTAGAGAATGAATGACAAAAGTTCAAATCAGGATTGAATCCTTGATCAAGGAGATATTGCAGGGCATTTTATAGATAATTTTGGTACCAAATTTATACATTTATAGCACCCAGAGGGATATTGCTCAGCCTTTCTATTATATTCCAGATGAAAAATGGAACTCTGCTCTTCAGAGCTTTCATAAAAAATATGGTAATAAAATTTCCCATACAGTTGGCCCTGTCACCTTGCTTTTCTCTTTTCCTAAACAAGCTTGAACTTATGGAATTGGGGGTGTTTTTTTCATTTAACTTCGGCTTTAGGCACCGGACACTGTGCTGCATTTCAAAGGCCTCTCACTTCTGCTGTGTTCCACTGAGTGCAAAAGGCAGCACAGACAAGGGCAGCCTCCCTTGGGTTTGTCGACATTTTAGAGAAATGCATTTCTTTCTTTTCTGTCAAAGAAAAGTAAAATATAAAACTCCTAACTATTAACAGTAGTAAGGTGTTCTGAGCAACAAAATAAGCATAACCATTTTCCAGAAAATTGAGGAGTTGACTCTGTACCCTTTCACATTCATTGCACTGGAGCCATGGTGTATTGGTACCAAGGAGAAACTTAGCCACCACCTAGACCAAGACCCATTCTGACATGGAAAAAATGAGCCACAGAGAGGGGAGGTGAACACTCAGGACGCTGAATTACAGCCCTGCCCCTCATGCTTTCGCTTCCCATGTTTTCAGTTATCCACGGTTGACCATAGCCCAAAAATATTGAATGGAAATTGTCAAAAATAATTAAGTTGGGCTGGGGATTTAGCTCAGTGGTTTCGCCGTCTGGTGTGCAAGCACAAGGACCCGAGTTCGATCCCTGGTACCAAAAAAATAATAATAATAATAATAATTAAGTCATCAGTTTTAAATAACTTTTATATACAATATATTATTATCATTGCTGTATTTTATTGTTATTTGTTGTTTATCTCTTACTGTACCTAATTTATAAATAAAATTTTATCATAGATGTGTACATAGAGGAAAAAATATATTATCTATCATCTATCTCTCTCTCTGTCTATGGCTTGGTACTAGTCACAGCTTCAGGAATACTCTAAAGGCCCTAGAACATATCCTTCACAGATAAAGGGAGATTTCTGCAGTTCCTTTCCCTGGCTACCCACGTTAACGAGCCCCTAAATTGCCACAGAACGGTTAATAGAACCAGCCAACAATAATAAGGAAACAGAGTGAGGAGTGGGAAAGACCTGATGCTTGATGAGTGTAGAAAAGCAATGCATGCTCAGAATTATATATTTTATTAGTGCCTGTTAATGTTATGTGATGATGGGGTTTATTTGGGAAGTTGGTACATACAATTAAAGTATCTTAATTTCAACCTCTTCTCCCTTGTCCCCCTCTCCCTTTCCTTCTCCCTTCCACTTATTCCTTTGATTTCTGGGGAAGCAACAGAGGCACAGCATAGTGCAGGAAAACTGAGGCGAGGGTGGACTGCACAGAAAGCTCCCAAGGATGATGCTGCAGGTCTGGCCTGGGCTGAGACCCTCTAGTCTGCCAGTCTCCTAGCTTGATGCTCCTAGACAGGCACTAACTGCAAGGTCTGGCATGTGAGCATGTGTGTTCTTGTACCTAAGTAAGTGGAAAGTACACCAGAATTTAGAAAGCAGATTCTAGATCCCGTATCCTTACCTGTAAAATGGGGTTAATTATTCTTGCCCTGTAAAAATGCAGTGAGACATGTGAATTTATTTGTAAGTCGATAATGGAGGGCAAGAAAGCACTTAGCTTAGTTAGCTGTACTTGCTATGATAAAGTACATAGACCATATGCCTTATAAACAATAGAAATGTATTTCTCAACGTCCTGGATGCAGAAGCACCCATGATCAAGGTGCCAGCACAGCAGGCTGTGATGAGAACCCTCTTCCAGTTGGTGGCTGGTGACTTCTCACTATGCCTTCACTAGGAAGAAAGAAGACAGTATAGAGCTCTCTATGGACTCTTTACTAAAGCCGTCAGCCCCATTCATCAGAACTCTGCCCTCATGACCTAACTAGTTCCTGAAGACCTCGGCCTGGTAATATTATCACACTGGAGTTAAGATTTCAACACACAAATTGGGGAGGGGTGGCAAAAGCATTTAGTCCATAATAGCATTGTTACTTCTATCATCATAATCAATGCTATCTCAGGCCTTTAGGGAATTTCTGATGTAAAGTCCCTGGGTCTAAAGATGGGGAAAGTCGTTGTGATACAAGAACAGGCTTTGGAGATAAGGAGGCTTTTCCAACAGCTGAGTGACCTTAGGCAAGTTACCTAACATCTCTGAATCTTAGTTCCATAGCACATATTAGGAACTTAATAAACTGTAGTACTGAATAACAATACTAATAAATAGGCTAATAAAGTTCTCTCTGAAAATAAGTTAGTGTCAAGGCCAGTACAAAATTGTTCTCTTTGTTCCCTCTCTTACCTATGCAAATCCAGGCCCACCTGGGCTTATCTATGTACACCTTGTCCTCATATGTTCTCCATCTGTCCCTTTCTAGCTCTGCAAGTGTGGACCAGTCACAGTTTAATCTGCAAATCAAGAAAAGAAACAACTAGAACAAAGTAAAAAAGAGAGAGAAAAGTACTGTCAAGACCATCCATTTAAAAATTAACTAGCTAACCTGATAATAAAATATTCAATATATTATGTTGAAAATTTATGAATAATAACTTGAAATAATTGCTTTTATTTGGCTTTCTTATTACATATACAAAAAAATTACATCTCCCAGTAAGTCAAAGAAGCATAGCTGAAAAATAGTAACAAGTCCACTGGCAAAAATGGCAGAAACCACAGTACCCTAATCTATATGAAAAATATTAAACAAAGAAAAAAATACTCATTACTCTGTCAGCTTCAAGACATTTTCAGGTTGTTCAAACTGGAACAAGTCCCTCTTGGTCTTGTAAAACTCACTGAATTGGAATAAAGTAGTGTACAGAGCAACCTCATCTTCAAAGATGCCATGTAAAATATACATATGAATAAGCAGGGGGTTTTTTTCTCCACTCTGTTCTGAGCACTGAGCATGTCTTAGTGGTGCAATATCAAGGAGAGTTCCCATTTTCCTCCCCCTGACATCACTTTCCAACTTTAAGGCCCCTGCCACTGTCAAGGGAGCACTCCTGGCTCCTCCAGTGGGCACTGGGCACCCTTAGCCAATGAATTTGACAAAAGTACTAACACCTCTTTCTTCTAAGACAGTACTTGGTAAATAGTGTCATGGTATACACTGTTTGTATCTGAAAAAGCAAATAAACTAAAAAGACATGTTTGTAGATATATGTGTCAGTGCTTGGCTCTGTGAATTCCTACTGAATCGCCAATTAAAACAGGGGCAAGCAGGATCTGAGATCCAAAACAAGGCTCAGTGTGTGAATTTTAACATTACATACACATCTTTAGAAGTGGAGAGTTCAGGTACACACACCATTCCCATTCTGCCACACACTGATCAGAGAATGCTGTATTTAGGATTAGGGATCCCATCCTCCCATCCAAACTCTGCCATCCTTTGCAAGGTGAGGAACCAGGGAGCAAGATGACTGTGATTTGGAGACAGAAGTCCTGGTAAAGGTCACACTGTCAACCTCAGCTCTTTTCATTGGAGCTTCCCTTTTTCTTCCTAGTTATGGACACTGAGTGTCTCTCTAAAGATAAAGTAAATGCCCAAGGTGGCAATGCCTCTCTGCTTAATACTTTAAACTATAATTTGCAAAGAATATTTGAGACCTTTCAGTAGGTGTAACTGCTTCTCTAGCACCTAGCATAGTGTCTAGTGCATTGTAGACTCTCAGTAAATAAAGTTCGTTGAAGGAATGGAGTACTTAGCCTAGACCAGTGTGTGTGTGTTGGTTTATCTTTTGTTAGGTTCCTTTCCTCCAAAAATAACATACATACAATAAAATGCATACATAACAAGACATTCAAATATCAAGTCAGAGATCCACGCTATGTAGAACCATGCTCTGCCAAATGGTAGTAGTAGGATCTATTCATGATCAAGATCAAGAGATTACTTGATAGTGGACCTTTTAGAGCTTTCAATGATACAAACAGTCTGCTGTGGCACATGTGCCATGGGTTCGTCACCACTGGCCTAAACTATCAAAAAAACAAAAAACAAAAACAAAGAAAAGATGTAAATACTAGAATTTACATCAATAGATCTCAAATTATAACAGAAAAGATAGGTTTTCTTCTGATTGTTAAAAGAAATACAACTCATAAGAAATGAGAACTTAACAAAAACAAAGCAGACAAAAAAACCAAAAAGGTAAATTTGACTCCAAAAGCATCCATGTTTGAAAATAAAATATGACAAAAGCAGAAGGGACCAAACACTCACACATGTTGGAACTTGAGAAATAGAATAACTCACCAAAATGATGCAGGTGGACCATCAAGCTTCCAGAAGTTCACAGCAGAAGCATAGGCAGGTGATTTGAGCACTGGAAGTCAGGGTTTGTCGTGACTCACCAGCAGGCAGACCAGAGCAGGCCTGAGATAGCCCCACTGCAGATCAGCCTACTTCCTGAGGGCTGAGCACCAGGGACAGCACTCCAGGAACTAGGTAAGCACCTCTCATTTAGGCAAAGATTAGCACTAAAGCTCCTTCAGGATGGCTGCTGAAGAAAAAGAAGTTCCTTAAATCTCCCCTCCTTCTCAGCAACACAAGTGGCCCTTGAGACCAAAGTGGAGCTGAGATACAGCAACAATATTGACAGTAAACATTGATGTGACCCTCACTGTGCTGGGCACTGCTAAAAACATTCACCCATTTAATCTTCTCATCAACCCCATAAGGCAGGCACTATTATTATCATGCCCATTCTACAGATGAGGAAAAGGAGGAACAGAGTGCTCCCATACGTGTCCAAAGTCATGCAGGGAATGCACAACATAGCCAGGATGTGAACCCAGGCTCTTAGTGCTGCCTCTGCCTCCTTTCAGGGCCCCTGGCTGTGGAACTGTGAGGGAGGAGTCAGGAAGCTTCCAGTTCTTCCTAAGCAAGATTAAAGAAACCAATTACCTATACAGAGAACTCCCTGATGAGATCCACACTTTGAAATATGCACAATTAGAAAGCAGAGCACATAACCAAAGACTCATACACAGGACTGTGTGACCCTGTAAGAATAATTCAGCAGGGAAAAAGCCTCAAAGGGCCTGAGGTTTGTTCATGTAGTGAATTTAAAACCTGTATATTATGACTGTGACGTGCAGAAATAGAGCTTAATTCCCCTGCTCAGGAGCCGTGTTTCCATTCACCTGTCCCTGCAAAGCCATGTCATGGCTTGTATGGTTTAGATCAAAGTCTCCTTAGGCAAATGTTCAGAACATTCAGCCTCCTCCCTTTTTGTTCTCCTGTCCTCTCCTGTCCTTCTGAACTCACATTTTGCCTTAAATCTGGAGAAGAGACTTCTGGATCAGAAGTCCTATCCCACTGGTTCCTGGCCTAGAAGCGATGCATGTGGGGCTATTTCAAATAAAATTGAATAAAATGCAATTCCTCAGTCACACATGCCATATTTTAAGTGTCTCATAGCATATGTGGTTACCACAAGTGAAATGTACACATGTAGAACATTTCCATCATCGTAGAATATTCTACTGAATAAGCACTACGTGTGTGTGTGTGTGTGTGTTGGTTTATCTTTTGTTAGATTCCTTTCCTCCAAAAATAACATACATACAATAAAACGCATATATAACAAGACATTCAAATATCAAGTCAGAGATCCATGCTATGTAGAACCATGCTCTGCCAAATGGTAGCAGTAGGATCTATTCAAGATCAAGATCAAGAGATTACTTAACCTCCCTGAGTCTCAGTTTCCTTGTCTTTAAATAAACATATACATTGAGCATCTCTAAGACAAAAAGCAAAAATTGAAGCTGGGTATGATGATCTGGGCCTGCAATCCTACACATACCTACAATCCCAGCACTCTGGGAAGTTGAACCACAAGGATTCTAAGTTTAAATCAAGCCTGAAAAATTTAGCAAGTTAGCAAGACTATGTCTCAAAATTTTAAAAAATTAAAAACAAAAGTACAAATCCCCAAATCCATAACTTTTTGAGTATACAGTAAGATGCTACAAGTGGAAAATTCCACTCCATGAAACTCTGCTTCATGCAGAGAGTTATTGAATATATTGTATAAAATTACTTCAGGATATGTATGTAAATAACTTCTGTGTTTAGAGTTGGATCCTATCCACAAGATATTATGTATATGCAAATATTCTACAATCCAAACAAATCCTAAATCCAAAACACTTCTTGTTTCAAGGATTTCAGATAGGAAATAGTTCACCTACAATAATACCAGTTCTACAAACATCACAATAGGTTGTAAAGTTAACATCAGATACTGCATGTGGAAGTCCTTTAAAAATGCAGGGACAACTAATATTTAAACTCTTCAATGAAAGTGAAAGGGAAGCAATACTCTCGAATTCATTCTTGGGAGCAAGCATCACCTTGATCCCCAAAGCAGAGAAAGACCCAACTGAAAAAGAGGACTATAGGCCAATCTCACTAATGAACACAGATGCAAAAATCCTTAATAAGATACTGGCAAATAGAATGCAGAAGATCATCAAGAAGATCATACACCCTGACCAAGTGGGATTAATCCCAGGGATGCAGGGATGGTTTAACATATGCAAATCAATCAATGTAATATAATATATCAATAGAGCCAAGGACAAAAACCATGTGATTATCTCCATAGACGCAGAAAAAGCATTTGACAAAATCCAACATGCATTTATGATAAAACCCTACAAAAAATTGGAATAGATGGTCTCTACTTCAATCTGATAAAAGCTATCTATAAAAAACCAACAACCAATATCATACTAAATGGTCAAAAACTGAAATCCTTCACACTCAAATCAGGAGCAAGACAAGGATGTCCACTATCACCACTCTTGTTCAATATAGTTCTGGAAACATTACCATGGCAATTAGACAAGAAAAGAAATAAAAGGAATAAAGATAGGAAATGAAGAAGTCAAATTGTCATTATTTGCAGATGACATGATACTCTATATAGAAGACCCCAAGAACTCCACCAAAAGTCTTCTAGACTTAATAACCAAATTCAGTGGAGTAGCTGGATACAAAGTCAACACACAAAAATCAATAGCTTTCCTCTACATGAACAACAGACTCACTGAGAGAGAAATAGGGCAAATGATTCCTTTTACAACAGCATCCAAAAAACTGAAATACTTAGGAATCAACCTAATGAAAGAAATCAAAGACCTCTTCTCTGAAAACTATAGCACTCTGAAAAGAGAGATTGAAGATGATATCAGAAAATGGACAGACATCCTCTGCTCCTGGGTAGGAAGAATTACTATAGTGAAAATGGCCATACTTCCAAAACTGCTATACAGATTCAGTGCAATCCCAATTGAAATCCCAGCAGCATACTTCACGGACCTTGAGAAAAAAATCTAAAACTTCATTTGGAACAAGAAAAGACCCAGAATAGCAAAAGCAATTCTAGGTAACAGAGGCATGGCACGGGATATCACAATCCCCAATCTGCAACTATACTACAAAGCTACTGTGATAAAAACAAGATAGTACTGGCAAAAAACCCAGACTTGAGGACCAGTGGAACAGATTAGCAGATGCAGAAACAGCTCCAGACACACTCAGTCATCTCATCTTCCAGAAAGGAGCCAAACACCCTCACTGGAAGAAAGATAGCCTCTTTAATAAATGGTGCTGGAAAAATTGGGTTTCCACTTGCCAAAGATTAAAACTAGACTTATATCTCTCACATGCACTAAACTAAAATTGAAATGGATTAAGGATCTAAATATTAAAATAGAAATGCTGAATCGCCTGGAACAAAGGTTAAGTAGAACTCTTGAAGACATTGGTGTAGGAAAAGATTTTATGAACAAAGCCTCAGTTGCCTGTGAACTAGCACAAACAATCAACAAGTGGGATCTCTTCTTTTTAAAAAGCTTCTGCATAGCAAGAGAAACCACCAACAGTGTGAAGAGACAACCTAAAATGTGGGAAAAAATCTTTACCTGCTGTTCCTCAAATTTAAAGACCCAATCTGAAAATGGGCATCTGAAATGAACAGACATTTTTCAGACAAAGGAGTAGAAACAGCAAACATATGAAAAAATGTTCATCATCACTGGTCATTCGAGAGATGCAAATGAAAACAACCCTGAGATTCCACCTCACTCCAGAAAGAATGGCTGCTATCATGAAATCAACCAATAACAAATGCTGGCGGGGCTGTGGGGAAAGAGGAACCCTGCTCCACTGCTGGTGGGAGTGTAGACTGGTGCAACCACTGTGGAAATCAGTATGGAGATACCTCAAAGAACTAGGACTGGAACACCCATTTAACCAAGCTATACCCCTGCTGGGTATCTTCCCCAAAGAATTAAAAGAATCATACCACAGTGATATATGTGTATCCATGTTCATAGCAGCACAGTTTGTAATAGCTAAAACTTGGAAGCATCCCAAATGCCCATCAACTGGAGACTGGATAAAGAAAATGTGGGTTTTTTACAAAATGGAGTACTACTCAGCCATAAAAATGAGAAATTAGAGACATTTATTGCTAAATAAATGTTGCACATTGAGGCGATACTCTTAAGTAAAATAAACAGGACACACGTGTAAATACCGAATATTTTCTCTAGTGTAAGAAACTGAAAGTGTAAATAAGGACTAAAAGGTATAATAGATATTGTGAAATAGGAAGAAAAGGGGCAAAGGGGAAGGGGAAGTGGGAGGGGTAGGTGAAAGGAAAGAAGGGAATGGAATTAATATGAGAAAATGAAAAAAATGGAAACAAACTCTTTGTAAAGAGGGAAGGATGGAGGGGTTGAGGAACAGCAGGGGAAGGGGGCAAAATAAGAACCAAGAGAGATTATGTAAAGGTTCAAATTTCCAATGATAAGTATCATTATAAAGTATACCTAAAATGTACCAATAAATCTAATTTTTTTAAAAAATGCTGACAACATCCAAATTTAACCAGCTATACTTATCCTAATAATCACTATTGTACTTTTTAAAAGAAAGAAAACATATAGTCAAAGTATACCTCAGATGCTTAAAGGCACTTTTGTATTTATACCTCAGAGTTGCACTATGTTCACATGATAAGATCAAGAATAATAAGCAATGCATAAGAAGGGTGAATATTGAATAATTCTTGGGTTTTTAAAATAAAGAAAAAGTGGTTCCAGGAAACCATAGACCAACACAGCATTGATAAAATCTTAGAAAATTTAAAGCATCCTTTATAAGAAAATATTTCAAAATATCTACAAAATAATCTATTCATTAGAATTAATGGGCTGAAGAACTCTAGGGTTATTGCACACATAGTATACCTTGACTTTAGCAAAATATTTAACATTCACCCAATGTTCACTTAGGATGGACAAATGGGGACTAGCACTGTGATTCAGTATATTTATTTTCATTTGAAAAACCACCGGCATGCACTGCTGACTCTGTTTACAACCAGCTGAGAAGGGTCTGGAGAACACTGTTCTTGGATCCCCGCTGTACACTTTTTTTTTTTTTTTGGTACCAGGGATCGAACTCGGATCCTTGCACTTCCACAGCAGATGCCAAAACCATTGAGCTAAATCCCCAGCCCTACCTGCTGCACATTTTGACAGGGACAGATGCCCTTAAGGAGAGTCTTTGCATATGACAACAATCATCACACAATTGTTGTGACACACAACAATGAACACACAACAATTTACCTAGCTGTCAACAAAGAAGGGATTGGAAGGTACACTCTCCAGAAGGACGAGCAGACATTGCCTCAAACTTGGGCAACCTAACCTACACATTTTCCTTGGGATACTTCCCTGTAATTCCCAAGCCCACCCTCACTACCAGGTTTCAGGAGGTTCTTCTATGTGTGGGAGTTAAATTGGAGAAGAGCTGGTAAAGGCAGAGGACAGTGGGCAACAAAGAAGGGAAACCTCCGCAGGTCTCTTCACGGTGGAGATTCAGGTGTCTACAGGTAAGAACACACACATACACTCACAGACACACTGACATCATGTCCTGTTAAACTACAATCATGTAAAGACAGATACTATCAACACCACTTCAGAATTAAGAAAACAGAGAATCAGAGTGATTTACATAATTTTCTTAGGGTTAACAAGCCACAGGGCTGCAATGCTAGCCCTGGGTTTCCTAACTACCAAGCTCCTAGTCTTTCCTCCCCCACACATCTGATCACACCGCTGGTAACTGTCTTCATTACCACAATGTACTACTCTTTCTCTGTCCTTTCTCTACCTTCCTCCTCTCTTTTCCTCATTCCAGTCTCCTCTCCTTTTCTATTATCTGCTCTTTACCCACCCCCACCCCATGACTTATGCCTATTCCTGGCTAGGCAGATTTTGTTCTACTAGGGCTTTTAAGGAGAAGCCTGGGGCTGATCCCTGCCCTAGAAAATCATTTTCATGTTCCTCCAAGGGTAAAATTACTAGATATCCCAAACACAGTTAGGAATGACCCATATTTTACTGTTTGTTCCATTTTCAAATGCATTGGGACAAGTAATGGTTTTATATTTTAAACCAGAACTAAGGTGTAAAGGGCGTGGATGTGTGTAAGATTGGATTAGAGACAGAGTGTGTGTGTAACAGCCTTGCTTCCTGAATTTATATTTGAAATTGCTGATTCAACCATATTTTATCAAATCCAGCATTTCCGTACCATGACCTCTTTCGCTAAACACACACACACACACACACACGCACGCACGCACGCACTCAGATACCCAGTAGCCTCCACTTTAAAAAATAACATCTAGAACCTCAATATTATCATTCACATTCTGCATGTTCATTTTAACCTTTATAACAACTTGGTCTGATGGAAGAAAAAAAAATCACCATTAACCTTTTAAAAAATCATCAAGTAACAAAATGTCAGTCGTTAAATTTATAAGGAATTTTATTTCCAAGTCTCTAGATCTGGAGTCCTCTGGCTTCCAAGCCAGCTCTGTCTAATCTTAAAAGGCTCTTTGACAACACTGCTAGGAGGAAAACTAAGTCCCCTTTCTTCTCTCGGAAACACAAATTCATATCCTAAAAAAAAACGAGAACCATTTAAACGGAAATTTATTCTTCCATTAAGTAAGAAGGGGAGAAAAAATACAAAAGAAAAAGGGAAAAAAACATACTATTACTTGAAATGCAGTTCAAAGACCAGCTTTGTGCCTAGATGGGGACTAATACCCTGCAATCTCAGAGCCAGGAGGTCTAAAATCAGGGGCTCCAGGCCCTCCAGCTGACCCCCAGCCCCATGCACATACCATCTGGCATCCTTGACTGATGAGGACAATAATTACTAGTGTTCAGAACTACTCAGTCCATACAAGTTTTGAATGTTTTCACTTGTTTACTTACTCTACAACCCTAAGAGGTAACTATCACCTGTCATCCCATTTTACAGATGAGAAAAAACTACATTGTCAGCTACCTTTAGCTTTTGTGACATTACAAAGAGACTGCTGTTATGATGATCACATTAGAGATGTCAAACTGAGGCGCAGAAAACCCAAGTGGTTTTGCCCTTGGTCACATGTGAACCCCAAAACACCTTCAACAACACAATAGCTCAGCAATACAAACAATGCCTTCACACCCTCCTCCCATTCAACCATTCCTCAAAACACATTCACCTTCAGATCTTGACAGTGATATTCAGCAAATAAGCCCAAGACTAGGTCTAATCAAGTTCCACTGAAGAAAGGCCAGCACTGACCCCGGAGGAAACCCAGAGTTAATAATTTTCAATGTAGTCGTGGATTTGCCACAAAGCAAACTTAATCATCAAAAAAGTAATTTTATAGGAAGAGAATTTTTAAAAAAGAAACAGAATTGATGGCTTAGGAAAGGTAAAGTTATGACAATGGGTTGTAAATCCTGATTATAAATTAGGGTTGAAAGGAAGAGAATTTTTGATTCGGTAGCAGGGTGAAGTTTCTTTCTGGATACACTAGCACCACCTTGTGCCCAAAAGGAGAAATTCTCAAGGTCCTCCATGTTCTGAAACATGCCTGAACCCTGGAGGGAAAACACGGAGTTGCCACACTTGCACGGGGAAAGTGACGACAGCTATTTTGACCAAAGGGTCTGGTTTTGGAAAAGCTAACTTTATCCCAGATAGGGTAAAATACAAAATGACGCAAGTCTTGATATCCTGAAATGCAAATCAGAAATTTCTTTATTGATGAAAGCTCAAGCATAATTCTGAAATATTGTAATATCTCACCTTTGCATAGCACTTTTACCTACATGATTTTTACTTTATTATCAAAGCATCACTGTGAGCTACAAGACAACATATTTATCTCATTTTACAGTCAAGGAAACAAGGCTCAGTCGTGTCAGTTATGAAGTGAACTGTGAAGCCTCCTGAGACAGCCGTTACCAAGCCTTCTCAGGAGCTGCAGGTAAAGATGAGCATGCTAAAAGGCCAAAGGATGAGGATCAAGAGTCAGTCAAATAAATGTCCCATTCACTGAAATGACTTCTAACGAGTTGGTTTCTCACCAAAGATGAGCCTTCCACACATTCAAACTGAAAAACACCGTGGCAACAGATGCCCCTGAAGTAGGCACCCACAATTGCCTATTGTGGACTTCAGGCAGCACCACACCAAGCCGACATGCTTGTCCATCACTGAAGTCCTTCTAGGTCTGTGAGTTTATGCAGCAGGACATTTCTCCCAAGGTGGCCGCACCACACTGCTGTCAAAGTAATTACATCATCCTTACCAGGCCATCTCCCCCACCCCTAAGTTGTCCAGAATCTATGTTATCTCTTTCATGATCTCCTGTCTACAGGATATCAGAAATATTATTTCATCCCTCTATTTGACCAAGCAGAAAACTCTTCTGGCAGAAATAGTCCTATATATAATCTTCCTACAAGGGTAGTGGCCCAGGGAATTTTCTCATTCTATGCTTTAAGTGGGACCTGTCTTCTGAAATGGGGTACTCATCCATGTCATTTAGGGGAGGACTTACTCAATTTGTGGTGTGACATCAGGAGACATTGGGAGCATCACATCTGTATTCAACAGTAATCTCATTGATCTCAAATGGCATTTCATCAAACCTATAATAACCATACTACCAAAAACAGTTTACATTTATCTTTGTCTGCATTTCTAATTATTTCTCACTGAATATTTTTGGAAGGGAGGGTGTAGAGTTTGACAAGTTATTCTAAATTCTATTTGGAAAAGCAAACAAACAACAAGGTATTTCAAAATACTTCTTTAAGAAGAATGGGGAGCTTTCTCTTCAGAATATTCTATAGTTATTTTAAGAATTTTTCCTGTTCATTGTTTGTCACTTAATTTGATAATAATTTGACATAAATTACAAGAATTGGAGAATTTTTTACCAAAGATCAATATTATTTTCTCCTTGTTTGCACTCAAATTAATACTCTTTTTTTAAAGCAGTGAGTGAAAGGACTAGATATCAATCAGACATTTTTTCAACAAAGTCCCTTTATTTTCTATTTAAGATGACATTATGAAATCATCAGATATCACTTCTCCTTGAACTGTTTCAGAGGCCTAAGTCAAACTAGATACACCTGCACACATACACACACACACACACACACACACACACACTGCATACACTGGCTTACACACACCATAATCACCTAAGTCGTGACCTGGTCCTTTTATCTCTCCCTTGAAAAGTCACAGCCTATGTTATCCTCCAGTTGATTGGCAGTAATGACATCCAATCACAGCTTTCTTTTTTTCATTGGGGGCTCCAAGCAGTAAGCTTCTGCTCTAAAAAGATATTAAAAAGTGGTAAATGTGCAAACATCTTGTTGACATAATAACTGTACAGAGTTAATGAATATCTAAAGCACTTGTTCTTTTTTCATTGTTTTACATATATATATATATATATATATATATAAAACATAGGATTTCATTGTTTTATATATAGGATGCATTTTCATACTGCATAGGCTGAGAAACCTGTTGGTATATGGTAAGAGGATTACCCCAGGGGTCTTGAGAACACTATCTCAAATGTCAAAAACATTCAGAAATGCATGAAATCTCAAAGGACATTTTTTACATATTTGACTATTTGAACCATCAATAAAATAATAAATCAATAACATATTAAAATACTATAGGAGAAAGAAAATTTCAAGGAAAAAATAAATATGCTGCTAAAGCCACTAGAAACTGCTTAAAAGATATATCATTAAAATTAAGGACATGCAAACTACCCTAAAAATGAGATACTATTTTCTCTCTATTAAGATGTAAAGTATTAAAAACATAAAGGCATTATAAAAGTTTCCTATTGTCCAATAGTGCTTTTATCTTATACCTTGCTAATATCCTCCACTAGAAAATCACTTAGACAACATATATCAAAACTCTTTAAATTTTTATATCTTGTGACATAGTAGCTTCAATTCTATATAACTACCCTAAGGAAAACATCAGAAATGCAAGCAAATTTGTTTGTTATAGCATCACTTATTATCATAATAAATGGAAATAATAAAAATATCCAATGTCAGAGGACTGCTTTAATAAATTATAGCCCATATGTACATGCATATTGAGGATTGTTACAGAGTCATCAAGAATTACATTTACCAGGAAGCAGGATATAAGGCTATTTATGTAGCACAAGCTTATCATTTTAAGTGTATTCAGAAATAAAAAGCTATTAAATCATTAGAAAGGGTTAATATTGCAAGTTAATATTTTTATTTTCCTCTTATAATACTTCTCTACTTGTTCAACTTTCCATAGTGAGCATGTATTACTTTCATAATTACAGAAATGCTAATTTATAGTACATTCCTACTATGATGTTCAAAGACCTAGAAGAATTCTGCTCCAGTTAATCCTTTCCAGCTCCGATTGTTTCGTAAACACACTGAAGATTTATTTCCAAACTTTTGTTTTTCTTCTTAATGTTCCAACTACTAGGAAAGTTAGTTTTTCTAGGCAGCATTCTCCGAAGCCCCCAGGAATAGCTGGTTGTTCCTTTATCTTTATTTTAAAGCCACTTGATACTTAGTTGTAGAATGTCATTTCCAAAACTCATTGTAATTATTCACTTATGTGTCTAGCTCTTCGATTGGACTTTGGGCTTTTCCATTTGGCCCTGCTTTTTAGAAACCTTTACATTTTTAATACTTGTTACTATTTCTGGCATGCCATAAATGTTAAATATATGTGTAAGTGGATGGAAAGGAGGATGGGTGGATGGATGAATACCAATTGGTTTTTAAAGAGTGATAGAATCCAGAAACCAAGTCATCTGCAATTCGTTGAATGCATTCGGATGTGAACATACTACAGATGACATGTGAGCAGCTACACTGAACACTGCAAAGATAAGTTGAACTATAATTCGCTTATAATAGAATTGAAATTTTTCTAGCTGAAACAACAAATCTGTTATCCCACTTTACAGTAAATGGCTTTCTACAAAGATACCCACGTGCTTTTTTATTATTAAAAACTATTCTAATAAAAGATATGCTGAAAAATCATTGCAATTTCTACCAATTAAAAACTAATTAAGTCATTTGCTAAATAATACATGTATTCTCTTTGCATTATCTATGAGCATGCTCTTCACTTACAAATATTTGTCTCCATTTCATTAAAGTAATTAAACTGCTCCAAGTATGGTTATTTTTATAAGCATTTTATAGCCAACTCTCAATTTTCCATACTAGTGGAGAAGCATAATTGAAACGTTTAAAACTGAGTAACAGATAATAGAGAACCTCCCTGCAGTTCCTCTCCTCCTCCTGTTTGACAAACAACAAAAGCAACTGATGAGTTTTAGCTCTGCTCCCTTCCCTCACTCCCACTCTAGTAGCCTGTTGGGAAAGTAATTACAAGTGAATAGCACAATTGTATTCGTGCACATACAGCCCCCCTCCCAGCACCACCTCTCGACAGTCTTATTTTCTTGTGTTAGGGTAAGGTGGAGGATGCCTAAGCCTACTGTATCAGGGAAGAGAGCCCATCCTCAAATTAATGACAAAATTTATGGCACTGTCTCTCCTACCACATCACCCATGCTTTGTCTGGCAATTATGACAATTCCTTAAGTTCCTAGAAAAAGAAATGCTGCATAAAGCAGAAATTTCTTACACTAAGAATTATAATGGAGACTCTGAGTGAAGATGTCAGCAAGCACAAGATAGTCCTGACTGCAGCTCTGCTTGCTAATTTAAAGTAAGGGGTTAAGTGGAGGATACAGATTCCTGCACAGAATGGGAGGGAGAATAATTACCAAGGAGCAGAGAGTAAAGATAAGTTAGATGCACCTAATTACCTATATTGAGCAATGTGACAAGAAAGCATATATCGAGACAGATTGACAACCCATGGTCCATAATGGGCACTTTGGGGGGATAAATAGAATAGAGCTTTTCTTACTCCCTCCTGCCAGTTTTGGCCCTGAATGGGAGGGGCAGCTGCGATGGTGCCTCTGAGAAGAAAGAGATGGTGCTTGTGAATGTTCACTGATTGGGCCAACTTCAGTAAGAAACGCCCAAAATAAATTGGATCAGCATAGCTCTGGGTGTGGAAGACACACTCTAGGAAGGATTGTCTTCAGAATGGTATAAAAGGGAACCAAAGGACAACTTCTTCTGTTTCTTCGAAGGAGCTCCAGTCTTTGTGTTCACCTTGGAAGCTGTCTCCTGGCTTCCAGCACAGAGCCTTCAGCCTGCCATTGAAGATTCTTCAGCCTCCTGATACTGACTCACACAGGACACTACAGTGGGCTCCGGGGCTTTGATTGGATCCTTTGGATCTCCAGTGCATAGACAGACATTTTGCACTCTTCTACATCTAGCTCTGCCATCAACACCAATCTTGTAAATACTTGTACATTTATATATATTGTATTAAATGTTTCTCTAGTAAGCACTGACTGATAAAGTGCTGGACAGAGAATGTCCACTTAAGGAGCAGATTTGGGAGGAGGGAATACAGAGCACATAATACTAGGATACGCAAGTTACAAATCTGTACCTACTACATATCTTAAACTCTTCAGGTCCTAAGGGACAGTATTTGATTCTTGAGGCTAAAGACACAAAAAAAATTGTGTGGGAAAAGCAAGAGGAGACCACTTTTACTGTTCTGTTTTGCTTTTAATAAATGCCTTGGAGGCAGTTCCCAAAATGTGCTCAGAAAGCTAGAAACAGGATTTCATTCAGACCCTGTGTGCTGCATGCTGTTTCCTTTATTCTGGACTTTCTCTTGCTTTAAATTTTATTGGATTTTAATCGAAGCCCATCTGATGAAATGTTCTGAACCTAGATTAGAATGTAGCATGTATAGCAGCTGAATGAGAGGGAGGACAGTGCAAACACATAATGGAATATAAAATAGATTTTAAAAACAATAAAACCGCAGTGGGTGGAGGGGTCTCCTCAGAGACAGAAGTGGGAGCATTCAGGAACTCACTGGACATCCAGCATGGCCCTCTCAGGAACAGGTACTCAACATGGGTGGACCTTTCCCTTTTCCAAGGACATGTCCATCCCACCCAGGGGAGGGGTGAGAAAGGAAGGCACAGCCAGGGCTGGTTCACTCAAATTAAACTGAGCAAGATTATAACGAAGAACAACCATGTTCCCAAGGACCCAAGGCAGACCCTTTACTCCTCAAAATTCACTATGAGAGACGATGGAGGACAGTCTTGCCCTGCCATCCAGAGCAGAGCTTCTCAAATTTATCACACAACACAGCCCATGATCCCAGATGATCCAGATGATCCTTAAAGTGCAGATTCTAACTTAGAGGGCAGGGGTGCATTTCTAACAAGATGCCAAGTGGTACTGATGCAGTAAGTAGCAAGATGTAAAGCAATGTTTTCATCACCTGCATCAGCTTCCCTTGACACCCACTTAAAACGCAGTTGCCTTAGCCCCCTCTGACTTGCTTCTCTAGGAATGGTGCCTAGGAGTTTGCAGTTTATCAAACTCCCCTATTGATTTTTATGCCAACTCTTCCCCCTGCCAGGCAAATTCTTGAGAATTTGTACCAGGCAGTTCATACATGATAGGACAGGAAAATACTCATCCATCTCCTTCTCCCATTTCTGCCATCCTAGTCCTAGCTACCAGTTTCTGGTACCTGGATCAGAGCAATAGATATCTAGCTCGTGTCCCAGCTTCTCTCTTGCCCCCATAATGTCCACTATTTTTTCCACTGTGGGCCTGAAACTCCTTCAGAAACACCCCGTTCCATTCAGAATCAAATCTTCACCAAAGATTTAGAGGTCCTCCCTGCTCATATCCCTCCCATCTCTCTTGAACCTCATCTTTCTCTGTGCTCCAAGTACTACAGATTTTCTTTGTTTCTTAAATGTTTTTGGTATCAGCATTCACATAGTTAAGAAATGGAACTAGCCTAGGCGTCAATCAATAGATGAGTGGATAATGAAAATGTGATATATCTACACAATGAGATATTATTCAGCCATTTAAAAAGAATGAATTTCTATAATTTGTGGTAATATGGATAGAGCTGGAAAACATTATATTAACTTCAGTAAGTCAGTTACAGGAAGACAAATACTACATGCTCTCACTTATATGTGGAGGCTTTAAATAGTTAATCTCAAAGAAGTAGAGAGTAAAATGATGGTAACTAAAGGTTAGTAAAAATGAGGAAAGAGAATGGCGAGAGGGTAGTTAATGAATAGTTGGTTAATAGAAATAACTTCTAATATTCCATTCCACAGTAGAGTACTAACTATTGTTGACAACAATAATTGAATATTTTACACAGCAAGTAAGACTTTCAATGTTCCCAGCACAAAGGAATGATAATAATTTGAAGGGATGGGTATGTCAGTTACACTGACTTGATCATCACACATCGTACACATGTATCGAAACATCACACTATACCCCATAAATATGTAGTTACTATGAGTAAATTGAAAATATAAATTTAAAAAGTAGTTTTTCAATTTTAATGTGATACAGCCACATATGTAGACATGGGAAAAGCCAAGATCTTCAGAAATTTTCTTCCTCAAGTACAGACACACACAAAAAGGACATCTCTTCATTGTCAGAGTTTCAATGTTTTTACATACACACACAATGCTTACACACTAGATTATATTGTAATAGCACTCCCTTACAGAGTCAAATTTACAAAAAAAAAAAAAGAAAGAAAACCATGACATGAATTAGAACTCCCTCAAAGTTTTTTATATAATACATACCTCAGGGCCGGGGATTTAGCTCAGTGGTTCCCCCATCTGCCTCACATAATACATACCTCCAATATTGGAAATGATGCAAAGATGAAGTACATAGCATAGTGAATTGTAAAAAATAATACTGGCAATTTAGAATGGGGCATTTTAAAAGACTAAAGAGAAAATTTGACATGAAAAAGTGTATTATCGGGATAGATTATGGGCAATTGCACTGAGGTGGTCCATAAAAGCTGGCCAATTTTCCTGATCATTTCCTATATTTTGAAGTCTTGTATTGTGATGAATAGCTGATTTTTTTCCTAGGGCTTGGCTGTCTTCAAAGAATATGTTCACATTCGTTTTCTACATAGTGCTGCTCTTTTTGAAATTCTTCTATGATTTGATATACACCAACATAAGCATTTCCTATTAAGTTTTCCCATCTTCTGCTTTGGGAAATCCATTCCAAATGCACTCATACAAACCACAAATTTGGCAGAAACAATACTGGTGATAAAATACCAATACCTTAGTGTAAGTGTCTTCTTATCCTACTGTGCATGTAATTATTTCCAAACCAGTCAGTAACTGCTTGCTTTCTCAGGCAAATGCAACTTTAATTCATTAAAACTCCTGGAATTTCATCAGCTGAAAGGAATGTCAATGCAGACGAATGATGCATTTTTAAATTGAAGTTCTCATCACTACCATATTGCATGACCAATCCACTCATCTGAATTTTCCACCAAATGCTTTGGGCTGAGGGGAAAAAACAAACTTTATTGGTAACTATCTTGAAATTCACTTTTAGAAGCCTTGACCACACACCTAATTTCAAGTCTGTGATTATGGTTTAGGGATTCAACTGAAATCCATTTTCACAAATGGACTTGACACACATCCACCCACCCAAAATAATGTGTTACTGGGCTTTTGGATATTTGTTCTGCATAACATGATGTAACTGTCTTGTGTATAACTGAAAATGCACTAATCCTTACCCATTAATCCCTTCTACACCCTCATATAGCCTCTTCCATTGTTATTTCCAGGATTTCAGCTTTTCTTCTTTTGGAATTTTAGACTCTAAAGGTTTTGATATTTTGAGATTGTAACATTCAGGATTATAGCATTCATTATTATGTATTTCAGAGTTATGATCGACTCTGGAAAGAAATAGATATTCTAAAGTACCCTCAAGATGGATATTTGGAAGAAGTGCTAAAGCACATCCAGTAGTGCCACATTCTTATTATGTGGCTGAAGATGCTGCAGTCCATATGAGGGGCTCATTCAGGTCCCAGCTGCTGGAGCCCATGGGACCATGCCCTTTCCTCCCACTTCTTAGTTCCTTGGTGTCCTTGCTTCAGTGAGTACTGTGCAATAAAAAAGGAAAAAATCCAGAAACTTGACATGTTTGGAAATACTGCAAGCAAAATTTCCTGCAGAGAGTTTCAGTGGTGGATAAGAAGGCCTTCATTGAAGAAATGCACTTAGCCCAGCATATCTCAAACAGATTTGACCCTTAGCACCCTCAGACCACATATACGAAGTGTGAGACACGGGAGACAGAGAGAGAAGTTAATCTCAGTTTGAAGTTACATCTGAATTTTTCATCTCTTCATGGAAGTCCTGGTGTATCTGCCCATGCTGGTGCATACATTGAACCTTTAACTGACTTGCTGTGCTCATTTTGAAGGCACCTGGCTACCACCAAGGGCAGAGATACAGGAAGCCCCACTGAGCTGGTCCTCACTTGAGATATTTTCCAATGCTGAGGGTGTAACTTCCTAGGCCTGGTTTCTGGTGATCTGCACTATGAAGTCTTGCCTGTCAATTTCCTTTTCTATTATAAAATCACAGCATTCACAGAATGGTTCCCTGCTACTAGATGAAGAATCCTTGTGTGACAAAGAGAAAGTGATGAACCCTGGTGCAGAGCCCAGGGGTGGTCAAACTCGGGAATGACCAGACAAGGCTGCCCACCAGGAAGAAAAGGAAGGAATGTGGGACCAATGTGTCGGAATCCTTTACCTAAGGCCATTTGAGGTGGGTCTCAGAAGCCTGGGGAAGGAGATCTCTCAAAAATGTGGAGTTCTGAGAAGGAAGATTTCTCTTGAAAAGGTTCCCCTAATGGAGAAAGGTCATCACAAGATCCTGGGAGCTTGACTATGTGTATTCTTCAGCTCCAGGGCAGGGAACTAGTGATCAAGGAGCCAATACTCTGGAATTCATACAGACACGAGTCCAAACCTTCTCATGTTTTAGATTCATGACTTTAAGTAAATTGTTCCCCTTGAGCCTTGGTTTCTGCGTATGTAAAAAAAAGCCACAATAATCTCTGCCTCTCAGATTTACTGGGTGGCTTAAATCAGACAATAAGTGGGAAAACATTGACAAGATAATAGAAGTGCAACCAAATATAGAGATGATTGCAATAATTATTACAGATGTTTATTGAGAATTTACAATGTGCCAGGCACTAGGTTAAGTATTTCATTAGACATTAGGTTGTTTAAGCCTTTTAGGCACCCTCTGAAGTTGATGCTATCTCTGTCCTAATTTTACAGGAAGAAATCGAAGCCCAGGAAAGCTTACTTATTTGCCTAGAGGCATAGAGAGAGAAAGCAATGGAGCTAGGATCTGAATGAGACAGTCAGTATACAGAAAAGATTTCCTATTCTACAAACACTGACAGAAAGCCACATTAGCAGGAAAATGCCAAGCTCACAGGGAGTGTGGCCTGCATCTGTTGCACAAACAACCACCACCACCACCACCACCACCACCTACAGAGTCAGTTTAACAACCATAATTCTTTCAGTTCCATTTGCACACTCTGCCTGAGACAGAGAAAAATATAGAAATCCTGTCAGGGGACCCATCCAGTTTTCAATAGTGTTGGAGAAGAGCCTACCTGAGTGACCCCAAGGGGCCTGTGCCAGCACCAGAAATGGCCATAGGATGTGTGATCTATGCCACGCATAGAACAAGTGCCTCCCTCCAGACTGTCAGGCTGAGCCCTGCACTACAGAGACACAGTGCTCAGTGCTTGTCAGCCCCTCCATGGGAACTCCTGGCCTCAGCCCCAGCACATGGCAATCAACTTAAAGCATCCTTGTGGAAGCTGGCTGAGTCTGGTACACCAGCCTTCTACAATCCAGAGACAAAAGCTCCCAGGTGTGGAATAAATCACAGGAAAGAAAATTTCCCAGTTTGGATTTGGCAAACAAAACTAGCCAGCTCTGAATAGTCTGTGGAAGAAAACTAGTGGGGGCTGGGGGGAGTGAGAGCTTCTGTGGAGTGGGATGGCGTGACCTTTACTGCACCCACTTCCCCTGCACCTGACCCCACCAGGCAGTCTTAGCAAGTTTCTGAGTCTTGTTCAACCCAACTGGCCCAGTAAAAAGCAGATCCATTCTTCAGTGTCTGTGTAGCTGGAAGGAGGCAGAAAGAGAAAGAAAAGCTTTGAAAGGGTTGGAAGAGATCCCCAGAGATGAATTCCAGCTCTGGAGTCAGTCAAAGGAGTGAGCTGGGGCTTTAAGTTGATCTAAGCCTGCAGTGTCAGGAATGGAAAGAAGTATTATACTCCTATTCACAATTCCTATCTGTGTAATGAAATGCAGGTTAGAAAAGTATATCTCATAAGTGAAATTATATGTCAGCCAGAAACCTAAAGAGCAGTCCCTAAAACTAATCAGTGCTGAATGAGAAAGACAAAAATCTGTCTTGTAGCAGTTGAGGGGAGAGGGATATGAGGTCAGGAAATAAGAAAAGGGAGGAAAATAGAAAAGTGGGGAAGAAAAGAAGCAGAGGCAAGGAGAAAATGGGATCTCCTAAATTAAGATCAAATACTAGATGAACAAATTTTACATCCAAGCTAGCCCATATGTGATAGAAATGTTCTATTCAATTAGCTAAAATTTGAATAAAATCTATTGTTTTAAAATAATGTTGTCATACTTTCAAGCAAGTCTGCTCTTTACTATAGCTTACACTCTTGTAATAAAGGGGGGAAGTTTTAAAATTAAACATAAATGATAAAAACCTCAAAAATTTTTCCAGTTGAATTTCATTAACTGATAAAGGTCTACTCTGAGCCTTGGGCAAGGGCAGTGGAAGGTATTTGGTTAATTTGGAAGATTAAAGCCCTTTTGAATAATTGAGGCTACATTAGAGAGAAACTCTATAGTTTGAATGACATTCCAAGGTCAGAGACAGAAGAGCTAAGAGTCCTTACCCAAAATACCAAGTTAACCTTTCAGACAGGAAAAAGTCAAGTTACTGTGGCCTTGGACTTCACTGGCTGATAAACAAGAAACAGACAATGTAAATTGGTAATCTACCTGTTTATACACAGATTTATCTTTCCTCTGGTTAAGGAATCTGACCAGTGGAGTCTTGAATATTTTAAGATCTTCTGTATAAGGTAATGTGTTATCTTGACAGTTTATTAGCAACAAAGTCAAGAAGGTCAAAACTCAAGATTCCTCCTATAATTTTATTTCCATGCTGCTTACATCTTAATAAAAAGTGTCACTTGAAACAGTAAACAGAAACCAATCTGCATTTGCAGGTGTGGAAAAGGTGCTTTCAAATATATGATAGCAGGGAGTGACATAAGCTTGTAAGGATCAGCATTACTCAAAACTCTTTAGACCCTGGTGAGATACAAAATGATCTCCTTAAACAGAAAGTACAAAGCAAAATCCAAACCTGAACCAATTAAGACTTTGGTAGTTTTGTTGTTGTTATGAATTATAGTAAACCACATACAGTGCTTTACAGATTTCTGATAATTTTTTGTAGTTCATTGGTCAGAGCTGCTTTGCTGACACTGTGAGTCTGGAGCAAACAGAGGCTGAATGTTCCATCCTCCATTCCCTCACACCCCACAAGGGGGAGCTGAGGCTCAACCGAAAGCAGAATTTTAGTAATCCTAACCAGAAATTACCTGATTTTGTCCTCCATGTGGCTTTGTCCCCCTTTTCTTGGTAGCCAACAAGATTTTATTCTACCAACGGCAGCCCACATGCTTGCATGGAAGCTCATACCCTACCTGATTCTAGACATAGAGCATACACAGACGGTTTTTCTCTTTTCACTGTACCCTAAACAATACAGTATAACACCTGTTTTCATTGTATTCATGTTGTATTTTAATGTAGTAAACAATTTAAGTACTCTGAGATGACTTAAAATACACAGGAGGATGTGCATAGGTTATATAGAAATATTAGGCCATTTTATATAGGCCTAATCCTACCTACATCCTTGGATTGTGCTATCCACATGGGGTTCCTAGAGCCTACCCCTGGGGAGATTGAGGGATGGCTGCATATGGAAGTGGGTCCAGCCAGGAGCCACAGGGAAAGGACTATTAAAGAAAAGAAAAGAGATTTGTTGTTTGAAGCAGTAATTCAGATTACTAAAGAAGTAAATGCAACTCATATCAAAGGAGAAAAATTCAAACTGCCTAGAATAAAACAGACATCAATTGCTATTTTAAATTAAGATTGCCTTTTTTAAAAGCTAATTTCAGACTGATAGAAGTAAAAATGAGGCAGTTTTAGCCAGAGAAGGGCTTATGGGCTTCCTCCCACTAGGAATATTGATTTCTTGTATATCAAAATATATGCACAGTGAAAGAACCAAATATCGTGCTTAGGAGTTCTAGACTCAAGACATATAGACCAGGATCCAAAGCCCATGCCCCACATTTACTAATTATATGACTGTTGGACTAAACAAATTACTGAGCCTCTTTAAAACTATTTCCTCATTTATACAGGGTTGTAATAAGGATTAAATAAGATAATACGGGTAACATGTTTAGGATATAATAAGTGAATAATAATTAGATACTATTATATTCATATGTTAATCATCCTTCAAATCTTTGCCAGATTCCTGAACTTTTCCTGGCTTCCCATAGGCCCTGACAATGTGACCTAGAGCAGCTACTAGAATAGCAATTGCCTCTCTTAAATGCTCTGGCCATAGATTCCAGAGTGTTTTGCAATGTTACTTCTTACCTTCCCAGCCCAGTCCTTCTCAGCTGGTTTGGCAGACTCCGTAGGCTGATACCTCCACATCAAATGTCTTGTTTTCTATGTTCTTAGCACTCAACCAGTTGTCCTAACAGAGTCTCATCTGACCTAGAAGTATACAACTTCTGTGGACCCAAACCAGCATCCCAGGGAAGTGAGGGTCTGAACTGGAGCCACTGTATAAGACGGGACCCATGTGATCCTGTTTTGTACCACAACCGGGAAACTACAAAAGTGAAAATGTTCATGTCTTTTCCCATACTGTGCAAAGACCATGTGTCTCAAGGGCTCTTCTACTGGCATTGTCTGAAAATCGTTGCTATAGTTCCAGGTACAAGCTCAGGTAAGATTTTTTTTTTAAGAGTAGGAAAAATTTATTGGGAGAAAGAAAGCTTCTGCCTAAGAGAGACAGAAAGGGGTCTGGAAAGTGGGTTCCCCGCCCACCCCACTTTTCAAGGTTGTTGTATACAGCAAAGCCATGTGGTGAGGCGGGTACAAAGTGGGACAACACTATAAAACCCAATGGAAATTTACAAGGTGGGCATGAGGTGGGACAAAACCATGACCAAAGAATAAGACTACAAGTACAGTCACCTGGGTGATATTGATTAAATGGTGATACAATGGGGAAACAAGTCAAAAACAAGGAATTTCCCATTTAGAAAATCAATCACTAGAAGTTGTCAAATTTATTTCAAAACAAATTTTTGAAATATGCTTTCTATATCCTTTTAAATTCTGTAAAATCTGTGGTAATGTCTCCTAGATCTTGATATTGTAATTTTAAAAATGTATAATTGATATTGTGTAACAGGAAGAAAAGGTCTAAAGGTGCAGGGGAAGTGGGAGGGGTAGGGGAAAGGAAAAAAGGGAAAAGAAAAAGTATGAGAAAAGGAAAAAAATGGAAACAAAGTCTTTGCAAATAGGGAAGGGTGGAGGGGGCGAAGGGAGGGTAAGGGAAGGGGGGAAAAAAGAACCAAGATACTCATGCAATGGTACAAGATCCCAATGATGAATGTAACTGTATTTTATACCAAAAATGTACCAATAAACTTAATGGGAAAAAAAAAGAAAAAAGAAATTCACCTTTAGATTATGCAGGTATTTGCAAATAGCTGGAAAAAAAAAAGAAAAGAAAAAAGAAAATCAATCACTGCTATCTATCCCCAGGGGAAGCCTCCTCTTTTTATAATGCTAACCAATGAATGTGCCTCAATTGTTCTCCATGTTGGCTCCTTGCAGTTTTGGCTCCTGGAGGGCTGGTGCTTTAAGGAAAGCCCTGTCTAACTGCCTACAAGATAACTTACCTATCTATAATATTCCCCCCTCTGAAGAACTACCCCTAACTGCTGTGAGGGAGCAAAGGGTGAAGACCTGTCTAGCTACTTCTAGCTGAAGAGGGTGCTGAAGAGGGTCGTACTTGTGATCAGCAGTCAGAGTTACTCTACAGAGGATCTATCTAAAGACCTTTGATAGGCACCAGGCATTGTCATCTTGGTAGCTTTATAGCTTTGAGTCTGGAGGAGACAAAGCCAAAGAAACAGTTAAGAATACATGAGCCAAATTATAAGGTCAGCAGGATTGCTATGAGTATACCCAATAAGTGTTTCCACTGGGAGAAACTAGTAATGGCCTCCCACAAAGAGGATAAGAAGGTCCAGGGTATTTCAGAATCCAACATAGAAGTTGTATTGTATAGTTTAGCAGTTATAAGCTGTTTACAAGTTCGATCTGGTGGATCCTGGTAAAAGAAGTCTAACACATTTGTCATTGGTTCCATTTGTGTGACTGTTTGGAGTTTGGCAGCCTCTAGGCAAGAATAAACAAAACTTTTAAGAAATTAGAGCATGTATAATCTATGCACGAGCACACTAGAATGGAAGGGCAGGTTGGAGAAAGTCACACTTAGATGCTGAAATAGTTATTGTAACCTGCTGGCTCTTAAATTCTTTCACTGGTAAAGGTTATGTGTAAGTCTGATACTTTGTCATAAATCTCTCTAGTTTTAGCTGTAAGAAGGTGAGACAATTTAAAAAACAAATCTCTCTTAAGAAATTGAAAACTCTAGCTGAGCTCTTATAGATTTTTACCATAGTTTATTCCTAATGATCCATAACTGTGGTCAGCTACTGGTGTAGGTAGAAACTGCCAGAAGGGGTCAGTGATTGGAGCTCCTTTTTTTATCTAGCTTAATTACTATGGCATTATTTTATATCTCTTTTGGTTATTCTTTTCTGCTGGTTGTTTAAGACTAAGTTAAAGTGAGACCTGTGTCAATCAGTACGAACCTCTTGCTATCTGTCAAGGTCAGTTAAGTCTCCTCAGGCATTACTTTGGAACCATGCATAGAGCTTCTCAGCTCCTCTGTCAGTGTCAGTCGTCAGGATGGGTCATGGCCTTGCTTGACCATGTTGCTTTCAGTGAAAGCATGAGAGATTTTTCCCTCTTGGTGACCCTGCTTTGGCACATGGTACATTTGTCCCCTGGTGCCCAGCAATCTCCCTGCTCAGGAGGTTGAGTGACTTACCAAAGATGTAGGGTCCTGCAGGAAAAGTTCCTTTGTGTCCTAGATCTTTGTTGGCCTTGAGGGGGCCAGGGCCAAAATATTGGCTGCCCTCATAGCCCAGTCACCTTTCTAGTTTTGGTCTGCAAACTTTAGTTGTTTTACACCTAGAAGAGAAGATCAGTGACATAAGTATTTTAGTAGGAGCAGTGGGCTTAACTATTATAATAGTTAAAATATCAAGCACTTTTGAAGCATAAAGCACAGTTAGAGGGCTGTTATTTCTTATCAACCATGGTTGTTCTAGTAGTTGAATCCCTGCAGAATGTTAACAGACAAGAGTTATATATTATAGAGAAACTTAACATCAAGAGCCACACATAGTATTTTAGCATGACAATCATGATGATATTTTCTTTGTAACATTTACATGTTCATCTTAGTATGGAATAGTCTTTCAGTCAAACACCGCCATCTAATCACAAGACATTAAATGACGTAAAGAAAATTCTTACTTAATTCTTATTTGTTATCCTTTAGTAGGATGCCATCTAAAGAGAACATACATATTGGCCTATAAATGTATCTTAGAAGTTCATAATGTCTAGCCTTTAATTTTTAGTGTGACATTGTTTGGACTATTTGGCCTCTGAGCATCCCTAAGTGTAGTGACACACAACATATCTGTCACATAATTTTTAAAAGGATAATTATTTGATTAGTTATATCATGTTGGCTTGATATGTATCTCTTATCACAAGTAGCTGGAGCACAAGAGAAAGGCAGATACCTGAGTCAAAAAAAGATCATTACCATAAACAATAGCTTAGAAGACCTGTACCCCTGGAAGGCATAAATGATATTTAGTACACCATGAAATAACAATGAGTAGCAGTTGCTTTGTCACTTAATTTTGTTTTGTACCAAGAACATTTTAAATAAAACCTTATTGTTTTCCCATCAGGTAAGATCTTACATCAGCTAAGGTAAAGCAAAGAAGAAATCTGCATAGAAAAAAGTTAATATAAAGAATTGTATAAAGCTATTAACCAGGAAACTGAAAGAATAAAAGAACATTAAGACATCCAGTAACTGCAGAAAAAAGCTATCATCCATAGGGCTGGAGGAACAAAGGGAAGAGTTTACAGTTACTAAAACTTAGAGGAAGAATAAAAGCCTTACAGGAGAGATACAGGCCTCAAAAACTGGGGTGACAGTGGACTACTGCTGCTGTCTCAAAGGGGGTAAAATGAAACTGATCCTTCAGATGTTCAAAGAACTACAAACCCAATTTATTGCTGCTTTAGGAAGGAATTGTTGATGCCAGAGTGAAGAAGCATATCGGGGGCCAATCAAAGGAACAAACAGCAAACAGAAAGTACTCAAGTTCCATCGTCTTTCTTTAGTCCAATCTCTCAGGCTTACTCTTAGCGCCCCTACAGGCAATGCTAATACAGATCTGGCTGGCAAAGCACAAAGGCGACTGGCAGAGTACACAGTAGAGGGGTGGCTTTGGAGGTGAGAGACAATAGTTTAATGACTGACAAGAGGTTTTCTTTCCTCCTCCTTAACCAGAGACTTCCCACCCTGAGAAATCATTGGAAGTTTCAGGGACATCCACTATGCTCTTCTTTATTTCAAAAGAGCTTCAGCCCTCAGCCCCAATGGTCCCTGGGGCAAGCAGGGATTTCTCAAGATGAAAAGCTTAACGGACCTTCTAAAACTGCCCAGACTAGATCTGTCTCAGTTCTTAGATTAAAAATTATGTTAAAACTCAGCGTGACTAAGAGAAATTGCCTAGTCCCTAATGCCCACAAACACTCAAATACTGCCTACTATGATCATCACTACTACTCTAAAAGGACTCTAAGGTGTGCGTGTGTGTGTGTGTGTGTGTGTGTGTAGTGAACAAAGCCAAGAAAATGTTGTTCTTTACTATCATAAGTTGTTCAGTCCAAATCCCAGTGTAGCCCTTAGAGAGCAGACAGAATGATATGGAAGACTGTTTTCCTAAGAGGCATATAAACATAACAGGCCGAGAGTTCTCCTAGACCCTTTTCCCCTAAACTCACACATCTTAATTCAGTGCGTTTTAGCATTCTAATGGGGATGAAAATCACTTCTAGCAAAGGGAGGGAAATAGCTTCTTCCTACTACCCAAGACAACTCAGGCAGGGCAGCTCCTCCCAGGAGGAAGAAAACAGCAATGGAACAGACTCACTTTACCATTCCCACCAAGGCCCAACTCCATGAATTATGGACCAATAAATGCTTGGTTCCAAGAAGAGTTATAAGCTTCCAACAGACTAAAATTACCCTGGCTATTCTTCTGTTCCTTAGTACAGTTGTCCTTCCTCACAGGAATATTCAAGTAGCATATATGAAAAACACAGTGCAAGCTTTCATAGAGCCATCTTTCCCATCCTCATTTCCCATGCTACAAATCCACTTAACATCTAGATGATCAGTTTAGCTCCTCAAAACAGTATGAACTCCGGGAATATTTGAGATAGGTCAAAACAAGACATTAAGTTGATCCCAAGCTGGATGATTCTTTTTTTTTTTGCTTAAATTCTTTTATTGGTACATTTTAGGTATACAATACATTTACATTTATCTTTGGGTGCTTGTACCTGTACATGATGTATCTTGGTTCTCATTTTTTCCGCATTACCTGTGCGCCCTTCACCCCTCCACCCTTCCTTATTTACATACTTCATTTCCATTTTTTTTTCTTTTCTCATAATTTTTCCTTTCCATTCTTTCCTTTCCCCTTAGCCTCCCACTACCCCTACCCCTTTGGACTTTTTCCTATTTCAAAGTATCAATTACTAGTTATTAATTCTTTTAGTTCTTATTTACACCCTCAGTTTCTCACACTAGAGAAACTATTCGGTATTTACACATGTGTGTCTTATTTATTTCACTTAAGAGTATGGCCTCAATATGCATCCATTTAGCTATAAATGACTCTAGTTTCTCATTCTTTATGGCTGAGTAGTATTCCATTTTGTAAAAAAAACACCACATCTTCTTTATCCAGTTTCCAGTTGATGGGCACTTGGGCTGTTTCCAAGCTTTAGCTATTACAAACTGTGCTGCAATAAACATGGGTACACATATATCTCTGTGGTATGATTCTTTTAATTCTTTGGGGGAAATACCCAGCAGGGAAATAGCTGGGTCAAATGGGACCTCTAGCCCTAGTTCTTTGAGGTGTCTCCACACTGATTTCCATAGTGGTTGCACCAGTCTGCACTCCCACCAACAATAGAGAAGGGTTCCTTTCTCTCCACACCCCGTCAGCATTTGTTATTGGTTGATTTCTTGATAGTAGCCATTCTTTCTGGGGTGAGGTGGAATCTCAGTGTTGTTTTCATCTGCATCTCTTGAATGACCAGTGATGTTGAACATTTTTTCATGTTTATTTGCTGCTTTTACTTCTTTGTCTGAGAAATGTCTGTTCACTTCAGATGTCCATTTTTGAATTGGGTCTTGAATTTGGGGGGTCTGATTTTTTTCAGTTCTTTATATATTCTAGATAGTAGCCCTTTGTCTGAGTTACAGCTGCTAAAAATTTTTTCCCACATTGTAGGTTGTCTGTTAGCTCTGTTAGTGGTTTCTCTTGCAGTGCAAAAGCTTTTCAATAAGATAAGAAATAAGATTTCAATAACAAATCCCAGTTGTTGATTCTTTCTGCTAGTTCCCGTGCTACTGAGGTTTTGTTCATAAAGTCTTTTCCTATGCCAATATCTTCAAGATTTCTACCTAACTCATCTTCCAGCAAGTTTAGTGTTTCTGTCTTAATATTGAGATCTTTAATCCACTTAGATCTTAGTTTAGTACATGGTGATAGGTATGGGTCTAGTTTTAATCTCTGACAGGTTGAAATCCAGTTTTTCCAACACCATTTATTAAAGAGGCTATCTTTCCTCCAATGAGGGTGGTTGGCTCCTTTCTCAAAGATGAGGTGCCTGAGTATGTCTGAAGTTATTTCTGCATCTTCTAATCTATTCCACTGATCGTTGGGTCTGTTTCTTTGCCAGTACCATGCTGTTTTTTATCACAGTAGCTTTGTAGTATAGCTTCAAGTTGGGTATTGTGATACCCCCAGCCATGTCTCTGTTGCCCAGAATTGCTTTTGCTATTCTAGGTCTGTTCTGGTTCCAAATGAATTTTTGGATTGTTTTCTCTAGCTCCGTGAAGTATATTGTTGGAATTTCAATCAGCATTGCATTAAATCTATATAGCAGTTTTGGACGTATGGCCATTTTCACTATATTGATTCTTCCTATCCAGGAGCAAGGGATGTCCTTCCATTTTCTTATATCCTCCTTGATCTCCTTTATCAGGGTGCTGTAGTTTTCAGTGTAGAGGTCTTTTGCTTCCTTTGTTAGATTGATTCCTAGATATTTCATTTTTTGGATGCTATTGTAAAAGGAATTGTTTCCCTAATTTCTCTCTCAATGAGTCTGCTATTTGTGTATAACAAGGCTATTGTTTTTTGAGTGTTGACCTTATATCCTCAAGCTGGGTGATTCATGATACACAGAAATTCATTGGCTCATAGTTCTGGAAGCTGGGAAATCCAAGATCAGGTAACTGGTATCTGGCACCTGACTTCTTGATGTATTATCACATGGCAGAAAGGCCGAGTGGGTAAAAGTGAGCACAAGGGGGCCAAACGTATGTTTTTATAAGTAAGCTGCTCCCACAATAACAGCCTCAACCCAATGTGAAGAAAGAGCCCTTCTGGCTTAATCACTTCTCTTTAGGTACATACTTTTTGCAGAACACATTTGAACTGTTTCAAAAGCTAAGGTCATTCCTTATTTTATTGACCATACTAGATCTGTGATGGTTAACCCTGATTGTCAATTGGATTTGACTGAGAAACACCTAGGAAATTAGTAAAAACATACTTCTGTCTGTGTCTATGAGAATGTTTCTAAAAATGATTAGTATGGAGGACAGCAAACTGAAGTGGGTACTATCCCTGAATGTGACAGCACCATCCAGTAGGCTGGAGGCCTGGGTGGAATAAAAGTAGAAAGAGGAAAACTTCCAGCACAATCTCTCTTTCTCTTCCTCCCTCTTCCTCATTCCCCCTCTTCCTCATTACCTCCATCTCTCTCTCTCTCTTTCCTTCTTGGCTGCCTTGGAGTGAGCAGCTCTGTTCCACTGTGCCTTTCCACCATGATGTCTCTGTCTCACAAAAGGCCTAAAAGCAAAGAAGACAGCTGACCAGGGACTGAAACCTCTGAGACTATTAGCCAAGTTAAACCTTTCTCCTATAAATTGCTTTTCTCAGGTATTTTATCACAACAAAAAGCTGACTAGCACAAGACTACTAGAAGTCATTAATCAGTGAGCACTAAGTAATAGTATGTTTAATACTATTAATGCTAGAAATATAGAATGTCTCAAACTTGCCACAATTCTCTTAAGATGAAGTTCTTCCCTTTGTCTCCATAGATAAGTTAACATCTGAAATGGGTACATACATGTTCTTGTTTTGCTTAAATCTCTGTTCCCATTCCTTCTACTTTTGTGCAGAATCAGCTTGAACTCTTTTAAACTTGTCCACAAGAAGCAGGAGTCTGGGAGCAGAGCAACCTAGTACCTGTCTCCCTTCTCCTACCAAATCCACATGACCTACTGTTCCTGTCCCTATCAGTTGCAGAGGCTGATAGGCAGCTGGGTGCTAGGAAGGTATTGGGCTATAATCTATGGCTAAGGGGAGAGCTCATGAGATAACTGATGCATCAAAGAGCTGGAGTAACCATTGAAGGCCTTGAAGAAACTTGGTCTCCCTTCAGAGTAAGGTCAACATTGGCACCTGGTGAGAGGTCTCCCAGGTTGCCAAGAAGCTTAAATGTGCTCAAATATAGGGCTGAGGTGTCCTTATTCCTCCTATGAGGAAAGTGTGTGAAGTATGAGAAAAGGAAGACTGTTTCCAAGCTGCTGTTTCCACTCCACAATCCCACAAGGTGAAAGTGACATCAGCTCTCCCTACCATTGGGGTGCTGCCACTTAAAATACTCCTGCAACCAGACCTGGGTCTCAATGACCCACAGAGGAAAATAACCACACATCTAATGGTTCCAGAGAAGGCAAGACTAAACAAAATAGATACCCACCAAAGTGATCCTTTCAGAGAAGACAGATGACAACTGACCAAAAGTATATCAGTAGTACTTCATGAAACCCAAACATAATATTCATGCAACACAAAGGATGGTCAGGTACTGAAAACTTTGATTTTCAACCTATCTCAGGAAATTAATTGACATAGAAGTGGTCAATGATGACACTAAAATCAGTGCTCTGTAACACTAGTTAGAAGATCACTCTCAAAATACAGAAAATTAAAAATGTTAAGGAGAAAGACAAAATAGAATAGATTAGCACGCCCTACCGAGGTCTCGAGTCATGCGGAACATGCTGAATCAGCTCGTGTCCCAGCAACAAACCACTGGACACACCCACCCCACCCCCCTGCTCCTCTGTACAGCCACCTGGTTCCACACTACAAAGATGCAGAGGACAATGGACCACCAGACCACGGTACTGAGTCCCACTGCTCCTGGCCCAGAGGTAGGGGCTTCTGAGCCACCATCCCACTGCTCCTGATCCAGAGTAAGAGACTTCCTGGGCACCATCCCTCCTGCTGCTCCCAGCCCAGAGGACAGGGCATTTGGGCCACCTTCTGTCCTGCCACTCCTGGCCCAGAGGAGGGGGGTTCCAGGCCACCATCTCTCCCACTGCTACCGGCCCAGAGGTAGGGGCTTCTGAGGCACCATCCCACTGCTCCTGGACCAGAGGAAGGGGCTTCCTGGCCACCATCACTCCCACTGCTCCCAGCCAACAGGAAAGGGCTTTTGGGTCACCATTCCTACTGCTGCTCACAGCCCCTGTCCCACCTCTCCCAGCTCAGAGGAGGTAATCCGTGCAGGTGCTAACAGACCCCACCCCCAGTCAAAATGAGAAAACACATAAATAAGTCTCAAAACCAGATTTCCAGATCACCTACAGCAACCCCAAAGGGAAATGAGATGGAACACTCTGATACTCAAACACCTGGACCCACTGAAGTGGCAACAAAAAGGGGATATGGAAAAAATGAAATCAGAAATAATTTCTCAGATAACAGGAGAAATTGTGCCCCTAGTGCAAGACATGATTAATAAATCTAGAGAGGAGCTCAGGAACATGATGGAATCCCAACATAAGAAACAAATGGAATCCATAAAACAGATGCAAATAGATTTCCAGGACATGAAAAACTCCACTGAAAGTCTACACAGCAGAATAAGCCAATGTGAGGACAGAATTTCAGATATAGAAGATAAGGTTGCAATTAATGACCAGGAAAAGAAAAATTGCTTCAAAATTATGAGGGAACATGAGAAATCAATCCAGCAGCTGCTAGATGATGCAAGAAGAATAATATAAGGCTGATTGGGCTCAATGAAGAAACAGGAGAGAGTGCAGATGACATAAAAAAATCTCTTCACAGAAATAACGACAGGAAACTTCCCAAGCAGGGGAAAAGAGCTTGACATACAGATAAGTGAGGCATATAGGACTCCAAATAGCCTTGATCAAAAAAAATCTACACATAGGCATATAATTGATAAGATTCCAGAAACGCAACCGAAGAACAAAGTTCTACAAGCACTTAGAGAAAAGAAACAAATCACATACAAAGGAAAGCCCATCAGAATCACAGCAGACTTCTCAACACAAACCATCAAGGCAAGAAGACCTTGGAGTGACATATTCCAAGCCCTAAAAGAAAACAGCCTCCAACCCAGATTGATGTACCCTGCAAAACTATCTTTCAAAATGGATGGAGAAATGAGATACTTTCATGACAAAGAGCACCTTAGGAACTTCATGAATACCAAACCAGCACTCCAAAGAATTTTACACAATATCCTATGAACAGACATTGAGGATCACAACCCCAGGAAGCAAAGCAGAATGAACACATCTGGCATGACAAGAAATTAAATGGATAGGGGGAAACCCAACAAAAAGAAAAAGTCATGGCAATGACAAGTCAATATGTTTCAGTTATAACCATCAATGTTAATGGTCTCAATTCACCAATCAAAAGAAATAGACTGGTAGAATGGGTCAAGAAGAAAAATCCAACAATATGCTGCATACAAGAAACACACTTCATTCAAAAGGAAACTCACAGACTGAAAGTTAAAGGGTGGAAAACTATACTCCATGTGACAGGAACCCGAAAAAAAGCAGGAGTAGCTACTCTCTTTGCAGATCAAGTAGATTTCAAACCAACACTGATTAAGAGAGATGAAGAAGGACACTACATCCTTGTAAAGGGAAGAATCCAAGAAGAAGAGATGACAATCATAAATATCTATGCACCAAACACTAGGGCACCCAACTACATAAAACAAATACTAACGGACATGAAAAGTCATATATGCACTAATACAATTGTAGTGGGGGATCTCAACACCCCACTGTCACAGATAGATCAACTAGACAAAAAGAAGTAATGAAATACTACAACTCAATTGAACGCTTGAACAAATGAACTTAACAGATGTTTACAGAGTGTTCCACCCCACAAATCAGAATACACATTCTTCTCAGCTGCACATGGGTCATTCTCAAAAATAGACCACACACTCACACATAGAACATGTTTAAGTAAGGGCAAAGGAATTGAAGTTATCCCCTGTATATTATCAGACCATAGTGCGATGAAATTGGAGATCCATGGCAAAAGAAACCTCAAAAACTTCATAAACACATGGAAATTTAACAACGCATTTCTGTATAAGCTATGGGTCACAGAGGAAATTAAAGAAGAAATCAGACAGTTCCTTCAATTAAATGACAATGACAATACAACATATCGGAATCTATGGGACACAATGAAAGCAGTCTTATGAGGGAAATTCATAGCAGTGAATAAGCATATTAGGAAAACAGAATGAGCCCAATTAAACAACCTGATGCTGACCCTCAAGCTTCTAGAAAAAGAAGAACAGGACAACCCCAGAGCTCATACAAGGGAGGAAATTATAAAGATTAGAGGAGAAATCAATGCAATGAAGACTAAGAAAATGATACAAAAAAATCAATGAAGCCAAGAGTTGGTTCTTTGAAAGAATCAACAAAATTGACAAACCCTTAGCCAACCTTGTCAGAAAAAGGAAAGAAAAGGCCCAAATCCATGCAATTAGGAATGAAAAGGGTGAAACTACAACAGACTCAGCAGAAATCTAGAGGATCATCACTACCTACTTCCAGAACCTATACGCCAATAAGATGGACAACACAGAAGAAATGGACAGATTCCTAGATACATATGAATTACCAAAGTTGAATGAAGAAGACCTACAAATTCTGAACAACCCAATATCAACCAATGAAATTGAAAATGTAATTAAAACTTATCAACTAAGAAAAGCCCGGGCCCTGATGGCTTCACTGCTGAATTCTACAAGACATTTAGGGAGGAACTGCTGCTGCTACTGTTTAAACTCTTCAGTGAAATTGAAAGGGAAGCAATACTCCCAAATTCATTCCTGGAAGCAAGCATCACCTTGATCCCCAAAGCAGAGAAAGACCCAACCAAAAAGGAGAACTGTAGGCCAATCTCACTAATGAACATAGATGCAAAAATCCTTGATAAGATAATGCCAAACAGAATGCAGAAGATCATCAAGAAGATCATACACCCTGATCAAGTGGGATTCATCCCAGGAATGCAGGGATGGTTCAATATATGAAAATCAATCAATGTAATACACTATATCAATAGAGCCAAGGACAAAAACCATACGATTATCCCCATAGATGCAGAAAAAGTATTTGACAAAATCCAACATGCATTTATGATAAAAACCCTACACAAAATTGGAATAGATGGTCTCTACCTCAAACTGATAGAAGCCATCTATGAAAAACCAACAGCAAGTATCATACTAAATGGTCAAAAACTGAAATCCTTCACACTCAAATCAGGAACAAGACAAGGATGTCCACTATCACCACTCTTGTTCAATATAGTTCTGGAAACATTAACCATGGCAATTAGACAAGAGAAAGAAATAAAAGGAATAAAGATAGGAAATGAAGAAGGCAAATTGTCATTATTTGCAGATGACATGATACTCTATATAGAAGGCCCGAAGAACTCCACCAAAAGTCTTCTAGATTTAATAACCAAATTCAGTCAAGTAGCTGGTTACAAGGTCAACACAAAAAAAATCAATAGCTTTCCTCTACATGAATGACAGACTCACTGAGAGAGAAGTAGAGCAAATAATTCCTTTCACAATAGCATCCAAAAAACTGAAATACCTAGGAATCATCCTAATGAAAGAAATCAAAGACCTCTTCTCTGAAAACTACGGCACTCTGAAAAGAGATATTGAAGATGATATCAGAAAATGGACAGACATCCCCTGCTCCTGGGTAAGAAGGATTAATATAGTGAAAATGGCCATACTTCCAAAACTGCTATATAGATTTAATGCAATTCCGATTGAGATGCCAGCAGCATACTTCATAGACCTTGAGAAAACAATCCAAAAATTCATTTGGAACAAGAAGAGACCCAGAAGAGCAAAAGCAATTCTAGGTAACAGAAACATGGCAGGGGGTATCACAATCCCCAACCTGCAACTCTACTACAAAGCTGCTGTGATAAAAACAGCATGGTACTGGCAAAGAAACAGACCTGAGGACCAGTGGAACAGATTTGAAGATGCAGAAACAACTCCAGACACACTCAGCCATCTCATCTTCGACAAAGGAGCCAAACACCCTCACTGGAGGAAAGATAGCTTCTTAATAAATGGTGCTGGAAAAACTGGGCTTCAACTTGCCAAAGATTAAAACTAGACCTATGTCTTTTGCCATGCACTAAACTAAAATCAAAATGGATTAAAGATCTAAATATTAAAATCAAAACTGTGCACCAGTTGGAACAGAGGTTAGGTAGAACCCTTGAAGATATCGGTGTAGGAAAAGATTTTATGAACAAAACCTAAGTTGCCCATGAACTAGCACAAACAATCAACAAGTGGGATCTCTTCTTATTAAAAGGCTTCTGCACAGCAAGAGAAACCACCAGCAGTGTGAAGAGACAACCCACAATGTGGGAAAAAATCTTCACCTGCTCTTCCTCAGACAAAGGTCTGCTAACTCGAATCTATAAAGAACTTAAAATGTTCAGACCTCCCAAATTTAAAGACCCAATCCGAAAATGGGCATCTGAAAAGAACAGACATTTCTCACACAAAGAAGTAGAAATAGCAAATAAATACATGAAAAAATGTTCAACATCACTGGTCATTCGAGAGATGCAAATGAAAACAAAGCTGAGATTCCACTTCACTCCAGAAAGAATGGCTGCTATCATGAAATCAACCAACAACAAATGCTGGCGGGGCTGTGGGGAAAGAAGAACCCTGCTCCACTGCTGGTGGGAGTGTAGACTGGTGCAACCACTGTGGAAATCAGTATGGAGATACTTCAAAGAACTAGGGCTGGAACTCCCATTTGACCCCACTATTCCACTGCTGGAAATCTTCCCCAAAGAATTAAAAGAATCATACCACAGTAATATGTGTGCACCCTTGTTCATAGCAGCACAGTTTGTGATAGCTAAAACTTGGAAACAGCCCAAATGCCCATCAACTGGAGACTGGATAAAGAAAATGTGGTATTTTTATAAAATGGAGGACTACTCAGTCATTAAAAAATGAGAAATTAGAGACATTTATACCTAAGTGGATGTATATTGAGGTGATACTCTTAAGTGAAATAAATAGCACACACATGTATAAATACTGAAGTAGTTTCTCTGGTGTGAGAAACTGATAGTGTAAATAAGGACTAAAGTGTATAATAGGTAATGTGAAATAGGAAGAAAAGGGGCAAAGGGGAAGGAAGTGGGAGGGCTAGGGGAAAGGATAGAAGGGAATGGGATTAATATGAGAAAATGGAAAAATAGGAACAAAATCTTTGTAAATAGGGAGGAATGGAGGGGCTGAAGGGAGGGCTGGACAAGGGTGAAAAATAAGAACCAAGGGAGACTATGTAAAGGTGCAAATTTCCAATGATGAATGTCATTATATTGTATACCTAAAATGTACCAATGATTAGAATGAATAATGGATAATGTAAAATAGGAAGAAAAGGTCCAAAGGGGTAGGGGTAGTGGGAGGGGCAGGGGAAAGGAAATAAGGGAAAGGAAAAATGATGAGAAATGGAAAAAATGGAAATAAAGTCTTTGTAAACAGGGAAGGGTGGAGGGGATGAAGGGAGGGCTAGGAATGGGGAAAAAATAAGAACCAAGATGCATTGTGTAAAGGTACAATTCCCAATGAGAAATGTAATTGTGTTGTATACCTACAATGTACCGATAAAAGAATTTAATAAAAAAATAGAATAGATTAAAGAGAAGCAAAATGGAAATAATGTGAGTTTTAGAAGTCACAAATGGAATTCAGAGACAAGAGGAAATAATTAAACATGATAATAGAGATCTTCCTGAGATGAAAGAAAAATTCCAGTTTTCAGGTTAAAAATAACACTAAGTTCTAGGCAAATTTGAATGAAAAATTTATACTCCCAAGGACATCTAGTTAAAATTTCTGAACTCCAGGGATAACACAATTTATTATGAGTTTATAACAAAAATAGTAAGTTATCTATTATAAATCTGTATAGAAATTCTTATCTACCCCATTGGTATCTAGAAGATACTGGATTATTATTTGTAAACTACTAAGAGGAAAATATTGCAACTCACAAATTTGACATCCAAGCCTTATAATGTTTGAGTGTCAGAAGGAAAAAGCTATTTGCAGATATGCATGCCACTCATACCTCTCCAGAAGAAAATGCTCAAATTAGGGCTGTAGCCAAACAACAAATAAATCAGAACAAAGAAATAAAATCTATAATCACAAAGAGGAGAGGAAACAGTGCTATAGAATTTTAATAATACAACTGCTTAAGCAACATTTTCAGGCTAAGGATAGAGGAAAGAAAGAAGGCCTTAATGTAGTCCAATATTTCCATCTGAGTGGGGACTAAGGCTTTATCAGGAGGTGAAAGTATTCTTTAAGTATTATTTTATTGAAGTAATGGTGAGGAATATAGAGAGGAGATAAAGCATTGTAAAAAGGAAATGGGCAACACTTTTTTTAAAACAGAGGATAAATATGCATATGAGTTTGAGTAACAGAAAAGGGAATGGGAAAAACACAGAACTTCCAAACTAGAGGAAGCAAATGAAATAAATATCAACTTTAAAAAACTAGCAAAAAAGTTAAAAAAAAAGCATATTGATTTGGATCATTTAAATATTTTTAGACTTTCATTTTTAATCTATCAATCAGCTTTTGGGCCATATATTTTTGTTTTGTTTTGCCTTATTTTTAGTGTTTGTGCTATAGGGATTACAATATAAATAGCAAACTTTATTTTCTAACCCAAGTACAACAAATTTTGTACCATTTCACATAAAAGGTAGGGTTGAAGCCTTCCATATATGATCCTTTGCACCAAACTTTTTGTTATAAACATGTATATTACTTCTTCATACATTAAAAATCTTATAGTTATTGCTTTTTGTCATATATATTTTTAAGACTTTAAGAGAAAACAGTAGTATTTTATTCACCCAGAGATTTTCCACTTCCATTTTTTGTCCTTCATTTCTGAAGATCTTTCCATTCTGAAAAATCTTCCTTTGACATTTCTTATGAAGTAGATCTGCTCTGGATGATTCTATCAGCTTACCTTCATCTGAGCAAGACTCTTTTATTTAGCCTTCTTTCCTGATGGATATATTCACTGGACATAAAATTGGGGGTTGACAGCTCTTTTCATTCAGTGCTTACAGTTTTTATTTCACTCTTTTGATCTTCATATTTTTGATGAGAAATCTACAGTCATTCTAATCATTGTTTTCCTGTATATACCAAATCACTTTCTCCAGAGGCTTTCAAACGTGCTTCTGTTTAAGTCTCATCTGTCCCAGTCCATGATGTATCTATGTGGGAGACTGCAGTATTGATTATGCCCAAAGCAGGCTGTAAGCAGTGCAGGCTGTGAAGAGTTAATTCCACAATTGGTTTGTTTATAGAAGTGAGTCCCACCAAAGCCTCTGTGCTAAGGTCAGAGAAACTTACATTCAAATTCCATTCCCACAACTAAAACCTTCTTAACTAGAATGACAATGTTCTAATTACAACTATATATTTTGTCTATTCTGTTCCTAATTTGAGAATGCTTTCTCTTGTCCTTTTCAAGTCTTGCTTACATTAATTTCCATAGAAACCGCACAGCTGCACATTTTCTCATGTAGTCCTGCCCTTGCTCATAGCTTGCCTTTACCCCAATTGATTACTAATAAAAATTAATGACTTGGATGGACCAGCACTTTTTGCTAAAGCAGCATAGGCCCGTCCTGGCTCCTCACTTTCTGTGTCTCTTAGTTCTGTCTTTTAGGGTTTTTTTTTCCTCAAGCTTGTATCATACACTGAGCAGGGGACTGAAGCCCACTGTAGAAGTTTCCAGTAATGTTTTAGGGGCTCCCAGGATATCTAGATATAGCTTTCTATGACTTAGTCTTTTTAAAGTTTCACTGTGCTTTCTTAATGTAAACATATGGTATTTTCCCCTCAGATTTGGAAAGTTTCACCCATTGTTTCTTACAATGTGTTTTCTGTCCTGGTCTCTTTCTCCTCTTACTCTAGGACTCTTATGACAGAGAAGTTGGACCTTGGGGTACTATATCACAGGTCTGAGGCTCTGTCAATTTTTTCAGTCTTTTATTTCTTTGTTCCTCGGATAACTGGATAATTTATACTGGTTTTTCTTCAAATTCACAGACTTGTTTCTCTGTCTTCTTCCCTGTGTTATCAAGTTCATCCAGTGCGTTTTTCTCTTTTGGGTATTATATTTTTTTAGTTCTAAATTTTCCATTTTATTGGAAACACAACATACCAAAACTGATGGACACAGTGAAAGCAGTTCTAAGAGCAAAGGCTATAGATAAAAATACACACATAAAAAGAATACAGTGAACTCAAATAAATAATCTAATTATGCATCTCGAGGTCCTAGAAAGACAAGAGCAATCCAAATCTGAGATTAATACAAGGAAAGAAATTATAAAGATCAGACTAGAAATCACTGAAATTGAGACTAAAAATGTACAAAGGATCAAGGAATCAAAGAATGGGTTCTTTGAAACAATGGGAAGAGGTCTGGGAATGGGGGAGATGGGAGGAAGGGGAGGAGAAGGGGGAATGTGACAGATATGATGGGATAGATAGATAGACAGATAGACAAACAGATGTCTCTTCCCCCACAATGAATATTTTTACTATGCATCACAAACCTATACTAACAAAAAAATCCACTTGGTTCTTTTTATAACTTTCATTTCTCTTCATTCATTTCAAATATATTTAATTTGACTTCGTGGAGCATACCACGGCTAATCAAAAATATAGTGTGTATTTAAATTTTTTAAAATTATATTACACTAAAAAACACTGTGCCACTAATCCCCCCAAAATACATGTCGCCACACATATCAAATACACTTATCCCACTGTTCTTGACACTTTCTGAAGCAGTTCTTGAAGTCTTCTTTCATGAGTGTCTTTATAAAATGTGATAAAAATATGGTGAATGTCATTGCTCAGTGCCATTCAATGGAAAGGCAGGCTCATAAAAACATTATGGAGTGTCCTCATCCACCTCATTCAGTGAATCTGGCACAAGGCAATTTCTGGCTTTTGCCCAAAATCTGACCATGAAAGGGAAATGTTTTGAATTAATCAAGGTGTCAAGGCAGCCAAGTGCAACAAAAAACACTCACAAAAGAGGACTCCAGAATTGCTTCAGAAGTGGTAAGAATGACAGGATAAGTGTGTTCAAAGTGACAGAAAACTTGGGGGATGGCAATTTGTGTTTTACTGTAATAATTTTTTTCATTTAAACATTCACTACATTTTGTGAGCACATCTTGTAGATATAATTGATGATGTAAAGGCTTTGTCTGATAATTCCAACATCTGGGTCATCTCAGATGACCATTAGTCTCTGATGATTATCTTTTCTCTTGAGAAAGAAACACATTTTCCTGGTTCTTTGTGTATCAAGTGAAAAGACATTCAGAGTATAGACTCTGGGTCTTATTATTACCTTCTACGTTGGGAAAGATTTGGAAGAAAAACTTTCATATACTCTCACAATGTCAAATGGTTTTGCCACTTTGGAAAACAGTTTGGCAGTGACTAATAAAGTTAAATATACAACTATCACATAAGGGTGCCATTTTCCTCCTGCATATTTACCCAAGATATAGGAAACTACATGCCCTTATAAAGACTTCTACATGAATGTTAATGGCAGTTTTCTTCATAAAGTCCAAAAACTGGAAACAACACAAATATCAACTGTGGTATCATATGGGATATAAAAGAAATGAACTATTGCTACATATACAAAATGGATAAATTTCAAAGCAATGATATTATGAAGTAGTCAGACAAAAAAAGAGTACCTACTCTGTGATTCCACTCACATAAAATTCTAGAAAATTCAAACTAATTTTTATTAGAAAAAACAGAATTTGTCTCAAGTTGAGAGTGAAGAGAGGAATGGATGAGAAAGAAACCCAGGAAACTAGAAGGTGGTGAGAACATGTGTTTGACAGAGGACATGATTTTACAAATGTATACATAGGTTAAAATTTATTAAATCATATAATTATGTATACTTTATGTGCTTCAATTATATTCATATATGTATGTATAAGCTAGGTATAGAGTACCCTGCCATGTAATGAATACAACATTTAAAGCAAGAGTGATGGAAAAACATCAAATATTTCAGTCCTTATACTGTGCATGACTGACTTCTTCCATTAAAAGGAAAGACAAAATTGGATTTGTTTTTTCTTTAAAAATGAGGCTCTAAGGTTATAAGAAACACTCAACATGATAATGAAAGGCTGAAAATAAATAAATATACACAAAAAGATATTGGTAAAATAAAATTAAAGGAAAATTGGATGAAACATTTCAAACATCATTATTTAAAAAGGCCAATGTATTAATTTGCAATAGAAATGTACTATTTATAAAGAAGATATAGTAGTCAACAAATAACACAGAAGAAAAATATGTAAAGCAAAGAGCACTGGAAATTCAAAGAGGATTTAGCAAAAATACAAATATAGTAGAAAAATTCAATACATTTCTTTCAGAAATAGTAGACATGCTAGACAAAAACTAAGCAAATACTTATAAGAAATGACAAGCACAATCACTAAATTGAGTAATACAAGCAATAACTATATTATATAAATGGAGAAGCATATTGCTCCAAATAGAGAATATGGTGGTTTCTGTCTTATGTTCATGAAACAATTATACAAATTGATCCAATATTTTTGCTTAAATAAAAATTTATCTTAAAAATGGATTATAGGCTACATTTTTCATTCATAATAAATTAGACACAAAAAATAGAAATGGCCTGCTAAGGTCAGGACTTTTCTGAGGCTGAAATATCACTTGACACTGATCATGACACAGTGCAAAATTCATAGGCAGAAAACTTCAATTCCTGGGCCGGGGATTTAGCTCAGTGGTTCCACCTCCTGCCTCTCAAGTGCAAGGTCCTGAGTTCAATCCCCAGTACAAAAACAAAAACAAAACCTTGATTCCTGACTGTGTAACAGTGGAGCAGTCACATAATACCACCGAGAATCTAACTCCTATAAACTAGCAGTGATTTTATCCACCCTATATACATGGAAATTTTGCAAAATGCTGAGATCATGAAGATAGATCACAGCACTTTTCAACTATAAAGTACCCTGCAAACATAGGGTTTCTGTAAGAAAATATGTCCAAGTAATCAACTGGACTCACAAAATAACTAGAAAAAAAATGCCTTTAGAAATACAGTCTCCCTGTACTGGGGTCTGTCTGTACATATGTTATGCTTTAGATGGAGAATGCCCCCCTAAAGCCTCATGCACTCAGAGATGGGGCTTTTGGATCATGGATTCAGAGCTGAATGTGCTGTTGGGAGGTGGGGCCTGGTGGGAAGAGGTGGGTGGGTCACTGGGAGCATGACCGGAAAGGATATGTCTCTCTCCCAGTCTCTCCCTTCTCTCTCTACTTCTGGTCACCAGGACAGGACAAGCTTTCCTCCACCCAAGCCCTTGCACTGTCCAGTTTCTGTGTGTGAGCCTGCCAAACATGGACTGAGACTGTAAGTCACAATAAACTTTTCCTCCTTTAAATTGTGGGTGTCAGGTATTTTGTCCCAGCAATGAGGAAAGTGACCCAGACAACAAGTATGCAGAGATCTTTTAAAAGAAATCTACAAAAACCATACTCACTTAGATTAGTAGGAACTTACCAGCTAACAATAGTAACTTGTTACTGACTTACAACTAATGAGGAATAAAAGGCCCTCAGATAGGAGCTACTTAAATATTTGATGACTAATAAATTAAATGTTAATTAAATACTTCAGTGATTTTCTTCCCTGACCAGCATATAATTAACATTTAATTTGTTATAAAATATTTAAAGTTATGAAATATCCTATGGCATCTAAAATGTCTCCATTGTCAAATCATCTTGGGACAATGTGTCAAGGGTACAAGAGCTTAGACTGGCATTTAAATCTCAGGAGACAGAACATAAAAAGTGCTTTTCGTGACTTTTTCCATAGAGAAATTGAGAATGAGGTAAGAAGAATTTCATTTTCTAACTGAATTTAGCCAAGAAATTTATAATCCAGTGCTAGAGGAATAAGGCACACTTTCACATTTAACTCTGTATAATCTCATGAATGTTGCAACTACCTGAACGGTAAGTGGGAAACATGATTAAAAGTTTGTTAGGAAGTAAGCAATATTCTCTTTAGCCTTTTTGAACTTGAAATACACCTGGAAGTATGAGTGCTGGAAAAAATCACATTGGGCAGAACAGTAATCTAGTAAAATAAGGGGTGCCATGAAAAAGGTATTCTATTCCTAACTTCCCCACAAGCCGGCTGAAAGTTCAAGAGAGAAATGAATTTTCCCATAGGTTGAAAGATTAGGAGCCTGACTTCTAATGGGGAAATTAGGATATGCAGAGAATAGAGACCTATGACAAGATAACTTGCTACAAAGGAGATAGGGGCTTAGAGTCTGAGGAATAAGCACCTACACTATTAATCCTTAAATTAAGACCATACAGAAAAGTCACTGAACCAAGATCAACTTCTCTTGTGAAAAGATCTCAGAACTACATGGTGAAATTGGCAAAGAACAGCCTTCTCAAAGACTTCGTTGCTACACAACTTCCACATCAAAGGGGACAGGTAAGTTCCACTTCCAAAGACCACCCACAACCTGAGAATGCAGTTTAACCCCTTGCATCCATTTATTGCCCTCACAGTTGTGTGGCCTTAAGTACAACCCTAGTTCAGTTATTCAGAGTATACAGTGTTCTCTCAGAAGGGAGTTCAATGTGGCAATGCACACCAGACACTAGAGCCTTGGCCCTCACAAAAACTGGTTCCAAGAGCCTCCCAAACCCCCTAAATTTCTGTTATTAGATAAATTAATGGCAAGACTAGCTCCTCAAACTCATTCATTCATCTACCCTTTGCTACCTGGTTTTTAAAGAGATTCTAGCCATCTTCAGCCCTCAACCCCAAGCAATACATTCTGTTCAGCATAATATGTGCTAATCAAGAAAATCTCATTTTGCTTCTTCCTCAGTGATTGATTTAGAAGTAAGCAGAAGCCTAGTTCTTGCCATAGAAGTCTGAGGAGAGGTGCACTGGGCCCTCCCTATGAAGCAGAACCTGGAAGAGCTTGTCTTCATAATTCCATTTTTTGTTGTCTGTATGTGGCTCTGAAATAGCAGCAGACATCTCATCACTAAGGGAGGGGCAGTTCTGAAGACCAAGTATCCCACTGAGGGTGGGAATAAAAAGGATAAAAGAAGAGAGCTCTTCCTGAGTTAGAGAGCTACTGAATTAACCTGCCCTTTAGATTTCTCACTCTGCTTGTCTGTCTACCTGTTTTTATAATCCAGCCCTTCCCAAAATGCAGCCTTCTTTTTACAGTACTGCTGTCTTGCATTTTCTCAATACTTCTGTCCTTTTTAACTCATATTAATGTCACAAGTGCAGGGCTTCCACACAATCAGATCTAGCCTTTTTGCCTTTAGTCCAGTTCAGTTCATCAAACATTAATTTGGTTTTCACTGTATACTGAGTACTAGGATTTGTTCTGTTAGTAAAGTTCATACTGGAGCCGTATAAATGTTTCTTAAATTTACCTTGCCATATGATTGCTATTGTCCCTTCCAGGCAGCAGCAGTCCTGAGTCATCCTGTAATTTCCGATAGAAGGTGTGTTAGTTACTTTCCTCTCATTACTGAGAAAAAATGCCTAGCACCCAAAGTTAGAGGGGAAGGGTTTATTTGGCTTACAGTTCATAGAGGTTTCAGTCCATAATCAGCTGGCTCCAAGGCAGGGATGAAAAACAGGCATTGCAGAGGAGAAACAACATGGCACGCACAAGGCAGCAAAGACAAGAGACCTTAACAGCATCTTATTGCTCCTTTTATCTTATTCAGACTACTCAGGGTGAGTAGCACTCTCACCCTTAGTCCTAATGCCCTTGAGCCTAGCATTGCACCATGAATCACTTCCAACTTCACACACTCTAGATCCAGCCTATGACCACATGAGGCTTTGAGGTGACATCTAGACCCAAACCATTACAGGTTTCAGAAATTACATGATCAATGATATCTGCATCAGGAATTGACTTTCTCTTTGTCTTTGATTTCTGCTGCACTCTACTCCACATAGTTAACTGCGTTCACTTCCACCTCTGGGTTCAAAGACAGCCACTTAAGTGAACAGGTTTACCCTGAACAAGAAGCATCTATAAACTTCCTGGGGGAAAAATAGCTCCTGTAAACAGCATCATTTTCACCTGCTATCTTATAATCCTTGATTTTCTTCTTTGCTTTTCTCTACCCCTCAGCTTCTTCAAAAGTACAAGTCTCAATCCTTTCCTGAATGGTGAATCATGGGCATGGCTTTACTTTCCAGGAAGCTGTGGCCCCAGACAAACTTGCCTAGTTCCTTACCTGGCCTGATGCCTGGTTCTTACTCCTGGATCTACCTGCCAAGCCTTGCCTTAATCATTCACCTGCTGCGTGGGAAGAGTTGCTGTTCACATCCCAACATGTTAGATTTAGCAACAGCACTGAGAATTATCAGCAGAAATGGAGAAAATACTTGCATAAACTTATGGAACACACTATCCTATGAATATAAACCAAGACTAGTGACAAGTAATTTTCCACTGGGAAGATGATTAAGCAATAAAGGAGAATTAGAAGGGGATAATTGTCTATGCATCAAATAAGAGTACATACAGATGCTCTTTGATGTATACAAAGCTATAAAATTCTAGATTGGAGAATGGTGAACAAAATGAAAGGTTGAAAAAACTGAGGTTGTTAAAAGTATTGTATCTTGTGGTCCATTCAGGCTACTATAACAATACACCATAGACCAGGAAGCTTATATCAGAATTTTCTCACATTTCTGCAGTCTGGAAAGCTCAAGATCAAGGTGCTGACAGATTCCATGTCTGTGAAAGCCTGTTGGCTGCTTCATAAATGGTGACTTCTTGCTCTATTTTCACATGGGACAAGACAGCTCCAGAGTCTCTTTTATCTTGATTTTGACATATGAACTTTGGGAAGTACATAAACATTTAGACCACACCATCATGTAAGCTGCAATTTCAGAGCTCATGTTAACTGAGTTAGAATGCAAACTCTAGTTTGGAGTTGCTTCCAGAGGAGGAATCTTGTTATCTTTGAATTTAACCTGTCTATGGATGACTCAGTGGAGGAACGGAAAACAATTCATATTATTTGGTCATATCAGACATACATGTGCTAGTGGTAGATCCACAGTCTCATGTTGTCAGAAATTACAGGAACCTCAATGAGGTTATGCAGAAACATCAAGTTTGATGATGGCTGAAGTGTTGATTACAATGTCAGCTGAAGATATTTTCATGGAATAACTCTCAGCCAGACTATTTGACTCTCCCATGAGCCTTCACAGTGATAAAGCTCTTCATATCCCCTAGACTGGCAAGGAACATCAGTGTCACACGTAATTATCATCCTTGGAGAAAAGAATCCATTAATGATCTGGGCTGAAACCAGGTCTGAATGCTAATGAAAGGGTGGCCTTCCAGGATATTAATTAGGGGTGACACTTTTAGGGCAAGTTTGACTTTTCTTCCTAGGATTCCAGTAGAGAGACTATGTATTGGATGTGAGCAAAATGCAGATTGGAGTTCAAGGAGCGGAAAACTGAATAAAAATAAAATATTAAGGACAAATGTTGATGAAAAGAAAATTGGGAATATTTCAATCCTAAAACATAAAAAGTAGTTCCATGCCATAACTGGTGTAAGCTCACCTCCTCTGGTCACTTGAGGTTATCTAAAACTGGCTCCACCCTTCTCTCCTATGCTCTGTTAGCAGTCTCATTCTGTTCTCAAGACACTAAGAACCTCTAGGTTTTAAGTTCTCAAGATTTTTCTGAGCCTGCTTCTCAACCTGTGAATGTGACATTTTACTTACCTTTCTTCCCCTATGGTTGTTTTACCCCCTCCTTATCTTTCCAAGTGTATCTTTGGTAATGGTTGGGTCCTGTTACTAATGGAGAATCATGGACCCACCTCAGAGCTACTCGATCAAAATCTGGGAACTTAGGAAGATTCCCAAGGAAGTGCACACGAATTAAAATTTGAGGAGCTCTGCCATTCTCAACAGAAGCAATGTAGATAGATAACTCCATTACTGCTTGTTTTCAGGGGGAGGTGTGGTTGGAATTATAGAGTTGGAATGGTGGAGGGTTTTACACAGAAGTAATGCCTATGCTTTATAACTAAATATTTGCCACCCCCACACATAGTTAAAAGTCTTTGGACTGTCTTAACCTGTTGTTTGGCTATCTTTTCCCTCAAGTCTAACATTCCATTGCACTCATTTTCTTATGCAGAGTAACTTAGTTCTCCACCCCAACCTAGCTCTGTGCTAACTTTTGCATATATAAAAAGCTTATTTATGTGCCTTGATAAAACAAAAGGTTATCTACTCTTGCTCCAAAAACTGGACCTTAAAAAACCTGCAGAGATTTTGAAGTTCTACCTTTTCCTTTCTTTCTTCCCTTCTGGCCTCCATGAACAGAAGAAAGCAGTACAGACATATATTTTTCTTCTGATATGAAATATGTTACTTCTATGCCCACTTAAAAAGCAGAAACCACTGTAGTTACTTTAGATTTTCAAACAATTTTTTCTTCCTGCTACATGCCTTAATTTCAATTATTCATTATATAGCAAGATAAGAATAGTGTGAGTCATTCAAATTCACAGTCTAAATACCATAGGTGAACCACTGCTCTCAGATATTTTAGAGTTATTGTCAGAGAATAAAAATAATCCTAGGAACAAATTTTAATTGGTTTATCTTTGATCAACCTCTTTTATCAAGATCAGCTCCTAGCTCAAACTCCAAATTCATAACTCCGGCCAGGTGACCTATTACCCAAACCAGTGACTACTTGTGGGCCCTCTTCATGCCTCTCTGGAACTGGATAAAGTCCTTACCTGAGAGTCACTAAGAAACTCCTCGCTAGGGTAAGAGTTGCCATAGGAATGGGATGACCAAGAACAAGTAGTATAATCAGATCAACAGAAAGTAGGGAAAAAGGAAAAAGCTTCTCCTGCTTCCTTATGAGGTAGAAGAAGAGCATATTTCAGACATGGAGGACTGGAAGAATCACACACTGGTATGTGGCCTGCATGACTAACACATCTGCTTAGTTCTCTTCATAACCTAGGTGATTATCAATCTCTAATTAATTTTGGTCAATAGAAGAGCTAATAAAAACCTTGAGTTCAATTGGGCATTATAAATAGATCAACAAACATCTTTTCAGCACCTACTTTGTACCCAGAGCTATGCAAGGCCCTTAGAAAGCATTAATAATTACAAAGTAGTCCGAGCATTCAAGGAGCATGGTTGGTAATATAAATATAATGTGGTGAATCCTAAAATAGATACAAGCACAGGACATTTTATCTAAGCACAAAAGATTCCTTTCTCTATCTTGGGCAATCAAGGAATGGCCCAGGAAGGTGACCACCAGAGAAGATATTTTTCTGTTCTGCTATAGTTTGGTGTCCTATTTTTGTCATATCCTTTCACCACAAATGTTAGGTTTCTAATATAAACAACAATTCTTTTGGAAGCTTTGTATCAGAGCTGCTAAAAGAGAGGTATCTAAAGAGATGAGCAAGCTGAAATGTAGAGATAGAGATCTACGAAAATTGATGTTAGGTTGTGAACATCTAGTATGGAACAATTTGGAGGGTAGTTACAGGACAAGAGGTCAAGGAGTGTGAATTTATAATTTATTGCCCAAACAAGACACTTCTGACATCGATTGTGGAGGGATACTATTACTAATTGCTAGGCTACACTATAATCTGAGACTAGGCTAAGTGAATTTGGTAATAGGTACCACTAGTAAAAGATCACATTTCCAGTTATCTGCAAATAGTGAACACCCTTAACAGCATACTTTATCATGTCGAAGTTAAACTACTTGTGAGGATACTAAATAATGTCCTATGAAATTTGAAATTAACTAATCAGCAACTTTTTAATAGTTAGATGCTATAGTCTGAGTGCCCCTCAAAATTTATGCACTAAAACTTAATCCTCATTATGGCAGTATTATAAGGTGGAGACTTTGGGGAAATGATTAAGTGATAAATTGCCTACCCTCACAAATGGATTAGTGTCTTATTCAAGGGTGGAGAAAACCACATTAGGGTCCTTTTCCCCTTCTGTTCCTTCCATCATGTAAGGACACGATGTTGACTCTTGGATGTTAGAATGCAAGGAGGCTTTATCAGACACCAGATGATCTTGTACTTCCAGCCTCTAGAACTGTGAGAAATAAGTGTCTACTGTTTAGAAATTACCCAATCTGTGAAATTTTGTTATAGCGGCACAAATTAAGACAATGAGACTAGGATCACATTTGCGTGGATCGTTGCTTAAAACAGGAAGTGACCATAGGAAAGGGACAAGGAAAACACTCTGCCATACTATGGGAACAGAACTTTCTGCTTTATAGTATTATTCAATTTATGTAAATACTTACCCATGGCTGAGGACCAAAGAAGAGGAAGCAAGCAAAGGTAAAATTGTAGGCTATCTCAGTTGATAATCAGGGACTATTGAAAAAGAATACAGAGGTGGTGAGCGAAACATGGTGAGACACAGATACAGCCCTGCATTCAGGTTCTGCCTGGAGAGATCTAAATCACAAGTGCAATTACTGGTACTGGGGCACTGGAGGGTAAAATAAGCTTAGATACAATTTTGACTTGATACACACTTTAAAGTATGCCTTTTACACCAATGAATCCTTTCAAATGACAGTGACAGTGGCTAACATTTACTGAATATTTTAGTCACTATTCTAAGTGCATTACACTATGTATAACTGGCTGTATGTCTGCAGTGACTATGAGGACTGGATATTATTATCCTCATTTTTCACTTGAGAAGCTAAGGTACTAAGATGAGAGTTGTGAAGTCTTGAAGGATACTGTAAGCAATCCATTTGTATAGCTCTGTCTCTTTAAAAGCAGATTTTCTCAGATGAGAAATACAGTTCTTTTAAGGCAATGCCACTTACTTAAGATGCATATGAGAAAAGGTTGGAGACTACACTACAAAGTATTTCAAGGCTGAATAAGATGAGAAAGATTCTTCCAGAAATGATGGGAATTATACAGCTCTGTTCATTTACATGAGGCTGAGCTTGGTGTATTATTAAAAATGCACAATTTAATTAATGCAATAAGACAATGCAGTTCACCTAGAACTGAAAATGAGGGAAGAAGCAAACTGGCCTCTATTTCTCAAAACAGTGTGGAGAGAAAGAGAGAAATCAGGAAAACATCTTCATGGCAAATCAGCTGTTTTTATAAAGAAAGGCTCACAGTTTTAGTGAGAACCAAATTGCTTAGAACCAAGGACAAATTCAGAGAGTCAGCAGGCACTGGGATTCTCCATAGAGATCTTCCACTCAGCAACTCATATTGGCATTTGAGGACCTTTTCAAAAAGAACATCAGATTATTATTAGAGCACATTCAATAAACTAGAGATCCTATTTGCCTCAGGATGAATGTTTTTAATATTGAATGTTGCTGTGAATTGTTCATCATGAAAATGTTTAATAATGCAATGTAGCTGCAATATAGAATTGCTGCATAAAGGAAGGCAAAGGCTAAATAATTGACTGGGAAATAAACCTTAAAGAGCAGCAGAGGCATGCTGGTCAGTAAAGAAGTGTGGAAGTAAATAGCTGGAGAAAGACAAAGGAACCAAAGAGCAACACACAGGAAAAAGGATCCGCAGTTCCCTTCTCCTTTAAGTCCCTTGCAAAGAACATGTGACATAAATTGTGGGTTCTACATTACCCAGGGGTTCAAACAACAACTAAAGACATGATTTTGACAGCAGAGTTTGAGGAAAGAGTGGACTCCAGAGGGTTGGGTGATACCCTCTCTGAGGCCCAGGAAATACTCCTGGAGGCTGAGCTAAAGCTCGTCACCATTGGCCCACACAGGATACTTTGGCTTTTATAAGAAATTAATGTTTGTTCTGTGTTGTCTCCAAATTAAATTTCTAATTAACTAATTCTTTGATAAGACATCTCCTTGAAATAAACCAATAATATTAATACTTGATGCAATAAATGGCCTGGGAATTTTCTGTAAAAGTTCTCAGAATGAGGTCACAATATATTGATATTAAATGATGTCTCATTTTTCCAGAAAATGTTCAGAATTGAGCATATACCTTCTGACAGCATTGTATGAGGATTTTTCAACCTAATGAAACTAAATAGAAGTAATAGAAAGTAATCATTATCTATTAGAAAAGTGTGGCAGTGTTTCCCCATGCCCTTTCTAAAAGAGACTGTGTATCTGCAATGCAAGAGAAAAGCAGGTAACATTTCAGATCCTTGCTAAGAGCCATGTCACACAAAAATCACTCTTATGCTCTCTTTTGGTATGTGGTTTTCTATAAGTAAATTGGAAGAAGATAAGCTTTTCATTGGCCAATGAAGACAAAATAAAATTGTGACTGAATGTCACTATAAACCCAGTTTCTGCCTCGGATAAAGTAATAAGAGCAATCAGCATCCTTCTGCCCATTTGGCAGGACAGCTGCACATTTTCATCAGGCTGACTAGCTGAGGATAAGGAAAGGCTGTCTTTGCTAAAGGCCTTTTGAAAGAGCATCTCAGCATAAACATGAGAAAGCATGTGGGTTCTCTATGGGAATTAAGCAAATAAATTAAGTGAATCTACAATTCTAGGGAAGTGACAGCCTCACTGACACAAAGAAGAGGAGGTACGGGGCAAAGTCACTATTAATCCTTGTGTGGTTTGCGGCAAAGGGTGTGCTGCCAGCCTAGGGGTTGAATTTTCAGACAGTGTCCACAGGAACCGGAATGTCTTTGCATCCCATCATGGACTCTAGAGACTGATGACACTTATTTCTCTCATCCTATTTTGGAAAGAACTGAATCTTCTCTCAGCTGATGGTATAACCAAACACAAGGACCAGGTAGGCAAGGGCACAGCTGCAGCACAAGTTTTAGATTTAGAGCCCAGGATACAGAGGGAAGTAGGCCAGAATAGGGTCCTTCAAGGGTTGAGGGTCAACAGAACAAGCTCAGAAATGAGTGCAACAAATTGTCAAAGCTCTAAGGTAAACTGTGAAAGCTAAAATGATTTAGGGCATTGCTAGAGAGATAAGCACATACTTTGAGTGAACTCCATGGGTGAAGGCTTTAGAATACTGCAGGATAATGAAAGCAGCATGGACTTCTTTGTTTTCTTTTTTTTTAATTTACATGGTATTCTTCTGAACACCATGCAATTAATAAGCAGAGGGAGATAAAACATGCAGGTCATACCTCTACTTCTGATCATGACAGTAACTGACACAAGACAGATATTGCCATTCTCTTAGTTACTTTTCTCATTGCTGAGACAAAACACCCTACACCTAAAGTTAAAAAGGGAAAGTTTATTTTGGCTCACAATTTGTAGAAGATTCAGTCCAAAATTGACTGGCTCCAAGGCAGGCTGGCATGGCAGAGGAGAAACAGTCAATGGAAAGCAGGCAGGAGACAGCAAAACAGCAAAGCAGCAAGCTTTGATCCCTCCCAGCTTCCCACCTTTCAGGTGGTGCCACCCACACCCAGGGTGGTCCTTCCCATTATCCACATCCAGAACTATGCTAGACCAATCAGTGGACTAATTTATAATCACACATCCTTAATCCTACATCACACACTTAATCCCAGCATCACAGACCCTAGATTCAGCTACCTCCCAAAACTCACACCTATGAGCACATGAGGCTTTGGGGGGAACATCTAGACACAAGCCATAACATTCTTCCTCTGTTCCCCAAAAGACTCATGTAAATCCTTTTATGCAAAAAGTACTTAGTGCATCTCTAAGAGTTGCCAGATCCTGTTTCAGCATTGCTGAAAAGTCTAAGTCCAAAATATCCTCTGAGATTTAAGACAAACTCTTAGCTGTACAAGTACAAGTGAAAAGAAAGTTAAACATTTCCAACATACAATGGCACAAGAGAGAAGAAAGTCTTGTTCCTGCTCCAGTTGGCAGCAGACCTTGGCATCATCTATGTGGTTTTATGCACAGGCAGAATGCAAGAGTTATGGGGTCAGGAAGACTTCCATCCAGATTTCAGAAGAAGGCTTGGGAGGCCAGGAGGAGTGTCCTGAGATAGCAGTGTGTGAAGCCATGACTGTGAAGCTGAAGGTGCAGTGGAGACTCCAGGAGGCTGGAGAAGCCAGGAATGTGGATTGTCTGAGGAAAACTACAAGGAGAGAGAAGAGCTGGCCCAAGAGAGATGCTGTGGGAGCTACAACCACTGGCAGTAATGTAGTGGTGGAGCCACCTAAGCACATTAGTCTTCACATCTTTCCACAGATTGCCTTGGATGCTGGACATGGAACTACAGGAGTTAATGTTTGCTCGGCTATATTTTGGACTTGCTTTGGTCTCATTCCCTTCTATTTCCCTATTTGTACTTTTTGGAATGGTAAGTTTTATCTTGAGCAGCAACTTCCCTAGGCCACCACTATTCTGCAACAAGGTGTGCTAGGACTCTCAAAGCAAAGTCCTTCACTTTTGCAATTTGGGGGCTGAGGGTCTGTCCCCCAGAGTGGTCCTCTTGTGCATTTCTCTCATGAGTTCCCTTTTTGGTTTTTTGTTTGTTTGTTTTTTGGGTTTTTTTCTGAGGTCCCTATGCAACCCAGCTGAAAATTGGCAAAACAAGTGAAAAGTGACTGGGAGTAAGTGATCTCATTAGGGTCTAAATGTCCAGTTTTTCCCAAACAGTGCAGTGGCAGAGGGGGCTGTCTTGGGTGTCTTGTATTTCATGAGAAATACAATTTGGAGATTCCTGGAACAAACTGTGCTCTTGAGCCAATGGACAGAGGTCACTGGGTCATGCTGGAAGTCCTTCCTCCCTCTCCTCTTGCCTGTGGGATCTTACATTCTAACTGAACCAAAAAGAGTTCCCTCTTGACAATGGGCAGATCAATTTGAGTCTTTGAGGAGGTGCAGGCCAAGATCTTAGTCTTTTAGTAATAGGTGGGTCTGTATAAGCCCCAGACCAGGTTCAGACCAGAAGATGGAAGGGTCAGTCCTCTTGGAAAAAGGTGGTTTGGTATGCACCCCAAACAGGTGCGGCCCAGAAGATGGAAGTTGTCTAGCCATCAGCTTTCTGTAGACACCTTGTAAGCTGTAGGAGGTACTGACTCCTGCCAGCTTTCCAGTGTTTAGCTGTATAAGGTACCAAGTCCCTGCACACTGCTGTTTAGCTATATGAGGATGAACACTCCCAAGAGTGGGGTCCCCTATCATCCAAAGGGGCCCAGACAAGAGATTTCCTCCATGCTAAATCATGAGGGGGTCTCCAGAAAGTGAGCCAACAAGAGGACAGAGTGTCTTCTCATGTCCACTCCCATTTAGGCTGAGTTATACTGGTCATGTCCAGTGGTCTTTGTCAATCCTAGATGAGCCTCAAAATATGTCATGTCCCTGGGTGGATGTTGGGTTACCAACCCACTCATCAAATTTTCCTGGGTCTATCTCTCTCTCTTACCAACATAGAAAGAAGAGGAGATAAGAACCAAGATGCATTATGTAAAGGGACAATTCCCAATGAGAAATGTAACTGTGTTGTATACCTACAATGTACCAATAAAAGAATTTAACAAAAAAGAAAGAAAGAAAGAAGAAGAGGAGTTAGAAGATGGGGCAAATGGAGGAGTTGAAGGGAGGGATGGGCAAGGGTGAAAAATAAGAACCAAGGGAGACTATGTAAAGGTGCAAATTTCCAATGATGAATGTCATTATATTGTATACCTAAAATGTACCAATGATTAGAATGAATAATCGATAATGCAAAATAGGAAGAAAAGGTCCAAAGTGGTAGGGGTAGTGGGAGGAGCAGGGGAAAGGAAAGAAGGGAAAGGAAAAATGATGAGAAATGGAAAAAATGGAAATAAAGTCTTTGTAAATAGGGAAGGGTGGAGGGGGTGAAGGGAGGGCTAGGAATGGGGAAAAAATAAGAACCAAGATGCATTATGTAAAGGTACAATTCCCAATGAGAAAGGTAACTGTGTTGTATACCTACAATGTACCAATAAAAGAATTTAACAACAACAAAAAAAAGAAGATGGGGCAAAGCAAAAGCAGAGTTTATCGACAGGAGAAAGAGGTACAAAGCCACTCAAAGTAGTGGGGGCCCTACAACTGGGTAACTGCTGAGCATGGGCAGTGGTCCTATATTTATGGGATTGGGAAGGTGTCTCCCTCTGGGGGCAGCCCCACCCAACTGGCTGTTCTATTTCTTTGCTAGGGGTTCGAGTTTCATGGGCTAATAGAGGAACCTGGGTGCACATTGCAACAATCAAAGTGGCCAATGTTATAAAAGTAAGATGATGTATTCCCTGTTATTTACATTCTCAGAACACTTCAGAGGTTGTTCTTCTCCTAAGTTTTAAAGGGCCTGTAACTCTCTTCTGACCCTATCCTACGGGTCCCATCTATCCCTACAATGAGTTTATTCCCTAAACAAGCAGAGTTTGAAGATGAGGACCTCGGGGGACAGAATCTGTGGAGCCTTCTGCTAGGAAGGAGGAAGCTTTGCAGAGGAGGGTTGGCAGTGCCAAGAAATCTGCAAAGGCATCTGCTTGCCACTTTGAACAAAGACTGGGTTGCATATGCATAGGATGAGATATGACTAAGCAAACCAGAGAGTGTTATGGGGGATGAGGATCTATACAATGAGTGAAGTTTGCAGAGATCAGACAGTACTGAGAAATATGGGTGCTCTAACCAGTCAGTGTAAGGATACCTCACCACATATGTCAGGAATTCAACTGAGGCTTCAAAAAGTCAGAGAAGAGTTGCTTTATTTTAGCCATACAGAAAAGGTCACTACAGATTTATCCTAACATAGCTTAAAATTATCCTTCGCTAAATTAACTGCCTGACAGAAAAAAACCAACACTTCTTTGAGAGAAGACAACCAAAGCCAAGCTTATAAAATATGTAGCATCTACAGTGTCCAAAGCACAATGAAAAATTATGCCTTGAGAAGTAAGAAAATGTGGTTCACAACAAGAAGAATCAATAGAAACAGATCCAAAGATAGCAGAGATGTTACAATTAGCAAACAACTATAAATTGCTAGTATAAATATTTTTAAGGATGCAAAAGAATATATACATATATATAATGAATAAAGATATAAGGAATCTCAAGGGCCATGTGAACCCTACATAAAAGAACTAAACAACTTAAAGTTGATAACTGAAATTAAATAAAAAATACACTAAAAAATCTAACAGCAATCTAGATAGTGCAGAAGAAAATACTAGTACACGTAAGGACAAGTCAATGAAAACCATTGTTACAGTTTAGGTGTAATGGCCCTCCAAAGCGCCATGTGATCACAGTGGGAGTGGGCTTTTGGGAGGTGATTGGATTAAGGGGCATTACGTCTGCTTTGCTGTTAGAAGGTGGGATCTGATGGGAAGAGGCTGATCATTATGTGTGTGATCCAAAGGGTATAGCTCTCTCCCTGGCTCCTTCCTTTATTCTTTCTGCTTCCTGGCCACCCTGATGTGAGTAGTTTCTTCCTCCACCATGCGCCTCTGCTTCTTCTTTGAAGCCAGGGACCATGGACTAAAACATGAGGCAAAATAAACCTCTTTTCCTTTATGTCATGGGTGTCAGGTGTTGAATCCCATGGATGAGAAAATGACTAAGACAACTGTCCAAACTGAAGCTTGCGAATGGGTGAGGAGGAAATCTTGAAAATAAATAGAACTTCAGTGACTATGTAGCAATATCAAGCAATGTAATAAACATGTGATTGAATTTCCAGTGAAAGAAGTAAGACATAATTTTTTTAGAAAAGATATCTGAAAAACATGGCTGAAAATTTTCCAAATTTGATGAAATTTATCAACCCATAGGCTGAAGAAGTTCAACACACCACAACCAGAACAAATATAAAGAAAACGAACACCTAAGCATATCACAGTCAAATAGTTGGAAATAATTTAGAAGATACAAAATACTAAGAATTATCACTGAATTCTCATTAGGAGCAACATAAACCAGAAGCTTAATGGAATGACATATATTAAATGCTAAAAGAAAAAAATAAGTACCATCAGCCTAGAATTCCATATACAGTGAAAATATTCTTCATAAATGAGGACAAATTACAACATTTTCAGATATATAAACACTAAGACAGCTCATCACCAGCAGATCCACCCAATAAGGATATTTTTAATTGAAGTAAAATAAAAATTATAAATATTCATGAAAGATACAGCATAAATATAAATAAATAGAAAGACATGCCACATTCTTGAATAACACCATCCAGTATTATAAATATCTTAACTCAGAGTTAATTTATCAATGTAATGCAACCTTGAAAAAATGCCAGGAGAATTGTTTTCTACAAATTAATTATAAAGTTTCTTTAGAAGAACAAAGAAGAAAAGACAGCCAGAAAAATCCTGATAAAAGAAGAGCAAATGGGGAGAGGCAAGGGAATAATACATTAAATATATTACCATATTTAATAGATATTAAATCTTAAGCCTTCAAAATTAAACCCATATGGGGCTGAGAATATAGCCCAGTAGCAGAACACTTACCTTGCATGCACAAAGCCCAGTCCCCCTGCCCCACACAAAGGACAGTATGATATTCACACATGAGTAGACAGACAGAAAAGAAAGTCTAGAAATAGACCTAAGTGATGACTTTTTAATAAATCACCTTGAGACATCTAGACCGCCATTTAGAAAATAAAATAAAATTGAATCTATCCTTTCACAAAGGTAACTCCCAAATAGATTAGAGATTTCCATATAAAGAAGTGAAAACACATAAGACTAAAAGAAAAGTAAATATATGCCTAAATAACTTCAGAAAGAAAATCTTCCTACATGACTTAAATTTCAGAAGCAATAAAGAAAATGAATGATTTACTATAAATAATTGAAAAGGAAAAAAACATATTAAAATTAAGAAAAACTAATGTAGAAATTAAAAAGAAACCTATATTCTAAAAGAAATGAGTCTCTATAGTGTAGAAAGATTAAAACTTTTACAGCAAGAAAAAGGAGATCTAATAAAATAAAGGGCAACAGACAGAAAGATAAATTCACAGGAAGGGAATTGTTTCATAAGCACAAGAAAAGATGTTTACCTCACTTCTAATAAGAAAAACACAAATTAAAACAATACTGAGGTATTATTTCTCACTTAACATCCAGAAAAACCCATGAGTCCAATCATATGCCCTTTAGTGAACCTACCATAAAAATAGTTGTCCTTGTTCCTAGCTAGTAGGCAAAAGAGCAACCTCCAACAAAATTATCTCTCCATCCTATATTTCTCTAACTTTAGTTAGTGGTTTTCTTAATTCTATTTTTAACCCAGAAACACTTTCTAAATTCAGGTCACTATTAGTGCATAGTCGGAGCTGCTTTGGCCCAGTGTCCCCATACCTGCTAGGAAGGGGTGACCTAATCTTGGTGCTCCAGGTATCCATTGATATAGGACTGTCTATGGCAGTAACATTTGGGGCTCGGTTCAGTAACTCATTCCCAGAAGGGCATTTAAAGGCTGGGTGATCAGGATACGTACTTTAGCTAACCAAGGGCAGGAACTAGCAAGAACTCTGAAAACAAGTATCTTGTAATTTTAAGCTCCTCCTGTCTCTCCTGATGACCTAGGAATATAGGTCATTCTGGGGATGGTAGAAGGCTAAAATGAGAAAAGATTATAAAATATGTTTTATATAAGGAATCAGCAAACTATAGCCTGTGGACCAAATCCAGGCAGTTCCCTGGTTTTACAAATAGAATTTTATTGGCCGAGTGGGACTGAGCGGTTGCAGGCTGACCGGGAACTGCTTGCTCCAGCTTGCTCCACCAGCTTGCCACAAGGACAGGGTGAGGAGGAGGCCCCCATGCCCCCAGGCAGGCCCACCAGCCAACCTCTTGGCCACACAGGCGCCTCCAACAATAACACCCCGTCACCCAGCCTCTGGGCTTATGGCTGTGCAGCTACTTGGTTACACACTACAGAGGCACAGGGGGACATAAAAGCCATTGTCCTGAGCGGCAGAAGTGAACAACAGAGAGAGCGCCTGTCTCAGGCTCCCTGATGAAAACAAGCCCACTGGAAAAGTGAAGGGAATCTCTGCAATAAAGGCACACCAGACCACTGTGATTGGTAAGTTGGAGGGATCATCAGCTCCCATCGGAAACTGGACTTTCTTCAGGGGAAAAGCAGCTGAAACCTGCAGTAGAAACTTGCAGAGTCCAACCTTGCAGGAGGACAGGGAGCTCAACTTGGGACTTGCAACCAGAAATCTGCCTGAATCTCATGGGTCTGGGACTAGCTTACTGAGATTCATTGACTTATAATGGCACACTGCTGCCCTCGCTGTCTATTGTGACAGCAGAGACATACCCTGAAGGAGGCCCTTTATTTTTTAAAGGTGATCGATTAATAACTACCACAAATTGTCATTCTCTAAGAGGTATTTGATGCTATGGTGTTGCTGATTGTATGACTGGGGCTAAGGTGTTGTGATTGATCTAAACAGTTTTCCTTCCTGGAATAATGAAAATGAGATAGCCTCAGAGTCATTAGAGACTTAAAACCTAAAGACCAGCTATATCTGGAAGACACCTCTGAGAAGCAATCATTCCATAAGATTTATAAATACAACAACAAAGATACTTACAGTAAACAACTTCAAAATATCAACCCAGGAACTAAACCAAGGACAATACCAAAAAAAAAAAAATGAGAAGACATTTAAGCAAGTCACAAACCCAGACTTCCACCCCACAAAAGGCAATTCCTCAGGGAAATGAGGTGCAAAAGTCTGATAATCAACCACCTGGACACCCTGAACTGATAGCACAGGAAATAACAGAACAGATGAATGAGGCTCTAGAAAAATTCAAAGCAAAAATAATCTCCCAGATAACTACAGAGATGGTGAGCAGAGTGAAAGACATGATTAGAGGCTCTACAACAGAAACTGATTTAAAAAAATAGATGAGCTCAGAAATATGCTGGAAGCCAGGAATGCCCAGCATCAGAAAGAAATGGAAACCATGATCACTCAACATAAGAAAGAAATGGAATCCATGAAACAGATTCAAAAAGATATTCAGGAGATTAAAAACTCCACTGAAAGCATGCAGAGCAGATTAAGAGAATCTGAAGATAAAATATCAGATGCAGAAGACAGGATTGCAGTGAAGGACCATGAAAACAGATTTCTTAAAAATAGTAAGGGGCCGTGAGAAATCAATTCAACAGCTGCTAGATGATGCAAAGAAGAATAACATAAGACTGATAGGAGTCCACGAAAAACAGGAGAAAGTACAATTGACATTAAAAAAAACTGTTCACAGAAGTAATAGTAGAAAACTTCCCAGACAGAGGAGGAGAACTGGACATACAGATAAGTGAGGCATATAGAACTCCACCCAGCCATGATCAAAAAAAATCTACACCTAGACATATGATAGTCAAGATCCCAGAAACCCAACAGAAGAACAAAATCCTACAGGCAGTTAGAGAAAAGAAACAAATCACCTATAAAGGAAAGCCCATCAGAATCATGGCAGACTTCTCAACACAAACCCTCAAATCAAGGAGAGCCTGGAGTGAAGTATTTCGAGCCCTAAAAGAAAATAACTTCCAACCGAGACTGTTGTATCCTGCAAAATTATCTTTCAAAATCGATGGGGAAATTAGATACTTCCATGACAAAGAACACCTGAGAAATTTCATGAACACCAAACTAGCACTCCAAACAATTCTAAGCAATATCCTAGAAAAAGGCAATGAAGGTCACAACTCCACAAGGCCCAACAGAAGGAAGCCACCAGGCAAGGTAAGAAACTAAAGGGAAAGGGGGAAAAAGAAATAAGAGCCAACAACAATAAAACAAAGATGAGTCAATATCTATCAATCAAAAGAAGTAGACTGACAGAATGGATTAAGAAGCAAAATCCAGCAATATGCTGTATACAAGAAACACACCCAACTCAAAAAGAAATCCATAGACTGAAAGTAAAAGGATGGAAAATGGCTCTCCATGTGACAGGAACCTAGAAAAAAGCAGGGGTAGCAATCTTATTTGCAGACAAAGTAGATTTCAAATCAAAACTAATTAAGAGAGACAAAGATGGTCACTACATCCTTGTGAAGGGACCAATTCAAGAGGAAGAGATGACAAGCCTAAATATATATGCACCAAATACGAATGCCCCCAACTATACAAAATAAATATTAATGGACATAAAAAACCAAATAAGCACTAATACAATTGTAGTGGGGGACCTCAATACCCCACTATCACAAATAGACAGATCATCTAGACAAAAAATTAACAACAAAATTCTAGAACTGAACCAAGCTATTGAACAAATGGACTTAATAGATATTTACAGAGTGTTCCACCCCACTAAATCAGAATACACATTCTTTCCAGCTGCACATGGGTCATTCTCCGAAACAGACCACATGCTAGCTCACAGGACATGTCTAAGTCAATGTAAATGAATTGAAATTACCCTCTGTATATTACCAGACCATAGTGCAATAAAATTGGAGATCAATAACATGAGAAACTGCAAAACTCCCACAAACACCTGGAAATTAAATAACAACCTCCTGAACAACCAATGGGTCAGAGAGGAAATTAAAGAAGATATTAGACAGTTTCTACAAGTAAATGATAATGCCAGTACAACATACAGGAATCTATGGGACACAATGAAAGCAGTTCTATGTGGGAAATTCATAGCAATGAATGCCCATATTAGGAAAACAGAGAGAACTCAGATAAATAACTTAATGCAGAACCTCAAACTCCTAGAAAAAGAAGAGGATAACAAACTCAAAGCCCGCACAAGAGAGGAAATTATAAAGATCAGAGCAGAAATCAATGCAATGCAGACTAAGAGAATGATACAAAAAATTAATGAATCAAAGAGTTGGTTTTTTGAAAGAATAAATAAAATCAATAAACCTTTAGGAAGCCTTATCAAAAAAAGGAAAGAAAAGACTCAAATACATGCAATTAAGAATGAAAAAGGGGTCACTGCTCCTGGTCCAGAGGAAGCAGCTTGATGGCCACAATTTCTTCTGCCACTCCCAGCCCAGATGAAAGGGCTTTTGGGCTGCCATCTGTCCCACCTCTGCCAGCTCAGAGGAGGTGAGCCATGAGAGCACCAACAGCACCCCCCTACCCCCATAGTCGAAATGAGAAAACATGTAAATAAGTCTCAAAACTGGACTTCCAGATCACCTACAGCAACCACAAAGGGAAATGAGATGGAACACTCTGATACTCAACCACCTGGACCCACTGAAGTGGCAACAAAAAGGGGATATGGAAAAAATGAAATCAGAAATAATTTCTCAGATAACAGGAGAAATTGGGCCCCTGGTGCACGACATGATTAATAAATCTAGAGAGGAGCTGAGGAATATGATGGAATCCCAAAATAAGAAAAAAATGGAATCCATAAAAGAGATGCAAATACATTTCCAGGACATGAAAAACTCCACTGAAAGTCTACACAGCAGAATGACCCAATGTGAGGACAGAATTTCAGATATAGAAGATAAGGTTGCAATTAATGACCAGGAAAAGAAAAATTGCTTCAAAATTATAAGGGAACATGAGAAATTAATGCAGCAGCTACTAGATGATGCAAAGAAGAATAACATAAGACTGATTGGAGTCAATGAAGAAACAGGAGAGAATGCAGATGACATAAAAAAAAACTCTTCACAGAAGAAATGGCACAAAACTTCCCAAGCAGGGGAAAAGAACTTGACATACAGATAAGTGAGGCATATAGGACTCCAAATAGCCTTGATCAAAAAAAAAATCTACACATAGGCATATAATTGTTAAGATTCCAGAAACACAACAGAAGAACAAAGTTCTCCAAGCAGTCAGAGAAAAGAAACAAATCACATACAAAGGAAAGCCCATCAGAATCACAGCAGACTTCTCAACACAAACCATCAAGGCAAGAAGACCTTGGAGTGACATATTCTAACCCTTAAAAGAAAACAGCCTCCAACCCAGATTGATGGACCCTGCAAAACTATCTTTCAAAATGGATGGAGAAATAAGATACTTTCATGACAAAGAGCACCTTAGGAACTTCATGAATACCAAACCAGCACTCCAAAGAATTTTACACAGTATCCTATGAACAGACATTGAGGATCACAACCCCAGGAAGCAAAGCAGAATGAACCCAGCTGGCATGACAACAAATTACATGTAAAGGGGGACAACCCAACAAAAAGAAAAAGTCACGGCAATGATAAGTCAATACATTTCAGTTATAACCATCAACATTAATGGTCTCAATTCACCAATCAAAAGAAATAGACTGGCAGAATGGGTCAAGAAGCAAAATCCAACAATATGCTGCATACAAGAAACATACTTCATTCCAAAGGAAACTCATAGACTGAAAGTTAAAGGGTGGAAAACAATACTGCATGTGGCAGGAACCTGAAGAAAAGCAGGAGTAGCTATCCTCTTTGCAGACCAAGTAGATTTCAAACCAACACTGATTAAGAGAGATGAAGAAGGACACTACATCCTTGTAAAGGGAAGAATCCAAGAGGAAGAGATGACAATCATAAATATCTATGCACCAAACACTAGTGCACCCAACTATATAAAACAAATACTAACGGACATGAAAAGGCCTATATGCACTAATACAATTGTAGTGGGGGACCTCAACACCCCACTGTCACAAATAGACAGATCAACTAGACAAAAACTAAGGAATGAAATACTAGAATTCAATCGAACTCTTGAACAAATGAACTTAACAGATGTTTACAGAGTGTTCCACCCCACAAAATCAGAATACACATTCTTCTCAGCTGCACATGGGTCATTCTCAAAAATAGACCACATACTCACACATAGAACATGTTTAAGTAAGTGCAAAGGAATTGAAGTTATCCCCTGTACATTATCAGACCATAGTGTGATGAAATTGGAGATCCATAGCAAAAGAAACTCAAAAAATTTCATAAATACTTGGAAATTGAACAACACACTTCTGAATATCCAATGGGTCACAGAGGAAATTAAAGAAGAAATCAGACAGTTCCTTCAATTAAATGACAATGACAATACAACATATCAGAATCTATGGGACACAATGAAAGCAGTCTTACTAGGGAAATTCATTGCAGTGAACATGCATACTAGGAAAACAGAAAGCCCAATTAAACAACCTGATGCTGAAACTCAAGCTTCTAGAAAAAGAAGAGCAGGACAACCCCAGAGCTCATACAAGGGAGAAAATTATAAAGATTAGAGGAGAAATCAATGCAATGGAGACTGAGAGAATGATACAAAAAAAAAATCAGTGAAGCCAAGAGTTGGTTCTTCGAAAGAATCAACAAAATTGCCAAACCCTTGGCCAACCTTATCAGAAAAAGGAAAGAAAAGGCCCAAATCCATGCAATTAGGTATGAAAAGAGTGAAATTACAACACACCCAGCAGAAATCCAGAGGATCATCAATACCTACTTCCAGAACCTATATGCCAATAAGATGGACAACACAGAAGAAATGGACAGATTCCTAGATACATATGAATTACCAAAGTTGAACGAAGAAGACTTAAAAATTCTAAACAACCGAATATCAACCAATGAAATTGAAAATGTAATTAAAAACTTATCAACTAAGTAAAGCCCAGGCCCTGATGGCTTCACTGCTGAATTCTACAAGACATTTAGAGAGGAACTGCTGCCACTACTGTTGAAACTCTTCAATGAATTGGCAAGGGAAGCAGTACTCCCAAATTCATTCCTGGAAGCAAGCATCACCTTGATCCCCAAAGTAGAGAAAGACCCAACCAAAAAAGGAGAACTACAGGCCAATCTCACTAATGAACATAGATGCAAAAATCCTTAAGTAGATATTGGCAAATTAGAATGCAGAAGATCATCAAGAAGATCATACACCCTGATCAAGTGGGATTCATCCCAGGGATGCAGGGATGGTTCAACATACGCAAATCAATCAATGTAATACACTATATCAATAGAGCCAAGGACAAAAACCATATGATTATCTCCATAGATGCAGAAAAAGCATTTGACAAAATCCAACATGCATTTATGATAAAAACCCAACAAAAATTGAAATAGATGATCTCTACCTCAAACTGATAGAAGCCATCTATGAAAAATCAACAGCAAGTATCATACTAAATGGTCAAAAATTGAAATCCTTCACACTCAAATCAGGAACAAGACAAGGGTGTCCACTATCACCACTCTTGTTCAATATAGTTCTGGAAACATTAGGCATGGCAATTAGACAAGAGAAAGAAATAAAAGGAATAAAGATAGGAAATGAAGAAGGCAAATTGTCATTATTTGCAGATGACATGACACTCTATATAGAAGACCCCAAGAACTCCACCAAAAGTCTTCTAGACTTAATAACCAAATTCAGTCAAGTAGCTGGTTACAAGTTCAACACACAAAAATCAATAGCTTTCCTCTACACCAATGACAGACTCACTGAGAGAGAAATAGGGCAAACGATTCCTTTTATAACAGCATTCAAAAAACTGAAATACCTAGGAATCAACCTCAGGAAAGAAATCAAAGACCTCTTCTCTGAAAACTATGGCACTCTGAAAAGAGATTGAAGAGGATATCAGAAAATGGACAGACATCCCATGCTCCTGGGTAGGAAAGATCAATATAGTGAAAATGGCCATACTTCCAAAACTGCTAAATAGATTCAATGCAATTCCAATTGAGATCCCAGCAGCATACTTCACAGACCTTGATAAAACAATTCAAAAATTCATTTGGAACAAAAAGGGGCCCAGAATAGCAAAAGCAATTCTAGGTAACAGAGACATGGCAGGGGGTATCACAATCCCCAACCTGCAACTCTACTACAAAGCTATTGTGATAAAAACAGCATGGTACTGGCAAAGAAACAGACCTGAGGACCAGTGGAACAGATTAGAAGATGCAGAAACAACACCAGACACACTCACCCATCTCATCTTCGATAAAGGAGCCAAACACCCTCACTGGAGGAAAGATAGCCTCTTTAATAAATGGTGCTGGTAAAATTGGGCTTCAACTTGCCAAAGATTAAAACTAGACCTGTATCTCTCACCATGCACTAAATTAAAATCAAAATGGATTAAAGATCTAAATATTAAAATAGAAACTCTGAACCAGTTGGAACAGAGGTTAGGTAGAACTCTTGAAGACATCGGTGTAGGAAAAGATTTTATGAACAAAACCTCAGTTGCCCCTGAACTAGCACAAACAATCAACAAATGGGATCTCTTCTTATTTAAAGGCTTCTGCACAGCAAGAGAAACCACCAGCAGTGTGAAGAGACAACCCACAGTGTGGGAAAAAATCTTCACCTGCTCTTCCTCAGACAAAGGTCTACTATCTCGAATCTATAAAGAACTTAAAAAGATCAGACCTCCCAAATTTAAAGACCCAATCCAAAAATGGGCATCTGAAATGAACAGACATTTCTCACACAAAGAAGTAGAAATAGCAAATAAATACATGAAAAAATGTTCAACATCACTGGTCATTCGAGAGATGCAAATGAAAACAAAGCTGAGATTCCACTTCACTCCAGAAAGAATGGCTGCTATCATGAAATCAACCAATATCAAATGCTGGCCAGGCTGTGGGGAAAGAGGAACCCTTCTCCACTGCTGGTGGGAGTGTAGACTGGTGCAAGCACTGTGGAAATCAGTATGGAGATACCTCAAAGAACTAGGACTGGAAGTCCCATTTGACCCCGCTATTCCCCTGCTGGTGATCTTCCCCAAAGAATTAAAAGAATCATACCACAGTGATATATGTGCACCCATGTTCATAGCAGCACAGTTTGTGATAGCTAAAACTTGGAAACAGACCAAATGCCCATCAACTGGAGACTGGATAAAGAAAATGTGGGTTTTTTGTAAAATGGAGTATGACTCAGCCATAAAAAATGATAAATTAGAGACATTTATAGCTAAATGGATGCACATTGAGGCGATACTCTAAAATGAAAAAAATGGGACACACATTTATATATACCAAATAGTTTCTCTGGTGTGAGAAACTGAAAGTGTAAATAAGGACTAAAATGTATAATAGGTAATGTGAAATAGGAAGAAAAGGGGCAAAGGGGAAGGAAGTGGGAGGGCTAGGGGAAAGGATAGAAGGGAATGGGATTAATATGAGAAAATGGAAAAATAGGAACAAAATCTTTGTAAATAAGGAGGACTGGAGGGGTTGAAGGGAGGGCTGGGCAAGGGTGAAAAACAAGAACCAATAGAGATTATGTAAAGGTGCAAATTTCCAATGATGAATGTCATTATATTGTATACCTAAAATGTACCAATGGTTAGAATGAATAATGGATAATGTAAAATAGGAAGAAAAGGTCCAAAGGGGTAGGGGTAGTGAGAGGGGCAGGGGAAAGGAAAGAAGGGAAAGGAAAAATGCTGAGAAATGGAAAAAATGGAAATAAAGTCTTTGTAAATAGGGAAGGGTGGAGGGGGTGAAGAGAGGGCTAGGAATCGGGAAAAAATAAGAACCAAGATGCATCATGTAAATGTACAAGTTCCCAATGAGAAATGTAATTGTGTTGTATACCTAAAATGTACCAATAAAAGAATTTAAGGGAAAAAAAAGAATGAAAATGGGGAAGTCACAACAGAACAAGCAGAAATCCAGAGCATCATCAATACATACTTCAAGAACCTATACTCTAATAAAATGGAAAACACAGAAAAAATGGACAGATTCCTAGATACATATGAATTGACAAAGTTAAATGATGAAGATACAGAAATTCTAAACACCCCAATTAAAATGAGTGAAATTGAAAATGTAAAAAATATTACCAACAAAAAAAGCCCAGGTCCTGATGGCTTCACTGCTGAATTCTACAAGTCATTTAAAGAACTAACACCATTACTCTTTAAACACATCAAGGAAATTGAAAGGGAAGCAAAGTTTCCAAACTCATTCCTGAAGCACGTGTGACTTTGATTCCAAAACCAGGGAAAGACCCAACCCAAAAGAGAACTACAGGCCAATCTCCCTAATGAACATAGATGCAAAAATCCTCAAGAAGACCCTAGCAAACAGAATACAGAGGGTCATCAAGAAGATCATACACCCTGACCAAGTCGAATTTATCCCAGGGTTGCAAGGATGGTTCAACATTCGTAAATCAAGAAATGTAATACACTATATTAACAGAGTCAAAGACAAAAACCATATGATCATCTCAATAGAGGCAGAAAAATCATTTGACAAAATCCAACACCCATTCATGATTAAAACCCTACAGAAAATTGCAATAGAAGGTCTTATCTCAACCTGATTAAAGCTATCTATGAAAAACCAACAGTCAACATCATACTAATTTGTCAAAAACTGAAAACTTTCATGCTAAAATCAGGAACAAGACAAGGGTGTCCACTATCACCACTCCTGTTCAATGTAGTTCTGGAAACATTAGCCACAGCAATTAGAAAAGAGAAAGAAATAAAAGGAATAAAGAGAGGAAAGGAAGAAGTTAAACTCTCATTATTTGCTGATGATATGATACTTTACATAGAAGACCCAAAAAACTCTACCAAAAGACTTCTAGACTTAACTGACAGATTCAGTAGAGTACCTGGATATAAGGTCAAAAAAACATAGCCTTCTTATACACAAATAGCAGACTCACTTAGAGAGAAATTAAGGAAATAATTCCTTTTACAATAGCATCCAAAAAAAAAAGAAATATCTAGGAATCAATCTAACAAAGGAAGCAAAAGACCTCTATGCTGAAAACTACAGCACCCTGAAAAAGGAGATCAAGGAGGATATAAGAAAATGGAAAGACATCCCTTGGTCCTGGATAGGAAGAATCAATATAGTGAAAATGGCCATACTTCCAAAACTGCTATATAGATTTAATGCAATCCTGATTGAAATTCCAACAATATACTTCACAGAGCTAGAGAAAGCAATCCAAAAATTCATTTGGAACCAGAAGAGACCTAGAATAGCAAAAGCAATTCTGGGCAACAGAGACATGGCTGGGGGTATCACAATACCCAACTTGAAGCTATACTACAAAGCTACTGTGATAAAAAAACAGCATGGTACTGGCAAAGAAACAGACCCAACAATCAGTGGAATAGATTAGAAGATGCAGACATAACTTCAGACATACTCAGGCACCTCATCTTTGAGAAAGGAGCCAACCACCCTCATTGGAGGAAAGATAGCCTCTTTAATAAACGGTGTTGGAAAAACTGGATTTCAACCTGTCAGAGATTAAAACTAGACCCATATCTATCACCATGCACTAAACTAAGATCTAAGTGGATTAAAGATCTAAATATTAAGACAGAAACACTAAACTTGCTGGAAAATGAGTTAGGTAGAACTCTTGAAGATACTGGCATAGGAAAACACTTTATGAACAAAACCTTAGTAGCATGGGAACTAGCACAAAGAATCAACAACTGGGATTTCATCTTATTAAAAAGCTTCTGCACTGCAAGAGAAACCACCAACAGAGCTAACAGACAACCTACAATGTAGGAAAAAAATTTTAGCAGCTGTAACTCAGACAAAGGGCTACTATCTAGAATATATAAAGAACTGAAAAAAATCAGACCCCCCAAATTCAAAGACCCAATTCAAAAATGGACATCTGAAGTGAACAGATATTTCTCAGACAAAGAAGTAACAGCAGCAAATAAACATATGAAAAAAATGTTCAGCATCACTGGTCATTCAAGAGATGCAGATGAAAACAACACTGAGATTCCACTTCACCCCAGAAAGAATGGCTGCTATCAAGAAATCAACCAATAACAAATGCTGGCGGGGGTATGGGAGAGAAAGGAATCCTTCTCCATTGTTGGTGGGAGTGCAGACTGGTGCAACCACTATGGAAATCAGTGTGGAGATACCTCAAAGAACTAGGGCTGGAGGTCCCTTTTGACCTAGCTATTCCCCTGCTGGGTATTTTCTCCAAAGAATTAAAAGAATCATACCACAGAGATATATGTGTACCCATGTTTATTGCAGCACAGTTTGTAATAGCTAAAGCTTGGAAACAGTCCAAGTGCCCATCAACTGGAAACTGGATAAAGAAGATGTGGTTTTTTAATAAAATGGAATACTACTCAGCCATAAAGAATGAGAAACTAGAGTCATTTATAGCTAAATGGATGCATATTGAGGCCATACTCTTAAGTGAAATAAATAGGAAACACATGTGTAAATACCGAATAGTTTCTCTAGTGTGAGAAACTGAGAGTGTAAATAAGAACTAAAAGGATTAATAACTAGTAATTGATACTTTGAAATAGGAGAAGGTCCATTGGGGTGGGGGTGGTGGGAGAAGATGGGGAAAGGAAAGAATGGAAAAGAAAAATTATGAGAAAAGAAAAAAACAATGGAAAGGAAGTATGTAAATAGGGAAAGGTGGAGGGGTGAAGGGTGCACAGGTAATGTGAAAAAAATAAGAACCTAGATACATCATGTACAGGTACAAGCACCCAATGTTAAATGTAAACATATTGTATACCTAAAATGCACCAATAAAAGAATGAAAGCAAAAAAAAAAGAATTTTATTGGGAGATAACCATGATTATTTATTTATATATTGTTTATGGTTGCCCTTATGCTACAATGTGAGATGTTGAGTAAGTAGTTGCAATAGAAACTGGTCCACAAAACTAAGACATTTTTATTCTACTCCTTTGTAGAAAAGCCAACAGCTACCCTAAAATAAAAAGGGATCTGACTTTGCAAACTCCTGGACCATACAGTTCTATGAGCAGGTCTTGATGAATTGCTTCTCCTGCTAGCACATCAGTAAGCAACAAAGGATCTGAGGTCACAGTGGTTGCAAGGCACAGAAAACCCTCTGCCCTGCACCTCTCTGAGGAGAGAGGTGTTTTCAGAAGCACCGGCCACAATTTCAAAACCCTGGATTGGCTGCCAGTCTCACAACAAGTTGTTGCACATGGGCTCCTGGGGCATAATAACCTCAGAACTCAGAGCACTGAGTTATCTTAACAACTTCTATCCTTAAAGATAGTAAACCTTGTAAAGAAATCCTCTTCTCTCCAAAGGGTCAGGCTTTCAACTGTATGCCAAATAGAGTGAATAACAATAACATATAGCGACATGAGACTTTGGGAATGTGACACCTTGAGAAGCAGATAACCCAAAATAAAGCATCTAACTTTTTCTCTGAGCTCAGTGACCCCTGAGGCAGAAAGGCCCTTTCTATGGACGTTTTTGTGGCATGCCCTCAAGTATAGGCTGAACCACTCCTCTATATGCTCAGCACTGACTCCCTCACCCCCCTCTCACCAACAACTCTGAACATGTGTTTCTTGCACTTGCAAGCCCTGCTTTCCAATGGCCTCAACCTCTGGACACAAACACCCTTCCACCTGGACCACTTTTGCTCATTCTTCTCCTAACTGTACTTTGTTTGCATTGTAGCCCATGGATCTGCACATGAGGGAGGAAGAGATAAATTCAGGGCTATTCAGGAGCTAATTAATTGTGAGTGTGCTGTGCCTGCCCAAATTTCCTGCTGCCTCTTCTCCTGTCCTGCCTCTGATGAAGGGGCTGTGTCTATGCACCAAAGGTGGGGGCTGGTCTGGAGACTTTGAATGCTCTGAAACTGGCCCAGTTGTATGTGCTTTCTGAACAGCGTGGGAAGGACCTTCAAGGTGTCCGAACTTACATGGAAACTTGACTTTACTCCTTAGTTCTCTACCTCTTTGTGGTCTCCCTTCCACCAACTGCAAAAAGGCTTAGTGTCTTCTGGACATGAGCTAGTCACCCTCTGCTTCTCCTCTTCTTCTAGCCCTTGCCCATGTGGATACTTCTCATTATAGATCTGCTCCATTACATCCACTGCTGGCTTGAGGGCAAGCTGGTTGCTGAGTGTAGTGGGAACTAACCATTTTCAGGGTGCACTGTCCTCTGCAGGGGTCCCAGCAGGGGTCCTCCAGGTGCCTCTCTGACAGCTCCACTGCCCTGGGCCTTGTACAGAGGAAAGCCCTGGTCTCAAAACCTGGATCCCAGCCCTTGGCTTGGTGCTATCTCAGGGGCAAGGACCAAGTCCACCCTCAACTGGGAAATATCACCTGGTATAAGAACTTTAACAATGATGAACCAGAAAGTCTGATGATAAAAGTTCTCCACTATGAGAAGTACCTCCAGGTTATTACATCCAGAGGGCGCGCGCGTGTGTGTGTGTGTGTGTGTGTGTGTGTGTGTGTGTGTTTCTCCCTCCTGCTCCTCCTAGGCAATCCCCGCAGGACATCAGTGCATGTCACTTGCTGACCCTCTCTGCACCACTCTCACCAAAGCTGAGTCCGCTCTGCCTCAGTGCCTGAAAAAGGTGTGGACAATTTTTAAAAATGAAACCAAAGAGCTGCCAGTGAAAATGCTAGAACCAAGTTCTGCCAGAGCTTCTCTCTTTTCCTGACAAAGTTCTTGATGGGCTCATGAGGCTTGAAAGTCATTACAAGTTCACCTTTATGCTGGAGAAGAGCATTTTACCTCTGATACCCTTGGGGCTGGAGTTCAGCCGGTCAGCTTGCTATTGCTGTTCACAGCAGATGATGTGAGGACCTGAATAGCTAATGTAGGCTGACCTCATCCTTCCTGGCCATCTCCTCTCATCCAGTCATTGTCACTTTGCCATTATCCCCCATTTCCTAGGGCCTTGGGGACTTTCCAATGCCTGCCATGCTGCCTAGAGAGGACTTTCTCAACAACACACTCACGTGTTCCTTGCACCCCGCCCCCCCCCCATGCAACTGTACTTGGAGACAAGGCCTTTGGAGGAGTGATTAAAATTAAATGGGGCTGTAGGGTGGGGCTCTAATCTGATGGGACTAGTATCCTCATAAGAAAGGAAGAGACACCAGATCCCCCCCTTCTCCATTACACGCAAATGAAAGGCCACATGGGGACCCAAAGAAAAGACAGCCAGCCATCCGCAAGCCAGGAAGAGGCCTCATCCAGAGTCCTTGCAGCTTGATCCGGGACCTCTATGTCTAGAACTGTGAGCAAGTGACTTCCTGCAAAGTCACCCAGTCTGCATATTTGGTCATGACAGCCCGAGCTGACTAAAGAAAGGGTAGACTTGCCTTATCACCGCTTCCAGTGTCCCCTGCCCTCTGCTCCTCACACTGCCTTCCACAGGAAGCTGAGAGACACCCCTTGGCACTAAGCCCGAGACACTGTGGGTATTCTTCACACCATCCACCCTGCCTTGCCCGACCAAGCTCGTCAGCTCTGAGCTGTTTCTCCCCACAGCCCTCCTCGCTGTGTTCCACAGCAAGCCTGTTTACCCAGCTGCCACCCAAAGGGGACCCCGGTTCTATCCTGATCTGCTGGAGCTTTCCTGCGGAGATGGCACTGGCCTGTGCAGAACCTGCACTCCCTAGCCATTGCTTTCTCTTTGGTTTTTTGAGACAGGCTCTCCCTCTGTAGTTCAGGCTGCCTTGAACTCTCTATGTAGCCCAGGCTAGCCTCGAACTCACAGCACTCCTCCTGCCTCAGCCTCCTGAGTGCTGGGATTACAGGCATGTGCCACCACACCCAGCCATCTCTCTCCTTAAAATATGCTTTAGTTGTTCTTCCTCTGCCTCACTCTTGAGGTCTTTGTCTCTTACTCTTAATCACTCCTTTTTCCACATCTTTCCTCTCTTTCATCCTTAACACTGAAGGACAGTTTTAAATTAGTTTACTGAATATGGCTTGATCTCTGATTTTAATTTGGTAAATAAATTAGTCAGAAAATATTTCATATTTTTATGAAAGCAAATAAGCAAATAAAAAAATATATTTCTCAAATCCTTTACTACTCCTTCTTAGGGGACTCATCAGCACTACTAACAATCTCTGTTTATGCCACAAGAGGGCAGAGCAACCAAGCAGATGATTTTACCTGCGCGATCCTGAGACCAAAGGGGTGCAGCGTAACGGGACAAAAAGACAGAAACCTTTTGCTTCTATCACTGGGGCAGGATCAGGACCTGTGAAAACTATGGGGAATAATAATGCAACAGACTTTCCGATTAATCAGCTTACACATCAGTAAAACAGCAAGACCACCTTAAATTCATCCTGACTCACGTCTGTTCTGACTCAAAGTCAGGAGGTCGGGGAGGGCCATGAGGTCAAGGATCTTAGTGTGACAGAGCAGAGGAACCCCAAAGTTTGGTGTGAACCTATGCACCTTGCAATGATAGCATAGCTAAAGAGAAATACCTAGCTGACATTAGGAAATTGTACCTACAGTGCAGAAGAGAAATGAGAAACATTTAGGAAACCACAAAAGTTCTGCAGCCTACATCTGATGATTTATGCAGTGCATCTCCTGCATTCCTGTGTCTTCCTAAATTCTCCAGCTGGGTCCTTTATCATTCATAAGCAATAGACTCACCTCAAATTAGAATCAGTAAAAAAAGAGGACTTATTAGCCCTTGTAGTAGAAGTCTAGAGACCAATAGAGTGGGAGACAAAAAATTTAAACATTGTTAGTAGACACATTTTTGAAAGAGATCAAACTAAAATTAGTTTTAGTAAAATATTTTATTTAACCCTACGTGTCCAAAACTACTACTTTCAACATGTATTTATGATATATTTAAATTTTACAGTACATCTTCAAAAAAAAATAGTGTGGGGCCAGGGATTTAGCTCAGTGGTTTCGCCACCTGCTGCACAAGCACAAGGACCCGAGTTCGATCCCTGATACCAAAAAAAAAAAAAGGGCCAGGGATTTAGCTCAGTGGTTCTGCCACCTTCCCCGAGAGCACAAGGTCCTCAGTTCAATCCCCGGCACCAAAAAAAAAAAAAAATAGTGTGCATTTTATATTTCCAGGATATCTCAATCTGGAGTGTGTAATGGTTTGTACATTAAATGCCCCCCAAAAAACACATATTAGAAGTTGATCCCCCGCCACCTGCCTTGCAAGCGCAAGGACCCGAGTTCAATCCCTGGTAGCAAAAAAAAAAGTTGATCCAGGGCTAGGGATTTAGCTCAGTGGCACTGCACCTGCTTTGCAAGCGTAAGGTCCTGAGTTCAATCCCAGATCCCCGGTACCAAAAAAAAGTTGATCCCTATGTACAACGTGGTAGAAACTTTAAAAGATGAGGTGAACCCTAGCGAGAGGGAGTTAAGACTCTGGGTGAATGCCTTTGACACCTGATATTGAGACCCATGAGTCTCTCTGTCCCTGTTGGCCTCTCTCTCTCTCTCTCTCTCTCTCTCTCTCTCCCCTTCCCTTACTTCCCACCAGGAGCCGATCACCTTTGTTCTGCCCTGCACTCCCCCCACCATGCTGTTCCGCCCCCGCCTGTCCACAGGCCCACGAGTAACAGAGCCAGTTGATCATGGATTAGAAGCTCTGAAACCATGAGCCAAAATAAACCTTTCCTCTGAACTTTCGCTGTTATTTTGTCAAAGTGACAGAGAACTAACACAGACTAGTAATATTTCAAGTGCTTGATGCTCCTGTGTCTTAGTGCTGATCATAACAGATGACAAAGATTCAAAGCTCTTTTTTGTGTGTGCACATGGATTGGATCTAAGAACTCAATTATTTCTGTTTGGGTTCTGTCAGTTTTGCTTTCCTTTTCGTCTTGGGCTCATCTGCTCATTCGGTTGAGAAGGATGGCCCACAGGTATTTCTAACTTATGCTGTACTTATAGCTCCCAATCACAGAGAAGAAGACAACATTATTCTGAAGCCTTGACTGGTCCTCCTAATGTCACATTATCAACCATGACTCCAACACTGAGGTTAGAGGAATGAAGCCACTTCAGCCAAGACTGTCTTCAGTAGCAAACCAAGCTCTAACTGCTCAGGCCTCTGTCACATGCTCCTCTCTGGCCCGGAGTGGAAGGAGGGGACTGGGCCAGCTCCATCTGAGCCCACAGAATCACAGGAGAGTCCTCAAAGGGAGACAAATGGCACCAATCATGTCATTTACCTGTCACCTGTGAATGTAAACCTACCCTGGACTCTGCAGTCCCACAGAAGGTTGGTATTAAGAGCTGCCCAGCCAGGCAGATCTTGAGGACCAGTTTCTTTCTCCTATTTACACTTTAATCATTGTTTCATGGGAGTGGAACTTCATTAGATTCACACTTCTGAACCTGCAAGGCTTTTAACCAGCTTCACAGCACCTGTGTCTGATCCCCTCCATGCTGACCACCTACTTGTTTGAGATTCCTCTGAAAATCTAACCCTGTTCCTCCATCAAACCACTTGCATATTGGTTTTAATGTGACCATCCTCCCTCCCCTTTCTTCCTTGTAAACTGGTGGCTCTATCTAGAATTCACATTTGGTGTGAATTCAGGACCAGGACTCTCAGTTCCATTCAAATGAAGTTGCTCGAGAGGCAGCTTCAGTTCTCACTGCTGTCTCCTGACACTGAACTCCAATAACAATGGTAAGAAAAAACAACCAGGAGATACTGTAACACAGATGATAATAGCACAGACTGAAGCCACATGGAAGCAGGGATTCACTCAGTGGCTCTGTAATGCTGGCCAAATTATTTAACTTTTCTGTGTTTCCATGTCCTCATTTACAACATGTCAATAAAATGGAGCTATTTACCAGACTTGTGGTATAAATTAAATTCATAAATGTATGTAAAACACTTAGAAAAGACTCTTGAAGTATGTATCCTGAACAGGAAGATCAGACAAATAGAACCATATGAGTGGTTTATTATATTAAGCAGGCCCATATGGTGAGTTTATTATACATAAGAGTTTATTATAGGAATTAGACCTTATGCAACTGTGAAGAAAGCTGGGTAAGTTAAATTCTGCAAAGGGAGAGTTGGAGGGTGAGAGACAAGTCAGTAATCAGGAGCCACAAAGGGGAGCTGATGAGGATGAGTTCTTCTGCCTCTACCTGTGACCTGAAGTCTAGATCAGAAGAGCAGGCAGTAGGGAAAGAAAGGGTGGACCAGAGCAGAAACCAAGGGCAACTGGAATCCACAACAGTTTCTCACACCACTTAGCCCACGTTGCTGGAAGGCCAAGAAAAAGCCAGGCTCCTCAACAGAGCTGCACTCATGCCTGGCTGGGAACCTGGAGAAGCTGAGGAGATTGGTGGGAGCAGAAAAAGCTGCTGGCCCTGTTGCTGCTGAACCCTGCTGAAGGCAAAGCAGATGAGCAACAGTGTGCACTGTGGTAGCCCTGGAGTCCTGCACAGCTTTCTGAGCACAAGGCCTGCATTTCACATCTCCTTTCCAAATTCCTTGTGAGTCCCTCTGGTGGACATTCCTGACCCAGAATCACACAAGGCCAGAATCCTGGGGAAAGTTGTCCCAGTGTAAAACCACCCTGTCACTGCTGCCAATAACATGGTTCCAAGGTGTCTAGCCCTATCTTAGAATCATTTATAGAGTTTACAGATAGGTCACGTATGCATTATTTAACCCACATAACCACCATAGGCAAGGTGGGTTTTATGACTATAAAAAGTTATGTGACAGGGGGGATTGGTTCCAATCTCAGTGCACCTCACTTCACTCCATCCCTCCTGTATCACACAGTGGCAGCACAGTGCACAGAGTGAGTGCTCTCAGCGATATTTATTAACTGGCTTTTAATTTAGATGCACATCGATTAAATGTAAACAAGAATTCTACAGCACAGAAAACTGATTTTCATCAGAGGTTTGTGAGATCAGTGTTGTTACTAACCTGCCATCTCATATCCTGTGGAAAATCAAATGGTGAATGTTTATGGAATGCAGTTTCCTACAACCTGCAGCGAGTGTTACTCTTACTCAATACAAATAAAGCCCAAGATCTAAAAGTATGGAGAAACAGTATAATACACGTCACATAATGCAGGACACCGCCTGTATGATACCATGAATAAAAATTACAAAACAAAACTGGAAACCACTGCCTCTTTTTATCTTTCATTGCAGACAACATCTGTCTAACAGAGTATTTCTCCCCTACCACCCTTTTTTGACTACCAAACCCTCAGGAAGTGTCACTGGACTACAGCTGTGTGCCAACTGCTGGGGAGTGGCAGACTATAAAGGAGAATTCTCAAAAGTGTTTCTTTCTAGATTCTAGTACCTCCCCAGAGTCAGGATCTTCTCAATGTGATGCAACACGTAATAACATTGCCCATTTTCCCTTTCCCAAAATCAATAGTTATGAACCAATTGTCCATAAGTCTAGACAACCTATTTTTAGGTCTATGTAAGAATGTGGGAATAATAATCTTACATTTGTTTGTCTTTTGTTCATTTCATAGGTTTTTAATATTTGTTATCTCACTTGAAATTTCTAACTCTCTTGGACAATGACAAGAGCAGATATTATTGTATTCATTTTAAAAGTGAAACCAGGATAGAGAGATTAGCATTGGCCAAGGTTACCCAACTGATCAGCTTAAGGAGGTATTGACTTATAAATCCAAGGCTGGCACACACTCTGCATACTTGAAGAGGAATCAGTCATATATGCTTGTTAGAGACTTTGTACATCCATCCTAGGTAGATTTTGACTGAAAGAGGATAATCAGCCTCAATAGCTTCAAAACCACAATCTCCCATTTCTCTAGAATCTAGAGTGGTAAAGAAGAAAACTTTATGATTAATTGAGAGTGCCACACATGTCTATGACTTAGCATTGCTGGGATGTCTTTCCTAATCCTGATTGATATTAGAATTTCTAGAATGTAAGTTTATTTGAGGAAAGAAACTTTGTGTTGTTTGTACTGTGTTGCCAGGACCTATAACAGTTCCTGGCACATGACAAGCATTCAATTAATATTTGTTGAAAATTTGTTTCAGGTTTGCCTCAGTTGCTTAATATATGGAGGTAAATATTTTCCATTGTGTATGCTTGTCTATTAGAAAAAATTGTGGACCAAGAAGATGACACATTTAGCATTTTCCCTGAGCCCTTAATTACCCAATATCCATAAATACTACTTTAAAATATTAAACTCCACGGGCCAGGCATTTAGCTCTGTGGTGCTGCCGCCTGTCTCACACATGCAAGGTCCCAAGTTCAATCCCCGGTACCAAAAAAATGATAATAATTAAACTTCATAATTTTTCTCTAAATCAGAATCTTGTATCCAACACCAAAGGGATTTCTGTCCTACACCTCAACCAATTATTAGTTTCCAAGTTTTGTCCATCAGAACAGCTTTCTGATGTTTTGCAAATGATACAGTGTGATGAAAAAAATGTCTGTTTCTCAATAGTCCTACACTTTCCCATACCATGATGTTATCACATTGTTCTAGAAACACTTCCAAAACAAGACCACTGGGGAGTTTAAGTCACTAACTCAAGGTTAGAGGCTCAAGAGCTCTCCAAGGTAATTGTGCTGCCATTTCTCCATTGGAAGGGGAGACTGAGTTCCATCACATCACCCGTGAGCCAGAGAACCACTGTCCCCAGCCTTAAGCAAAGTGAATCTTCTGCAGGTTGCTTCCAAACCATCTGGTAAACCCCAAGCCATCCTGGATTGCTTCCTTCCTCATCCCCAGCCAGAGTCACACGTCTTTCTGCTTCTGTGTGAGATGGCTTCCCACCTGATACTGTTTCTATCCTCCCTCCCCTGACTTCCATTCAGCTTCTCAGCACTTATTACCCTAATTTTGAAATAGCCTTGTAATTGACAATTGAAGCTTAGTTCCTCTTTCATTGTATCTATAATATAGGCCGCATTTTCTCACACAACTTCAGACTGTGATGCTTCAGTTGTCAAAGAATAAAGATCAAAAATTTAGCAGCACATGCTGAAAACAGACTACTTTACTATATTACTGCTTCTTTTTTTCAGCAACCACCCATGCACAACACTACCTTCTATTCTTCAGAATTAATAGGCACCTCCAGCAGCCCCCATCACCATTTCTTTGATTACTGTGCTGTCCCTGTCTGGAGTGTGCTTTTCTCCCTCCTCTGATTCCTGGGTGGTCATGAGTCAGGGATGAATGCCAAAATATCACCTGAGTCATAAGGTTAGGATGATGCTGGTGGGATAATTTGCTATACTCCCACTAGGCAAAATTTAGCCACAGATAGAAGGAGGCTAAAAACTCATTCTTTGGCCCAAAGTTTTCCTTAAAAAAAATAATAAATCCTGCAAATAAAACTTTAAAAAAAATCTATATTGAAATGTTATTTATAACAGTAAAAATGTATAAATAACCTAAATGTCCTCCTATACAGAATTGTTAAACAGTTGCTTTTGAACTTTTAAATATGTCCTCAACAAGAAATTCAAAGTATGCTGTAACTCAATTACACCATTTTTTTTTTTTTTTTTTTTTTTTTTTTTTTGGTACCGAGGATCAAACTTGGGTCCTTGCACTTGCGCAGCAGGCGGCGAAACCACTGAGCAATCTCCGGCCCCACCATTTATTTATATCCACATACCAAACATACATTTGTGTATGTGCATATATATATATATATATATATATATAATTTTCATGAGATAAAACTTACTTTCCCTATAGACAATGTATCCAATTTCAATTTTTAAAAGAAGTGTCGATTTCTACCCACTAAACCTACCACTAGGTAGAGTTTGAGCCACAGTTTAAAAAACACTAGATTGAAAAATATGCTAATAATATAATGAAATATTCTCTATCTACATAAATATTTAAAATAATAATATATAAATATATTAATATGACATTGAGAGATAAAAAGCAAGATATAAACTGTTTTCAGAGCCTAATTTTCATAATTTAAAAAAATATGAATACAATGGGATGTTTCTCTGGGGCCATGCCTAAGAGTCAGAGTATTTCTGTGTCTACATTCTGCCTAATGTTCCCATGTTGCAATTTCTTGCAGGGAGAAGAAGACAAAAGCACAAGAGTCAGACAGAGCTGGACTCCTTTATCCTCTTAGGTTAACTGTAAAATGTATTCATCTTATTCAATAGACATTTATTAGCCATAAACATTATGTTCTCGGTACTTAAAATGCAAAGGTTCTCCAAATATATCATGGGAAGGCGAAAACTTCAAAAATAAATGCACTGGTTTTGCAGGTGATGACTATTAGGATACACAGTGGGAGGAGAGGGAAGGAGAGGGAGAAAGAGATGGAGGAGAGGAAGGGGAGGGACAGGGAAGAGAGAGAAGGAGAGAGAGAGGGAGAGGACAGAGAGAGAGAGAGAATTTCTATTAGAAGCGGATACCTCAGCTGAGATTGAAGGTGAGTTCACACCATGAAGTCAAAGCCTTTCTTGTAGAAGAAGCAGTGGCGCACAGAAAGGAAAGGTAAATTCAGAGGACAGAGGGCACATTGGTAGGATCAAGCAGCAGGTAATCGGCTGCAGAGTGAGGCTAGCAAGCTGAGCAAGATCACAGGGGCTGGTATGAGGGTCACTGAGGAATCTGGATACTCTGGGCCACTGATTCTTAACAAAAACACATATTGCTATGCAGCCTTAAAAGTTATAGGTCCCTGTCTTGCACTCCCGTCCCCCGTAATACTGACTAATTGGCCCTTGGTAAGATGTACATTTTTTTTTTTTTTAACTAAACGTCTTTCTGTAAGCAATGAAGGGCTGATTGAGAAATACAATAGCGGAGATGTAATATCACATTTTCAATCAGCAACTGTCTGGAAGTCAGTGAGATAAAAGACAGCAAGTCCAGCTAAAGAGACCATTGTGATAATTTAAGTGAATGGGGCAAATAAAGGCTACAGGAAAAGCACTTGGGATGGAGAGGAGGGGAAGGATATTGAAATGTCAAATACGGGGCCGGCCAGGGATTTAGCTCAGTGGTTTCACCGCCTGCCGCGCAAGCGCAAGGACCTGATTTCCATCCCCGGTACCAAAAAAAACCAAACAAACAAAAACCAGAGAGTTCAGGAGACTACTGAGGTTAAAAGTTTTGGGCCGGGGATTTAGCTCAGTGGTTCCACCGCCTGCCTCGGAAGCACAAGGTCCCAAGTTCAATCCCCGGTACCAAAAAAAAAAAAAAAAGAAAAGAAATGTCAAATACGGAGGCTGGAATCAATATGGGGTACTGCTGGTGGCAATGGGTACGTAGGATGGGAGGAGATTTATTCCTTGGGTTGTCTCCTATAGCCTAATCTCTAAGTAAACAGGTAAAATAAAAGCAGGTATTTGCCACGTTAAAAGAATGACAGAGACAATTCTCCACCTCCATCCCCCTCCTCCCCACAGCCCAGTAGATGGACTTCTCTAGGCAGCTCCCTGTTCTGAAGCCACAGTAGTATCTGGGGACAGAAGAGGGACATGGAGGCCGAGGGGAATTAAGGATAACAAGTAAGATAATGTATGGACCGTGTCTCGCACAAGACAGGCTCTCAATAAATCATTTCCTTTTCCTCAACGGGAGGAATAACACCCAAGCCCTCCACTTCTCTGAGCACAAGTTTCTCCTTAGCTTGGTTTTCCTCGTATCAACCTAAGTTTTTCAGTGCAAGATTAAAATGGAAGTTTTTACTTTCTTTTTTCAGACAAGACAGGGAAGGTTTTTTCTTCATAAGAAAATAATTAAAGTCAGAGCTAGGTGAAAGATTTTCCTCTTCTTGCCTGTGTTCTATCAACTGAGGAGATATTCTCTTTCCTGATAATCTTCTCTGAATTTTAACATTCTTTTCACCCTTACATTCAAAAGGGGGGAAAAGTGCTAACAGCAACACATCGGAAGATTCCCTGTACCCATCTAAAAGTTAATTCCTCTTCAGTGCCTTGTAAGTAACCAAAAACATTACACATTACAAGAAAAACCTGCAGAGGCCTCGATTAAAGCTGTTCTTTTTATAAAAGTGCAGTCACAGATCAATGCATTGTTAATGAGGAGCTCTCCTGCCTGGGCTTCTGGAGCTGTGTGGAGGCTCCGGGACTGGCTCGTGACCTCTCCTGGGCTGGGGGAGGGGCCAGCTGGGCGGCAGCTACACAATAAGGGCTTTCAGCTCCTCCACTTCAGGGGGAACTTCCTCAAACATGCAGATGAGCAAACCAGACCTCCCCTCTTTTCCAAGCAGAAGTCCAGATCGTTTTGAAGAGAACTAGGGAGAGAGCTGTACTCATCTAAATCATACAGATCTTCCTCTAAATCTTAAAATGATTAGAAATACACCTTTTCTTTTTCTGCAAGCACAAACATCAGCAAATACAATAGCAGAGCAGTGGAGAGACAGCTCTTCTATAGGTGAATGCGGGTCCCAGCTCTGCCACTGTTAATAGAACCTTGGGCTGCTTACTCTATTGAAGCCAAAGGTCCTCGTCTATGAATGGGATAGTGGCACCTACCTCACGGAATTGTTGCAATGATTAAAACGAGTTTATAGATGGAAAATGCTCTGAACAGTGCCTAGCACATGGTTTCCGGTCACCAGGTACAATTCTGCTTGGAGCTAGATCAAACTATGAGGCTAGTGCAAAAAAGTCTTCTCCATAACAGAGATTGCCAATCCAGGACCACAAACACAGTTAACTCAAACAGGGTTTTATCTTTTCTTTTAAATTAACTGCCTTCATACACAAATTAAAATTTCTGGCTTCTCTTGAAGATTCAAGAGACCTGGTCATGGTGGAATTCAAGAAGCTGTTTGAATGCCTTGGAGGGTTAAACTTCCAAGCTACCACACTCGCTACCTGGCCCACATGGCAAATTTACATCACCTCTCCAGGCATTTCAGGCTGCCATCTCTATACTAAAGAGGTTGGGTCTCAGAAAATCACAGCTACACCGACATCATAACACAGGACTGGGGTGGGGGGAGCAGGCCTTGACATTTGAATGACTGGGAGGAGGGGTGTGGAGGAAGAGGAGGATTACAGGCTTCTACATGAGACTTGATCTTTTCTAGTCCAAATGTTTTTCTCCTTATAAAATTCAAAACACAACACAAAATAACCAATAACGACTCTGATTTCTAAGAACTATGCCCCTATACATCCATCCTCTGTGATACAGGATTTATTATGTACTCCCATCTTGTAGCCTCAGAGGGTAAAAGAACTTGCCTGGAATCAGTTAGGACTTCATGGAGCTGGGGCTGGCACTCAGGACCCAGGTGAGGCAGTGCATTCTCCCTCTTCCAATGTTCTCAAAATACCCCACATGCCTTCAGACACCTCCTGTCCACCTCAAAGCCTCTCTCCTAAGCAAACTTCCTCAAATTCATCCTGTCAATAGCTCTACCAAAGGCAGCAGGGAACCAGTGTTTCAAGCAAATTGCAAATGTCCTAGGCAACTGATGAGAAAGAACTAAAAGGCTGTGATGCTCCCTAATGTGTGGGAATGAAAAAGGAAGGCTCAAAAAGCTCGATTATGTGGAAAAAGTTACTCAAATGATCTAGAAGTCAGAGACAAAAATTTTCAAGAGACTAGGACTCAGGGGTGCAATCTCTGCCATACAGAGTTTGAGGAGCACCATGCCCCTTATTGGGTATCTTAATGGAGGAGCAGTGACAACAGATGGCGATACCCTTGGCTCTACAACTTAACTAATTTTGTGACCGTAAGCTATGTAAACTTCAGTTTCCTCATCTGTAAAATGACCATAATAATGAACCTGCATGTGTTATGGGGATCAAATGGAATACATACAAAGTAATTACCATGTTGTCTGGCACATAGTAGATGCTGTGTAAATGTTGATGTTTTCCCACTCTCTTAATCCTCCTCGGTGACTTAAAATTGATGGTTATCAGAACATAAATGCATACTGTTAGGAACAAAATGTGAGAAAAAAGGAAACAAGGGACTCTTTGAGCAGACAATCATTACCAAGTCTTCTCCCTTTTCCTAAATAAAGACTCCCAAAGTGCCATTTCATAGGCAGTAGCACTCAACTAGTTCCTCTGGCAAGAAAAGCTGGAATCCTGAGTAACGACTTGAACTGTTGCCTCAAAATTGAAAGCTTCTGAACTACTACTAATGATGGCAAAGTGTTTATTATGGCCAGATGCCATGCTCATCATTTTATGTACATTATTTCATTTACTCCTTACAATCTCAAAGGTAGTTACTATTATCTCCATTTTGTAGATAAAACTGCACCTTAGAGAATTTTGTAACTTGTCCAATGTCATGGGCAATTGAAATTCTATATACCTATAAATGGGCATTCAATTTTGTCCGTAGGCCAAATATAAAACCGCTATAAATCTGATGAATTTGGGGAGCAACTAATGAATGATAAAGAAATGTGGCTTCCATATAAATTATCATAGGCTATCATTACGCTAGTTATAAGACCTGCCAAGCAAATGAGCTATCAGTTATCCAGTATTAAATATACAATAGGGGTCTACACTTATTTTTCTAACAATTCGTCTCTATTGTAAATGTCTTATGATTAAGTCAGGATTTTGTGCTTAACCTAAAATAAAGAAATAATACCTTCTTCAGCAAGGAGCTGTGAGGAAAAGCTATAAATAATTACATACACACAGAATTTACAAGTCACCTTTTCTCTGGCTAGCATTTATCTTCTCAACATTTTTCCGGAAACTTCAGTATTACTTTACTTAACACAGATTAAATGAATTGTTCAAAAGGGGGTTATTTGAAGACCAAAAAAGGGATCCCAGATCTTTCTTTTCAGACATTGGTTCAGTCAGATAGAAATATCAACTGAGAACAATGATGGACGGCTTACTCTCATTTAGGCAAGTTGTTTAACCATTCTTAGCTCCAGTTTCTGAACTTAAAAAATACGCCTGATGACATCTTTCATGTAGCACTGAGATTAAATACATACTGGAAATTCATTTTTAAAAGTGCCTGCCATGTAGTCAGCACAAAAGGGATTATTTGTAATTGCTGAACAAAGTAGTCTTCCAAACCAGTGCATTTATGTTACCTCTACAGCTTTTCAAAACAAAACTGTGACATCATTTGCCACCTGGGTAAACAAATTTGATGCAGCTTTGCTTTGGGAATTTACTGACATTTGATTGCCACTTTTCACTCTAAGGTTCAGAGACTACTCATGTATTTTCAGTTGCATGAATTTCACGTCCTTAAAGCACTTTCTCCAAATGAAGCAATATGCTGTTGTGACCACAACCAAAGTACATATAGAAGAGATTGTCTAGCATGCTTAAACATCCACTCATATACTGCTTACAGTTATTCACTTACAGGTCTGCATCCTCCTGAAATACAAGCTCTATCAAGATATAGGTTGTGTCTAATTTTCCATTTTTGGCTCCTAGAATGGAATTTAGCACGTATTTTAGGGATCAAAAATGGAGAGATGAATCACATGCATAAATAACAGAAACATGATACAAACTATAACTCCTTTGCAGGTAGTTAATGCTATAGATCATGAGAGGGAGCCTTCACTTCTCACTAGACTTGAAAAAGAGGACTTATGGTGGACAGAGTATTTGGATTGGAATTGTGGTACAGGAAGATTTGGTGGTATAACAGGTGATACAAGGCAGGGTAGTTGAGACTCTACTTCTCTCTTCCTGGTTTTAATAGGAAGATGAGCCTCCATCCCCACCTACCATCCACAAGCCTGAATGAAGTGACACTCCATCTTCCTTCCTCCCCTCCCCTCCTCACACAAATAAAATCACATTTTAATTTTCTAACAAAAAAGATAAAGAAACAAAATTTAACGTACAGTATTCTTATAATTGCTACGAAAGATGAAAGAATTAGTCATAAATCCAACAAAACACATATATATAATATCTTTATTCTGAAACTGCCAAATACTGCTGAAATAAATCAAAGACCCAAAAGACTAGAGAGACGGATCATGTTCATGAACTGAAAGATTTAACATAGTAAAGATATTATTCTTCCCAAACTGATTCTATAGGTTCAATGAAAATCCTATGAAAAGAGCAAAGTGTTTTGTAGATATGTCACCTTTCTCTAAAATTTATAAAGACATAGGACCTCAAATAATTAAAACTATAAAAAAGAAGAATAAATGGGAGAAACCACTTTGCTAGCCGAGAGAGCTTCCTAAATAGCTACAGTGACCAACGCAATACTGCTGGAGAGATACTCTGAAAAAGATCCATGAGACAGCAAGAGAACTTAGAAAGAGACTTGCATAGGTATGTCTAAATGACACTTTTCAAAAATACAAAGCCATTTACTAGAGGAAGGACACAAAGCAAATGGATTTACACAGGCAATACAAATAATCCACAACATGAACTTCACCTATTATTAAAAAAACAAAACTTGAAATAAACCACAGAATTAAATGTAAATCATAAAACTTTTAAGAAAAAATCATGAAACTCTTCAGGACTTGGGTTCAGGTAAAGAGTATAGACTGGATACCAACAGCACAATCCATAAAATAAAAAACTGATAAATTAGGCCTCATTAAAAAATTTTCTGAAGCAAGGTCTCACTATGTTGCTCAGGCTGGCCTTGAACTTGTAATCCTTCTGTCTCAGCCTCCCAAGTGCAATAACTAGGTGAGAGCCACTGTGTCCAACAGACCCTCATTAAAGTTAAAACTTTTGCTCTGTGAAAGACCCATGAAGAGAATGGAAAGGCAAGGAACTAACTAGGAGAAAATATTTTAAATGACATATTCAAAAAAGAGTTGCATTTAAAATATATAAATATCTTTCAAAACTAAACTGCAAAAACAGATTTTAAAAAATAAGTAATCTAGAAAATAGACAAAAAGCATGAAAAGACCTTTCACAGAAGAAGATACAGAGAAAATACACAAGCACGTAAAAAGATGCTGGCCATCATTAGCCAATGAAATGTGCAAATTAAAACCATAAGGAGTTATCATTACATACGCATCAAAATGGCTAAAATAAAAGGTACTGATGATACCCAATGCAGCCGAGATGCAGAGAAATTGGACTGCTGATACATGCTGGAAGAAATTTAAAACTGTACAACCACTCTGGAAAAGAGCATATCTTTTCTTTCAAAATTAAATATGCGCTTACCACATGTAACCCAGAAACTGCACTCCTAGGCATTTACTCATAGTTCATACTGAAACCCAGCCATAAATATTTTCATCAGCTTACTCATAATTACCAAAAACTAGAACCCAACTCCTTTATGTCTTTCAATGAGTAAAAGAACTCTAGTAATCCACATCATGGAATATTACCCAGCTATAAGAAGAAAAGAAACTACGGATACACAACTTGGATGGATTTGAAGAAAACTGTCTTGAATGGAAAAAAAAAAAAAGCCAATTCTCAAAGGTTACATACTTCATTTCATTTTATAGAGCATTCTCAAAATGACAAAATTATAGAGATGGAGAACAGAGTGGTGATATTCAGGGATTGGAGGCTTAAGGAGGAGAAGACTGTGAAAGACTAGCTTATGGAATACTAAATGTCAAATGTGTGGTGTTCACATGAATTTACCCATGATAAAACTGCATGTAATTAAATGTCCACACATGTACACATATACAATGTGCAAGCACAAGAGCTGAAATCTAAACAAAACTGGTGAATTATAACTATGTCAATTTGTAAAATTATATAATAGTCACACAAGATATCACTGTTAGGAGAAATCAGGTAAAGGGTATTTGTAATCTCTATTATTTCTAACAGCTGCATGTAAACATTATTTCAAAATAAAAAATTAAAACAATATTTTACATTCCTTCTAGCAAAGTATGACCCAATATATATCAAGAGCTACAATCATGTCCATAACCTGGCTTGGCAATTTCAGTTTAGACATTATCAGTCATTTATATATTCAACACCATAGTAGGCACTGTGGTAGGGTGAGAGATTCAATGATTAAAAGAGCAGGCACAAACCCAGTTTTCACAAACTTTCAGACTAAGAAATACAAAAACAGGTCAGTGTATTAAGATCACTGTATCTTCAGTCATATGCGTGAGAAACTGAATCAACTTAAATTTCTAATAGTAAGAGAAAGGTTAAGTAATGTTTCAAATACTACATGCTCATTAATTTGACTATTTAACAAAATGGAAAAAATGCACACAACATTAAGGGAAACAGTAAATTAAAAAAGCACATGTCCACTGGTATTTTGATAATTAATGACAACTTCTTTTATATGAATAACCTTTTTATTTTTAGATAATTAGAAAGAATAAAGAAATGCAAGATAAATGTTTCTAAACAACATCTGATAGTATCTTTTCTGTGACATGGTATTTTCATTTTTCTTTATAAAAAGTATAGACATACATTTATTTAAATTTTACCAAGTCAAGATCAAATGGAACATGTAAGTAATGCTAAGGTAAATTCAGCTTTTTATCAACATAAAATGGTTGCAATGGTTAGGTTCTGAGCGTGGCCCTTTTGGAAAGACAGTGTATGCAGCAACTGTTTGTTTCCATTGAGTCAAATAACTGGAAGGACGTGTGGCCACTCCCCATGAAGACTATGCTTGCAGGAAAAGAAGGAAAAAACCAAGGTGGGAAAAAAGAGTAAGAGCACCTGATGGAAGAAAAGATGCTCATATTGAACCTTGGGATCAGTATCACAAATAGTTCAGGAAATTAATGTGGGAAAAAATCATTTATGAGTTAAAGTGTGATTAAGGCGAGATAGTCACTAACACAAGTACAGCCAGATTTTCATAGCACAAAGTAGAATGGGAGCTTTTCAATGAATCTGGTGAACTGCAAGGCCAGCCAAGCCAGCTAATTAATCACAAAAGGAGTCACTTCATAGTGTTGTAAAATGATTTGGTCAAAATTACAAACCTGAGCTGTCAAGTATAGGGCAAATTCTCCCAGGAGCACACTGGGAGACACCCCATTTCCTGTTTTATCTCTTTTGCAAAAAGAGTTATTTTAAAACAAACCATCCCTGCCCTTCCTGTAACAAGATATAACTTCTACCTGTTAAACAAGGAGGAATTACCTACCTAGTTACAAAAGGCATCAAGTACTGTCCTCCGTAAGAGCCCCCTGCGATGACAACACAGGAGCCCTGGACGACCACCTCTGGGATGCTGTCAGGTGAGACTAGGTTCCCTCACACCTGCCTGCCTCCTTCTGACCACATAACCTAGAACTCTTGAGAAGGGCCTGCTACTGGGCTCGCTAAGTGTAATTGCTGAACAAGGTGTGAGTCTTTTCTTTCCTAGCCTTATGCCTCTCATGTATTTAAAAAAAATAATAATTGTTTTCTTTTAAAAAATATTTTCCCAGGGCTGGGGATTTAGCTCGGTGGTGCCGCTGCCTGCCTTGAAAGCACAAGGTCCTGAGTTCGATTTCCAGTACCAAAAAAAAAAATTTCCCATGAAATAATGAACAGAAATTGCCGTGGATCCATAACAGATCCTAGAATAATGCAGACAGGCAAGAATCTGTCAATATAGCAAAATTCCAAATATGAAATTCATGGTTCAGGAAGAGATAAATAAATATGGAGGGGTTTCTCAAAGAAGTTTCCTTTGTTTTCCCCCATTTCTCGTGGAATTTTGTTCATGTAAAAAGTTTTGATTCTATGATAAAAGAGCCAGTCCTTTTGGGATCAATACTACACATTTATGCTATTAAGCCCTCTACATAATGAGGGAACTGGGAGAAGCAAAACACATCACAGAGTTGTTCACTGTTTTTTCTAAAGACATCTATATTTTTAAATAATTTTATTATTTAAACTTCTTCTGGCACTTCAGTCTTGAAAATTATCAAGTTAGGCATGAATTAAAGAAGAAGCCCATCTGGACTGCAGTTTGGGTTCTTAGTGCTATTCTGTTCTTAGATCTTTCTCCTTGGCTTGGCACATCTTTGAGATGCAGCTACTTGAACAGAATCCCAGGACATCTGTGGTGGACAAACAATTCTTCCCAACAGAGTATTCCAGTCCATGTTATACATCTTGGTGGCCAGGAAACAGCTCTGCCATCTTTTTGTGCTTTTGCTAATAGAATCATAAGGAGAATGTATCTTTCCCAGCACTTGCCCACCCCAGCACCCCCTTGGATGGAGGCATTCCATTTATACTTTTCTGAACACAACATCCCCTGTGTCCTATACCAAGGACCCTGCCCGACTCTGGGCTGGCACCATGACGGGTACTGCACCGATTCGCTCCAGTGTCGCTTGGCTGATGGTGTGGGAGGGTGTATGTGGGGTCCGGAACTTCCTGCTGACCGAGCCATTGTTCCTGGGCATGATCTGTGGTAATGAGCCTCTGTTGGCTGTCACTACCAGAGTCTTATGTGGACCTGGGACCAGATGGTTCCCGTTGGCATAGATGGATGGGATATTGGCATTGCCTGAGTGGAGTGAGAAAGACTGGCGCAAGTCACTGAAGTGGTTGAATGACTCTGTGTTCCCGCGAATTTTTGGGTTGTTGCTCCAGTATCGACTGTTGTAGGTATTGGAAGAGGTCAGCGTGTTGTTCTCCGAGGAGGATATCTCTGTGTGAAATGCTTTGGCAGAAGAAAAGCATTTAGGTGGAAGATCATCCTCTCTGAAAAGAATCAAATCTTAAATTGTCATTAGGATTTACTTGAGGTTTATCCTACCCTCCTCCCCAAGGCTCTTTCTTGTCACACTAAGGCTAATGCACCAAAAAAACAAATCCTCTACCATGAAGCAAAGGTAGCAGCCATGAGTAGCCTTTGCTTTGGCACTCACATCCTGTGAGACTATTGTCAGAAGGACCTCTCCTCACCAGCTTGATCCCCAAGAGTAAAACAGGAAATATCAAATTGCTCAAAGAAGGTCTCTTCTATTGTAAACAAAACACATACATATACACATACATGATTTGCAAATAAGTCTATGTGTATCTTTTACCCGTAAATTCTTAAATAGTCCATAAAGAAATCCACTGAATAAGGTGCCATAAAATAGCTAGAAAACCAAGCCATACATAATAGACAACTTCAAGAAATGATTAGTGTTGTCTTGCTTTTACTCCTTTCAGGGTTTGAGAAATCACTGTGTTATGGTGATGAAAAGTTTTCTGTTGTGATGTTACTCAGGGATGGAATTTATCCCTACCTACAGCCCAAACTCTTAAGAATAACAAGAGGCTAAAGAAGTTAAAAATTAGATGTTAATTCATTTATTTAAAATTTATTGAGTACATACTACTAAATGTTTCATGCAAAAGAAAAACACATTTAAGAAGTCAAGTGGGGGTGACAGTCAATGCAAGAACATCGTTATCTGAAAAGTCTGGCAAGGGGCCAAGGCCAACTTATGTAAGGAGGTGATGCTTGGATAAATCTTGAATCTGATCAAGGCATTTAGTAAAGAATTGGATGAAAGGGAAAGGCAAAGAAAGCATTAAATTGAGCAAAGATCCTGAGGCAAAGAAGAATGCAGAATAGACCGAAACACAGAATGAGCAGGGTGTAGCAGAAGAGGAGTGTAGCGGGGGAGGGGCAGAAACCCTGAAGGGCTGCGTATGCCACACTGTGGAGACTGGAATATGCCACACTGTGGAGACTGGAGTCTCAGTCTCAGAGCAGAGGCTCTGATGTGGTGGTAAAATCTGAGAACCAGGCCTGAACCCTCAGATCTCTAAAACATTCCAAGACTCATTTGTCCTTAAAGATCAACCTGACGTTTTTCTGGAGGCATTTATACTCTTGTCTGATCTGTCAGCTATAGTTTTTTTATAGTTCAAATGCCCCCAAGGGTTCTATGTTGAAATTTGATTCCACTGGGAAGTACTTTGAGGCTAAAAACTCCATCAGCTCTGGTATTCAGAACTGGACCTCAGAAGGTGATTGGGGTTAGATAAGGTCATTCGGGTAAAGTGCCTATGAATTCTGGCAGCTTTATAAAAAGAGGGGGCGAACCCAGACACATTTGCTCCCTGCCTCTTTTGATGCTTTCTGCTGCCTCAAGACTCTGCAGCAAGAAGGCCATCATCAGAAGAGATATCTAGACTTTGCCCCTCTTAGAATTATGAGTCAAAATAAACCTTTTTTGTTTACAAAGTAGCCAGCCCCAGGTATTCTGTCACAACAACGTAAACCATCCAGCTATGTCTATGTAGAGGACCACGGAGCACTCCTTCTTATTGTATGTTCTTATTAGAAAGGCCACACATATTCTAAACTAACTTTTTGATTGTGGGAGTCACCAAACCCTCAAAATTCTAGAGATATGAAGGAGCAGGGGCACTCTGCATTGTCTTTTCCTAGTCAGGCACATGTTGGATTTTTCATGACCCACTGAATACAGATGAGCATTACTATGAGAAAAAGCCATAGACCATACAACAATATATCATTTGGCCACTTTAATTTCTTGGCCATGACAGTTATAAGATTAGCAAAGCAACCCTGACTGCCAAAATAAATAAAAATATGCCTTGACTATGCAGAGCAAATTATCTGACATACAAACCTTATTTCATTAGGAATTTCTTCTTCCTCCTCCTCTTTATTTTTGCTTCTCCAGTAAAAGAATGCCCCTAAAATCAGTGCAATGCAAAAAATGATAATAACTGCACCAGTGCCAATGGCTCCAGCTATAAGTCCAATGCTCCTGGGCTGGGCTGCAAAATATATTTAAGGTAGATTTAAAGAAAGGAGAGAAATTTTTTCTACCCACACAGCTGTATAAACATGTAAACCTACTTATATGTACAAAACTGCCTATTGTATTGCATCTATATTAAAATAAACCTTGGATAACTTCCTTTATCCCCAGTGGCAGAACTAAGACACAGTAGGTTCTCAACATCAAAGAATGAATAAACCATTAAACAACTCTCACAGCCTCAGGAGAGCAGCAGCTGGAGCAGAGGGGAAATAGTCGGTGTCAATCTAACTTGCTGAGTGCCCCAAGTGAGCCCTGGCCTTTGGTGGCATACCTTACAGTCTCACCCCAGCCACAGCACTCCCTGCTGCAACTAGAATTCTAATATCCCAGAATTCTCAACAAAGAGAAAGTGTCTGCACGATTTATAACCAGATTCTCAACAATTAGGCAGATAAGGACATATTAGGGGAAACCCCTAAAAAGGTCTGTGCATAGCTCTAAGACCATTACAAATTTATACAATGGCTAGAGCACTAGGAAACAAGACCAGGTTTGAGTCTAATGATCCTGAAGAGAATGATGTTTTGTCACAAAGACTATCATAATCCTGAGGCTTGAAAAGTACACTGTGATATTTACAAAATATTTTCAACGTTGATTAAAACCAAAAGAATTGCTACTGAATCTTCAGATAACCTCTAAACAATTAAGCAGAACCCTTTGTTTAAAAAAGACTCACACCTACAGTTATCACTGTAATTCCATATACTTACGTGAAATCACCTGGAGATCCAAAAGACAGGTGCTGGCTCCGATGGCATTGGAAGCCACACACTGGTACAAACCTGAAGACAGAGCACTGATGTTCCGGATGGTGACTGTTCCCTGGACCTGGTCTGTTACAAAATAATAAAATAAGGATTTGATGGGATGAATAAGAAAACCAATAAAATCAGCAGAACACTAGACTATAGAAATAAATTAGTATACTAAAGACTTACCTATATTCTTGTTTTGGGGGGAGGAAGAAATCTTTGGTTCATGAATGTTAAAGATTAAAATCACTATAACATGTTAAAGATCTGGAATTTAATTATTAAAAACTATCCTTAAAATTCAATCTGTAGATTAACACATTCTGTCTTAAATGTTAGTGGCCTTCTATGAGGCAAGGCTGGCTAATCTGTGTCCTAGAGAATTTATAAGCAGTAACATAAAATTTTAATTCTAAACAAATGCAGTAAGGTAAAGGCCAAGTTGGATTCTATAATAATATCCACCTTAAACTTGATGGAGAAGAAGTCAACTTTGTGCTCTAAGGTATGAGTTGTTACTCTCTTCCAACAATTATTACAATTGTTGCGTTAGCTCAGATTTTCCAAGAAGCAGGTTTATTAGAAGAAACACCAATAAAAGAAAGCTAGAATGGTCTGACCTCTGAAGGGGAGGGAGGAAGGAAGTCTGGACAGAAGTCTCACCCTGAAGCACAGTTTTATGGAAGTTTCCACCAGACACACAGGGAGTCCTTGAGCCAAAGTCATTCATTAAGGGAGCCCCAAAGCTCCTAGCAGCAAAAGGCCTGCCCACTGAGCCCAACCCTCCCCAGGAGCAGCCTCCAAGGAGCTGGGCCTTGATGGAAGCACAGGTGGATCCAGAGGGGAAGCAGCAGTAGACTGGAGCACTGCATTTTCAAGGTCACACAGTGGTATGACCAAGAAATATTTTCACACTTTCCTTTTTAATAACTCATCAATATAAGCATAGTTTGATTATTCCTATAAAATGTAAATGACTTGCAGTAATAGTAAGAATCAAAGTTAACAATTATGAATATGTATCAAGCATCAGGTAAGCTTTTACACGTATTATATCAATCTTTACAGTGACCTTGTGAGGTATTTTTATTATTAATCCCATTGAACAGATAGAGACTGAAGCTTTAGAAGGGTAAAAAGATTACATGGCTGCTCATTTGAAACTGGAACTGGATAGATGGCTGCTTCACCTCTAAGCTCTGGTCTTAATGCTTCCCTTTGGTAGGAAAGATAAGGCATGCTGTCATTTTAGCCACTCAAGATAGCTGTATAGTTACAGGTAAGCAGAAAAGCCTCCATATGGCACAGGTTAAAACAAAACTAAACAAGCAAACAAAAAATCTGGCATATACTACAAGCACACCGGGGGCTATACTTGGAACTGCCCCATTCTAGACTGTTATTTTCATATGAAACTGAGATTTAGTTACCTGGATTCTGCTGACAGCTTTCATCTTTATCTAGATCAAAGCCAGAAGCAGAAAGGGGTCAACAAAAGCAGATCTGGCCAGAGCATGCATGCCTTTATCAATTCCTTCATTTAATATAAAATATGTGTTGAGTGCCATCTTTTACGCTGGGTAATTTTTGAAGATGGTGATACAATGATGAACAGGACAAACCTTAATGAGACAAGAAGGCAGGCAATTATAATAAATGGGCTAAGTGCCAGTCAGGGCTAGAGAATACAAGGTGCTGGAGAGAACATAGGAAGGCCCTCTAATGAGGGCCTGAGAAGTCAGCACAACACCAGGGAGGAGAAAACCAGTGGTCCAGTCTGACCCAAGTATCTGAGCAAATTCACTGAAAAATCCCCCACAGAGCATGCCCTCAGAGCAATCCTCAGCCTAATATAATAGAATGCAATGTGTTCATGAATGACTCTAAATCATCAGACACATACTTGAGTTAACTTCAATATATAGGCCAGGAAACAGAGATATTTTATTTTTTGCTTTTTTTAATGGGAATATTGAAAAGGTTAAACCCATATATGGATCATATATACAGAGAGATATGGATCATATAGATAGATAATATATTATATATATATATATATATCTCCATATCCAAGACATGATGCATCATAATTTTGGATATTTGAATTGTATTGTACACATCAAAGTCAATGTACTTAATGGTTAACTGATTTGCTTTTGTGTACTAATTCCTCTTCCTTAAAGTAAAAACAAAAAACTCTGAGGGCTTTCAGTGTTGGGAGGCCCCACTGGGAGCAGTGAGTTTCTCCTGTCCTGTGTTTTGTTTGATTTTAGACACCACTCATATGTGCCCCTCTAGCTTCCTTGTTCTTCAGCCCTAGTAGGCACTTCATCCATTTATTACAATTGCTTGCTGTCTTATCTCATCAAGGTAAGGACTGGCTTTGTCTTAATTATTGTATCACCATACTCTGAAATCACCCAGCACATAGAAAGGTGCTCAATAAATAAAGATGATCAATCCATCAAAAGTGCTACTTTCTTATCTACCAGATACACTATACTAAAAGCTTGAAAAGGGCCTCATTTAATCTTTATAACAAGGTTAGTTCTATATCCCCTACTTTTCAAAAATAAGAAATCTCAGAGTAGCTAGGCAATTTGTCCAAGGTCACATAGTACACAGGTAGCAGAAGTCTATAAAATCAAATTTGTCCAAATCCAAAGCTCAAAATTACCATACATTCACTTGGCTTTCAATAGACATTTAAAATTATATTGTTCTATACAGTGAATCTAGGGGATATTTCCTAACGATGCAGTGTCCCAATGCTGTTAATGTTACAGACTAAGCCATCTGCCTAACTCCCTCTTCAACACATGTCCCACTATCATCACGCTAGAAAACCATAATCTTCGGGTAATCAACCCCACAATTCCACATACTATTGTTTTCTTTGATTTTTTTTCTTATTCCCTCAAATTCTAAAAATTTGATCAGTTCACACCAAAATAGTAATTTTGTTGATGTTCCCAAAGAAACAATTTGGGAAATTTTAAACAGCTGCTCTGAGCAGTATTCTGGTATTACAAAGAGGTAAACTCTAAAGACTTCTGTGTTAAAATTTTATTTTTAAAAGGTAAAGTCACTCACTGTTCTCCTCTTTGTTTCTGTAGATGCAGACACAACATGCATACTGCTATAAGAAAGTGTAATTAAATGAGGTTCTCATACCCTGATGGAACTAACTCAGAATATAATCAGGGAATGAGACAGGCACATTGATAAGCGAGGATTAACCAGAAACAAAACAGGGTTGTTTATATAGACAATGCAAAGCAGAGATGGGAGCGACTCTTCAGCAAAACCAGACCATTGCAGCCACAGAGCACATAGCCCTTCCTGAACTAATTCCTTAATCTGTCACTTCACTGGGTCGGCTCCAGGACAGAAGTGACTTGCTGAAATTAAGTTAGAGAATAAAAGTTCTTTTGATCTGTTTTCTTTCAAAGAACAGGGAAAGTTCAATTGTGTGGAATTATATAGTTTGGAAAGCTCAAAGGGCACCAAACCCCACTGTTTTAGTTCACAGCAGAATTGTACCCCACACAAGCTATACACCTGACTAAAACACCCTTCAGAATTAGAAAGAAACAAATCTAAGAATATCTTCCCAATTCTGTTCTTTCTCATTAGCTCCAGAATCTCACTTCTGGCTGCCTGGTCAGTGGTGCATGAGCTAAGAGCATATGTTCCAGAGTCAGCTGGCCTGGATTTAAATCTGCTCAGCCTCTTACTAATCATGTATGTGGTCTTGATGGTGTTACCTGCTCTTCATCTATGTCTTAGCTTTCTCTTTTGTAATATGGAGCTAGCCAAGTGCTTATGCATCAGTGGTTACTATGAGAACCAAATGAGATTATTCATGATAATGAGCTTAGTATATGTTAGTAATGCTTCCATGTGAGAATTTCTTCCATTAATTTCTTGGAACATTTATATATTTTTCTGAATCATGAGAAAGATCTGTTGAGAAACTTGAAAAAGATCTAGTATCTGGAAAATCCCCCAAAATATTAATCTTCAGGATTTAAGGATGAAAGGTGTAAGAATTCCCAAATAATAAAATATTCCATATTTTCATTATTTACCTATTTAAATAATAATGAATTACTGCAATAATCAGTAGTAAATGGTTCTAATATAAAAGTCTCATAAATATTCTGTTAAAAGAAGTATTATAATAATAGTGAGACAGGAGGATTACAAGTTCAAGTCCTGCCTGCAGCTTTATGAGACTCTATCTCAAAAAGTAAAAAAGGTTGGGCCGGGGATTTAACTCAGTGGTTCCATCGCCTGCCTCGAAAGCACAAGGACCCAAGTTCGATCCCCGGTATCAAAAAAAAACAGTTAAAAAAGTAAAAAAGATCTAGGCATATAATCACTGTTATGGCACCCTTGGATTCAATCCCTAATAACACAAAAAAAAATTTAATAAAAAATGCGTGGTTTACTATTATTTGAACCAACATATTATGACAAAATTATATATTTCAGATGCATATATTTTAAAATTATATATGTAAAAGTGATCTTGACTTGAAAACAACATTTGATGATTAAAAATTGTAAAAAGAAGAGAACATTAACAAAATAAATGCCAAATAAAATATCTGTTTAAGGGCTGGGGATTTAGCTCAGTGGTTTGGCCGCCTGCCTCGCAAACTCAAGGTTCGAAGTTCAATCCCCGCTACCAAAAAAAAAAAACCTGTTTAAAAACTTAAAGATAATATCACATATACTTAATGTTAAAACTTCATCACTCTTAAGGGGAAATGTAAAGGACAGTAAGTATACTAGCAGCCTTGATCTTTGTTTGCTCTCCACATAAAGAAAACTTTATTCATTTCACTTCATTTTGTCCTGATGCTGGTTGAATTAAGGTGGAGATAGAGAACAGGGGAAAACCTGTCCACATCAGTAAAATGCCCCCAAACACCATCCAGATGGATATAAGGACACATGCTGTTTCATATTAGCTCAATTCATTTATTCAATAATGAAAATATTTTGTCTGGTTGTCCTATTTTGGCTTCACCACTGAAATAGATACTGCTTTTGGCCATTCAGATTTAAATCTGTCCGTTTCTGATTTCATATCGGTATATTCCATAGTAACACTCTCATCTTCTTTCTGTACCTCTGTCATCAACGTATTCACAAAGAATTGAAGTCTATGGCAAATATTCAAACATTACAAACCACCAATAAATTATCCTGGGGAATACTGGATTAATTATAATATTCAGATAGCCTGATACTAACATTACATGGAATCACATCCAAATTAGCAACTTTAAGGCTTGTTTTGCCTCCAAAACTTATTTCTTATCCCAACATCTAACCATACTGCATACATTGGTGATTCTTATTTCAATCCCTCTGTAATTCTAACTTTCCCCATTCCTTCTCTGTGGCTATCACTAGGGACTTAATCCAGACCCTCTCATTTCTTCATGGAGCATGACCAAAACCTCTCATTTATGAGCTAGATGACAATTTCTAACCCTGATTTCTGACACTGCCTCTAAGATGTACATCCAGCTATCTTGACTTTAAGTCTGTGAACACCCACAGTTTCAGAGGTAACACCCAAACTCCTTGCATGTTACACAAACCTTTCACAAACAGTCTGGATTTGGCCTTGCCCATGCTCCTGTCTGGCCAAACCTACATAAACTTTTACATCAGTTTCATAAATCTTCTCATTTTAAAATGTCAAACTTTTACACTTGCAAAAGTGTACATGCAAGGTTCCCTTCATTTATAATACCCCTTTTATGTGGTCAAGCAATTTATTATTTGAGATACTTTTTGGTTCAGGAATCTTCCCTATAATGTTCTTCCTGAACTCCCCAAGGAGAATATTTCTATCTTTCAATCTTATAACACTGTATAAGTGCTTACACCATTGAGCATGCTGCATTATTATTTTTTTTTTTCCTTTGGTACTGGGGATTGAACTTGGGATCTTGCGCTTGGGAGGCAGGCGACAAAACCACTGAGCTAAATCCCCAGCCCCTAGCATGTTGTATTATTATCTCTGTGTATCTGTCTTCTCTATCAGATATGAGCTCTAGGTTAAAAATACTTTTCTTCATATTACTGATTTCTCCACCTTCTCCAATACTCTCCCCTAAAATAGCTGCACAGAATAAGGACTGTGTGTATTTATGCACACATGTGTTTAAAGAATGAAAGAATGTACAAACAAAAATATTGTTGGTTATGATAATCACTGACATTTAATCTTTTAAAGATGGTGTACTGAACATGACATGGGACTTGCTTTTTTGCATCAAAGGGAAAAGGGAAGAGGAAAGACTTGTCTAATCAGAATAACCTGTTATGAGGCAGGAAAAGGTACCCATTTACTTGACAACTTAAGTGATGAAACTTTTCTGCTCCCATGACAAAATTAGGGAACCACTCTCACTGTGAAGGGACACAGAACTGGCACTTCAAAAGTGAGAATCAAGATTCCTAAGTATTAATGCAAAAGAATGGAAATTCTTTCTACCAGTAAACTGGGCAAACCTAGGATCCTCTCTGGGCCTCAGTCTTCTCTCCTATAATGTGACAGTGCTAAGATGGTCTCCTGCTCAGGTTATGCTCTCCAAGTGATACTCTGCATAGCATTCCCGAGTCAGCAGAGTGAATCATTCCCCTCCACTGTATTAAACTTTGGAAGAATAGGACAATGGAGTTTCTTAGGAACAATGAAGAAAAATGTAAAGTCAGTTTTAGAAACTAACCATTAATAATAAAATAAGCACAAGGTTATACCTTATATTTACCAAGGCAAAAGAATATATGAAATGAATTGCCATTATGTACAGTAATTTTTAAAATTCACTTTAAGGTTCCCTGTACTTCAGAATTATAAAGGCTATTCTTACTCTTTCAATCAGAAAGAGGAGTTTTTCCTAATTAAATTCCCGCAGATTCCCTTGCAGAGTTTAAGTATTCTGAACCACTGTGAAGAGTAACTGTATTTAACTCAATCTCTAGTTGCCAAGAGGCTGTACAGTTTGGAGAATAGGTAGCATTATAGAAAGAAAAATCACCTCATATGTATCCTTCTGGGAGTATAAATGTATTATCCAAGTGAATCCCACCCTGGCTGGACATTGGGAACACTTTCTAAAAATATTCATTCTGGACTCTAACACAGACCAATTAAAATCAGAATGTCCAGAGGACAGAAAGGGGAATGAACATTTTTAAAAGCCTCCTAGATGATTTTAATATAGGTTAGGGTATAGACTACTGTTCGAGAAATGTACTGCAAATTATATTTTCTGGAAGGAGCTAATTTTTAAAATTACTTACACTGTATTTAAAAAATTCTATACCAAATAAAAAGAAATAATTTTAAAATGCCTCTTACTGGAGCTGGGGTATAGATCAGTGGTAGAGCACTTGCCTGGCATGGGGAAGACCCTGGGTTTGATACCCATCTCCACCAAACAAAGCAAAAAAATATCACAGAAATTATAGAGCCACCTCCTGAAATATATTCGCGTAAAGTTAAATCAAAGTTACAATTTCAACATAACTTAAATATCCAGAAATAAAGGGCCATATATTACAATATATTCCTGTAACAAGACAGTTAAATAAATTTTTATAATTCACAAAATGGTCCTTAATATATTCTTAGTTAAAAGAATCAGGCTGAAAAAACAAAAAATAACATTTACATAAAACCATTGAAAAGAAAAAAAAAGTATATTGATACAGACAAAAGCCTGGAATGATAGAGCACAGTGTGAGTATTGTCTACTTCCTGATGTGAATTCTTTGTAAAAATGGAAAAGCACTGTTTCCTGTTACCACGAAGTAACCCACAGGACCCTGCTTATTGTGTCCCTTAACCTATATGCTGATTATTAGACTTTACTCTTCTCACTTCATTTCTGCAATGGTTAAGTTTTTATGCTTATGGATAACTTTAATCATAAAGAAGTCATTATGAACTGTCACTTCCAACTTGTAGCTGAGATAATGTGGCCTACACTAGCATGCAATCCCTTCTAACTACAGACACACAAAAGAGTTCAGCCAACTCTAATTATAAATATATCACTAAGCTCTTATAACAAAGAAAAGGGATATCCAGCAGGACCAGAAACAAAGGAGAAACAAAGTCAGAAGTGAAAGCTGGATATAGGTCTAGAAAAGTATTGACGATGGTTTCCATGGTCACACAATTACAAGAGAAAGAGACTTGGTCCTCCAACCTGGTGGTTGGGACCAGACTGAGTGCACTGTTGCAGCCAGAACTTGAACAGCTTACTCCTTCAGGGAAAGGACTAGAGCAATTTCACTAATCTGTTCAAGTAATATTAAAATGAAACATCTAATATTCACTGAGTATTTATATATGCCAAACACTATTCTAAGAATTTTATGACTGATTTATTCATCCAACATTCCAGGAGCCTGATTTAAATATTACAATTATTTTTAGATTGGAGGAAACAGAAGCACAAAATAGTAAGTCAATTTCCCCAAGGTCATACGGCTAAAAGGTAGAGACAATATTCAAACCAAGGCTTTCAGAATTCATTCATTGTATTTCCTCAGAGAATGCATTCAGGAGTCAGTAAACAGCTGTAAGGACAATTAATAAAGCACATTTTCTGGGGGAAAAAATCTAAGTTATTTGGGGATTATATGTTATTTTGAAATCTAATTTATTAACATACACATTGAGAAGTGACTTTAAATTTTAAATCTGAATCATTTAATGATTATTAGTATGACAGATAAGGTTATTCAAAGTAATTTTGATAATGAATCTAGAATTTGAATTACAAAAGACAAAAGTTCTCATCCTTGGCCTCAAGTTCACTTTTATGTTAAAGTACCAAAGAATATTCCAATTGCAAAGAAAATACCAAAAAATTTGACCAATACATACTTATCCAGAGACAGGGGTATGAAAAGCTCTTTCTAAAGGTACTTCACAATTTACACATCATCACTGATAAATGTTCATTTGTAATTCCAATTTGACCCACTAATTCATAGAAATATTACAAAGTACCAATCAGGGAATCTGAGGATGTTGAAGTTGATATTTTAAGCCCTTTATTTTGCAAAAAAAGTAACACTGTTGTAGAAATAGTTACTGGAAAATCTGGAATTTGAATATAGTTTTCAGCATTTCAAGACATAAGCTATTTTAAGTATGTCACTTACAATGGTGAGATTAACAAGTCAGTCTACAAAAAGCTATTTAGCCCACAGTGTGGCTAAAACATTTAGCAATGAACCATCAGTTGGAAACAACAGTATTGCAGTAGTCATTTTTTAATATATATATCTAAGCTGACCAAACAACTTGGGTCTTTTCCATGGCAGGCAAAGACCTTTAATATAACTCAAGCTAGGTCTAATGAAAATTGAATGGGCCCTCTACATTAATGCCCAACCCTTCATATTAAATTAAGATTTGTAAATCAGCCCTGAGAATACTGCAAGGAACATTTTCTGTATTAAATACTTGCAACACATGGGGATGCTGTATTTTATTTTATTGAAACAGAAGATTTTATATATGTAATTCTACATTCTCCCCTCATTTCATGAAATTTCCTTAATTTTCAACAATGTTTTCCTCAAAATCAAATGTAATTAGCTGGATGTCCATGACACTCAGGCCTTCTCCATCTTTATGTGTCTGGTGTGACCAGTCCCTGGGTTTGCTGCGATCTGAGCCCTTTTCCTGGTCTCTTCTCTATGTTCCTTCTCGAAGCAGACTGGAGGGTGAAAACAGGATTAGCCCTCTTGAAACTATGCAGATGCTTCTCACACTAAAACAGACAGCTTTTTTGCAAGTAACAAGTGGGTTCCCAGACAGAAACGTCAAGGTCTGTCTTAGAGTTAACTCAAAGAAGGTACTACTTAGCTATTTTACATCTTCATACTGACAGAACAGGTTTTCCATATGCAGTTGGCACTGGATAAGCAGTATTTCATAAAGGCAGTATAGAGAAGAGAAAGAAAATGTTTCCTTCACTTTAAAATTGAAAACACAAAATGATCCAGAAAGTTTTTTCAGCATTTACAAATACAGAGTTTTTTCAAATTCTATTAAAGTTAATTACTTGATGAACCCTAAGGTTTTTCATGGTAATGAATAAAAAAGGTAAAGCAGCAGTGTACATACCCTGAGTAGCTGTTGGAGGTAGCTTGAGGGTGTTGTCTAACTTCTCCCAAAGGTAAGTTGGCCGGGGAATGCCTTCCTCTGAGCTACAGAGCAGGATCACATCGCTGCCGATGTCCTGGGATCCTTGGATTTGGCAGTGTGGGGCAGAAGGGGGAACTACAATAGGAAAAGGGAGCAATAAGGTACACATTTACTCTGAGTCAAGGGGTGAAGGAGCAGACATCAGTATTCAGCAGCCTGGAACCTCAGGTAACAATGACTGGGGATCACACAGGAGACACCCCACAACTGAAGCCAGAGGACAACCATGCACTAATTCCTAGGCTTGGGGAGGTGCACAGGGCCTGCCACTTTAGTCTGAAGGGGGTAAATATGTAGGAGAACTACACACTTGCATTATATTTTCAAGATACCTTATGGTCTTAGATTCATCCTGCTTCTTTCAAAAAGTTCCTAAGATCTTTCATGCAACATGCTGCCTGTAAAACACTGCTGAAAGTCTGCATTTAGAGACACTTTCAAGGAACAGAAGACCCACCCTTCCAGCTGTCCTCTGGCTAAGAGGCTCATTTTTTTTTTTTTGGTACCGGGGATCGAACACGGGACCTTGCGGTTGTGCAGCAGGCACCGGAACCACTAAGTAAATCCCCAGCCCAAGAGGCTCATTATTTTACAGACAAAAAACAGATGGGCACACTTCATGCCAAATTCTGTTTCATGCCAGGGAAAGTAAGAGTAAGGCTAAGGTTAAGATAAAGAAGATAGTAATGGACTGGATATTATTATCCAGTAATGTCTGTTTTAATCAGGCATTATAATCACTCAGATAAAAACACAAAAGACAAGGAAAATAAATATCAGAAAAGAACATTAGTAGGAAGGGTAGTGAATGGTTACTTACACTAATAAAATGCAAGCAACAGAAATGTAACTCCATGGTTTAAATTCCAATATTGGGAAATGAAGACACTAAGAGTTTAAGTCTGAGTAATGACATGTTTATATTGCAGATTTTTCAACAAATACATTCACTTTTTCAAAAATGAAAGAAATGAATGCAGAATATTCAGAGGAATTGGGAAAGAGAGTGAGCGGAGGAAGAGAATATAACGAAAGGCAAGAAGAATAAAAATCTCAGAACCCTAACTGCTGTGATGGGGTAAACAATTTTCTCTTCTTATCCCTTTTGACACTGCCACTGTGATACTCTGAAGAAAACTCAACATAGTTCTCTGGAGATATCATTAACTGTAAAATAAAGGCTTTTGCCGTTAACAAATAAAAATAAATAATCTTGGATAATGCAAGAAGCCAGCTACCTAACTTAACGGGTATATGCATCAGAATAATATTTAATTTTGCAAGCTAAGGACCCGAGTTTGATCCCCAATACCAAAAAAAAAAAGAATAATATTTAATTCTGTTAGTTCTTTGTATCCAATATTCAGAGTACTTCAAAATCTATATAATTTTAATGTATTATAATGAATAATATTTTGAGAGGAGAAATCCCCAACCTGGTCTTTAAGTTTTTTAATTCTATTCAAAGACTGGAAGAAAAGGGCACCAAACATTAGAGAATATTCTTGCACAAAGAGGGAAAACAGCAAGAATTCCAACATCAGTATCCTCAAGGGACAATGGGAGGAAAGACGGGGTGTGAGGGATTTGACAAGGACCAGGGGGTAGGTTCTGAGACTGAGAAGGACAGAGAAGGATCAGGACCCCTGCCCTTCTCTAAACACTTCCTCCATCTCCCTAAATGAACTGAATTTAGCCACTTTTACCACAAGTATTCATATGGAAGGCAGTATTCTATTTTACAGACAGGAAAATTGAGAAGTCCGACCTGTTTAAAGTGGGCGCAATTTAGTATGACACAGTCTAGCAGTACAGTGTGATGGAAAGGGTAGTGCTCCGAATAAGGAGATCTGAATTTCTATCCACACCTTGCTTTGTTCATTGTCTTATGGGACAAGGCTTTAAATCTCGGAATTAAGCTGATATTACGACATATTGTTCAAATAAAGATACTTTTGAGAGTCAAAAGTATTATTAAAAATTCTCCAGCACAACAGGGGCCAGCTGAGATCTGTGGAGCTCCCACTCCACGTTACACAGGTAGCATGTAACAGTAGTATTACTTCTTACACATACAGAAACCCAGCTTTGTACTCACAACAAATGACTCATGATTTAATTTGCTCTCAAAAGAAGCTTCTGTTCTGTAGAAGCTTAAAGACAGAGTCTACTTCTAATGGTATTTTATTCCACCTGTATCCACCTTTAGAAAACATCATTAGAGAAGTCTCAGAGACTATCTGAAGAAAAGAGTGGGAAGACTGTGTAAAAAGCAAGGACAAGTAAAGATGAGATGGAACTGAGAGAAAAGACAGGCAGAGAACATAAGCAGACTGTGTAAACATACTGGCTAGTAGATGCATACATGAGTCCATGGAACTGTTCTGTCACTCACCTAACACTGTGAGGCCAGTGACTCCAATGTTCCTGCCCCCTCTGTCCGGAAGGTTGTTGACCAAACACTGGTAGGTGCCTGTATCTGACAGCTGAGTGTTATTAATGAAAATAGAGACATTGGTGGCTGGCATTGTGCCTGTAAATCCTACCCTACCATGGAACCGAGGAGCACCATCAAACATCTGTCCACCCTGATACAGAATGACCTGCAAAAGAAAGCAAAATAAACCAAATGGCCACGGTATCCCCTCCTGGATATATAACAGGTAGCTATCTAGCAAACAGTACCAAATGTACCTGCCCCAAATTTTGGAAAAGTTTATTTCTAATTTAAGATTTGTTACTACTAATATTTTGTTATCACACATGTCCATGGGTATCTCAGGGCTCTAAATTCTCACATACTAAAGTAGAATAACAATTTTCCCTTATCTAACTCACCAAAACATAGAAAATGTGTATTGATACTCTACTATTAACCCATAAGTATTTTACCAGTTCAAAAAACTAATTACAAAATTAAAAGTTTAAAAAACATTAGCATTGCCATTGTCATGATTACTAGGCCACAAAATGGTACATTACAGTTACAGACTGAACATAAATAAATGTCGTTAAAAGAAAGCAGAGTTTCAAGTCCATGACTGTTATTCTTATGTTAATTTCTAGTATTAAAGTTAACTATTCTTGCAAGAAGAATCAGAATGGTATATAACAAAAAGTCCTTTGCGCTGTGAATGCACTTGAATCTTTCTCCAGATTGCTGGAAATTAGCTTCCATTTTCATTTATTTCATGTACATTCTTTTGTGTGGCCCCCTCTAACTTACATAACACTCTATGAGTTGTCTAGCATGCCTACTTGTGTTTAAATACTTGTGAAATTAACTCAGAACACCAAGTGCTACTACCTAACATTAATTCCTCTTACCACAACTTTAAAAAAGTACACATTCATCACCTGTTTAGTGACAAAATAGATCTTGCTTTTTCTATGGTGGTATTTTCCCATCAGGAATGATTTTTTAAAATTCTATGTTCCCATATAAAACTCTCAGAACAATCTCTTTAGCATGTGATGATTATGATGATCATGACAACAATAATAAAAGTCTTTGAAAAAGAGGATAGTCTTTTCTGACAGTTGGTAATAACGCAGAAAGGGGGACCTACAATAGCACTGGCACACTAAATCAAAATATATTAGGATACTTCCCTACCCACTGCTTATTAAAGGGTTATTTCAGAGGCAGCATAGGACAGGACAGAAGTACCTGTTCAGGTTGGTTAGCATTGGAGAGAGGAATGACCATCCAGATGACATTGAGATTAAGGAGGGCAGCGCTGGTAGAAAAAGTGCAGGGCAGGATGGCTGTTTGGCCCCGGGCCACCTGGATACTCCCAGGGCTCTCTGACACTTCTAGGGACACTGCAACACCTAGAGAAGAAGAAGGAACATGGAGGTTATACACCAACCCTTTCCCAACAGTCCAAACCCTTTCGGAAAGGTGTGCGTGTTTAACATGATCATATTACTATTGATAATGTGAACAGACTGACATGATGGTCTTACTACACAATGGCTGACCATCACTGAGTGAAATAATAAAAGTGGTCCACCCCTTTACCTCTTGGAAACTGCAGTTAGAAATATTTGAGCCAGATGTGGTGGCACATATCTGTAATCCCAAGTACTCAAAGGCTGTCTGAGTCAGGAGAATCACAGGTTCTAGGCAGCTGGGCAGCTGAACAAGACCTTGTCTCAAAATAAAGTTTTAAATGGGCTGGGGATGTATCTCAGAGGTAAAGTGCTTTCCTAGCATGCACAGGGCCCTGAACTCAACCCCAAATACTTCAGGAAAAAGAAAGAAAGAAAAAATAGAGTCACTTATTCTCTAAGACTCTATCCACTAGCTGGCCAGATTCAAAAACAAAAACAAAAATACATGAGAGAAATGTTACCAGTAGGGTTTGAGCAAAGGTTACAAATGGTGATGAAACATGAAAAATATCTGAATTTTTAAAGTATCATTATAATAGCATGCCACAAAAATGCTTATATGTAAGTCTAATATGTGCAGTATCTACATGCTAAAAACTACATATAAAACACTGATGAAAGAAATCAATAAAACTAAATAAATGATATATAATGTTCATAAATTAGAAGATCTAATTTTGTTAAAAGATTAATTTTTTCCCAAAATGACTGACAGATTTAGAGTAACTCCAAACAAAATTTCACTAGGCTTTTTGCAGATATTAACAAACATTCTAGGCCGGGGATTTAGCTCAGTGGTGCCACCGCCTGCCATGCAAGTGCAAAGTCCTGAGTTCAATCCCTGGTACCAAAAAAAAAAAGAAACAAACATTCTAAAATATATACAAAGGCAAAGAACTTGAATAACCAAAAGAATACTGAAAAAGAAGAACAAGAATGGTGAATCCACCTTAAATGTTTTTAAAACTTGTCATAAAGCTATGGTAATCAAAACAATATGGTACTAGCATAAGAACAGACACATAAATAGTACAAGATTAAGACTAGTGAAACTTGAGTTTATGGTCAATTGCTTTTCAATAAGGGTTACAAAACAACTAAATTGGAGAAAAGGCAATGTTTTTTAACAAGTGGTACTAGGACAACTTGATAATAATATGTAAAAAGAGAAAGAGAGAATTTGGACCCATATCTGAAAGAACACCCAAAAGTCAACTTAAAATGTTCATAGACCTAAATAAAAGAACTAAACCTATAAAAGTCTACAAATAAACACAGAAGAAAAGTTTAGTTACTTTGAATTAGTCAAAGAGATCTTAGATATGCCACCAATATCATAAATTAATAAGTTGGATCTCCTTAAAATTAAAAAAACTTGTCCTTTAAAAGAGTTAAGAAATGGCAGGGGATTTAGCTCAGTGGTTTTGCCGCCTGCTGTGCAACTGCAAGGACCCAAGTTGAATCCCTGGTACCAAAAAAAAAAAAAAAGTTAAGAAAATAAAAAGTCAAAGCATATACAGGGAGAAAATATAAATCATATATTCAATACAATACTTATATAAGCATATTATCTAGCATTTATAAAGAACTATGACAATACACTTAAAAAGACAAGGGCTGGGGATTTAGCTCAGTGGTTCCACTGCCTCCCTCACAAGCACAAGGACCCGAGTTCAATCCCTGGTACAAAAACAAAACAAAACAAAAAACCCCAAAAAGACAACCTCAATTGAAAAGGGATATACATATTAAAATGACAATAGCATACCACTGTACATCTACTGAAGTAGCTATAATCAAGACAATTCCAAGTACTAATGATGTAGAGAAACTAGCATCTCATACATTGTTGGTAGGAACATAAAATGGTACAGTCATTTTGAAAAATAATTGCAGTTTCTTAAAAAGTTAGACATAAACATACCACACAACACAGCAATACCATTTCCTAGGAACTCATCCAAGTAAAGTTGAAAAATATGTCTGCATAAAGACTTGCCCATGAATGTTCATGGCAGCATTATCCAACTCACACCCAAAATACAAATAATACCAATATCCATCAACTGGCAAATGGATAAATAAAATGTGGTAGATTTATATAATTGAATGCTATTCAGAAATAAAAAGTATCAAACTACTGATACATTACTACATGGATAAGCCCCTCAAAAATATGTTACCAAATAAATGAAGCCAGATCTGTATTAATCAGATGGGATTGACAGGTGGGACTCAATACCCAACACACATGACTTACAGGAAGGAGAGTTTATTTTTGCTCATGGTTTCAGGGAATTCAATCTATGTTCAGCTGGCTCCAAAGCAGGAACATCATGGCAGAAGGACATAGCAGAGCCAGGCTGCTTAGTTCAGAGCAACCAGGAAGCACTGAAGGAGAGCAGCACCAGAAAGGAATGGACCAGGGACCAGGGACCAGGTACAAAACCCAAGGTCATGCACCAAGAGCCACCCAAGCACACCCAGCATGTACTTTATTAATCCCCTACTCAGTTCCCAACCCAATGGGGTTGACAATTAAGCTTAACCATCACAAGATTTAAACACCATTCAATGCATGACTCCACATATAAGGAACATCCAGGAAAGGCAAATCTATAGAAACAGGAAGTAAATTGCCGCTAGCTGGGGCTAGAAGGGAGGAGTAGGGATTGACACAAATAGAGTCAATGGGATTTTTTAGGGTGATGGAAATTTTCTAAAATCAGATTATTATAATGATTGTACAACTATATTAATAGAAGTTTTGCTGAATTTTAAATTGTGAAACATAAATTATATCTCAATAACTCTGTTAAAATTTAAATAAAGAAAACAGTGGCTCACTAGAGCCAACTCCTGGAAAGTGAAAATCTACTGTCGCCTATTTTGCAAAGAATGCCTGCCCCTCAGCATAATGGAAACCCATGGAAGTAACAGGAACATAAGATAGGTGACCAGGGAGACCCAGCAAAGCAGCTATTCTAAATCATGAAAAACACCTTCAGTCGATGGTAGTATCTCAAACTGCTTTATTTTGAAGTCATAGTATTTCAATTCTCTGAAAAAAGTAAGACGATAGCATACTCTCAGGGTTATAAGTAGTTTTTAAATTGTACATAACATCTTCCTTCTAAAGAACTTTATGCTCTTCACACACAGTCTGAAGATGTTCTCAGGAGCTAAATTTGCAGAATAAAATATTTCGTCAAAGAGAGGGAAAGTGGATATAATGAAAGCGCATCTTACGCATGTATGGAAATGTCACAATAAAATAAATGTTTACCATGAAAAAGCCATCTGTGAAAAAACATAAAGCACTTGACAACATAAGAAAGTCTTTAAGTTAAGTAACATTAGAGGAAGGCTTATATTTTAAGAAGGAAGTTGAAAGAATCTTAGATTAGAAGAAGAAAAGGTTATTTGATGTAGCAGGCCAGGAATACAAAAGCACAAGTAGGGTCATGCTCAAGACACCGAATGACCCCGCTGCAGGCAGGCAGCCACCTGGTTCCACACTACAAAGATGCAGAGAACACCAGACCACCAAACCACCAGACCAAGGTACTGAGTCCCGCTGTTCCCGGCCCAGAGATAGGGGCTTCTGAGCTGCCATCCCACTGCTCCTGGTCCAGAGGAAGGGGCTTCCTGGCCACCATCCCTCCTGCGGCTCCCAGCCCACAGGAAAGGGCTTTTGGGTCATCATCCCTACCGCCGCCCCCGGCCCCTGTCCGACCTCACCCACCTCAGAGGAGGTAATCCTTGCAGGCGCTAACAGCCCCCCCCCCCACAAGTCGAAATGAGAAACACGTAAATAAGTCTCAAAACCAGACTTCCAGATCACCTACAGCAACCCCAAAGGGAAATGAGATGGAACACTCTGATACTCAAACACCTGGACCCACTGAACTGGCAACAAAAGGGGATCTGCAAAAAATGAAATCAGAAATAATTTCTAAGATAACAGGAGAAATTATGCCCCTAGTGCAAGACATGATTAATAAATCTAGAGAGGAGCTCAGGAACATGATGGAATCCCAAAATAAAAAAATGGAATCCATAAAAGAGATGCAAATACATTTCCAGGACATGAAAAACTCCACTGAAAGTCTACAAAGCAGAATAAGCCAATGTGAGGACAGAATTTCAGATATAGAAGATAAGATTGCAATTAGTGACCAGGAAAAGAAAAATTGCTTCAAAATGATAAGGGAACATGAGAAATCAATCCAGCAGCTGCTACATGAAGCAAAGAAGAATAACATAAAACTGATTGGGCTCAATGAAGAAACAGGAGACAGTGCAGATGACATAAAAAATCTCTTCACAGAAATAATGGCAGAAAACTTACCAAGCAAGGGAAAAGAGCTTGATATACAGATAAGTGAGGCATATAGGACTCCAAATAGCCTTGATCAAAAAAAATCTACACATAGGCATATAATTGATAAGATTCCAGAAACACAACAGAAGAACAAAGTTGTCCAAGCAGTCAGAGGAAAGAAACAAATCACATACAAAGGAAAGCCCATTAGAATCACAGCAGACTTCTCAACACAAACCATCAAGGCAAGAAGAGCTTGGAGGGACATATTGCAAGCCCTAAAAGAAAACAACCTCCAACCCAGATTGATGTACCCTGCAAAACTATCTTTCAAAATGGATGGAGAAATAAGATACTTTCATGATAAAGAGCACCTTAGGAACTTGGTGAATACCAAACCAGCACTCCAAAGAATTTTACACAATATCTTAGGAACAGACATTGAGGATCACAACCCCAGGAAGCAAAGCAGAATGAACCCATCTGGCATGACAAGAAATTAAATGGAAAGGGGGAAAACCCAACAAAAAGAAAAAGTCATGGCAATGACAAGTCAATACATTTCAGTTATAACCATCAACGTTAATGGTCTCAATTCACCAATCAAAAGAAATAGACTGGCAGAATGGCTCAGGAAGCAAAATCCAACAATAGGCTACATACAAGAAACACACTTCATTCAAAACGAAACTCATAGACTGAAAGTTAAAGGGTGGAAAACAATACTGCATGTGACAGGAACCCAAAAAAAAGCAGGAGTAGCTATCCTCTTTGCAGATCAAGTACATTTCAAACCAACACTGATTAAGAGAGATGAAGAAGGAGATTACATCCTTGTAAAGGGAAGAATCCAAGAGGAAGAGATGACAATCATAAATATCTATGCACCAAACACTAGTGTACCCAACTACATAAAACAAATACTAATGGACATGAAAAGTCATATATTCACTAATACAATTGTAGTGGGGGACCTCAACACCCCACTGTCACAAATAGATAGATCAACTAGACTAAAAATAAGTAATGAAATACTGGAACTCAATCGAACTCTTGAACAAATGAACTGAACAGATGTTTACAGAGTCTTGCACCCCACAAAATCAGAATACACATTCTTCTCAGCTGCACATGGGTCATTCTCAAAAATAGACCACATACTCACACACAGAACATGTTTAAGTAAGTGCAAAGGAATTGAAGTTGTCCCCTGTATATTATCAGACCATAGTGTGATGAAATTGGAGATCCATAGCAAAAGAAACTCAAAAAATTTCATAAACACGTGGAAATTGAACAACACACTTCTGAATAACCAATGGATCACAGAAGAAATTAAAGAAGAAATCACACAGTTCCTTCAATTAAATGACAATGACAATACAACATATCGGAATCTATGGGACACAATGAAAGCAGTCTTATGAGGGAAATTCACAGCAGTGAATACGCATATTAGGAAAACAGAATGAGCCCAATTGAACAACCTCATGCTGAACCTCAAGCTTCTAGAAAAAGAAGAGCAGGACAACCCCAAAGCTCATACAAGGGAGGAAATTATAAATATCAGAGGAGAAATCAATGCAATGGAGACTAAGAGAATGATACAAAAAATCAATGAAGCCAAGAGTTGGTCCTTCGAAAGAATCAACAAAATTGACAAACCCTTAGCAAACCTTGTCAGAAAAAGGAAAGAAAAGGCCCAAATCCATGCAATTAGGAATGAAAAGGGTGAAATTACAACAGACCCAGCAGAAATCCAGAGGATCATCAATACCTACTTCCAGAACCTATACGCCAATAAGATGGACAACACAGAAGAAATGGACAGATTCCTAGATACATATGAATTACCAAAGTTGAACAAAGAAGACCTACAAATTCTAAACAACCCAATAAAAGCAATGAAATTGAAAATGTAATTAAAAACTTATCAACTAAGAAAAGCCCGGGCCCTGATGGCTTCACTGCTGAATTCTACAAGACATTTAGAGAGGAACTGCTGCCACTACTGTATAAACTCTTCAATGAAATTGAAAGGGAAGCAATACTCCCAAATTCCTTCCTGGAAGCAAGCATCACCTTGATCCCCAAAGTAGAGAAAGACCCAACTGAAAAAGAGAACTATGGGCCAATGTAACTAATGAACATAGATGCAAAAATCTTTAATAAGATACTGGCAAACAGAATGCAGAAGATCATCAAGAAGATCATACACCCTGATCAAATGGGATTCATCCCAGTAATGCAGGGATGGTTCAATATACACAAATCAATCAATGTAATACACTATATCAATAGAGCCAAGGACAAAAACCATATGATTATCTCCATAGATGCAGAAAAAGCATTTGACAAAATCCAACATGCATTTATGATAAAAACCCTACAAAAATTTGGAATAGATGGTCTCTACCTCAAACTGATAGAAGCTATCTATGAAAAACCAATAGCCAATATCATACTAAATGGTCTAAAACTGAAATCCTTCACACTCACATCAGGAACAAGACAAGGATGTCCACTATCACCACTCTTATTCAATATAGTTCTGGAAACATTAGCCACAGCAATTAGACAAGAGAAAGAAATAAAAGGAATAAAAATAGGTAATGTGGAAGTCAAATTGTCATTATTTGAAGATGATATGATACTCTATATAGAAGACCCCAAGAACTCCACCAAAAGTCTTCTAGACTTAATAACCAAATTCAGTCAAGTAGCTGGTTACAAGGTCAATACACAAAAGTCAATAGCTTTCCTCTACACCAATGACAGACTCACTGAGAGAGAAATAGGGCAAATAATTCCTTTCACAATAGCATCCAAAAAACTGAAATACCTAGGAATCAACCTAACGAAAGAAATCAAAGACCTCTTCTCTGAAAACTATGGCACTCTGAAAAGAGAGATTGAAGATGATATCAGAAAATGGACAGACATCCCCTGCTCCTAGGTAGGAAGGATTAATATAGTGAAAATGGCCATACTTCCATAACTGCTATATAGATTCAATGCAATTCCAATTGAGATCCCACCAGCATACTTCATAGACCTTGAGAAAACAATCCAAAAATTCATTTGGAACAAGAAGAGACCCAGAATAGCAAAAACAATTCTAGGTAACAGAGACATGGCAGGGGGTATCACAATCCCCAACCTGCAACTCTACTACAAAGCTACTGTGATAAAAACAGCATGGTACTGGCAAAGAAACATACCTGAGGACCAGTGGAACAGATTAGAAGATACAGAAACAATGCCAGACACACTCAGCCATCTCATCTTCAACAAAGGAGCCAAACACCCTCACTGGAGGAAAGATAGCCTCTTTAATAAATGGTGCTGGAAAAATTGGGCTTCAACTTGCCAAAGATTCAAACTAGACCTGTATCTCTCACCATGCACTAAACTAAAATCAAAATGGATTAAAGATCTAAATATTAAAATAGAAACTCTGAACCAGTTGGAACAGAGATTAGGTAGAACCCTTGAAGACACTGGTGTAGGAAAAGATTTTATGAACAAAAACTCAGTTGCCCCTGAACTAGCACAAACAATCAACAAATGGGATCTCTTCTTATTAAAAAGCTTCTGCACAGCAAGAGAAACCACCAGCAGTGTGAAGAGACAACCCACAATGTGGGAAAAAATCTTCACCTGCTCTTCCTCAGACAAAGGTCTACTATCTCGAATCTATAAAGAACTTAAAAAGATCAGACCTCCCAAATTTAAAGACCCAATCCAAAAATGAGCATCTGAAATGAACAGACATTTCTCAGACAAAGAAGTAGAAATAGCAAATAAATACATGAAAAAATGTTCAACATCACTGGTCATTCGAGAGATGCAAATGAAAACAACGCTGACATTCCACTTCACTCCAGAAAGAATGGCTGCTATCATGAAATCAACCAACAACAAATGCTGGCAGGGCTGTGGGGAAAGAGGAACCCTGCTCCACTGCTGGTGGGAGTGTAGGCTGGTGCAAGCACTGTGGAAATCAGTATGGAGATACCTCAAAGAACTAGGACTGGAAGTCCCATTTGACCCTGCTATTCCTCTGCTCAGGATCTTCCCCAAAGAATTAAAAGAATCATACCACAGTGATATATGTGCACCCATGTTCATAGCCGCAAAGTTTGTAATAGCTAAAACTTGGAAACAGCCCAAATCCCCATCAACTGGAGACTGGATAAAGAAAATGTGGGTTTTTTAATAAAATGGAGTACTACTCAGCCATAAAAAATGAGAAATTAGAGACATTTATAGCTAAGTGGATGCACACTGAGGCAATACTCTTTTAAGTGAAATAAATAGGACACACATGTATAAATACCGAATAGTTTCTCTGGTGTGAGAAACTGAAAGTGTAAATAAGGACTAAATGTATAATAGGTAATGTGAAATAGGAAGAAAAGGGGCAAAGGGGAAGGAAGTGGGAGGGCTAGGGGAAAGGATAGAAGGAAATGGGATTAATATGAGAAAATGGAAAAATAGGAACAAAATCTTTATAAATAGGGAGGACTGGAGGGGTTGAAGGGAGGGCTGGGCAAGGGTGAAAAATAAGAACCAAGAGAGACTATGTAAAGGTGCAAATTTCCAATGATGAATGTCATTATATTGTATACCTAAAATGTACCAATGATTAGAATGAATAATCGATAATGCAAAATAGGAAGAAAAGGTCTAAAGAGGTAGGGGTAGTGGGAGGGGCAGCGGAAAGGAAAGAAGGGAAAGCAAAAATGATGAGAAATGGAAAAAATGGAAATAAAGTCTTTGTAAATAGCGAAAGGTGGAGGGTGTGAAGGGAGGCTAGGAATGGGGAAAAAATAAGAACCAAGATGCATTATGTAAAGGTACAATTCCCAATGAAAAATGTAATTGTGTTGTATACCTACAATGTACCAATAAAAGAATTTAATACAAAAGAAAAAAAAAAGCACAAGTGGGTTATGGAAGTATAAATTTATGATAAATGGCACTAGAGATGCTTTCAAGGATAAGTGTGGAAGCCAAACTGGCAACAAACCTCCATTACTGCCTTCTTCAGACAAAACTCTAAGGCAGAGTTGAAGGAGCATCATCAATCTTTACAGGGTGATGGATAACCTCCATTCTCACTACACTAAGTTCAACGACTCACACACTTTTTGATACAAATTGTAAAAAAATAAAATGGCCACTATAAACTAGGAATGAATGAGAAACATGTAGATGGGAAGAACCACCAAGATGGGGAAAGCAGACGACTAGCAAACGTGCAGGACCAAGGTGGAGCTGGGGACAGTAGCAGGTCTGCTAGCAGATAGAGAAACTCAGAGGCAGCAGGAACTGGGAAAGACCAACCTTGTTTAATTCACATTTATACCAGTACTGATCCCTGAAATCCTGAGTTCTGAGATAGCTATAGAAGAAATACTCTAGAAAAGCTGTTTCCAGAACTTGTAAAGATGTAGATTTGAAGCTGAACTATTGAAAGCTGGACCTTGTATCTTGCCTATGTGACCTCAAACAAGTCAGTCTCCAAGTCTGTTGCTTCATCTGTACAACAGGGCTAAATGCTATCTCCCACACAGAAGAGGTGGGATGCAAGCAGTACCAGCTCCCAAAGATGACCATGACTGCTACTGCTAGCTAACGTCCAGGGCCCACTGAGCACACCAAGCACATACTAAGTACAGACAGATGCACTTATTTAACCCTATAAGGTATCTGCTGTCAGTATCCCCATTTTACAGAGAAAATCGAGGCCCAAGAAAAATTAAAAACAATTTCAAGGTCACACAATCACAGAGCTAGAAAATGGTACTGTTGGGCCAGGGATTTAACTCAGTGGTTTTGTCGCTTGTCTCAAAAGCGGAAGGTCCCGAGTTTGATCCCCGGTACCAAAAGAAAAGAAAATGGTATTGTCCAGATTCAAACAGTCTATAGACAGTCTGTCCATAGAAAATATAGCCTTTACTACACAAACCATTCCATAAATGTCTGTTATAATTATCACTACTATATTATATAGTCGCAACATTTAAAAATAGAATGGACTTGGGCCAGGGATTTAGCTCAGTGGTTCCAGCACCTGCCTTGAAAGCGCAAGGTCCCGAGTTCGATTCCTGGTACCAAAAAAGGAAAAAATAGAATGAACTTTACACACAGATATAAAATGAAAATTCCCCGTTTTTAGACCCACAGATCAACTTTAGTTGGCCTCTTCTTCTTCTTCTCTCCTGTTCAATTAGAGGAGTTTATTTAGGGAAATAAACCCCTTTCATAAGTATTGAATTCTATCCTCTGGGCCACGTTGGTAGCCATGTCACTGACTGCACCCTTCCTTGTAGCTTCAACCTCTCTCTCTGCATTAGTCTTCCTCAGAGCATTTAAGCATTCTTGGGTATTTCAACTTAAAACTCCTACCTCCCTATGTCAGAACATCCCACTCTGATTCTTCAGTTAATCTTTTCAAAACAATCGCCCCATCACTTCTCTCCCCACCCCTCACCATCCCCCCATCCTCCCACACACACACACACCCACCCCCGGCAAGCTATTGAGCTACATCCCACCCCACCCACCACCACTTCTTAAACATAGTTCCTCCTGGGCTTCCCAGTTTCCTGCAGCTGCAAGATATTTTGTCATCATTCCTGAATTCACAGGACCATCTACCACAGGTGAGGTCCCTCCCTCCTCAAAACACACTTTTCCCTTAGCCTCAGTGATAGATTACACATCTGGCTTTCTTCTCATATCTCTGGGTACTTCTCAGTCACTCCTGCTCTTTCCCCCTTTCCATTTAGCTTCAAATGTTGGTTTTTCTAAAAGGGCTGACTTAATCTCTTATTCTAAACTCTTTCTCTGCAAAATCTCATCTATGACCATGAATTCAATTCTTATCACATGTCAATGTCTTCTAAATTTATCTCTCTAGACCACATCATACCTCTTATATCCAATTCCCTCCTAGATTTCTCCATGTGGCTATCTCAAAGGCATCTCAGGTCAAATTGTCCAAGACCAAATTCTTACTTTCCATGCCAACCTCTCCTGTATATCTGGCTACCTTTTGATGTTCCCTATGGTAGTTCATGGCTCAAATGGATTAAACATGGACAAGCAAGACATTTAGAAATAATTCTTAACTTCTATTCTCTCAACTTCTAACCCCTATCCATCATCTAATCTGATCTATTTTGTCCACTAAATTTCTTTTAACTTCTTAAATCAGGACTCTGTTCTCCTCCTCCATCTTTTTTTTTTTTTTTTTGGTCTGGTTTGCTTTGCTCCAACCAGAAGCTTTTTACTTTGTAACCTATTCATCTTTCATATTAGCTTCTCATAGAAAAGTTTCCCTTGACCTCTCAATCTAGGATAAGATATCATGAGAAATTGTCAGAACACTATTCAATCTTGCAGTTAAACTTTCATTAATGTACTTATCTTCACTGGAAGGTCTAAGGAAATATACAATAAAAACTCAATACACAAATGTTGCTTGATTGACATAATTCTTTCAGTTTATACCTAAAAATACTAAAGTCCAAAGAGGTAGGATTGCCTAAGGTCTTAAGATTAGGATTTGCATCTCCTGGTTTGTAATAAAGTATGTTTTCTGCCATACCAAACTCCTTCCACTGATAATGTCTCAGAAAACAATGATGACAATACTATCACCTGTATTATGATTAGGGTGATTTTTTTTACAAATAGGATTGATACTGAGCATAAAAATTCAATTGATTTGTAAATATACCTGCTCTACTCTCTCTCACATAGAAACATTTCACACAAAAAGACTGTGATTCTCTTTATCTACCAGAATTCTCTATGGAAGAGGATTATAAGTCATCTAAGACTTGAAGATCTCATACATGAGATACCAAAGAAGATTTTTTAAATACAGATTACCCTGGAGAATTCATACAAAGATAGCAGAAAATTATTATATAACATCAAAGATATGCAGGTAGCAAATGAGTCAGAGTGAAAGCTTGTAAGGAGGCTTTCTAGACAGAATTTTTAAATTACAGCTGTGATGCACTGAGCCCCACCCTATTCCTACCTTAGAAAAAGACCTATATTCCCTGAAAGTGTCTTAGCAGTGCTTCCAATGGTGATATGTGAGCACATTCAACAGCTGGTGCAGGGTCATCTTGATTTCTGGCCAAGAGGCCTTCCTAACAGGGCCTCAGTAGAAGGAAGCCACAGAACCCTCTGGATCCCCAAAGGATATATCCCTGACATTCAGGGAATATGTGTGTGTGTGTGTGTGTGTGTGTGTGTGTGTGTGTGTGTGTGTATAAACAAAGATTTTCTTGCTTTGTTAATTTTCAAATTTACAATACTCAGAAAAATTGTACAACCCACTTTAGTTTTCATCTAGGGAAAGAAGAACTGGTTCTTGAATAAATTTAAAGGTATGTGGAAGATAAAATAATGTTGGTTTGTGATTGTATCTCAGGACTCTATTGATCAAATTTATTAAAATCAATTTCTTTGTGTAAGGAGAGAAGTCAGTGTTTTACACATATTAAATGCTTAATTTAAAAAAAATCTATTCTATAAAAAACAATCAAAAACCCTATTTTCTTTTTGTCTTACTTTTCTCATTATTGAGACAAAATACCCAACACCCAAAGTTAAAGGAGGAAAGGTTTATTTTGGCTCAGAGTTTGTAGAGGTTTCAATTCATAATAGGCTGTCTCCAAGGCAGGGTGGCATAGCAGAGGGGCATCACAAAGGAGAAACAGTTCATGGTGAGCAGAAGGCAGGAAGGCAGCAAAGTAGCAAGGAAGCAGCAAGCAATGATACCAATCATCTTTCTGTCCCTTACATTCTTTCTGGGTTACACAGTCTTTGGGCAGGTAGCACTATCACCCAGGGTGGGCCTTCCCATTATCCACACCCAGAACTGTGCCAAACCAATCAGTGGACTACTTTAGTAATCACACACCCCTAATCCTAGCATCACACACCTAATTCCAGTGTCACACCACTAGATCCAGCCACCTCTGAACTATGGGGGGACATCTAGACATAAGAGATAACACTTTCAGAGTATATTTTCATGTTTAAAATCTAGGTAAGAATTTAAACTTTAATGCTAAATATTGGATTAAAAACTCACTTAAAATATCTTACAATTTGCAATTTTACAAGTAAAATGCATAATTTAAGAGGAGAACTGGTAGCATTTTGCAGACCTGAATCTTTTCTTAGTACTTTCACTCAAGAAAAAATTAAGTCAACTCATGAATTCTGAATGACTTGTAGCAATTAAATAAAAAAGACATAAAGTGCATGGACATGTTTCCTCTAGAGAGTTGAAATGATAAATTACAATTGTCTATACTCACTCCTCTAGTCCTCAAGATTTAAGCCCAAAAGAAATGCACATTATCTTATAAGTACATGTTAGAGGAAAAGAAGCTACCGGTGAAGAGTCCTTAAAAATCCTAAGAGAGGAAAAAGAAAATCCCTAAGAGGAATTATCCATACTACATAACTAGGAAAACAGAACAACAACATTTTATAATAACCTGCCTCCTGGAGACTCATATGACAGAAATCTCCCTGAAACTCATCAGAGCTAGAACACCACAGACTCCCAGCAGGGACTGGCCCAAGCCATCAACTGAGACTGCAAAACAGTTTTCTCTGATGTCTATGGAGCATGTGCTCATAGTTCTGGATCAGCCCCACTGCCAGAAAATTTTCCTCTGGAAATGTAGTCAGCAAAAAAGCAAAAGGACATTTTGGCGAGTTGGGAGACTTAATGTTACCCTTTTGCCCCAAATTTTAACATCAGTAGATACAAAAAGCTCACTGGCTCATATCATGTCCATATGATCTCACGAGTCTATTAATCTCTTCAAATTAAGTTTTATTGTTACACTAGACTAAAATAAATTTCAAAACTTTAAAATTCTACAATGCACTCTTGGAAGGAAACTAAGAAATAGCACAATCCTTTAATATTGTACTTATTTTAAAAATCATTTTCTCTTCATATTTTAACCAAATTTTATTTAGATGAAATGGTCTACCTTTATACTCACATAAACTTTTTTAAAACTGTCATTTAAACTAAAAAAATTAATTAAATTATATTCTGGCCATCAACAGAGTTCTAAATTAAATAATGATTAATATCTGGTTAATTTCATCAATGTAGATGGCTCTATTACAAACAAGTCCCCTACATTCATCAATTCTCAGGATAACTACCAAATCCCTATTTTATACCACATAACATACTATATTTTATTGTTAGTATACAAAGACAGGCTACCATAAAACTGTAGGTCCTTATTTTCTGGCTTAAGCATTAAATACTCATTACACAGTCAGTATTGTATGATATTATATTTCTATGGTACGACATTTTCCTGTTTGTTGGGGACCAGTCATGATATGCATAGATTGGTGGGGCCAGGCCACAGCCCTGAAGTCCTGAGGCCTGGTGTTAACTTGTATGGGGAACACAGAAGTATGCAAAAGACCGCAGACTTCCTAGGTATGTGGGAAAGCCATAATTGTAGCACTCTCTGAGGCAAGATAACTTTCTGCTGAGAGCAATGTAAAATACAGACATCTAGGTATGGGGAAGGACCTTAACTAGTTCCTCTTTGAGATGTTAAACTTCATCCCTATCTTGCTATTCTAAACTTACTATAGTCACTCTTCCTGGGATAGTATACTACCCGCTCCTCTGTGCTCCTTGCTGACTAAAAGAAGAATCAGCACTTCATTAACAAGAGTCACCTATAGCTGGACAGTAGCTTGTTAATGTCATAAGATCCTTGTCAGAACATATATCAAATATAGTAGTGCCTGGGAAAATCTAACTGGACCTCCCCTCTTGGTAGTTTGGGAAAGGAGTGTAAGTGAAGAGAGGAGAGCAGGATCACTTAAACAGGGATAAGGAGGGATATTAAAGTATGATAAAGGGTTCAGTTAATCAAGAACCTAACAGTTCTGTTGCATTACTGACTCACACAGCTCACATTAGAAAGCTCACGCAGCTCTCTTTATTCCTAGAGAGCTTCAGAGTTCATGGAGCAAAATATGCCAGGATTGAGGGAGAGAAAACTGTTGGAGATTACATTACTTTGCTGTCATTAATTCATAGAAGAAATAGATAAAAATCATAAAAATACAAAAGACATGAACAACACAGTGAACTTAATGTATGAGAATTTTAGGATACCATACTCAACAGCACAGAATAAACACTATTTTATTTATTTATTTATTTTTTTGGCACCGAGGATCAAACCCTGGTCCTCAGCTTGCGAGGCAGGCAGTGGAACCACTGAGCTAAATCCCCGGCAGTAAACACTATTTTAAAGTAGACTTGGAACATTTACCAAGAGGGACCACATTCTGGGCTAAAATAAGTGTTAACAAATTTAAAAGAACTGAAATCATACAAAGAATGTGAATTAAACTAGAACTCAACTAACAGGAACAAACTTTGAAAGCCACTGTTTACGCTTGAGATCTAGAATGTTCCCCAAAAGGCTCATATATTCAGAGGCTGGGCTTTTGGATGGTGACTGAATCATGGGAGTGCCACACTTAGTGAATTAGAGTTGAATTTGCTGTTAGGAGGTAAGGTCTGGTGTGAAGAGGCAAGTCATTTGGAGGTATGACCTGAAGGGCATATCTCCCGCCACAACTCCTCTGCTTCTCGGCTGCCATGACATGTGCAGCTTTCCTTTGCAGGTTCTTCCACCATGCCATTTCTCCCTAGGAGCTTACCAACCATGCATGGACTGAGAACTCTGAGACTGTCAGACAAAATAATTCTCTCCTTCTTTAAACTGCAGGTGTCAGGTATTGTATCCCAGTGACAGGAAAGTGACCAAGACAGTCACCAAGTATTTATTGAAACCCCACTTCTAAGCCAGGCATGGTGGTGCAAGCCCGTAATTCCAGCACTCAGGGGGCTAAGGCAAAGGGTTTGCCTCAAGATTCAGCCCAGCCTGGGCTACATAATGAGTTCAAGGCCAGCCTGAATTACATAGTGAGATTCTATCTCAAGAAACCAAACAAAACAACAACAACAACAAAAAAAAACCTCCCCTCTAAATAACTCATAGGTCAAAAGAGAAATCACATAAAGAATTAGAAAATGCTTTTAATTAAATACATATGAAAATACAACATATTAAAATTTATGGGAGGGAATGAAATTATTACTTAGAGAAAAAAATCAATATAGCATCTAAGTATTCATATTAGAAAAGAAGTAATATCTTTACTCATCAACCTAAGTTTATACAGGAAGAAACTAGGAAAAGAAAAGCAAATTAAATCAAGTACAGGCTAAAAGAAAAGATGCATAAATATAAGTAGAATTCAATGCAGAAAACAATACAGCACCTTGAAACTATGATGTTAAATGAAATAAATCAAGACATACAAGCTTCAATTTCACATGGTTTCTCTTATATGAAAAACACAAGATATAAATAATTTAAAGAGCAAAATAAAAGATTGATAATAGAAAACAAGGAGATAGATAATTTGCAAATGGGAATAGTACCAAGAGATGGAGGGAGGAAGAAGCGAGAGGAGGGGAAGGGGATTTAGAGACTTAAAATGTTATGCACCTGTACCAATTCTCCACAATAAATGCAAGCAGTATGTACTGCAAACAAGTACTAATAAAATTTAAAGTTAAAGAGGAAAAGAATAAAGTAAGTCAATGAAACCAAAAGCTGGTTCTCTGAGACAGTGAATAAAACTGGTAAATCTCTGCTCAGATTGTTCAAAAGTAAAAAAGAGAAGATAAAATCACCAGTATCAAGTATGAAAGAGGAAACACCACTATGTGTTCTCCAGATATTAAATGGAGAATAAAGAAATATTATCAGTAACACCACACAAATGTTTTTGGTAAGATACATTAAAGGTACAAACTCCTTGAAAGACATAAACTTCTAAAAGTAACCACAAAAGTGGATAATCCAAATAGCTCTATGTCTATTAAATAAACTGAGTTTAATTTGCATTTCAAAGCCCTACCATCATCGCAACCCCAGGTCCAAATGGCTTCAGTAGTAAACTGTAAACAATTAATGGAACAATGTATCAATTCTACATATAAACTCTTCCAGAAAGTAAAGCACTACTTCCGTGTTAAGCATTATATCTAGATGCCCCCCTAAATAAAGCCTCACATAATCATAGGGGGGATATTTGGAAGGTGAGTGATGTTGGAGGTATTATAACTGACTGGCTGTTAGGAAGTGGGGCCTGCTCAGAAGAGGCAGGTCTGTGTGGGTGTAACCTAAAAGGTTATACCTCCCTTCCCAGTTCCTCTCTTTTCTCTTTGCTTCCTGTCCACCATGCAGTGAACAGCTCTCCTCTGCCATGCCTTCCTGCATTGAAGCCAGCCAACTATGGACTGAAACATGAGCCAAAATAAGCCTCTTCTTCCTTAAGTTGTGGGGGTCAGGTATTTTATCCTAGCAACAGAGAAGTAACAAAGGCAGATTTTGATACCAGAAATGAGATCTTTGTTATGACTACCTGACCATGTGGTTCAGGACTTGATTTGTAGAAGGAGTTTGAAAAGGTTTGAAGATGCTAACTCTATAAGCAGCCCTTGAATGCTGTAAACTGAGTCTGATGGAAGATTCTGGTTGGAACTCTTATGACCAGAATGCAGACAGAAATGGAGGACCAAGCTCAGCCAGTTTCATCTGGAAACAAGTACTCCATTGGCATTCAGAGTCCAGGCCATGTATGTTCTATATTTTGCTCATGTACTGAAATTTTGTGGGAGACTAAGATTAAGGGGGTAGACTAATCTGGCAGAGGAAATTTCAAGGGACCCCAACATTGAAACTGTGGCATGGATGTTGTTGGGGGCTTTTAGCAAAGTTTGTACTGAAAATGAAGAGCAAAAAGCCCATTTTGAGTTTTCAGTTTTACAAAAAAAAGCATCTACAAAAATGGCACAAAGGAGAGTCTGGTTGCTAAAAAGATTAGTATTAAAAAGAAGAAAGTACTTTGTATCAGGACAATATGAAAAAGGGCTTTAAGGGCACAGCAGGAATCAGCAAGGCTCCACCATTTATAGGCTCAGAATTGCAAAAGTGAAAGACTTTGCTTTGAGAAGAGAGAACCTAGTGCACCATAATCCAGAATAGCCACATTAGGGAATTTGTTCCCAGGGATTCAGTTCATGGTGCTCAGCCATCCAGGCACTCAAAGACCACTGTGGCCACGATGCACAAGGGCTTGGCTACTGCTGGAGCCAGTGTCAGACCCTGGTGTCACCCACATGGTGTTGGTTCTATAGGCATGCAGAATTCAAGAGTTGTGAGGTTATAAAGGCTTCCACCCAGATTTCAGAAAAAGACTTGGATGCCAGGCAGTGTGCCCCTGACAGGGCAGTGCATGAGGCTGTTAGTGAAGCCAAAAGTGCAGTGGGGACTCCAGAAAGGTGGGCAAGCCAGGAATGTGGAATACCTCAGGAAAGCCACAATGAATGAGCAAACCTGGCCCAAGAGAGAAGCTATGAGGGCTACAACCACTGGCAATGTCATAGGGGTAGGGCCACCTAGGAGAGTTCACACACATTTCACCACAAGTTGCCCCATGTTCTAGACTTAGAGCTACAGGATTTAAAGTTTTCCCTGCTTAGTTACCATCTTGCTTTGATCCCATTCCTTTCTATTCCCATATCTCTCCTTTTGGAATGAGAATGTTTATCCTGTACCATTGTATGTTGACAATGTTTTACTTCTTTTTTATTTGTATAGGGGCTCACAGCTGAGAATTTGCCTCAAGTCTCAGAGGAGACTCTGGACTTGGACTTTTTGGCAATGCTGAAACTGTTAAGATTTTGGTAACTCATAGAGATGGACTAAATGCAGTTTGCATAAAGAGACAGGCATGAGTCTTTTGGGCACTAGGGGAAGAATGTTATGGTTTATATCTGTATCCCCTGAAAGTGTCATGTGATCATAGGCACGACCTTTGGAAGGTGACTGCTCATAGGGGCATTATAGCTGACTTGCTGTTAGGAGATGAGGACTGGTCAGAGAGGTGGTCACTGTACATAAGACCCAAAAGGTTTTATCTCCCTTGCTGGCTCCTCTCTTGTCTCTCTGTTTCCTGTCCACCATGCTGTGAGCAGCTCTCCTCTGCTATGCCTTCCTGCCTTGCAACTGACTATGAACTGGAACATGAGCCAAAATAAACCTCTTCTTAGGTTGTGGGTTCTGGGTATCTTGTCCCAGCAACAAGGGAAATAACTAAAACACCCCTCAACATGTTATGAGACTAATATTATCCAAACACCAAAATCTAATGAAGATAATGCATGCAAAGAAAATTAGAGACTACAATCTCTCTTGAGCACAGAGAGAAAAGGCTATAAAGAAATATATTCAAATTGAGTCCAACAATACACAGGATAATTTATTATCCCAGAAAGACAGGTTCATTCAATATTTCAAATGTCAACATACTAAAAAAAGAAAAACAATGTAATGTTTTATAAAAATCACTATCCATATCAAAATTTTTTTCAAACAAGTGTGGGGAACTGCCTCAAATTGTTAATTAGCATCTATTTTTAAAAAATAGGCAGTTACCATAACATTTATGGTAAAAGACTTTCCTCTTATGATCAGGGACAAGAAAAAGATGCCTTCTTTTGCCACTTTTATTAATGGTGTCCTGGCTACTGTAATAAGGCAAGAATAAGAAATAAGCAATACAAAGATGAGAAAGGAAAAGTAAAATTGTATTTACTTTCAAATAACACAATCATTTACATTAAAAATTATTTCAAACCTACGAAAAATCAACTAATAAATAAGTTTGCTACAGCTTCAGAAACCCAAGTCAATATGCAAATATCAATTATATATCTACATAGTAACAATGAATATTTGGAAATCATAATTTTTAAAAAGTGTCACTTATAATAGGATCAAAACATGAAATGGTTAGGGATAACTTTAACAAAATATCTATACTATCCATACAATGAAAATTGAAATCCTTTCCTGAGAGAAACTGGAAGATTTAAATAAATGGAAAGAGAAACTATAGTCATTAATCAAGACTCAATACTGTTAAGATACCAAGTCTCTTCAAATTTATCCATAAATTTAAAGCAATCCAAATCAACTTTTCAGTAAGGTACCAAACTGCTTCTTAAAGGTCTGCGCAAAAATGAAGATTAGAACAGTCAAAATTTGAAAAAGAAAAGCATTTCATTTAAAATATCTAATTTAAAACTTTACAATGAAATAAGACCATAAGCTAGTAGGATAGTAAATATAAAGATGGTAAAGTATTTATACAAAGAAAGAAATTTTTATGTAAGAGGAAGGTAACTATATAGCTACAATAGCAAACATAAGTAAACATGATAATGTGGTAAAGACAACCATATAGAGAGTCCAGAAATAGATAACTCATATATGGTCAATTAATTTCTGACAAAGTTATCAAAGCCATTCAGTTGGAGAAAAGATACCCTTTTCAAAAAAAACAGTGCTAGAAAAAAATAGCCTCTATATACAGTATGACTTTGGGATAGGAAAAGACTTCTGGATAGGAAACAAATTGCATGGAATATTCACAAATTGATAAAAATTAAAGTGCTTATCTGCAAAAGACACTACTAAGAAAATATAAATACAAGTCACAGTTCGAGAGAAAATATTTTTAAAATGTATCCAGTAGGTGTATTTATATAACATAATTCTTATGATTTAACCAGACAACCTGATTTTTAAAACCCACAAAATGTGAACAGATATTTCTCCACAGAAAACACACAAGGGAGTATGAAAAGCTGCTCATTTCAGTAATCAACAGGGAACTTAAACTACAGTGAGCTTCCAGAAAACATCACATTTTCACAGTTTCTTACCAAGTTAAATATACACTTAACTATACAATCTAGTAATTCCAATCCTGGATATTCCTCCAAGAGAAGTAAAAATGTACATCCACAAAAAGAGCTGTATGTAAATAATCATAGCATCTTCATTCACAACAGCCAAAAACCCAGAAACTCAAATGTCTGTCAACTAATAAAGCAGCTGTGGTACAGCTATTCAGTGGAATATTACTCATGAACAAAAAAGAACAAATTACTGGTATATGGAACACTGCAAAGCCATCATAGTAAGTGAAATAATCCAGAAACAAAGATTATAAACCACATGCATCGCATTTTTTAAAAATCTGTATTAAGGAAAAATCAAATCCATGAGGGTAGAAAACAAATCAGTGATTGGCAGGTGCTGGAGTTAGGGCTAAAGAGAAGAGTGAAGCAGAGAATGGCTACAAGAGAACTCGTGGGAGTGACAGAAATATTCTATACATGCTTACAGTGGTGATGATCACAAGACGATAAGCATATCTTAAAATGCAATAAACTACACACTTGGAAAAAAGAATGTTATTGTATATAAATTATACTTCATTGAAACAGATATTTTTTAGAATAAAGATTTCTGAAAACTCATAGAAACACTGACATGTTTAAAGATACGAGTTAAAGATTTATCTTCCAGGCAAATATCCAAAAATTATGATGTAGAACTGGTTTGATGAGGAAACCACTGCAACTGCCCTGTCACCAAACCCTCTAGGCCAGAACCTTACTGCAGCTACTGGATCAGACACTCAGCCTCACAACACAACTCATCATATGGAAATTTTTCCAAATATAGAAGTATGATTGAAAATATGATGGCCTGCCATGAAGGGGACAAATGTTGACTATAGCAAGCAGTAAGTGAAAACATTAAAAACTGCCTTTCTCTTTCCTCCTACTCACCTTTTCTAATGCTATCAGTGTCCAGACCTCATGTTCCCTTACTTCAGGCTTTGCAAGGTGCAAAACTGAAGCCTCTGATGACCAATGACCAGCAGGACCCAATCTCCTCCTACGCACACTAAGGCAACAGGGAGAGGAATGGAAATTGGCCACACTCCCTGAGGAGACCTGTGCTCTACTTTGCTTGGATAATGAAGAAAATAATAGCCACAAAACCCAAAAAAAGGCAGCCACACCAGGACACTGGGACTCCCCATGTTCCACAGGGCATGAAGTGGCAGAGCAATAAGGTGTCTAAGGACCCTGAGGCTTGAGCAGGGGAAGCAAACAGTTTGTCCACAGAGAGTCAGAGGGTCCTCCATAGTGGGCTCTGGTGTGTACAAAGGAAGCCCCAGCAACTGACACTAGATTTCCTGCATGTGGGTAAAGTTTTCATAATGAGAGTTACCTTTAATTAAGGAGAACAAAGAAACAGACTTTTCTTGCAAATCTTTAAGGAGCCAGGGAATGATGAATATAATTTAATAAATCTTAATACACTAAGGATTAAATGAAGAACTTTTTTATTTCTGAGTTTTCAAATTTCAGAAATTATAGTTTAGAGTGAAGGCAAGGAGTAGGAAGAAAAAACTGACGAGCTATTTTTTCTGTTTCATGACTGCCTTGTATTACAGTGGTTCATGCTTCAGTTGAGTCAGAACTTGTAAGAGGTTGGACTTTGGTGGGGGGGGGATCAAAATTCCTTGCTGCTTAGCCTTCTAAAGACTTTCTGAAAGTTCTAGTCTTTTAACTTGGATAATGATGCAACTGAGAAGGAGTATTTTTCTTTCCTGGTTTAGTTTTTACTTTATTTACAGGATACTTCATCTGACATTTTGGTAGACCTTTCTTACATGGTGATACTGTGGTTGAATGTCCCTATCACTCTGGATACCAGATTGAAGATTTATATTGGGAAACACTATGTAGAGCTTTCAGATGCCAAGAGGCCAGATAAATGGCCTTTGCTGTTAAATACAGGCATGTACTCCCAACTTCCCCTCTTGGTTGAATACAACCCCACTTGGCTATAATGAGCAAGCTCCATTTGTTTAATGAAGCATTCATATGATAAAAGTGGCTAACTCAACAAGTAGAGTTATTTATGAACAAATAAAGCCATCTGAAAGCATCAGGAAGGATGTTATATTCTGAATCTATTTCTTTAACAGGCTCCAACTGAACTATTTTATTCTTACTCGCCAGTTACAATGCCTCTTTCCAAAATGAACACTATTTTTAATTTTTTTTCTTGATTTTTTGGATAGTTTGTGTTAGTATTAGTCTAACTTTAAACTAGTTTAATGCATTATCCAGGGTCGACAGCATAAAAAAAATAAGAGATTTTAAGTGTAGAAATAGGGAATTTGGTCATTTATCCTTCCAGAACCTCTTAGAAATCTAAGAATCCAGAGAGAGATTCTGTGGTGTCATAATTAGACTCTAACAATGTATTCATGTACTTCCCATAACTTCCTAGGCTTTGCTTAATTTGACCTTTATCTGTCTCTCCACACAGTCTTACACACCACTCCCACAGTGGACTTTACTCCTGTTTGGCAATACACTGGGCTTTGGCACTTCATGGTTTATATGTAATATACATTTCCTTAGTGTAAAATAATAAACACATACATGTGTTGAGTTTTTTTTTATTTGAGACAGTGTCTCACTATGTATCCCAGGCTGGCCTTGGACTTGCTAGGTAGACTGGGCTGCCCTCAAACTCATAATCCTCCTGCCTCAGTCTCCCGAGTGCTAGAATTAACAACTGTGTACCACACACCCAGCCACACACACACTCTCAATCCTTCTAACTCCCACACATGCTGCAGATTTCAAACTCTCACTGACCTCTAGAACAGGTTACAGGTCCCTTTTAAAGGCCCTCAAGGCTCCCTGCACTTCCTTGAAACCATCAGGACACCCTAAATTATCTTAACATAGCCCTTTCCTGCTTAGGTTCTAAGTACAAACTACATGGCAGGTCCTAATATAAAGACCATAATACATTAAATGCCAATAGATATTTAATGCTATTCATCAAGAACTTATGTTCTAAATACTGTCCTAAGTACTCTACATGAAGCTTAATAACAAACAAGACTGGGAGGTGGCATGATAATGCCATAATTAGGCTCTGACAATGTATCCATGTTCGTCCCATAACCTCCCAGGCTTTGCTTAATTTGACATATTTTTTAAAATGTATAAAACTATCTACCTCACAAGATCATTTTGAAAAAGTGTACATTAAACTTCCTGGGACAAAAAGAGGTCTTCATAAATAGTAATTGAGGGCCGGGGATTTAGCTCAGTGGTTCCACCGCCTGCCTCAAAAGCACAAGGACCCGTGTTCGATCACCATTACCAAAAAAAAAAAAGAATTGAATCTGATCTCAGAAAAATAAAGTTATAAGTAGTAAGAGAAAACAGAATAAAATGGTATAATTTATCTCAACACATAATTGTCCCAATAGCATGAAATGTCTCAAGAAAATTATGGTCATACTCTATTTTGCCATATGCCTACAGCTGCAGTTTTGTTATTATTAAGAGCCATACAAAATTACTCTTAATCATATGTTAAGAGAAAGCTTAATTCTGGTATATAAGTTATTATACCTTCCATCCCCAAGTAAAAAGTCAAGATGGAATTACCTTCCATGACAAAGCAGTAGTGAAATTCAAAGATGAAATTCAAAGAAAAAATTAAAAAGAAACTTTAGAAAAAAATTAATAGAAAATGAGGCAAATCTAAAGCAAGTAAAAGGTAGTACAGAATAAGCAAGAAAAGAGTGAGGGAAGAAGGGAGGGACAAGAGGCGCTGTATGGCTGACAGTATCTGATCCACCGATTAATATTATTTCTAAGCAGATTAACCACATACCAACTGTTCTACATCAGGTTCTTTCTCTAAGCTCTCCCTCCCTCATATCATCAAACAGAAAAATAGATTAAAAATTTAAACAGACAAACCAAGATAAACCCACACAAAACAAAAATTTCCTGGGTTGACAGCTCACCCTTGTCCTCCCATTCTGTGCTTACAGTGAAATGATGAAAGTTATAAAACTTAAAAGAAGTGTGAGAGAATCAGTTCCTCGGTGTGGTTTCTGAAATGCAGCATTGAGCCATCCTCCCCTCAGCACCAGGCACTGCAGCATTGAGGATCAATCATCACATGAGGGTGGAGAGCATAAAAAGAGACAGCACGGTGGGGAGGCTGTTAATTCTGTCGTCGACATAAAGAACTTTCAACCTTATTGTGCCTTTTCGTATTATAACTTCCTCCATATCAACCATAGAAGTGCCTATGTTATATACACCCACACTCACTATACATATACAAAAGATACAGATTTACCCTTTTATTTCCTACTAGTTTTTGTTTTCTATTGTTTCTTTTCTATTTTTCCTTAGCATTTCATTTTTGAGTATACTTAATTCTTTTCAGGAATTGGTAGGCAACTAATGCCACAGCTGGTTATATATGTGATATAAAATTCTCCAAAACTGATAAATGCAGGTAATGGTTTTTAAAAATTACACATTCTCTCCAAGACTTCCTAATGCTGTAGACTAACCACTAAAGAACCATAACTAAGCTAGCACAGTATAACTATTATTTTTCTATAATACTTATATTTGTAATATTTAGAGCACTTTACAATACTCAATCTCTAAAATGAACCTATTTTACTACAAAAGGAGAAAATATTTTAAGGCCCAAGAGATTTCCCATTATTTGGTCCAGAACAATGGATTTTTGCCTAACTTACTGTTCCTACCTAACTAGACTACTTTAATACTGCTGTTACAAGACTGTGACCTTGTGACCCTTGTACATTGCTGGTGCATTTCTTGTGCCATTAGCCTTTCTCTAGAGTTTGAAACTAAAAAAAAACAGAAAAGTTCACTCCTGGCCAGGATTTCTACAGCAGGTCATGGCAGCAGAGGAGCATGGTGATTTGTTGGGCATCAGTGGCCCTAGTATGCTGTCCCTGTTCCTTTAATTTGGGCTTCACTTTTATATTTAACTGCTTGACTAACACAAAAAATAAGGTTTCTACATGAAGAAGTTCTGCAACAAGGCAGGTATGGCTCTCATATTTTCACCAGGGAGCACACAGAATGGAACTTTCACAGTACCACACTATAGAGAAGAAAACTCTCCTAGGGTTGCAATGGCAATGACATTAGACAAATCAGTGTCCCCTCAGAAGAAGGACTATTATAGATTTTCTCTTTCCATTGCTAACCTTTGGGAGCCTAGATACCACCTCAGAAGGTCAACGTTCCCATCAGAAGCCTACAACAGAATGCAGACAACATCCCCTTTAGGTGATTCTGAGATGATCACTGTTGAATTACATTTTATTATATATTCTGGCAACCTAAGTTTTCTTACTACTGGTTCAGCTGATACATTTATGTTTAGTAATATTGATATCATAAGAAGATACATTTTTATAGATCCTTTTATTGAAATTTAGGAGTGGTACAGCAATGAACACAATGAGTAAAGTGAAGGAGAAATAAGAAAATGTTGGATGTCAGGTATATTATTAATAGCTTAATGGGAAAAATACACTGAATTCTTTTCAAGAATGAGAAACAAACAGATTTCTAAGCTTGGACAGCTGATGTAGGTGGTAGTTTAGGGAGGGGTAGAGGAAGAATGAGACAACAGCTAGGGGAGGAACCCTAAAGAAATCACATTCTTCATGCCCCCACCCCAGCCCACATTCTTAGATGACCCCAGGCAAGCGCAATTTTATACCTGGCAGCCAACCACATATGAGGCACTGGTAACAGAATGGACACCAGAGAGATGTAGTTCCTGCCCTCATGGAACTTGAGGACTAAAGAAAATATAGATGCTGAGTAAACACATAGAAATGAGTATCATGCAGAAGATACACACTTTTTTTTCCTTTGGATGAGGTTCATTTGATTGTGAATTTTCCTTATAATTTGAGGGGTATCATACTGATAATTATGGCTGCTCTTGGAATCACTTGACTGTGAACTGCTCAGTCTTCCCAAGGCAGAAAAGATAACATGGCACCAAGGACAGCTAGTGGCCCGTGACCTATACACAGGGCCCAAGGAAAGGTGGAAGAGACCCCTAGGGTCCAAGGACTCTGCAATCTGAGGTACAGATAACCTGTGGGCTCCCAGTCCAGTTATCCAGCCCTGTTAACTCTGAGTTTCATGGGGTATTTCACATGAATTTTTAGCAAAATAATTTTCAGAGAATATGGTATGTTTTCCTTGGTATGAGGAAAAATGACAGTGAACTAAAGACACTAAGGAAAGCATATATATTAGAACTTTCTACAGACCTGCACGTTTTCTGGAAAAATTCAGCTGTTTCCTGCAACCATTTCATCTGGATGATAGTTTGAAAGTGACAGTACCCAGCTCGAGTCTAGTCACACTGAAAAGAGATGCATGCAGTAAAGTGTATGCTTCCACCACTTCTGAGTTAAAAGGGTGGGGAAATTGTAAGGCACTATCAGCTCTAAGGTGTATCACTACTTAACATGTTTCTCCCACACAATTTTTAATGTTATTTTTTTCTTTCCTCCTCTCCAAAACATTCACTAAAAACATTTTTTGCTCCCAAAACATTTATGCTAAATACAATTTTTTTACACAGTGCATACCTCTGGCATACTGAATATAAGGCCAATCTCCAGCACCCTATGAACCTCAGGAACACTCACACTATACTCCAGTGAAATTCTTCACATAATTCTATGGCTCTTCAAAAGAACTGTCTATGGATTTGAGATTTAGCCATAGAGAGTATAAGGTGCACAATAGCTGGTAATTAATTAATGATCATGGAAAAACCTAAAATAAATGAAGCACACTATGGAAGTTCTGATCCCAACACACCCCTGTCCCTGTGAAGGTTTTCATCCATGTCATACGACATTTTCAAAAGATGTTTCATCCAACAATCAGGTTCAGAAACTGCCGACCTCCTCCAAAGCTTGCAAGAGACCTTCCTACAACTCCCGGCTGTGCAGAATGCCAGACTTTGACCATTGTATAACTTTCCTGGTGGCCACAGTGAGCACCTCTGCCAAAATCATGTGCAACAACTACCCAGTGTACCTGAACAAAGCTGTAGCAGAGCTACAAAAGCTTTGCTGAAAGCTTCCTCAGAGAGCCAGTCTGAGGACCCCGCCCCATGTGCTGACTCCTCTGAACTTGAGCATAACTACAATAAAACTTTCTCCAGTTGGTATTATTTCATCTTCATGGGAATTGAGCTAAAGAACTGTAGGCTGATTGACAACAAAAGTATATATGCATAATCTCTGGATTTAGAGAGGTTTGTTGCTTAGATTAGGTATCAAGAAAAGAACAGTATTAATAAAGTTACATGAAAGAAGCAGTTGTTGAGGTAAAGATTGACTTCTCCTCCCTAAAAGAGAAATGAGATATCACAGAACTACTCCTCTTAACACAATTTCCTGATGAGAATGTCTTCAAGGTAATCGCCTGATTCCTTCACCTTAATCTCCACTCTGAAGCCACACTGCAGTGAGGGGCATCACCTCATCCTCAGCAGAGATGATCAATAAATACGAAAAATGCTATTGAGGTCAGGGGTGTAAAGAACCCACAAGCTGAGTAATCCACTCCTCAAATATAAGATATCTCCTCTAGCATTAACAACCCTTCTACACTTCAGGGAGGGAGTGTATAAAGTGTGTATGCATACATACATTTACATACTATGAACATAGAGTTATATATACATTATAAGATTATATACATAAAATACTAACAAGAGAACTATATGAAGAATGTAAGGTGAACCAAATAAATAGCTCAATTTAAAATTCATGAATTACTTCACTTAAAAATTTTTTTCTATTTTTAAATTAACAGTTGATGGCCTTCTCCAGATTCACACTAACATCTAGTAGCAAGTATCATTAAACAAAACTGTGGAAGAAAAAAACTATGTATCTGTGCTGGATCTGTAACTGATAGGGGAATATGCTTTTAAAAAAAAGAAAACAAAGATAAAATCACCTCAGGCAATGTGCATGAGTTCTGAAGGAAACACAAGTAGCCGCTCCTGCCAATGCAGTAATCATATATTCTGTCAGTGAGTTTGCTTTTAAATAAGAGTCCTCTACAACTATCCAATGTCTCGATTTTATAAACAAACTTCTAAACCAACTATTTTTCTGCTGATTAAAACTAAATACATTGTTTACCTGAAAAAAGAACATTTAAATTTCCTAAGATAGTATCACTCTTTTCTTATTTCCTAGTTTTTATTTCCAAGTTAAATTCAGTTTGGTACCCTGGAATTGGCACCCGCAGTGAGTTTACTATTCATAAGAGTATCAGTTACCCAACTCTGTTCAGAAATCAAGTCAGCAACCAGATGGGATTTGCTGTTGGTATTCTCCAAGACTACTTTCATAAACTTTAAAGTTTTAAAAGTCTCTTTGAAAGTATTTATTTTGGATGGCTTTGTGTACCACATTTATGACTGCTTCTAAAAATAACTGATTACATATTCTTTCAATTTTCTTTTTTACATTTATTGTACACTTTATTTCTATTATTATTACATTGTAATATATAATGAAATAATTATATACCTCCTCATAATACAAAATCAGTGGAAATTCTGATTGTTTTCCTGCAAGTAATCTAGAGGTGATGGGAGACAGTGACACTAGAAATATGTTGCTTATGTCCAGTCTGCTGCATAATCTCATTTTGGTTGATGTCACAGCAGAAAACCCTGTTTTAAAAAGATAAGATGTTGTGAATAGAAACAGACTTTTCAATGCTTTTGTGACAATCTCAGGATGCTCCATTTTGAATTTAATCCAGAATGTATGGAAATTTTAAGTTGTCTTAAACATTCTTTAAAGGATAACATCATTTACAATCTCAAATAGTTCATCCTTTTCTAGCACAAACAAAGTCAGTTCACCCTGCTTATTCACAAGTGGGTCACAGGGTGACAGATCCATTCCTTCCCATTTCAGGGGTCTTTTGTGGTTGGGAAGTAATGCTCAAAATCTTTTTTGAAAGGTGAGATAGGTGATCATGCACCAACTGGGAAAAGGAAGCCCTAGCTCAGTCTATTTCAAATATCTGCTAATATGTGAAACATGTCAAAAATCCCAATGTTCATTGACTTTAGCCTGCCACAAGATGCAGCTTAATTGTCACATGCCACTCACACATAAAGCTTTTATATAAGTCTGCAGGCAACTGATATATTATGGCCTCTGTTCAGTCAAACCTCTCTGCTAATGTTAATTTATATTTGCAGCCATGCCCTAGCACTGGCATCACAGCCTCAACTCCATCTGAGATCATCAAGCCCTAGATTCTCATAAGAAGCATATCACCTACATCCTTCGCTTGTGCAGCTCACAGTAGGGTCACATTCCTATGAGAATCTAGTGCTTCCCCTGATCTTACAGGAGTCAGAGCTCAAGCAGTAAAGCAAGTGAGAGGGAGTGGCTGTAAATACATATGAAACATAAATATACAGTATAAGTCTGTTGTCTAGGGCTTGGGGACCCCTGTTATACAGCAATAGCACCAGATACATATGCCTTTTTCTTAGACTCCTTTTATTGGACTTAGGCATAGCTTTTGATACTCAGCTATAAAAGATTAAGAAATCATGTTTGAAGTATCTCCTACCTTCTCTTCCTCAACCTTATTTTAATATTATTTTATTAGTATATTTTGAGTATACAGCATAATGACATTGATCATTGGAAATTTACATCTTTACATAATCTCTCTTGGCTCTTATTTTTCCCTCTTGCCCTGGCCCCATTCAACACTTCCATTCCTCCCTATTTACAAAGACTTTGTTTCCATTTTTTCGTTTTCTCATATTAATTCCATTCCCTTCTTTCCTTTCCGCTGACCCTCCCACTTCCACTTACCCTTTGCCCCTTTTCTTCCTTTTGCACATTATTTATTAAAGCTTTTAGTCCTTATTAATACTTTCAGTCTCTCACACTAGAGAAACTATTCAGTATTTACACGTATGTCCTGTTTATTTCACTTAAGAGTATTACCTCAATGTGCATGCATTTAGCTATAAAGGTCTCTAATTTTTCATTTTTTATGACTGAGTAGTACTCCATTTTATAAAAAAAACCAAACAAACCACATTTTCTTTATCCAGTCTCCAGTTGATGGGCATTTGGGCCACTTCCAAATTTCAGCTATTACAAATTGTGCTGCTATGAACATGGGTACACATATATCACTGTTGTATGAATCTTTTAATTCTTTGGGGAAGATACCCAGCAGGGGAAAAGCTGGGTCAAATCAGACTGGAAGTCCTACTTCTTTGAGGTATCTCCATACTGATTTCCAGTGGTTCCACCAGTCTACACTCCCACCAGCAGTGGAGAAGGGATCCTCTTTCCACACAGCCCCACCAGCATTTTTTATTGGTTGATTTCATGATAGCGGCCATTCTTTTCTGGAATGAGGTAGAATCTCAGTATTATTTTCATTTGCATCTCTCAAATGACCAGGGATGTTGAGCATTTTTTCATATATTTATTTGCTATTTCTACTTTTTGCCTGAGAAGTGTCTGTTCATTTCAGATGCCCATTGTTGGACTGGGTCTTTAAATTTGGGAGGTCTGATCTTTTTAAGTTCTTTATGGATTGGAGCTGAGCAGCAGGTAAAGATTTTTTCCCACATTGTGGGTTGTCTCTTCACACTGTTGGTGGTTTCTCTTGCTATGCAAAAGCATTTTAATAAGAAGAGATCCACTTGTTAATTGTTTGTGCTAATTCACGGGCAACTGAGGTTTTGTTCATAAAATCTTTTCCTACACCAATGTCTTCAAGAGTTCTACCTAACCTCTGTTACACCCAATTCAGCATTTCCATTTTAATATTTAGATCCTTAATCCATTTAGATTTTAGTTGAGTGCATAGTGAGACATATAAGTCTAGTTTTAATCTTTGGCAAGTTGAAACCCAATTTCTCCAACACCATTTATTAAAGAGTCTATCTTTCCTCCAGTGAGGGTGTTTGGCTCCTTTGTCGAAGATGAGATGGCTGAGTGTGTCTGGAGTTGTTTCTGCATCTTCTAATCTGTTCCACTGGTCCTCAGGTCTGTTTCTTTGCCAGTACCATGCTGTTTTTATCACAGTAGCTTTGTAGTAGAGTTGCAGGTTGGGGATTGTGATACCCCCTGCCATGTCTCTGTTACCTAGAATTGCTTTTGCTATTCTGGGTCTCTTCTTGTTCCAAATGAATTTTTGGATTGTTTTCTCAAGGTCCATGAAGTATGCTGCTGTGATTACAATTGGGATTGCATTAAATCTATATAGCAGTTTTGGAAGTATGGCCATTTTCACTATATTGATCCTTCCTACCCAGGAGCAGGGGATGTCTTTCCACTTTCTGATATAATCTTCAGTCTCTCTTTTCATAGTGCTATAGTTTTCAGAGAAGAGGTCTTTGATTTCTTTCCTGAGGTTGATTCCTAGGTATTTCAGTTTTTTGGATGCTATTGTGAAAGGAATTATTTGCCCTATTTCTCTCTCAGTGAGTCTGTTGTTCATGTAGAGGAAAGCTATTGATTTTTGTGTGTTGACCTTGTAATCAGCTACTTGACTGAAATTGGTTATTAAGTCTAGAAGACTTTTGGTGGAGTTCGTGGAGTCTTCTATATAGAGCATCATATCATCTGCAAAGAATAACAGTTTAACTTCTTCATTACCTATCTTTATTCCTTTTATTTCTTTCTCTTGTCTAATTGCCATGGCTAATGTTTCCAAAACTATATTTGAACGAGAGTGGGGATAGTGGACATCCTTGTCTTGTTCTTGATTTTAGTGTGAAGGATTTCAGTTTTTGACCATTTAGTATGATATTGGCTGTTGGTTTTTCATAGATGGCTTTTATCAGATTGAGGTAGAGACCATCTATTCCAATTTTTTGTAGAGTTTTTATCATAAATGCATGTTAGATTTTGTCAAATGTTTTTTCTGCATTTATGGAGATAATCATATGGTTTTTGTCCTTGGCTCTACTGATATAGTATATTACACTGATTGATATGTGTATGTTGAACCATCCCTGTATCCCTGGGATGAATCCCATTTGGTCAGGGTGTATGACCTTCTTGATGATCTTCTGCATTCTATTTGCCAGTATCTTATTAAGGATTTTTGCATCTATGTTCATTAGTGAGATTGGCATATTGTTCTCTTTTGCAGTTGGGTCTTTCTCTGCTTTGGGGATCAAAGTGATGCTTTCTTCCAGGAATGAATTTGGAAGTATAGCTTCCCTTTCAATTTCACTGAAGCGTTTAAACAGTAGTGGCAGCAGTTCCTCTCTAAATGTCTTGTAGAATTCAGCAGTGAAGCCATCAGGACCCGGGCTTTTCTTAGTTGATAAGTTTTTAATTACATTTTCAATTTGATTGATTGATATTGGGTTGTTTAGAATTTTTAGATCTTCTTCATTCAACTTTGGTAATTCATAGATTTCTAGGAATCTGTCCATTTCTTCTGTGTTTTCCATCTTATTGGCATATAGGTTCTGGAAGTAGGTATTGATGATCCTCTGGATTTCTGCTGGGTCTGTTGTAATTTCACCCTTTTCATTCCTAATTGCATGGATTTGGGCCTTATCTTTCCTTTTTCTGATAAAGTCGACTAAGGATTTGTCCATTTTGTTGATTCTTTCAAAGAACTAACTCTTGGCTTCATTGATTTTTTTGTATCATTGTCTTAGTCTCCATTGAATTGGTTTCTGCTTTGATCTTTATAATTTCCTCCCTTGTATGAGCTTTAGGTTTGCCCTACTCTTCTTTTTCTAGAAGCTTGAGGTTCAGCATCAGGTTGTTTAATTGGGCTCGTTCTGTTTTCCTAATATGAGTATCCACTGCTATGAATTTCCCTCGTAAGACTGCTTTCATTGTGTCCCATAGATTCTGATATGTCATTATCATTTAATTGTAGGACCTATCTGATTTTTTATTTAATTTCCTCTGGACCCATTGATTATTCAGAAGTGTGTTGTTCAATTTCCATGTGTTTATGAAATTCTTGTGGTATCTTTTGCTATGGATCTCCAATTTCATCGCACTATGGTCTGATAATATACAGGGGATAACTTCAATTCCTTTGCATGTACTTAAACATGTTCTATGACCGAGTATTTGGTCTATTTTGGAGAATGATCCATGTGCAGCTGAAAAGAATGTGTATTCTGATTTTGTGCGGTGGAACACTCTGCAAACATGTTAAGTTCATTTGTTCAAAAGTTTGATTGAGTTCTAGTATTTCATTACTTATTTTTTGTCTAGTTGATCTATCTATTTGTGGCAATGGGGTATTGAGGTCGCCCCTACTATTGTATTAGTGCATATATGACTTTTCAGGTCTGTTAGTATTTGTTTTATATAGTTGAATGCACTAGCATTGGTGCATAGATATTTATGATTCTCATCTCTTCATCTTGGATAGTTCCCTTTAAAAGGAAGTGATGTCCTTCTTTATCTCTCTTAATCAGTGTTGGTTTGAAATCCACTTGATCTGCAAAGAAGATAGCTACTCCTGCTTTTTGGGGGGTTCCTGTCGCATGGAGTATTGTTTTCCACTCTTTACCTTTTCGGTGTTCGAGTTTCTTTTTGAATTAAGTGTGTTTCTTGTACGCAGCATATTGTTGGATCTTGCTTTTTGACCCATTCTGTCAGTCTATTTTTGTTGATTGGTGAATTGAGACCATTAACATTGATGGTTATAACTGAAACGTATTGACTTGTCCTTGTCATGACACTTTCTTTTTGTTAGATTGTCACCCTTTGCTTTTAATTTCTTATTGCACCTGATGGATTCATTCTGCTGGGCTTCCCGGGGTTGTGATCCTCATTGTCTGTACCTAGGACATTATCTAAAATTTTTTGGAGTGCTGGTTTGGTATTCATGAAGTTCCTAAGGTGCTGTTTGTCATGAAAGTATCTTATTTCTCCATCCATTTTGAAAGATAGTTTTGCAGGGTACATCAATCTGGGTTGGAGGCTGTTTTCCTTTAGGGCTTGCAATACAACAATCCAAGCTCTTCTTGCCTTGAGGGTTTGTGTTGAGAAGTCTGCTGTGATTCTGATGGGCTTTCCTTTGTAGGTGATTTGTTTCTTTTCTCTAACTGCTTGTAGAACTTTATTCTTCTGTTGTGTTTCTGGAATTTTAACAATTATATGCCTATGTGTAGATTTTTTTTGATCAAGGCTATTTGGAGTCCTATATGCCTCACTTATCTGAATGTTAAATTCTTTTCCCCTGCTTGGGAAGTTTTCTGCCATTACTTCTGTGAACAATTTTTTATGTTGTCTGCACTCTCTCCTGTTTCTTCATTGACTCCAATCAGTCTTATGTTATTCTTTTTTACATCATCTAGCAGCTGCTGGATTGATTTCTCATGGTGCCTTACAATTTTGAAGCAATGTTTCTTTTCCTGGTCACTAATTGCAATCCTATCTTCTATATCTGAAATTCTGTCCTCACATTGGCTCATTCTGCTGTGTAAACTTTCAATGGTGTTTTTAATCTCCTGGAAATCTGTTTGTGTCTGTTTTATGGATTCCATTTGTTTCCTATCTTGGGATTCCATCATGTTCCTCAGCTCTACTTTTTTTTTATCTGTGTCCTCTCTAGAATTATTAATCAAGTCTTGCACTATGGGCACAATCTCTGCTGTTATCTGAGAAATTATTTCTGATTTCATTCTTTCCAGATCCTCTTTTGTTGCCAGTTTAGGGAGTCCAGCTGGTTGAGTATCAAAGTGTTCCATTTCATTTCCCTATGGGGTTGCTATAGGTGATCTAGAAATCTGGTTTTGAGACTTGTTTACATGTCTTCTCATTTCGACAGGGGTCAGGGGGTACTACTGTCACCCAGAACCCCCTTCCTCCTGGCTAGGAGTGGTGGAAAGGTGGCTGGGAAGCCCCTACCTCTGGGCTGGGAGCGGTGGAACAGCAGCCCAGAATCCCCTACCTTGGGCTGGGAGCAATGGAACAGTGGCCCAGAAGCCCCTTCCTCCTGGCTGGGAGAGGTGGAATGGCAGCCTGGAAGCCCCTACCTTGGGCTGGGAGCAGTGGAAAGGCAGCCCAGAAGCCCCTACCTCTGGGCTGGGAGTGGTGGAACAGTGGCCTGGAAGCCCCTACCTCTGGGCTGGGAGCAGTGGAAAGACAGCCCAGAAGCCCCTTCCTCTGGGCTGTGAGCGGAGGAACAATGGCCTGGAAGCCCCTTCCTCCTGGCTGGGAGTGATGGAAAGGCGACCTGGAAGCCCCTTCCTCTGGGCTGGGAAAGGTGGCCTCAATTTTCATGTAAAAATAAAGGTTTAAGGTAAATCCTATGTGCTCACTTCAGCAGCACATATACTAAGGTAAATCCTAGATGCTAGATATCATCTAGATGCTAGATATCATATACATACACATTAAATATGCTAGATCTCATGTATGTACATTAAATATATACAGCATATATATTTAATTTGCATCTAAGAATGTTAAACATTTGAAGAATGATCTTGAATATCATCTACTCTAATCCTTTTATTTCATAAATGAAAAAAACTGGCTCTATTAAAAGGGAAATCATTTTTCTCAGATGAGCTAGTGATAGTTTTTAATTTTAGCTGAGTGTTTTTCCATGGTATCAGATTTGTTGCAGAGGACAAAAACTTAAGTACCCAAGAATAAATGTCAAGAATTTATTAGTAAGAAGCTTGATATCTCTGCTTCTTTACACCTATTTCACTCTTCTTTGTTCTATTACTCATTTGATCATTTACCAATTGATAGATGATGGAAATATAGAAAATAACTCTGAAATTAATCCATTCTAATAGTTTCTGGAAAGTACATTTAAAGTTTTGGGATAAGTGGGAGTTGAAAATATAAAGAAGAAATTACAATTGGTGATTTTATAAATATCATTTATCTATGATTCATATCTCTCCACTTTTTAATATATTAGTCCACAGTCCCTATGAGAACTCAATAAATATTTCCTAAATTAGAAAATCAACACTAGTCAAATGTTTCTGAATGAGCTCAAACTAAATATAAGAGCTTCAAACACTTACTGTGATACTTCAAATATCTAAGAGATATTTGACTACAGTTATTGTAGGATATCATACTTTTGACAATCTGACTATATTGTACAAAAAATTAAAAATTTTTTAAATTACTGGAAGATTATGAGTTGAATTAATAAAAAGTAAGAAAGAAAGAAACATAAAAATTATGTACTATATCCATATACAACTAAAACTGGTAACTTTAAGGGTAAGTAATCCAGAAAATCTATAAGCAACTTCATAACTTTTTAAGAAGTAAAAGTATGTTCATAGCATATAGTCTACATTATCCAAAGGAAGCTACTGTTGCTAAGACAAAATACTTGATACCAGGAATGTGGATCTGAGCAAAGCTGTAAATAATAAACAAAGCTGGCCCAAGAGAGAAGCCATGGAAGCTACAATCAGCATCAACAATAGCATCAAATGCAGCTTAGAAAATGACAAACTGTGACAACTATTAGCCTGTCACCTTTAACCACATGATCTAGACTTGTGGTTATATAATAGATATTGTGAAATAGGAAGAAAATGTTCAAAGGGGAAGAGGAACTAAGGAGGGAGTGGGGGAAAGAAGGGAAAGAAAAAAATGAAAAAAGAAGGAAAAAAACATAAACAAAGCTTATATAAATAGGGAGGGGTAGAGGGGTTGAAGGGAGGGCAGAAGAATGGGAAAAAATAAGAACCAAGATATATCATGTATAGGTACAAATTCCCAATAATGAATGTGATCGTAATGTATATCTAAAATGTACCAATAAATTTAATAAATTTTAAAAAAAGAAAAATGGAATCAAAACAGAGCAGTGAAGGTTCACTTTCAAACAGAGAAGGCAGAAATTCAAGTTTAGGGCTACTGAGGTAAACAGAATTTATGAAGCAGTTTATCAAAGATTAGGAGCTATGAGGTAAACCAGAAATCTACATGAACATTCCCTTCCATCTCTGGCTCATAACTTAGGTGGATATGATAAAAGGCAAAACTTCATGTGGTTCAAGAGCAAAGAACTATAAGAAAGCTGAGAGCTGAACAGGAATACTGGCAGTTGGCTAGTACTGGGAGATATAGGGTGAGCCACAGTGGAGAAACTACTAAACCAGCCAGCATAGAAGGACCTTGTTGAACATGCCAGATGTTGAATTAAGATTTCATAATGGCCATACTTTAGTAATAGGGCCACTATACCCCTAGAGTAAAGACAACTTTGGGTCCTACCCTAAAGCATCTAATATCATACCTCCAATAAATAAAGTATATACCCCAGTGAATTATCTTTCTGCCAGAAGAAAGCCCAACACTCCTACATCAAAATCTATACTCTTGGGCCAGGGATTTAGCTCAGTGGTCTCGCTGCCTGCTGTGCAAGCAGAAGGACCCAAGTTCGATCCCCGGTGCCAAAAAAAAAATCTATACTCTCTAAAACAGTATCAACTATGTCTGACATAATAAAATTTACCATACACAAAAAGCAAGCAAAAATCAATGAACACTAACTCACAGATGGCAAAGATTAATCAGAATTAGCAGAAAAACATTCCAACAGAGTTATTTTAAATATGTTTAAAGATTAAAACTAAAGAACAAAGAACAGAAATTGAAAAAACTTGTCAGGGTCTCAGTGACTCATGGGATAATATCAGCTAGCCTAACTATGTGTAAATGGAATCCCAGAATAAAAATAGACCATTAATTAATGAACCATTAAGAAATAATGACAAAGGCCGGGGACTTAGCTCAGTGGCACAGTGCCTGCCTTGCAAGCACAAAGTCCTAAATTCAATCCCTGGTACCAAAAAACAAAAAAGAAGAAAAGAAATAATGACAAAACTTCTTCCAGTTCTGAAAAAAATAATCCATAGAGGGCCAGGGATTTAGCTCAATGGCAACATGCCTGCCTCGCAAACACAAGGTCCTGAGTTCAATCTCCAGTACCAGAAAAAAATAAAAATAATTCACAGATTAGCTGGGCATTGAGAATGTAATCCTAGCATTCTGGGAGGCTGATGCAGGAAAACTGCAAGTTCAAGCCCAGTCTGGGCAACTCAGCCACTTAGTGAGACCTCCAAATAAAAATTTTAAAAAAGGGCTCAGTGTGAAGGCCCTGGATTCAATTCCTAGTACTACTAAAAAAAAATCTAAAGATAAAAGGAGCTCAACAGAACCAAAGCAGTATAAATATAAAGAAAACAACTGAACATATCATGGTTACACTGCTAAATCCAAAGATAAAGAGAAAATCTTAAAAGTCAGACACAAGAAAGCTATATACCACATGGCTCAACATATGGAACAGTCTCCCAAAGACAAAACAATAGGAACAGAAAACTGACTAGTTACTAGGGCCTAAGACAGAAGAGGCTAACCACAAAAGACATGAGGGAATCTTCTGGGATTATATCTTCACTGTGGTGATTATGTAACTATACATGTTTATCAAAACTAATATAACTATACACCAAAATGAGTGAATTTAGTTTGTGTCAATCATACCTTATTATACAAGTGCAAAACAAAGGCTTGAAAAAATAAGTGAAATAAAACATTTTTGGGTAAATAAAAGCTGAGAGAATTCATCATCAGACCTCATCACAAGAAATGTTTTTTTTAAAAACTCTTCAAACAGAAGGAACAATATACTAATCAGAAATCTGAATACATATAAAGAAATAAAGCCAGAAAGTGTGAGTACAAGAGTAAGTATAAGAGAGTTCCTTTCATTTGTTAACATATTTAAAAAGTAATAATTTTAAAGTGTGATGTGATTTGCACAACATACCAAAGTAAAATTTATGACAATAACAGCACAAAGTACAAAAGGGTAGTAAATGCAAATATATTGTTTCTAGGCTTTTAACAGTATAATATTCATGCATGTAGATTATAATAAAGGGTGTATATTGTAATCTCTCCAACAACTATGTAAAAGGGGGGATTGGTACAACCAAAAGAGCCAACAGAGGATATAAAGCTGAAAACAAAAAAATAATCAATTAAAAAATCAGAAAAGGAGATAAACAGGAACAAAGATTACATGGGACGAATAGAAAATAAGACAGTACTCTTAAAACAAATCATGTCAGTAATTGCATTAAATGTAAAAGGACTAAACAATCTAGTTACAAAGAAAACATTCTGTATCAAAAAGATACATTCTATATATAAACAAGTTTAAAAGAATCAAGTTTACAAGAAGCATACATTTCCAAGAAATATCCTTTACAGATAAAATTAATGAAAATAATAGGAAAAAAATACCATGAAAACATTAACCAAAAGAAATCTGAAGTAGTGTAACAAATAAAATCTACTTCAAGACAAGTATAACAAAGGGCATTCTGTAATAATGAAAAAGTCAAGATAATTTCAAGACAAGGATAAAGATGAGTACTTTGTAATAATAAAAATATGAATTCATTAAAAATAAATAATAACACTAAACATTATGTACATGAGAGGCTCACATGGCTTTGATTGTGGTTAGAGGGTGGGATTAAATCAAAGGTATCTACATGCTTGAGCCAGATCTGGGTAGAATGAATGTCCCACCAGGGCCCCAGGAGAAGTACCCAGACTTCCTCATTAGCTTTTTTTTTTTTTTGTATTAAATTCTTTTATTGATACATTGTAGGTATACAACACAATTACATTTCTCATTGGGAATTATACCTTTATATAATGCATCTTGGTTCTTATTTTTTCCCCATTCCTAGCCCTCCCTTCATGCCCTCGACCCTTCCCTATTTACAAAGACTTTATTTCCATTTTTTCCATTTCTCATCATTTTTTCCTTTCCCTTCTTACCTTTCCCCTGCCCCTCCCACTACCCCTACCCCTTTGGACCTTTTCTTCCTCTTTTACATTATCGACTATTCATTCTAATAATTGGTACATTTTATGTATACAATAAAATGACATTCATCATTGGAAATTTGCACCTTTACATAGTCTCTCTTGGTTCTTATTTTTCACCCTTGCCCAGCCCTCCCTTCAACCCCTCCACTCCTCCCTATTTACAAAGATTTTGGTCCTATTTTTCCATTGTCTCATATTAATCCCATTCCCTTCTATCCTTTCCCCTAGCCCTCCCACTTCCTTCCCCTTTGCCCCTTTTCTTCCTATTTCACATTACCTATTGTATGTTTAGTCCTTATTTACACTTTCAGGTTCTCACACCAGAGAAACTATTTGGTATTTACACATGTGTGTCCCATTTATTTCACTTAAGAGTATTGCTTCAATGTGCATCCACTTAGCTATAAATGTCTCTAATTTCTCATTTTTCATGGCTGAGTAGTCCTCCATTTTATAAAAAAACCACATTTTCTTTATCCAGTCTCCAGTTGATGGGCATTTGGGCTGTTTCCAAGTTTTAGCTATTACAAACTGTGTTGCTATGAACATGGGTGCACATATATCACTGTGGTTTGATTCTTTTAATTCTTTGGGGAAGATCCTGAGCAGAGGAATAGCAGGGTCAAATGGGACTTCCAGTCCTAGTTCTTTGAGGTATCTCCATACTGATTTCCACAGTGCTTGCACCAGTCTACACTCCCACCAGCACTGGAGCAGGGTTCCTCTTTCCCCACAGCCCCGCCAGCATTTGTTATTGGTTGATTTCATGATAGCAGCCATTCTTTCTGGAGTGAAGTGGAATCTCACCATTGTTTTCATTTGCATCTCTCGAATGACCAGTGATGTTGAACATTTTTTCATGTATTTATTTGCTATTTCTACTTCTTTGTCTGAGAAATGTCTGTTCATTTCAGATGCCCATTTTTGGATTGGGTCTTTAAATTTGGGAGGTCTGATCTTTTTAAGTTCTTTATGGATTCGAGATAGTAGACCTTTGTCTGAGGAAGAGCAGGTGAAGATTTTTTCCCACATTGTGGGTTGTCTCTTCACACTGCTGGTGGTTTCTCTTGCTGTGCAGAAGCTTTTTAATAAGAAGAGATCGCATTTGTTGATTGTTTGTGCTAGTTCACGGGCAACTGAGTTTTTGTTCATAAAATCTTTTCCTACACCGATGTCTTCAAGGGTTCTACCTAACCTCTCTTCCAACTGGTTCAGAGTTTCTATTTTAATATTTAGATCTTTAAACCATTTTGATTTTAATTTAGTGCATGGTGAGAGATACAGGTCTAGTTTTAATCTTTGGCAAGTTGAAGCCCAATTTTTCCAGCACCATTTGTTAAAGAGGCTATCTTTCCTCCAGTGAGGGTGTTTGGCTCCTTTGTCGAAGATGAGATGGCTGAGTGTGTCTGGCGTTGTTTCTGCATCTTCTAATCTGTTCCACTGGTCCTCAGGTATGTTTCTTTGCCAGTACCATGCTGTTTTTATCACAGTAGCTTTGTAGTAGAGTTGCAGGTTGGGGATTGTGATACCCCGTGCCATGTCTCTGTTACCTAGAATTGCTTTTGCTCTTCTGGGTCTCTTCTTGTTCCAAATGAATTTTTGGATTGTTTTCTCAAGGTCTATGAAGTATGCTGGTGGGATCTCAATTGGAATTGCATTGAATCTATATAGCAGTTTTGGAAGTATGGCCATTTTCACTATATTAATCCTTCCTACCCAGGAGCAGGGGATGTCTTTCCATTTTCTGATATCATCTTCGATCTCTCTTTTCAGAGTGCCATGGTTTTCAGAGAAGAGGTCTTTGATTTCTTTCGTTAGGTTGATTCCTAGGTATTTCAGTTTTTTGGATGCTATTGTGAAAGGAATTATTTGCCCTATTTCTATCTCAGTGAGTCTGTCATTTGTGTAGAGGAAAGCTATTGATTTTTGTGTGTTGACCTTGTAACCAGCTATTTGACTGAATTTGGTTATTAAGTCTAGAAGACTTTTGGTGGAGTTCTTGGGGTCTTCTATATAGAGTATCATGTCATCTGCAAATAATGACAATTTGACTTCTTCATTACCTATTTTTATTCCTTTTATTTCTTTCTCTTGTCTAATTGCTGTGGCTAATGTTTCCAGAACTATATTGAACAACAGTGGTGATAGTGGACATCCTTGTCTTGTTCCTGATGTGAGTGTGAAGGATTTCAGTTTTAGACCATTTAGGATGATATTGGCTGTTGGTTTTTCATAGATAGCTTCTATCAGTTTGAGGTAGAGACCATCTATTCCAAATTTTTGTAGGGTTTTTATCATAAATGCATGTTGGATTTTGTCAAATGCTTTTTCTGCATCTATGGAGATAATCATATGGTTTTTGTCCTTGGTTCTATTGATATAGTGTATTACATTGATTGATTTGTGTATATTGAACCATCCCTGCATCTCTGGGATGAATCCCACTTGATCAGGGTGTATGATCTTCTTGATGATCTTCTGCATTCCGTTTGCCAGTATCTTATTAAGGATTTTTGCATCTATGTTCATTAGTTACATTGGCCCATAGTTCTCTTTTTCAGTTGGGTCTTTCTCTACTTTGGGGATCAAGGTGATGCTTGCTTCCAGGAATGAATTTGGGAGTACTGCTTCCCTTGCCAATTCATTGAAGGGTTTCAACAGTAGTGGCAGCAGTTCCTCTCTAAATGTCTTGTAGAATTCAGCAGTGAAGCCATCAGGGCCTGGGCTTTACTTAGTTGATAAGTTTTTAATTACATTTTCAATTTCATTGATTGATATTGAGTTGTTTAGAATTTTTAGGTCTTCTTCGTTCAACTTTGGTAATTCATATGTATCTAGGAATCTGTGCATTTCTTCTGTATTGTCCATCTTATTGGTGTATAGGTTCTGGAAGTAGGTATTGATGATCCTCTGGATTTCTGCTGGGTCTGTTGTCATTTCACCCTTTTCATTCCTAATTGCATGGATTTGGGCCTTTTCTTTCCTTTTTCTGACAAGGTTTGCTAAGGGTTTGTCAATTTTGTTGATTCTTTCAAAGGACCAACTCTTGGCTTCATTGATTTTTTGTATTGTTCTCTTAGTCTCCATTGCATTGATTTCTCCTCTGATCTTTATAATTTCCTCCCTTGTATGAGCTTTGGGGTTGTCCTGCTCTTTTCTAGAAGCTTGAGGTTCAGCATGAGGTTGTTCAATTGGGCTCGTTCTGTTTTCCTAATATGCGTATTCACTGCTGTGAATTTCCCTCGTAAGACTGCTTTCATTGTGTCCCATAGATTCTGATATGTTGTATTGTCATTGTCATTTAATTGAAGGAACTGTGTGATTTCTTCTTTAATTTCCTCTGTGACCCATTGGTTATTCAGAAGTGTGTTGTTCAATTTCCATGTGTTTATGAAATTTTTTGAGTTTCTTTTGCTATGGATCTCCAATTTCATCGCACGATGGTCTGATAATATACAGGGGATAACTTCAATTCCTTTGCACTTACTTAAACATGTTCTATGTGTGAGTATGTGGTCTATTTTGAGAATGACCCATGTGCAGCTGAGAAGAATGTGTATTCTGATTTTGTGTGGTTGAAGACTCTGTAAACATCTGTTCAGTTCATTTGTTCAAGAGTTCGATTGAGTTCCAGTATTTCATTACTTATTTTTAGTCTAGTTGATCTATTTGTGACAGTGGGGTGTTGAGGTCCCCCACTACAATTGTATCAGTGCATATATGACTTTTCATGTCCATTAGTATTTGTTTTATGTAGTTGGGTGCACTAGTGTTTGGTGCATAGATATTTATGATTGTCATCTCTTCCTCTTGGATTGTTCCCTTTACAAGGATGTAGTGTCCTTCTTCATCTCTCTTAATCAGTGTTGGTTTGAAATCTACTTGATCTGCAAAGAGAGTAGCTACTCCTGCTTTTTTTCGGGTTCCTGTCACATGGAGTATAGTTTTCCACCCTTTAACTTTCAGTCTATGAGTTTCCTTTGGAATGAAGTGTGTTTCTTGTATGCAGCATATTGTTGGATTTTGCTTCTTGACCCATTCTGCCAGTGTATTTCTTTTGATTGGTGAATTGAGACCATTAACGTTGATGGTTATAACTGAAATGTATTGACTTGTCATTGCCATGACTTTTTCTTTTTGTTGGGTTCTCCTCCTTTACATTTAATTTCTTGTCTTTCTTTGGAGTGCTGGTTTGGTATTCACCAAGTTCCTAAGGTGCTCTTTGTCATGAAAGTATCTTATTTCTCCATCCATTTTGAAAGATAGTTTTGCAGGGTACATCAGTCTGGGTTGGAGGCTGTTTTCTTTTAGGGCTTGGAATATGTCACTCCAAGCTCTTCTTGCCTTGATGGTTTGTGTTGAGAAGTCTGCTGTGATTCTGATGGGCTTTCCTTTGTATGTGATTTGTTTCTTTTCTCTGACTGCTTGGAGAACTTTGTTCTTCTGTTTTGTTTCTGGAATCTTAACAATTATATGGCTATGTGGAGATTTTTTTTGATCAAGGCTATTTGGAGTCCTATATGCCTCACTTATCTCGATGTCAAGCTCTTTTCCCCTGCTTGGGAAGTTTTCTGCCATTATTTCTGTGAAGAGATTTTTTTATGTCATCTGCACTCTCTCCTGTTTCTTCATTGAGCCCAATCAGTCTTATGTTATTCTTTTTTGCATCATCTAGTAGCTGCGGGATTGATTTCTCATGTTCCCTTATCATTTTGAAGCAGTTTTTCTTTTCCTGGTCACTAATTGCAATCTTATCATTTATATCTGAAATTCTGTCCTCACACTGGCTCATTCTGCTGTCTAGACTTTCAGTGGAGTTTTTCATGTCCTGGAAATCTATTTGCATCTGTTTTATGGATTCCATTTCTTTCTTATGTTGGGATTCCATCATGTTCCTCAGCTCCTGTCTAGATTTATTAATCATGTCTTGCACTAGGGGCACAATTTCTCCTGTTATCTGAGAAATTATTTCTGATTTCATTTTTTCCAAATCCCCTTTTGTTGCCAGTTCAGTGGGTCCAGGTGGTTGAGTATCAGAGTGTTCCATCTCATTTCCCTTTGGGGTTGCTGTAGGTGATCTGGAAGTCTGGTTTTGAGACTTATTTACTTGTTTTCTCATTTCAACTGGGGCGGGGGGCTGTCAGCGCCTGCAAGGATTACCTCCTCTGAGGTGGGTGAGGTGGGACAGGGGCCGGGAGCAGCGGTAGGGATGGTGACCCAAAAGCCCTTTCCTGTGGGCTGGGAGCAGCCAGAGGGATGGTGGCCTGGAAGCCCCTTCCTCTGGGCCAGGAGCAGTGGGACAGAAGGTGGCCCAAAAGCCCTTTCCTCTGGGCTGGAACCAGCGGCAGGGATGGTGACCAGGAAGCCCCTTCCTCTGGACCAGGAGCAGTGGGATGACGGCTCAGAAGCCCCTCCCTCTCGGCCGGGAACCGTGGGACTCAGTACCTTGGTCTGGTGGTCTGGTGTCCTCTGCGCCTTTGTAATGTGGAATCAGGTGGCTGCCTGTCTGCAGTGGGGTGATTCGGTGTCTTCCGCGTGACTCAGGACCTTGATAGGGCGTGCACAGATCTTCCTGTCTGCAGCGGGCTGATTCGGCGTGTTCCATGGCACTGGGGACCTCGGTAGCGTGTGGGCAGACTTGCCTGTCTGCAGCGGGGTGATTCGGCGTCTTCCGCATGACTCAGGACCTCGGTAGGGCATCCTCATTAGCTTTTTGAGATGTGGACAAGGGAAAGAGAAGTGGCCAGGCTACTAACTATCATCAGTCAAAACACACTCAAATTCTTTATTAAAACTTGCCTATAATGTGTAATGATTAAAATATGCCATGTCTCATTTACCTGAATTTGAAATTGTTTAAGTGACCCTTTATGGTACTGAGTCCTATATGCTGTGGCCAATAAAGAAGGTAAAAGTTCTGTTAAATGCCTATTCAAAACTGCATCATAGGACCAGGGATTTAGCTCAGTGGTTTCCGCGCCGGCCTCAGAAGCGTGAGGTCCTGAGTTCGATCCCCAGTACCAAAAACAAAAAAAAAAAACAAAAAAGAAAAACTGCATCGGAAGTGGAGGCACATGTCTGTAATCCCATCACTCTCATAGGCCGAGGCAAAAGGACTGCAAGTTCAAACCCAGCCTGAGTGACTTAATGATAAGCAAGACCCTGTCTCAAAGTACAAAAGCAAAACAGGGCTAGAGTTCAGCACAGTGCAAAGGCCCTAGGTTCAATCCCCAATGTCATCAAAATGAAACCCTACAAGTCCATCATCCTGTAGTTTGAAAAGTGAAATGAGTGGCCTTGTCACTACTAACAGTGTATGCAAGTCAGAGGGGAAAGGGAGGCCTTATATTACGACAATTGTGTATCCAGAGGCAGATGTCACCTAGATTTATATTTTGGGTATCTAAGAGGCAAAAGATTCCAAAAGTTCTTTAAAACAAATGGAACAAGCTCCAATAAGAAATTGTTGCCATTGGTCAAACACAAGGAGACAATGGGGCAATAGCCCCAAAAGTCTATAAAAATGTGCAGATAGAGCAACCGTCAGCCAGGGCAACAAGTGCTAAGAAAACTCTCTGAAATTAGCAGCTTTTACTGATCCCCAGGTCATATCCTTGATGAGGGAAATCCTAGTTAAGGAATGAAGAAAGAATAACAGCTTTCCAAACAGCCACTTCACTGGGTGATGGCTGCTGGTGATGTATTGGTGGCACTAATGTCTGTATAGCACATGAAGTAACCTCTGCTGTTGCTCACTTTAGAACAACTGTTATGCATGGAGTGATGGCCCATGTCCTTTTTGTGACCTTTGTACTTAGCATAACCTTGATAAAAATTAATCTCCCTGGAGGAGCATGTCATCAGTGTGATGTGGTACCTGTGCTTCTGGAAAAAGCTAGGTGTGGTTAAGATCTTGCCACCAAAATTTGTGTGTTCATGATAAAGCTACAGAGATACCTCATGGATAGCTTCATAAAGGTGTTCTGTGTGGCTTCAAAGATGAAGGGAAATAGCAGCTGGGAGGCTGCTGAAGTCAGCCCAGGACAAAACGTATTAGCCAAATCTATAACTACAATGTATTATCCAGTTACTGTTTGGATGCAGTCAATAATTTCAGTAATACTGAGAATGGGGACTACAGTGGATATGATCAAAGCATTAAGATTATGGTAATCCACTGTGAAATCTTTCATTCTTTTCAACTTCGAAATCAGGTTAAATAAGGCTATTAAATGGAAATATCATCCCTTCTCTAAATAGGTCTTATGTAGGTTTCAATTTTTCAAGGCTCTTTTAATTTACAATGGGCAATGTTAGCTACTTTAAGTCTTATATTGTCAGGCCAATTTTAAATGACAAAAACATAATGTAATTATAATTTAGTGTTTATTGGGTCAGAGTAATCATGCTAACTATGTGGTATTTTAGGATGAGTGTTATGATCATGGGAGACTTAAGCAAAAAGGTAGTTCTAATGGTTAGAAAGAGACATACCTATTTGTTCTCTATTTTCTATTTATTTACATTCCTAAGAATATAGTATGTACCTTTTAAATTTTTACTGGGACCTGTAATTTGAGCTTTGGTGTCTATTTCAACAGTAAAGTTAATTCAGAACCAATGTTATATATATGGAAAAGTTAATCAATACCTTTTTAAAACATACCTTTTATCTTTTTGTTGCATAAGTTCTTTCAGAAAATTTTGTATTTTCAATAGGGTCAAACTGTGGGCTTGTGTTTCAATGTGTTTCCTTCCCTATGTCCAAGTATGTTTCTATTTGCTTGCTTTGGGGGTTTTGTCAGGTATATGTCAAGAGGATCCTCTTCACCCTGTTTCTATTTCTCATTCTCTTCTAAAAGACCTCAAATCTGTAGTATTAGGTTAGCAACCTTCTCCATGGCTTTACTGGGTCAACTGTGAATTAAATCTTTTGCTTTGAACTAACCCTTGATTGTGCCATGGAGTGCCATGAGTGTTTTTCCCTACAACCTTGAAATATCTGAGATGTAATTAAAGTGATACTTAGTGGAAAATTTGTGGCTCCAAATGCTTGTATCAGAAAGTTACATAATGAAGCAAATAATATTTAACTGTGAGAGAAACTATTACTGAGAATTATTTACAATGAGCAAATAAATCTAACACAGTACAAATAAAAATAGCTATAATTCACATTTTAATGTAAAAATATTTAATCATAATAGACATTAAAAATAAATACATCTTAAGTATAAGTCCTAATGGATTTTCATGAAGAACACAGCTGTGAAACCATGGCCTGAACTAGAAACAGAACATCACCACTGTTACACTATAGATCAAGAATGTCCCCAAAGCCTTGTGTGCTCACAGGCAGGCCTTTGGGAAGATGACTGAATCATGGGGACACTATAGCTGCCTTGGTGCTAGGAGGTGGCGTCTGATCAGAAGAGGCAGTCACTGAGGGTGTGACCTGCAAGAGTGTATCTCCCTACCTGTATCCTCCCTTCTCTCTGCTTCTGGGCCACATAACAAGAGCAGCTTTCCTTCCACTATGCGGTCCTGCCTCAGAGCCAGCTAACTATGAACCAAAAGTGGCCAAACCTCTCCTCCTTTCATTTCTGGGTGTCGGATATTGTGTCTCAGCTTCAAAGAAAGTAAGACAACCATAATCTCACAACCCCTGCCGGAGGCCCTTCTTGGGATTACCCTCCCCCACTGAAGGTAACTACTATCCTGACTTCTACCACTTTAGTTTTGCCCAGTTTTGAACTTGATATAAATAGAATCATATTGTATATTTTTATATATTTGGCTGCTTTTGTAATTTTTCCTTTACAGATTATTGAATATAGCTGAAGTTCACTTATTTCTATTCCTCTGTAGCATTTATCATCACACATTCATCCCTTCTACTGCTGACAGGCTCCTGGGTCATAAGCACATGCCTAGCTGTAGAACAACCACTTCAAAAACCTTTTTTGGCAGCCAAGTGAGGTGGTACACACCTGTAATTCTATCAGGAGGCTGAGGCAGAAAGATTACAAGTTTGAGTCCTACCTAGGCAACTTAGCAAGACCCTGACTCAAAATTCATCATCATCATCATCATCATCATCAAAGTACAAAGGCCTAGGAATGTACCTCTGTTCAAAGGTCTTGGGCTCAATCCCTAGTACTCACCCCTAAAAATAGGCTAGGAGTTTTGTGTCTGTGCATGTTTAAGTGTTGGAGTACTGGGTTTTTTCTCATTTATGTGAATTGTCAGATTGGGTCATAATGCTTTTAATCTGAGCAACTCTGAGACATATGTAACCATTTTTTATAAATTACATAAATAAATTATACATTTACATGTTACATAAATGATCCATTTTTATATCAATTATATTATATAAAATGTTCTTTATTGTATATACATATATATATGTTCCAAACATATACAAATTCTGGAAACCAGCAATTCAGTGTGTGTGTGTGTGTGTGTGTGTGTGTGTGTGTGTGTGTGCAAAGAAATACAGAAATATACTGTGGAAGTCCTTTGCAAATGATAAAAATGTAGAATGTAATCAAAGAATTAAACATTGTATTTTTCTTGCAATCTTATCTTCAGATAATGTCCTTTCTGCTAAAAATAAGATATGACATTTTACCTTTATTTTCAAAAGTTACTTTAAGAATTTAAGGATTAAGGATATTATGTTTAATGAAATAATCCAGGCACAGAAAGACAAATACTGCATGATTCACCAATATGTTAAATCTCAACGTTTGTGTGAGTAGAGAGTAGAACGTGGGCTGGTTGGGAGGATAGGGAAGTTGAGGAGATAGTGGTCAAGGGATAAATAATTACACTAAGGACAAACAGTTCAACAGACAGATTACACAGCATGGTGGCTTCAATTAATAAGAATATGTTGTATTCTTTTAAAAAGTAAAGAGAATACATATTAAGTACTCTCACCACAGAATAATTACGTGAGGCAATGCCTTTTTCATTAGCTAGATTTAACCAATCCACAATGTACTTATACAGTATTTCAACTTTATGTGCTAATTTTTTAAATTCTTAAGGAATTCAAGGATCACGAAAGGACAGAGCAGGGGAGTACTTACTTTTAGGAACTCTAAGGATCAGGGCAGGTTTTGAAGACCTGTCCATGTGAAGACTTGCACCTCTGAAAGAAGTGCATGTGAAAGCAGCACACTGAGCCCCAAAACACCAGAAAGGAGTCTCTCACAAAATGGGAGCAATAGTAACCTTAAGGTATTTCAGGTGGTGCCTTAGGTGACCAAAAACTCAAAGTACATGAGGAGGAAGTCTGTGTGATAAAGATCCGGTCTGGGAAACAGGCTGGGTGTCACACGACGGATCCATTGGTTCCCTTCTCTGCTTCACACCTAGGAAATCCATCCCTAGTTCCTCAAGAGGAAGCTACAAGAACCTTAAAAAACAAGAGCTATATTTTAAAATCCTGGAAATTTTAAAAAGATAAAGACATCCTGGTAAGCTTCATAAAAGAACTCTAATAGGAAAAGGACCACTCTCTGACCCTCCGCTCAACTAGGGTAGATCAGGGAACAAGGATCACAAAGGGGAACCACAGCCAATGAAAATCCTCAGAACTACTAAGACTATCTGTCCCAAGAAATCAAGAAGAGATTGACAAAGATTTTTCCCACCTACTATAGGAGCACAGAGTCAGAAACTACTCAGTTACTATTATTCAGGTACTATCACTGGAGCTGCTTTGACTACCTGGCAGAGATAAGTTATATTTTGCCTCACTTACCCAGAAGCTTTAAGAAACCCCATGGGCAGTCTAAGTGTTTATACCACTGAAAAGAAATCCAATACAAACACACAGAGACATAAAAATATACTTGAACTTCATTTCAAAAGAGCTGTGTTACCATCTAAGGAGCTTTCACAATGAAGCGCGCCTTGCAGAACTGTGGCAAACCCAGGGTTTGAGATCTGCTGAGGGATCTAAACAGCTTTACTTTTTCATAAGTCAGTTCCAACATTTTTGTGAGTTAGGTGGGCATTGATTCACTTTATACACTGAGATAGCAAGGACAGAAGTGATTAAGTGGCTTGCACAAGTAACTCAAGAAATTTGTCAAAGCCAAAACTAAAATTCAAGACTCATAGTGTGTTAGTTACTTTTCTCTCCTTGCTGAGACAAAATACCTGACACCCAAAGTTAAAGAGGAAGGGGTTTATTTGGCTTACAGTTCTAGAGGTTTCAGTCCATAATCGGCTGGCTCCAAGGCTGGGATGGCAAACAAGCATCACAAAAGGGACACAACATGGTGTGCACAAGGCAGCAAAGGTAACAAGAGAGTTAACAGCATCCTCCTCCCCCTTTTATCTTATTCAGACTACTTAGGGCAGGTAGCACTCACCCTAATCCTAGTGCCCTTGAGCCTAGCATTCCATCATGAATCAATTCTAGCTTCGCACACTCTAGATCAAGCCTATGACCACATGAGGCTTTGGGGGGACATCTAGACCCAAACCATAATACATGGTGTTCATTCTCTTTAATATAACACAATCCTAAGGCCCAAGAGAAAGGATTAAACAAAAAGCAGTCACACGTAAGTCAAAATGCCTCTCCACATATAGGACTCCCAACTAGCCGTGATCAAAAAAAATCTACACATAGGCATATAATTGTTAAGATTCCAGAAACCCAACAGAAAAACGAAATTCTACAAGCAATTAGAGAAAAGAAACAAATCACATACAAAGGGAAGGCCATCAGAATCACAGCAGAGTTCTCAATGCAAACCCTCAAGGCAAGGAGCTTGGAGTGATGTATTTCAAACCCTAAAGGAAAACAGCCTCCAACCCAGATTGATGTACCCTGCAAAACTATCTTTCAAAATTGATGGAGAAATAAGATATTTTCATAACAGCACCTTAGGAACTTCATGAATACCAAACCACTACTCCAAAAAAATTTTAGACAATATCCTAGGAAAACACAACGAGGATCACAGCCCCAGGAAGCCCAGCAGAATGAATCCATTGGGTAGGACAAATTAAATGCAAAGGGGGAGAATCCAACAAAAAGAAAAAGTCATGACAATGATTAAGTCAATACATATCAGTTATAACCATCAATGTTAATGGTCCTAATTGACCAATCAAAAGAAATAGACTGGCAGAATGGGTCAAGAATCAAGATCCAGCAATATGCTGTATACAAGAAACACACTTAATTCAAAAAGAAACTCATAGACTGAAAGTTAAAGGATGAAAAACAATATTCCATGTGACAGGAGCCCAAAAAAAAGCAGGAGCACCTATCCTCTTTGCAGATCAAGTGGATTTCGAATCAAAATCTGAAACACTTCTGGTCCCAAGAATTTCAGATAAGGGATAGTCAACTTGTATTACAAATCTATTGTGAACATGTGTTTTCATTCCTCTTAAGTAAAAACTTGAGAACAGAACTGTTGGTTCTTAACAGCAATACAAAAAATTTCTATATTGTTCTCCAAAATGGTTTTATCATTTTACACTCACATTAGTAGTATTAGAAAGTTCTAATTGGTTCACACCTCAGCTGAAATTTGTTCTTTCAAAACTTTTAATTTAATCTCCCTAATGAGTGTATAATACGATCTTGTTATTGTACTGATTAGTATTTTTCTGATTCTAGTGTTGCACACCTTTCCTTGTGCTGTACTGGCTATTTATCATCCTCTTGTGTCTACTTTTTAATTGAGTTGTCTATTAATGCTCTGTAAGTGTTCTTTATATATTCTGGTCATAGGTTATACGTATTATAAATATGGTCTGTTTAAGGACTACTTTTCATTTTCTTAATGATGTCTTTTAAAGTTCTAAATTTCAATGGAAGCTCATTTATCAATTTTTTTCTTTTATACATCATGATTTTGTATCCTAGGAAATTCTTGCCTACCCTAAATTCATGAACATTTTCCCTTAAAGTTTTATAGTTTTAGTCTTTCATATGTAGATTCACAGATCCTTTCTAGTTATTTTTATATATGGAAATAAAGGGCTGAGGTTAATTTTTTACATATGGATAACAGGTGTTCTAGTGCCATTTGCTGAAAACATCTTTTCCTCGGCTCTTGAGTTGAGTTTATGTTCTATAAAATGTTAATGTTAAATAATCTTTCAAAACTCAGTAGACCATATATGTGTGGTTCTATTTCTAGATTCTCTTTTATTCCTACGATCTATATGTCTTTCCTTACACCAACACTGCCTTGATTACTGTAGCTTTAGAGGAAGTCTTAAAATTAGGTACTACATGTCTTCCAATGCTGTTTTTTTTTCTTTTTTCTTTTCTAGGTCCTTTGTACTCCTACATAACTTTTAAATTTCAATATCCAATTCTTCATTTATAACAAGTATACATAGACCTGAATTTTTATATATACCTTGTGTTTTCTAATCCTGCTAAATTCAGATACAAGTTCTAGGGGCTCCTAGAGATTTCTTAGTATTTTCTCTGTAGATGATCATTTCATCTACATAAAGATTTTACTTCTACCTTGCCAATCCTATGCTAATTGTTTCTTTTTACTGCCAGACTATTTTGGTTTGGGCCTATGTTTCAAAGTTTAATGGACAGATGAAGAGTAGGCATATCTGCCCTTGTTCCCCACCTTAAGGAGAAAGCACTGTATCTTTTCCATTCATATAAGGCATTTTTGCTGGAAGTATGGAGTACATGTCATCTGTTGAGAAGATTCATTCTACTTCTAGTCTCCTGATAGCTTTTACTCTGAACAGCTGTAAAATTTAGTCCAATACTTTTTCTCCAACTACTGATAGGATCATATGGCTTTTTCCTTTCCTCTGTTAAAATAATGACTTTTGGGGGTGGATCTTCCAAAGCTGAACCAACACTGCTATCCCTATAATAAAACCACTTTCTACATACTGGCAGATCTGACTTCTAATAGTTTGTTTTGTTAAAAAATTTTTTATCTATGTTCATACTTTTTTCTTCTATTATCTTTGTCCAGTTTTAGTATTAGCACAATGTTAATTTCCTAAAATGAGGGGAGAAGTGTTCCTTTTTTCTGCTTTAAATGTTTGATATAATTTATCATTTAAAATATATATGAGCCTGCTGTTATATAGCTAGGAATATACTTTTTTTAATAGGTGCTATTCAAGTTTTATATTTCCTCCAGAGTCAGTTTCATTAATTTGTCTTCCAAGGTACTTCTTAGAAGTTATAAAATTTATTTCAAAAAAGATTTTTGTAATATGCTTTCTATATCCTTTTAAATTCTGTAAAATCTGTGGTAATGTCCTCTAAATTTTGATATTGTAATTAAAACACTGTATAATTGAAAACAAAATAAATCAATAAACCCTTAAAAAAATGCCTCTCCAAACATCACCTCTGGGAGAAGGGATGTATTAACTCTAAAGTGAAAATAATATCTGAAATTAATTCACCACTGAAAAATGCCCTTAGTCCTCAACCCCAAGGACTAGAATACATTTAAGTAAGCAGGGCCGGGGATTTAGCTCAGTGCTTCCACCACCTGCCTTGCAAGCACAAGGTCCTGAGTTTGATCCCTGGTGCCAAAAAAAGAAAGAAAAAAAAGGTAGCAGGGAGGAGCGACAATTACCAGACAATTACCAAAAACTCACTGAAGGGAGGACACAGAAATATTCATTATTCATTATATTTATTATTCCTATACTCATTAAGTCACCAATGCAAGTATAAATTTGTTGAGGTGAGTGGTCATTCCCTCTGATCCATATAACACTTAGTGCTACCAGTGCTTTCTCAAGAAACGACGATACACACGTTCCCTCTGTGTTCCATGCTCTAAGAAGGACTGTGTGGTTCTGTTATCATGAATGGCAACAGAGACACAATTCTATCTGCCACTATACTGCAAGGCCCTGAGAGGTCTGATCTTCATATCACCATACTCTCTCTCTGTTAAGTCAGAGCACAGTAAAACCTCTTCAAATTACCACTAGATGATTAAAAGTGTGTTATTACTGTATTATTCAACTGACAGATGACTGACACCATGAGATACATTACTGTGACATAATAAAAATTCTTAAGGTAATATGCATTTTAAATATTTTATAAAGAATACAAATGGTTAAGCATTAATATATACTAATATGTTTTTCTTAATGGATAAAAAAATACATGCACATACATACATACTCCAGTTGAATTTTCTTCTTCTTGCCTACAAAGGTATTAATAATGTAGCCTCTGAAGTTCTCAGGAGAAAAATCACCCTTTCTGTTCTCCCATGAACATTTTTCCTCAAACTGGAGATTGCCCTAGTAGTAGAAGCCTATACTCACCAAACCAAAATCCTACCTTAAAAGCATACTGGGCAAACAAGCTTATAAACTGCTGCTAGGGAGTGGAATAATAGTCACAGTGTAAAACCAATCCCACTCCACTGTGTGATACTAGTCTACTGGCTATGGATTGCCTATTTCTCAGTGAGATATGGAAGTTTTATAAGCAATTAGATTAGCTCTATCCACTGTCATGATGATAATCTGTATTATCTGATAGGGTAGCCACTGCCACCTGGGTTATAGTTAGTGTAACTGAAAAACTGAATTTTCATTTTATAACTGATTTAAATTTAAATATCTACACACAGATAATTATTAGAATATTGGATAGCACAGCTTTAGATACTTAATCTTGCTATAGAGATAAAATATTTATCACATATGTATCCCCTGTATAGTGGATTACAACTGTTGTCCCTTGGACCAGACTTGGGTGACACATGAATATGGTTTGGTGATTAGAATATTTTTGCTTCCAACCTAAATTAAATACTTGTAGACAGGGTATTCTCCAGTTATTCGCTATCTAACATTTTATGATTCATTCTCTCTCTCTCTCTCTCTCTCTCTCTCTCTCTCACACACACACACACACACACACACACACACACATTTCTGCTCCTACAAAATATCACCATATTTTTTATTATTTATCAATTTCTTTTCACAAAGCACCACTTCAAATAAACTTGCAGTGGGACTTCTTTTTAAAATACAACAATAGTTCTATTAATATCTATCCTTTTATTGGGCACTTTCTATGTGTCAGGAATATTCTAAGTTCTTCATTTATATTAACTCCATCCTTTTAACTCCTATATAAGATAGTCACTATATAGTATTATTATATATTATTATTTCTATTTTACAAATAAGGAAATTGAGACAGAAGAATTAAACATTACAACTTACTGCTAATAAATGACAGTCAAAATTTTTTATTTTAGAGAAGTTTTACGTTCAAAGCAAAATTTAGAAGACAGCATTGAGATTTAACACCCCCCCAAAGCACACACATACAAAGCCTCTCCCACTGCAATATCCTCCCCCAGAATAGTATACGTTACATGATAGACTTACACTGACACAGTATCATCATTCAAAGTCCATAGTTCACAATTCCTGTTGTACATTCTACAGGTTCGCACAAAGTTATACTGCTATGTATCTACTATAATAGTATCTGTCTCAGTCCATTTGTAATTCTGTAACATAATGCCTCCAGTTTACTAATTTATAAAGAACAGAAATTTATTTCCTCACAGATCTGAAACCTGGGAAGTCCAAAATCAAGACTATAGCAAGTTCAATGTTGGTGAGGACCAAGTCCTCCACTTCCAAGATAATACCTTGAGCACATACAAGGAAATGACAGAAAGAATGGAAAGAAAAAAAAGGCCTAAGCTACTTGTCACTGACTCTTTTATAAGGCACTAATTCACTCATGAGGATAGAGCCTTCGTGACCTATTCTCTTTCAAATGACCTCCCATCTTAATTCCAGCATAATGAGGATTTTCAACATGTACTCTGGGGGGTGAGGGGATACTGAAACCCAAGAGTATTTTTCACTGCCCTAAAAATCCTCTGGGCTCTGCCTATTCATCCCTAACCCCTAGCAACCAGGTCACTTTACTGTCTCCATAGTTTTTCCTTTTCCAGAAAGTCATACACTATGCTGTCTTCCCATACTGACTTCTTTCACTTAGTAATATGCATTTAAGTTTCTCCCATATCTTTCATGGCTTGAAAGTTCATTTTCCTTTAGTACTGAATATTTCATTGTTGGATGTACTTCAGGTTATTTTTATCCATTTATCTACTGAAGGACATAGTGTCTACTTTCAAGGCTTAGCAATCATGAACAGAGCTACTATAAACATCTGTGCACACATTTTTACGTGGATATTTTTTTCCCACTCTGCTCAGTGATTACAAAACCCCATTTGTCCTTGTCTTAATTGAGTCTAATCTCTCTCCCACACTACAAAGCCCACACTGCAGCAATCTCTATACCTAATGTCATGAGCCCTCTTGAACAAAGTCTGCCTCACTATCTTCAACAAATATTTGAATAAATTTTTAAAAATAAGAAAAATCTTTGCCTTATTCCTAATATTAATATGAAAGTTCCTAGTTTTTCACCATTATGATGTTAGCCATAGGTTTTCTGTAGATAATCTTTATCAACTTGATGAAGTTTTCCTCTCTTGCTAGTTTACAGAGTTTTTATCAAGACATGGTGTTTTGTCAAGTGCTCTTTCTATATCTGTTGATAGGCCTTTTCTTCCTTAGCCTGCTGATGTGATGGATTATACTGAATTCTTCAGGCCGGGGATTTAGCTCAGTGGTTTCACTGCCTGCTGCAAAAGCGGAAGGACCCAAGTTCGATCCCCGGTACCAGAAAAAAAAAAATCCTTTAAGGATTATATTGAATTCTGAATGCTGACCCAACTTTGCATACCGGGAAAAATCCCACTTGATCATAGTGTAAAATTCTTTTTATACATTGTAAGGTTCAATTTGCTAATGCTGTATTTTATTGAAGTTTTTGTCATGAGAGCTATCTGCCTATAGTTTTACTTTCTTATAATATTTTTATCTAATTTGGATATTAGGGCAATGCTGACCTCATAAAGTCAGTACATATTCCCTCTGCTTCTTCTATCTTCTGAAAGAAACTATAGAGAATTGGTATAAATTCTTCTTGATGAAAATGACCAGTGAACACATCTGGGCCTGTTTTGAGAGATTAGTATACCAACAGGGTTCTCCATAAAACAGAACCAACAGGAGATATACATACACATACACATACACACACACACACACACACACACACACACACACACACTCTCTCTCTCTCTCTCTCTCTCCCTATATCTAGATTTATTGTGAGAAATTGACTCCTGTGGTTACAGAGGGTAAGAAGTCCCACAATTTACCATGTGCAAACTGGAGAACCAGAAAAGCTGGTGGTTAAATTCAGCCCATGTCTAAAGGCTAGAGACCCAGGAGATCTGATTACGTCAATCCCAACCCAAAAACAGATGAGTTGTTGCAGCTCAAGGAGGGGAGGCCTCCTCTCTGCCATCTTGTGTGCTGTTTTGGTGCTCCACTCATTGGACGATGCCCACTCATGCTGGAGAGGGCAATCTACTTAACTGAGGCCACTGATTCAAATCTGCATCTCATCTGGAAACATTTTCATATCCAGGAAAAACATTTAATCTGCGTGCTCACAGCCCACTCAAGTTTACATGTAAAATTAATCATCACAGTTTGTTTGTTTTTTTTGGTACTGGAGATCGAACTCGGGTCCTTGCGGTTGCGCAGCAGGCTGCAAAACCACTGAGCTAAATCCCCAGCCCATTCATCACAGTTTTTAATCACTGATTCAATTTACATGAAAGATATAGGCTTATATCTATTTTTCCTTGTGTGATGTTTGGCAGATAGTAGCTTTCAAGGAATTGGTCCATTTCATCTAAATTAGTAAATTTGTGGGCATAGAGTTATTCATAATAATTCTTTGCCAGACCTAAATTTTTAATAAGAGCAGTCTGGCTCTAGACTCTGCACATGCTCTTAACCATAATGCTTTCCACTCTTTTCAGACTAGTTTATTCCCCCCAGTCATCACTTATTTCACAAGGAATATACTTTACAATGTTTTCAATTCAATTACTGGTCCCCACTTTGGCCCTGTTTGAATGGAAGAAAGTAGTTTCTGCTTCAAAACAGCAGTCAATTGCCAGAAGAGGCCTCAGTAGAAAGTGACTGTTCTATAAACTAAATGACAGGAACCCCTACCTGATTTTGTTATTAACTTGAACAGGGGTAAAGCCAGCATTCATTCCTTTCCTAGAAGAAAGGAGAACACTAAATGTCTACCTTTCCTACTGGGCTGCTGCATAGTTCAATTCAATTAGGAAGACATTAGCAAAATAAAAGAAATCCTAAACTTAACAGGTTTTTTCTACAATCACTTGCAAATGACCTCTTTTCTGGTATTTCTCAGAACTACAGACATTGCCCTGAATTTCTCTATGGTATTTCACAGAAGGTGGAAAAAAATTCAAAGTCTCACTAAAGGAAAAATTAAAGTTCACATTAATCTTGCTAATAATGAACATCATTACTGTTCTTTCATAAAAGAAGATAAATGAATAGAAGTTAACAAATGTGAGAATGAATCAAGAGACCATTGTGACAACCACTCATGTTTAGAGGGGAGAGTGAGGGAAGCTGTAGACGTATTTTCTTACTAAAGCTTGTAGTTTAATCTCCCTTCTTTACTTTATCACATGGTACTCAGAACTTACTTATATGAGGAATATGGCCAGGAATCTTGTAGTTATACATTTTATTGGTCTCCAACTTTCAGTGGAAAAAACAAGGACAATGTTATAAGCAGCAAGAAAAAGAATTATTACAAAGGGATGTATGTATATTCACTATAGTAACTTCAAGAAATGCACTTTTTTGATGGTTATGATTGTTCTGCCACTGGAATCAATTAAAAAATAAAGAATGCTAGATTTAATTACAGAGAGCAAAAAGCCATGATAATGACAAGGTCAGCTTGTGACATGAAGGATTAATAAGTATATTGTACAACAGATGTTCTTCAACATTTAATTATCACCAAAGGCATTATTATAATAATAAAATGAAACACAAGTATAGATGAACAGAGAACAGATATTTATAAGGACAAGTTATGTCCTTAGCATCGAGTTAAGCATTGTAGAGAACACAAAAGCAGCAAGTAAGATTCTCTTATATTAATAGAAACCATCATCTCACTTCATGAATTCCAAGGGCCAACTCCTTTTTTTCCTTCTTGGTAGAACTTTTACACATGCTGAAAGCTATGGACTGTGACAGCACCTACAAAATATTTATAGGGGAGCAAAGGTTGTCTCACTAATACATAAAGTTGGGCACACCATACTCCACTAGATGTTAAGAATCACACTTAGGAGATGCTGTCTGGATCAGGCAAAGAGTGCAAACAGACCACCTACCCTCCCACGTGTGTGGAAGATTTTTCTTTCAACAGGGAATCGATTATGATGTTCCTTGCTCTGAGCTGTGGGACACAAGTCTTTGCTTTGATATAAGCCCTAGAGTAAGATGCTTGTATCAGATCACAAATGCTACTAGATATCAGAAATGGAAGAGACTGACATGGCTTGGCTCACAAGGGAATGACTGTGGATAGTCTGAGTCTTGGGGAAGACCTAGAAAGACAGGAGAATAATTAGACAGAAGGATTAGAACCATACTCAAGGTAGACGTGCAAGAAATGAACTCTTCACAGACAAATTACTCAAGAGTTGTCAAGAGTTATCAAGGATGCAACAATAGGTGAGTGACATCAAGGGACAATATGACCCCACCCTGAAGTATGACTACCAAAGCCAGTTCTGGGCTGGTTGTCATTGTCAAATTCATAACACATATGAACAGTGAACAGTGAACATACTATGAACAGTGAGAGGTTTCCTTCAAAAAGAATAAACAGACAATAAATAGATACTATGAATTTTGGAGAGAGAATGATTTGAGTTTTAACTAGAATAGCTCTGTATGTGTGTGCGTGTGTGTGTGCACATGGACATGCAAGTATGTGTGTTTGTGTGTAGTTAATTGCCACTGCTGTTGTGTACAAGAGATATTAAATTGTAGAATAAAAATGTTAAACCCAGACAAGATAGTTTAGTCCTTAGTAAAGATCCCTAAAGGATCACTGAAATTAAAACTGGTATCTGGGACATTAAAAATGTTCCTATTATCTGGCCCAGAAATTTCTTTCCAAAAAAAATCCCATAGAAAACTCTAAATCTGCTAAGATTCACAAAGAAACATTAATATTATAGCATTATTTAAAATGGTGACATTTTTCAGACAAGCTAGGTGGCCAGCAACAGATAAGTGAGTTATCAACGAACTGCTATATAGCTATATTTTAATGCTTTTTTAAAAAATATTGGGGAAGGGCTGGGGATTTAGCTTAGTGGCTCCTTGCCTGCCTCGAAAGCACAAAGTCCTGAGTTCAATTCCCTATACCTGGGGGAAAAAAAAGAAAAAAAAAAAAACATTGAGGGAAGGGGAAATCAAATTATAATGTTAGATGATAAAAAGCAGAACATAGGGCCAGGGATTTAGCTCAGTGGTTCTGGTGCCTGCCTCACAAGCTCAAGGTCCAGAGTTTGATCCCCAGTACCAAAAATAAATAAATAAATAAATAAATAAATAAATAAATAAATAGATAGATAGATAGCAGAATATAAAAATCTAGAAAAGTATTGTATGAAATATATATGCATAAAATGTATTCCATAAAAGTGTATAATAATGCAAATAACCAAGAAAAAAATATATAGTATCTATTTCTCCTAGCTTTTAAGTATACAATTTACTTTGACAATATAAGAGGGTACAGAAAGATAAATAAAATAATAATCACCTTCAGAGGTCAGAGATTAAGACTGTTGGTGTATATATTTGTAATTTTCTCATGCATTTATTACATTACCCTTTAAATCACACATTAAAGCTGTAAGTCTCTCTTTTGGCAGGGATTACCTTTTGTAGAAAATACTACAAATTTGCTTTGAAGCATTCACCTATGCAAAGAAAATGCAGCTTTTTTCATTCTATAGCTCATTTAATTATCCTTAGGAGCCCCATCCTAGTATTGCAGATAGGTAAATTAATTAGACATCTTGTAGGCAGTTAGACAGGGCCTCCCTTAATTAAGGCGCCAGCCCTCCAGGAGCCAACACAGCAAGGAGCCAACATGAAGAACAATTGAGGCACATTCACTGGTTAGCCTTATAAAAAGGAAAAGAAGTACTACTTCCCCTAGAGATAAATAGCAGTGATTGATATTCTAAATGGGAAATTCCTTGTATGTGACTTGTTTTCCCGTTTGATCCCCATTTAATCAATATTACCTGGGTGACTGTACTTGTAATCTTATTGGTTGGTCATGGTTTTGTCCCACCTCATGCCCACCTTGTAAATTTCCATTTGGTCTTATAGTTTTGTCCCACTTTGTGCCCGCCTCACCACATGGCTTTGCTGTATAAAACATCTTTGAAAAGTGGGGTGGGCGGGCAACCCATTTTCCGCTCCCCCTTCTGTCTCTTTTAGACATAAGCTTTCTTTCAATAAATCTTTCCTAATCTTAACCTCCATTGTTCCTAGAATTTATTCTTCGATTTTAAAGAACATGAACTTGTGTTTTGGATATCTAGTAGGTTTTGGAGTTGCATCTCTTCCCCCTATATCACTAGTAGTAGTTGGAAAACAGACTTACTAATCAGCAATCTTTCAATCTTTACCAGTTTAAACAACCCTTTGCTTTAAATGTTCATTTATTCTAAAATGTGATGTGCCAAAACAGCTGGATTGCAGGGCTTCCTCTGGGCAACTCAGCTTCTTTAGGACAGTCTTTAAGAGCTCTGCTCCAACCTCTGCCAGGAAGAACAAGAAACAATATGTAAAGGGGCTCTCATCAGCCTTCTGTTGGGTAAAAGAGGACCATGATTCAGCTGGTCCTAGACATCAATGCTATTGTCAGCTACCCAATATTGTCAGCTCTCTTCCTTGGACTGGTTCCTACTCAGATATAACTGAACCTGGGAGTTTTCAAAGCGATCCGCTTGTACCCTCTGTAGGGCTGGCCTGTGTTCTCAATAGGTGGCTTCACTTAGGAAGACCTTGCTACCCAACCTTATGCTTTTGCGGGCCCACAGGCTCTTCTACCTATCCACACAATGTTCACTTCTCAAAACGCACAGCATGGTACTGTACACAAATGGGTAATTTTACAATATATAAATTATACCTTGAAAAAAGCTGTTTTTAAAAAGTACAAAAGGCAATTTGCCAAAAATGTTCATATTAGCAAAGAAAAGTCTCAAAATATATGAATTAAACAACGTAGTCAAAATTGAATCGGAAAAAATTTCCAAAAACATAGAACAAAAGGACTCTTAAAACAATGGAGGAGTTCTTGGCTGAGGTGAACTGGGACCCAGTGGATACTAAGGGAACGGGAGTGAGTTCAGACAGTAATGGAGTATACTATTTGCAGTAATTTAAAAATAATACAACTGGGACCAAGGATTTAGCTCAGTGGTTCCGCCACCTGCCCTGCAAGCGCAAGGACCCGAGTTCGATCCCTGGTACCAAAAATAAATAAATAAATAAATAAATAAATATAAAAATAATACAACTGACCAAAACTCAGTTTGCTTCTTATTGTCACCGTGAAGCACTTATTCTAAACAATATTATTAATTAATTCCTTCCTGAGAAAATGTGTTAGTCTAAACTCTAAATAACTGCCATGGTTATCATTAATTTTGGTACTTTAAGTACTGAATTAGCACATTTTCATTACTTATCCCATAATAAACACCAACTGCCACACAGAAGTCACATTGGAATAATGGCTAATGACATGGGATTTCTGTGCACGGTGCTGTAGGGCTTGGGCTCTCCCCAAAGGTGCAGCCACAGTCTTCTCTGTAGCTCACGTGTCTCCCACAACATCCTTCTGTGCTCACACAGTAGACACGCAGGAGACAATGAGAGAAACACAACTTGAATTATTGCAGTTCCATCCTTCCCACTGAAAATCAGTCTCTGACCCTTGGAAAGCTCACGTCTTTACTTATTACCTCCCACTCCCTTCTGCTAGCCCTTTATTCAGTTATCACATCATCATAATTACAGTAACTTATATTTTCCTTCACGTATTTTAATACTCAAATATTTTGTTACTAGCATGTTTATATTTCATTAAGAACATTTTTTCTGGCCATTATTTGTTTCATTTCATGATTGTTACTGAAAATAATTTTGTCATATAGAAGTGTTAGGTCACTCTATTCTGGTTGTCAAGTACTCTGCATAGGATGCTGATGGGACCATTTTACCAAAAGAAAAAATACAGTATAGATGGACAGGTACTTGGAGGACAATGACTTTGGGTTCAATTTTAGATGCTGAGTTTAAGGGTTCTGCAGAACAGGCAGATGAAAATGCCTGATGGGTGGCTATACAGATAAAAAAAACAAAATCTAGATGTCATAGACAAGCAAGTGGGCCACTGCAGTCCTGAAACAGAACAAGAGATCATTCTAGTAAAAGACAAAAATAAAATCCAGAATATGTGGGCACAACTCGAGTTGGCAGAGGAAGGGGAACTGCAGAAAAAATAAGGAGGAATGACTGTAGGGGTTAAGACAAGCACCTGAAGAATGCAGAAATAAGAAAGGCAAGGATAACCACAGGCATAAAAAGCTGTAGAATTGATTCGTCTGTTTAAGTGAACTTATTTACATTGAAACCTGCCAGGCAACCACATTGGATCTGACCAGGCAGTCTTTGGTGATCCTCACCAAAACAGTTCCCAAAGAGTAAAGGACCTAGGCAAGCTGCTGACACTAGAATTAGAAACCTACACTGCTGGTGCCAGGAAGCCAGGTGGGAATCCCTGGTTTCAACGACCCGCAGAACAAGGTCCCTGAACCACAAGATTATCTGGGACATATGAATGACGATGCAAGGACCTTACCAGACACTCAGAATCTAAGGAGGTAAACCTCAAGACTATCTTTAGTAACCGCCCCCAGGGATCGAACTCGGGACTTTGCACTTGTGAGGCAAGTGCTGGAACCACTGAGCCAAATCCCATCCAAGGCTATAAGTTCTTCAAGGTCCATTCTACCTCTGACTTCCTGTACTTCAGATCATTTCTGCTAACAGAATGCTAGACTGCTTACATCCATCCAGAAGTCAGAAATTCTTGATAAACTCCAATGTCTAAAAGACTCAGTAAGGAAATCGTTCTTTTCATTATGCCAATTCCTTTTGATCATGTAGTACCTTCACTCTGTTGAGAGCAGAGAAGCTATAGTCCTGGGGAGACTTCCATTCCTAAGCAGTGAAGATCCTCATGAAGATGAGGCAGAGGGCAGGTAATGAAAAGAAAGAAGTTGTGTTTGGTGTACAGAGAGCGCAGAAGTCACAGAACCTAAAAGCATTGGGTTACTATTATTAGAAACATTCAAAAATGTTGTTATTATCTTTCTTTTGCTTGGGAAAAAAACCCTATATTTCTATTTACCTATATACAGAAGTACACTATATATATATATATATATATATATATATATATATATATATATATATATACACACATACACAGAGAGAGAGAGAGAGGGAGAGAGAATCAATGTTTTCCCCTTAGGGAGGCTGCAATTTTAATTAATATTCTCTAATTGAAATTGACTTTAATTGACTGATGACAGCCTCTTTGCCAAGCTTTGTGGGTGAGGTGCACAGTGAACTCCATCATTCAGGGAACACTTTTGTTTTCAGAGGTCTCTGCCTACGCCTAGGGTGATGCTTGTTAACCCCTCTCAGAAAACTGAAGCCTGAAATGATATCAAGGAGCCAACTAGTTTACCCTCCTATACCCTGTTTTCCTAAAATCATTAAAACACCACTCCACCCCAAGCCTGCACTATCTATAGGATCTGTGCATTACACCTGGGATCTTCCAGTTATGTCCTCTTGACTCTTCTGTAGCATTCTATACAAAGAATTACCTTTGGAAAAATAGTCTTGGGGCATCATTACATTCCAGGGTTACAGATTTGCTTTGCATATCTTTAAAAAAAAAAAGCACATAATAAGAAAAAAAGTTAAAAACTGGGTCATATCTATATATGCATACTAATACAGCCCTTCATAGGCAATTAACATACATCTACCTAATGAATGCAAGTTAGAGGATGGGCTGAAGAATGGGCAGAGCTAAAGGGGGAAGGGAGGGGATCAGGACAGAAGACACCAGTATATCAGTGGTTGAGAAGACAGTCTGAAAATACTAGCTTAAGGTAGGTACACACTTGGCAGTTAGTATACAATTACCTGCAATAGAAAAAGTGGGGTATGGGATAGAATACAAATGGAAGACGTTATATTTTTAACTACACAGTAAGTCTGTTTTTAGACTCAGCATATGAGTTATTTCATAGGAAATACAAAGTCAATACAAACCAATGCTAGGTGCATGTAAAATAAACATAATTCCACCTATTTTCACTTTATGTAAGATCACTTTTTAACAATTTCATTCAAAGAAACAGATTATACAATTTATAAAGACTTATAGAGACCATTACACAAAGTCACTGTAGTACATAAAATTCTTGTTAGGAAGTCCTTCTATAGTCTTACCAAATTTGTTATACCACAATTAGAAACCAGATCTATTTTGTCCTCAAAATCCCATAGCTCAGGCAGGAGGATCATAACTTGAAGCTGAGCCTGAGCCACTTAATGAGATATTACAGAAAACAAAAAGGGTTGGGGATTTGGGGATGCAGCTCAGTGGTACAGTGTCCCTGAGTTAAATCCCCAATACAAAAGAAAAAATTCCATAGCTTATAGGTAGCCTCAGAATACAGTACAATAGTGTATATGATTGAGACTGACAATGCCCCTTGAATTTTTTCTAACCAATGAACCCAATTTGTCTTAAATTTCATTTATTTTACAACTTCCTCATATAGTATATACTTTTTTTCATGTTGTCAGTGTTGACAACAATTCAAGATCTAGGCCACTAGATTTTAAATTCAGACTCTGAATCTTTTTTCTGATCATGTATTCATTTGAAAATCTGGTGAAACTTAGGAACCAATCATTCTCCCAGAAATACACATAAAAATATATATTAGCATATAATTTTAGGAAGTATAGATAAATCTCCCATCACCAAACTGGAAAGCTTCAATTTAGATGAATCAATGTATTTTCTAAGAGGACATTCTAAAATCCTAACGTGTCACATTAAGGTAAACAAAAGAGATTTGGTGAGATTCTATTTCTTAGCTAAATTTAAAAGCCAAAAAGGAATATAAAAAATAAAGTGAGAAAAGTAAGAGGGAAAAAAGAGAGTAATTTCTTTATTGAGGACTTTGTGTGTGTTCAAAATGACTAAAGAAAAGAGATCTTCTCTCTCTTAATCTTTATTTTATTGCTTTCTTTAGGCTCAAAACTGAATCAATGTTAGTGACCATAGTAATCTTATCCTAGATTGGTTTTTAAAAAAACACTTTCCTACAGAAGTGATTATAATTTGGGGGAGGGAGCATAGTTCTAAATGATCAGAAATCATAAGTAAAAATGATGCTGTTTTCTTCTAAATGTAATAATGCTGCTTTCATCTACGTGGGTTGCACTGAAAATCCCAGTGTTTCCTAAGCAACAGATATGTCAAAAATTTAACAAAGGTGCTGAGCATTAAGGGTAATTTCAATTTTCTTCTTCCTTATACTTTTCTGCATCTTTTTTGAGACAGGCAGTGGAACCACTGAGCTAAATCCCCAGCTCCTTCTGTATCTTTTTTAAAGGCTGCCACTAAAAAGTGCTTGGAATTAGGGATGCATCTACTAACACATGTTTAATGCAAAGCAATAAAAGTATCATTTTAGAGAGATGAAAGGAAAATGAGCGAAGGCCACCCTGTTTTATATTCAGAAATTAGGTGGCTGAGGTCTGGAGATGGCATAGTTCTAAATGTTCAGAAAAGATCAAATGAGAAGATAAAGGAAAGGTATAATGAAGCCCACAGAAAGTGGGGGAAATAAAGGTAAATCTACTATATGGGCAAAACCCAGTAGCGAATCAGAGAAATTAGTGCAACACAAATGTAATCAGAACTCATCTCAGACCACAAAAGTACTGTCTCCTTTTTTATACAAAATGCATGAATAACACCAAACCAATCCCAGGTGCATACCCACTTGCTAAAGTTTACCTCACCATACACCCATCACGCTCAGAATTCCTCACAGTTCTCATCTCTACCTGTTGACTCTGACAGGTGTGTTTCAGCATCACTCTCTGTGACGGCTCTCTCCACCCACCCTGTCTCTTAGACTGAGTAGCAGCCAGACCAGATGGCTCTTCCTCTGCCTGATCACATGTGGCCCAGCAGTGGGGTGATACCATTTGCTTTCTGTAACACTGTTCACTGTCTGCCGCAGAACCTTGGTGTTGACTACCAGTCCGACCACTGAATTAAACATACATTGCACAAGGGGCAGGGACAACTACGAAAGATTCAGGCGTCACAAAGACTGAACTGTAAACTGCTGTAAGGCAAGGCCAGGGGTGCTCAGCATGTGCTCAACAATTATTTACTTAAATTCATTTGAAGGTTTAGTACCACGCATGCCTATGTCGAGCACTTTTGCATGTACTGTTATCCTCAAAAATGATTCCAATGAGATAAATAAGTACTATCATTTCCACCTCACAGGTGAGGAAATGACTCAGAAAGACTACAGTGATCCCTCAGTTCATGAACTTAATTTGTTGTATGATTCTGGAAAAGATGGCCATGTTTGTGTTTATGTGGGAAAGATGACCACAGTTGTGTTTGTCACCTGATGTGGAGTTTGCAAATAAAAACAAAATTCTGCCAAATGCTTCTGTTTGTGAATCAAACTGTTCCTAATCAACAGCATTCATGAATCAAGGTACTCCTGTATTTTCCATCTGAAGTCAGTCACTGGGCTGTTTTGTGGCAGACAAGAGATGAGAGAAGGCCCCTGACTCCATCCCTTCCCGCTGCTCCCTACAACACAGTTTCTTCATAATGTCACTGAGCTATTTGACTTATCTTACACAAAAGCCAAAAATCAGAATGGTGTGGTAAGTCTGCCAAAAGGCATCTAAGCTTTCTGATTTCTTTTACATTATCAAGCATTCGCTAGTGTGCTTACTAGAGAGCAGAATCAAAAGGCCAACTTTTACCTCTGTATCACGTATCTCCTAGGGCAGGTACCAGGATTCAGGAGAGAACAAAAGCAGCATCACAAAGGCATACCAACGGTCATATAGTAACCCAAATAAAAAAGCAGCCAGATCACATTTATAAGTATCAGATTTAGATTTAAATTTAAGAGAGTCATTACTTCCTATTATTTCCAGTTTATCCTTTGACAGACTGAATGTCCATGCAGTTGAAGCAAGCCAGCCAGTTCCCCTCTCCTTTTGTCCAATTTCCATTCCCAGCTCATCTCCGGGATGCACAGGTCTCTGCCTGCACAGGAGGCAGAGGCGGTGACGGTGACAGTGACACAGCACCACACTGTAATTCTACCTAAAAGATAAGCCAAGAAAGGGAAAGGAAAGGAAGGGGGAAAAGATACACTCTCCAACGTTAACTCAGGATTTCGACATTAACCATATTGTTCGATTCTCAGTGAAATATCAAGTTTTTCAGAATTTCTAAATATACAGGGATGTTAAATAAACTAAATAAATGTACAGGGATGCTAAATAAACTGAGTTTCAAGAATGCCAAAAATATTAAACTAAAAGACTAATACATATGAAGTCTTCCATATAAATGCCCAGATATTTCATTCATTACTTGAAAGCAAAAAAGAAGTGTTTATAAAAGCCTCTGATCCCAGTACGACCTGTGCTACATCTCTTCTCTAGTCTTTCTGCACAGCCTCTAAAATATATTTCTTTAACATTTAAATATAGCTTTTTAAGAATCTGTTGTTTCATATTTAGTCTCCAAAACAATTTCACCTTCCACAGCTATGCATCAATCATGTATCCAAAAATCATCTTTTGCAAATTAAGTAAAGCATTTCTAAATGATGCTGCCTCTACCTCTGCCATTCTCCTCATGTCTGTGCCATGCCAGGTGGCCTTCAGGTCCTTTCAAGCAAGTAAAGAGATATAACTTTTTTCTCTCTGAAGAAGCTTTTCTACTTTATTTCTATTATGCACTGCCAAGGGGCACCACTGAAGGAGGCAGATTCTTTGCAAAGTTAGTGTATGTTCTTCCTTATTCTCACAGCAAGCGCACACTCCAGTGATCTCACATAACGTGACACAGGCTGCTTTCGGGATGATGAGCAGTAAGGAAGTATGTGTGCGTGTTGTTTTATTTTGAGAACTTCTTAACCAACAAGTGCTCAGATAATTTTGCCTTTCAAGCAGAATATTACAAAACTCAAGTCATCTATAAGGGCCCATTTGAGAATTCTTTAAAAATACTAGACTTACAATATCTTTTTACATGGGTAAAAAGGTACAAATTTTATAGGTCATCTCTACTCAGGGGCACATAGCCTACTTCTGTGAAACAGATGTTGCGCTCTCTAGGTCTGGGTAAAACCCATGCTTGCTTGAGGGAGGGAGGTGAAGAAGATTCCTGTGTGCCTGAAGCCTCTAGGGTTTCAGTTCCTTCCTTCCTCCATCTCCAGCCTGCTTCAGGCCCCCAGGGAATTCTGAGAGCCAGAGAAGTAGTGTGGAAAAGAAGATCCAGCCTCTAAGATCCAACAGAGAAAGACCCTTCTGTGCAATGCTTCTACTGCTGAACGAAAGAGAAAGCGCACATCAGGGCAGGAAACTAGTGTGCTTTTAAGCATGTAAACAAAACAGAACTAGAATCTATATCTAAAGGAACTCATTTGAAGCTTTAAGTGTCAAAAAAGTACCCTAATTAACGTAGTAAGATTTTTCACAATTAAAAATTATTATGTAATCCACAGCAATCACTCTTTTATCCCTTCACTAACTCTTAAGTAAGTGTTGCCTAAAGATGTTAAACCTCTGACACCAGACTCCAAAGGCTTCTTTACCAAAGTGCACCACTGCATTAAAAACACTCGGAGTACTTATTTAGCTACCCACTTTTAAGTGACACTTGAAAAATTAACACCATCAAGCTTTCCAAATATAGAGCAAATCAGCTTTGTTTTACTTGTCAGAGACATGCACAGTGAATCCACCCACCACCTGCTTCTTCAACTGCAAAAGTGGTAGAAATAGAAAATTACATAAAGAATAAAACAGATAAAGACAAAATGCATCTCACACATATACTGCAAATAGCAATCACAGTATTAATTAACAAATATTTTTTAGTATCTACTCTATGAGCCCCATCTGTGAACATTCAAGAAAACACAAGAAAAATATGGGTTATGGCCCACGTCTAAGGAGCTCATCATCCAGCTGGAGAAAAATAACTAACGGGCATGGAACAAAAAAATCAAGCACAAACAGTGCTATGTAACTAAGAGCTAAGTGGCGTTGTAAATATCTCTTTTAAACCAAGAAAGTTTGAAAATAAAGATTTTTAAAAGGAAGCACAATCTGAGTCAAACCTTGAAAATGGGTATGATGTAGACTGTTTTAAAAAGGGGAGAAGAGGACCAGGGATTCAGCTCAGTGGTGCCATCAACTGCCCGATGCCTAGTACCAAAAAAAAGGGTGGGGGGGAGAGGACAGCCCATATGTGAATAAAAAAGGGAGATATATGCACAAAGGAAGAGTAGTTGCGTGGGAAGCTTTGAAGATGTATTAGATTTCCATTACTATAGCAAATATCTGTGCTGATCAACTTGGAAAGAGAAAAGATTTATTTTCACTCACCGTTTTGGAAGTTTTGGTCCATGATCAGTTGGCCCCATTGCTCTGGGCCTGTGGTAGAACATTATGCTGGGAGCACATGGCAGATCAAAACTGCTCACCTTGTGTCTGGGAGGTGGGAAGAGAACAAGCAAGGGGCTAGGGTCCCTCTATCCCCTTCACCAGCACGCCCTTGGGGATATGGAGACCTCCCACTGAACCCACTTCAAGGATTCACTCATGCCATGCCAGGACCAAGTCTGACACACATGTGCCTTTGGAGGATGTTCCAGATGCAAAACATAGCTGCATTTGTTTTCTAGAGAAACAGAATCAATACAGTGTGTGTGTGTGTGTGTGTGTGTGTGTGTGTGTGTGTGTGTGTGTGTGTAGATTAGACAATTTACAGAATTAGAAGCTACATAATCCACAATGGCCATCTGCACATTATGGAACCAGAGAATCCAGGAGCTGCTCAATCTAAGAAGGTGCCAGCCTGAGGCTAAAGGCCTGGAAGCTACCTGGGAGTTGCTGGTGTGTGTCCATGCTTAAAGGCTGAAGCAGCTACAAACTGATGTCCACAGGTGACAGCAGCAGCAAAAGTGACACCTGCTCAAGAAGAACTGAGCTGTGAAATACAGACCAACTTCCTCCTTCTTCCTCTTTTCAGTTCATCCAAGCTTCAATCCCACCAGATGGTGTCATCCACAATCAGTGTGTATCTTCTCCCCTGGGGCTGCAGGTGTACATCCCAACCATCTCTAGAAACATCCCATAGATATACCTAGACATGTGCTTTGCTAATTTCGTAGGGGTCTCTTCCTTTAATCAGTTTGACAATCACCATCACAATAGCAGAAATCATCTGGTAGACAGGAGGCTAATGAGGAAAGGATTGTCCTGCCTAAATGAGAGAAGAGTATGGAACTGCGGGGTGGACCCAGACTAGGAAGAACCTACAGGCCATGTATTGTGAAATCTTCCCCCATTGAAAGCAGCAAAATTACAAACAGAAGACCAAAGAAACTAGTGCAGCAGTTATTGCGACAAAGCACAAAGTCAGGTACAAGAGAAACAGGTTTATTTTTGTATAACTGAATTTAATTTTTGTTTTGAGGCCCCATTCTGCTGAATTTTAAAAACTAAATTTCAGTCAACTCAAGGTAATTTCAATGCCAGGTTTCCCCTTGATCAAGAGTTATATCTAAGTTCTAGAGAATTATAAAATGCTAGATTTAGAGGTAGGGAAAGGGAAGGGTAGGTAGAGGTCAATAACCTTTATTCTGCATACATCTGTAGCTCTTCCCCTATCTGTAGCAGTTAGGTCCTTCCCTTACCCTCCTCATTCTTGCCACAAGCCCCCTGCAAGTCTGGCTATCTCTTGGCAACATCCATGCCTTTGGGGGCATAGAAGTATCTCTTCCTTGCCCCCAAAGTTATCCCTGCCACAGAGAATTTTTGCAAAGCTTCCCCTGATCCCTATTCTCTCGCTGCCTATTCTCCAGTCATGCTGAGCACAGTGGATCTCTCCGCCACCACCCCAAGCTCTACTTTTCAGAAGAAAGGAAGAATTGATTTGGCTCTTTTGGATCAAGTCCCTTCATCCCTAGAACTTACTTATAAAATTCAAAAGTCAAGACTCTGACACTTTTGTGGGAGGGGATATACTATATATATCTTTTCCTGAAAAAAAAAAAAAGGTTAGATTTTCAAACAAAGGGGTAAGATGACAAGTAATAGCAGGGCCTTCCCACAGGGCACTGGCTGGTACCTCCAACTGCTATCACATCAAGTTAAGCAGGTCATAAAGATAACATGAACTAACAGATATTTGGGAACAGAGAATAAATAAACTTAAGAGATAGTAAAAGAAAAATCTGGCAGGAATGTTTGACAGAAGTAGAGGTACTGAATGAGAGGAAATAAAATTTATCTATAGTGTCTTAACTTTAGCATGTTCCCAATATCAATTTAGCAAAATTTGAGCATTATCAGTACAGAAGCCAAGTTAGACAGAAAGATTTTGAAATACATTCATCTAGATTTCTCTAGTTTAATATGGCAATTTTAAACAGCAGAAAAGGAGATTCAGGTCTTATTCTAAAAGTTACCACTACTGAGTTGTTTCTCAATAAATATTCATTACTGTGGTTTTCAAATATGATTACATTTTAAATAGCTATACAGTTTTGTTAAAGGAAACCTTATTTAAAAGTTTTTTAACTCTTAAAACACTAAAATCTGCTGTAGCATTCCATTTCTCCATTAAGTGGCCTCTTTTTTTGTAGAAGTAGGTACTATACCTGAGCTATTTACTCTTCGAAAAAATATTTAGCTGAGAAAGATTAAAAAAAAAGTGTTGTGATATTGCAAATCTGGTGAGCTCTGAACTCACAAATGTACCTTATACTACTTACATCTCTACTTATTTCTAAAGAAATATAACAAGAGTCAATTATAGTATTAAAATGGAAAAAGCACTGGAATGACTGAAGCATACAATGGACAGAGATTTTCACATGAATGATTATTAGGTCAGCTTCGGTCACATTAGCAAACTCTAAGAAGTGAAAATTCAGTAACAGAAAACAAATACTTAAAGAAAAACCTTTTAGGCTTATATGCACACATAAAAAATACAGCATCAGGTATTCAAGATTACACTAGGCCATGTGGCTTGGTCTTAATTCTGAAATATATTTCATTTCAGTAGAAGTAATTGGATGAAAAAAGGATAAGAGACATGAAAGGATAGTTGGTAGGTAGAAGAAATTATCCTGCCCCAACTCCCTGCTTGGTTAAGGCTTTCTTCACACCTGAGCATTTTGGTTTATAAACTAATGAATACTAGTATTCTCCCAATAACATTTATAAATCAATGGTGAACCTTTTAGAGACTGAGTGCCCAAACTGCAGGCCAAAACCCACTTATTTATTGTAAAGTGCCAGCACTGCAATTAAACTTGAATACTGAGGTTTTAGTTTAGCAAAAACAACTCATACACTAAAATCTTTTGTCTTATGAGAAAAATAACACACATGCCATAGGTTAGCTACCACTGACTTGTCAATACAGTCAAAATCCCCTAACATTTAAACTATGATTGCACTGAATTACACTGAAGACAAATACTAAAACAGGGAAAAGTCCCAAAACTGTAAGAACAGAAAGGAAGGACTCCAGAGTTTTGTTTTAGGGCTTCTCGTTAGCTTTTGATCCAGACTTGAGATTTGGGATTTATTCCTGTCCTTTTCACCAATGCCAAATGGCCAGAATAAAACAGCCAATTGTGGAGCCAATTTATTCTGTGGAGCCCACCAGTAGTTGTAAGGCTCTGGGTGCTTCCTTTCCTCATGGTCCCATGATCCAAAAAATTGTGAAAAGCCCCCTCAAATGTTAAAATACAAGGCTTAACCTCACCCAAATTGTAAATATTGGACTATATTTCATCTCACTTCTGAATCTTTAGCTCTTACCACTTTTTCTGTTTTCCAATGTGCTCATAACTTCCTACCAAACTTATTAGGTATTGTGCTTAATGTTTCTCTCCTGGCTAAAATACAGATTCCATGAGAACAAGGACCTTCATATTTTCACGTTAGAAAATACTGTTCAATAAAGAGTTGTTGATCAGCTTAGCTAGTGCTCAGTTTATACATGCTCTAGTGTATGTTTGGGAGATATGATTCAAGGATAAATGAAACCTTTTCAGTGTATATCCCAGAGTCTCACTAGCATAAAAGCAAATTAGAAGAGCTAAAAAATGGACACTAAAAAAATATGAAGCAAGATATATCACGCACAGGTACAAACTCCCTATGATGAATGCGATCATTATGTATATCTAAACTGTATCTATCAACTTAATTTAAAAAAGGAAAAAACTGACACTATTAATAAGAAATTAACACCTCTGTAAAGTAGGAATAAGGTGTGTACTGCACCACAAATGCATGACAACTTGGAGTCCATGACCATCAGATGACACTAGAACTTCAGTAAACTCTGGGTAAAGACTATGGCATTAAGATATCTGAAACCTGCTCTGCCTGGCTGTTTCAATTCTTAATATCAATTTCAATTCCCTCGATTTTTAATGCCTATTTTTATTTGGGCTCTTACTGCTTAGCCTCTCATTCCCAGTGTGTTCTGCTCTCTGCTGCGATCTCAGGCAGGCACATGCCCCAACCAGCAGGGAGCACAGCTTGTCACATGAGGGAGAGAAACCAGGCCTCTCTTGCCCACTAGCATATGCCAAGCTCAGCAGTGGCCTGGCACACAAAATGAGCCCTGATATGAATAGAGTGGGTCATGGACAGCCCTAGAATTAACCATTCTATGTATAAGACACTGGGCATGCACCCAGAAGCAAAGTGTACTCAGTGCATCAGGATAAGACCTCTCAAAGCTGGAAAAAAATGCCCTTCTCTGTCAAGTGTGAGAGTCGGGAATTTTGTGCCTTGGAATCTGGTGACACCAGGCCCTGGCAGAAGATCAAACAAAGGAATGAAATAAAGACTCAAGTCATTTCTTTATTCTGACTTGTCTGAGTTTCCAAAGAGCTGGTGCCACAGCAACTTGAAATTCTAAACAAAGTGAGCCATCCTGACCTCTAAAGTTCCTTCTATTTTTAATGGCCTATGCTTCAATCCCTACCACAGACTTTCTAGCACCAATCTACTACTAACAGCTATGCTAAGCACTGTACCGGACTACTAAGTAAAAATGTAAGAGATAATAAGTGGTAGGAAACAGTTTTCACTTCAGCAGCACAAATACTAAAATAATACGTGGTAGAACACTATTAGGACAGTAAGGTACCGAGACAGACCTTGAAGGATTTAGGACTTAGAGAACCAAGAGGGCTTTTAAACAAGAGCAAGGGCATATGCAGAAAGCAGAGCTGAACAAGGGAAGTTTCAAAACAGGGAGGATACTAGACTAGCTGAAAATAAGGGTCATTCAGAAGAGCTACAGCAGATAAAGTAAGTCACCCTTCTTCCAGGTCACCTTAAACACAGGATAAGAAATGTGGCATTGTGGGCAATATGAACCCTAAATAAAAGCATTTAAATGGAAAGAATCCAATGATCTGGTAGTATTTCATAAAAATGCCATTTGGTGGTCACAGGTAAGTCCCCTTGGAGTAGATAATGACATGGGAAAGGTCAGCCAGAAGAAGAATGCAATGGTTCAGTATCTGTGATGAAAATCACCACTGCAGTGAAGGGAGCACTGAGGAAGAAAGGACTGCCAGACCTAGGAGAAGCACTGCCCAAGATGTGGAATAGATATCAACCCTAGGTAAGCATGGAGTGGCTCTACAAACTACTTCAGGAATCCCACTGAGGGTGAGCACATCTGTAGTTATTGTACCTAATCTCATCTCCCTCCTTCACTATGAAAAACCACAGCCATGTGACTGGCTTCCCCAAGAAGAATTCTGTGTATCTCTGATTTTGTCTTATTCTTTAAATTCCCCGCCCTCCTTATCTCCAGCCTGTATTATCTGAAAAGTCTGGAGCCAAGCTCCAACCTCCTGTCTTTCATTCTAAAATGTTTCTTCTCTACCACCTTTTGAGATCATCTCATTAAAAACATGATTATTAGGATACCTACTTACCACTATGATAAGAAAACAACATAACGAGTAACAACAACAAAAACAAAAATGCCCTTTTCCTTTCCTAGTTTAAAGGCTTCTCCGTTTCTATCAATTTACCTAAAAGATTAGGTCATTAATCTCCAATTTCTCAAAACAAGTCTAGAAATAGCTCAACCCTCCTTCTAAGGCCAATATATGGCACAAGCTTGATCCTAATTGCTCTAATTACATGAAGAACATAATGAGATAGAGCAGCAGATGGCTACAGATTAAGTTTCAAAGAAAATAAACTCTCTTCTATTGATTTATTCAAGAAACTTTCTCTTAGAAAAGTTAAAATTAAATCATTTGTTCACAAAGCCAAATATATCTTTAAAGTTCTTTATTTTTTTTTTTTTTTTTTTTTTTTGGTACTAGGGATCGAACTCGGGTCCTTGCGCTTGCACAGCAGGTGGTGAAACCACTGAGCTAAATCCCCGGCCCTGCCAAATATATCTTTAAATGTTATCACACTTTTATATTTCCTTAATAGTACATTTACTTAAAAAGAGCATTCACTCACTGAGTTTGGCCTTATGTTACAAATTTGTAACCTTGGTAAACCAAGAAAAGGGAAGGGGGACACATTCATTGACAGTTATTTGCTAGGTGTTTATATAACAATTACCTATTTCTACAAACCTGCATTATAATCTCAAAAATGTGCCTGATCAAATGTAGAACTGGGGAGGTTCTTTGGGCCCAGCAACAAAATAATCTCTGTCTAAAACACTGTGAACTCCAGCTTTTCACAAAAGATGGAATGTCAGCGTTCCAGCCACCACTCCAGTGCTCACCAATGCAAATCTGAGGTCTAAAAATGCAGTCATCATCCCCTTAAAAATTTGTTTTCCTAACCTGTGCACATAGCCATGGGTGCACGTGTGTGAACACACACATTAATGGCCACAGGCTCAAACCTTCAAATTGCCTTTTCTGACTCTTCTAAAGCTGTTATATCTGTACTATTAGGTAAAGTTCCTAATGCATGACTCCAAAACCACCATCATCACTGAAGTGCCCAGGGCTCTCCTCACCTCCTCCCCAGCTCCAGAGGATGCATCCACCACTGTAGCCATGATCTCTGGTGCCAAAAACGTTGCCACACTACACAGAAATTGAGTGCCAGAAAGAGTGGAACTCCTGCTACCAGGAAAACTAGAGACAGAAAGAGACTTTTCCTTCCAGTGTGAAGATACAAAATATTCTAAAGAGTGGTTATAGGTAACTCTCCTTTCCAAAACTTATAAACCTCTTGTTTCAGTTCTAATGTAATTTCTACCCAGATTATTAATGTGCATCCAAGTTTCTAGTGCCGTGGCCCTCTACAATGAACCAGGAGAGAAATGCAAATCACATGACAGTTTCAACCTAACCCAATGAAACACTTTCACCTCAGTATCAGACATCGGTTTTCATAATCTCATCTTTCAAAAATGGTGATGAGGGTCGGGGATTTAACTCAGTGGTTCCGGCGCCTGCCTCGCAAGCACAGGTCCCGAGTTCAATCCCTGGTACAAAAAAAAAAAAAAATGATGATGAGTCCCTCTAAGAAGTAAACTTCCTGCCACTCTCCTCTGTAAATAAAATACTAAATTTTATTATCTTCTCTGATGTGAAAATGGGACAATAATCATTAAAAGAATACTTGGGGAACATTTTTTTTACCAGCCTGCCATTATCTTATGAAGTGCAAGCACAGGATATGTGACCAATGATCCAATAATGCTATGAATGAAATATTTTTTTATATCTCAGCCTGTATTTACCAATGAAGCTGGCCTGGCGTAAACTCTAAGTCACCTTAATTCCTGGTCTGGGTTTTTCTTATACTTTATATTGGTATTTCTTTGCTCAATTTTATGGATCAATAGGAGAAATGTATGAATAATTAAAACTTGAAAAGAGAAAAATGATACTGAAAGCATTTTGAGAAGTCCCATTTTTCCTGAAAAGTGTTTTAAGATACTTGAAAACTCATTTCCAGAGAATGAAAACCATTTGCCATGTTGTGTAGTATGCAAAGGGAAACAGAGAAACTATTGGGACAGTGGGTGATGTATTTATGGAGGTCCAGGTCCTAACTACTTCCTTCACTCTAGTGAATTCTTACAATTTTATGTTGCCTCAACACCCACTGTAAATATGTTAGGTTTTCTCACACCAGATGCAAGGCTTTGAGTCCTTGACAAGGCTTTGAGTTCTCCATCTCCTCCCCATTTCTTAGTGTAATCCTTCCAGACATCTCTCTTGTACAACTGCAAGAACTGAAGGGTATCATTCTGGAACACCTTGATTCCAATCTAAAACCACAGTCTCCAGGAGAGAGAAGGCAGGGCAAGCCAGGTGAGGAAATAAAAACCACTGCAGCTGAGGATTTACATTTATCCCATTTTACAGCCTAGGGAATACATCCTTATTTTTCCAATAATTTTTTCTAAACTAATGACAAAATGATCTATGATGACAGTGATGGTGATGATGATGATGGTGACAATAAATGACTCTGAAATATTCTCAAAGTCTTCAGAAGATATGCTTAGCTACATCAAAATGCAGCTTGGAGTTATAGAAAGTATCACTTTAAAATCTAATATGCTTCAAAGTTCAATCATTTAATTTCAAACCAAAAGACACTATGGGAATTGAGGGAGGAAAGGAAGATAACAATATTCTCTCTCCATTAATGAGAGAGCTGGAATGGGAGGAAAGGGGGGACATCTAACAGACAGTTCTGATGACCACTATATTTGTGATATATTATAAATCTGTGTGGTTTTTTTAATGTAAGGACAGAGGAGCCGTTTTACTTGTTTCTAGAATCATTATTATCATTTAAGGTTAAGTTAAAAAGTTGCATCTCTGACCCTGACCTCTGTTAAGTCCCAGACCCATGTATCAAGCTGCCTGCCTGTAATCCCTTCCCTTGGATCAGATCCCACAAGCAGAACAAATTCAATTTGTCTGAAACTCAGTTGTCTTTCCCTCACATCCGATCTTCCTGCATTCACCATTCCAATTCAAAGCACCCAAAGTAAGAACCTAAGCCATTCACTATTGACACTTCCATCCTTTACAATGAGGCTCTCATAGGTCTTACTTCTAAAATTACTACCAGTTGGTCTCCTCCTCTGAATCCCTTCTGCCATTCATTCTCAGTTCCGCCTCCATCATCTCTCCTCTTAATTTCTGCACCAGTTCAACATGCCTCCTCCTTCTTAGCTTGTCTCCCTCCAATACTCTGTGCACCAGCACCAGAATGCTTCTTATAAAATACAAATTTGATCATGTCACAACAACATATAGAGCCTTGGAATGAATGCCCCCCATTCTCTATAGGATGTAAACCAAGTTTCTTAGCATGAGAAAAGCCTTCCACAGGCTGGCCACCAGCAGCTTCACCTTCCAACTCTAGCCACCTCGCACTGCCCAATTAAGCAAGCCTGAACAACTTGCAGTTGAACATGCAAAGCTGCTTTATACTTATAAAAATCTTCTCTCATACACTTCTCTCTACCCGAAATGTGCCCTCTTCTCTAATGAGCTATGATTGATTCAAAAGTCTATTGCTTCAGGAACTCCTCCCTGACTTCTTGCCACCCCTCACACACCTCTCCTGCTTGACAAAATCAAGTACACCCCAATGGATCTGCAAAGCAACCCAGTCACACTTCTGCAGCACCCATCGCACCCCCAGGTCTGCTTACTTATCGGTCTTACTCTTCAGGCTGTAAAGTGGCCAAAGAAGTTATCTTCTCCACCCACAGAGGCTGGTGTGCAATAAATACTCTTTGAACTAAACTTCATTTTATTCATTAGGTGCCTCAACTTTTACTTGACGCTATTTGTAACATTTTCTCTAAGTTTTCAACAGAGGCACAAGTGATAAACTTATACTAAGCAATATTACAAATGCTCACTCTAATAGGAAAGCAGAAAGGAGCCTTCATGGAGGTCTTCCCAGGTTAGCGGTGTACCATGCCAAGTATACATTTTCACCATGTTATTTAATATTTAATGTACCCATCAAGTTAAGTAGTGGCAGTATTCTTGCAAGAAGAAAGCTCACAGAAAGCTCACCACAGCTCACAGAGGACAGAAAACTCTCTCAAGGTAACATGGCTGGGAATTGGATGGGTCAATGTTGAAGTATAGATTTTACATGAACTCAAAAGTGCTTCTCATTTAAAAGCAAGAATTCAGAAATTCAACAGAATGAAAAGGAAAAGCAAAAATTTAGAAGAGAAATGTTTCCAACTTCTTTTTTAGTCCTGGTTTTCTCTTTTCTCCACATTTCACAGCAAAGTAGGTTAACTCTGGGTAATGGGGTTATTCAAGACTGTGGCTATTACCTGGAACACAGTGTTAAGGAAAGTTAAAGTTAGTGGATCAATAAAATTTAAGCATTAATTAGTTTCATTCCACTGGACATCTATCCCCTAAACCTTTGCAAACCATGTCACAAACATGCAGCCAGAAAAAATGTTGCAACATCAAGTTATAACTAACCTTCCTAACATTTTGGTAAATGAAAGTTATTGGCAAAGGGACCAAAGGCTCAGATCTGCAAATGAAATGCATAATGGAAAGTCTAAGTAGAAGAGTGAGGCCACTTAAGTGTAAGAGTCATTTGTTGTGGTTATTCCAGAGAATGAGGGCCCCTCTACCCCAGGAAATGAGGGAGGACTGGCTGCCTCCCACACATATCCTAGGCTTGGGGCACTCTGGGGCAAAGTGTGGATACTGAGGATAGCAAATGGGTGAGTCAGGACTTCAAGTTCAGGAACAAGGACAAAAACAAGTGCAATGCCTGCCATTTTTGGAAGACCTGCCTGGTACTGCAAAGCCATAGTAAAAACATCTCTGGCTTACTCGGCAGAGGTAATCCAGTTCCTCATAAAGACTGCTTCAGTTGCTAAACAGTGTTAGGGGTTCATCACTCAGAGAACTGAGAGAGCTGCGATTCAGGGATACCAGGCAGACAGCCCAACAACAGTAGCCTTGAAAAACACAAGGGTAGAAAAAATGTAGAAGGAGCTCACTAGGCATGTGACTTGAGAATCTTGGCAGATTGCCCCACAGGGCGGAGTCTGTGGACAGAGAATTCACATCTTTTTCTCTGCTGCCAGAGACCAAGAAAGCACAGACAGAAAAATACCAACTCTTATCCTTCATCAAGCTAATAATCAACGAGACCTTCCTAAGAACAATGAATGAATAACCACAACTCCCTCCTGTCTTACAACTGAATATGACTGATCAGCACTACTCTAACTGGGCTTTTATGACTTTTACAACCTTAATCATTTCTGTAATATATTAATTGGGTCCCAAATATGCAACCAATGCAAGGTTTCTTACATGACAGCCAGGCTGCTAAACAAAACTCTGATGCAAGAACAGAGTTCAACTCAACAGATCAACCAACATTAACAGGGCACAAATAGAGACTGTAGGTCAAAAACTGCTAACACGAAGATGAATAAGATGTTTTTGGGGAAGCAACAGTACACCAGGGGAGAAAAAAGCAAAGAGAATGTCAATACAATACACTAACCACTGGCAAGGTACACGTACAGCAGTATATAAAGATTGTTATCCAGGCTTAAATGACTAAAAGAAAGGCACGAAAACATGGACCCCTGTAAAACCAAAGGGAAGAGTTAGAAAGCAATCCCATGGTACCCACTTGTAATTCCAGCTACTCAGAACGCTGAGGCAGGAGGACTGTAAGTTCAAGGCCAGCCTGGCAACTTAGTGAGACCTTGCCTCAAAACAAGAAATAAAAAGGCTGTGGCTGTAGCTCAGTGGCACAGTGCCCGAGTTAAGTCCCCAGTATTTGTAAAAGTAAAGCAACCCTGGAAATAACTTAGTCTAGATTTCAAGTGAGGACACAAGTTAGAAAAGGCATATGGCTTTCCCAGAGTCATGCAATCAATTAGTCGGAAAGTCTGGGCTGGAACTCAGGTTGCCAGCACTTTCCTCCAGAGCAGAACCCTTGTTCCAAAGGCACAGGAAATGTGGCAGGCTCTATGCTTCTGAAGCTGACAACACAACCTTCCAAAATGCAGATTCTAAAGACATATAAACTAATGAATGTGAATGGGGACTGGAAGGAGATGAGGGCTGAATGTTCTGGGGAGGGAGACCTGGAAGGCATCTACCTGTGGTTCCTCAGTAAAATCAGAAAAATGAAAGGCATTTGAGCAAGCACTCTCCCTTCAAAGCAACTACTTGACAAAGACTGATTCAATGGTGCTACTAGTTCAAACATTATCTCCTATAGCAAACAATTATTTTATCTCCAGTGCTAGGAATGTGGCAATGTCTCCTTCCTGTTCTCAGGATGTCTTAAGATACCTCTAAAGCTAAGGCACATTGCAGCACAAGTGCATCCACTTCAGACTGAGTTCGCTAGTCTCTTTCCTAGCAAGGTTTCACTATGCATCATGAAGTTCAAAACAACACTCATACAAACTAAAATTCGATTCAAGATTCTCTGCAAACTAAAATGAAAGGCAGTTGTGATTATAAGGTAATGCTATATTTAATTCATTCAGCACTTACAGTGTCATGCACTATTTTAAGACCTAATTTTTTGAGGAGGAATCAGAAAAAATACAATCACTGTTCTAGCATGGATATTCTGTACCCCAATACCTACAACAAACACACAGAGGTAATAATACTGTCATAACATCATTGTGTGGCCAGGCCCAACGTCCATGTGATGGAGAGCTGATTATATTTTATATGGATTTCATAATCAGTGCCTGCTACATTTCACAGCACAAAACTTTACCAAAGTATACAATGGGTTTTGTTGAATAACTTTGATTATATTCTGGTTGTGCACTGGGACAAATAATCCCCATTATACCTATTTCTACAGCTGTATCTACACAAGTGAAATTCAGCAATTAATGTGTGAATTAATATATTTGAGAATGATACAAAATTAAGTATTAAAAAGTTTAACTTACCTAAAGATTAATCAGATTTAGCCTAAGATCTTCAACTGCCACTTCATTTCATTTTATAAAAACATAATATTGCCTATATCTTTGTAAAATGACACTGGATATAAGATAATATTAGCATATAAAAGAATGGAACAAAATTATCTCTGAAGAACATTAATTGCCCTTTTTTAATTTAGAAAATGAACAAACTCTCGATCTGTGCCTAGCATCTGCAAAACACTATTGGGAATCATATAAAACAAAAAGATCTAATTATCCACAAGGTCTGCAAAAGACAGACAACAGAATCACTTAATACCAACAGTGCACAGAGGTAAGCAAGGAGAAGCGCTCTATTCAAAGTCTCCAAGATCCTCAGCAAACCTTGTACAATGCACTAGCACAGAGCGATGAATAAGCTTCATTGATAATAGTGGCTACGTCACGGCTGGCTGAACATTCAGTCCACAAACAGAAGGCTTCTGTATTTGCTCAAATCAACCATAGGAAAGTTTTAGCAAAAAGACTGTTACATTCAAATGGAAATCAGTACTTTCCAGCAAGAATAGACAATTAGCAATTCCTTAAACTGGCACGAAGAGGAAGAGCAAGGAAATGTACCAAAAAAAGATCTCAAATATCCAATATTCTAACATGTGAAATAAACAAGAAAGGGCATTATAGCTAGCATTTTTTAAATTTTACATGGCAGACATAATCTGGATATTATGGATCTCCCAGTTATCAACCTAACCTGCTAGGTTTTACCCAAGTAATTCTTTTATAAATTTCTTATTATATACAAGTTTAAATTGTACTCCAAGATTCCAGCACAGGATAATTTAGATGATGTTCTTTAAACATTTAGCAAAAGATACAAAGTTTTTTATATGTCATTTTGCCAAAATTTTTAATTGTTCATTCACCAGGTCTTTATTAATAGATTACAGAAAATACCTGAGCCTCATCTCAAAACACATGCACATAATTATGGTCCATCTGACCCATGGATCTGGTTTCATCACTCTGATCCTGAGAATGTACAAGTCCAAGGCATGAAATAAGTTACAATGACTCCATGACTATCTAGAGATTGAAAAAAAAAGTTTAGGTAAAGAAGACAAGCACAGGAAGTTTTGCCACAGTTAAGCAATGATTTCTTAGATATAATGCCAAAAGCACAAATAACACAAGAAAAAAATTAATAAATTTCATCAAAATTAAAAATGTTTGTACTTTAAAAAAAAAAATGATGGGCCGGGGATTTAGCTCAGTGGTTTTGCCGCCTGCTGCACAAGCGCAAGGACCTGAGTTCAATCCCCGGCACCACAAAAACAAAAATGTTTGTACTTTAAATCACTACCAAGAAAGTGAAAAGACAACCAACAGAAGGTGAGAAAATCATACCTCTCATAAAAGACTTGTATCCAGCACATACAAAGAAATCTTTAAATTTAACAATGAAAAAAACTACCCAATTAAAAATGGGTAAAGAGTCTTAAACAAGACATTTCTCCAAGAAGAACATATGAATGGTCAATAAACAGATGAGATGCTCACTATCATTAGTGATCAGGAAAATACAAAACCACAATGAGATACCACTTTAAACCCATAAGAATGATTACAATAAAAAGCCTGATGATTACAAGCATTGACAAGGATATGAAGAAATAAGAATGTAAATAGTGTTGTTACTTCTAAAACCACTCAGTAGTTTTACAGAGAGTCATCACAAGACCCAGTGATTCCACTCTTACACAAGGATAAAAAAATATATCACACAAAACTTCTACACATGTTTAGAGCAGTATTCAGGACAGCTGAAAGTGAAAGCAACCTAAATGTCCATCAACTGATGAACAGGTAAAGCTGTATATCCATGTTTGCAATATTACTCAGCAAATGAAGTAGTGATAACATTCTAACACACCAACAAACTTCACAAGCATTACACTAATTGAAAGAAGCCAATCAAATAAGGCCACATATAACATGACTCCACTGAAATAAAATGTTCAAAATAGACACATCTGTAGAGAAAGAAAGCAGATTAGAGGTTTCCCATTTACTAGGAGGGGTAGAAGGGCTGGGGAGTGACGACAAATAGGTATGAGTTTTCCTTCTGAAGAAACAAAAATGTTTTAAAATTATGTAAAAGTAATGAAAGCACAAATATACAAATTGTCTGCTTAAATAGCTAAACTATATGGTATGTAAATTATATATCAATATAGCAGGGTTTTTTTTAAATTGTGACAAATAATAAACCTTTATACATTCCTGAAAGCAGTTCCCCAAGCTAACTGAAATCAGATGTGGCCAGGAAAATTATTCTAATATCAACCTGTGTCTCTATTCCAAGCATTGGCCTTGAGTTGTGCTGGCTCCAGCAACAGCAAAGAACCCAACACCAATATATATGGTACATGGCAAACACTAAGAATTCCGCAGAACTACCAAAGTGGGGCAATAGATGCTGCCAGCTTTGACTCTATTAGCTTTAACAAATATCACCTGAGGTCCACCATAGGCAAAGGCCTATGTTTAAAATATAAAGTGAAAAAAAACAGTGGGTCCAATACCCAATAAGTTCATAGCTTATTGAGTCTAAGAAAAATATGTATGCACATGATTCTCAGTCAGTGCACTGTATGCAAATTACAAGAATAAGTTTGGGACAGAAACAGTACAAAGAAGGGATTGTTAATTCTGTCTGAAGATGACTATACCAGTCTATTTTTATCGCTATAACAAAATACCTGAGGATGGATACTTTATAAAGAAAATGGGTTTACTTAGCTCTGCAGTTCCATCTTCATGACCCTGAAATACCAGCAAGAACTTTCCTGGCTGTGTTACAACGTGACACATGCAGAGGCTGCCGAGCACATAGGATGGCCTAGATTTGACTCTTGAGAGAACTCATTCACTCAAAAATACCAACATTAGTCTCTTCTGAAAGGATGACCCTAAGACCTAATCATGCCCAGCTGTTAAAGCATCCACCCTTTTAACACAGCACTTGAGCCTTTGAGGACACATTCAAACCATTCTCCAACCATAGCAATGAACCACAGTTTCACAGGAATAATGATGCCTGAGCAGAGCTTTAAAGGATTGACAGACAAGAAGGAAGTAATGCAGGGAAGGGCCTGAAGAATGAAGGCAAACCTCAGACAGGGTAATAAAAATAAGTATGAAACAGCAGATCCATGGCGGACTAAAAGATATTTGAGGAAAAAGAGGCATTAAGCAAGAACGTTAGATAAGTGTGTTAGCTTCCTGCTACTGTAATAAAATACTGGAGATCGTTAATTTATAAGAGAAAAGGTTTACACTGGCTCACAGTTCTGGAAGCTGCATTTCAAGATTGGGTTGGCCTGCTGCTTTGGGCCTCTGGTGAGGGTAAGATGGCAATGGTGAGGAGCATGTGGTGGAAATGACGGCTCACCTTAGGGTCAGGAAGCAAAAGAGCAAGAAGACAGGATAGGGGCCCCACAATCCTCTTCCAGGGCACAACCCTAAAGATCTAAGGGTCTCCCACTAGACCCAACCTCCTGAAGATTTTACCACACCATCACCCTGCGAATCAATCCTTAACTCTGGACCTCTAGAGGACATTCATCCAAACCACAGGAATGAGGTCAGGGAATTGAGTCTAGATTATGGATAGGTTACATATGTCAAGTCTTATCTGAAAGGTAATAGTGACCTACTGAAGGGTATGAAGCAGAAAAATGTAGTGATCATATTTAGTTTAGGAATAACATCCTAGCAGATGTTTGCAAGGTGAAGATTCACTAGGATGAGGGCTCTCCAGTTTGTATTTACCGATGAATTACTTTTAACATGCTTTGTATGAGATTTTATATAGTAACCCAATATCTAAAAGAGAAAAAAATCAAAGTCCTCATGGGTGAACCAGTGGTAGTGGGCCTGGAACCCCATCTAGGTTGTGTTCCATTAACCTCCACCATTGAAGAACTACCAGTACTCTACAGAAGATGGTGTGGGAAGCTTTGGACTAAAGAGAGGCAATAATGTAAGGATGGAAATTATGAAACTAATTCAATAGTCCAGGACAATGACCAGTGCCTAAAATAAGCATAAATGATGGAAAGGGGGAAGAAGAGAGTCCAGAAAGCTCTAAGGAGGTACAGAATTTACAGGGATTCATATCTGACCAAATCCAGAGAGTGAGAAAGAAGAAAGAATCAAGAGTGATGTCTGGGCTTATGGCCTGGGTAAAGGAGGATGGCTTTACTGATAAAGGCAGTGTAATCAAATACTAAGCTTTCCTATCAGCATTTTAAACTTAATAATTCCAAAAAATTGAATTCTTGCCCCTCCTCCAAGTCTCTTCCCAGTATGAGTGGCTTCAGCACTAGACTGATGCTAGTGCTTGAAACACAGACCTAGGAATCATCTTTGACATGTGCTCCCCACACCCCTATTTTCAGTCCATCACCAAATGCCACCATTCTAATTCCAAAATTTGTTTCATTTATTCACTTCTCTTTATTGCCACAGCCACCATCCTCTTTCTTGCTACCACCATCTCATGCCTCTTTCTTTCCAACAGCCTCTCAATCAGTCTTTCTACTGCTATTCTTGATGCACTCTAATCCATTCCACACACACAAGAATTATATTATTAAGCCATAAAACCCTTCAATGGCTTTCAATAAAAAAGTCTGAAGACAAAAGAATACATCTTGTTTTAGTCATCTTGGAATACTCAGTGCATAGTACTCTATAGACAGTAAGTAAGTTTAAAAGAATGAAAGAAGATCAAGTCTGGAGCAAGGAGATGAATTTCATTTCAGACCTGTTGGCTATGTCTTGAGGATATCCAAGTAGCTGCCTTACTGGAAAGTAACCATATGGACCTGAAATCTAAACTGACGTTTGCCTTCACTATTTCAAGACCAATGTAAATAGCATTATCTTCACTATTTCAGGACCAATGTAAACAGGACTAAGACTATTTTGGATAATCATGAACTAAGTCAACTTGCTTGAAGCAAGCTCAACTTCTTAGAAAAGATTAAAGTGTCTCTCTGATTTGAAGGTCTGCATCTCTGGGTGAGGTCTAGGTCAGCACTTCAAGGACAACAGAAACCACCAATCAAGCACTGGTTCTGAGGTAGGATCTTTTTAAAGGAACAATTTTGTAGCAAAGTCTGTGATTTGGCCACTTCCTTCAAACTATTTTTTGCAATACCTCTGTCCCTCTGCTCCTAATGTCCTATCAATTTCCAAATGACTTTGTTATTAATTCATCATAAATCTTACTTGACTCTGAGCACAACTGCGGTGGTCCCAGAAAGTCTGCATTCTGACAATACACCAGGCAGTTTCTCAGTCTGGGGAAAGTTAATGTGAAAGTTACCTTCATTCCTCTCTTCTACTGACCCTAGACAGCTACCTTGGGATGGCGCTGCTTTAAAAACTTTCAAAAATAATAAAACTAAAATTTACTATGACTTTCCTATGTTACCATGCAAAACCATTTAATATCAAGTATTAGAGAGCTGTGATTTAGCTCAGTGGCATGGCATCTACCTCCCAAGTACAAGGTCCTGCGTTCGATCCCCAGTACCACAAAAAACAAACAAACAAACAAACAAAAAAATATATATATATATATCAAGTATTATGCACAACAAATGCCATTTCTAAGGAGTTTCTAATATGCAAAACTTACCTTTCCAAAGGCATATGTAAGAGACACTAATTATAATATGCAATATCTTTTTCTTTCCTAACTTTCACCAACATTAGCATTTCTTTACTGTTCACAAACTTAAGTTCAGAACACTGGTGATGGCATCTATATCCATTTTTATTTTTAATGCAATACATAAAATAATTACGTAAGTATTTTCTTTTGAAACAGACCTTCTGAAAACCTCTGTCAATATCAGGGAGCATGTACAACTGCTAGTAAATGTAAGATCAATTAGCTTATGATCCAGTCATTTGGTTTATTATTCTGGTAATCAGATAGGAGCCTGGTGACTTTCAGAATCCTAAAGTTTTAAGCTGACTTGTGTTTGATTTTACATCATTTATTTTGTATCTAGTTAAACACAGGAAACAGAATTGCTGAAGTATGAGATAGTAAGGAAAATAAACAGTAAACTCTGGGGCTGGGGATTTAGCTCAGTGGTTTCACCACCTGCTGCGCAAGCACAAGGACCTGAGTTCGATCCCTGGTGCCCCCCCCAAAAAAAAAGTAAACCCTGAAACTCAAGATGTTTACCAGCTCTGTATATAGTGTTATATACACTATATACACTTCTTACATTTAAGACAAAATGTCTCCAATGCTTCAAAGTCCAAAGGAAAAATATAGCAAGTAAAACATCAAACCAGCTTTAATTTACAGTGAATAAATATTATCTGCCTTTATACATGTTATTTGAAAACAAAGTACTTGTAAATAGTAGTTTCAAATATTTTATCTTTTATTGTATTTTAAAAGAAACTTTTGGGCCAAGATGCAGCTCAATGATACAGCACTTGCCTAGCATGCACAAGGCGCTCAGTTCAATCTCCAGCATCAAAAATAAATAAATAAAATAAAACTTTTAACCACTAGGTAACTGGATAAGGTTTTCATTTATTTTTATCACCTCAAGATAATCTTAAATTGCAATCTGCACTTCAATCTACTCTTACTCCTCAAAGCACATTTAAAAATCTGACAAATGGTACATTATTTTATATGGTAAATTTGAAGCAACTTTACATATACAAAATAATGTATGTATATCATTTTAGCATTGTTTATAATAAAAGACTGGAAACTAAGTGCCTATCATTATATATATATAATATATTATAATTATATATATAATATATTACATATATTTATAGATATATATATATATATATATGTATTTTTTTTTTTTTGTACCAGGGATGGAACTCAGGATCTTGCACTTGCAAGGCAGGTGGCAGTGCCACTGAGCTAAATCCCCGGCCCCATAATATATTAATACATTGAAATGTTATGCAGAAATTATTAAAAAATTATTTAAAAAAGAAGGAAATGGATGGAATGGTATTCTATTACTTGCATAGGAATATGTAAATATATTTGACTATATATGCTTAATATTTATGATAATTTATAATATATTTATGATAAAACTGCTCAGTATATGTCCCCTTAATTGTACCAGCATATAATAATCTTAAAGAGTTCATTTCATCTTAAATGCTTTCTATGTTTCATCAACAGTTGAAGCAGTAGTTATAATAGATTTCTTAGTTTTTTCAGGGCTACAAGGATGGCATAAAAATCTTAAGTAACTTGACATATTTCATAAGAAGTGAATTAACAAAAAATTTTGAAAATATTCAACTTCTCTAATCATACGGTACAACATTTGTTAAAAAAAGTCAAAACATCTCACTCATAATGCTAGCTTAAATTAAATATTAGAAATAAACTTTATGACCTGTAATCCCAGCTACTTTGGAGGCTAAACAGGAGGACTGCTACATAAAGCCAGCCTAGGCAACTTAAGAAGTAAAAAGAGCTAAAGATATAACACCCAGCACCATGGAAGGGGGGGGGGGGGAGAAAGAAGAAGATGAAGAGGGGGAAGAGGAAAAAAGAGAGATGGAAGAAGAAGAGGAGGAAGATGAGAGAAATAAAGAAAGAAGAAAGGGAGGGGAAGAGGATAGGTGGGAAGGGGAGAAAGAAAGACAACAATGAAAAAAGAGAAAGAGGAAAGGAGAGACAGAGAAGAAAAAAAGAAAGAGTGAGGAAGGGAAAAACGGAGGACAGAAGGAAGGCAGAGAAGAGAAGGACAAGAAGGCAAGGATGGAAGGAAGGAAGGAAGAGAGAGAGAGAAAGAGGGAAAGAGAGAAAGAAAGGCTTCAACACTACTAACTACATAAACAAATGAACAAATACTTTATGATTCAGTATTTAATACATTCACTTCACACTATCTTTTGTAGACCCAAAATGACAATATGTTTTTTAAAATTAATTAAGAAAGTTCTTTAGAAATAGGGTCCCAGGTCAAGAAATGTTGAGAACAAAGATGTCATCTTCAACACCAGTGACCAACTGACACCAACAGCTATAGAGGAAGAAGAATCACAAATCTAAAAACATAAAACAAAATAAAAAGTTTGACCTCTCTATTCATTACCTAACTTCAAATGGGTAGTCCCACTATTAATGCCTGAGTGAATTTCTGACAGAATTGCCTTAAGAGTTTTGCCACAGATTCTCTGCTCTCAAATTCCTACTCCCATTTTAGCTTTCCAACTCTGGGCACTTTCAGCTTTACTACAAGAAACTGGACAACCTTTCATCCCCTAGAACAGACATTTCTTGACTAAAGAAACCAACTGAAAACAAAACAAGTAAATAAAACCTCAAGATTATTTCAATTATCTACATAAAAGTAAAAGAAAAAGCCACATTTATAATCTGAAATGGAGGCCAATAGGAGCAGATAATCCAAAACCCAGTCTACCTGGCCTTGTGCTTTGTGAACTCTAAAACATCTAAGAAAGTTCTCCTGTGAAAGTCAAATTTTCCTGTTCCTTTTTCTTCCTCAGTCGTGCACTAGAGCACATAGACTAAATCTGAGGGTTGAAAGATCCTGCATAGAAAGCAAAGGAGACATCAGAGTTGGTAGAAAGAGAACCTAAGAATAAAAGGGAAGGAGTTTCGCGCTGGGGATTTAGCTCAGTGGTGCTGCCACCGACCTCACAGGCACAAGGTCCTGATTTCAATCCCTGGTACCAAAAGAGAAAAAAAAAGGAAGGAGTTTCATCATCAACAAGGCAGTCAACAACACCAAAAGCTGACTGTGCTCCATGCCTCCCCCACAGACCTACATGGCATTTCTGTAATCATTCTGTGTAAGTCTTTAAAGTGTGCCTGTATTAGAGCATAACCTCTTTACAAATAAACACACTCACCTCTGAGGGTTCATTTTATGTGACAATATGACTGGACTACAGGGATTTCCAAACATTTGGCCAAACATTATTTTGGATGTTTCTGTGAGGGTGTTTTTAGACCAGATTAGCACTTAAATCGATCCACTGAGTACAGGAGATTGCCTTCCCCACGGGTGGGCCTCAGCAAGTGAACAGAAGCCTGACACTCCCCACAACAGGACAGAATCCTGCCTGGCAGCCTAAAAGGAACATAAGCTCTTCCGGCTCTACTGCAGCTACTCCTCTGAACCTGAAATGGGACTTCAAAACTTCTATAGGTTTTGGACTTGCTAGTGTCCACAATCTTAGGAGCCAATTCCTTGTAACAAATAGCTACACAGACACACAGACACACATACATGTGCATGCGCTTGCATACGCATTTCTCTGGAGAACCCTAATACACCATCTGAGCATGAAGAGTAAACATTCTTTAATCAATTTGCTCCAATGTTCAGCCTTTCCGACTGTATAATCTAGAGGTCAACCAAAAATCTTAAAGAAAAATATTTGAAATTATACTAAACTTTCTCCCCCATCCAACATCTTCCATAAACCCTAAGTCCTCTGCAACATCTATATTACAAAGAAGGAGGTCCATAAAGAACCTGTGAAAAGTCAATAGGAATTAATATATAAAAAGATGATTTCGCTTACTTTTAGCTTTTCCAGTTATTTCTACTACCAGGACTTCGGAGGCTTTCAACAGCCTTTTTGCTTCACTTATTACTGTTTTGTCATACTATTTTATTTTCAAACACCACACAATTTAAGATAAGGTATTATAAGGGACCTAACATCTACTTTGAATTATATGATACCAAGATTAACAACTAAACATGAAAAGTAAAGCCAAGCTTTACTGGTTAATATATTATTTTGATATGATTTTGAATACTGATTTATTAAAATTGCTAAGAATGAGAAGAAGATCAGTGAGCAAATAAAGAAAATGAAAAGATGGGAGAATGACACAGAAAAAAGCTGAGGAAGCTATGCACAGAACAGCCATCCTTCTAACTGCCTCTAGGGTGCTGTGAGGTGCCCCTTAAATGTTTTGCTTTCCTTCAGACTCCTGCTTCCAAGTAGAAGGCCTCCTGCAGGGAGAACTGGATGTGCCATGAGTGGGACTCCTCTGGCAAAGCAGTATGCATGAGGTCACACTGATCCAGCAGGCATTACCCAGACAACCTCCCATTCCAGTCTTGTTTAAAAGGGATAAAAAGTACAAACACAATTAGAAGGAGAAAAGCAGGAAAAGATAGGATTCCTCTTGTGGTTAATTTTAAGTGTCAATTTGACTGCACTAAGGAATAACCCGGGTAGTTAGTAAAACACTACTTCTGGGTGTATGTCTGAGGAAGATTCTGGAAGAGATGAGCATTTGAATGAGTAGAGCGATTAAGAAACGCATCTTCATCAATGGGGTGGTAAGCTCCCATTTAAAAACATACAAACAAAAAAATTACTTTAATGGCCAGAGCAAACAGGAAGGAGCTCAGGGAAAATAGAACCACCAGAGAGTGATGGGAAAATCCTGGAAAGGAGATAGAGGGCCAGAGAAGAACATCAACTTGTGTATGAAAGCTCTGCCAAAGCTTCTGGTAGACCTCTAAAGCATGTCTGCATGGGACAGACTGTCTAAACTATGGGGCAGGCCACCACCTGTCATGCCACAGCATGCAGGGGCTAAACTTTAAAGCCTGCCATCTTTCTAGTAGAAGTAACCAAGGCCCAAGGTTTGCAAAGGGCCAGCAGAGAATAAGAAAGGGAGCCCTAGAAAGAAGAGGGTCACAGAATTGGGACCCACAGTCTTGTAGGAAAACTGCAAGTCTCTGGCTGAGCATTATACAAGACAGACCCAAGGCATCCTGAAATGAGATTGGAGCCACTACTCACCAGAGGCATAAAAGAGTTGAAAATTTGAGTCCAACCAAGTAACATACCTGTTAACAAAAGAAGAACCAATTCTCAACATTCAAAACGTTGAAGATATGATCTAAAACTTACTCCGCACAAAACAGGCTAAGAAAATCTGATTCATTCATATAGGAAAAAAACATAATCAACAGATGCTGTATTCATCAGTATTCCCATGGTTTTCTTCACTCTCTTTCCCACCCTTCCTTCCTCCATGCATTGTGTGCATGTATGTGTACTGTTTCTCAATTTGACACATAAAATTAGGTATGTATTTTAAATTAGCTAAAACAAATATGTTCAACAAAGAAGAACAACGTGTACTTGTAATGACTAAAAAACAGAGTAAAAAAATAGAAGTTGTAATGAACAAAATGAAAAGTTTAGAGCTATAAAATATCTGAAAATTTTAAATTCACTGGATAAGCTTAAAAGCAGAATAAGAACAAAGGGGGAAAAAATCAATGAACTTGAGGACAGGTTAACAGAAATGGAGTGAAGAAGAGAGAATAAATGATTAAAAGCATGAACAGTATTTAAGTGATATATGTGTCAATTCAAAATGTTAATATATACTAACTAAAGTATAATAAACAAAGACAAGAACTTATGGAAAAGAGAACAAAATCCAACAAAATGACTACAGACTCCCCAAATTTGGTGAATGACATAGGATGTGCAGATTCGAAAACCTCAGCAAATTACAAACAGGATAAATTCAAAGAAAACACCTAGGAATGCAATATCAAAGTACCAAAAAAAAAAGTAAGAGATAATCAAAAAATCAGTCAGGAAAAAAGAAACCTTATATATAAAGAAGAAATTATTCTAATAACTGCAGAGTTTTTATCTAAAGCCTCAGGAGACAATTCAACAACATCTTTAGGGTAAAGAAAGAAAAAAAGGGGCCGGGGATTTAGCTCAGTGGTTCCAGAGCCTGTCTCACAAGCTCAAGGATCTGAGTTCGATCCCCGAAACCAAAAAAAATAAAAAGAAAAAAAAATGCCAACATGAAGGCTATATTCACAAAAATACCCTTCAAGGGGTCAGGAATTTAGCTCAGTGGTGCCGCCACTTCACCCACAAGCGCAAGGACCCAAGTTCGATCCCTGGTCCCAAACAAAACAAAACAGGCAGGGGATTTAGTTCAGTAATTTCACTGCCTGCTGCGCAAGCGCAAGGACACGAGTTTGATCCCCGGTACGAAAAAAAAAAAACTACAAAACAAAACAAAACAAAACACCCTTCAATAAAAAAGAGACATCAATGTTTTCAGATAGCAAGATATAACTTGTCGTGAGAGATCAGCATGTTAAGAAATATTAAAGTCCTTCAGGCTAAATGTAAGTGTTAGGGAGGGGAGATTCTGAATCTTCATGAATAGAGGAAAACATCAGAAATGATTATTGGTTATAAATATAAAGGAATTTTTTCTCTTAATTCATTTAAAATAAAATACAGCTATTTAACACAAAAAATTCCCTTGAGGTCGCACTGAAGACACCGAATCACCTCCCTGCAGACAAGCAGGTCTGTGCACGCCCTACCGAGGTCCCCAGTCCCGCTGAAGATGCCTAATCAACCCTCTGCAGACAGGCAGCCACCTGGTTCCACACTACAAAGACACAGGGGACACCAGATCACCAGACCAAGGTACTGAGTCCCTCTGCTCCCGGCCCAGAGGTAGGGGCTTCTGAGCTGCCATTCCACTGCTCCTGGTCTAGAGGAAGGGGCTTCCCAGTCACCATCCCTCCCTCTGCTTCCCAGTCACCATCCCTCCATCATCCCTCCAGCCCACAGGAAAGGACTTTTGGGTCACCATCTCTACCGCTGCTCCCGGCCCCTGTCCCACCTCACCCAGCTCAGAGGAGGTAATCCTTGCAGGCGCTAACAGCACCCCCGCCCCCAAGTCAAAATGAGAAAACAAATAAATAAGTCTCAAAACCAGACTTCCAGATCACATACAGCAACCCCAAAGGGAAATGAGAAGGAACACTCTGATACTCAAACACCTGGGCCCACTGAAGTGGCAACAAAAGGAGATATGGAAAAAATGAAATCAGAAATAATTTCTCAGATAACAGGAGAAATTGTGCCCCTAGTGCAAGACATGATTAATAAATCTAGAGAGGAGCTCAGGAACATGATGGAAATCCAACATAAGAAACAAATGGAATCCATAAAACAGATGCAAATAGATTTCCAGGACATGAAAAACTCCATCGAAAGTCTACACAGCAGAATGAGCCAATGTGAGGACAGAATTTCAGATATAGAAGATAAGATTGCAATTAGTGACCAGGAAAAGAAAAATTGCTTCAAAATGATAAGGGAACATGAGAAATCAATCCCGCGGCTGCTAGATGATGCAAAAAAGAATAACATAAGACTGATTGGGCTCAATGAAGAAACAGGAGAGAGTGCAGATGACATAAAAAATCTCTTCACAGAAATAATGGCAGAAAACTTCCCAAGCAGGGGAAAAGAGCTTGACATACAGATAAGTGAGGCATATAGGACTCCAAAGAGCCTTGATCAAAAAAATTCTACACATAGGCATATAATTGTTAAGATTCCAGAAACACAACAGAAGAACAAAGTTCTCCAAGCAGTCAGAGAAAAGAAACAAATCACATACAAAGGAAAGCCCATCAGAATCACAGCAGACTTCTCAACACAAACCATCAAGGCAAGAAGAGCTTGGAGTGACATATTCCAAGCCCTAAAAGAAAACAGCCTCCAACCCAGATTGATGTACCCTGCAAAACTATCTTTCAAAATGGATGGAGAAATAAGATACTTTCATGATAAAGAGCACCTTAGGAACTTCATGAATACCAAACCAGCACTCCAAAGAATTTTACACAATGTTCTAGGAACAGACATTGAGGATCACAACCCCAGGAAGCAAAGCAGAATGAACCCATCTGGCATGACAAGAAATTAAATGTAAAGGGGGAGAACCCAACAAAAAGAAAAAGTCACGGCAATGACAAGTGAATATGTTTCAGTTATAACCATCAATGTTAATGGTCTCAATTCACCAATCAAAACAAATAGACTGGCAGAATGAGTCAAGCAGCAAAATCCAACAATATGCTACATACAAGAAATACACTTAATTCAAAAGGAAACTCATAGACTGAAAGTTAAAGGGTGGAAAACAATACTGCATGTGACAGGAACACGAAAAAAAGCAGGAGTAGCTATCCTCTTGGCAGATCAAGTAGATTTCAAACCAACACTGATTAAGAGAGATGAAGAAGGACACTACATCTTTGTAAAGGGAAGAATCCAAGAGGAAGAGAAGACAATCATAAATATCTATGCACCAAACACTAGTGCACCCAACTATATAAAACAAATACTAACGGACATGAAAAGTCATATATGCACTAATACAATTGTGGTGGGGGATCTCAACACCCCACTGTCACAAATAGATAGATCAACTAGACTAACAATAAGTAATGAAATACTAGAACTCAATCGAACTCTTGAACAAATGAACTTAACAGATGTTGACAGAGTCTTCCACCCCACAAAATCAGAATATACATTCTTCTCAGCTGCACATGGATCATTCTCCAAAATAGACCACATACTCACACAGAGAACAGGTTTAAGTAAGTGCAAAGGAATTGAAGTTATCCCCTGTACATTATCAGACCATGGTGCGATGAAATTGGAGATCCATAGCAAAAGAAACCCAAAAAATTTCAGAAACATGTGGAAAGTGAACAACACACTTCTGAATAACCAATGGGTCACAGAGGAAATTAAAGAAGAAATCACACAGTTCCTTCAATTAAGTGACAATGACAATACAACATATTGGAATCTATGGGACACAATGAAAGCAGTCTTATGAGGGAAATTCATAGCAATGAATAAGCATATTAGGAAAACAGAACGAGCCCAATTAAACAACCTAATGCTGAACCTCAAGCTTCTAGAAAAAGAAGAGCAGGACAACCCCAAAGCTCATACAAGGGAGGAAATTATAAAGGTCAGAGGAGAAATCAATGCAATGGAGACTAAGAGAATGATACAAAAAATCAATGAAGCCAAGAGTTGGTCCTTCAAAAGAATCAACAAAATTGACAAACCCTTAGCCAACCTTGTCAGAAAAAGGAAAGAAACGGCCCAAATCCATGCAATTAGGAATGAAAAGGGTGAAATTACAACAGACCCAGCAGAAATACAGAAATCAATACCTACTTCCAATCAATACCTACTTCCAGAACCTATATGCCAATAAGATGGACAACACAAAAGAAATGGACAGATTCCTAGATACATATGAATTGCCAAAGTTGAACGAAGAAGATCTAGAAACTCTGAACAACGCAATATCAACCAATGAAATTGAAAATGTAATTAAAAACTTATCAACTGAGAAAAGCCCGGGCCCTGATGGCTTCACTGCTGAATTCTACAAGACATTTAGAGAGGAACTGCTGCCACTACTGTTTAAGCTCTTCAATGAAATTGAAAGGGAAGCAATACTCCCAAATTCATTCCTGGAAGCAAGCATCACCTTGATCCCCAAAGCAGAGAAAGACTTAACTGAAAAAGAGAACTATAGGCCAATCTCACTAATGAACATAGATGCAAAAATCGTTAATAAGAAACTGGCAAACAGAATGCAGAAGATCATCAAGAAGATCATACACCCTGATCAAGTGGGATTCATCCCAGGGATGCAGGGATGGTTCAATATACAAAAATCAATCAATGTAATACACTATACCAATAGAGCCAAGGGCAAAAACCATATGATTATCTCCATAGATGCAGAAAAAGCATTTGACAAAATCCAACATGCATTTATGATAAAAACCCTACAAAAATTTGGAATAGATGGTCTCTACCTCAAACTGATAGAAGCCATCTATGAAAAACCAACAGCCAATATCATATTAAATGGTCAAAAATTGAAATCCTTCACACTCAAATCAGGAACAAGACAAGGATGTCCACTATCACCACTCTTGTTCAATATAGTTCTGGAAACATTAGCCATGGCAATTAGACAAGAGGAAGAAATAAAAGGAATAAAGATAGGAAATGAAGAAGTCAAATTGTCATTATTTGCAGATGACATGATACTCTATGTGGAAGACCCCAAGAACTACACCAAAAGTCTTCTAGACTTAATAACCAAATTCAGTCAAGTAGCTGGTTACAAGGTTAACACATAAAAATCAATAGCTTTCCTCTACACCAATGACAGACTCACTGAGAGAGAAATAGGGCAAATAATTCCTTTCACAATAGCATCCAAAAAACTGAAATACCTAGGAATCATCCTAATGAAAGAAATCAAAGACCTCTTCTCTGAAAACTATGGCACTCTGAAAAGAGAGGTTGAAGATGATATCCAAAAATCGACAGACATTCCCTGGTCCTGGGTAGGAAGGATTAATATAGTGAAAATGGCCATACTTCCAAAACTGCTATACAGATTCAATGCAATTCCAAGTGAGATCCCAGCAGCATACTTCACAGACCTCGAGAAAAAAATCCAAAAATTCATTTGGAACAAGAAGAGACCCAGAATAGCAAAAGCAATTCTAGGTAACAGAGACATGGCAGGGGGTATCACAATCCCCAACCTGCAACTCTACTACAAAGCTACTGTGATAAAAACAGCATGGTACTGGCAAAGAAACAGACCTGAGGACCAGTGGAACAGATTAGAAGATGCAGAAACAACACCAGACACACTCAGCCACCTCATCTTCGATAAAGGAGTCAAACACCCTCACTGGAGGAAAGATAGCCTCTTTAATAAATGGTGCTGGAAAAATTGGGCTTCAACCTGCCAAAGATTAAAATTAGACCTGTATCTCTCACCATGCACTAAACTAAAATCAAAATGGTTTAAAGATCTAAATATTAAAATAGAAACTCTGAACCAGTTGGAAGAGAGGTTAGGTAGAACCCTTGAAGACATCGGTGTAGGAAAAGATTTTATGAACAAAACCTCAGCTGGCCATGAACTAGCACAAACAATCAACAAATGGGATCTCTTCTTATTAAAAGGCTTCTGTACAGCAAGAGAAACCACCAGCAGTGTGAAGAGACAACCCACAATGTGGGAAAAAATCTTCACCTGCTCTTCCTCAGACAAAGGTCTACTATCTTGAATCTATAAAGAACTTAAAAAGATCAGACCTCCTAAATTTAAAGACCCAATCCAAAAATGGGCATCTGAAATGAACAGACATTTCTCAGACAAAGAAGTAGAAATAGCAAATAAATACATGAAAAAATGTTCAACATCACTGGTCATTCAAGAGATGCAAATGAAAACAATGGTGAGATTCCACTTCACTCCAGAAAGAATGGCTGCTATCATGAAATCAACCAATAACAAATGCAGGCGGGGCTGTGGGGAAAGAGGAACCCTGCTCCACTGTTGGTGGGAGTGTAGACTGGTGCAACCACTGTGGAAATCAGTATGGAGATACCTCAAGGAACTAGGACTGGAAGTCCCATTTGACCCCGCTATTCCACTGCTGGGGATCTTCCCCAAAGAATTAAAAGAATCATACCACAGTGATATATGTGCACCCATGTTCATAGCAGCACAGTTTGTAATAGCTAAAACTTGGAAACAGCCCAAATGCCCATCAACTGGAGACTGGATAAAGAAAATGTGGTTTTTTTATAAAATGGAGTACTACTCAGCCATAAAAAATGAGAAATTAGAGACATTTATACCTAAGTGAGTGCGCATTGAGGCAATACTCTTAAGTGAAATAAATAGGACACACATGTATAAATACCAAATAGTTTCTCTGGTGTGAGAAACTGAAAGTGTGAATAAGGACTAAATGTATAATAGGTAATGTGAAATAGGAAGAAAAGAGGAAAAGGAGAAGGAAGTGGGAGGGCTAGAGGGAAGGATAAAAGGGAATGGGATTAATATGAGAAAATGGAAAAATAGGAACAAAATCTTTGTAAATAGGGAGGAATGGAGGGCTTGAAGGGAGGGCTGGGCAATGGTGAAAAATAAGAACCAAGAGAGACTATGTAAAGGTGCAAATTTCCAATGATGAATGTCATTATATTGTATACCTAAAATGTACCAATGATTAGAATGAATAATCAATAATGTAAAATAGGAATAAAAGGTCCAAAGGGGTAGGGGTAGTGGGAGGGGCAGGGGAAAGGAAAGAAGGGAAAGGAAAAATGATGAGAAATGGAAAAAATGGAAATAAAGTCTTTGTAAATAGGGAAGGGTGGAGGGCGTGAAGGGAAGGCTAGGAATGGGGAAAAAATAAGAACCAAGATGCATTATGTAAAGGTACAATTCCCAATGAGAAATGTAATTGTGTTGTATACCTACAATGTACCAATAAAAGAATTTAATAAAAAAAATTCCCTTGAGATTGATAATATACACAGATATACAACGTTTAAAAATACTCTAATTCCATAAAGAATGTTAGGAGTTATGGAAAATAAACTCTTATGTTTCCAAGTTTTCTATATTTTTTATGAAACAGTGCAATATTAAATCTAACTACAGTATACTGAGACAAATTAAGAATACATATAAACCCTAGAGTAAATAGTAACAAACTTGTATAAAGATAAATTCTGTAGCTTACAGAGCAACAGGTGATAATCAGAAGAGATTAAAAAGCAAGACACACCTACCTATACATCATTTACAAGAGATGGATGTTAATAAAGATACAGATAGGCCGAAAAATAAATTGTCAGAAAAAGTTATTCCATGCAAGTAATAAATATGTGAAGCCTGGAAGCATGAGAAAGATTTAAAGAATATAACCAAAAGTAAAGTGGGACATTTAATAATGATAGAAGGTTAATTCACTAGGAAACATAAACATGTATGTGCCCCATACAGACACTCAAAGCATATGAAGCAAAAATTGACACAGCGAAAAGAAGACATAATTCCATAATCATAGTACAGGATGCTAATCTCCCCACTCAGATAATACACACTGGACAAAAAAAATCAGCACAGAAGATGAGAATCAGAACAATATCAACCAGCTTAAATCTCACCAGCATAGAACACAAATTTTTTTTAAGTATGCATGATACATTCACCAAAGGAGAGCATGTATTTTACCATAAAACAAATTTCACTAAATTTAAAGGAATTAAATCATACCATCCTTCTGGTATATACATTCCAAAAAGGACAGATTGGAAATCAATAACAGTAGCATATCTAGGAAAAACCCCAAATGCTTAGAAATTAAATAGGACATGTTGACCTGTGAGTCAAATAACTCATGATAGAAACTAGAAAATATCTGAACTGAATTCAAATGAAAAAATACAGCATATTGAAATTTGTGGAATAGTATTTACAGGGATAGTTACAGCTTATCTATAAATAACAAAGTTTAAAATCATAAGTTCTACCACAAAAAGCTAAAACAGAAATACAAGGTAAAACCAATAAACAGAGGAAAGAATATGGTAAAGAGCAAAAATCAGCCAAAGCAAAAGCAATAGAGAAAATTAACAAACTGAAAGCTGTTTCAGTGAGAACATTAACAAAATTGATAAGCCCTAACTAGGCTAATCAAGGAATTTTAAAAAGAGAAAACAAATCACCAATAGCAGAAAAGAAAAAAGAAATTTTCACTGTAGAGCACACATGAATGTAAGAAAAATAAGAATATTATGAACAGCTTTATGCCAAAAGAACGATAATTTACTTAAAATGAAAAAATTCTTTCAACAGTACAACTGATTGAAAGTGACAAAAGAAGATATGGAAAATCTAAATAGCCCTCTAATACATAAATTGAATAAGTTATCAAAAATGTTCTGATTAAGAAAACTCCAGACTCGGACGGTTTTATATAACACCATTTCACACAAACTCTTTCAGAAAACAGAAGAGGTCGAAACACTTCCCAGCTTTTTTTGAGGCCAGAATCACCACAATGCTAAAATTTGATAAAAGACTTTAACAAACTCTGCAGACTATTACCTTATCATTAAAATATATCCTTAACAAATGCATATCGAGGCCATACTCTTAAGTGAAATAAATAGTACACACATGTGTAAAAACTGAATAGTTTCTCTAGTGTGAGAAACTGAAAGTGTAAACAAGGGTTAAAATGATTAAAATCAATAATTGATAATTTGAAATAGGAAAAAAGGTCCAAAGATGAAGGAGTGAAGGGAGGGGAAGGGGAAAGGAAAAGAGGGAAAGGAAAAACTATGAGAAAAGAAAAAAAATGGAAATGAAATATATGTAAATAGGGAAGGGCGGAGGGGGTGAAGGGCGCACAAGTAATGGGGAAAAAAATAAGAACCAAGATATATCATGTACAGGTACAAACACCCAATGATAAATGTAAACGAATTGTATACCTAAAATGTACCAATAAAAGAACTAAAAAAAATATATATATATATCCTTAACAAAACTTCCTAAGAAAACATCAGTAAACTGAATCCAACAATATAAAACAAGATGATAGATTACAATGACGAAGAGTTTACCCCAAGAATGCAAGGTAAATTTACCATTCAGAAATAATCAATGGACTTCCCCATAATTAAAGAATAAAATAAAAAAAGTTATGATCACTTCAACAAATTCAGAAGAAGTATGTGACAAAATTCAATTCCCATTTATGATCATATCATTCTGCACAGTAGGAATAGAAGGGAACTTTTAAACCTAGTGAAGGACATCTATAAAAAGAACTAGAGAACACATCATACTTATCAACAAATTACTAAACATTGCCCTCTAAAATCATAAACAAAGTAAAGATGTCCACTCTAAGCATTTATATTCAGCAGTATACTCAAAGTTGTTGATACTGCAATTAAAAAAAGAAAAAGAAAGGCACAAACAACAGAAAATAAAATCGCTTCTATTTGCAGATAACATGACTATTTCCACAGAGGATTCCAAAGAATCTACAAAACAACTATATAAATGAGCTGGTATAGCTTTTAAATAAAAATATACTGCATTGCTTTCTCTTATCAGCAGCAAATAATTGAAGAAAATTTAACTTCATTTATAGTAAAAAAGAGAAACAGCACCACAAAAAAACTTAAGAATAAATTTAAAAGAAATGAAAATCATCACTGAAATCTATACAAAACTGTTAACAAAATCTAAAACCACTAAAGATCTAAATTCTCTTTAAATTATATATAGATTCAATGAGATTCCAATTAAGACTAGCAGGATAGTATTTTAGAAACTGATAAACTGATTTTATACTTTATATAGAAATGAAAATGACAGAATAGCCTAAGCAAATGTTAAAAACAGAAAAAAGGCATACTACCAGATTCCAGGAATTACTATGAAACTGCAGTAATCAAGGCAGTGTGGATTTGATGAAAGAACAGACACATACAGACCAATGACGGAACAGACCCCAGTTGCTCAACTGAATTTCAACTAAAGTCAAAAGTGTCATTAAATGGGGAAAAGAAGATCTACTAAACAAAAGGCACTAGGACTGGATATTTGCATTAGCCTGAGTAGCTACCCTTACTTCACATCACCTGCAAAATTAGCTTGAGGTGGATCACAGACCTAAATGTAAAAGCTAAAACTAGAAGTCTCCAAGATGAATATGTAAGAGAAAATATCTGCAACTCTAAGGTAAGCATAAATTATTAGATAAAACACAAAAAGAACAACCCCCCAAAAAAAACTATAACAAAATTTTCAAAATTAAGAACATTTGCTATTGAAAGACACAATTAAGAAAGAGACTTGCTGCTTGCTTCCTCTCTACTTCACTGCTTTGCTGCCTTCCGGTCTTTTGCCCATCATGAACTGTTTCTCCTCTGTGATGCCCCTCTGGCTCTGCCACTCTGCTTTGGAGCCAGCCAACTATGAGCTGAAACTTCTACAAACTATGAGCTAAATAAACCTTTCCTCCTAAAAAAAACAAAAGGAAGGGAGGGAGGGAGAGAGAGAGAAAGGAAGAAAGTAAGTAAGTGAAATTAAACCAGGTGCAGTGGCACACACACTCCCAGCACTCTGGGAGGCTGAGGTAAGAGGATCACAAGTTTGACCCCAGCCTGGGTAACTGAGAGACTTGCTGAGATGCTGTCCCAAAATAAAATATAAAAGAGGCTAGATATATAGCTCTTGGCATAGAAAGGTCCTGGGTTCACTCCCTAGTACCACTGAAAAAAAGTGAAAAGACAATCCACAGAGAGGCAGAAAATATTCACAGTACATATACGTGACAAATAAGAGATATCCAGAATATAGAAATAATTTTCACAACACATGGTAAGAAAATAAACAGCAAAATATTTGGACAAACATTTGGTCAAAGAAATTCTGTGAATGGCCACTAAGCATACGAAAAGATGTTCGATGTCACTAGTCACCAGGAAAATACAAAATAAAACCATGATGAAACACACATGCTACATATCCATTATAATGGCGACAGTTTTAGAAGACTAACCATACCAAGACTTGGCAATGATATTTTGTACATTCACAGCAGAGAGAGAAAAATGGTGCAACTACTTCGAAAAACAGTTTAGAAGTTCCCTAGAAAGTTAAACATCAACCATTTCATTCATAAATATTTACCCGCCACAAGTGAAAATACACGTTCACACAGTCTCATACACTAGAAACAACTCAAATGTTCCTCAATAGGAGAAGAGAAGTACTTACAGTATAGCCATACAAAGTTGTGAGTTCTGCTCAGTAACAAAAATTAACCAACGACTGGTACATTCAGTAACGTGGATGACTTTCAAAATCATTATGTTGAGTCAAGGAAGTAAGAATAAAAAAGGGTACATATTGTACGATCCCAGTTACATAAAATTCTGTAAAATGCAAACTAATATAGTCACAGACCAGAGGTTCCCTGGGCCTGTGTGCAGAGGGAGGGGAGGGGTGGATATAAAAGGTCAGAGGTGATTTTTCAGGAGTAATAAAATGTTCTATATCTTTGCTGCAGTGGGGGGTTCTGGGTATTTACAACCATCACAGAATTATAATCTTTAAACAGATACCGAACTTTGTTCTCAAACTGTATCTCATCAAAGTTGTTTATTTTTAAATCATTAGCACCCAGTAAAGTGTCCTTCTTTATGAGACATGATTAGATTTTAGGATCAGATCCACCTGGGTGCTCATCCTAGTTCCAACAGGATGACAGCTTAAAACAACTTACTTTATAACACTGAGCTCCAATGTCTTCATTTCTAAAATTAGGATAATCACCCACCTTGCACTGCAGTTGAAAGAAAAGAAATTATAACTGAGAGCATCTAACATGTTTTGCATATAGCACCATTTAGTGCCCTGCAAGAAGAGTAATACAGAATGTATTGTACTTATAAACTTTTATAGTCAAGAACATGAGTACCTAGAAAATAGGAGGTGGCAGTGGAGAAGGCCATGTACATTCTAGAATGGTGGTAAGCGCCACAGTATAGATTAGGAAATAGTCCAGACACATGCAGGCATATTTTGTCTGGCAAATGACATACAATTAATTATGTCTAAATGTCAAGCACATAGATTAGCATACTTCATTCTCTCACTAACCCTACAAGGTAGTTCCTGTTGCAATCAACATTTTACAGAAAACAAAGCTAAGATTTAATGATTTTAAGTGTAGGTACCAAGCCAAGGCCAGTAGTGCCAGGACTCAAAGAATACTTTCCAGCTACAGAAATTCAAGGAAGGCAAAGGCAACTCAGTAACTTATCACCTTCCACAAAGCTGTGAACTAAAAAATAAATCCAGTTTTATTTCCATACCAAATTACCCTGAATGGGTCGTTTAAATGGATGAGAGGATGCCAGTTAACCAAGGTAAGAAGGGGAGAAAGGAAATTTGAATAAAAATGCCACCTTCTCCTCCTCCCAGGAGATGGGAGAGGGTCCATCCCATAGTGTAAGATAGAAAAGTGACACATCCTCAATGAGGATCTCTGAAAAGAGACTCAGATCCCTCCAGACCTCTAGAAAATTAAGAGAAACTGGCCAGCTAAGAATGATTAGTCTCTCAATGCAACTCGGGAAAGAAAACCTGCAAAGGTCTGCCATTCTCAGAATCATTCACTAAGATATTTCCCAAATCTTTCATGAGATTCCCAAGTAAGTTCTAAACTATGATTTTTATGGCTTTATTCATTGTATTGGCAAATTTAAGCCCCCTCTAAAAAAAGGGCTTAATTTACTTTATGCACAGCTGGGTGTTTAATGAAATTAAATTGAATTTCCCTTTACCACACTATCTAGATTTCTGTGGTCTTGGCTTGATCACTAAGAACTAGAAAACCCTAATGGCTAAATTTCAATGTAGCTGCAACATTAATAACCTCTCAACTTTTCACGTCTCATCCACTAAATGAAATTCCCACAAAATTTAACAATTTTTCTTCTTGTATTTCTCCCCTTCTGAAAAGGAAATATTCGCTTTAAAAGTCTTTCATAACACCATCTTTTTTTTTAGCTTTTAAACAACAATTATATCAAGTCTGTAGTCAATTCATTGAGAGTACATCTCTCTTCTTGAACTTAATTTATTAGCATTTATGAGGAATGACACGTGATCTTACACTAACTACCATGACCGCCTCCTAGGTTACCTCCCCATCTCCCTCCTGGCCTGCTTCCAATCCATCCTCCACACTGCTGCTAAAGAAAAAATGCTAAAAGAAAAAACTTCAGCAAGTTATTATTCCTCCATCTACCACCTTTGAAAGGCATCCCACTGCTCACCGGGTAAAGTCCAAAAACCTTGTGTTTGCCTGTCCTTCTGGCCCCATCTCTACCCCAGGCTCCCTGGGAGTCCCTCTCCTCCAGTCATGTGGAAAGACTTAGGGCTCCCAGGCTGTTTTCTGCCTCTGTAACTCTGGTACCTATTCTCCGCCTGGCTGCTGTCACTCACTGGCTTCCTAAACTTCTACTCATCCTCCAAGACGAACCTTCTGGACTCTTCTGCCCTTCACCTTGCAAAGCTGATCAATTCCCTTACTCCATATAGATTTCTCCAATTTCTTACTGAAACTCTCCCACAAAGGTGTTTCAACATGCACATTTACATAAAATGTGATTTCCCAAATAATTTACACTCCAATGCACACATATCTGTATACACGAACCTCCTCACCTGCTTGGCTATTTTGTATGCACTTAGTGACCGCTTGGTCTCCTGAAGGATAAGAGACAGAGGAAAAAGTCATATATTCTAATTGGGACAGAGTGGTCATAAAACAATTCCTAAACAATTTCCTCAAAGAATTTTGCTAACAGAAAACATAGGCCCACAGTTTTGACTCTTTTGACAATGTTTATTGTCCACTATGTGCCTGCCATCCATTGTAACTAGATCCTTGGGGCAAAGTAATGTTCAAAAGAATGTATGGATGCAGACAAATTATAAAACCACCAAGAACCTTGTGACTTGAAACAGAAGCTGCATCAGAGACAAGTGAGCCCAATCCACCCACTTTACAGTGGAAGAAGAGTCCTCCCCAAATTCACCCAGTTAATTTGTAGGGAAGGTAAGATGCAGAGGTTTCTCATCCAATGCCTGTCAGTCTCTCTCTCTCTCTCTCTCCACCCCCATTCCTACTGCACTAGTTTGGAGTAATTATGAGTACTAAGACAAATTGAACACTATTTTGGTTAAAGACTATGTACATCTCAACAGTTTGGAATCACATTAATCTATATGTGAAAAGAAGCTTGCCACTACATTTCCAGAAAGAAAAGCAGTGACATAAAACAAACCTAAGGGGGACAAAATAAGAGAGGAGCAGCAGTACCGCTGAGCTTCATCTGAGTCAGCAGATGACATCTATTTGCACTCGTTAGCACTGCCTGGCATGTGCTGCCTACCCCCTTGGGTAATTTACATTTTTTAAAGCATGTAATTCTAAATTTAGGAAGTTAGGATAATCAGGGTGGAAAAGCCCATCTGTTTGACGTTTACTCCAGCTGCTGCAAATTCTGAAATGAAATTTGAGTATTTTCTTCTCTGTTTCATCCAGCCCAGTCTGGAATTCAGACATGGCAGAACCATGAATGTTACTAAGGGCAGTGCATCTGACAGGCATTTTATTTCCTACACACTACACCCCCACTGTGTTTAAATAATCGTGCCACAATTACACACCTGTGCACATTAGTAATGCATGAACATTACTCTTGCATACCATTTTGTGGAGGTCAGGTGACTGAAACAGAAAGACCATAGGAAAATACAATATTTGACACTACACAGATTGAAATTAGTTTAAACTAGGCAGAAAGAGTAACTCCAATATTGCTTGCTTATTTGTGTGGTGTGTCATTTCACATCTTTTTTTTTTCGGAAAGATTATTAACCTAAACAAACTTTGCCACTTATACATTTTTGTGTGGTTTTTTAAAAATCATTTTATTTCTCTAAGTTTTTTATTACACGCCATATACAAACAAAGGCAGGAAAAGAAAGAGGGAGGAGGTGAGCACTGAAGAAAAATGAAATGATCCTATCTTCAGGATCCACAGTTCTGGGACTGCGAGACAGCTAGATAAATTTTCACAAGATAATGTATGTGGAAGAAATACCTTTTTGGTTTGAAATCATCAGCATTAAACTCAGAACCAAATCAGTAAATAACTACTTATATACTTTTCTTAGTACTTTGTAGGTATATGAATCATTTATATTGTAAGCAAATAAATATTTATTGAATAACAAAACAAGTTTAAAAAAATTTTAAATAAACACAATTCAAACAGAACAATTTTACATTTTTAATGCATAAAATTAAGTTAAAAGAAAAAGAGAAACAAGCATCATCAAAAATGATTTACATTACTGCTGACAAACATTCTATGTAACTGTTGATAAAACCCCCTCACCCAAAAGTAAAAAAGGACAGAGAAACATTCTCTGAGCCCCAAAACCTTTCTTTACTTCTGCCCTGTGTAAGGCCCTGTGTTACAAGCAGTAGTGATTGATAATTGTCTCAAACAAAATGATTCAAGTTTTTATTGGTACTCAGCCAGAAATCATTTAATTAGAAATGAAAACTAGTGCTTGTATAAGACGTCTGTCTAATACAACTAACCGCATAGGTGTCACTGAGACCTTCTACCCAAAGTGACCCAGTCACTGCATGGAGGACTCCATTATGCACCTAGAGGACATGAATAAAAACCAAAAGGATGTAAAAACTTTCAAAAGCATGTTTACCATGACTTAAGGACTCTTAAGTAGCTAATAATTTTTTCAGGATCAATTATTCTTATACCTCTTTAATAGTGAATTTTTTTTTTTTTTTTTGGTATCGGGGATCGAACTCAGGCCCTTGCGCTTGTGGGGCAGGTGACGGAACTACTGAGCTAAATCACCGGCCCAATAGTGAATTTTTAATACTGAACTTAATAGTGAATTTTTAAGAAATAAGGATTTCAAAAAGAATTTTAAATGCTATCTCATTTTTTTTTAACTGCCTTAGGTGTTGCCAACCTGGTTTTTATCTATTTTTGCCTCTAGAACATATCTCTAGTACCTAGAGCAGAGCCTAGTATAAAACAGGCATAGGATCAATAGTGAATAAATGACAAAGTATTTCTTTAAATAAGCAGTTTATAATGCAAGGGCCATGGGAAAGGAAATTACACTCTCTCTCACTATCCACCAGGTGCTTTAGGTCCATCTCTTCATCTAATTGAGCCCTTGGTGGGGCAGGGGTTACCTGTCCCACTCTCCACGAGAGGGAAAAGATGCACTTTAATACTCTGACCAAAGAAGAGAAGAAAACATGGGACCACGTGATGCACCTCAGTGAGCTGGGGTGCATTACAAAACTCCTCTGAAATAGGTGGGACACAAAGAAATCCAGTCTGAGACCAGACCCTTCAGACCAGCCGAGCTGAACAGCTTAGCAGCAGCTAAAACAACAGCAAGGGAAAAGAAGAGGGGAAAGCACAGAGGTAAACTGGCTAGACCAGAGCCAGGCAAGAGGCACAAAAGGTACTGCACTGTGCATCAGGGCCCAGAAAAGAGTGGAGGGAGGTGTGCAGCATTGGGAATGAGGATGAGAGGTCCTGGAAGCTGAGATGCTAGAGAAACCAGGGTGGTGTATGTCATGTGTTCAAAGGTTCTCAAAATAAGAACTGCTAATGTCAATACGAGGAAATAATGGCACAAAAAATAGTGACAAAGATGATGGCCATTTATGGTAATTTATTAATCAGACTGTCATTCTTAATTCTTTAAAAAATTATCTTCAGAAATCTAAAAGGAAAAGTCAATTTTCACCAGAAGGAAAAGAACATAGTATTACTGACTATACAGGGGGATGTTTAATGCAGAAGCAAATAATTCAATGTGTACAGATTATACACATAATAGATCTTCAGATGAGTTACCATAGCTACCAACAGATAATTGATTTTGAGGAAACAAAAGAAAAGAGATACCACGAAGAGTTGGCTGAAATAAATATGTCATCCAAATTTAACACATATAACTTTCCAGCAGGAACCAGCAATACTCCCTTCTATGTGAACACTTCTGACACCATCCCCTGCCCCCCGCCCTAGTCTGGTGTGTGTGGCCTCTGATGAGCCAGCAGAAATACCACTCAGAACCTCCAACACTCTACTGGGCTCACCTATCCAGTTTCATATCTAGTCTCAACTATACAATTATCACTTACTGTTTATGAAACAAATATTAATTAAGCACTGGCTGAGAAAAGAAGAGGAAGGTTAAATAGTTACATGCATAAATCATAGTAAACTGGTAAGGGGTAAAATGTGAACAAAGTTACATGGACAGAGGGAAAGGAATGGCTAACTCTGGGGGAAACTGCACATGAGAAGTGATATCCAAGCGAGGTATTGAAAGACAAGCATTACTTTCCAGGTTCCCCCTCCCCAAAAAAGGAAGAGAGATTTCAAACTGAAGTAATTATATTTTGTTGCTCTGTTTCCTAAAACAGGCAGATGGTTTTGGAAATCAAAATAAATGAGCTATATGACCTTATTTAGTCTTTCTGACCACCATTTTCCTTATTTATAAAATGGTAATAATGTCGAGGTGTATTGAAAATTAATTATATAATCCAAACTGAAAGAGTAATACCTAGTAGGCATTCAAAAATTGTTTCCCCCTTCTGTCCTCTACAATTGTAAACTCAGTCAAGCATCAAGTTTTAGTCTTTTCATCCACCTGCATTGTATAATACATTGCAAAGCACAATTTCTTTCTTTTTTTTTTTTTTTTGGTACCAGGGATCGAATTCAGGTCCTTGTGCTTGCAAGGCAGGCACCAGAACCACTGAGCTAAATCCCCAGCCAACAAAGCACAATTTCTTGTTGACCAGTAATCTCCAAAACATATAAATACAGTAATTTTTAACAATTCCTCTTTAAACTCAATAACATCAATCTTCTAGTATTCCTATGTACTTAATACAAATGCAAATAAAACTTTAAATACTGTCATGGCTAGTGCTGTGTTCCCAATGGGCACTACCAACAGATATGTACAGATCACCAAAGCTAAAACAGAGGTAGGAGAAAGTGGTCCTCCTGAGGGGAAGACTCAGAAATTAGTTATACTTGTTCATTCCTGCTATACAGTTTGGTGCTTCAAATTTCACAGTGCTTAATGTTTAATGCTTTTCAATATTCAGAGTTCTAAAGGTCTTTATATGATGAGTTATAGCTCCAGTAAACCAGGTGTCCCCAAACCCAGGACCACCAGTCTGTGGCCCATTAGGAACTGGCCTGCACAGAAAGATGAGTGGAGGGCAACCAAGTGAAGCTTCATCTATATATAGCCACTCCCCATTGTTCACATTCCTGCCTGAGCTCAACCTCCTGTCAGACCAGAGGCAGCATTAGATTCTCATAGGAGCACAAACCCTACTGTGAACTGCACATGCAAGAGATCTGGACTGTTCACTCCTTACGAGAATCTAATACCTGATCATTTGAGGTGGAGCTGAGGCAGTGATGCTAGCACTGGGGAGTGGCTGCAAATACAGACTAACATTAGCAAAGAGGTTTCACTGTACAGAGACCATAATAAATCAATTGTTTGCACACATATCAAAACCTATAATACATCAACTGCTTACACATACACAGTAACTGTTTACACACATATCAATTGTGGCAAGTGACAAGCTGCATCTGGTGGCAGGCTTTGCAGTGGTAAATAAGGTGATATACTTAAATTATATACTGCATAAACTGTCAGGCTGTAAGTCAGTATCCAATAGTTATTTTATACCATGTGTGGTCCACCATTATTTTATTTACCACTTTCATCCACACCTCTTTTCTGTACTGCACACTTGTTTCAGTTATAGTTTTGCTAAGCCCACAGGTTGACCCTTGCCAAAATGAGTAAAAAACAAAAATCACTGGAGAGTTTGTTTGAAAAGGGGGAAAACTAGATGATGAGACAAGAGAAGACTCTAAGTCAACAGAAAGAAAGCTGAATTTCAAAGAAAATACCAAGAATCGTACTTAAATTACAAGTTCATTGCCACAAGTGAGTCACATTCTCCAAGTCCACCTTGCATAATACGTGGTGACACCAAAAGGAAGCCACGAAACCTTTGTCACATGGAGACCAATCACCCTTAAATTACACCATTAAAATACAATGCTCTGGAGTGGACACAAAACAAGAACACAAAGAACAGAAACAAGTACTGAAGGCCACCACTTCATCAAATGTGTCTACATTAAGAGCATCACCCTCAGTGGCTAAATGCATTGCTAAAACTATGAAGCCCTTTACTAAGGGTGAAGAGCTGATCTTGCTTGCTGCTAAGGATATCTGTCATAACCTTTTAGGAGAGGCTGTAGTTCCAAAGGTGGCATGTGTTCCTCTTTTGGCCAGCACATTAACTAGATGAACTGATCTGGTAGAGAATATTCAGGCACAACTGTTAGGATTAATAAGTCAGTGTGGTGTGCAATCCAGGTTGACAGATTCAGCAATGTTGACATTAAAAGCAACAATGCTTGTTTTTGTGCAATATAGCTGTCAAGAGGATAGGCATGAGGCTCTGTTATGTGCACCTTTGTTGCCAACCAATACCACAGCTGCAGAACTATTCAAATCATAGAATGATTATATATCGGTAAAACTGAATTGTTTTGTCTTGGAATATGCATGGTCAGAGCAGCTGCCATGACTGGATGACCTTCTGGGGCTACCATAGCTAGAAAGCTTTCTGGTTTTACTACTCACTCAAGTCAGAGGTCACTTGTGAATGTGAGTCTACTCACTGTGTCATCCATAGAGAAATGCCTAGCCAAAAACATCACAAAATTTTGCAGGATGTCATTAAAATTATCAACCACGTTAAAATACATGCCCATGAGTCATGTCTGTTCATGCAGCTCCAGGAGATGGATGCAGAGCACAAACATCTTCTTCTCTTACGCAATGAGATGGCTTTCTAAAGGTGAATCACTGGCCAGAGTTTGTGAGTTATGAAAATCACTCTAGAGATTTCTTTAAAAAAAAAAAACAGTCACTACTGACAAGACATTTCAGTGGCACAGAATGGGTCACAAAACTTGCTAATTGGTGTGACATATTCAACCTACTCAATGAACTCAATCTGTCACTTTAAGGGAGAATGACAACTGTGTTCAAATCAACAGATAAAATGACTGCATTCAAAGCCACACTGGAATTAAAGGAGCAATGAGTAAATATTGGGATTTTTGACATGTTTCAAACATTAGCAGAGACTGAGAAAGAGAATGAACCAAGCCCTTCTTTCTCCCAGCTGATACAAGATCACCTTCAAAAGAGTTGAAGCATTACTTCTCAACCACAAAAGACATCTGAATTAGAAAGAATGGATCTACAAACCCATTTGTTAATAAGCCATTCTAGAAGAGGATGAGATCACAAATAAAGGTGCCCTTAAAAGTATATTTGAGACAACTTCAAATCCCCATAAATTCTAGATTAAAAAGGCAGAATATCCTGAGATTGCCACACAAGCACTGAGAAGCCTGCTTCCATTTCCAACATCCTATATTTATTGTGATGAAAAGTTTATCTTCCTTGCTGCTAAAAACATTTGTCATAAACTTTTAGGAGAGGCTATAGTTCCAAAGGTGGCATGTGTTCGTCCTTTGGCTAGCAATTAACTAGATGAACTGATGAAATAGCAAAGGGTATCTAGGTAGAACTGTTCAGATTAATGAGTCACCATGGTATGCCATCCAGGTTGACAAGTCCACCAATATGGACAACAAGGCAACAGTGGTCGCTTTGTAAAGCAGGGTTTTCTGCAGTGACAGCAACCAAAACAACATTACAGAATAGACTGGACATAAGTAGCTCACTTCAGGCATCACTCTCTCCCATTACCCCCAGATGGGACCATCCAATTGCAGGAAAACAAGCAGAGGGCTCGCTCACACTGATTCTGCATTATGATGAGTTGTATAATTATTCCATTATATATTATAATGTGATAATAATAGAAATAAAGTACATGATAAATGTAATGTACTTGAATCATCCCAAAACCATCTCCCTCCCCCAACTTCATCCCCAGTCTGTGGAAAAATTATCTTCCACAAAACCTGTCCCTGATGCCAAAAAGGTTGGGGACTGCTGCTATAAACATTTTTCAAATTCTTAGGCCCTAGAATGGAGACAAAACCTCCAAAGAATCAAATGGAACTTTAGAAATGAAAATGTAACCCTTGCTGATGTCTGAACATGACACAGTACTGGCATCTCCTATATTTCTCTTATTTTTTAAAGCACTTAGTTCCAGGTACTCAAATTCATTCTACCCTGTAAGTGCATCATCAATTTTCTCACTTGAAAATAAGACTAATGCTTAACTTATTTTGGGAATTAATGAATAAGTACACATAAAATCCCCAGCAATGCATGGCACAAATGAGTACCCAACAACTTGACATCCAGACCTGAAATTTGTGACAGTAAAAGCAGAAGAAATGTGTATAACTTGAGAGGCATGCAGAGGTGGTGGCAGCAGCAGAACCGAGGTTCATCAGAGCTGGCATGGGTTGCAGGATGACTTGGCTGGCCACTGTTGGCACATGTGCACAAAGCCTATTCAACTCCAGTGTTCCAAGCTGTTTAACCACATTCAGTACACTGTGGGCACCGCGTTATCAGAAAAAGCCTGCCAAATCCAAGTATTTAAAAAAAGCACTCCAAGTGGGCAAGCAAATAAAGAGGCTTTTCTTGAAAGAAAAGATCATTTATTGAGATTCAATAAAGCAATGTAGTACAGTTCTTGCAATTGCTTACACATTTGCTGCCATGTTGGTATAGCAGCTTTACTTAAAAACTAGGACAGAGCTCAAGACTGGTGCATCTGGCCAGATGAGGACTCTAGATTCTGTGGGACTAGACATGCATCTAAATCACACTGCATCAAGAGAATGGCCACATGTAAATTTACATTCCTTCGCTAATAAATAAGCATATGCAAAGAAGCAGAGTCTATTTCCTCTCAAACTGATATGATCTTTTTACCACTTCTCACAAACCCCCTCCTCACCAATCCATCCCCATACTAGATGGGTGGCAGGACTCAGAAGGGGGTCTAAATTCAGTATAATCTGCTCATCTCTGGCTAGTCCAATACTTTGAACATCTTCTTCAAATACTGTAATCTGTCAATGTTTCTTTGCATGTCTCAGATAAACATTCAGTCATTCAAATTTCTTTTCTGTGCCCTGTATTACTGTAAGACAGTAGCTTACTGTATCACTGCCTCTCCAAGGCAGAGGAGAGGAGAACTGGCTCTCCTATCAAAACAAAGTGCTCTGGTTTGTCATTTCCCCCTGCAACAGACAGAGTATCAGGATAAGTTCCTTCCAGACAGGGAACCAGTAGTAGGCTTGGTCCTCTGCGGGGGCTCTTTCTGCTGTTGTTGAATTGGAATAGTGGTAAGCATGTCCTGTCCTCACCTTCATACTGTGACCCTGGTCATTCATCTCTGACTGCTACAGAGTAAATGTCTGCACTCACCCCCAAAATTTATATGTTGTAACCTAATCCTCAGTGTCATGCTATGTGGAGGTGGAGCCTCTGGAAGGTGATCAGGTCATAGAGTCAGGCTCTAGTGAAAGGGATTTGGGTCCTAATAAAAGAAACCCCAGAGAGCTCCTCTGCTGCTTCTGTCATGTGAACATGTGACAACAAAATGACTACAAACTGGGAAGAAGATCCTCAATAGACACAGAAGTTGCTAGCACATTTATTTTGGATTTGTTAGCCTCCAAATCTATGAGAAGCAGATTTCCATTGTTTATAAAACAATCCATGGTAACAAGGACAGAGTAAGACAATGATCTTGAAATTCCTACAAACGAATTCTTTCTAACCTCAAGCCTCTAACAGTCCCTTAACCAGGACACATAGACACTACTTAGTCTCTTACACACTTCAGATGGGTCCTGAGGCATGGAGTACTCCTGAGGCTCCACGTGCTTCCTGCTACCACCAATGCCATCATTCCTGCAAATCCTGAAAGTGGCCAGCTGCACTGCATGCAGAACCCGAGAACTGGATTAACAGGGGAATCAAATGGCATGGTGAGAACAAGAATGAGAGTGAGGCAAGAGAAAACATTCATTCACACTATTACTGTAACACATTACACCACAAGGAGATGAACTGTGTTTCTCTTAGACAAAAGCACAGTAGTTAGTCTAAACTTCAAGACTGGACAGACCCTGCTCCTTTTTCATTGTTCTACCCCTAGATTCCTGGAACACAAAAGACTCTCAGGGCTTTTTATGCTTAAAAACTGTAAAGACATGAGAAATAAAAGTGTTGTGTTTCAAATATAGGGTGAAATCAAGCACAGGTAGTACACAAGACTTTTGAATATCTGACTTTATTCTTCCACTTGATATTAAAACAACCACATAGCTGCATTTCTAGTTCCTCACATAATCCTAACAAGTATCTTACAATTACTCCTTTTTTATTTATATAAATATTCAAATTGTAACTACAGGTATACATAATTTCAACTCCAGTTACACATGTATTAAGTTCCTTAAAACGAGGCATCACACTGACTATTTCTGTATAACCCACAGTGGTGCATATAGAATGAGTTCTCAATACTGTATTGGAAAATTGAAGAACATCTTCTAAGGCCCTCTTGGGAGGCAGAAATCAACACTAAATTTAGCCTAAAATTTCTGAGACCTCCCTCAAAATGATCAGATTACATACTAAAATCCCTTGTTCATGTAGCTAGAGATGTAGCCCAATCGGACAGCACTTACCTAGCACACACAGGGCCCTAGGTTTGATGCCTAGCAAAAGAAAGGAGAGCAGGACAGGAAGAGACATAAAGGATAAACATTTTATGATTCCACTTACATGAGGTAGCTAGAACATGTAAAATTCTTACAGATGGAACTAAGTAGATTAGAGGTTACCAGGGACTAAAGGAAGGTAGAAATTGGGAGTTACTGCTAAATGGTTATAGGCTTTCTGTTGAATCTAATCATATTACATCATAGAAAATAATTTTGTTGAAGAAAATAATAAGAAAAGTGTTGATGTAAGTAACTTTGGAATAGGCACAGTGTGTTAGACTAAAGACAAAGGAATTGTGCATAAGCACATACTGTAGTTGATAAAGGTATTTTACAAAGCCATGGGTTCACAATTCTGATGCAACTATAAAATATATACTGTAATTAAATAGTTAAGTACATAGATGGCAGATAATAGGATACAGATTTTTTTTCTTACTTTTGCACTGGGAGTTTATAAATAAGTGAGGGGTGGGGACTAGAAGAATCCATGCAGTAATGGATTTGTGTTGCAGACATCAGTAAGATATATCTAGTCCCAAGGAGAAATATCTCTGAATTGGTACATATACACAGGTTAGGGGACACGCACACATCTTGTCTGCTGTGTCCGCTAGCAAGACTTGGTCTTTCTGGTGACTGTCCCCGTTCTGAGAAATCTCATGTCAACTCAGGCTTGATCCATGGGGTTTACAAATAACAAAGTCACTTCTGTTAACCCCGAAAATTCTGAAGTTTTAAAGTCTCCCTCCCAGGAACCTGGGACTAAGGCCATCCATGGGTATTCATAGTCATTATTATGTTACCATCACAGATGATGGAACTAGTAGGCAAAAACATTAATATTTACATTAATTAAAATATTTATATTAACTGCATTCCCAATGGTTAGAAAAGAGGTAAACATACAGAAAATATGAAGACTAATACAAACTTCATCAGAGAGAAACTACAATTTCTTAGATGAATAATGTAATGAAGAAGAGTTGGGCAGATTAGATATTTCAGAAGAAAAGATGCACAAAATTGAAGACAGAAGTAACTATTAAAACTAAAACATGAAATAAAAACCGTAAGGGGGCAAAAACAACTTCATTGGGATAGTTGCATACATAACTGAAGTCCTCCCCACATACAAAAAAAGGAGTAGATGTTTAAAGATATCATGGCCAATAGTTTTCAAATAAAATGAAAAATAACTCTCATAGATACAAGACATTCAACTGAGACCCAAGTTCAAGAAACAACCCCAAACTAGGCAAAGCACATCACAACCAAATTACTTAAAACCTGTGAAAAAGAGAAAGAGAAAATCTTAAAAGTAGCCAGAAAAGAAATACCTACATATACAGAGAATCAAAAGTAAAGAGAAAGCAGCCTTCTTGTTAGAAAGACACAAGGTACGTGACACTGGAGAAAATTCCTTAATGCTTTAAAGGACAAAAAGCAACCTAAAGTTCTTCACAGTCAAAAATTTTTCCAATAATTATGGTGGCACACACCTATAATCCCAGCACTTGAGAGAATGAGGCAGAAGGATGGCTGGAAGTTCAAGGCCAGCCTGGACTACAGAGCAAGACCCTGTCTCAAAAACAAACAAACACAAAAGTTTCAATAAGATGGCAAAATAAAAAACTTTTCAGATATATAATATAATATAATATCCACTAACTGTCAGCTATAGAACTTTCATAGATCCCTTTTATCAGTTTAATGAAATGCCCTTCTATACCTAGTTTGCTGGAAGTTTTTATAAGGTTATTAGATTTTGTAAGATAGCTGTGAAGAAAGCTTTTGGAGACTTGGTGGTTTTCAGGTGCAAAAAAAAAAATGAACACTTTTTGCCTCTAAACAGGCCATGGCTGATCAAGCACTTGACAGCATGGTGCTGCCACACATGACACAGTCACCAAGTCCAGGTAATATCAGAAGCAGGGCAGACACAAACTCAGTCTGTCTGCTGTTTACACACACACACATACACACACACACAGCGTATAAGTAAAATGAAATAAATACATGTGTGTGTTTGCCAAATTAATATACATGAAGTAGAAGGTCAAGTAAAGGTTTTTCAAAGTTGAAACATGGGAAGCTGAATTGGTTCACTTGCCACAGCTGGGAAAATTCACAGCGTCACTATTCTCTACTCTGGAGGAGCACAGAGCTGCCAGGCCAACTTCCACTGTTGAGAGATCTGAGCAAGAACTCAAGAGGAAGTGCTGAAGACTGCAAATTATTTTTGTGTTCATGGACCTCATCATCATCAGTTTATAGACTATTTGTTATATAGTGAAAGAGTAAGCAGATTTGATTTATTTTAATGCAGGCAGATGGCTTGGTCATGGAAATTGTGAAGAGATTTACTGAGCTGCTTCATCAGATCAAGGACATTATGGAATTAAAGGGCTCTGAGAGTCCTTACTGGTCTAGCTTCCTGTCACTCACAACATACTTTTTTTTTTTTTTTTTTTTTTTTTTGGTACTGGGGATCAAACTCGGAACCTTTCGCTTTCGAGGCAGGCACCGGAACCACTGAGCTAAATCCTCACCCCCTCAACATTATACGTTCTTATTAATGAGAAATACAGAGGCCCACCAGCCTAATGGAGCTGGGAGGGGTGGAGCGGTTGCAGGCTGACCAGGACCTGCTTGCTCCAGCTTGCTCGACGGGCACCTCCAACAACCATCCACCCCACCCCAGCCTCTGGCCTTTTGGCTGTGCAGCTACTTGGTTACACAGTACAGAGGCACAGAGGGAAATAAAAGCCATTGTACAGAGCGGCAGAAGTGAACAACAGAGAGAGCGCCTGTCTCAGGCTCCCTGATGAAAACAAGCCCACTGGAAAAGTGAAGGGAATCTCTGCAACAAAGGTACACCAGACCACCATGGTTAGTAAGTTGGAGGGATCATCAGCTCCCATCGGAAACTGGACTTTCTTCAAGGGAAAAGCAGCTGAAACCTGCAGTAGAAACTTGCAGAGTGCAACCCTGCAGGAGGACAGGGAGCTCAACTTGGGACTTGCAACCAGAAATCTGCCTGAATCTCATGGGTCTGGGACTAGCTTACTGAGACTCATTGACTTATAATGGCACACTGCTGCCCTCGCTGTCTATTGTGACAGCAGAGACATACCCTGAAGGAGGCCCTTTATTTTTTAAAGGTGATCGATTAATAACTACCACAAATTGTCATTCTCTAAGAGGTATTTGATGCTATGGTGTTGCTGATTGTATGACTGGGGCTAAGGTGTTGTGATTGATCTAAACAGTTTTCCTTCCTGGTATAATGAAAATGAGATAGCCTCAGAGTCATTAGAGACTTAAAACCTAAAGACCAGCTATATCTGGAAGACACCTCTGAGAAGCAATCATTCCATAAGGGTTTTAAATACAGCAACAAAGATACTTACAATAAACAACTTCAAAATATCAACCCAGGAACTAAACCAAGGACAATACCAAAAAAAAAATGAGAAGACATTTAAGCAAGTCACAAACCCAGACTTCCACCCCACAAAAGGCAATTCCTAGGGAAAATGAGGTGCAAAAGTCTGATAATCAACCACCTGGACACCCTGAACTGATAGCACAGGAAATAACAGAACAGATGAATGAGGCTCTAGAAAAATTCAAAGCAAAAATAATCTCCCAGATAACTACAGAGATGGTGAGCAGAGTGAAAGACATGATTAGAGGCTCTACAACAGAAACTGATAAAAAAAAATAGATGAGCTCAGAAACATGCTGGAAGCCAGGAATGCCCAGCATCAGAAAGAAATGGAAACCATGATCACTCAACATAAGAAAGAAATGGAATCCATGAAACAGATTCAAAAAGATATTCTGGAGATTAAAAACTCCACTGAAAGCATGCAGAGCAGATTAAGAGAATCTGAAGATAAAATATCAGATGCAGAAGACAGGATTGCAGTGAAGGACCATGAAAACAGATTTCTTAAAAATAGTAAGGGGCCATGAGAAATCAATTCAACAGCTGCTAGATGATGCAAAGAAGAATAACATAAGACTGATAGGAGTCCACGAAAAACAGGAGAAAGTACAATTGACATTAAAAAAAACTGTTCACAGAAGTAATAGTAGAAAACTTCCCAGACAGAGGAGGAGAACTGGACATACAGATAAGTGAGGCATATAGAACTCCACCCAGCCATGATCAAAAAAAATCTACACCTAGACATATGATAGTCAAGATCCCAGAAACCCAACAGAAGAACAAAATCCTACAGGCAGTTAGAGAAAAGAAACAAATCACCTATAAAGGAAAGCCCATCAGAATCATGGCAGACTTCTCAACACAAACCCTCAAATCAAGGAGAGCCTGGAGTGAAGTATTTCGAGCCCTAAAAGAAAATAACTTCCAACCGAGACTGTTGTATCCTGCAAAATTATCTTTCAAAATCGATGGGGAAATTAGATACTTCCATGACAAAGAACACCTGAGAAATTTCATGAACACCAAACTAGCACTCCAAACAATTCTAAGCAATATCCTAGAAAAAGGCAATGAAGGTCACAACTCCATGAGGCCCAACAGAAGGAAGCCACCAGGCAAGGTAAGAAACTAAAGGGAAAGGGGGGAAAAGAAATAAGAGCCAACAACAATAAAACAAAGATGAGTCAATATCTATCAATCAAAAGAAGTAGACTGACAGAATGGATTAAGAAGCAAAATCCAGCAATATGCTGTATACAAGAAACACACCCAACTCAAAAAGAAATCCATAGACTGAAAGTAAAAGGATGGAAAATGGCTCTCCATGTGACAGGAACCCAGAAAAAAGCAGGGGTAGCAATCTTATTTGCAGACAAAGTAGATTTCAAATCAAAACTAATTAAGAGAGACAAAGATGGTCACTACATCCCTGTGAAGGGACCAATTCAAGAGGAAGAGATGACAAGCCTAAATATATATGCACCAAATACGAATGCCCCCAACTATACAAAATAAATATTAATGGACATAAAAAACCAAATAAGCACTAATACAATTGTAGTGGGGGACCTCAATACCCCACTATCACAAATAGACAGATCATCTAGACAAAAAATTAACAACAAAATTCTAGAACTGAACCAAGCTATTGAACAAATGGACTTCATAGATATTTACAGAGTGTTCCACCCCACTAAATCAGAATACACATTCTTTTCAGCTGCACATGGGTCATTCTCCGAAACAGACCACATGCTAGCTCACAGGACATGTCTAAGTCAATGTAAACGAATTGAAATTACCTTCTGTATATTATCAGACCATAGTGCAATAAAATTGGAGATCAATAACATGAGAAACTGCAAAACTCCCACAAACACCTGGAAATTGAATAACAACCTCCTGAACAACCAATGGGTCACAGAGGAAATTAAAGAAGATATTACATAGTTTCTACAAGTAAATGATAATGCCAGTACAACATACAGGAGTCTATGGGACACAATGAAAGCAGTTCTATGTGGGAAATTCATAGCAATGAATGCCCATATTAGGAAAACAGAGAGAACTCAGATAAATAACTTAATGCAGAACCTCAAACTCCCAGAAAAAGAAGAGAATAACAAACTCAAAGCCCACACAAGTGAGGAAATTATAAAGATCAGAGCAGAAATCAATGCAATGGAGACTAAGAGAATGATACAAAAAAATTAATGAATCAAAGAGTTGGTTTTTAGAAATAAATAAAATCAATAAACCTTTAGCCAACCTTATCAAAAAAAGGAAAGAAAAGACTCAAATCCATGCAATTAAGAATGAAAAAGGGGAAGTCACAACAGAACCAGCAGAAATCCAGAGGATCATCAATACCTACTTTGAGAACCTGTACTCTAATAAAATGGAAAACAAAGAAGAAATGGACAGATTCCTAGATACATATGAATTGACAAAGTTAAATGAAGAAGATATAGAAATTCTAAACACCCCAATTACAATGAATGAAATTGAAAAATGTAGTAAAAAATTTACCAACAAAGAAATGCCCAGGTTCTGATGGCGTCACTGCTGAATTCTACAAGACATTTAAAGAAGAACTAACGCCATTACTCTTTAAACTCATCAAGGAAATTGAAAGGGAAGCAAGGATTCCAAACTCATTCCTGGAAGCAAGTGTGACTTTGATTCCAAAACCAGGGAAAGACCCAACCCAAAAAGAGAACAACAGGCCAATCTCCCTAATGAACATAGATGCAAAAATCCTCAACAACATACTGGCAAACAGAATACAGAGCGTCATCAAGAAGACCATACACCCTGACCAAGTTGGATTTATCCCAGGGAAGCAAGGATGGTTCAATATTCATAAATCAAGAAATGTAATACACTATATTAACAGAGTCAAGGACAAAAACCATATGATCATCTCAATAGATGCAGAAAAGGCATTTGACAAAATCCAACACCCATTCATGATAAAAACCCTACAGAAAATTGCAATAGAAGGTCTTTATCTCAACCTGACTAAGGCTATCTATAAAAAACCAACAGCCAACATCATACTAAATGGTCAAAAACTGAAAACTTTGACGCTAAAATCAGGAACAAGACAAGGATGCCCACTATCACCACTCCTGTTCAATATAGTTCTGGAAATATTAGTCACAGCAATTAGAAAAGAGAAAGACATGAAAGGAATAAAGATAGGAAAGGAAGAAGTTAAACTGTCATTATTTGCTGATGATATGATACTTTACATCGAAGACCCAAAAACTCTACCAAAAGACTTCTAGACTTAATTGACAGATTCAGTAGAGTAGCTGGATATAAGGTCAACACTCAAAAAACAATAGCCTTCTTATACACAAATAGCAGACTCACTTAGAGAGAAATTAAGGAAATAATTCCTTTTACAATAGCATCCAAAAAAAAAAGAAATATCTAGGAATCAATCTAACAAAGGAAGCAAAAGACCTCTATGCTGAAAACTACAGCACCCTGAAAAAGGAGATCAAGGAGGATATAAGAAAATGGAAAGACATCCCTTGGTCCTGGATAGGAAGAATCAATATAGTGAAAATGGCCATACTTCCAAAACTGCTATATAGATTTAATGCAATCCTGATTGAAATTCCAACAATATACTTCACAGAGCTAGAGAAAGCAATCCAAAAATTCATTTGGAACCAGAAGAGACCTAGAATAGCAAAAGCAATTCTGGGCAACAGAGACATGGCTGGGGGTATCACAATACCCAACTTGAAGCTATACTACAAAGCTACTGTGATAAAAAACAGCATGGTACTGGCAAAGAAACAGACCCGAGGATCAGTGGCACAGATTAGAAGATGCAGAAACAACTTCAGACATACTCAGTCACCTCATCTTTGACAAAGGAGCCAACCACCCTCATTGGAGGAAAGATAGCCTCTTTAATAAATGGTGTTGGAAAAACTGGATTTCAACCTGTCAGAGATTAAAACTAGACCCATATCTATCACCATGCACTAAACTAAGATCTAAGTGGATTAAAGATCTAAATATTAAGACAGAAACACTAAACTTGCTGGAAGATAAGTTAGGTAGAACTCTTGAAGATACTGGCATAGGAAAACACTTTATGAACAAAACCTTAGTAGCATGGGAACTAGCACAAAGAATCAACAACTGGGATTTCATCTTATTAAAAAGCTTCTGCACTGCAAGAGAAACCACCAACAGAGCTAACAGACAACCCACAATGTGGGAAAAAATTTTTAGCAGCTGTAACTCAGACAAAGGGCTACTATCTAGAATATATAAAGAACTGAAAAAAATCAGACACCCTAAATTCAAAGACCCAATTCAAAAATGAGCATCTGAAATGAACAGACAGTTCTCAGACGAAGTAACAGCAGCAAATAAACATATGAAAAATTGTTCAACATTACTGGTCATTCGAGAGGTGCAGATGAAAACAACACTGAGATTCCACCTCACCCCAGAAAGAGTGGCTGCTATCAAGAAATCAACCAATAACAAATGCTGGTGGGGGTGTGGAGAGAAAAGAACCCTTCTCCATTGTTGGTGGGAGTGCAGACTGGTACAACCACTGTGGAAATCAGTGTGGAGATACCTCAAAGAACTAGGGCTGGAGGCCCCATTTGACCCAGCTATTCCCCTGCTGGGTATTTTCCCAAAAGAATTAAAAGAATCATACCACACAGATATATGTGTATCCATGTTTATAGAGGCACAGTTTGTAATAGCTAAAGCTTGGAAACAGCCCAAGTGCCCATCAACTGGAAACTGGATAAAGAAGATGTGGGGTTTTTTTCACAAAATGGATTACTACTCAGCCATAAAGAATGAGAAACTAGAGTCATTTATAGATAAATGAATGCATATTGAGACCATACTCAAGTGAAATAAATAAGACACACGTGTAAATACTGAACAGTTTCTCTAGTGTGAGAAACTGAGTGTAAATAAGGATTAAAAGGATTAGTAACTAATAATTGATACTTTGAAACAGGAAAAGGTCCAAAGGGGTAGGGGTGGTGGGAGGAGATGAAGAAAGGAAAGAATGGAAAGGAAAAATTATGAGGAAAGAAAAAAAAAAGGAAATGAACTATGTAAATAGGGAAGGGTGGAGGGGTGAAGAGCGCACAGGGAATGGGGAAAAAATAAGAACCAAGATACATCATGTACAGGTACAAGCACTCAATGATAAATGTAAACGTATTGTAAACCTAAAATGTACCAATAAAAAAAAGAGAGAGAAATACAACTCAGCGCTCTGAGTTCAATTACTGTAACGAACAGGCAGCACACAAGAGCACAACTTATTTGTCCAGATAAGTGCAAATGTTAAGACTGAAACTACACAGGTACAGATTGATCAAAATGCATTTTAGTCCCCAAAATAGTTACAGGCAACTAAAGCATATCTTGCTTGAGGGCAAGGAAATAAAAAATGAAGAATAAAAAGTCACAATCCAGAAAATATTTTTATAAAAGTGAATCAAGTTTAAGTTGCTATAACTATTTTGAGGCCCAAGAACCATCTCTTATCAGTGTGGTTTAGTTTTAGGAAAAATTTGATGATCTAATAAAGGATTCTAGTTAACAAGACAACATAGTAGGCAGTGAATTTATGAATCTTGGAATTTTATTTTAGTCCTGCCAATATGACTAACTGCCCATTTTAGAGACCACATGGATTTGTATAAAAATATCCTCTCTCATGAAAATGCAAAAAGAACAGCTGGAGAACACTATCAATGCCACAAAACCTATCAAGGACAGAAAATCAGAATGAAGATGTGCCCTAACCACATCTCTCAGAGCTTTCAGATTAAGTATCATTTTCCTTAATAGAACTTGCAATATTTTTAAAGTTTGTGGACTTTTCCGTTTTAATAACAGCACTAATAAAATAGCTGTATTCTTTGTGTAACCTAGAAGAGATAAAATGTAGGCACCATGTACCAATAAAATTTTTTTTTTAAATGTAGACCCCTATGCCAGCCTAAAGAAAATTCATTATCAGAGAAATGCTGAGAAAGTTCACAGAAATCAAGTAAAAGGATGGGTGACACTGATTGTGGTACAGATATGATATTTACCACATTTATGGCCTGCTTCAACTGACCCTCTCATAGCATAGAGGATCTGTCCATGATAAAAAGGATTTAAAAGAAAAAAGACGTACATATGTAGCCTTCACCAAAGTGAGCCAATATCAGTTTTAAAATAAAATTCAAATATTACTCATATTTTAACCACTCTTTATAATCTACAACAGATGATGATCGTTTTAATTCCTAGAATAGAAATCATCATAACATCTAATTACATTGATGGGAGGCGGGCAAGAGGAAAGTCAAGTAACTATTTTAGGGGAAAAAAAAAAAAAAAATATATATATATATATATATATATATATATATATCCAGCCATATAATATCTGCTGCTTATGTTACTACCAATATTCATACTATTAGGAACTATGTCTCCCAAGGCTAAAAGATTCCCAGGGCAAAAGCTGAAAGTGAACAAGAGGTTACCTAATTTAACACAATCATTTTGCAAATGAAAGCAGGCCTGGAGCACTGCTACCTGAGATATGCCCAGGTGGCTATGTCTTGGATGAACTCTCATCTCCTGGCTTAAATTAGGGAAGATCCTTACAACAAAAATTGCTGTTAACTAAACATGTGCTGCATGCCAGGCACTATGCAGGACACTTTATAAAGATGTCAGATTTCATTTAACTTCGTTCTTTTCAACACAAGAGAAAAACCATCTCCACTTTACAAAATAAACTCCAGCTTGGAGTATTAAATAATACTCCTAAGGTCTTATGGCAGAGAAATGGCCAGTCAGGAATTCAAACTCAGTATGTCTGACTATAAAAGCCCCAGAAACTTTTGCACAATGCTGCTGTTTCCCCCAGAACATTAAATGTGTACATCCAAACAATTCACCTTGGACAAGATGGACTCAGAAATACTATACAAATGTATAGGTTTTATGTCCAAAAATGTTCACTATAATATCAATATCCAAAACTTAGAGACAACATAAATGTCCAACAATAGGGAAACAGCTAAATAAATTATGGTATATACTTGCTATTAGATACTGAACTGGTACTAAAGAATGAGGTACACCTACATAACAGATGTGGTAAGATACCTATATGAAATTGTTGTTTTAAAAATAGATTGTAGAACAATATCTATCCCATGATTTAATTTTAAAAGAAACATGATTTCAAAGAGGCCTGAAAACATGCACAGTAAGCCTGGGAGGGTAGATGCAAGGTATGAGTCACTTCTTACACATTACTGCACTGTTTGAGTTTTTAAACCTAGAATGTTTTACCTTTGAAATTTAAAAAATTATAATACAAAGTAAAACCTTAAATGAGTTCATTATTTATTTTTAAATTATGCATGCAAATACTATTGAATGTCTTCCCAATTACATATTAATTGTATGCCCACTTGCCTCTAAATCAATTTTTTAAAACTCTATATTCTTTTATAGTACACTGACATTTCAAGCATACTCGATGGACCCACAGGGCTCCCCAGATCCTTTAAGAAACTTTATAGGTTAAAAACTACTTTTCTTAACAATAGCAAAGTTCCATATGCTTTTTTTCCTGAGTTGATATTCGCACTGAAGATATAGAAGCAGTGGTGGGTGAAACTCCGAACATTTTATCACAGATCAGGGCCTTGGCATTAAATTGTACAAGTAGTCACTGTAGCCTTCACTATTATACACTTACAGTTTAAAAGGAAAATCCAAAAGGGGTAGGGGAAGTGGGAGGGGTAGGGGAAAGGAAAAAAGGGAAAGGAAAAATTATGAGAAATGGAAAAAATGGAAACAAAGTCTTTGTAAATAGGGAAGGGTGGAGGGGTGAAGGGAGGGCAGGGGAATGGGGAAAAAATAAGAATCAAGATACATCATGTAAAGGTACAAGTTCCCAATGAGAAATGTAAATGTACTGTATACCTAAAATGTACCAATAAAAGAATTTTTAAAATAATAAATAAATAAATAAAAGGAAAATCCAGCTTCATTAAAGAATGCCTTTGATGGGGCACTAACAATGATTTTACTAAGTCTTGAATTTTTCTAATATTCTGAGTCACGGAATGGGTATTATAAAACATTAACCACGTACACTACACATCACAGCACTAGTGCGACCCTGTGAGCTCAAAGCTAAGAGGACCTGTAACCATTTTTAATAGGTCAGCAGGCTGACTTGAAAGAACAACTACAAACAGATTATGGTCATTCAGATCTAACAATCTGAAAGACACTTTCTCAAAACTGAACAACCTTATACTATCATTGCAAGGGAAATAACTAACAGTGGTTTATTGCCAATTATAAAACTGGAGCAAATATTAAAATTTTGGAAAACTCTGTTATTTGATACTGTAAGCTTAATAGCTTCACAATGCTGGAAGAATGTTCTGATGAAATCAGTGGTGATGTTAACAAAACAAAATTTTTTATATTCTACAAGAGATTAACATACGTAAGATATATATTAACACAGTGAATCAATGTTTTCCAGTGACCAACATATAATATTTCAAAAATCATGCATGGTAAAAGGACCATTCAAATTACAAGACAAACCAATAGATTTTAACATACCGAGAAAGAAATACTGGATGGTTTCCTATTCCACATTGCAACTAATCTTTCAGAAAATGCCACATATCATATTTTGGTAGGATATCAAAGAATATCCAAAATTATTTGAAAATGCTATCAAAAATATTACATATCTGTATGAGGTCAGATAGTCTTCATACACTTCAACAAAATCAAAATAACATATCATAATAAATGGGATACAAAGGCAAATATCCAGACATTTAAGAGATTTCCAAAAATGCACAACAGCAATACTAATATTATTTTGTTTGGGGGAAAAACACACTACTTGTCATAAATATATTTCATTTATTTAACATTTAGTGAATTCTCTTATTGTAAGTAGATCAGTTTTTAAATGTTCTCACTCAGTTTCTAATATGGTGAATACCAATAAACATAGTCCACACAAACAAAAGCTCTTTGAGAGCCTCAATAATCTTTAGAGACCCAATAACCTTTTTTTTTTTTCTTTTTGGTACCAGGGATTGAACTTGGGTCCTTGGGCTTGCGCAGCAGGCGCAGCAGGCAGCAAAACCACTGAGCTAATTCCCCGGCCCCAATAACCTTTTGTCAGAAAGTCTGAGGATCTCTGCAGTATACTAAACACATTTTCAAATGCTTTGCATGCTCTCTTAAGTAGTGGCTAACAAGATCAGAGATAGCAATCTTATTTACCCAACAAGCGTTAAGTGAACTGTACTACAAGCTTTCCTAACCAGTAAAAGCCTTAAATGCCAGCGTAATGTGCAGATGTTAACATCACAATAAATGATGTTTGCCACACTGCAGTCTCTGTTCTTCCCATGTATTTTGTGTTCTGGCAAATGATCTTTGCCAATGGGGGCTGGCAGAGACTATATAACTGTTAGTGATAGTCCAGAACCATAATAAATGTGTGCTGGCCGCTGGTTTTTAAACTATCTTAAGTTCATGATTGGGGAGTCAACTATGAAGAGATAACTTCTGACATCTGGAAGGATCATAAACACTGCAAACTGAGATGACAGTTTATTAGGGTATAGATCATAGCTGGCATAAACTATGAATGTAAATATGTAAACTTCAAGAGAAGGGAAGGGAACGGGAGGAAAGATAATGGCCAGTCTCCACTGGCAGAAGGTTATGATGTCTCCCACATGGGGCTAATTTAGTTAATGCTCCTGTTTCTAAAGAATTATCTCCAACGATGTGCAGAAGAAGAGGAAGAGCTTAGATTACTACTGTGTTTTGACTTCTAGTTATAACATACAGGACTCAAGCCTAAGAATACATACACCAGATACGGAAATGAGAAACTTCAAGGTTCACAATGGAATGCTAACAGCTTGAGATAAAAACATAAAGCAAAACCTACAGAAAGGTTATAAAGCAAAAACTACATAAAGCAAAACCTTCAGAATTCTTTAGGAAAAAAAATATTTCAAAGAAGGACAGCGTCAAAGTTTTAGGATTACAGATAAGCTAAGAATCAACTTTAAAATGTTTATAAGAGTGATACATTTTTAAGTAAACTTTTAAACAAGTCATAGAATATTTTTTAAAGCTATGAAAATAGATGTCTATCATCTCTTCCACAAAGTATATACTAAAACTTAAGGATGCGTTGCAGTTGACAAAGTCACATCACTCTCAAAAGAAAATTCAAACAAAAACCCAATTTTTCTTTGAAAAAGAAAAACACAAAACTCTTTTCAAGTAACCCAAAAACACAGAAGTACCACCTATATATCTGTAAACATTCATTTACAAGTAGAGAAAATCTATATTACACAGCTAGTCATGGAATAAGGAGCCAATAGCTAGCAATAACTATGTCCACACTCCCACACACTCCACCAACACCCACATTCTAAGGTGATTTCTGGGTCTGCCTGGTTGGCTCTACATGGCTTTTGCTTGTTTGTTTGAATTAATTCTGCAACAAGTAGAGCTGAATAACAACTGGAAGCAACGGGAATGACTGAATTACTTTCTTAGAAGAATATGACACTACTCAAAAAGAAAAGAAAAATCCTCTAAAATGGGAGAGAAAAGTAATGGTGGAAAGAGGAGAGAAAAAATCAACATTAATCAACACTGAGAACACAGGAAAGAGAATTTACATATGAACAATCAAACTTTGGGCAACGGTGGGGAAAGGGTTTTTCTAAGTTAGGACTTTATTATGCTTCCATTTATGTGATCAACTTTGGCCTGGATTTAAAATTCTTACAATTTTTTAAAGTATCGGACTAATGAGTTCCTTTTAGACTGTCCTGGAAATAACTGTATTACATTAAGGTTGAATTCACAATGTCATATTGTGCTATTACATATCTGTCACCCTGAATTAAAAACTACACTGACTTTCCAATCCCACACATCTATTACACTTTAACCATCTAACCCCAGCCCTAAATCACTGATTCACAGCTGGTGAAGATTCTTCCAAAGTACTCAATGTCATGCAAGATTTTCCTGAACTCAGCACTCTAGGATTTAAATTTCTTTACCAGCAATAATTCTCTAAGTAAAAGTATGCCTCTAATGTTAGTTTTCTCTCTCTCTCTTTCTCAAGCTCAAAAAAGTTAACTGGTAAATGAAAACAAACCACTAAGTAGGTTTTTTTCAAAGGACTTTTGAATGAATAGACTTTGTGCCCATTGGCAAATGTGTGTTGGTTTAATCCTATACTGGAAACACATTAATTTTAGTGATGCTTATTAAAATATGATTCTTCCTCTAATACATGAATGAGGCACAGTTGCACCACTTCTGTCTCCGATAATCGCAATGATACACTGGTAGCAGATCAGTGGTTGTGTCTATCATTTATAAATTAGGAAACAATTACATTTTCTCTCTTTGACTTCACTTTCTAAAACTTCAAACCATTGCAAATGTAAACTGCTACTATGGTCTCTTCCTTAGAGGACAGCAAATCTGATACACGAGGATCAGTTACACAAACTTTCAAGAAAGAAAAAAAAAAATCCTTCCCACAGTTTAATAAGATAAGCTTAACCCATGAGTAAACTAATTAACGCTCCACTTTTAAGACTAAACTCTAATCAGATGGCTTTTTGAACACCACCCAAGAACTGACAACCTCTTTTAAACCAGTTGCTCCCAGAAGTATGAGCAGGAGAGAATTTCAGATCCTCCAGATGGTCAGGAGGCTGCTGCTCTCAAGAGTGCCAGCGAGTACTCCTGGAACAAAAGAGAAAGGTGAGGTGTCTGTGCCTACTGCAAATGACTAGAAATGCCCACCTCTCACCTCAAATTGCTTAAAATACTTAAAAGGTTGAGTATAAATTGCGACCATCTGTCCAGATAACAACAGATTTCAAATCCTTATTCCAAATAAACTAGTTATAGAAGAGAATTTTAGCAGAACACCAACAACTTTGCCAAGCTTCTCCCAACTCCACAGGTACTGCCAATCCCTTGTTTTGTCTCATTTACTGCACTAGAGTCCTGTGCATCAGCTCAGCCCCTTGACACTAAATCACACGGCTTAAGTATGAAGGCTCACAGGAGACTTTTCATTATAAATGTTTCTATTATCAAAGTACGAAAACACATTTGAAAATGTGCCATTTGCTGTTAATGGGTTGGGGTGGGGGAGCAGAAACAAGAAAGTCCCTTCCACCTACTGCATCATTACCTTTGGGACTGACAACAGTTCTAAGGGTAACATTTTTTTAAATGAATGGTGATTTAATATTTACATTGCTTCCTGACCAGTCCATGTTGAATATATGATGTGTTAAAGTTGTCTTCTCTAAAATTTTCATACAGTAGCTGTAACCTTCCATGTAGGTCAAACCACAGATTTTTACTAAAAAGTGAATCCTTCCAAAGTATTTACATAATTAAATGTACAGCTAAGGTATTGAAGTTTACAATAATTTTTTCAAGTGCCATTTAGAAGGTTAATGTTTTTTATTTTCATTTTATATGGTCTTTTCTTTCTTTTTATAAATTTTCTCAAATGTCACTTGCTATTTCAAGGAATCAAAGTATAAGAAACACTAGATGCTTTTAGTCCACTGGTAGAATGATACAGAAGTTAACTTTTCTTCTAGAATACGCCTGCACTTTATCTTTCATATCTGTCTTTCAGGGGCTTCCTTTGGCTAAAGAAGCCTAGCCACTCCCTACTATGGGGCAGTTCAAATTCTACTCGAGGTCCAGATCAAAAGACAACATTTTCATAAAACGTTCCTTGATATCACCATAATCATGCATTGTAATCATGGTTGTATATTCCCTGCTTTATAAATTATTTGTGCATGCTCACGGCTCACTTTAAAACTGAAAACTCCTAAAGGGCTGCAGAAAAACTCCAATGCATCTGTTTACTCCACTACTCCCTTTCCCCACCAGATACCCAAACACACAGAGTGGTAGCTTTGTAAATATTTGTTAAACAAATGAACACGTTTTTGTGGGTAAAAAGTGTCTCTATGGAATATATTATCAAAAAGGCTGAAATGTCCTTGTAAGCCTTTAAAAACATTCTCGTATGGCTTAGAAATAGTTCTGCTGAAAGCAAAAGAACAAATCAGATGACCTTGTAAGGCTGATTCTGTGAATTACATCAACTCTTTAAAAGTACTGCCTAATAATTCAAAAACAAACTTTACACAAATGCTATTTACAAAAAGAGACTAAAAATATATTGTAATATATTATGTTTAACAAGATTTTTCTACCAAAACTTTGAGCCTCTTCTCATGGTAATATCTATAAAGTTTTCAATTATGCTCAAGGATTAAATAAAAAGACTATTCTCTTATACACACATGAAAGAAATGGAATAGAGAGAAAACACTGGCCCACTGAAATGGTAACAGGACAAAATTAATTTGGAAGCACAAGTTCACAAAATGTACACATTGATGTGACTTTATTATCTGTATACTGTCACTAAAAATATACGTACTGAACTCCAGGAAAGTTATCTATAACTATGATGATTATACCTTCACTAGCTGCTGCAGAAGAGGTACACAAAAAGTTTGGATATTCTTTTCTGTCCTAATAAATCTGTACAATTTAAACTGACTGAAATTGGGTTACCTCACAATCTACCAGGCATATAATCAGTTCAAATGAGGTCATAAAATGACTGGAAACAATACTGGTATCTCCAGAAAGAAACAGTGTTAACCATAGTAACCTATAAATCACCAAACCTGCTTGTTAAATAAAAGGGTTAGCGAAAACCCTTCAGCATAAATCTCAGTAAACCTCAGCAATCAGTTAAATGGGAGAGAAAACTTGATCCCCAGCACAAAGCACACACAAAAGCAGACTGCAGTTTATACGGTGAAAATCAAAGTCTCCTACGATGGCTATCCTGAGAAAAGAAAATGTAAGAAAAATTGGAGTGGGAAATTAAATTTTAATAATAAATGTTTTTAAACCGTTAACGAGAAACAAAGATCAGTTTGGTGTCCTAGTGCTGTTACAGTCTGTGTATTTTGCGAGACAATTCCTTTAGACATGAAGCTAAAGTGTAAATAACTGTTTTCTAACGTAATGCACCACATTAAATGAATTATTTCTACAACAAATATTTTCAAAGCGTGCGCATGCTTCTTAAAGGTTATGGTAAAGCTTCAATTTGAAGTTCTCCAGCAGTCTCGGGTAAGGGAATCTGATTCTATGTACTGTTTCTAGCTGGACGACGGAGTGCGAGAGTTCCGTTATCTCGAATCCAGGGTGAGCCAGGCGCTGCGGAGGAGCGGAGCACCTGTGCGGCGCGGGCGGCGGGGACGGGGAGGGGGACGGGGACGGGGCGCTCCCGCAGGGAAGTGGGCTCCCATCCCTGCCCGCGCGGGCGAGCTCGGGGACTCACCGTGCAGCGAGAGCAGCAGCAGGGGCGCCAGCCCGCAGACCCGAGAAGTCATGCCGGCAGCCGAGGCGCGGCGGGCCTGGGGCTCTCGGGCAGCCCGGTCCTCCCGACCCGCCGCCCAGCCGCCAGGACGAAAGACGCGCGGAAGCGACGCGGAAGCTCCGCGGCGGAGCGGCGGTCAGAGGTGCCCGGGCCACCTCGCGCTGCCCGGCCCGCCGGCCCCCGGAGCCCGGGGAGCCACTCCCCCAACTCCCGCCCGGCTCTCGGGCCGCGGCCCCGCTAGCCACCGCGCCGCCCACTCGCCCGCTAGGTCTCCAGGGCAACCGCGGCTCCCGCGCGACGCCTGGCGGCCCCCGCGGAGCAGCGCGCGCAGCTGCCTGGGCCACCTGTGCGGGCGCAAGGAGCCTGGGGCCGACCCCCTCCCACGGGCGTCAGGGTGCCTCCCGCTAGGAACCGCTCGGCCACGGAAGGTGTCCGCCAAATCCCCAGAGAGCCCCCTCGAGGTGACCTAGCAGCCTACATCACAGCCAACGTCTTTTCTGCTGCAGTTTTTGGGTCCCATTCTATGTGATCATCTCACTTTCAATCTTCTCTTCTGAAACCTAAATAATCTGAAAGAACTTGACTCTTGCAAAATTAAAATCGAGGCTTGCCCTATAACTCTTATGGTTTATGGATTTGTCTGGATACCCTTTTGCCCTTCTTCCCTCAAAAGAGCACGGAGACCGTAAAATGCTCCTAGCTCCCCTTTTCTGTCAGAAACTGCCATCTTCTCTTGTCTCTGTCAGAATTTATGACAACTTCAAATATTTTTTAATTTCCATTACAACATTAAAGCTCTCTTAAATCAACATTTAACTTTTGTTGGGGTAGTTGTTACTTTAGCTGGGTTTTACTTTTTGTTTCTTGTTTGTTTTGCTTGTGCTAGACCTTCAAACTTTCTGAAAGTGTTTGACTTTAGTCATTCTCTAACTACATCCTTCCTTATAAAGCCTCACCTTCGTAGCTTTTCTGTTTAGGTCTCTGTTCTGTTTTCTAGCCCATAGTCACTCTGCTTTCACACCCAATCTGTGACTTCTAACTTTTAGAGTTTATCTGTCCAGACACTGCCAGACCATTTTTGCTCAGTTTCTACAGCAGCATAGACTGGGATTGTTGGGGCCATTCAGAGCTTCTTAGGTCTCATCTAGCAGGTACAGTCCTCACAGGGCAACTCAGATTCAAAAATAGGAAGCACAGAAGAAAGGCAAATATGTAAAACGTTTTTACAACATACATTTGGACATGGATTGGAAGATACATGGAAAAATTAAAATAAAATCAAAATGGTGCAATTTAGATGTACTTTTTCGTGTTTTGAAAATGTGAGTGTTACATTTTCAAATAAGGAAGAAGCATATTAATCATTTTTAACAACAATACATTGAAAAGATAAATTTTCATTATGAACTACAAATGCCTCACTTTGCTCACTGCTTCACATTTGTCTTTTATGCTATGATACCACCAGCTAACTTGGTCACATCCTTTTAAACTCCAGAGCACAGATTGGATTTTTCTTTTCTCCTTTCTTGCACATATTCTCGCAATCTAGTCCAGTCCCAAGGAGAGCAGATAAGCAAAATAAGGAGAAAAGGAAACAAGCTGAAAACTGTTAAGTACTACTCAGAGCATTCGCTCTGCTTCATCACAGCCCCTGGATTTAACTGTATAGATAGAATATTTATTTTTTATTAAATAACCTAATAATTTAGGCTTAAAAGCCCTGATAAAGCAAGTTGTGTCAATTCATCAAATATTTACTAATTGCATTATGTAAGGCACTGAGTTGAAGGTTAAACACAAAGCATAAGATATGATCCCTACCCCAAAATACTCAAATAAGGTCTTCATTGTACCTAAGATATATATGCATTCTGCTGCCGTGAGCTGCAGAAAAACAAGTTCTCCTGTCTCTGTCACTGCAATGTACCTCTGCATTGTCTAATGAGAGCTGGTGAGGTATTGAGAGGACAGAGTGTTCACAATTTGGTGGAGGGAACCCTTTTAGTAGAAGTGTGACTTCTGAAGGGCGAGTGGGGACGATCAGATTTCAAGAGGCAATCTGCTGCACTGAAGCTTGGGGCCAATGAACACAAAGGAAGCAGAGCAAGAATACTGGAAACTCCAGGTGCTGGACACAGAGGCTTTCAATAGTGTACTCCCACGGGACATGAAACAAAAATATGGTTTTTAATTCACAGAGATAATACCACTGCATGTACTTTCAGTAGATTTATTAGTAATGACTTTCACTAGCCTTTTTATCCTAATTTGCCTTCTGATCACAGTAAAATTTCTTTAAATCCCTTCAGTAGTCTGAGTCATGAACAGACATCACACATTATAAATTATAAATTTCAAAGTGCTTTCATGGTTATTATGTAATCACGACAACCCCAGAAGGGAAAAAGGTATGGATTATAATGTCCTCCTCACATAGGATTATACTGAATCTTGTATTAGCTTTTCATCATTGAGACAAATGCCTGCGAATAAGAACTTAAAGGAGGAAAGAGTTATTCTGGCTTCTGGTTTCAGAGGTTTCAGTTCATGGTTGTCTGGCTCCAAGGTAGAAACATCATGGTAGAAGGGCATAGCAGAAGAAAGCTGCTCACCACATGGCATCAGAAAGCAGACCACAGGGAAACAGGCCAGGGACCAGTTATAGTCCCCAAGGTACCACCCTATAATCTACCCAGACACATCCAGAAGTATCTTTTACTAATCTTCTAGGCATCTCTCAAGCCAATCAAGTTAATAATAAAGATCAACCATTTTAAGTGTCAAAGAGACCAAGCTACAGGAACTACAAATACCAGTAGGTAGAAATAGAACAAATGTCTTTTAACGTTTACTCTATAGCCTTTTCTACCACATCACAAAGTTTTTTCTTTCATCTCTAAAGACCGACACTTAAAGACAGCCTAGTGTCTTAAAGCTGTCACCAAGAAACACTGAAGTTGCCTCACTCTACCTCACCCTCACCCCACCAACACCCACCCTCCACCTTAGTAACAGTAAAATTTAGATGAGATTGACCCTACTCCCACCTGTAGGTAAGGGACAACTGGTCTAACTTACCAAGAAAAAATTAGAAAACGAAATGACTGGGACGAAATGACTTGGTAAAGAGGCTGCTATTGTTGTAGTAGTAATCTTGCCACACAACCATTAATGACATGGGAGTAAAGTCAACGTCCAAATACTTGAATATGTATTACTCAAATTCAAATTTTAAATCTAGACATGCTTTTCTTCTTAAAATGCTAAATGCTGGACAATTTCTTTCCACAATCAGTTAATTTGCATTCAAAATGGAAACTTAATTTATTGTTAGCTCAAGAGAATCATAATTAAGGAAGGGATAGAGGAATTATAAGGCTTTCCAAAGCTAAATATAAATTATTTTTAAATTACTCATCTTAAATTATTAATAGTTCAGTTTCCTCTCCATTCATGTACATAAATTAAAGGTTAATTGCATTTAAGTTTTGCTTGATATTTGTCTTCGGGGTGTTTTTTATTATACCATCATTCTTAAAGTCAGGAGAGACTTGTTTGGTTCTTTGGGCCAGTGATTCCTTCTGCAACTATTTTAATACAGCAGTTTAGAGCCAGATATTGTCTAGGGTAGAACTTGGTCCTTTTAAAAGTAAACCTTGGGAGGAATTCTTCCCCATTTCCCTTTGTAAAGAGTACGGAAAATCTCTAACAACCCACAATGTGGCAAAGAAACAGACCTGAGGACCAGTGGAACAGATTAGAAGATGCAGAAACAACACCAGACACACTCAGCCATCTCATCTTCGACAAAGGAGCCAAATACCCTCACTGGAGGAAAGATAGCCTCTTTAATAAATGGTGCTGGACAAATTGGGCTTCAACTTGCCAAAGATTAAAACTAGACCTATATCTCTCACTATGCACTAAACTAAAATCAAAATGGATTAAAGATCTAAATATTAAAATAGAAACTCTGAACCAGTTGGAAGAGAGCTTAGGTAGAACCCTTGAAGACATCGGTGGAGGAAAAGATTTTATGAACAAAGCCTCAGTTGCCCATGAACTAGCACAAACAATCAACAAGTGGGATCTCTTCTTATTTAAAGGCTTTTGCACAGCAAGAGAAACCACCAGCAGTGTGAAGAGACAACCCACAATGTGGGAAAAAATCTTCACCTGCTCTTCCTCAGACAAAGGTCTACTATCTTGAATCTATAAAGAACTTAAAAAGATCAGACCTCCCAAATTTAAAGACCCCATCCAAAAATGGGCATCTGAAATGAACAGACATTTCTCAGACAAAGAAGTAGAAATAGCAAATAAATACATGAAAAAATGTTCAACATCACTGGTCATTCAAGAGATGCAAATGAAAACAATGCTGAGATTCCACCTCACTCCAGAAAGAATGGCTGCTATCATGAAATCAACCAATAACAAATGCCGGCGGGGCTGTGAGGAAAGAGGAAGCCTGCTCCACTGCTGGTGGGAGTGTAGACTGGTGCAAGCACTGTGGAAATCAGTATGGAGATACCTCAAAGAACTAGGACTGGAAGTCCCATTTGACCCCACTATTCCACTGCTGGGGATCTTCCCCAAAGAATTAAAAGAATCATACCACAGTGATATATGTGCACCCATGTTCATAGCAGCACAGTTTGTAATAGCTAAAACTTGGAAACAGCCCAAATGCCCATCAACTGGAGACTGGATAAAGAAAATGTGGTTTTTTCATAAAATGGAGTACTACTCAGCCATAAAAAATGAGAAATTAGAGACATTTATACCTAAGTGAGTGCACATTGAGGCGGTACTCTTAAGTGAAATAAATAGAACACACATGAATAAATTCCAAATAGTTTCTCTGGTGTGAGAACCTGAAAGTGTAAATAAGGACTAAATGTATAATAGGTAATGTGAAATAGGAAGAAAAGGGGAAAAAAAGGGAAGGAAGTGGGAGGGATAGGGGAAAGGATAGAAGGGAATGGGATTAATATGAGAAAATGGAAAAATAGGAACAAAATCTTTGTAAATAGGGAGGACTGGAGGGGTTGAAGGGAGGGTTGGGCAAGGGTGAAAAATAAGAACCAAGAGAGACTATGTAAAGGTGCAAATTTCCAATGATGAATGTCATTATATTGTATGCCTAAAATGTACCAATGATTAGAATGAATAATCGATAATGTAAAATAGGAAGAAAAGGTCCAAAGGGGTAGCGGTAGTGGGAGGGGCAGGGGAAAGGAAAGAAGGGAAAGGAAAAATGACGAGAAATGGGAAAAATGGAAATAAAGTCTTTGTAAATAGGGAAGGGTGGGCTAGGAATGGGGAAAAAATAAGAACCAAGATGCATTATGTAAAGGTACAATTCCCAATGAGAACATAGTTGTGTTGTATACCTACAATGTACTAATAAAAGAATTAAAAAAAAAAGAGTATGGAAAATCTCTAAAATAAAGGAGTAAAGACAAAAGTAGTGAGATTCCTTAAGTAAGGCAGCAAGCTAACCAGCAAATACTTATGGTATGCTCGCATCAGTAGATGATTTAATATTTTAAAACATCTTTCTCAGATTTGGAGTAATTTATCCCCTACATATATCAGTAGCTTAGTCTCTCTGAATCTATCCCTTTCTATCCCTCCAGCAATTCTAGCTTGACAGGATTTACACAAAGATAGAGCACAATCTCCACCCACCTCCCATAGCCCAATTCCTATCACTGTTGTGAACATTGTTAAAGAAAAGTGTCACAAAATTTTCGTCTGTTATGGGAAATATTACCTCTTTTCCTTGAAACCCTTTCATGTGAACACAATTTTTTTAGGTGAAGTTTTTCTCTGAACGAGGCATAACAAAATGCTATTGAGATTATTCCAGTGACAAATTTAAAATAGTACTGCTGTCTTTAAGACTTGACAGGGGCAATAACATAACTAGCATTTTACATGTCACCTAAAAATTTTGTGTAGTCTTTTTCTTACAAGAAATTTTTTGGGCAGGGCTGGAGATCAGACTCCGGGTTTTGTGCATACCAGGCAAACTCTCTAACACTAAACTACATCTCTAGCCCAAATAATATATTTATAAATATTCTGCAAAGTCTCTTTTCTCACTAAGTTAATCTACCTGATTTTACATATTGAAATATAAGCAGTAATCTTAATGTCTTCAAATCTGATGTTTTCCACAGAAGTTTAAAGTTCAGACTTTATTTCTGTGTGGACTAGAGACCTTGATTTAGCAAAAAAAAAAAAAAGGTAAAAGTATATTTTTAAAATCTTTAGTGTATTGATGAGTGCTCAATAAAATACAATACAGAAAAGTCCAGCCGAAAGTTAGATGAAAAATACCAGTCTTCTACACAATTTATTCTCAACACAGCATCCAGAATGATCTCACCAGCTCCAATCTGGTCACTTTTCACCCAAGACCTTCAGACAATTTACATCTCAGAGTGAAAGTCAAAGTCCTTACTGCATATTGGCAGGTCTGAGTTTTCTGTTGCTGCTGTAACAAAATACTTTAAAGAGTGGCATAAATCAACACTGGTGTATTTTCTTACAGCACTTGGTCACAAGTCCCAAATAGACTTGGTTTGCTAAAATCAAAGCATACAAGGAGTGTGTCATTTTGGAGGACCCATGAGAGAATCCATTTCCATCTGTTTTCCAGCAGAGCCTCGCTTTCTTCTCTTGGCTCATGCTCTTTTCTCCATCTTTAAAGCCAGTGAAGTCAGACCAACCTCTGCTCATGCTGCCAGCTCTCTGACTCTCTTCTGCCTCCTTCCATATTAAAGGATCCTTATGATCACTTTGGGCCCACTTAGATAAACAAGGATAATTTTCACATTTCCAGGTTCCATCTGCAACCCCAATTCCTGTTTGCCATATAAGAACCCAGATTCTAAGGATGAGGAAGTGGGCATCTCCAGAGGCCCTTATTCTGCCTGCCACCTGGCCCACCTGTATCCAGTTTCCCACGAACTCTCTGACCACGTCCTACAAGGACTTTGCCAATGTTTCTTAAACAAGTAGGAACATATTTGCCTCAGGGGCTCTGGAATTGTTCTTTCCTTGTATACTGCTTATCTGTCTTTTCATTTTAAGGGTCTTTTCTCATACATCACCTGAAGTAAGGCCTTAATTGACCATTCCATCTAAAATTAAAAGTTTAAACACATATAAAAATCCTCTTCCCTGTTATATTTTTTCTTAGCACTCCATCACTCACAAATTCTATTATTTTACTTAATAATCTTATTTGTTTATTGTCTGCTTTACCTGATACAATCCTTGAGGACAGCAATTTTAATCTAGCTCAGTCACTGATAAATCTCAACACTTCTAACAGTGTATGACACATAGTAGATACTGAATAAATATTTTAAAAATATTAATCAATGAATGAGGTAAACCTCAAACAATGAATCATTCAGACCACATTATATAACCACAATGATATTAAGTTAAGCATCATTATAAAGACTTGTGCATTTGAATATTAATAAAAGCACATCTTAATATTTCAAAAACAAGAAATCACGAAGAAAATTAAAATCTATTTAGAAAAACAAAAATGCCTCATATCAAATCCTGTAATGTGCAGCTAAAATGTATACTTCAAAGAAAACTTAAAGCCTTAAATATTTGTATTGGAAAAGATGAAAGCCTAAATACAAATAAATTACTGCATAGCTTAAGAATTTTGATAAGGAAAATAGGATACTTACAAAGGAAATAGGAGAAAAATAATAAAGGGGAAATTAATAAAATACTAAACAAACAGTACAGAAAATCAACAGCCAAAAGTCAATTGAAAATGAACCAAATACTACTGAGTCTAATTAATGTTAAAAATGAGGAAGAGAGAGACCTCGAATAATATCAGAATAAAAAATACAGCACTACAGATGTCTCAGATATTAAAAAGATAAAAATAAGGAATAATTTAGGACCAGGGATTTAGCTCAGTGGTTCAAGTACCTGCCTCATAAGCGCAAGATCCCAAGTTCGATCCCCAGTATCAAAAAATAATAATAATAATAAGGAATAATTTTATTCCAATAAATTTGAGAACTTGGAAGAAATGGATCAAATCCTAGGAAAATATAATTTACCAATACTTGCTCAAAAAGTAAAAGAAAATCTGGGTCATCCTATATAATTAAAGTAATTAAAACAATAGCTTAAAATCTTTTCGCAGATAAAAATCCAATCTTTATTAGCAGATTTTACCACATTTCAGCAAACAACTGTCTTTTTGCAAACTTTCAAAAAAAATAGAGATGAAGAAGAAACACTCCTTTGACTCATTTTAGGATCTTGGTGATACTATATGTTGCATATCAAATATTTACAAAAAATAATAAAAGAAAGAAAAATAGCAGCAGATAAATGCAAATGAATGTTAGAAAACCAAATCCAAAAATACATAGGATATTGCATCTCATCAACTAGATTTATTTTAGGACATTGTTTAAACATTTGAAATCAATCAATCTAATTAATTATATTGAGATTAAAAGAAAAAAGCATATGATCATTTCACTAAGAGTCCACTGAAGAGGGAAGGCTTTGAAAAACCTGGCCGCCACTCTCAGAGAACAGTAAAACCAGATGGAAGAACTACGGAGTAGGGGATTACTTTTCATGGCAACACACTGCTTAAAGAAAGAAGATAACACAGTTAAATCCCTACATCTGGGCTCATGGCCAGAACCGAAATCCACATACTTTCTAAGAGTGTGCCTCAGAGAATGCTATCTCTTGAAGATGCAGGGTTGAAACAGCTAAGACCATATAATCAGTTTCAGAAATAAGGTCTGCAGCCTCTGTCACTGCCTCACTTCTTACCGTGCCATGTATACATTTATAATTTTAACTAACCTTTCTGATTCTTTCCTCTCCCTGTAGCCCCTATTTTAGAATATGATGTTAACGGACAAGTTTACAGTTACTCCACAGACTAAGAATATCAAGCCGGAACAATCCAAGTAGAAGAAGAATGGCTATCGCCACTGGATTAAATTCTAGAAACAGTAACTGACAAAACTATGAGTTACCTCTTAATATTGAGTGATTTTTTAAAAATTCAAAATAAGGATACATGTATCTTTATTGGTGGATGTTGGGCATCCAATGGGTAGGAATTTTTTTTAGTGCTAAGCATTTTTTAAAACTGCTTAACATCAAAGGCCTCTTCCAGTGTTCAAAGAATTAGCCAAAGTTTGATTCTCAGTGGAAAAGAAAGCCAAAATTTCTTCTCTACTTCTAAGAATCCAGAATGCTATTACATAACATTGTGATAACGAACCAGACTCCATCTTGAATGCTTGTGCTTGGACAAAGCACCCAAAGCCCACATCTTTTTTGACAGTAAATTTGGTGCAGGTGCAGGATGTTTTGTAGCTCACCTAGTGTGTGAAACTTCCTTTTGCCCCCCCCCACGAACCTGGCATGGTTCTGCTTCTGTAAAATTCCATTTGCTCCCCCTCTGGAGCCCTCCCCAACTGAAAGCATAGTTTAAAAGGAATAACCAAACTGCTTCTCAGCCATGAGAGAACTTTCTGGGCACCAGCCCCCTCTCAATCGCTGGTTTAATAAACAGACTCAAATCTGATGCAGAGTGTGGCACACCTCTATTGTTCTAACTTGCTCATCTATAACAACATAAGGCTCACCTCTGGAATATTAAGTCTTGAGCAGGCATCATAAAAATTCAGGGAAAAGGAAATGAAAGATATAAAAGTAAGGAAAGGATAAGGGAGAATTGATTCCACTGTCCACTGATGAGAGGCAGACATGGCATTCAGTGCCCAAGGCCAGCAGTAATGGTGGTGCGGGGAGTGTTCAGGAAATCCTTACTGGAATGTTCTTGTGGTATCTTTTCTTTTCTTCTTTTCTTCTTCTTTTTTTTTTTGTTACTGGGGATCGAACTTGGAACCTTGCTCTTGTGAGGCAGGTGCCAGAACCACTGAGCTAAATCCCCGTCCTCTGTGGTATCTTTTTGGCTACCTCACCTCCTTTTGTAGTCCTTTGTCTTCTTCATCTTTAGACTTTCCTTCTTTTCTATAATCTACCCAACATCTTGGATCCTTTCTGCTTTAATTAACCACCATCAGTTTCTGTTGTTTGCAACAAAGAATATTGTCTTTAGGATTAAAGTGTTCTGAGGTTCTTGTCTTTCTAGGAAATTAAGAATACTGATTAACTCTCACTTCAAAAAATAGTGAGGGTTGTACTTGGTTAGTATCATAAGAGAAAATCTTTCTAAGGAAGTAACACATAGGCAAGAACTCAAAAGATAAGACATATCAGAACTAGAAGACAGTGGAAAGATGGCCTCTAGTCTGATGGTGTATATGACCAGGATGTGGATTAGAACCAGTACAGGGTGTATATTTCAGATTTAAATTCAATCCATATTTATGATATACTTCTATGTTCTAAGCACTGAAACTATATTATGTGATTTAACATAAATAATCTCATTCAAATCCTCACAAAAATCCTGTCCTATAAGTACATTTGCCCTATTTTTTCTAAGTGATCCAAGCTGAGATCCAAAGAAGCTTCAAACTGCATGATCAGGATCATACTGCTCTTAAGTAGTAAAGTCCAGGGAATAAGAGCCAAGTTACCTGCCTCTAAGGTCAGTGTTCTTTCTGCTATACTCTGATACTTCTATGTCAATTAGCAACTGGATCAACAATTTGGAACTATCTTTCTGCTACTTTTTAATACATAAAGTTTTGTTTGTTCAGATTTTAGCCTGTCTCTATACCAGTTAATGAACAGTCTTCCTTTAGAGATAATCTTACTCAATTAAATAGATACCACTCTCTTAAAATTAATCTGAAGTTTTACATTTAGTGAGCATGAGAGAGACTAAATAAATATCTAGATTTCATATGCTCTTAATAATAAAATAAGAAATAACCCATAAAAATTGGAATTTAAAAACAGTGAGCTATGTTATGTTTCTATGGTAACACAATAAGGAAAAAAATTAGATGGTCTAAAATATTTTTAATTCCAATACATTGGTTCACAGCTTTAATAACATTTTTATAAAAATCCATACTTATCTAATCACTGTTATTACCAAAATCCACATACTGTCACCATGAACTGCTAAAGTGTACCATAGCAATGGACCCTTGGTTGCCCCTCTGCAGAGCTTCTCAGCCTCTGCTGTGGGCTCAGATCTGCTGCTCACAGGTGTAACCTGACACTGTCTTGGTTTTGCCTGACCTGCACCGTGAGCCTCTCTTCCTGCTCAGGACAGCCTGATGCTCCTGCCAGAGATGCTGGCAGAAAACTGATGGCACCGATGTGTGCAACAAAAAAAGCATGGGGATATCTACCCCGGACCAGTGTAGACTGGGAGTCAATGTCTTCCTTGCATCCTCCAAGTAGCAGATTTTAGCCAAATTTCATTAGGCGCCCCCATGGTTCTGGTATAATCAACAGTAACCAGCCAAGGACAAATGCATCTTTATTTTTCCTCTTCTCTTTCTCACTCTTTCTTCAATTGTTTCTGTTTCCTGAAATTGCTTCTTAAATAAACCAACTATACATTAGCTTTTGACTCAGGATATACTTTCGGGGAAGCCAGGCTGAGATACTTATATTCAGGGTGAATATATGTGTGTGTGTGTGTGTGTGTGTGTGTGTGTGTGGTTTTTACTAAGATTCAATATAGGTTTTTATAAAAAATAAAATTAGCATCCAGCTATTTTAAATTGCATATCAGAATTATGGGAACAGTGTGCTTCTTCTTGTCCTAGAGATTTTGGCAGGTTCCTATAATGTATTTCTTTTTTTTTTTTTTGGAACCAGGGATCAAACTTGGGACCTTGTGCTTGCAAGGCAGGCAGCGGGACCACTGAGCTAAATCCTCAGCCCATGTATTTCTTGATGACTAGAATCAAATAAATATAAAACAGAGCTTTTGTTTTTGAATGTCTAAATGATAAGAGGTTTGCTCAATTTCAGCTGTGCTATATATTTTTAGTATTCTTGAAAGTCAACCTCTCAATGCCTCAACTACCACATTTATAAAAATGGAACATAATTTCTACTTCACAGGTTATTAGGTCAAGAAGGCAATATGTATGAAAATGCCCATTATAGTGCCAGACAGATAATCAGCCTGGCAAGTACTCTCAGTTGCTGTTATTACCAATATAAGTAGAATTGGTTTTATTTGAAACTGCCATAATTGTGATAAAAAATCCATTTTTTAGACTTGGTATTTCCACCTAAAATCTTTCATTGTATTTTGTAGCCATAAGCAAATATTTGAATTCATTTAATATTTGGAATCAAGCTATCTCCACACAATAAACTGAGAAAACCTCTGTAGAGATCTTTGAAAGGAGAGTAGAATACTTCAACTCAACAAATATAGAAAAATCCCACTATGATGTAAGTGGAAACTAAACAATTATATCTTGCAAACTTTGTAATCATAGTATTGCGAAGTTATAAAATGACTGGGTTAAAAAGTTCACCAGCTAAATGACCAGGAATTCCAGGGAGTCCTATTGCTGGATGCCTAACCATTCCTGTCCTCACCATAGTTTAGTACCACCTAATGACATTCCAAACTAAAAACTTTTTGATGGGAGCATTTCTAGAATGTATTGACTGGTGCTTCTATGGAAGCATCAGTGACCCCAGGAATAGTATGTAGGCATTTGTTTCATCAGCTTGAGCCATGCTAGATGTGAGCCCACTCTGCTCTTCCAAAGGCAATCATACCATTTAAACTTCTAACTTCATCCAACCACATTGTCCTTAGAAAATGAGTATTTTAGCTTGTTCTTCCCATGAGGAAAAGGATGAACATGACAGGGATTCATTATCAATATAATTATATATTAATTTTCATTATTGATAAGGTACACAATATAGTGTTTTATGATATCTGTTGAGACTACATCAGTTCCCAGTTTCTGTCCAAGGTACTGGTGCCACATTAAATATCAAAAATCAATAGATCTTTGCCCTTACAAAACCTCTAATCTAGTAGAAAGGCCAGGAATGTATCACATAATCCTGTAAACAATTGTGGCAAGCATTATTAAGGGGAGAAGTCATGTTGTAAGCAGGCCTGTAACAGAATAATTTGGCATAATCAAAGAGATCTTGAAAGAGTTCCCTGAAGACATGGTTTCTGTACAAAGGCAGAGGCTGACTAGGCAAAGGGGAAGTAGATAATCTCTAGCAAACACAGGCAACAGACATATTTCAAAAGAAAAATTTGCCTTTTCAATACCCCTTTTTAATCACATTTTCTTGTAGTACTTCCTCCTTGAGGTCAATGCATGAGTTTTGTTTCACACAAACATAGACAGAACAGGTACCCAGGAAAAAAAGTCATCCCCTGCTTTTGGAGCAATAGTTAGATTTTTGTGGATGTGCAAGATGATTTTCTTTTAGGCAGGAAAGGAGCAAGCCAAATTAAAAAATTAAAATGTCTTTAGCTCAGTGGCACCATGCCTGACTGGTGCAAGGGCAAGGTCCTGAGTTTGATCCCCAGTACAAAAAAAAAATTAAAATGTCTCCCAAAACAAGAACTTAGCATATCAATAAGGGTTTTCATGGGCTTTTTTTTTCATTTCTCATAATAATATTTTACAGCTTTTCAACCCATTTTTTGTTACATTTATTCCTAGCTATGAGATGTTTTGGGTGCTATTATAGATGGTATCTTTTTTTCGAATTTCATTTTCTATTTGGTTTTTACCAATATATACAAAAATTAACTCATATATGTAACTTACTTCCAACTCTCTTACTGAATTCACTTATTGATTCTAATAGCTCATCTATAGATTCCTTTTAGTAGTCTACACAGTCATGTCATCTGAAGATATGTTTCTGTCTGCTCTTCCAATCTTTATTCATTTCTTTTTCTTGCCTTATTGCATTTCCTGACACCTCTAGAAAACATTGACTGGAAATGTTAGTAATAGGGTTCCCTGCCTTCCTAATCTCAGAGGGAAAAATTTGAATATTTCAGCATTTCATATGATATTTCCTAAAGCCTTTTAAATAGATACATTTAACAAAATAAGAAAATTCCATTTTATTCCAAGTTGTCCAGGATTTTTTTTAAAAAATCATTAAAATGTTCTAAATTTTCTCAAATGCTTCTCTGTATTTGATGCAAAAAATAATACCTTCTTTTTCCAGATAATGTGTAAATTGCCTTAATTAACTTTTTAATACTAAGCTACCATTGTGTTTGTAAAATAAATCCCTCTAGCTTGCTTGCTTGCTTGCTTGCTTGCTTGCTTTCTTTCTTTTTCTCTTTCTTTCTTTCTTTTCTTGCTTTCTTTACTGGGAATTGAACCTAGGGCCTTCTCACCAAGCTGAATTCCCAGATTTTTTTTTGATCTTGAGACAGGGTCTCACGAATCACTAAGTTGCCCAGGCTGAGCTCAAACCTCAGCCTTCCAGGGTTTGGGGATTACAGGGGTCCACCACCATGCCTGATGCAATGTATTGCACATTTTACATATAACGTCATTTCACTTTTTAAATGCATTCATTTTCATATGACTAGCTGTAGTTTACTTCCTAACTTTTTTTCTTTCTGCCTTTCTTTCCCTTTGTTTGCTTTTGTTTTTATAATTTCCTTGTTAGCTTTTATAATCAAGGTTATGCTGGCCTTATAAAAAGTAAAGTGTTATTTTTTATAAAACAATTTAGGAAACATTTATTTTACTTCTTATGTAAATGTTTTAAGAATTCACTTGTGGGTCAGCCCGCTGCAGAAAGGCAGCCACCTGGTTCCACGCTACAAAGATGCAGAGGACACCAGACCACCAGACCACGGTACTGAGTCCTGCTGCTCTCGGCCCAGAGGTAGGGGCTTCTGAGCCACCATCCCACTGCTCCTGGTCCAGAGGAAGGGGCTTCCCGGCCATCATCCCTCCTGCTGCTCCCAGCCCAGAGGAAAGGGCTTTGGGCCACCTTCTGTCGCATTGCTCCTGGCCCAGAGGAAAGGGCTTCCGGACCACCATCCCTCCCACCACTCCTGGCCCAAAGGTAGGGGCTTCTGAGCCGCCATTCCACTGCTCCTGGACCAGAAGAAGGGGCTTCCTGGCCACCATCCCTCCCACTACTCCCAGCCCACAGGAAAGGGCTTTTGGGTCACCATTCCTACCGCTGCTCCCGGCCCCTGTCCCACCTCTCCCAGCTCAGAGGAGGTAATCCATGCAGGCGCCAACAGCTCCCCCCGCCCAGTCGAATGAAAAAACATGTAAATAAGTCTCAAAACGAGACTTCCAAATCACCTACAGCAACCACAAAGGGAAATGAGATGGAACCCTCTGATACTCAACCACCTGGACCCACTGAACTGGCAACAAAAGGGGATCTGGAAAAAATGAAATCAGAAATAATTTCTCAGATAACAGGAGAAATTGTGCCCCTAGTGCAAGACATGATTAATAAATCTAGAGAGGAGCTCAGGAACATGATGGAATTCCAACATAAGAAAGAATTGGAATCCATAAAACAGATGCAAATAGATTTCCAGGACATGAAGAATTCACTTGTGTATCTATCAAATGTGGGATTTTCACTATGAATAGTTGTTTTTCAATGGGCATTTTTAAAAAAGACAATAAGTCTTTTATTTCTTCGTCAGCTTTGGTTGGTTGTATTTGGCCCCCAAAAATGTATCCATTTCATCCAAATTTATCCAAATGTGTTGGAGAGGAATTTTTTCACAAGTCTCTCATATTCTGATGTCTATACGATCCATAATAATAATGTCTCTTTTTCGTAATTAATGCAGGTAGTTCATCTCTCCACCTCCATCTCTGTGGTAGAATAGGCATGGGATAACTGTTAAGGCTCACCTGGATTAAATAATACTGATGATCTCCTCATCGCAAAAAAAATCCTTAATTTAATTATATCTGCAAATATCCTTTTACCGAATAGTGTAACAATGACAAATTCCAGGAATTAGGATATTAGGATATCATCATTCATCACTTCACATATCAGTTTGTAGCAGTTTTACCGTGATGTGCCTAGATGTAGTCTTTGTATTTGTCATGTTTGTAGTTCAGTGCAGTCCTAATCTATGGACTGATGATTCCAAAAGTTTTGGGATATTTTTGGCTCAAACTCTATTTAAATGTTGTTTTGCCTATTCTCTATCTTTTCTCTTTCTAGGTCTCAAATTAAACATAGGCTTTGTGAATATGATTCACATGCAGTGGTGGGCTGGTGCCCACCTCTTCATTACAAATCATTTTTGTCTTGCCTCATTGCATGTCTATTAGTTTTTGATTCTATATTGTATTCTGTGTACTAAAAAAATACAAATATCTAAATAATATCAACTATCACAAAAGAGTTTTTCCTGTCCTCTGCTAGCATATAGGATGAGAGGCTGATTACCCCAGTCAAGTTAAGTCCTGAGATGAGTTACATCTGGGTTTCAGTTTTAAGACTCGAGTGTACCTCTGAGTCACTCTGTCACCTCAGGCGTTTTTGAGCTTTTTATTGAGATCCTGGTGAGTTTCCTGCTCTTTGGCTCTAAGAAACTCTGAAAGATCCACCTCTGTCCTTCCAAAATTCTCAGCCTTCATCCTTCTGCTTCCTACATTTTAAAGCCTAGCAAATGTCTTTAAGGAGAGGTTAGCTCTATGTTTATGGAAAGTCTCCCTCTGTGGTGGCTCTTCATTTCCTAAGTATCATGACAGATTTTGCTCTGCCTTTTAGAAGCTTTCAACTTAGCTCCTCACCTACCTGAGCAGCCCCAAAACATGGGTCCTGTGGGAAAAACCAGACATGTACCTGAAGTGTCTCAAGCTTCCTTTTTTCATTCTATCCTTGCATGACACTAAAAACTTTATTCATGTCTCTTTCTCTTGGTGGAGACCCTCTGCCTAAGCCAATGTCCTCTGGGCAAGAAATGACTGTTGTTCATCTACCTGCCTGAGGATGGTTCTTCCCTCTCTGGAGTATTAGTATAATAAACTTGGTTTTAAAGCTCTCTGATACTTTAAAAATATATTTGCAATTTATCTGTTTTTTTTCAATAGAAACACTACCCTGGCACATTGTGCACATCCTATCTGTTAGAAATCTCAATGATTAAATTGTTGAAATATCTCTGGTAGAGTCTCATAAGCAGCCAATCTTCAACAATATTGATCTCATTAAAGAAACAATGACCAGGTTGAGGTCAGGCTGAAGCACTTATGACTCTCTTGGCTTTCCCCACTGTTACATGATAAATGGGCTCCCAACATGCCTATCAAGTTGCACAAAGGAAAAATTAGAAAATCCATAGACTAGAAAAGTATAGTAACAATAGATTATCAACTTTTAAAAAGTATTTCCAGGAGTTCAAATCTTAAACTTTCATTTTTTCTATCATTGATCCAAATGGTATCACTCATCCAATTTTATTTGTAAGAGAGACTGGGAAATGTAGTATTTTTTAACCTGAATACATTATTGCCTCTGCTACACCAAGGGAAGGAGGCAATGGATATTAGGTGAGCAGCTCACCATCTCTGCTACAGTTCCATTCTTATCAATTCTTTCATCTTCTTTCTTATCTAATAAATCCCTGGCCATAACTGTAAAAGAGATCAATTATTTTCTGCTCCAAACACCTTATCAAAAGCCAAAAAAGTGTTTTGCCATTTTACTTTTGCATGCAAGCAGCATGATTTCTCTGTCTGGAGTGGTCTGTTATCAATGAGAAGCAAATAATTTTGCTGGTGACATTGTTTCTACACCACTCAGTTCTTCTTTCTAGTAAGACATTTTCAGTAAATAACTTCTTTACTGACCTATGTGAAACTGCTTTCCAAGATTCAGGCTTTCAAAGTAACTTTTTAAAAATAATTTTTAAGCAGAAAATATTGTTTTAAAATTGCTTTTACTGGGTGACATGATTGAAAAGGACAATGTTATTTATTTTAAAGAAAATATAATAGTCTTTCTTTAGTAAGGTGTATAATTAGAACATATGAGGATATGATTAACGACAATGGTAAGAGGGCAACAGGCTTAAATTTTAGTCTGTTAAGTTGGTAACTAAGACCACAGAAACGACGAGAAAGTGAAATTATTACTATAGAAATTAGTTGAATCAACTTTAAGAATTTCAAAACACTATTTTTTCACTAGTATCTGCATATTTTCATTTGCAAAATTCCTGTTGGAAATTATCCTAGAGGGCAAAGGAAAGACTAGATGGCCATATAACTCATTGAGAATTTATATATGAAATATAGCATAATGCATAGATATTGGTTATGAAAAGAGTTAATTTCAGGTAATAATAAAATACCAGGTCTCTTCCATGATACCCTGTAGGCAGCAGGGCAGGAGGTTTACAAGTGGCAGAAAATCATTGTCAACATTTTCATGGTAAGAAAACCAATAATCAATGTCTTCTTTGGTTCTTTTAGAATAAACAAATAGGATTAGGAAAACTAGCAAAGGGAGAAAAAGAAGAAATCACATACTTGCCACCAATTAAAAAGGTGCTACTTTGTTAACAGTTGCTCACTGTTTCAGGAGGAAAATTTTTCACTTCTCTGATTCTGTCGTCATGGCAATGAGAAAGGAGACCTATTTCTTTCAGCTCTAAAATTCCATATAGCAATGATTCACTGGAGAATGAGATAATTCTGGGAGAAAAAGCAGTGGGTAGGAGGAAGAAACATCTGTGGAAGCCCCACCTAGGTGTGAGGCACTTTGCATCAGCTCATTTAACCCTACCTTGAACACCAGGAAGTATATTTAGTTTACAGAGGAGGACACTGAGGCTCACAAAGCACCTTGCTCAAGGCAACATGAGGAAGTAGTGAAGTTGGAATTCAGATCTTCCTGACTTCAGAGCTCATGCTGACTTCAGAATTCATTCCCTTCATTTATTCCCTTAGTTCTTCTAAGCCAAAAAAAAAAAAAAAAAAAAAAAAAAAGTATAACTTACAACCCCAGGCCCTCAGAAAGAATTTCAGACATGTTTTTCTTACACTTGTAAAAATTCAAAACAATGTGCTTGCTTCAGCAGCACATATACTAAAAATTCAAAACAAAAATAAACTGATCTTCAACAGGAAGGGCTTACTTTTTTCCCAGGAGCCTGTGTATATGGGAATGTCTGGTATTTATACCCATGCCTTAAATAATATATTACAATACTGTTCTAATTGTAAAACGAATATGTATCTGGAATATATGAGAGAAAAAAATACAAAATGATGGGAGTTGAACTGATTAAAAAAAAATAAAAGCTGAATGGTGATATTTTATGCACACTGAGCCCTTAACTACTTTAGGATGATTTAAGTAAGTATACCAGGAGAATCAGATCTTTTGGTGTGTAGCATTCAAATATCAATCTTTATTTTGGGCTTTGTTCTTTCTTTCTTTGTTCTTTTTGTTGGTTAATTGGTTGGTTTGGTCTGGGTTTGGATTTTTTTCCCTTCTAAGGGGAAATACAGCAGTATAGAGACACCTATGGAGTAAACAAGAGCAAACTGAGGACAGTGATCAGGAGGCTGTGTTCTTTCTCTCCACATTTGTACAGGTGGATGGGTTCAACTTCATCTGAGAGCTGAATTAGGACAAAATCAATGGAAAGGTATCAATAAAGGAGGCTCTAAACACAGCTACTTTTTACCTGGGTGGCCAAGTTCAATACAGAATCAGAGACATTATTCCCCCTTTCCCCCAACTCAACCACAGATACATGGAGGACAGCAGGTAGAAGACAGCAACTCTCAGCAGAGCAACACCCTTAAGGAAAGCTCTTAGCCAGGAACTGAGTTTCCCCAGTAGCTTTCAGTCAAGAGCTTTGCACAGTGGAAGAGCACACATGAAACCCCAGAGATATGGGAGAGATGTTTGAGAGTAGAGTAAAGTCCTATTGAGATAGATGACTCTACTATTCTCCCCACCTCAGCTGGCAATGGATGAGGCTTGGACAGCACCTGTCTCACCCCTCCCCTTCATTGCCTTTGGTTCCTCTCACCCTGCAGTGGACTGGGACAGCTTGCTTCAGTGTACTCCCTGGCTATCTAGCTGATCTACTCCAGCATTGCAGCCAGACTGTCAGTGTGAAGCCCCTGCCCTGCTCTGGCCAGGGAGTGAGGAATCTAGGTCCCTTATTTACATACCCAGCTATCACAGCTAGGCTTCCAGCCCTGCCTGTCAAGGACACTGGCTTGCAGCTGCTATATAAGTATCACTCCCCCACAACTTCTCAGGTTTGGTCCAGGAGGGCTCCCTCTAGGGTACTGACCCTCTTGCTGTGCCATACAGATACTGTTAAAATACTTCCGTGGTCCTGTAAACCTGCTCATATATTATTTCTCAGGATTTTCATCCTGAATAATATGGACAGAGCAGTTGACTCAAAGCAAAGAGCAGTAAACACTAAGAGCTATTAGCACTGATCAGGTGCAGAGAACAGCAGCCCTCAAAAACCAACAGCAGAAACCAATGTTCAGTAGGGTTAAGGTACAGCCCTACAACATCTGGCACAAGTCAGCCCTGGAAGTCAGCAACACCAGCAGTAGTGACTACCAGCTGGTTGTGTCAACTGTTGACATCCAACATTAGCTGCTATCACTGGATGACATCAGAACTGCCAGCAGAGCTGCAGTTGGCAGATCACAATTTCTATCTAAATCGAGTAAAAGAACCCTAGGCTGGTTGGGGACACTATGAGAACAGGGAGAGCTAAGAGGAAAGCAAGGCATAAGTTTTACATAGCCACAGTCAGGCTCACAGAAAGGTAAGGCCTTAGCTGTCCATGTTTCATGTTTACAGCTAGAAAAAAATTGCACTAAGAAACTCTTTGAAGGAAATAATATATTTTTTTGAGTTAACATAGCAGTTTCAGGCTTTCCATTATTTATAATAGCTGATTTTGGCAAAATTTGACCCTGCTGTGGTTTAACATGTCAAGACAAACCCAGGAGGTGGACTCATAAATGAGGTTATTTATTTGACTAGTAGGATGTGGTATGTGCTCTATATATGTATTTTATAATCTAATTCTGCAACTATCAATATATTAGCAGTGACACTGATCTATTCCATTTGCAGATGAAGTTAAGGACATAGAGTTTTATTTCTAGAGAATGCTATCTCTGATAGCTCCCCTCATCACAAATCTGTATAAGATCCACAAAAATGTATAAGATCAGTCAGAATTGAGGGTCACAGCCAGTGTAGTAACCTCCTTCTTTGTATTGATTCAGAGGTATGCAGAGCCCAAAGTGCCCAAGCACCTACCTCAACCTCCAGTCCAGTGAAATAATTGTCCACTCCCCCAAGTCAAAGCACACTTCTCTTTGGAATGAAGACTTCTGGGCTAGTAGAACCTAAAGCAGGAAGCAAAAATTTTGGCAGTGCATCACTGGGAAATGAAAAAAATGATAATGTTTTTACCCCTTGATTATTGGACCCACAAATCCTCACAGTAGGTAAAATACTGTCAGATATTAGATTCTAGACTTAGAATCTGCAGCCTAGAGGACATTTCTTCAGCTCTACAAAGTATTGCCACCTGGCAGCAGACTCTTTGCTTATTCAAAAAGCCATTTTACTAGCTGATTGGGATGGTGAGGTATATGATAAAATCAGTAAGTTTCATCACTATAGGCCTATTGCTGTACTTCATTTGTTGTAAAATCACTTCCTTGATCAGAAGTCATGTTAAATGGAACACCATGTGAGTGGGTAGGTATTGCAATAGCAGTTTGGGAAGAAGCAAACTACTTTTTCTGTGTACAGGAAAATAAAAGTCCACCTTGAGAGTAAGTATATATTAGTCAAGTAAGAATTGCCACATCTTCCATGCTGGAAGTAATTTGAGGTACTCAATCTGTCACAAAGTAGGTAGGTGAACAATCAGGGTGTCCTCACAAATTTGCTTTTCACAGTTGTGATGAAAAACATGTCGTCCAGACCGTCCAAGGTTGGAAGAACTGTTCACATAATAAATCCAGTCTAACTTTCTAATCTTCCTTTGGATACCTTCCTCTGTAATATTCCAAGGCAGTGCTGCTATTTTACATGACTTGGTGTAAGACACATTTTGGTCCATATTTCAATCAAGCAACTATGAGATCTTTCTAATCTCTAATTATCAGGCTTAATTCTATCTGCAACCTTAATTCCTCTTTGTTAAATTAAAACTACTGTTTTAACAAATGTTTAAACTATTCATAGATTTCAAAATTAAGATGTGGGTATCCTTTCCTGTTCATTCACCTCACCCACTTCCTATCTTCTTAGCTACTTCTATTTCCTCTCCTGGCCCATTCTGTTCTGCTCAATTCACAATGTTAGTATGTCTGCTCTTTTCAGTCTCCAGTGATCTCATCCATTCCTGTGACTTTAAATACCATCTAAATGATATTTCTTTGGCTGAAGTGTTGCTCTGTTCTTTCCACTGTTGGTTTCTCTGCCAGGGGGCCTTACATAAACACGGTCTATAGTAGTTTCCTATCTCTTCACTCCATTTACATTCCTTTATGGCCCTAATCGTAATTATCATAATTTGAAACCATTTTAGTTGATTCAAGGATTGTTTTTTTGTGTTTTTTTTTAATTCTTTTATTGGTACATTGTAGGTATACAACACAATTACATTTCTCATTGGGAATTGTACCTTTACATAATGCATCTTGGTTCTTATTTTTTCCCCATTCCTAGTCCTCCCTTCAAGCCCTCCACCCTTCCCTATTTACAAAGACTTTATTTCCATTTTTCCCATTTCTCATCATTTTTTCCTTTCCCTTCTTTCCTTTCCCCTGCCCCTCCCACTACCCCTACCCCTTTGGAGCTTTTCTTCCTATTTTACATTATCGATTATTCATTCTAATCATTGGTACATTTTAGGTATACAATATAATGACTTTCATCATTGGTAATTTGCACCTTTACATAGTCTCTCTTGGTTCTTATTTTTCACCATTGCCCAGCCCTCCCTTCAACCCCTCCAGTCCTCCCTACCTACAAAGATTTTGTTCCTATTTTTCCATTTTCTCATATTAATCCCATTCCCTTCTATCCTTTCCCCTAGCCCTCCCACTTTCTTCCCCTTTGCCCCTTTTCTTCCTATTTCACATTACCTATTGTATGTTTAGTCCTTATTTACACTTTCAGGTTCTCACACCAGAGAAATTATTTGGTATTTATACATGTGTGTCCTATTTATTTCACTTAAGAGTATCGCCTCAATGTGCATCCACTTAGCTATAAATGTCTCTAATTTCTCATTTTTTATGGCTGAGTAGTACTCCATTTTATTAAAAAACCACATTTTCTTTATCCAGCCTCCAGTTGATGGGCATTTGGGCTGTTTCCAAGTTTTAGGTATTACAAACTGTAGTGCTATGAACAAGGGCGCATATATATCACTGTGGTATGATTCTTTTAATTCTTTGGGGAAGATCCCCAGCAGTGGAATAGTGGGGTCAAATGGGACTTCCAGTCCTAGTTCCTTGAGGTATCTCCATACTGATTTCCACAGTGCTTGCACCAGTCTACACTCCCACCAGCAGTGGAGCAGGGTTCCTCTTTCCTCACAGCCCCGCCAGCATTTGTTATTGGTTGATTTCATGATAGCAGCCATTCTTTCTGGAGTGAAGTGGAATCTCAGCATTGTTTTCATTTGCATCTCTTGAATGACCAGTGATGTTGAACATTTTTTCATGTATTTATTTGCTATTTCTACTTCTTTGTCTGAGAAATGTCTGTTCACTTCAGATGTCCATTTTTGGATTGGGTCTTTAAATTTGGGAGGTCTGACCTTTTTAAGTTCTTGATAGATTTGAGATAGTAGACCTTTGTCTGAGGAAGAGCAGGTGAAGATTTTTCCCACATTGTGGGTTGTCTCTTCACACTGCTGGTGGTTTTTCTTGATGTGCAGAAGCCTTTAAATAAGAAGAGATCCCACTTGTTGATTGTTTGTGCTAGTTCATGGGCAACTGAGGCTTTGTTCATAAAATCTTTTCCTCCACCGATGTCTTCAAGGGTTCTACCTAAGCTCTCTTCCAACTGGTTCAGAGTTTCTATTTTAATATTTAGATCTTTAATCCATTTTGATTTTAGTTTAGTGCATAGTGAGAGATATAGGTCTAGTTTTAATCTTTGGCAAGTTGAAGTCCAATTTGTCCAGCACCATTTATTAAAGAGGCTATCTTTCCTCCAGTGAGGGTATTTGGCTCCTTTATCGAAGATGAGATGGCTGAGTGCGTCTGGTGTTGTTTCTGCATCTTCTAATCTGTTCCACTGGTCCTCAGGTCTGTTTCTTTGCCAGTACCATGCTGTTTTTATCACAGTAGCTTTGTAGTAGAGTTGCAGGTTGGGGATTGTGATACCCCCTGCCATGTCTCTGTTACCTAGAATTGCTTTTGCTATTCTGGGTCTCTTCTTGTTCCAAATGAATTTTTGGATTGTTTTCTCAAGGTCTATGAAGTATGCTGCTGGGATCTCAATTAGAATTGCATTAAATCAATATAGCAGTTTTGGAAGGAGGGCCAGGGGATGTCTGTCCATTTTCGGATATCATCTTCAATCTCTCTTTTCAGAGTGCCATAGTTTTCAGAGAAGAGGTCTTTGATTTCTTTCGTTAGGATGATTCCTAGGTATTTCAGTTTTTTTGGATGCTATTGTGAAAGGAATTATTTGCCCTATTTCTCTCTCAGTGAGTCTGTCATTTGTGTAGAGGAAAGCTATTGATTTTTGTGTGCTGATCTTCTAACCAGCTACTCCACTGAATTTGGTTATTAAGTCTAGAAGAATTTTGGTGGAGTTCTTGGGGTCTTCTATATAGAGTATCATGTCATCTGCAAATAATGACAATTTGACTTCTTCATTTCCTATCTTTATTCCTTTTATTTCATTCTCTTTTCTAATTGCCATGGTTAATGTTTCCAGAACTATATTGAACAAGAGTGGTGATAGTGGACATCCTTGCCTTGTTCCTGATTTGAGTGTGAAGAATTTCAGTTTTAGACCATTTAGTATGACATTGGCTGTTCGTTTTTCATAGATGGCTTCTATCAGTTTGAGGTAGAGACCATCTATTCCAATTTTGTGTAGGGTTTTTATCATAAATGCATGTTGGATTTTGTCAAATGCTTTTTCTGCATCTATGGAGATAATCATATGGTTTTTGTCCTTGGCTCTATTGATATAGTGTATTATATTGATTGATTTTCATATATTGAACCATCCCTGCATTCCTGGCATGAATCCCACTTGATGAGGGTGTATGATCTTCTTGATGATCTTCTGCATTCTATTTGCCAGTACCTTATTAAGGATTTTTGCATCTATGTTCATTACTGAGATTGGCCTATAGTTTTCTTTTTCAGTTGAGTCTTTCTCTGCTTTGGGGATCAAGGTGATGCTTGCTTCCAGGAAGGAATTTGGGAGTATTGCTTCCCTTTCAATTTCATTGAAGAGTTTAAGCAGTAGTGGCAGCAGTTCCTCTCTAAATGTCTTGTAGAATTCAGCAGTTAAGCCATCAGGGCCCAGGCTTTTCTTAGTTGGTAAGTTTTTAATTACATTTTCAATTTCATTGGTTGATATTGGGTTGTTCAGAATTTGTAGGTCTTCTTTGTTCAACTTTGGTAATTCATATGTATCTAGGAATCTGTGCATTTCTTCTGTGTTGTTCATCTTATTGGCATATAGCTTCTGGAAGTAGGTATTGATGATCTTCTGGATTTCTGCTGGGTCTGTTGTAATTTCACCCTTTTCATTCCTAACTGCATGGATTTGGGCCTTTTCTTTCCTTTTTCTGACAAGGTTGGATAAAGGTTCTTCAATTTTGTTGATTCTTTTGAAGAACCAACTCTTGGTTTCATTGATTTTTTGTATCATTCTCTTAGTTTCCATTGCATTGATTTCTCCTCTGATCTTTATAATTTCCTCCCTTGTATGAGCTTTGGGGTTGTCCTGCTCTTCTTTTTCTAGAAGCTTGAGGTTCAGCATCAGGTTGTTTAATTGGGCTCATTTCCCTGCTATGAATTTCCCTCGTAAGACTGCTTTCATTGTGTCCCATAGATTCCGATATGTTCTATTGTCATTGTCATTTAATTGAAGGAACTGTCTGATTTCTTCTTTAACTTCCTCTGTGACCCATTGGTTATTCAGAAGTGTGTTGTTCACTTTCCACGTGTTTATGAAATTTTTTGAGTTTCTTTTGCTATGGATCTCCAATTTCATCACACTATGGTCTGATAATATACAGGGGATAACTTCAATTCTTTTGCTCTTACTTAAACATGTTCTATGTGTTAGTATGTGGTCTATTTTTGAGAATGACCCATGTGCAGCTGAGAAAAATGTGTATTCTGATTTTGTGGGGTGCAAGACTCTGTAAACATCTGTTAAGTTCATTTGTTCAAGAGTTCGATTGAGTTCCAGTATTTCATTACTTATTTTTAGTCTAGTTGATCTATTTGTGACAGTGGGGTGTTGAGGTCCCCCACTACAATTGTATTAGTGCATATATGACTTTTCATGTGGGTTAGTATTTGTTTTATGTAGTTGGGTGCACTAGTGTTTGGTGCATAGATATTTATGATTGTCATCTCTTCCTCTTGGATTCTTCCCTTTACAAGGATGTAGTGTCCTTCTTCATCTCTCTTACTCAGTGTTGGTTTGAAATCTACTTGATCTGCCAAGAGGATAGCTACTCCTGCTTTTTTTCGTGTTCCTGTCGCATGCAGTATTGTTTTCCACCCTTTAACTTTCAGTCTATGAGTTTCCTTTGGAATGAAGTGTGTTTCTTGTATGCAGCCTATTGTTGGATTTTGCTTCTTGACCCATTCTGCCAGTGTATTTCTTTTGATTGGTGAATTGAGACCATTAACATTGATGGTTACAACTGAAATGGATTGACTTATCATTGCCATGACTTTTTCTTTTTGTTGGGTTCTCCCCCTTTCCATTTAATTTCTTGTCATGCCAGATGGGTTCATTCTGCTTTGCTTCCTGGGGTTGTGATCCTCAATGTCTGTTCCTAGGATATTGTGTAAAATTCTTTGGAGTGCTGGTTTGGTATTCACCAAGTTCCTAAGGTGCTCTTTATCATGAAAGTATCTTATTTCTCCATCTATTTTGAAAGATAGTTTTGCAGGGTCCATCAATCTGGGTTGGAGGCTGTTTTCTTTTAGGGCTTGGAATATGTCACTCCAAGCTCTTCTTGCCTTGATGGTTTGTGTTGAGAAGTCTGCTGTGATTCTGATGGGCTTTCCTTTGTATGTGATTTGTTTCTTTTCTCTGACTGCTTGGAGAACTTTGTTCTTCTGTTGTGTTTCTGGAATCTTAACAATTATACACTTATGTGTAGATTTTTTTTGATCAAGGCTATTTGGAGTCCTATATGCCTCACTTATCTGTATGTCAAGCTCTTTTCCCCTGCTTCCGAAGTTTTCTGCCATTATTTCTGTGAAGAGGTTTTTTATTTCAGTGCACTCTCTCCTGTTTCTTCATTGAGCCCAATCAGTCTTATGTTATTCTTTTTTGCATCATCTAGCAGCTGCTGGATTGATTTCTCATGTTCCCTTATAATTTTGAAGCAATTTTTCTTTTCCTGGTCACTAATTGCAATCTTATCTTCTATATCTGAAATTCTGTCCTCACATTGGCTCATTCTGCTGTGTAGACTTTCAGTGGAGTTTTTCATGTCCTGGAAATCTATTTGCATCTGTTTTATGGATTCCATTTCTTTCTTATGTTGGGATTCCATCATGTTCCTCAGCTCCTGTCTAGATTTATTAATCATGTCTTGCACTAGGGGCACAATTTCTCCTGTTATCTGAGAAATTATTTCTGATTTCATTTTTTCCAGATCCCCTTTTGTTGCCAGTTCAGTGGGTCCAGATGATTGAGTATCAGAGTGTTCCATCTCATTTCCCTTTGTGGTTGCTGTAGCTGATCTGGAAGTCTGGTTTTGAGACTTATTTACGTGTTTTCTGATTTCAACTGGTAGCGCCTGCACAGATTACCTCCTCTGAGCTGGGAGAGGTAGGACAGGGGCCGGGAGCAGTGGTAGGAATGGTGATCCAAAAGCCCTTTCCTGTGGGCTGGGAGCAGCCGGAGGGATGGTGGCCCGGAAGCCCCTTCCTCTGGACCAGGAGCAGTGGGATGGTGGCTCAGAAGCCCCTACCTTTGGGCCGGGTGCAGCAGGACTCAGTACCTTGGTCTGGTTGTCTGGTGTCCTCTTCATCTTTGTAGTGTGGAACCAGGTGGCTGCCTGTCTGCAGCAGGCTGATTCAGCATGTACTGCATGCCTAGGGCCCTCAGCAGGGCATGCACAGACCTGCCTATCTGCAGCAGGCTGCTTTGGCATGTTCTGGGCCACTCAGGACCTCGGTAGGGTGTGCACAGACCTGCCTGTCTGCAGCAGCATTCATTCATTGTTTGCAGAAGATCTCCCCAGTTAAAACCCAGATACAGGAAGACAGAGGTCTTGACAATGTTATACTTCATTGTAATTACCTTAGTACATAGTATAGTGCTTGCTACATACAAGGCACTCAAAAAATGCATAGAATGAATCATCCAATAAGTGAAAGAATGAATAAATGGGAGAAAGAAGGGCCCTCAAAGGAGGCTAGTATACAAATACCAGAAAAATAGAAAGAAAACTGAGAGTATCATTACAAAGCCACAGTAGATGTTATAAAATGTCAAAATATTCAATGTAGAAAAAGATCAGGGTGAAAATTCCATTGAATCTTAGTTGCTCTAGTAAGATATTCCAACATAGCAGAGACAGACCAGCAGCTTGCAGTGGGCTACTGGTAAATGAGAAATGAAAAAGTGGAGAAATATAAGGTATCATTTCACAATTTATTTTTTAAACCAGCACATAATAATTACATATTTATGTGGTATAGTGTGATATTTTAATATGTGTCTATGTACAATGTGTAACATATATACAATGTATACTGATCAAATTTGATTGATTAGTATAACTAGTACCTTAAATTTTTATCATTTCTTTGTGTTGAGAACAAACATAACACTCTCTTGTAGCTATGTGAAATATATAAAATATTTTTGTTTACTGTAATCACCCTACTCTGCAAAGCAACACCAGAGTTTATTCTTCCTAACTGTAACTTTGTACCATGGAACAACCTCTCCCTATCTGCCCCTTCTTCCACCCTCCAGCTTCTGATAACCACTATTCTACTCAGAACTTCTGTAAGATCAACTTTTTTTTAACTTCCACATACATGTGAAGCCATGAGATACTTGTCTTTCTGTGCCTGGATCATTTTACTTAACATAATATCCTCCACCCGATTTCATTCTTTTATGGCTGAACAATATTCCATTGTGATATATGCTACACTTTTTTAATCCAGTCATCTGTTTATGGACTCTTAGTTTGAGTCCATATCTTAGCTATTGTGACTAGTACTACAATAAACATGAAGATTTAGATTTTTTAAAAAATAGTACATGTTTGCAATACATAGTGAATGCATTCATTGTGGGTAGTTGGAACATGTACCTAGCTTTTTGATGTAATGATTTCCTGCACTTTTTACTATGAAGGAAACTAAAGATATCTTCCCTGTGGAGACAGGAAGCAAGTAGTAAAGGAAGGGTACAATTTGTAGGTTCCAGAGAAGGAAATTGACAAAAAGGCTGAGAAAAGTCTAACTTAATCTTGAGACAAAGTCAGATTCTTAGAAAAAGATATGCTATACTAAGTGTGGTGTGAAAAGAGAAATAAAAATTTGTAGATATTACTGAGGACATAATGGAAGAAGAACCACTAACAACATGAAATCTCAAATCAGGGTAAAAATACCTGGTTATTACATGGCAATTCTAATCTCAGACATGGTAAACTTCAAGTTAAAATTAATTAGAAGGACAAAGAAGGTCACTACATACTAGTTAAATAATCCAACAAGAAGAGATAACATTAATAAACATATATGCACCAAATACTAGAGCACCTACCTTCATAAAACAGATACTGCTGAAATTAAAAGATCAAATAAACATTAACACAATCATACTAGGGGATTTTAACACCCCCTTTCTCAAAGAGACACATCAACTAAACAAAAAGCTAATAAATAAATTTCAGAGATGAACCACACTTTTGAACATATGGACTTAATATATACAGAATATTCCACCTCTCTACAACAGAATATACATTCTTTTCAGCAGCACATGGTACCTTCTCCAAATTAGATCACATAATAGTCCACAAAGCCTGATTAAGCAAATATAAAAGTACTGAAATTACCCCCATGCGTACTATGCAACCACTGTGCAGTGAAAATAGAGGTCAACAACAGAAGAAAATTTGGAAAAGGCAAAAGCTCCTGGAAAATTGATAACATACTCCTGAATAACCAATGGATCACAGAAGAAATCAAACAATACATTTAAAAATTCTGGAAGTTAATAACCATGACTGTTCAACTCAACAAAACCTTTGGGACTCTTTGAAAGAAGTCCAAGAGGAAAATTTATTGCAATTAATGTGAACATTAGGAAAACAGGGCAACCCCAAATAAAACAGAATGAGAAATCTTAATACTTGAGAAACAACAACAAATCAGGCCCAAACCAAAACTGAGGAAAGAAATTATGAAGATGAGAGTGGAAATTAATAAAATTGAGACTAAAAAAACATTAAAACAAATCAATGAAGAGAAGATATTCTTCTTCAAAAGAATAAATAAAATAGACAAGCCTTTATTAAGACTCACCAAGAGAAAGAGAGAAAAGACATATAAATGCAATTAGAAATGAAAAAGATGAAATCACAGACACTGTTGAAATTCAAAAGATAGTAATGACTTTAAAACAATTATATTCCAACAAATTGCCAAATTTTGAAGATATGGACAGATTCCTAGACACATACAAACTACCAAAACTAACTCAAGACATATATATATATATATATATATATATATATATATATATATATTTAACAATCCAATCACAAACAATGAAATTGACTCTATAATAAAGAATCTAACACCTAAAAAAGCTCAAGACCTACTTTGGGGCATAGGCCCCAGCTGAGGGCCCACCTAGCAAACAGCTGTGCAGGCACAAAAGCCCCAGGCAAAAGCCACCCCAAAATACCAGTGGCTCAGCAGTGCATTCCCCAGGCAGGGCCCCACCCAGACATTAGCAGCTTGAGCATGCAGGCCACAGCTGAAGGCCCATCTGGAAAAAGGCTCTGCAGGCACACAGCCCCAGCCAGAAGCCTTCTTGTACAATAGCCCAGGATGGGGATCCAGAAGACCATCATTCTGAACCCAGGTATTGGTGCAGTTGTGAGCAGCAGAGAGAAGGCCTCTCTGAGGCTTGTTGAGAATTGAAGCCCACTGGGAGAGCTCAGTCACTTCAATAAAGGTGCAGCAGACTGCAGTGGTTGAAATGAGAAGACATCTAAAAAGTCTCAAAACCAGACTTCCAGATCACCAAAGGCAACCCCAAGGGGCAACTAGATGGAACAATCTGAAAGTAAACCACCTGAACTCCATGAACTGGCAATGAAAGAAGATGTGGAAAAAATAAAATCAGAAATAATTTCTCAGATAACAACAGAGATTGTGTCCATAATCAAAGACATGATTAATAACTCTAGAGCAGGCACAGATAAAAAAAATAGAGGAGCTAAGGAATATGATAGAATCCTAGCATAGGAAACAAATGGAATCCATAAAACAGATGCAAACAGATATCCAGGAGATTAAAACTCCACTGAAATGTTACACAGCAGAATGAACCAATGTGATGATAGAATATCAGATATAGAAGACAGGATTGCAATTAGTGACCAAAAAAAGAAAGATTTCTTAAAAATAGCAAGGGAACATGAGAAATGAATCCAGCAGCTACTACATAATGTGAAGAAGAATAACATAAGACTTATCAGAGTCAATAAAGAAATGGGAGATAGTGCAAATGATATTTTTAAAAAACTGTTCACAGAAGTAATGGCAGAAAACTTCCCAGGCAGGGGAAAAGAATTTGACATACAAGTAAGTGAAGCATATAGGACTCCAACTAGCCAGGACCAAAAAAATTCTGCACTTAGGCACATAATAGTCAAGATTCCAGAAAAGCTACAAAAGAGCAAAATTCTACAAGCAATTAGAGAAAAGAAACAAATCACATACAAAGGAAAGCCTATCAGAATCATAGCAGACTTGTCAACACAAACCCTAAAGGCAAGAAGAGCTTGGAGTGAAGTATTTCAAGCCCTAAAAGAAAACAACCTCCAACCCAGGTTGATGTATCCTGCAAAACTGTCTTCAAAATCGATGGAGAAATAAGATACTTTCATGACAAAGAACACCTGAGGAACTTCATGCATACAAAACCAGCACTCTAAAAGATTTTAAATAATATCCTAAAAAAAGAAAATGAGAGGGCTGGGGATTTAGCTCAGTGGTTCCACCACCTGTGTTGCAAGCATAAGTTCCTGTGTTTGATCCCCTGTACCAAAAAAAAAGACAATGAGAGTCACAACCCCACAAAGCACAGTAGAATGAATCCATCCGGCAAGACAAGGAATTAAATACAAAGTGGGAGACTCCAACAGCAGGAAAAGGTCATGACAAGGATAAGTCAATACATATAAGTTATACCCATCAAGGTTAATGGTCTCAATTTACCAATCAAAAAAAATAGGGCCAGGGATTTAGCTCAGTGGTTCCACTGCCCGTCTCACAAGCAGAAGGACTTGAGTTTGATTCCTGGTGCAAAAAAAAAACGAAAAAGAAATAGACTGACAGAATGGGTCAAGGAGCAAGATCCAATAATATGCTGCAGACAAGAAACACAATTAATTTAAAAAGAAACTCATAGACTGAAAGTTAAAGGGTGGAAAACAATACTCCATGTGAGAGGAACCTGAAAAAAAGCAGTAGTAGTGTCCTATTTGCAGATAAAATGGATTTCAAGCCAACACCAACTAAGAGAGACAAAGAAGGCCACCACATACTTGTAAAGGGAAAAATCCAAGAGGAAGAGATGACAATCATAAATATCTATGCACCAAAAACTAGTGCACCCAACTATATAAAACAAATAATAATGGACATGAAAAATCAAATAAGCACTAATACAATAGTAGTGGGGGACCTCAATACCCCACTGTCACAAATAGATAGATCAACTAGACAAAAAATAAACAACAAAATACTAGAACTCAATCAAACTCTTGAACAAATGAACTTTACAGATGTTTACAGAGTGTTCCACCCTACAAAATCAGAATACACATTCTTTTCAGCTGCACACAGGTAGTTTGCCAAAATAGACCACACACTTGCTAATAGAACATGTTTAAGTAAGTGCAAAGGAATTGAATTTATCCCTTATATATTATCAGATCATAGTGCTATGAAATTGGAAATCAATAGCAAAAGAAACCACAAGAATTTCATAAACACATGCAAATTGAAAAACACACTCCTGAACAACCAATGGGTCACAGAAGAAATTAAAGAAGAAATCAGACAGTTTCTACAAATAAATGACAATCCTGATACAATATATTGGAATTTATGGGGCACAATGAAAGCAGACTTATGAGGGAAATTCACAGCAGTGAATATTCATATTAGGAAAACAGAGCAAGCTCAAATAAATAACCTAATGCTGAAACTCAAGCTTCTAGAAAAAGAAGAGCAGGACAAACCCAAGGCTCATGCAAGGGAAGAAATTACAAAGATCAGGGCAGAAATCAATGCAATGGAGACTAAGAGAACAATACAATAAATCAATGAAGCAAGGAGTTGATTTTTCAGGAGAATAAACAAAAATGACAAACCCTTAGCCAACCTCATCAAAATGGAAAAAAAAAAAGGCCCAAATTTATGCCATTAGGAATGAAAAGGGTGAAATTACAATGGACCCAGCAGAAATCCAGAGGATCATCAATGCCTACTTTATACATCAATAAGATGGAAAACACAGAAGACATAGACAGATTTCTAGACACATATGAATTACCAAAGTTGAGTGAAGAAGACCTAAAAATTCTATACAACCCAATATCAACCAATGAAATTGAAAACATAATTAAAAACTTAGCAATGAAAAAAAGCCCAGGTTATGACAGCCTTCACTGATAAATTTTATAAGACATTTAGAGAAGAACTATTACTACTACTGTTTAAACTCTTCAATGAAATTCAAAGTGAAGCAATACTCTCAAATTCATTCCTGGAAGTAAGTATCACCTTGATCCCCAAAACAGAGAAAAATCCAACTGAAAAAGAGAACTATATGCCAATATCCCTAATGAACATAGATACAGAAATCCTCAATAAAATACTAGGAAACAGAATGCAGAAGTTCCAGAAAAAACATTCAAAAAATCCAACACCTATTCATGATAAAAATCCTACAGAGAATTGAAATAGACTATCTTTATCCCAACTCGATAAAAGTCACCTATGAAAAACCAACAGCCAACATCATACTAAATTGTCAAAAACTGAAATTTTTCAAAATAAAATCAGGAACAAGACAAGGATGTCCACTATCACCACTCCTGTTCAATATAGTTCTGGAAACATTAGCCATAGCGATTAGACAAGAGAAAGAAATAAAAAGAATAAAGATAAGAAATGAAGAAGTTAAATTGTCATTATTTGCAGATGATATGACACTCTTTATAGAAGACCCCAAGAACTCCACCAAAAGTCTTCTAGACTTAATAACCAAATTCAGTAGAGTAGCTGGATACAAGGTCAACACCCAAAAATCAATAGCCTTCCTGTACACAAACAAGAGACTCACTGAGAGAGGAATTGAAGAAACAACTTTTTTCACAATAGCATCCACAAAATTGATTCGTTAGGAATCAACCTAACAAAACAAATCAAAGACCTCTACTCTGAAAACTACAGCACTCTGAAAAAAAGAGATCGACAATAATATCAGAAAATGGAAAGACATCCCTTGCTCCTGGGTAGGAAGAATCAACATAGTGAAAATGACCATACTTCCAAAACTGCAATATAGATTCAATGCAATCCCAATTGAAATTCCAACAGGATGCTCCATAGACACTGATAAAACAATCCAAAAGTTCATTTGGAGCAGGAAGAGACCCAGAATAGCAAAAGCAATTCTAGGCAACAAAGACAAAGTAATGGGTATCACAATCCCCAACTTGAAACTATACAACAAGGGTACTATGACTAAAAAAAATTTTTAAAGCATGGTACTGGCAAAGAAACAGACCTGAGGATCAGTGGAACAGATTAGAAGACACAGAAACAACTCCAGACATACTCAGCCACTGCATCTTTGACAAAGGAGCCAAACACCCTCACTGGAGGAAAGATAAACTCTTTAATAAATGGTGCTGGAAAAACTGGGTTTCAACTTGCCAAAGATTAAAACTAGACCTATATCTCTCACCATGCACTAAACTAAAATTGACATGGATCACAGATCTAAACATTAAAACAGAAACACTAAACTGGCTGGAACAGAGGTTAGGTAGAACTCTTGAAGACATTGGTGTAGGAAAAGATTTCATGGACAAAACCTCAGTTGCCCATGAACTAGCAGAAAGAATCAACAAGTGGGATCTCTTCTTATTAAAAAGCTTCTGCACACCAAGAGAAACCACCAACAGAGTGAAGAGACAACCCACATGTGAGGAAATTTTTTTATCAGTTGTTCCTCACACAAAGGTCTACTATCTAGAATATATAAAGAACTTTTTAAAAAATCAAACCTCCCAAATTTAAAGACCCAATCCAAAAATGGGCATCTGAAATGAACAGACACCTCTCAGACAAAGAAGCAGAAACAGCAAATAAACATATGGAAAAATGTTCAACATCACTGGTCATTTGAGAGATGCAATTGAAAACAACACTGAGATTCCATCTCACCCCAGAAAGAATGGCTGCTATCCAGAAATCAACCAGTAACAAATGCTGGCAGGAGTGTGGGGAAAAAGGAACACTCCTCCACTGTTGGTGGGAGTGTAAACTGGTGCAACCACTGTGCAAATAAGCATGGAGATACCTCAAAAAACTAGAATTAGAGGTCCCATTTGACCCAGCTGTACCCCTCCTGGGTTTCTTCCGAAAAGAACTAAAAGAATCATACCACAGCGATATATGCCCACCCATGTTTATAGAAGCACAGTTTGTAATAGCTAAAACTTGGAAACAGCCCAATTGCCCATCAAGTGGAGACTGGATAAAGAAGATGTGGCTTGTTAAAATAAAATGGAGTACTACTCAGCCATAAAGAATGAGAAATTAGAGACATTTATAGCTAAATGGCTGCATATTGAGGCCATACTCTTAAGTGAAATAAATAGGACACACATGTGCAAATACCAAATAGCATCTCTGGTGTGAGAAACTGAAAGTGTAAATAAGGATCAAAATGTATAATAGATAATGTGAAATAGGAAGAAAAGGTCTAAAGTGGGAGGCATAGGGGAAAAGAAAGAAGGGAAAGGAATAAATATGAGAAAAGGAAAAAATGGAAGCAAAGTCTTTGTAAATAGGGAGGGGTGGAGGGGTTGAAGGGAGGGTAGGGGACTGGGGAAAAAATAAGAACCAAGGTATATCATGTAAAGATACAAATTCCCAATGATGAATGTCATCATATTGTATACCTAGAATGTACCAATAAACTTAATGAATAATTTTTTAAAAGCCCAAGACCTGATAGATTCATAGCTGAATTCTACAAAATCTTTAAGGATATTATGTCACCAATATTCCTCACACTATTCAAAGAAATTGAAAGGAATGGAGTACTCCCAAATTCATTTATTGAAGACACTGTCACCCTGATCCCAAAACTAGATAAAGACCCAACTGAAAATGAAAACTACAGGCCAATCTCTTTAATGAACAGAGACACAAAAATCCTCAACAAGATATTAGCAAACAGAATGAAACATACTATCAAAATGCTGATACATATGATCAAGTAGATTTCCTCCCAAAGATGCAAGGATAGTTCCACATACATAAGTCTATAAATGTAATACATCACATAAACAGGAGCAAGGCCAAAAAACCACATGACCATATCAATAGAGGCAGTAAAGGCTTTCAACAATATCCAGCACCCCTGCATGATAAACACCCTAATGAAAACAGGTATACAAGAATTATACCTGAATATGATAAAAGCTATTTATGACAAGCCAATTTCTAGTGTTATACTAAATGGGGAAAAACTAAAAGCTTCTCTCCTAAAATTAGGAACAAGACAAGGATGTCTACTAAAACCTCTGCTAGTCAACACAGTACTTGAAACATTAGCCAGAGGAATTAAGCAAGAGAAACTCTACAAGAAACTCTTAGAATTAATAACCAACTTCAGCAAAGTAGCAGAATACAAGATCAACACAGAAAAATCATTAATATTTGTGTATTCCAACAGTGAACAGGATGAGAAGGAAATTAGGAAAAAAGTACCATTCACAGTTGATTCAGGAAAAATAAAATATTTAGGAATTAACCTATCCAAAGAAGTGAAAGACCTCTACAAAGAAAGCTACAGTACACTGAAGAAGGAAGCTGAAGAGAACATCAGAAAATGGAAAGACATCCCTTGCTCCTGGATAGGCAGAACCAATTTTGTCAAAATGGCCACACTTCCAAAACTGCTATACAGATTCAATACAGTCCCAATCAAAATACTAACAACAGGGCCAGGGATTTAGCTCAGTGGTTCTGGCTCCTGCCTTGCAAGCACAAGGTCCCGAGTTTGATCCCTGGTGCCAAAAAAAAAAAAAAAAAATACTAACAACATACTTTTTAGATCTAGAGAAAATCATCCTAAAATTCATATGGAACCAGAGGAGGCCCCAAATAGCAAAAGTAATTTTGGGCAACAAGTGCAAAGAAGGTGGCATAGCAATACCAGACTTCAAACTATACTACAAAGCAATAGTGATAAAAACAGCATGGTACTGGAACAAAAACAGATTTGTAAATCAATGGAACAAAACTGAGTATACAGAAACCTCTCCAGATATATTCAACTATTTGCTTTTTGACAAAGGATCCAAAACCATATGTTGGAGGAAAAGTGGCCTATTCAACAAGTAGTGCTGGGAAAACTGGTTATCTGCTTGTAGAAAAATGAAACTAGACCCTTATCTCTCACCATATACTAAATTAAAATAAAAATGGATCAAAGATCTAAACATTAAATCTCCTGGAAGACAAAATAGGTAAAATACTTGAAGACATGGGAACAGGAAAGGATTTTCTAAACAGAACCTCCATCATACAGGAAATAGCAGCAAGAATCAACAAATGGAATTATATCAGACTAAAAAGCTTCTGTACAGAAAAAGATTCAATCAGTAAAGAGACAACCTACAGAATGGGAAAATATATTTCCCAGCTACTCATTAGACAGAAGACTAATATGTCGAATACATAAAGAACTCAAAAAAGTTAAACCTTATAAAATCAAAGAACCTGTCAAGAAATGGGCAAGAGAAATGAGCAAACACTTCACAGTGAAAGAAATACAAATGTTCAATTAATATGTGAAAAAATGTTCAACATCTCTGACCATTAAAGAAATGCAAATTAAAACAACACTAAGATTCCATATTACTCCAGAAAGAATGGCAATCACTAGGAAATTAAACAATAACAAATGTGGGTGTGGTTGCCATGAAAAAAGGAACCCTCCTCCATTGTTGGTGGGAATGCAAACTAATACAGCTGTTATGGAAATCAATATAGAGATTTCTCAAAGGACTAAAATTAGAAATTCCACACAACCCAGCTCTCCCCCTGCTACAAGTCTTCCCCCAAAGAACTTAAGTCATCATATTACAGCAATACATGCATACTAATGTTTATAGCAACACAATTTGCAACAGCTAAAGCCTGGAAGCACCTTGTATACCCATCAACAGATGACTGGATAAGAAAAACATGGTATCTATATATAATGGAATAGCACTTGGCTATGAAGAATGACAAATTTATAGGAAAATGGATGTACCTGAGAAACATAACGTGGAGTGAAATAAATCAGACATACAAGCTTCAATATTCCTCACTTGAGTGAGGCAAAGTACAACAAAGAAAATGAAAAAAGATGGACAGAAAGGGACAAGGGGACAGATTTTGCACAATAAGGAAATAGTACAAGAGAACAAAGAAAGGAAGGGGAAATAAGAGGAATAAAGATACACCATGTACAGGAACCTAATAACCCTAATCAATGTAAATAGTATAAGCCATAACATGTGCTAAGACAAATAGTACCAACAAGTATGGAAAAGATGGTCAGAGAATCAGAGGAGGAGGCGGAAGGGGCAGGGAAGGGAAAGGGGATTAAAAAAATAAACAAGCTGTAATATGTACATATAACCACTTGCTAAGATGATTGCAAACTGCACAAATTACAAACATTTACTACTAAAATAAAATAAACAAGAAAAAAATATATATACCATGTATACAATAGATGCAGAAGCACCAGTAATACTTTTCTAATTTATCTGTCGTATATGTGCTTTATATCATCTAAAATCCAATGCTTATTCTGAAAAATTATGTAGATATCAGTGATATCTCTTTATCTGGCTCTGTCAAAGCAAATGGTGCCTATATTCTATTCTCTAACACCAATGGAGCCAAGCTTTAGTAGAAAACCCAGAGCATCAAATTCAACTACATAGTACTCTATTGATGTGCTTCCTTTGACATTTGATATTTCCCTACTTTAGACATGCACTTGATGTCTCCAAATGAGGAGAAACCTCATCTTTCAGGATTCTGGGCACACTCCAAAGGCTGTGGCCCCTGAGAGTCAGTGAGTTCAAGTCCATTACCATGTCATTTCACCATCCTCCAGGCAGGAGACCTAGAACACATTGCAAATGGTGAACCTAACATGTTGTCAAGCACAAAAGTTTTTGTTTGTTTGTTTGTTTTTACTTTTTTTAGTTCATGTTTGCAGTTCATAACGATTACAGTCACTCTAGGGAATTGGAATATGTACATACCAAATTTCAATTCTTCTTTTATTCCTCTTTCCTCCACCTCTCTTTTATTTTTCCAGCAATAGATTCATTTATTTATAAGACCCCATAAAGTTAATGATCAAATATACAGGTTGAAACCAAGACTAGTAAGCCAAAAAACATATAAAACATGTAAAGTGGTTGTACTAAGTCAAGGTACATTTTTAGATGCATTGTCCATGCTGGATTACAGTACCTTTTCTCTCTCTTTTTTTCCTATTATCTGTCTTTTTTGTTTTTAGTTTCCATCACTTTATTTTGGAAAAATAGAAAACTCACCAATATGCAGATGTGATACAGAAAGATGGAGGGGAAATGTAAACAGAGGGGCAGGGATAGCACCCTGACCCCCCAGAGAAAAAGGGGAGCCATCGGGAATCTTATTTGGCAGCTAAATACAAACTGGGGATTGGAGGAAGAAGGGAGGGGTCACAGAGGTCTTGGGGTCCCCCTCTCAAGACCCCTAGAGAAAGGGGTCATTCCAGGATATAAACAAAAGCTAATAAATAAATAGAGGCTTCATCTGGGTCAGGGTGGGATCAGCTAAGCAGCAACTCCCCTCCTGGGGCAAGCTGCTCTGGAGATTAAGGGTGGAAGGCACTAGAAGTAGAGGTATCCTTGGCCCTTCTGTAGTGTAAAGGCTCCCTGCCCCATGGCTGAGATGGGGGTCAGGAGGATCCCAAGGCACTTGACAAGGCTGGGGGAGGGGCTTATAATGGAGGGCATGGGTAAACACTGCACTCCAGCAAAGAGGTGCAGAACGGACCTGCATTTGTTCCTTTCATCCTCAAGTGTCACTCCAGAAGTGCAGGGCCCAGCCTGCTCCCACCCTGACCTGGTGTGAGAACTCGGCACGGGGGCAGTCACACACCGTTAGGCACCAGGGGCAGGGGCAAGAAGGTGGACTCAGTCCACCTGGGCCCCCGTTGTGGTCTCTAGTGTTCCTGTTTGCTCCCAGAGGCCCAAGCACCCAGCAGTGGAAGGGGCTATGGGATGACAGGGCCTTCCTCCTACCCTGGGGAGACTGGGTCCCTGGTATCTAAGGGCAGTGCTGAGATTTTACAGTTCAGACCCAGGCTCATCCCTCCACTCTTTCTCCTGGTGGGAGCAGGGTAGGCTCCCAGGACTGGAACAGAACCATAGGAGCAGGAAGGGATGAACACAGAGGCACCCCCAGAAACTTTGGCAAAACAAGGAGCTTGCTGGAAGGGTGGGGAGAGAGCACAGCCGGTCCTCCCCCAGTCACTGGTGGTGTCCGGGAGATGGTCAGTCTGCTGCCTGGAGCCCAACCCAGTGGCTCCTGAAGCTTGTCCACCTTCTCAGGTTCCTCTAGGTCCATGAGGTCTCCACAGATGAGACAGATGGCACTGAGCAGCCCGGTCTCTGTGTCATCCATCTCCAGTGGCAACAGCTACCCAGCAAAGGCAAAGATGAGGTCTGTGATCAGCCCAAAGCCAGCATCTGGGTCCGGTTCAGGGTCAGCCCATTGGAGAAGGTCATGGTGTCCTGCTCTGGGTGTACTTTGTGGAGATCCTCAGCATCAGGATGTCCAGGCAGGCAGCCTTGAGCAGAGAGATTTGGTCAGCAATACTGAGCCCTGTAAAGCCAGGCAACTGCTTAGCAAACTCTACAATCTTGATGATGCACTTGGCGTCCAGCTCACTGAATTTGTCCCACAGCCCCAGATCCAGCTGCACAGTGGTCGGCACTGGAGTTTGTGGTTTACTTACCCAGCTGGCAGACCAAGGGGAAGGTCTCCTGATGGGCTTTGCTGACCTCAGTGATGAGCTCTTCTAACTGTGGGCTCAGCTCATAGCTGTCAGGTGACCCTTCTTCCTTCACCTCTTTCTTCTTGTTGCTCCTGTCATTCCATACAGCTTCATCGGACATGCCCACTTCAAAGAACTTTTGCAACCGGCAGTACTGGCAGCGATTCCTGGTCACCTTGTTGATGATACATTTTTTATCTTGATGACATGTGTACACCATGTTCTTCTGGATGCTGCGTGGGAAGAAGCCCTTGCAACCTTCACATGAGCTGACCCCATAGTGGTAACCAGAGGACTTGTCATTGCACAGGAAGCATGGCTTGTAGACCGGAGGAGGCAGTGGGGGCGAAGGCGAGCTGGGAACCATCTCCTCTGAGCTGGTGCTCGGTGTCTCCACTGACAGAGAAGCCATCTCCTTGGGGAGGTCAGGGTGGCCCAGGCCCCGGAAGCTAGGGCTCAGCATCTGAAATGGTGGAGACCCCTTGAGTGCCCCTGGAAAGGCAAAGGGGAAACCTGCTCCTGAGTAGCCAGATCCAGGCCCAAGGGCACCGGCTGCAAAAAGTCGCTCCTTATTGGTGGCCATGGTAGCTGCGCTGTGGAAGTCCCTTGGGGTCTACAGTGGGCGGGGTGATCTTCAGCCTCAGCCCCCGCACATGTCCACTGCCCCAGCCTGGGAGGCTTAGGCTTCGTGCCGCCCTGCCTGGCTGGCCCACTGGGACTCCAAAGGTCCTTGAGGATATAGACTGTGGTCCTCCAAACCACTTCTCTACATAGAAGATGACTTCAATGCTGGAGCTTCAAATGTGAGGACTAGGATTACAGCTGTGCAAGACACAAGCCCCTCTGGCCACCTGAAGAGATTCCTTCCTACATACTGGTTCAGGCTGAGTGGACTGGGCAGTAACTGGAGGGGGGTCAGGGAAGGGAGGCCGTGGAGCCCCAAGATCGGGCGAGGGCGGTCTCGGGTCGCAGCGTCACCATGTCCGGGGATGGCGGGAATGAGAGCCTCCACGGGGCCAGAGCACTAGGCTGGGACTGTCCGGGGGCCACTCAGAGTCTGCCTGCCACGTGACCGCCCCAAAATACCCATTTTCTCCCAAATCGCACACTGACTCTGCAGTCAGGGACATGGAAAATATTTTCTTTCTTTTTCTCCCTCCCTACCCCCCCATCTGCTATTATCTGTCTTTTTTTTTTTTTGTATTAAATTCTTTTATTGGTACATTGTAGGTATACAACACAATTACATTTCTCATTGGGAAGTGTACCTTTACATAATGCATCTTGGTTCTTATTTTTTCCCCATTCCTAGCCCTCCCTTCACCCCCTCCACCCTTCCCTATTTACAAAGACTTCATTTCCATTTTTTCCATTTCTCATCATTTTTTCCTTTCCCTTCTTTCCTTTCCCCTGCCCCTCCCACTACCCCTACGCCTTTGGACCTTTTCTTCCTATTTTACATTAACGATTATTCATTCTACTCATTGGAACATTTTAGGTATACAACATAATGACTTTCATCATTGGAAATTTGCACCTTTACATAGTCTCTCTTGGTTCTTATTTTTCACCCTTGCCCAGCCCTCCCTTAAACCCCTCCAGTCCTCCCTATTTACAAAGATTTTGTTCCTATTTTTCCATTTTCTCATATTAACCCCATTCCCTTCTATCCTTTCCCCTATCCCTCCCACTTCCTTCCCCTTTGCCCCTTTTCTTCCTATTTCACATTACCTATTATACATTTAGTCCTTATTTACACTTTCAGGTTCTCACACCAGAGAAACTATTTGGTATTTACACATGTGTGTCCTATTTATTTCACTTAAGAGTATTCCATCAATGGGCATTCACTTAGCTGTAAATGTCTTTAATTTCTCATTTTTTATGGCTGAGTAGTACTCCATTTTATAAAAAAAAATATTTTCTTTATCTAGTCTCCAGTTGATAGGCATTTGGGCTGTTTCCAAGTTTTAGCTATTACAAACTGTGCTGCTATGAACATGGGTGCACATATATCACTGTGGTATGATTCTTTTAATTCTTTGGGGAAGATCTCCAGCAGTGGAATAGTGGGGTCAAATGGGACTTCCAGTCCTAGTTCTCTGAGGTATCTCCATACTGATTTCCACAGTGCTTGCACCAGTCTACACTCCCACCAGCAGTGGAGAAGGGTTCCTCTTCCCCCACAGCCCTGCCAGCATTTGTTATTGGTTGATTTCATGATAGCAGCCATTCTTTCTGGAGTGAAGTGGAATCTCAGCGTTGTTTTCATTTGCATCTCTCCAATGACCAGTGATGTTGAACATTTTTTCATGTATTTATTTGCTATTTCTACTTCTTTGTGTGAGAAATGTCTGTTCATTTCAGATGCCCATTTTTGGATTCGGTCATTAAATTTTGTAGGTCTGATCTTTTTAAGTTCTTTATAGATTCGAGAGAGTAGACCATTGTCTGAGGAAGAGCAGGTGAAGATTTTTTCCCACATTGTGGGTTGTCTCTTCACACTGCTGGTGGTTTCTCTTGCTGTGCAGAAGCTTTTTAAGAAGAAGAGATCCCATTTGTTGATTGTTTGTGCTAGTTCATGGGCAACTGAGGCTTGGTTCATAAAATCTTTTCCTACAGCGATGTCTTCAAGGGTTCTACCTAACCTCTGTTCCAACTGGTTCAGAGTTTCTATTTTAATATTTAGATCTTTAATCCATTTTGATTTTAGTTTAGTGCATAGTGAGAGATATAGGTCTAGTTTTAATCTTTGGCAAGTTGAAGCCCAATTTGTCCAGCACCATTTATTAAAGAGGCTATCTTTCCTCCAGTGAGGGTGTTTGGCTCCTTTGTCGAAGATGAGATGGCTGAGTGTGTCTGGTGTTGTTTCTGCATCTTCTAATCTGTTCCACTGGTCCTCAGGTATGTTTCTTTGCCAGTACCATGCTGTTTTATCACAGTAGCTTTGTAGTAGAGTTGCAGGTTGGGGATTGTGATACCCCCTGCCATGTCTCTGTTACCTAGAATTGCTTTTGCTATTCTGGGTCTCTTCTTGTTCCAAATGAATTTTTGGATTGTTTTCTCAAGGTCTATGAAGTATGCTGCTGGGATCTCACTTGGAATTGCATTAAATCTATTTAGCAGTTTTGGAGGTATGACCATTTTCACTATATTAATCCTTCCTACCCAGGAGCAAGGATGTCTGTCCATTTTCTGATATCATCTTCAATCTCTCTTTTCAGATTGCCATAGTTTTCAGAGAAGAGGTCTTTGATTTCTTTCATTAGGATGATTCCTAGGTATTTCAGTTTTTTGGATGCTATTGTGAAAGGAATTATTTGCCCTATTTCTCAATCAGTGAGTCTGTCATTCGTGTAGAGGAAAGCTATTGATTTTTGTGTGTTGACCTTGTAACCAGCTACTTGACTGAATTTGGTTATTAAGTCTAGGAGACTTTTGGTAGAGTTCTTGGGGTCTTCTGTGTAGAGTGTCATGTCATCTGCAAATAATGACAATTTGACTTCTTCATTTCCTATCTTTATTCCTTTTATTTCTTTCTCTTGTCTAATTGTGTGGCTAATGTTTCCAGAACTATATTGAACAAGAGTGGTGATAGTGGACATCCTTGTCTTGTTCCTGATTTGGGTGTGAAGGATTTCAGTTTTAGACCATTTAGTATGATATTGGCCATTCGTTTTTCATAGATGGCTTCTATCAGTTTGAGGTAGAGACCATCTATTCCAATTTTTTGTAGGGTTTTTATCATAAAAGCATGTTGGATTTTGTCAAATGCTTTTTCTATGTCTATGGAGATAATCATATGGTTTTTGTCCTTGGCTCTACTGATATAGTGTATTACATTAACTGATTTTCATATATTGAACCATCCCTGCATCCCTGGGATGAATCCCACTTGATCAGGGTGTATGATCTTCTTAATGATCTTCTGCATTCTGTTTGCCAGTTTCTTATTAACGATTTTTGCATCTATGTTCATTAGTGAGATTGGCCTATAGTTCTCTTTTTCAGTTGGGTCTTTCTCTACTTTGGGGATCAAGGTGATGCTTGCTTCCAGGAATGAATTTGGGAGTATTGCTTCCCTTTCAATTTCATTGAAGAGTTTGAACAGGAGTGGCAGCAGTTCCTCTCTAAATGTCTTGTAGAATTCAGCAGTTAAGCCATCAGGGCCCGGGCTTTTCTCAGTTGATAAGTTTTTAATTACATTTTCAATTTCATTGGTTGATATTGGGTTGTTCAGAATTTGTAGGTCTTCTTCGTTCAACTTTGGTAACTCATATGTATCTAGGAATCTGTGCATTTCTTCTGTGTTGTCCATCTTATTGGCATATAGGTTCTGGAAGTAGGTATTGATGATCTCTGGATTTCTGCTGGGTCTGTTGTAATTTCACCCTTTTCATTCCTAACTGCATGGATTTGGGCCTTTTCTTTCCTTTTTCTGACAAGGTTGGCTAAAGGTTTGTCAATTTTGTTGATTCTTTTGAAGAACCAACTCTTGGCTTCATTGATTTTTTGTATCATTCTCTTAGTCTCCATTGCATTGATTTCTCCTCTGATCTTTATAATTTCCTCCCTTGTATGAGCTCTGAGGTTGTCCTGCTCTTCTTTGTCTAGAAGCCTGAGGTTCAGCATCAGGTTGTTTAATTGGGCTCGTTCTGTTTTCCTAATATGCGTATTCACTGCTATGAATTTCCCTCGTAAGACTGCTTTCATTGTGTCCCATAGATTCCGATATGTTGTATTGTCATTGTCATTTAATTGAAGGAACTGTGTGATTTCTTCTTTAATTTCCTCTGTGACCCATTGGTTATTCAGAAGTGTGTTGTTCAATTTCCACGTGTTTATGAAATTTTTTGAGTTTCTTTTGCTATGGATCTCCAATTTCATCACACTATGGTCTGATAATATACAGGGGATAACTTCAATTCCTTTGCACTTACTTAAATATGTTCTATGTGTGAGCATGTGGTCTATTTTTGAGAATGACCCATGTGCAGCTGAGAAAAATGTGTATTCTGATTTTGTGGGGTGCAAGACTCTGTAAACATCTGTTAAGTTCATTTGTTCAAGAGTTCGATTGAGTTCCAGTATTTCATTACTTATTTTTAGTCTAGTTGATCTATTTGTGACAGTGGGGTGTTGAGGTCCCCCACTACAATTGTATTAGTGCATATATGACTTTTCTTGTCTGTTAGTATTTGTTTTATGTAGTTGGGGGCACTAGTGTTTGGTGCATAGATATTTATGATTGTCATCTCTTCCTCTTGGATTCTTCCCTTTACAAGGATGTAGTGTCCTTCTTCATCTCTCTTAATCAGTGTTGGTTTGAAATCTACTTGATCTGCCAAGAGGATAGCTACTCCTGCTTTTTTTCGGGTTCCTGTCGCATGCAGTATTGTTTTCCACCCTTTAACTTTCAGTCTATGAGTTTCCTTTTGAAAGAAGTGTGTTTCTTGTATGCAGCCTATTGTTGGATTTTGCTTCTTGGCCCATTCTGCCAGTCTATTTCTTTTGAATGGTGAATTGAGACCATTAACATTGATGGTTATAACTGAAATGTATTGACTTGTCATTGCCATGACTTTTTCTTTTTGTTGGGTTCTCCCCCTTTCCATTTAATTTCTTGTCGTGCCAGATGGGTTCATTCTGCTTTGCTTCCTGGGGTTGTGATCCTCAATGTCTGTTCCTAGGATATTGTGTAAAATTCTTTGGAGTGCTGGTTTGGTATTCACCAAGTTCCTAAGGTGCTCTTTATCATGAAAGTATCTTATTTCTCCATCCATTTTGAAAGATAGTTTTGCAGGGTACATCAATCTGGGTTGGAGGCTGTTTTCTTTTAGGGCTTGGAATATGTCACTCCAAGCTCTTCTTGCCTTGATGGTTTGTGTTGAGAAGTCTGCTGTGATTCTGATGGGCTTTCCTTTGTATGTGATTTGTTTCTTTTCTCTGACTGCTTGGAGAACTTTGTTCTTCTGTTGTGTTTCTGGAATCTTAACAATTATACACTTATGTGTAGATTTTTTTTGATCAAGGCTATTTGGAGTCCTATATGCCTCACTTATCTGTATGTCAAGCTCTTTTCCCCTGCTTCCGAAGCTTTCTGCCATTATTTCTGTGAAGAGGTTTTTTATTTCAGTGCACTCTCTCCTGTTTCTTCATTGAGCCCAATCAGTCTTACGTTATTCTTTTTTGCATCATCTAGCAGCTGTGGGATTGATTTCTCATGGTCCCTTATCATTTTGAAGCAATTTTTCTTTTCCTGGTCACTAATTGCAATCTTATCTTCTATATCTGAAATTCTGTCCTCACATTGGCTCATTCTGCTGTGTAGACTTTCAGTGGAGTTTTTCATGTCCTGGAAATCTATTTGCATCTGTTTTATGGATTCCATTTCTTTCTTATGTTGGGATTCCATCATGTTCCTCAGCTCCTCTCTAGATTTATTAATCATGTCTTGCACTAGGGGCACAATTTCTCCTGTTATCTGAGAAATTATTTCTGATTTCATTTTTTCCAAATCCCCTTTTGTTGCCAGTTCAGTGGGTCCAGGTGGTTGAGTATCAGAGTGTTCCATCTCATTTCCCTTTGGGGTTGCTGTAGGTGATCTGGAAGTCTGGTTTTGAGACTTATTTACCTGTTTTCTCATTTCAACTGGGGCAGGGGGCTGTTAGCACCTGCATGGATTACCTCCTCTGAGCTGGGTGAGGTGGGACAGGGGCCGTGAGCAGTGGTAGGGATGATGACCCAAAAGCCCTTTCCTGTGGGTTGGGAGCAGCCAGAGGGATGGTGGCTGGGAAACCCCTTCCTCTGGACCAGGAGCAGTGGGATGGTGGCTCAGAAGCCTCTTCCTCTGGGCCAGGAGCAGTGGGACAGAAGGTGGCCCAAAAGCCCTTTCCTCTGGGCTGGGAGCAGCAGGAGAGATGGTGACCGGGAAGCCCCTTCCTCTGGACCAGAAGCAGTGGGATAATGGCTCATAAGCCCCTACCTCTGGGCCTGGAACCATGGGACTCAATACCTTGGTCTGGTGGTCTCGTGTCCTCTGCGTCTTTGTAGTGTGGAATCAGGTGGCTGCCTGTCTGCAGCGGGGTGATTCAACATCTTCCACTCGTCTCAGGACCTCAGTAGGGTGTGCACAGACCTGCCTGTCTGCAGTGGGCTGATTTGGCGTGTTCTGTGTGACTCAGGACCTCAGTAGGGCATCTATCTGTCTTTTATTTCATACTTTGAGAGGTTTGCCCAAAGGCTAAGTGATATAGTTTGATGTTTGGGTTTGGGTTTTTTGGTTCCGGGGATCAAACTCAGGACCTTGCATTTGCAAGGCAGGTACAGTGCCACTGAGCTAAACCCTGGGCCCTGTCTTTTATTTCAATACATACATACATATATATATATATATATATATATATATATATATATATATATATATATATATATGTTAGACCCAGCGAGAAAGAACCAACCAGAGACCGATATTAAATCCACACAGGAGTTTATTACCGGCCGGGACCCAAGCCAAGCATCAGACTCGAACCTCGACTGGGGGTTGACAAACATGTTTTATACACCTTTGAGGTCAACAGTTTCTAGGCCCCCTATGGGATAGAACTAGTAAAGCAAGCAAAAGGTGCAGAAGGGGAACACCCTGCTGTTAGAACATTTGTAAAACAATAGTTGATTAATTGTTATTTTTAAAGGGACTCTTTAAGGGGAGGAGGTTTCTAAGCTTCCTTCTTCTGAGTTCATCTAAAGGACAGGCAAGGCAGGTGGGTCAAGCAGCAATATGGAGTCTGTCTTGCTAACAAGTGTCCTTCAATATATATTGAGTTTTTCATATAAGAGAAGCCATGTGATATTTAACCTTGTGTGCCTGAGTTACTTAATATTACGATCTCAAGGTGCACCCAATTTCCTACAAATGACTCAAGTTTATCCTTCTTTATGGCAGACTAGTACTCCATTGTGTATAAATACCACATTTTCTTTATCCATTCATCTGTTGATGGACATATACTCTGTTTCCAAGATTTAGCTATTATGAATTGCTGCTGTAAACATGAGTATGCATACATTACTGTGGTATGATATCCGTAACTCTTTTAGGAAGATACCTAGAAGGGGGATAACTAGTTCAAATATAATTTCTATATTTAGTTTATTGAGGACCTCCAGACTAATTTCCATCGTGGTTGTATCAGTTTACCCTCCACCACCAATGCAGAAATGTTCCTTTCTCCCCACAGCCTTACCAGCATTTGTTATTGGTTGATTTCTTGAAGACAATCATTATTTCTGGAGTGAGGTGAGATCTCGGTGTTGTTTTAATTTGCATTTCTCGAACATTTTTTCATGCATTTATTAGCTGATTGTATTTCTTCATCTGAGAATTGTTTATTCATTTCAGATGCCCATTTTTTAATTGGGTCTGTAAATTTTAGGGAATTCTTTTTTTTTTTCTTTTGGTACCAGGGATCGAACTCAGGTCCTTGTGCTTGCGCAGTAGGCAGCGAAACCACTGAGCTAAATCCCAGGCCCTATTTTAGGGAATTCTTAAGAGCCCAGGACACAGACCTATCAAGATAGATCCTAAAATATATATATATATATATATATATATAAATATATATATATATATATGGGTCCTAAATTTCAGTAACATGGACTATTGCTGGGCTGCATGAAATATTCCACTTTCTTGGCCATTCTAGGGAATCAAAGAATTACACCTGGTGGTATGTCTAATACTATTCATTTCAGTTCCTCAAGAAGTAAAAGCAAAGACCCGGGATTTAGCTCAGTGTTTCCAGTGCCTGCCTTGCGAGTGCAAAATCCCGAGTTCGATCCCCAGTACCAAAAAAAAGAAAACACAAAGAAGTAAAAGCAAAAGTGAAATGAAAGAGGGAAACCTAGATAGGCACATTGCTTAGTACTTTATACCTTATTCCATTGACTCCATCCAATTTTTTTTTCGGTATCTGGGATTGAACTTGGGACCTTGTGCTAGTGAGGCAGGCAGTGGAACCACTGAGCTAAATCCCCAGCCCATCCAATTTTGAGGTATATGTATTTTTGTACTAGAGAAAAACATCAATTCCTGCCTTCTCACACTCCTTTTGGACTTTGTTGCCCAGTTTGGGAGACTTGAGTACTGCATGAAAAGCTCCCATCCCAATAAGCAAGCCAAAGTCATGACAAATCAGAATATTTAGAGATCTTTAAAAACACAGGTTTATTAACATAAAATATATCAATTGTAATTCATTCAGTTAAACTGTACAATTAAGGAGGTTTTGGTGTGTTCATAAAGTTATACAACCATCATCACACAAATTAGAACATTTTCATCATTCCCCCAAAATACTCAGACTCATTAGTAGTTACTCTCCACTTGCCCTTCGGTCCTTTCCCATCACTAGACAACAAATATTTTCTTTCTCTAAGGTTTTACTATTCTGGAACTTCACACACATGAAAACATGCAACTGTGCCAGACTGTATCAAAAACATTTTTCATTCCCACTAGCAGTGTTTGAAGGTTCCACTTTCTCCATATCCCAACCAAGACTTAATTCTTATCTCTCTTTGATTATAGCTATCTTAGTAGTATCCTTACACTTGATGTAAGTGGGCTTTTGCTATGGCTTTGACTTCTATCTCCCATATTCCTAATGATGTTACATGTCTTTCATCTGCTTATTGGTCATTTGAATATCTTCTTTGCAGAAGTGCCTATGTGTATACTTTGCTCATTTTTTATTTATATATCCTTTTATTGGTACATTTTAGATATACAATATAATGACATTCATCATTGGAAATTTGCACCTTTACATAATTTCTTGGTTCTTATATTTTCCCTCTTCCCCTGCCCTCCCTTCAAACCCTCCATCCCTTCCTATTTACAGAGACTTTGTTTGCTGTTTTTTATTTTCTCATATTAATTCCATTCCCTTCTTTCCTTTCCCCTACCCCTCCCACTTCTCCTTCCCCTTTCCCCATTTTCTTCCTATTTCACATTATCTATTATACCTTTGAGTCCTTATGTATACTTTCAGTTTCTCACACTAGAGAAAATATTTGGTATTTACACATGCGTGTCCTATTTATTTCACTTAAAAGTATCACCTTGATTTGCATCCATTTAGCAATAAATGTCTCTAATGTCTCATTTTTGATGGCTAAGTAGTACTCCATTTTATTTTTAAAACCACATTTTCTTTATCAGTATCCGGTTGATGGGCATTTGGGCTGTTTCCAAGTTTTAGCTATTACAAACTGTGCTGCTATGAACTTGGGTGCACTAATATATCACTGTGGTATGATTCTTTTAATTCTTTGGGGAAGATCCCCAGCAGTGGAATAGTGGGGTCAAATGGGACTTCCAGTCCTAGTTCTTTGAGGTATCTCCATACTGATTTCCACAGTGCTTGCACCAGTCTAAACTCCCACCAGCAGTGGAGAAGGGTTCCTCTTTCCCCACAGCCCTGCCAGCATTTGTTATTGGTTGATTTCATGATAGCAGCCATTCTTTCTGGAGTGAGGTGGAATCTCAGCATTGTTTTCATTTGCATCTCTCAAATGACCAGTGATATTGAACATTTTTTCATATGTTTATTTGCCATTTCTACTTCTTTGTCTGAGAAATGTCTGTTTATTTCAGATGCCCATTTTTGGATTGGGTCTTTAAATTTGGGAGGTCTGATTTTTTTAAGTTCTTTATAGATTCACAATATTAGTCCTTTGTCTGAGAGACTGCTGGTGAAAATTTTTTCCCATACTGTGGGTTGTCTCTTCACACTGCTGGTGATTTCCCTTTCTGTGCAGAAGCTTTTTAATAAGAAGAGATCCCACTTGTTGATTCTTTGTGCTAGTTCACGGGCAACTGAGGTTTTGTTCATAAAATCTTTTCCTACACAAATATCTTCAAGAGTTCTATCTAACCTCTCTTCAAGCCAGTTCAGTGATTCTGCTTTAATATTTAGATCTTTAATGCATTTTGATTTTAGTTTAGTGCATGGCGAGAGATATGGGTCTAATTTCAGTCTTTGGCAAGTTGAAACCCAATTTCTCCAACACCATTTATTAAAGAGGCTATCTTTCCTCCAGTGAGGGTGCTTGGCTCCTTTGTCAAAGATGAGGTGGCTGAGTGTGCCTGGAGGTGTTTCTGCATCTTCTAATGTGTTCCCCTGGTCCTCAAGTCTGTTTCTTTGCCAGTACCATGCTGTTTTTATCACAGTAGCTTTGTAGTATAGTTTCAAGTTGGGGGTTGTAATACCCCCTGCCATGTCTCTGTTGCCTAGAATTGCTTTTGCTATTCTGGGTCTCTTCTTGTTCCACATGAATTTTTGGATTGTTTTATCAAGGTCCATGAAGTATGCTGCTAGGATTTCAATTGGGATTGCATTGAATCTGTATAGCAGTTTTGGAAATATAGCCATTTTCACTATGTTGATCCTTCCTAGGAGCAAGGGTTGTCTTTCCATTTTCTGATATCATCTTCAATCTCTCTTTTCAAAGTGCTATAGTTTTCAGAGAAGAGGTCTTTGATTTCTTTTGTTAGGTTGATTCCTAGGTATTTCAGTGTTTTGGATGCTATTGTGAAAGGAATTGTTGGCCCTATTTTTTGCTTAATGAGTCTGTTGTTCATGTAGAGGAAAGCTATTGATTTTTGTGTGTTGACCTTATATCCAGCTACTCTACTGAATTTGGTTATTAAGTCTAGAAGACTTTTGGTGGAATTCTTGGGGTCTTCTACATGGAGTATCATGTCATCTGCAAATAATAACAATTTGACTTCTTCATTTCCTATGCATATTCCTTTCATTTCTTTCTCTTGTCTAATTGCTGTGCCTAATGTTTCCAGAACTATATTGAACAAGAGTGGTGATAGTGGACACCCTTGTCTTGTTCCTGATTTTAATGTGAAGGATTTCAGTTTTTGACCATTTAGTATGATACTGGCTGTTGGTTTTTCATAGATGGTTTTTATCAGATTGAGGTAGAGACCATCTATTCCAATTTTGTGCAGGGTTTTTATCATAAATGAGTGTTTCAGTTTGTCAAATGCTTTTTCTGCATCTATTGAGATGATCATATGGTTTTTGAACTTGGCTGTATTGATATAGTGCATTACATTGATTGATTTGCATATGTTGAACCATTCCTGCATCCCTGGGAGGGATCCCACTTGGTCAGGGTGTATGATCTTCTTGATGATCTTCTGCATTCTATTTGCCAATAGCTTATTAAGGATTTTTGCATCTATGTTCATTAGTGAGATTGGCCTATAGTTCTCTTTTTCAGCTGGGTCTTTCTCTGCTTTGGGGATCAAGGTGATGCTTGCTTCTAGGAATGAATTTGGGAGTATTGCTTCCCTTTCAAATTCATTGAAGAATTTAAACAGTAGTGACAGTAGTTCCTCTCTAAATGTCTTGTAGAATTCAGCAGTGAAGTCATCAGGATTGGGGCTTTCCTTAGTTGGTAAGTTTCTAATTACATTTTCAATTTCATTGATTGATATTGGGCTGTTTAGGATTTTACGACTTCTTCGTTCAACTTTGGTAATTCATATGTATCTAGGAATCTGTCCATTTCTTCTGTGTTTTCCATCTTATTGGTGTATAGGTTCTCAAAGCAGGTATTGACGATCCTCTGGATTCCTGCTGAGTCCACTGCAATTTCATCCTTTTCATTCCGAATTGCATGGATTTGGGCCTTTTTTCCCCTTTTCTGATAAGATTGACTAAGGGTTTGTCAATTTTGTTGATTCTTTCCAAGAACCAACTCTTGGCTTCAGTGATTTTTTGTATTGTTTTCTTAGTCTCCATTGAATTGATTTCTGCCCTGAGCTTTATAATTTCCTCCTTTTTATGGGCTTTGAGTTTGTCCTGCTCTTCTTTTTCTAGAACCTTGAGGTTCAGCATCAGGTTGTTTAATTGGGCTTGCTCTGTTTTCCTGATATGTGTATTCACTGCTACGAATTTCACTCACAAGAGTGCTTTCATTGTGTCCCATGGATTCCAATATGTTGCATTGTCATTGTCATTTAATTGAAGGAACTGTCTGATTTCTTCTTTAATTTCCTCTGTGACCCATTGGTTATTCAGAAGTGTATTGTTCAATTTCCATGTATTTATTAAATTTTTGAGGTTTTTTCTGCCATTGATCTCCAATTTCATTGCACTATGGTCTGATAATATACAGGGGATAACTTCAATTCCTTTGCACTTACCTAAATATGTTCTATGAGTGATTATTTGGTCTATTTTGGAGAACGATCTGTGTGCAGCTGAAAAGAATGTGTATTCTGATTTTGTGGGGTGAAACACTCTGTAAACATCTGTAAAGTTCATTTGTTCAAGAGTTTGAGTTCTAGTATTTCGTTGCTTGTTTTTTGTGTAGTTGATCTATCTACTTGTGACAGTGGGGTATTGAGGTCTCCCACTATTATTGTATTAGTGCTTATATGATTTTTAATGTCTGTTAGTATTTGTTTTATATAGTTGGGTGCACTAGTGTTTGGTGCATACATATTTATGATTGTAATCTCTTCCCCTTGGATTGTTCCCTTTACAAGGATGTAGTGTCCTTCTTTATCTCTCTTAATTGGTGTGAGTTTGAAATCCACTTGGTCTGCAAAGAGGATAGCTACTCCTGCTTTTTGGGGGGTTCCTGTCACATGGAATATTGTTTTCCACCCTTTAACTCTGAGTCTATGAGTTTCTTTTTGAATTAAGTGTGGCTTTTTTGTATGCAGCATATTGTTGGATCTTGCTTCTTGACCCATTCTACCAGTCTATTTCTTTTGATTGGTGAGTTGAGACTGTTAACATCAATGGTTGTAACTGATACGTATTGAGTTATCATTTTCATAATTTTTTCTTTTTGTTGGATTCTCCCCCTTAGCTTTTAATTTCTTGTCATGCCCAGTGGATTCATTTTGCTGGGCTTCCTGGGGTTGTGATCCTTGTTGTCTTTTCCTAGGATTTTGTCTAAAATTTTTTGGAGTGCTGCTTTGGTATTCATGAATTTCCTAAGGTGCTCTTTGTCATGAAAGTATCTTATTTCTCCATCAATTTTGAAAGATAGTTTTGCAGGGTACATCATTCTGGGTTGGAAGTTGTTTTCCTTTAGGGCTTGAAATACATCACTCCAAGCTCTTAGCTTACTTTTTTTCTTTTATTAAATTTAAAAACAGACTTACAAAATACAAATGTCACCATATGATAATGTACAGGCATTAAAAAAAACATACAGCATACATATTATTTTTAAATGTATATTGATGAAAATTTAAGTTACTACATATGTTATATAAATTCAACTACTGAAATCTACTCATGGGGTCATAAAATAATTTTGGCAGAAATTCATCATACAGTGGATTGTGAATATGATTTTTTTGTATATCCTTTTATTGGTACATTTTAGGTGTACAATATAATGACATTCATCATGGGAGATATGCACCTTTACATACTCTTGGTTCTTATTTTTTTGTCCCTTCCCCTGCCCTCCCTTCAACCCCTCCATCCCTCTCTATTTACAAAGACTTTGTTTCCTTTTTTTCATTTTCTCATATCAATTCCAGGCTTTAAGCTCTTCTTGCCTTGAGGGTTTGCATTGAGAAGTCTGCTGTAATGCTGATGGGCTTTCCTTTGTATGTGGTTTGTTTCTATTCTCTAACTGCTTGCAGAATTTTGTTCTTCTGTTGAGTTTCTGGAATCTTAACAATTATATGCCTATGTGTAGATTTTTTTTTTTTTTCGATCAAGGATAGTTGGAGTCCTATATGCCTCACTTATCTGTATGTGAAGTTCTTTTCCCCTCCTTGGGAAGTTTTCTGCCATCACTTGTGTATACAGTTTTTTTTTTTATGTTGTCTGCACTCTCTCCTGTTTCTTCATTGACTCCAATCAGTTTTATGTTATTCTTCTTTGCATCGTCTAGCAGCTGCTGGATTGATTTCTCATGGTCCCTTGCAATTTTAAAGAAATTTTTCTTTTCGTGATCACTAATTGCAATCTTATCTTCTATATCTGAAATTCTATCTTCACATTGGCTCATTCTGCTGCATAGACTTTCAATGGAGTTTTTAATCTCCTGGAAATCTGTTTGCATCTGTTTTATGGATTCCATTTGTTTCCTATGTTGGGATTCCATCATGTTCCTCAGCTCCCCCATTTTTAAAATCTGTGTCCTCTCTAGATTTATTAAGCGTGTCTTGCACTATGGGCCCAGTCTCTGCTGTTATCTGAGAAATTATTTCTGATTTCATTTTTTCCTGATCCTCTTTTGTTGCCAGTTCAGGGAGTCCAGGTAGTTGAGTATCAGAGTGTTCCATCTCATTTTCCTTTGGGTTTCCTGTAGGTGATCTGGAAGTCCAGTTCTGAGGCTTGTTTATGTGTCCTCTCATTTTGACCCAGGGCTGGGAGGGGATGCTGCTGGTGCCCATGCGGCTCACCTCCTCTGCTCTGGGAGCTGTGGCATGCCTACCCAGAAGCCTCTTCTGTTCTGGGAGCAATGGCTCTTTGACTCAGAAGCCTCCTCTGCACTAGAAGCTGTGGCAAGCCTACCTGGAAGCCTCCTCTGTGCTGGGAGCTGTGGCTTGTTGACCCTTTGCTAATTTTTAAATTGGGATGGTTTTTTTTGAAGGTTTTAAAAAATTTATTTATTTGTAGGAATTCTTAATACACTTTGGATATTACACCCTTATCAGATAAATGATTTACAAATAATTTCTCTCATTCTTTTCACTTTCTTGCTGCTGTCTTTTGATGCACAAATATTTTCAGGGGTTAGGAGTGTCCTTCAGTGGTAATGCATGTGCTTAGCATGCATAAGACTTTGGGTTCAATCTCAAGGACCCAAACTAAAAGAACACAAATATTTTCTAGTTTTGATGTAATGCAATTTATTATTTCTTTCATTGCTTGTGCTTTTGGTGTCATATTTAAGCAACCATTCTCTAATTCAAGCTCGTAAAGATTTAGATCTATTTTTCCTTTTATGAATTTTCTATTTTTAGACTTAATATTTATGTGTTTCATCCACTTTAGTTAATTTTTGTATGTAGTGTGAGGTAGGAATCCAACTTCATTGTTCTGCATGTCGATATCCAGTTGTACCTGCACCATTTGTTGAAAAGACCATTCTTTTAAACATTTCCCATTGAACATTTGGGCATCCTTGACAAAAACAGTTGACCCTACATAAGGGCATATGTATAATTTCTGGAATCTGAAATTATAGTCCTTTGATCTATATGTCTGTCTTCATGCCAGAATCACTGTGTTGATTTTTATAGCTTTGTAGTAAGTTTTGAAATGAGAGTGTGAGTTTTTCAACTTTTCCTTTTTAAAGATTATTTTGACTATCCTGAATCTCTGGAATATCTATGTGAATTTTAGGATCTGCTTATCAATTTCTGCCCACAAAAAAACCTAAATAGCTGAATTTCTGATACAGATTATTTTAAAGCTCTAGGTCAACTTGGCTAGTACTCCTATCTTTAAAACATTAAATGTTGATTCACAAACATGTCTTTCTATCTATTTAGTTCTTTTCGATTTCTTTAGGAACTATAAATCTTATACAGGAGTCAGATATACGAGACCCTAAACACCCAGGCAAAGGAAAAGCTGCCTAAAATCTTTCCAGTTTCCACTCGGGCTGGCTGTATTTAATGCATGTGTGTACCTTCACATTTCCTGTTTCTGTACAGTAAATCCACTGATTTAATCTGGCTTGAGTGTGTTTTTGCTCCTTATAATAAAATGATCCTGGGCTAGGACATTATCCACCAAGATTAATATGACTTTTAAAAGTTCAAAAACAGTAAAAATTCAGAGCCCTAGTAAATGGCAGAGCTCAGATATTTTTATTAATACATGTTTCCAGTACATAATGATTATATTTATCATGGGGAGCTGTACATGTACATAACACATCTTAATTCTTCTATTTGATTTTCATCCCCTACCCCTCCCCACCCTCCCCACTCCCTCCAATTCTCGGTCTTTTTTGCAAAAGCTCTATTGTCATCATTTTTTCTTCTCAATTCTCTTTTTTTCATCCCCTTTCCCTCCCTTCCTTTCACCCTTCCTCCATCTCTTATTCATCCATCCATTTGAAAGAGATCTCCCTACTTCCTATTCATGGAATATATAGTATATATACAATATACTATATATTACATACTACATATAGAGACAGTTTCTTATATAAGAGAAACCATGTGATATTTAAGCTTTTGACTTAAGTGACTTAATAATATTATGGTCTCAAATTGTATCCATTTACTTAGGAGGGCCCCAAGTTTATCTTTCTTTATGGCAGAGCTGGGATTTTAACTCAGGTCCAGGTAACTCCAAAATCTACATTTTCCCCATTAATGTTGATTAAGGGTCCTTGGATTTAACGGGTTGCCAATGTACCTTTAAGAAGTAGACTTTCTAAGTAACTACTTATCTATCAAATTGTACATCTACCTCCTTGAACAACTTTTAAAAATTATTTTATATGTGGATCTCAAATCTTTTTCTTTTACTTGTAACCCTTATTAAGTTTTCCTTTATATGAATTTCCTATGCTTAGTGGTTGAAGCCTTTATTCTTCAGATTCTGAGCATTATGGGAGAAACTGCCTGTGTATTTTTGAGTATTATGTTTCTATTAATATATCCCAGTATCATGTAGCTTTTAATAATAGCACAATTTTTTAGTACTTCTCATCTTGCTCCAGAAAAAAAAGCCTAGACATTTGCAAACCAAAGCTTTATACCAATCGATATGACATTGTGGGGAAAAGTAAACACTACACAATTTCACCAGACAGATTTTCTTCTTTTCTTTCTTATTAGCAGTGGGAAGTCTTTTCTAGTAACAAACAACATTGAAGAGACAAAACCAGAGAGAAGGGGCAGAAGCCTGAGATGGTGTATTTTTAGTCATTTTGATTAAATTATGGAGATGTGAAGTTGATAATATATTGAGGACGAAAGGAGAAGTCTATGTAAATGTTTGCAGATGAATAATTAATGTGACTTTCCGACATCACTAGGCCTTTAATTAAAGCCACTGTAAAACAAAGCAAGAACCAAAGAGCACAATTATTATTGCAGCTAATTGTAACTTTCCTATCCTAAGTAACATTTGAGAGTCTGTGCTTAATTTGCATCTTTAAAGAAAGATAGAACATACCTAGGGTGACAGTGCCTTTTTATTCCAACAACTTCCCTACTAACCAAAAAGCTTCATTAATATACTGATAAATTTTCTCCAACTAAAATATTAGGAAGTTTGGGGGGTTATTTGTTGCTTTTTAAAAATATTTTAGGCCGTGGGCGGGGGCCGGAGCACAGCCGGGGAGCTTCAGGCTGCTTGGCCGACCCTCTTAGAGAGGCACCAGGTGAAGGCGGGGCTCCGGGGCGCTCCCGGGACCTCACCGTGCCATAGGCGGGAGCCGGAACACAGCCGGGATCTTCGGGCTGCTTGGCCTACCCGCGGAGAGAAGCACCGTATGAAGGCCTAGCACAACCCTCTTAATCTCTGTTACTTTCTTACCTACCCTCACTCACTTCTCCCCACAAATGTGTAGTGGTTTATTTTATTGGGAAGCTTGACAGAGAACATGTACATGAATTGTTTAACTTTGTGCTCATGCCCTCTCTTTCGGAGGTGAGTTTTAAATTTCAGTTTGAGTCCAAGTCTCCTAAAGATGCTTTCTTTTAAAAATTTTAATTCACATAATATATTTGTATGTATTCAAGGGGTTCAGTATGATAATTTGGTAAGTGTATATAATGATTAGTGATCACTTCATGCCAAAAGCTGAGCGTGAAGATGGTCCTTCCCCTCTTCCCTAATCCCTTTCTCCTCCATAGACTGTAGACCCTGGATTGCACAGCCCCAGGAGACAGTTACATTATGTATCTTTCTTCCTTGTTCCCTTTCTGTGCATGCCGACATCACGAGACAATCACATTGTGCTCAGACTAGGCCATGTAGCACGAGTTACCCCATCTTCTCTTCCTGTTTGTCTTACACTGTAAATAAAGAGTGTGCTGGACTCCAGGCAGCCATTAGCTCCTGACAGGCTATGGCTCCACCTGGTTCCAGCTTTCAAGCATAAAAAAAAATAATAAAATAAAAATATTTTAGTATTCATGTTAGCAATATATTTGTGCTTCTCAACAACTCAGGAGGTAAAATGAATACTCAATATTTTAACACTAATCACTTAATCTTTCATTGCACCCTCTAGTTACAGCCTTCATCTCATTCATGTCTTATTCTTTATTACCTGTTTTTTGCTCCTTACTCTTATAATTTCAATTTTCATCTGTTTCTTTTTTGCCCATCTTTGGCTCCATTTTCTGTCTCTTTCACTTCTATTTTTTGTCTCTATCTTTCCTACACATTAATTTGGAAACCAAAAGCCATATGCTTATCTCTAACTCCAAGAAGTTTACTAGATATTTTCATAAGGCTTTGGTAGTTAGAAATTCCAGTTTCTTCCCTTCATTAGAGATTGCTTTTAGGGATCTGAATCATGTGAGGTAAAGATGAGTTCCTACTCCCAGCGAACAAATATATCAGAGTGCAGGCTCTTTCCATGGAGGGTCTGTAGTTTGTTCAACTCTGTCTCTTGTAACTAACTCAGTGTCTGGCACAAATAATAGTCCCAAAATAAGGCTTAACCTGAACTGAATATACGAATAATTTACCATGAGAAACAGAATATCCAAGGGTATTTATTCATTTTAGCTAATTAATATGATCACTTCTAAGAGAAAAATCAAATTAAGATCAAAAGATAACCTAGATGCAATCAGGAAAATGATCCAAAGAGATTTTAAGGGACATTTTCATAAAGCTGGGGTACACCGGTGAATTACTTCATGGGATACAGCATGTGACGGGAATATACTAGCCAATTTAAACATGTTAATAGTTTATTTAAAAATAAATATGGTTCTCAGAAAGATAGGGCAATGAAAGCATAGTTTTTCCATTTTTCCAAATCCTCACATCAAGCAGGGAAAGCAACTAGATGACAAAGATAAAGACACACAACATCTACTTAAAAATTGTACAACAAAGTATTTCTACAAACCACCAAATACACATGGGTAAAGGTAACCACCAACAGCCACAAAACTTGTAGGTATTGGCATTTGTTTAGTAGGAAAAAGGACTTAAGCATCCTACGGTGGATTTGATAACAAAATCCTTTGGGGAGCGGGGGTCTTGTCTTCCATGAAGGAGATGCTGACACAGAGTTAGAAGCAGTAGGAGAGGATGGAGCAATGAGGAGAGACTGTGGAGTGCAATCAATGCTGAGCCAAAGAAGAGACAGGAACAAGAAAGTAGGGGAGGTGAACAAAAACAGAAGACCCCGAAATGAAAGTAGTTGTGTTTTTCTCTGACATAAAAGAAGGAGCTCTGAAAAATCACAAGGCCTTCTCACTTAGCTACATCCCCAAATCTTTTTATTTTTAATTTAGAGAAAAGGTCTCACTAGGTTACTAAGTTGCCCAGGCTGGGCTACAACTTATGATCCTTTTGCCTCAGCCTGGCAAAGTGCTGGGATTGCAGGTGTGTGCCAACATACCTGACTATAATGAATGTGCTGAGTGAACTGGCAGGGTTATAGAGACTTAGCTTTTAAGTATCCTTCTTGGAGAGAGTGCTTATTGGTGAGCACACTTGTCCTCAAGGCTGTATGAACTGACCGACCCCTTATGGCCCAGGCTCTTAGAAGTAGTAGGAACGGCTGGGATTTCAACTGAAACATATATATCACTATAACTTCTTAGAAGAAAATGCAGCTTTCATTAACGATAAGAAAGTTCAGAAAATTCATGGAATCTTCAAATGGAGAAAGACAACAGACCCAAACTACCTGGCCCTGTCTGAGATTCTTGCTTCTCCTTTGGATCTCCCTGCAGATTACTAATGTCATCATTGTATTTGCTCTGGGTGTGAAATTATGCTACTTTCCCTTAAACTCCACTGCATGCTGTACAAGTTCATCTTTCCTTCATGTCCAGCATCGTGGTGGGAAAAGGCTATAATACATTCAAACATGACCTAGCCAAATGCCCGGCCTATCAAGAGAAACAGAGAAAGCAAAATAGACCTTGGTTGTCTTATACAAGGTATAACTTTCTCTGTCTTACAGGCCCCATTTTATCTTTTGGCACCTTAGACAAAAAGGGTGCCAATGAAGTTTGTGCCTTTTAATTCACTGAGGTTTTCTCCTTTTCATCCATATCATTTCCTCTTCTGGACCAGAAGTTTCCACCTTCATCAAACATTTTAAAGGGCATTTCTTCATATGTTGGAGACCAAGTCCTTCTTATGGTGCCATCTTTGTGACCCTTCTAAATCCCTCTTCCACATTTCAGGGCAATTGCATTGAACTCACTTGAATAGTCCGGCACAATCTCCCACATAGATGTAATTCTGTCTATAGCCTTAATTTCCCTCTGCCATGTAACATGACATTCACAGGCTCTGGGGACTAAGATGTAGATATCCTTGGGGAGCCACTATTCTGTCTACCAAATTAAAAATTAAACAATAAAGAGCTGTCCAGAGTTAGCTACTATTAGGGAAGAATGCTTCTCCACAACTGTAGATGTTTCCTTTCTAGAAGGAACTCAGTAACTATAATTGCTGACCTGTGTCTCTGCTCAGAGGAGATAAGAGTGATTTATCTGATTGGTAAATTTGGGAAGAATAAACTGGACATGCTTGTCTCAGCCCCTTCCTTCACTCCTCCTCCATGTACTCTGACCCTGCTGGGACCAAGCACTAACTGGAAGTTTGAGGATGGGATCTGCCTAGGAATTCCCTATGTGAGGGTGAGGGAGAAAGCTTGCTAATGCTGGAACTCAGTGTTACCAATCCCACTGGGCTAACATCTAAAGCCATATCCTTCAATTTTACCTCGTTCAGTAATAAAGATGACATTTGGGCTTTGTGTCCCAATTCTTTTGCTTCATTCCTCTAACTGTTTAAAATCCATATGGGAGAGAAAAGAGTACCTTTATTGAAATTCAACACAGACCTGAAAAGGGAGCACATAATTCATATAATTGTATTTATTTGGGGGAGATATCTCCTTTTTCCATAAGTGAATGTTGTTTTGTATTTGTTTATTTTAGAGAACAAAGCTTATGAGGGAAACTGTATGATACTGAGATGCAGAGTCCAGGTGTTGTGTTGGGACTACCTAAGTTCAAATGCTGGCTCCCTCACATCTGTGCTGTGCAATACATGGCAGGGTACTTAACTTCTTTGTGCCTCTACTTCCTACCTATGAAGTGGGAATACTAATTCCTACCTCTGAGCTCTGTTGTGAATATTAAGTGAGATAATAGTAAAGAATTCAAAACAATGCGTAGAACATGGTAAGCATTGAATCCATGGTATGTATTACTATGCCTTATACATATATGTATCCTCTAGTTTACTAGTATAGAAATGTTGAAAAAAATTTCATAAGACAGTTCTCCGGAGCAGGAACTATGTCTTAGTCAGCTTTGCATTCTCAAGAACATCACAGTTCCTAGCATAAAGTGTGATACACATTTGTTGTGCAAGCAAATGGAATAAGTAATGAAGAAACAAAGGTCGAATTGTCTTGCAAAACAACACAATTTCCTTTACTAAACTAGAAAGCTATTACTAGAGTTTAATTTATATTTGACCAGAAAGTCAGAAAACTATGTTTTTAAAATTAATGGCAAATGAATTTTGTTCAATTTTACTCAGGAAATTATATCCCAAAAATAATCCCAAAGTATAACTATTGGCTGATTCAACCATGAATCTTTGCTGCTCCCTAGTGGAAGGAAATATGTAAGTCACACAAAGTTGAGGGCTCCAGTTAGCGGACTTTTCTTAAAAAATCAAACTAAGTTCTTCACTCAAATATTTTTCCAAGCACTTTATCTTATACGATTTCAAAAAAGTTTTTAAAATTTGAATTAATGTAACAATTTTTTGCATGTATAATCTAGTCCTTTTGGGAAATCAGGGACAATGTTTCACTTTTTTAAATTTGCAAATTGTAACATTGCAAAATAAATACAACATATGAAAATTGAAGAATAGAAAGCTGCAGGTAAAGAATGTTATTTAGAAGAATGAAAAGTCCCAAGAATACTCCCATTCCATGATTACTTAATTGTTTGTAATTAATCCCTGTGGTTTCCAACTTCAGATTTCAGTCCAATTGTAGATCACTGAAATTCTACAGTGGTCACAGAAAACCCTCAATTGAACCCCCAGAATGTGCAAAAATTAAAGGTAAGGTTCTTGGAATATACTAAATGAAAATATATATGTGTAAAGGGAAGGTTCGTGGACACATACTATTAAATAAAATGGAAAGCAAACCATGAGAATGCGACTAGGTACAAACTCAGCAACATAGCAGTGAGGGAATGATTTGCACTAGGAGGGCTAGGATAGTCAGCCAATCAGTGAGCTCCTGAAGGGTGGATAAATCAACAAATAATAAACAAGGAAGAAGTTGCTTCAGGGAAAAGGGAAGGGGTGAAATAATATGTGTGTATATAAGCAGAAAAGTACAGATCAGATTTTGGAAAAGATGACTAATCAGGAATGGCTGTGGTGGCATATGTACTCAGAAAAGAAATCAGAAACAATGACTAGTTAGAAATTAGGAAGGGCCTTGACTGTCATCAACGAACCTGGACTTTCAAAACCTTTGTAAAGTTATTAAAATTTTCACAAGAGGCTGCAATGTTTTTAGCAGGAAATATTTTGCTGTAATTTGGAAGGTAAATTGAAAAAGAGAAACCCTAATGTCAGTTTGAAGGTCACTGATAGGGACTAGACAGAAGAACCTGAACTATAGCTATAACAAAAGACACACATTTAAGACATTTCAAAAGACCCAAAATCACTAGGCAATGGATTGATACACTGTGTTGAATAAGAAAATGAAAAATTGTTTGGAACTTTGAATCTAGGGAACTAGAAAAATGTTGAAGCCAATGAGGCAGAAATCACAGAGACAGAGACAATTTGACATTAATCCCCATGTGTTTCCTATTTGCTACAGTTAGTTAAAAGACAAAGTTATTCTAGTATCCATTGTCTTGAAATGCTATAATTTAGTATCACTTAAATAGATGAAAAGGAGTGAGATTAAAAACTAATTTCATACTCCAGCTTATTTACATATATAACAAAAATCCTACAGTCACATAATACCTCTGTGTCTTATGGTCTTCATTGGTAAAATAGAAAGGCTGGGCCATGATAAGTTTCTAAGGTCCATTTTCTTTTTAAATTTTTTTTTTAAATTGATAATAATTGTACAAATGTATAGGGAACAATGTGACATTTCCATACATTGATATATTATGTAATGATTAAATCAGGATAATTAGCATATCATCGCCTCAAATATTTATCATTTCTTTGTAGTGGGATATTCAAACTCTTTTTTTCCAGCTAATTCTAAAATATAATACAGTATTGTTTACTATTGTCACCCTACTGTGTGCAAAGCAACATCAGAACTTATTTTACCTGTCTGCAAGGGGTGATCAAATTATATGATGAATGTTTAATTTTTAAAAATATATTTAGTCAGGCTGGTGATTTAGCTTAGTGGTGCCACTGCCTGCCTTGCAAGCACAAGGTCCAGAGTTTGATTCCCCAGTACCAAAAAATCAAAAAACAAAAACAAATATATATATATACATACATATATATGTATGTATATATATGTATGTATATATATATATTAAAAGACACATTGCCATTAATTCCCCTCTATATACTCTCCCTCACTTCAAACACAATGATCCCATTGTTCTTGCCACTTTCTGAAGGAGTTCTGGAAGTTCTTTTTCATAAATGTCTTTACAAGGCATGATCAAAAATACAGTGAATGCTGCTGCCAAGTGCCATCAGAAAGGCAGGCTCACAGTATGTCCTCACCAACCTTATTTACCATATCTGGCACCATGCAACTTCCGGCTCTTCCTCAAAGTCAAAATGAACCTGAAAGATAAATGTTCTGAAACAATTCAGGACATTGAGGCAGCAAGACAGTAAAACTAAAGATACTCACAAAAGAATACTTTCAGAACTGCTTCAATTCATTTACTAGAATACATTTTTAAAAGAATTCAAACATCAACCATATTTTTTAATCCTACCACAAAACCATAATTTGGTGCCTATTGACCCACTTCTCCTTATCTAACCCTCTTTCTACCCTGTTTATCTTCTAGTAACCATTATGGTACTCTCAATTTCTATGAAATCAAAATCTTTAGATTCTGCATGTGCATGAGATCATGCAATATTAGCCTTTCTGTGCTTGGGTTATTTTACTAACTATATTCCAGGTTCATCCATGTCACAAATGACAATATTTCACCCTCTTATGGATAAATAGTATTGTTATGGTTTGTCTCTAGATGTACCCCAAGAGCCCCATGTGTTCGTGGACCAGGCGTTTGGAAGAGCGTTGAGTCATGAGGGTGTTATAAGCTAACTTGCTTTTGGTGGAAGAACTCTCATGGGAAGAGCTGTGTCACCAGGGCTGTGACCCAGAAGGGTGCCTCTCCCTTCCTGCTTTCTGACTTCTCTCTCTCTGTTTCCTGGTTCCCACAACCTGAACAATTTCTGCTCCTCCAGGCCTTTCCACCGTGCCTTCCTGCCTTACAGCATGCCGACCATACAATGACCAAAACTTCTAAACATGTGAGCCACAAAAACCTCTCTTCCTTTAAGTGTCGGTGTTGAGTTTTGGGTATTTGTCCCAGTGACAAGGAGCATGAACTAAGGCAATAGCATATTTTCTTTGTTCACTCATCCATCACTGGCCACTTACATTGATTCAACTTAACTATTTTGAATAATGCTGCAATAAACACAGTTGTGCAGGTATCTCTACAACATACTGAGTTAATCGTCTCATACATAATGACTTGGACTTTTTAAAGAAATATATTATTTTTAAAGTGATGCTGACATGCATAACATAAAACTTAAAATTACAAAATATACAATAAAATGTTTTCTTCCCACACCTGACAGCCAGAGCCACAGTTCCTTTCATGAGAGGAAATCAAGCTAACTGAAGTTTTACAGTCCTTCAAGAGATATTTTACACATATACAAGAATGTATGTCTATATGTTAGTTTTCTTTTCTTTGTTCACACTGTTCGCACTGTTCTGTGCCTTGGTCTGTCATCTACTAATACATCTTGGAGGTCATTCCACATAAGCAGATGTACAGTTTATTCTTCAGAATTTTTACTTTTGCAAATTATATCGCAGTAAACATTTTTGCAGTGCCTTATTTCTCACATTTGTAAGTACATCTGGGCTCTGATGTGTTTAAACCTCTGTTTCATTGGACAGTACCTACTGACTCCATATTATCAACAATGATTAAATAAATTACTGTTTTCCCATTTCATTGTCACCTTCCTCCTCATTCAAAGACTAATTTTGACAAATTAAAAGATTTTTCTTAGTATTTATCTTTAAAATTTTAAATATATTTTCTATTATCTACATTTATTTCTTTTATAAGTTTTAAATAACTTTTAGTTTCCAGTTACAAGAGGTACTTACAAAACATCTCATTTCTCTTCCTTCCTATTTTTTGTTTGTTCTATTACTTCTATTTTTCAGAGTTTATAAGATAGATTCCGTCCTAACTCCTATGTTAGTTCCATTTTAATATTACATTTAATCATACTAGTACCTTATTACCACTCCTTTTGCCATAATTTCTCCATTTATCTCTTTGTTGACATTTTTCATATGCTATAAAGACATGGAAATTACATTTCCAGGGTTTTTTTTTTAATGTTCAAAGATAATGCCTATTATCTTTAAACTAGAAGTGTAATTTGGCTGGGAATACATTTCCTGAGTCTATACTGTCTTTTCTTGAGAAATTTTAAACATCATTCCACTGTTTTCTAGTATTGATTGTTGCTATGAACAAGTCTGAGCCAGTCTGACTTTTTCACCTGTATATAACTTCGTATTTTTGCCTAGTTGTACAAAAGAGTCTTAATCTCTGAGGTGGAGTAATTTTGTCAGAATATCTCACTCTTGACCATCTATGTCAAGTTTTCCTGAGATACAGAATGTCTTTTTCATATATATATATATAAGTTCAAGGCTATTTTCATTTCTAGAAAATGCCTTAAATTATTTATTAAAATATTGCATTGAGTCCATTCATTCTATACTTGTTGTTGTATACTGAATCTTCCTGTATATCTCTACCCAACTATTTTTATCTCTAATTTTTCTAAATTCTTTGTGGATTCTGTTTCACTTTTCTTGCCTTTAAAAATTCCATTTTTCTTGACTCCAGTGTGTTTTTAGTCATGTTGAGACCTCTTTGAGCTGCTGCAATGACACCTTTGTTTCTATAATAGTTTTCCTATTTCTCTTCCATTTCTTTCCTGAGCTCACCTTTCAATTCCCTTTGCAGTCGCAGAAAAGCTTCTCTAAATCTTGGATGTCTCTATTTTGTATTTCTATTTATAGGGGGAGTGCATGATTGAGGTTTGTAGCTTTGTGTTTTATTTCAGCCATATGCATTGTCAAAACTTTTATGTGACCCATAATAGCTTTTTTTCTGATAAGAGATTTCCCTTTACTAATTTTGTTGTTTACTGTACTTTTCCTCCATTTTTCTTTTGCTCTATTTTTACATATCCTATACTGATTCCTTTTTAATTATTGCTTTTATTTGAATGTAATGAGTTCTTATTATCACTGTTGTTAACAGAAAGAAACCAAGATCCTGTTCTCGATTAGCCAAGATTCTTCTTGTTTCATAGTGATGTTTCTCAAGACAACAGGGTTATGTTTGGAAGTTTTCTTTCCTTGTATTTCTCTCCAACCTACAAAGATCAATTAGGGCTGCTCTCAATGCAGGATCTCTCTTTCATCCTGTCCCACCAGTACAAAAATATAAAATTCAGATATGACTTAACACTGTGACTCTTCATTCATTCTTATATAAAATTCAGATATCACTTATCACTGTGATCCTTCATTCATTCCTATCAATCCTGCTCCTCATTTGCATTAACCAAGTATAGCAATGTCCCCATTACCACATTTCTATTACTACAAATAAGGAGTTGCTGGGCATTTTCCCTCAGAGAGACTTTTCTCTGCCAGTTTTGCCTGAGATACACAGAGGCAAGCAGCATTTTTCTGTATCTGTCCATATTCCTTCCTCTTCAACTGTAACTGCCCTCAGTAATGTCCCCTCATACACTCTGACTCAAGGTTAAAGATTTCATTAGTATTTCTCAAAGACAGAGCACACATTTCTGTTTCTGTTTTCTTACCTTGGATTGATCTCTAGAATAGCATGATAGTGCAATTTTTTACTTGGCCATTTTAAAAATGAAAGTTTCTATAATAAAACCTTTTAACCACCTGACTTCTAATTTTCTCCTCCCTCAGTCTGCTATCCCAATCAGAACCAGAATGACTAAAATACAAATAATCTCCAAGAAACCCTTTGATGGCTCTGCATATTCTTGGGGTAAAGGCCAAAAGCCTCTCTGATATGACCCTGTCCACCTCCTTGGCCTCATCTCTTGCCACCCAGGCCCTTTCTATTAATATTACAGCACACTGAATTTCTCTTATTCAGACCCCATGATCTATTGTGCCTCCAAGTGTTTGATACATGCATCTCTCTGCCTCAAATATTCTCCTGACACTAACTTCCCATGTTCACTTCCTATTAATAACACTTCGGCTCTCAGCATAATAATAATGAGCCATCATTTTTATTGTTTACCAAAGTACTGTGCTAAGCTATTTGTATGTATTAACTCATTTATTTTCACAGCAAATCAATGAGGTGAATACTATTAATGTCAACATTTTAAATATGAAGAAATTAAAGTTTAGGTTAAGAAATTTGCCGGGGTGATAGAACTAGTAACTGGAGAAGCTATAGCTAGAATATAACACTTCAAAAGCCCTATAAAAACAAACTCACTGTAAATTATGTTACTTTTAATATCATTTTCTCACTTCTCACTTTTCAATTTCAGATATATGGATATATATATATAGTGAACCAGGATGGTCCGTGTCTATATATATATATATATATATATATATATATATATGTATGATAAATATATGTTCATGTATATGCACATCATTGAAGATGCTTTTTTAGACATAGAAGGATTAACTAAATCAGCACCATGTGAGGGGACTTTACAATCTACTACCAATGGAGATTAGCAGTTGTCTTCCCCTCTCATTCTCTTCCCCTTTTCTGAAGTTTTACATATTTACATTAATTTTGTTAAATTTTTAACTAATATAAAATTGTACATATTTATGGGGTCCCATGTGATGTGGTAAATAAGGTTAGCTCAGATTAAACACTCATTTATCATTTCTTCATAGTAAAAGTATTCAAAGTCTTTGCTTTTACATTTTTTAATATCTAGTATATTATTGCTATCTGTAGTCACCCTACTGTGTGATATAGAACTTTTTGCTCCTATCTAACTATAAATTAGTGCCCATTGAGCACCTTTTCCCCATCCCTCCCACCCCACCCCATTCTCCCAAGCCTCTAGTAACCAACATTCTACCATCAACTTCCACAAGAGAAACTTTCTTATATTCTGTGTATGAGCGAGTGACCACCTGTTTTCTGTGCCTGACTTATTTCACTTAACATAATGATCTCCAGGTCCATTCATGTTGCAAGACAGGGTTTCATTCTTTTTATGTCTGAAAAAAATACATACATATATATGTATATATATCATAATAGTCTTTATCCATTCATCAGTTGATGGACACTAAAACTCATTCCATTTCTTGGCTATTGTAAGTAGGGCTGCAATAAATATGGGAGTGCAGATGTCTTCTCAGCATATTATTTAATTTTCTTTGAATAGGTACACAATAGTGGGTTGCTGGATCATTTGAGCGTTCTTTGTATTTTTGAGGAACTTCCACGTGGTTTTACATAACAGCTATGTTAATGTACCCTCGCAGCAGCAGGTGAAAGGGTCATCTTCTCTTCACAGTCTCACCAGTTCTTGTTATCTTTTGCCATTTTGGCAACAGCCATTCTTCCTAGAGTGAGGCAATATCTTGTCATGACTTTAATTTGCATTTCTCTGTAATTAGTGATGTTGAGCATTGTTTATATACCTGTTGGCTATTTGTATGTCTTCTCTTAAGAAATGTCTATTCAATTTCCCATTTTTTATTGAGTTGTTTGCTTTTTGGATATTTTGTTTGAGTTCTTCCATATCCTGAACATTAATCCCTTATCAAATATATAGTTTTCAAATATTTTCCATTCTCTAGGTAGACTCTTAACTATATTAATTGTTTCTTTTGCTTTTTTAATTTGGTGTAATCATTGTTGCTTCCTCTGCTTTTGGGATTTTTTTTAATCTTTACTGTTCCAATGTCCTGAAGCATTTCTCCTATGTTTTCCTCTAGTAATATCATAGTTCTACATCTAACATTAGCCCACTTTGAGTTGGTTTTTTGTAACTGGTGAGAGATATGGGTCTGATTTCATTCTCTTACATATGGATCAATAATTGGATATTTTTCCAGCACCAATTATTGAAGATTGTCCTTTCTCCAGTGTGTGTTCTTAGTACCTTTGTCTAAAGTCATTTGGAAGTAGATCTGTAGATTTAATTCCAGACTTTCTATTTTATTGTATTGGTTTATGTGTCTGTTTCTATGCTAATACCATGCTGTTTTAATTACTACCAGAATGTAGTATATTCTGAAGTCAGGTAGTGTTATACCTTCTGCTTTTTACTCAGGATTGCTTTGGCTATTCAAAGTTTTCTAATTCTGTGATGTCACTGATAATTTGCCTTCACTCTATAGTGCACTTTGGGTAGTGTGGGCATTTTAACAATATTGATTTTTCCAATCTGTGAACACAGAATATGTAAGTGAGGCCCTGTCAACAGAAGCAGTCTAGTGATGCAGAGCTGTGTTTGATCTTCAATTTCTTTATTTTTATTGGTACATATTTGCAGTTAATGGTTACTTTCATCATGAGGAATTAGTACATGTACATAACACATCCTAATTTCTTTCACCAATGTTTTATAATTTTCACTATAAAGATCATTTCTCTCTTTGATTAAATTGTATTTCTGGATTGTTTTTTGTTTGATTGTTGGTTCATTTTATAGCTACTGTAAGTAGAATTGCTTTCCCGGTTTCTACTTCAGATCATTGGCTATTAGTATAAAGCAATGTTATTGATTTTTGTACATTGAATAAATAGTTTTTGAAATGGAAATGATTTGCTTCCCAGGATTAAGAAATGAAAGTTTTTTATTACTATTAAGAGACTGTAAGGGAGGGTTTGTATCACAAAAAGCCTTTCATTTCCCTAGGCCATCAGGGATAATAACTGCTAACAGTAAGAAAACTCTACCAATATCCAGTCACTCACCAATTCTAAAAATGTAATATCACCAAGAGATTGGGAAGATTTAATAGAAATTTAAGAATGCAAAATATCTCTTAATTTTTAAAATACTAATTATCTCTTGAAATGCTGATATTTTGAGAATATTCACTTAAATAAAATACAACTTGATAATTTTTAAGTCACACACAGTATATTCTTTAACCACAGTGAAATAAAATTAGAAATCAACAACAGAAAAACTTTAGGAGACATACAGAAGTGTGAAAATTAAATAGCACATTCCTAAATAAACAATGGGCCAAAGAAGAAATCAGAAATTAAGATGACTCAAAATGTAAATGTAACATACCAAAACTTATGGAAAGCAGAAAAGCAGCACTTAAGAGAAATTTATAGCTATAAAGTCCCTTTTTTTTTTTGGTACTGGGGATCAAACTCAGGTGCTTGCCCTTGTGAGGCAGGCGGCGTAACCACTGAGCTAAATCCCTGGCCCTAAGGCCCATATTTTAAAAGAATGAAAGAGCCCCAATCAGTAAGCTAAATTTCCACATTAAGAAACTATAAAAAGAAGAACAAATATTCACACCCAAACAGAAATAATTTAATAATAATAATAATAACAAAAAATACAGATAAGTTAATATAACAGATAGAAAAAATGACAGAAAAAAATTTAGTTGCTTTTTTGGACAAATCAACAAAACTGGTAAATTTTTAATAAGATTGACCACACAAGAAAAAAAGAGAGAATCAAGATGACTGAGTAGGTACAGGAAGTAGTTTACAATCTCTCTGTGACTTGGAATAGACACAGCTGGAAAACAGCCACTCACCAAGGACAAAAAGAGCCCCAGGAATCAAGACAGAGGTGATAGGAAAGCTAAATATCACAGAGTAATAGAAGAGTGATGTAGAGAAAAGAGCAAAGGAGTTGCAACACCAGCACTAGCTCCAGGGTATAAGGGAGGAATCCAGCTCTGGAAGTGCAAGCCTTTTACTTTACTCTATATTATTATTGCTGCTTTCTCTTTTATTGTTAATGGTGGTATAGCTGTTGCTTTTAATTTTTTTTAACCATTTCAATATCTGGATTGTCTTTGTGTTCTTGTCACTATACAGTTTGTTTTCTCCTCTCTAAATGATAGCTAGGATTAAGATATCAAAAATAGGCTGGACATTAAGAAGACCCTCACATAAAAGCAGAAGAGATATCCTTCCCAAAGAATGCACAAATCCAACACAGAAACATAACAGGTATTAAAAAAACAAAGCATGTCCAAAGGGGTAGGGGAAGTGGGAAGGAAAGGGGAAAGGAAAGAAGGGAAAGGAAAAATTATGAGAAAAGGAAAAAATCCAAACAAAGTCTTTGTAAGTAGGGAAGGGTGGAGGGGGTGAAGGGATCACAGGGAATGGGGAAAAAATAAGAACCAAGATACATCATGTACAGGTACAAGTACCCAATGATAAATGTAGATGTATTGTATACCTAAAATGTACCAATAAAAGAATTTAAGCAAAAAAAAAAAAAAAGCAACATGACTCCTTCAATGGTCTATACTTGTCAATAACTAAAATAGATGACATGCCAAAGAATTCAAAAAGCTAATTTTTAAAATGCTCAGTGACTTCCAGAATGATACAAATAACAGCTGAATGAATTAAGGAAGACAATTCAGGTTATGAAGGAGCAATTCAACAAAAAGATACAGACTCTGAAGAAGAAAGAAACAGAAAACTTGGAAATGAAAAGCAACAATTTTGAAAAACAGAGTCGCATGGAACATGCCGAATCAGCCCACTGCAGACAGGCAGATCTGCGCACACCCTACCAAGGTCCCGAGTCTTGTGGAACACGCCGAATCAGCTGGCTGCAGACAGGCAGGTCTGTGGACACTCCACTGAGATCCCGAGTCACACGGAACTTGCCAAATCAGCCTGCACCCTGGCAACTATCCACTGGACCCCAGCCCCACTCCTGTGTACAACACCTGATTCCACACTACAAAGACACAGAGGACACTGGACCACCAGACCATGGTACTGAGCCCTGCTGCTCCCGGCCCAGAGGTAGGGGCTTCTGAGCCGTCGTCCCACTGATCCTGGTCCAGAGGAAGGGCTTCCCAGCCACCATCCCTCACACTGCTCCTAGCACAGAGGAAAGGGCTTTTGGGCCACCTTCTGTCCTACTGCTCCTGGCACAGAGGAAGGGGCTTCTAGGCCACCATCACTCCCACTGCTCCCGGCCCAGAGGGAGGGGCTTCTGAACCGGCATTCCACTGTTCCTGGACCAGAGGAAGGGGTTTCCTGGCCACCATCCCTCCGGCTGCTCCCAGCCCACAGGAAAGGGCTTTTGGGTCACCATACCTACTGCTGCTCCCAGCCCCTGTCCCACCCCACCCAGCTCAGAGGAGGTAATCCATGCAGGCGCCAACAGCCCACCCCCCAATGAAATGAGAAAACAAGTAAAGAAGTCTCAAAACCAGACTTCCAGATCACCTACAGCAACCCCAAAAGGAAATGAGATGGAACACTCTGATACTCAATCACCTGGACCCACTGAACTGGCAACAAAAGGGGATCTGGAAAAAATGAAATCAGAAATAATTTCTCAGATAACAGGAGAAATTGTGCCCCTAGTGCAAGACATGATTAATAAACCTAGAGAGGAGCTCAGGAATATGATGGAATCCCAACATAGGAAAAAAACAGAATCCATAAAACAGATGCAAATAGATTTCCAGGACATGAAAAACTCCATTGAAAGTCTACACAGCAGAATGGGCCAATGTGAGGAAAGAATTTCAGATATAGAAGATAAGATTGCAATTAGTGACCAGGAAAAGAAAAATTGCTTCAAAATTATAAGGGAACATGAGAAATCAATCCAGCAGCTGCTAGATGATGCAAAGAAGAATAACATAAGACTGATAGGAGTCAATGAAGAAACAGGAGACAGTGCAGATGACATAAAAAATCTCTTCACAGAAATAATGGCAGAAAACTTACCAAGCAAGGGAAAAGACCTTGACATACAGATAAGTGAGGCATACAGGACTCCAAATAGCCTTGATCAAAAAAAATCTACACATAGCCATATAATTGTTAAGATTCCAGAAACAAAACAGAAGAACAAAGTTCTCCAAGCAGTCAGAGAAAAGAAACAAATCACATACAAAGGAAAGCCCATCAGAATCACAGCAGACTTCTCAACACAAACCATCAAGGCAAGAAGACCTTGGAGTGACATATTCCAAGCCCTAAAAGAAAACAGCCTCCAACCCAGATTGATGGACCCTGCAAAACTATCTTTCAAAATGAATGGACAAATAAGATACTTTCATGACAAAGAGCACCTTAGGAACTTCGTGAATACCAAACCAGCACTCCAAAGAATTTTACACAATATCCTAAGAACAGATATTGAGGATCACAACCCCAGGAAGCAAAGCACAATGAACCCATCTGGCATGACAAGAAATTAAATGGAAAGGGGGAGAACCTAACAAAAAGAAAAAGTCATGGCAATGACAAGTCAATACCTTTCAGTTATAACCATCAATGTTAAGGGTCTCAATCCACCAATCAAAAGAAATAGACTGGCAGAATGGGTCAAGAAGCAAAATCCAACAATAGGCTACATACAAGAAACACACTTCATTCAAAAGGAAACTCATAGACTGAAAGTTAAAGGGTGGAAAACAATACTGCATGTGACAGGAACACGAAAAAAAGCAGGAGTAGCTATCCTCTTGGCAGATCAAGTAGATTTCAAACCAACACTGATTAAGAGAGATGAAGAAGGACACTACATTCTTGTAAAGGGAAGAATCCAAGAGGAAGAGATGACAATCATAAATATCTATGCACCAAACACTAGTGTGCCCAACTATATAAAACAAATACTAACACACATGAAAAGTCATGTATGCACTAATACAATTGTAGTGGGGGACCTCAACACTCCATTGTCACAAATAGATAGATCAACTAGACTAAAAATAAGTAATGAAATACTAGAACTCAATCAAACTCTTGAACAAATGAACTTAACAGATGTTGACAGAGTCTTCCACCCCACAAAATCAGAATACACATTCTTCTCAGCTGCACATGGGTCATTCTCAAAAATAGACCACATACTCACACATAGAACATGTTTAAGTAAGAGCAAAGGAATTGAAGTCATTTCCTGTATATTATCAGACCATAGTGCGATGAAATTAGAGATCCACAGCAAAAGAAACTCAAAAAATTTCATAAACATGTGGAAATTGAACAACACACTTCTGAATAACCAATGGGTCACAGAGGAAATTAAAGAAGAAATCACACAGTTCCTTCAATTAAATGACAATGACAATACAACATATCGGAATCTATGGGACACAATGAAAGAAGACTTATGAGGGAAATTCATAGCAGTGAATACGCATATTAGGAAAACAGAACGAGCCCAATTAGACAACCTGATGCTGAAACTCAAGCTTCTAGAAAAAGAAGAGCAGGAAAACCCCAAAGCTCATACAAGGGAGGAAATTTTAAAGATCAGAGGAGGAATCAATGCAATGGAGACTAAGAGAATGATACAAAAAATCAATGAAGCCAAGAGTTGGTTCTTCGAAAGAATCAACAAAATTGACAAATCTTTAGCCAACCTTGTCAGAGAAAGGAAAGAAAAGGTCCAAATCCATGCAATTAGGAATGAAAAGGGTGAAATTACAACAGACCCAGCAGAAATCCAGATGATTATCAATACCTACTTCCAGAACCTATACACCAATAAGATGGACAACACAGAAGAAATGGACAGATTCCTAGATACATGTGAATTACCAAAGTTGAACAAAGAAGACCTACAAATTCTGAACAACCCAATATCAACCAATGAAATTGAAAATGTAATTAAAAACTTATCAACTAAGAAAAGCCCGGGCCCTGATGGCTTCACTGCTGAATTCTACAAGACATTCAGAGAGGAACTGCTGCCACTACTGTTTAAACTCTTCAATGAAATTGAAAGGGAAGCAATACTCCCAAATTCATTCCTGGAAGCAAGCATCACCTTGATCCCCAAAGCAGAGAGAGACCCAACCAAAAAGGAGAACTATAGGCCAATCTCACTAATAAACACAGATGCAAAAATCCTTAATAAGATACTGGCAAACAGAATGCAGAAGAACATCAAGAAGATTGTACACCCTCATCAAGTGGGATTCATGCCAGGGATGCAGGGATGGTTCAATATACACAAATCAATCAATGTAATACACTATATCAATAGAGCCAAGGACAAAAACCATATGATTATCTCCATAGACACAGAAAAAGCATTTGACAAAATCCAACATGCATTTATGATAAAATCCCTACACAAAATTGGAATAGATGGTCTCTACCTCAAACTGATAGAAGCCATCTATGAAAAACCAACAGGCAGTATCATACTAAATGGTCAAAAACTAAAATCTTTCACAATAAAATCAGGAACGAGACAAGGATGCCCATTATCACCACTCTTGTTCAATATAGTTTTAGAAACATTAGCCCCAGCAATTAGACAAGAGAAAGAAATAAAAGGAATAAAGATAGGAAATGAAGAAGTCAAATTGTCATTATTTGCAGATGACATGACACTCTATATAGAAGACCCCAAGAACTCCACCAAAAGTATTCTAGACTTAATAACCAAATTCAGTCAAGTAGCTGGTTACAAGGTCAACACACAAAAATCAATAGCTTTCCTCTACACAAATGACAGACTCACTGAGAGAGAAATAGGGCAAATAATTCCTTTCACAATAGCATCCAAAAAACTGAAATACCTAGAAATCAACCTGATGAAAGAAATCAAAGACCTCTTCTCTGAAAACTATGGCACTCTGAAAAGAGAGATTGAAGATGATATCAGAAAATGGACAGACATCCCTTGTTCCTGAGTAGGAAGGATTAATATAGTGAAAATGGCCATCCTTCCAAAACTGCTATATTGATTTAATGCAATTCCAATTGAGATCCCAGCAGCATACTTCATGGACCTAGAGAAAACAATCCAAAAATTCATTTGGAACAAGAAGAGACCCAGAATAGCAAAAGCAATTCTAGGTAATGGAGACATGGCAGGGGGTATCACAATCCCCAACCTGCAACTCTACTACAAAGCTACTGTGATAAAAACAGCATGGTACTGGCAAAGAAACAGACCTGAGGACCAGTGGAACAGATTAGAAGATGCAGAAATAACACTCAGCCATCTCTTCTTTGAGAAAGGAGCCAAACACCCTCACTGGAGGAAAGATAGCCTCTTTAATAAATGGTGCTGGACAAATTGGGCTTCAACCTGCCAAAGATTAAAACTAGACCTATATCTCTCACCATGCACTAAACTAAAATCAAAATGGATTAAAGAACTAAATATTAAAATAGAAACTCTGAACCAGTTGGAAGAGAGGTTAGGTAGAACCCTTGAAGACATAGGTGTAGGAAAAGATTTTATGAACAAAACCTCAGTTGCCTGTGAACTAGCGCAAACAATCAACAAGTGGGATGTCTTCTTATTAAAAGGCTTCTGCAGAGCAAGAGAAACCACCAGCAGTGTGAAGAGACAACCCACAATGTGGGAAAAAATCTTCACCTGCTCTTCCTCAGACAAAGGTCTACTATCTCGAATCTATAAAGAACTTAAAAAGATCAGCCCTCCCAAATTTAAGGACCCAATCCAAAAATGGGCAGCTGAAATGAACAGACATTTCTCACACAAAGAAGTAGAAATAGCAAATAAATACATGAAAAAATGTTCAACATCACTGGTCATTCGAGAGATGCAAATGAAAACAATGCTGAGATTCCACTTCACTCCAGAAAGAATGGCTGCTATCATGAAATCAACCAATAACAAATGCTGGCAGGGCTGTGAGGAAAGAGGAACCCTTCTCCACTGCTGGTGGGAGTTTAGACTGCTGCAAGCACTGTGGAAATCAGTATGGAGATACCTCAAAGAACTAGGACTTGAAGTCCCATTTGACCTTGCTATTCCACTGCTGGGGATCTTCCCCAAAGAATTAAAAGAATCATACCACAGTGATATATGTGCACCCATGTTCATAGCAGCACAGTTTGTAATAGCTAAAACTTGGAAACAGCCCAAATGCCCATCAACTGGAGACTGGATAAAGAAAATGTGGTTTTTTTATAAAATGGAGGACTACTCAGCCATGAAAAATGAGAAATTAGAGACCTTTATAGCTAAGTGGATGCCCATTGATGGAATACTCTTAAGTGAAATAAATAGGACACACATGTATAAATACCAAATAGTTTCTCTGGTGTGAGAAACTGAAAGTGTAAATAAAGACTAAAATGTATAATAGGTAATGTGAAATAGGATGAAAAGGGGCAAAGGGGAAGGAAGTGGGAGGGCTAGGGGAAAGGATAGAAGGGAATGGGATTAATATGAGAAAATGGAAAAATAGGACCAAAATCTTTGTAAATAGGGAGGAATGGAGGGGTTGAAGGGAGGGCTGGACAAGGGTGAAAAATAAGAACCAAGACAGACTATGTAGAGGTGCAAATTTCCAATGATGAATGTCATTATATTGTATACCTAAAATGTACCAATGATTAGAATGAATAATTGATAATGCAAAATAGGAAGAAAAGGTCCAAAGGGGTAGGGGTAGTGGGAGGGGCAGGGGAAAGGAAAGAAGGGAAAGGAAAAATGACGAGAAATGGGAAAATTAGAAATAAAGTCTTTGTAAATAGGGAAGGGTGGAGGGCTTGAAGGGAGGACTAGGAATGGAAAAAAGAAGAACCAAGATGCATTATGTAAAGGTACAATTCCCAATGAGAAATGTAATTGTGTCGTATACCTACAATGTACCAATAAAAGAATTAAAAAATTTTTTTGAAAAATAGTTTTTCAGAATATATTAGTCTGGTTTGGAAATTGTTTTCTTTTAGAGCTTGAAACAACTCACTCCAAGCTCTCCTGGTCTTTAAGGTTTAGGTCAAGAAGTCTGCTGTAACTCTAGTGTGTGTATGTAGCGGACCACCCTATTGATTATGCCCAAAGCAAGCTGTAAACAGTACAGGGGTTTAACCACTGTAGGGGTCCCTGATAGGTTTACCTTTATAAGTGTTTTGTTGCTTTTCTCCACAGTTTTAAAGATTCTGTTTTTGTGTTGGAACTCCGGAATTTTGACTATGATGTGTCATGTAGAAGTTCTTTTCTACTCATGGTTTTTTTGGGGGTTCTATATACCTTGCTTATTTTATATTAAATTATTTTCCCATAGTTGGGACATTTTTCTGGTATTCTTTAATCATATTTTTATGCCATTTTTGTTGTCTTCTAATTTTTCACAAATTCCAATCAATCTTAGATTAGTCTTCTTTGCATCATCAAGCAGCTGTTGGTTCAATTTTCCATGTTCTCTTATTGTTTTTAAGGTATCTCTATGTATATGGTCACCTGCCTCAGCTCTCTCTCTCTTCTTGTTCTGTTACTATGTCTTCACGTTAGTCACTTCTGCTGCCCATACTTTCAACAGAAATTTTTATCTCAGTTTCTCTTTGGTACCGTTTCATGATCTCCAATCCTTCACTAAAATAGTCGTTCATAGTTTGTATTGTTTTGTTTAGCTCAGTTAGCTTTTTATTAATGTCTTCTGTAAGTTAACTGATCATTTTGTTTAATAAGTTCATAAACTAATTATGTCATCTTTGAGCTTGCCAATCACCTATTGTTCTTTTTTTGTCTCCACTTTTATCATTTCATATAATTCAGCTGTTTGGCTTTTGATTTCCTTCTCATCAATGCCCCATGAATCATATTTGGTAGAGTTTGGAGTTTGGGGAGACATTTTGTCGACTTGTTTCTCATGTTTCTATGAGTTTGTGTCTGGATGTACTGAGCCTTGCAGATCAATTATGATGGAAAGACTTTGCTGCTAGTGTGGCAGTCTCTTTAGTTAATGGCTGTTTTCTAGTGATATACTCTGGGCTTGGCTCTGAGCCTTTGGTGCTGTTTGAAGATCTGGCCACCTCTGTTAATTTGGAGAGTGGAAAGTTTACTGCTACTGACCTAGCACTCAGTTCTCTGGAAATGAAGTACAATATTGTTAGTGACACAAAGACAAATCAGATATGAGTGTACAGTAAAAATCAATTAATAACAATGACTATGTCACCTAGTTATAGCAACAAAATCACCAACAATAATAGTCAAAGACAAACTGAATAGTTACATATAATTAGAAATAATAAAGCTACTACTGTATGAGTCTTAACAATAGAAAAGAGAACTGCTATTAAAATATAGACACAAAGAGAAACTAAATACTGACATACAGTAAATAATAACGCACCAATTATACCCAATTAACAATGGAAAAGAATTCAACTGTAGTAGCATAGAGTTAACTAATATCTAAAGATTAATAAAGGTTAGTAGTAATACAGTACTACTAAAAATGAAGGAGTTGGGGGAAGGGAAATGCAAGAAGTAAAATTTGGAAAAGGAAGATGAGAAGGAGGAGAGAAAAGTGAGATAAAGGATCCTATTAGTGAGGAAAAGAAAATTAATGGAATTAGGTAAAAGTAACCGAAAAGGACAAACAAGAAAAAAAAATTAAAAAGAAAATGGGGGTATCCCCCTACCCCCTAAAGCAATGAAGAAAAATGAGCCCAGAAATATCTTCTGTGTTTTTTAATGGTTTCTTTCCAGTTTCTGCAGTATTGAAAGCCACCAGATATGGGAGAGTAGTAGTGAGTCACTACTAAGACCTACTTTGTTCCCACACTCACATTTTTATGTGTGAATGTTGAATCCTGCCCCTCCTTTCCTGGGGTGTGGTCAATGGTGGCTGCCCTTCACTCTAGTCACTGCCAGCTTCTGTGTCCCTCTGTGATCCTCGAGTCACAGCTTTCTCTGCATAGCTTTATGACCTGTGGGTTTAGGATGTAACCCACTTCTCCTTAGGTCCCATTGTCTATACACCCCAAGCTGTGGCAATTGTTCAAGTCAAGGTGTACCTCTGATCATGGTGGCACATGGGGAAAGCAAACAAACCACTGAGCTCTGTGTGAGATATAGGACTCAGACCCAGCCCCCTCTAAAAGCCACACATGACCAGCCTGGCTTCTCAACTCAGGGGGCAAGATCCCTGTGTCCTTCCCAGTCTGAGCTTAAACATCTCAGGAGCTCTATGTCTAGCCCATGGCTTCTCAATTGCTGTCTCTTGTGGCCATCTCTCACCCAGTCACTATGGTAGGGTGACCCCTCATAAATTTATATTCATAAACATTTCTTGTGTACCTAATACATTTAGATACTGCTACCTAAATGGTTTCATTTCCATCTATCTAGATTTCCTCTTTATGTTCCTAAGTATTGTGCCAGTGATACCCATTCTCCTGTTCACAGCTTGATCACAACTCTTTGTATTCAGGTTTCAAGTTTCATCTCTAATTGTTGAATGCAACTAAACCCCTATTGTTGAAGTATCTGACATCATCTGACAATCCTGAACCTGCCTCAGTGACTTAGGCTTCAGAGAATCAAAGCTAAATGTCATCAGTCACCATTCTGTCCTGTCCTACTCCTGAAAACAAGGGCCTGCTGACCCTGAAGTGAAGTATTAAAGTTTATTTCAGGAGCTGTGTCTCAAAACCTGGATTCCACTGGCCACATCATCAACTGTAAAGTCACTTGTTCAATATTACTTCTGTCATCTTTCCCCACTTACCTTCCTCCCTTTCTTTCTGGACTCTGGTTTGGCCTCCTCCTAACCCTCCTTTCTGCATTCAGAACACTAAACGCTGTTTTTTAGCTTCCATTCTCACTGGATTTTTGCTCCATCCTCTGCCAGTCCAGCCACAAATTATGTCTAATTCAGCAAGAATACACCTTGGGGCTGGAGTTTTCCAAAGCCTGGGTGCTTGTCTTAGTTACTTTTCTCATTACTAAGACAGAATACCCAAAACCCAAAGTTAAAGGAGGAAAAATTTATTTGGCTCACAGTCTGTAGAGGTTTCAGTCCATAATTGGCTGGCTCCAAGATGAGGTAGCAGAAAGGCAGCAGTTCATGGAGGACTAAAGGTATCAAAGCAACAAGGAACCTTAACAGCATCTTTCTGCCCCTTTTATCTCATCCAGAATACTTAGGGTGGGTAGCACTCACACCTTTAATTCTAGTGCCCTTGAGTCTAGCGTTGCACCATGAATCAATTCCAGCACCACACACTCTAGATCCAGCCACCTAAGACTGCATGAGGCTTTAGGGGGACATCTAGACATAAGCCATAACAATACTTTTCCCACATGGAATGAAAAATAGCTGGCCACCTGTCCCTGAGGCAGGGAATAGAATGCTCCTGCAGGAATGACCTGTAAGGGGTAAGGGGGCTTAAAACTGTAGTCTACACTCTTTTATTTGGAGGAGAGATTTGTATGATTAGGAAGTGTAAACTCTTCCTGGTACCATTGAAAAAGAATTGACACAATCAGTAAAGATGGTACTGAAAAATGGCTTTTAAAAATGAAAAGAACATAATGTGGTCACATAACCACAAATGGACTATATCAAAAGAACAACATTTAGCAGGCCCATGTACTACAACAGTCCGAACCCTAATACTCTGTGCATTCAGTCACTGGCTCGCTCTCTCTCCCTCTCTGTCTGTCTCTCCATCTCTCTCTCCCTCTCTCTCTCTTCACACTGGACTACATTCCCAGCCCCTTTTTAATTTTCAGTTTTGATTCAGAGTTTCACTAAGTCACTAAGTTGCCCAGGCTGAGCTCAAATTTGTGATGGTCTTGACTCAGCCTTTCAGAGAGCTCAAATTATAGACACATTCCACCATGTCCCGCCAGTAGTTTTTCTCTTGATAGTGACTGGTGCCAAGCCAGCAGCATGCATTCACCACCCACCTAGGGCTGCTTGGAGGCCTGAACAAAGAAGCTGGAATCCTGTCCACTGGGGGAAGGTTGCCTAGACAACCAAGGCCCACCCACAGCACTCAGCAACCAAAACCAGACAAGAGCTCAGCAGAAAATGGATGAGCCTCTAGAAGAGGCTCTCTCTGTATCCATGGGACATGAAAGCACAGCCACACTCCCAACTACTAATCCCACTAACAACCTTGAAGATGACAACCAGCCCAAAGGAAAGGCAGATGACTACACAGACCACCGAGTAGCTGACCAAAATATCCAAATAGTACATGGCCAGCCTAAAGCCATATCTGCCCAAGCTGACCACAAAGTATCTGAAGACACTGGGTATACAATACATGATCAGTTTGACCAAAAATCATCTGAGCCAACTGATGGCAAGACGTCCAGCCAAGCTGATGATGTAGCACATGGACAGACTGACCATAGGGTGTCTGGTCTGATGGATGGAACTGCTGAGCAGGTGGACCGCAGATTATCCAGCCAGCCTGATAGAAGAGCTTCTGAGCAGGTGGGCCAAAGAGTGTCTGACCAAGCACAGAGAAAAGCTTCCGAGCAGATAGACCACAGAGGGTCCAGCCAAGCTGACAGAAGAGCTTCTGAGCAGGGAGAACACAGATTGTCTAGACAGGCCAAAGGAAGAGCTTCTCAGCAGGTTGATGACACATTGTCCATGCCATCTGATGGAGGAGCCTCTGGGAATGATCAACAAAGAATATCTGACCAAGAAACATCTGACCAAGAAACTTCTGAACAGATTGACTTCAGATTGTTCAACCTCGCTGTGAGAACTGAGAAAGCTGACCCGATCTTGTCTGACCAAGATGAACATAGAACAGCTATAAAGTTTGACCAAGTATATAACCAAGCCACTAAACTAACTGAACAACAAGCTGTCTACCAAGCTGACAGCAGTGCTGATAAATTTATGGTTGGTAGAGATGCCTATAGTGAAGAAGACCAGATTAACAATTTCATAGATACACAAGCTGACCAAGAAAACTATCCATCTTCCTATAAAACACTTGACCAGATTGAGGACAGAGTATTTGCCCAGTTCAGGAAACAGGACAAACAGGATGACTACAGAATACAGCCCTGCAAATTTGAGGCTAGTCAATTCCTAGACCAAAAACCCAGGCTTTCAGAGACAACAGAAAGTGAAAGTCCAACCACTAGCCAAGCCTTCTCCCTAGATGGTACCAGATTCACTAATAATTTCCCACCAAAAGGCCATGCCTGTTGCTCAAAACTGCCCTCCATCTTGTCCAAACTGGACTCTAACACCACTCAAGAAAAAACTCAAGCCACAGAAATCAAACCTGTATGTAAAAGGGGCCCTTGATACTTCCAGGGGGGTTAAAGGCCAAGATGGCAATGGAGGTGCCATGGAGCAGGGGTTGGATCAAGGATGAGGAATAAACTCTCATGTTGTAGTATATATGATCCATAATTCTCAGGCAGGGCAGGAGAATGCAGGGGAAATAAAAGAGTTATATTGCCTCTTTTACTACTCTGAGGCCATTCCAAAAGAACAATGAACCAGGATTTAGAAAACCTGGGTTTCAAGTCCTGATTCTGCTATTTTTTTGTATATCCTTTTATTGGTACACTTTAGGTGTACAATGACATTCATCATTGGAAATATGCACCTTTACATACTCTCTTGGTTCTTATTTTTTCCCCCTTCCCCTGCCCTCCCTTCAACCCCTCCATCCCTCCCTATTTACAAAGACTCTGTTTCCTTTTTTTTCATTTTCTCATAGTAACTCCGTTCCCTTCTTTCCTTTCCCCTACCCCTCCCACTTCCCCTTCCCCTTTGCCCTTTTTCTTCCTATTTCACATTATATATTATACCTTTTAGTCCTTATTTACACTTTCAGTTTCTCACACTAGAGAAACTATTCGGTATTTACACATGTGTGTCCTATTTATTTCATTTAAGAAAATCGCTTCAATGTGCGACATTTATTTAGCAATAAATGTCTCTAATTTCTCATTTTTCATGGCTGAGTACTACTCCATTTTATTAAAAAACACATTTTCTTTATCCAGTCTCCAGTTGATGGGGCATTTGGGCTGCTTCCAAGTTTTAGCTATTACAAACTGTGCTGCTATGAACATGGGTGCACATATATTCTGCTATTAACTGTGTTACATTAAGTCATTTGCCCTGTCTGCATTTCTACCAAGGCAAGGAAATTTGGAATTGACTGGAGACTCCTGTGAAAGGGAAAGTATTTGAAGTAGATTGGAGATGCCTAAGGTACCTCCCAGGGCTCATCATATTGCCTGAAGGATGAGCTGGGTCTCTCACAAAAATCTATCTTTTATCCAGCTCATGGTTTTAAGATCCCATCAATACTAGATTCCATTCATAACTACAACTTCAAAATTTTCTGGACTTTTAAAATTTATTAAAAATTCTTTGGGGGATATTTCAATTACAGGATGATTTTTCAGAATTCAAGCAGGAAAAGACTTTTCATACAGAGAAGCAAACTCTTAAGGGGAGGTTCCCTCCTATAGTTTATGAAGATCCTTATCAAGCTTCACTCCAGTACATGGAGGAGCATGACATCCTGCAGATATTCCAGGTAAACTTCTCAACCCTTCTCCCTTAATTGTGAGTTTTTCAAAAAGTATAAGAAAGGGTATTTGCTATAAAAATGGGGAAATATAATCTCATGGAGACAGTTCATTTACTGCTTTTTTTTTTTTTTTACCAAAAGTAGTAAATGATAAATATCAAGTGAATGATACCATAATATTAAGTCCCCCAGGAGGATTAGAGATGAGGTGGGATGGTTGATACATTGGGCAAAGCTTAATGTTTTAACCTTTAGGGGAAAAGGACAAAATATTAGCAATTAAAAAGGACAGAAAAGGGCTTTCCAGGCAGGAATGCAATACTTTCCAATGATGAACAATCTTGTTACCATCTAAGAACCTACATTCTTTGATTGAGAAAGAAAAGAAAATAGTTAAAAATTGTTTCTAATTCTTAAAATTATAAATCTCTGGATATAGCATTGTAGCTTCTTTTAATGTATAATAATTTCTTCGCTAATATGGAGCCACAAGAGATTATCACAGCTTTATTGGGGGAGGGGAGGGTAGTGTGTATTCAGTGTGTTGTTTTTGTTTGCTTAAAATGTTTATTTTTATGTTAATATGATTTAGCTGGTATTGCATATATATGTCTATAATAACATACACACATGATGTAATTGTGTGGTCAAAAAGGTATAAAATTAGAAGAGCCCACCTCAAATGAAAACATCAAAACTAGAAAAAATATAAAGCAAGATATAGAGGAAAGAGCACAAATATTAGTCAATGGCTCAAATCCTAATTTTGTCACTACTTATCTTTGTGAATTGGGGAAAATTACTTTGTTTCTATGAACTTCAGATTTCTGATATAAAATTGGAATAAGTGATAGCTGCTTCATTAACCTTGTTTTACTCCTTTCTCTCCTTATAATGTCCTTTTTTGGAGAGAATTAATGACTGAGTTTCTGTCTTTAATCAAAAATCTATCAGTTATTCAACCTAAAGACAAAATCAGTTGAAGACAGTAGAATTTTGAACATTCTATAAATAATTTTCATCTTTCAAAACATAATGCTTATGCACAAAATTTTTCTTATATTGTTATAAGAAAAATTAGTTATCAAATATGTGTTCAAATATGAAATATATAATTGATGTATATTGATGAAATATTTAAACATAAATATTTTTATACTTGAAATTTGTCTATTATTTTCTGCAAGTGAAATATGTTTATTATAATTTTTCAGTTATACAATAACCACAAAAACATATGGAAGTGAATTTCTGAAATTTGATGTGGCCTTTTTCTTTTAATATTGCAGCTGAATATAACTTTTACCTTTTAGAATCAAATGTCTCAGAAGCAAGATTATATGTAAGATCACACAGCATTTTCAATTTTTATTTGAAGGATATGTCTTCAGCTATTCTTCAAAATAAGTAATTTATTATCAGTGTAACAAAATCACAATTCTTAAAACAAAGACTTTACCAGAACTTTCTTACTACCTCTTTGATCTTGGAAACTACTACTGATTGCTATTTGTAACTGAATTTTTATTCCTTCAAATTTTATCATAATTTGCCTGCTTTTATCAGTGGTAAGAAAGTTTTTCCTTTGTAGATATCCATAAATTTCTTCAAAATACTATAGTGTATGTTACACCCATGGGAAAATTGATCAGTTATAACCTAACTGCATAACTTTCTCTCAGAACTAAAATGTGAAGCCTTACGCTCTCTCTCAGCAGATCACTGAAAACTTAGTCTTTGAAAATCCAGAGGACCCCCTGCATTTTATGCTGTGCCAGGTATGAAATAGGAGAAAAGGAACAGCCTTTTTATTCTCATGGTTGCAAGATATAGCACATATAACAAACTATACAACAAAATATGTGCAACTCCTAATATCATAAAGTAAACATATATGTAACTACTATTCAAATTTCTAAAACTTAAAATATTGCCAGCACCCAGAAGCCCTCCTCCTTTCCCTTATAATTATTACTCCCCAGAAAGGAATTGTTATTCTGACCTTTATAATAACTTCCTCATTTTTCTTTATAATTTTACTGCTAAATGTGAATTGTGACATGCTTTTGTTTAGCTTTGTTAGTTTTATTAACTATACATAAAGGGAATGCCATATACTATTTATTCATTTCTATTGGTTAGTTTTGTTCAAAATTTGCCTGTGAGATTAATCCACCCATTGTGTGTGGCTGTGCTTCACTTTCATTAATGTATGGTATTCATTGTGTGAAATGCCACAAGGTAGTCGTTCTATTTTTCATAGTCACACAGGTTGTTGGAGCTATTACAAAAAACCTTGCTATAAACTTTTTTGTATGTGTTTCTTGGTGACACATTTCTTAAGTACATATCTTGAATAGTAAGTGCTAGATCGTGGAGTATTTTGTTGGCTTAGCTTTAATATATTATTTAAAACAATTTTCTAAAGTGATTGTACCTATTTGTATTCTCACCATCAGTCTGTAAGAGTTTCATTGTTCTATATTCTACCAGTGTTTCTTATTATAAATGATTTTAGCTTTAACTGTTTTGGTGAGTGTCTTAGTTACTTTTTTCATTGCTGGGACAAAATATTCAACACCCACAAGTTAAGGGAGGAAAGATTTATTTAGTTCACAGTTTGTAGAGGTTTCAGTCCATAGTCAGTTGGCTCCAAGGCAAGGCAGCATGGCAGAGGAGAAACAGTCCATAGCATGGCAGGTATAAGGCAGTGAAGCAGCAAGCAGCAGCAGCAGCCTGCCTTTTCTTTTTATCCCATCTAGGCTACCAGCCTTTTGAGAGGTGCAACCCAGTACTATGCTAATTCCAATCAGTAAAATTTAGTACCACACACCCTTAATTCCAGTATGACATGCCCTAGATCCAGCCAGCTCCAAAAAGCCCCACCTATGAGTGCATGAGGCTTTGGGGGGACATCTAGATACAACCCATAACCATAAGTGAACAGTAAAAGTTATTACATTTTGCCTTTTCCTGATTACTAAAGCAGTTGCATGTTTTCTTTGTTTAATGACCATTTGGAAATACTTATTTATCTAGTGTATTATCTTTTTCTCACTCATTACTAAAATATTTTAAATTTATCTTTTGAAAAACAGAAACTACTTAATATAGTCAAATTTAACAATCTTTTTCTTTATGATTAGTCTTTCAGTGTTCTATTTTAGAGGTCTCTCCCACACCCCTGACCATGGTTTTCTATATTATCTTGAAGTTTGTTTGTGATTGATTTTTTTAATACAGAGGGATTAGTTTTGCTTATTGTCTGTTTGTTGCTTCACATTTATTCCTACAATAGATCTGGACTTGATTTTGTGCAGGGTGTGAGGAGGGGTCAAGTTTCATTTACTTCCAAGCAAATTCCAACTTGATCAAGTACTTTTTGGTAAAAACTTGCTCACTATTCTTTATTTTAATCATATAGTTTGTTTATTCTCATTTCAAAACAAGACTGTCTTAATTAGTGTATACTGCAATGAGTCTTAATATCTAGTAGCACAAGTCCACCCAAAGATACCTTGGGTATTTTGGACATGTATATTTCCAGATCAGTTTTGAGAATTATTTGTCAAGTTACACAAACATATACATATATTCACACACAAGCACACAAATGGAATTTTTATTGTGGTTGTATTCAATCTATAGATCAGTTTGGGGAGAAGTTATGACTTTAAAATAAATATGTCCAACCCTTGATCTTTTCCTTCTATTTAGCTCTTCTTTAAGTTCTCTCAGTACATTTACTATTTGCTTAAATGTTTTACATATATTTTAATAGTCTTATTCAAAAATGTTTAATATTTTCAATGCTATTATAAAAATTTTTAAATTTCAGCCTCTGGTTGCTGGTATGTATAAATACAATTAATTTTTTGTTAACCTTAGATCTAGCAACTTTATTGAATTCATCTTACTGACTCTAATCCAGTTTTTAGGTATTTCTGCACATACTATAACATGATTTGCAAACAGTAACAATTTTATTTTGGATCTGTATCCTTTTTGCTCTCTTACCTTATTGCATGAGATAGATTTCTCCTCTTTTACCCATCAGATCCATATTCCTACCTTTACAAAGGATTGATCCAGAAAAACTAAATCAGCACTCTCTTGTCCCTCTCACTTCCAGTTAGGTTAAGGCAATGGGAAACCTTGGAGGAAGAGGAGAGAGGAAGGTGGTCACCTAGGTCTGTCTTCTTGGAGGTTTTTCAAGGAATCTTATTTTACATAACTATTTCCTCTGAATTCTAGTAATATTCCCTCCCCCCTTGACCCTTTAGTCCTAATATTGGTCCAATCTGATTCTAACTTTGAACTACTGCATTGTCCTACATGATTTCCCATGTCTAATTCTTTTTAAGTACTCTCTTATGAACAAACCCTCATTAAATTCTATTTTGAATGTACTATGTATTTTTCCTGGGAAATTTACTATTTAGTACACTGGTCAGAGATCTGCAGTATAATTAATACTGAACAGAAGTAGCTACCTTGATCCACCTTAGTTGACCTTTAAAAATTGTTTTTTACTGTTTTACTATTGAGTATAATGTTTATTTGTAGGTACCATTAATCGTATTGTAGTGGTTCCCTTCTCATATATTTTCTAAGATTTTTTATGAAGAATTTTATCAAATTATTTTTCTGGATCTTTTGAGATGATTGTATTATTTTTCTTCCTTATTCTAAAAATGTGAAATATATTCATTTTCATTTTTAGAGTTTGTCAAGCATACATGCAGAAATTTTTCCAGATCATAACTGAACAGATCAATGCAAAGTGATTAGATCTATGAAACCACTAGTCAAGAGACAGAATGTTACTAGTTCCTCAGAGACCCACTTCGTCCCTACTTCCAATCCCTACCCGTTCTCCTTCGCAAAATAACCATGACCCTGACTTCTTAGTTTGCCTTTTAAAAATTTCATGTTAGTGGAGTTAGATACATACTATTTGGGGTACTTGGGGGGCTGGCTTCTTTTGGTCAACAATATATTTGAGATTTCAATATGTATATTATTCATTCCTTTTTATTTCTGTATTCTCTGTTCTGAGTCAGACATGTCCAGTTTGGCACTATAATAGGTAATGCTACAGTGAACATGCATATATGCTTATCTTTTGGTGTACATGTACATGCCCATCTATTAGATATGCGTTTTAAAATGAAATTGCTGAGGCATAGACTATTTCCATAAGTTCAGCTTTAAAAGATAATGTCAACTTATGCATACTCACTAAACAAGTGTACACTCCTATCTAATGGAATTGTAGTTTTCTTCATGTTTCTTGTGCTCTGATGCTTTATGCTTTTTGGAGTCATGGGATTAAAGTTTTTGTGAAATTCATCAGTCACTATTTCTTCCAATATTTTTCTATCCCTGATCCCTCCTCTGCAGATTCCAATTACATATATTTTGGGACACCTGAAGTTGTCCCATAGCTTACTTAATGTTCTTTGCCCATTAATAAAAAAAACTTCAATCTTGCAAGCACAAGGACCCGAGTTCGATCCCTAGTACCAAAACAACAACAACAACAAAAAACTTCAATCTCTCTCTATATATACATTTTTTTCCTGTGACATCAGTTGTAATAGCTCTTCTTCCATGTATTATTTTATTTGAGTCTTGTCTTTTTATTTTGCTTATTCTGGCTTAAAGATTGTTGTTTTTTGGGGGGTTGCCTTTTAAAAGAACCAACTCTTAGTTTCATTGACGTTTTATTGTCTTTTTAGACTTTGTTTCATTTATTTATGCTCTATTATTTCTTTCCTATTACTGATTTTGGATTTAGTTTATTCTTCCTTTTCTTGTCCCTTAAGGTGTAATGTTGTTTGTTTCAAATCCTTTTTTTTTTTAGATGTAGGCATTCATTGATATAAATGTCCCTCACAGAACTACTTTTGCTGCATCCCATTAAAAAGTTTTGGTATGTTTATTTCCACTACATTTGTCACAAGATTTCTTTTAATTTCTCTTTTAGCATCTTTTACTTTTTAGTTTTTCAGGAGAATGTTGTTTAATTTTCATGTATTTGTGAATCTTCCAAAATTATTCCTCTAATTAATTTCTAGTTTTATAGTATTACAGTTCCAAAAGATACTTGATGTGATTTCAAACTTCTTAAATTTAATACTTGCTTTGTTGCCTAATTTATGATTCTGGAGAATGTTCCATGTGCTTTTCAGAAAGAAGAATACGTATTCTGCTGCTATTAGGTGGAATGTTTTGTATGTTTGTTAGGTCCATTTAAGTCTACAGTTGAGTTCAAGTCCACTGTTTCCCTATTGATTTTCTGTCGGGTTTATCTATCTACTGTTTAACTTGGAGTGGCTTCCTGTATTACTTTTTTATTTTGGTCTTATCTCACCCTACAGATCTATTATATATGCTCACATACGTAGGTACTCCAATAAGGGTGCATATATACTTACAATTCTCATATCCTGAAGAGTTGACCTTTTTATTATATAATAATCTTTGCCTCTTTTACCATTTTTGGTTTACAGTTTGTCTAATATAAGTATAGATATCCCTGCTATCTTTTGGCTACCATTTACTTAGAGAATCTTTTGGCAAACCTTCACTCGCCATCCATTTGCAGTAGTATATCTGTATGCCCTTAAGGCTAAAGTCAGTCTCCTGTAGGCATCTTGCTTTTAATCCACTCATCAATTGCATGTTTTCTGGAGAATTTAATCAATTTACATTAAAAAATTATGAATAGTTAACAATTTGCTATTGACATTTTGTTAATTTTACTGACTTCTTGATACATGTTTTGAATTTTGTAATGGTGGTCTTTGATTACTTTTTATATTTTATATGTCTACTAGAAGTTTTTTTGTTTGTGATTACTATGAGATATAATATGTCCTATAGTTACAATATCCTAATTTAAGCGAGAGTACCTTAATTTTATGTATTCTGCAAATAGGTATCATCCTGCTCTTTTCAGAAAATTTGTGAATCCCTTGTTCAGACCACTAACATTTAACCTAAGTATCAACATGATTGAATTTAAATCTTTTATTGTTTTTTATTGTTGGTTTCGTTTTGTAAAATTCTACTCTCTTTTCTTTGTCTTCCTCTGGATTATTTGGATAATCTTTGTATTTTGTTAATGTTAGATAATCTGTTAATAAATCTGTTAGATTTATAGCTATATCTCTTCTCATTTTTTAATGACTACTCTAGGGATTACACTACATATCCCTAACATTTTATAGTGCATGTAGAGTTAATACTGTCCCATGTAGACATAAAAGAAAGAAATGTCACATGCATATACATATTTTACTCCCTTCTTTCCACCTTTGATGTTAAACTTGGCATGGATGCACTTTCTACACAAGTGAAAATGTCCACAAGGCAGTGACATCATTTTTATTTTAATAATCTTGTGTGTTTGAAGAACTTGCAAGGAAACTATTTTTTACATTTGTCCAGATAACTTATATTTCTAATTCTCTTCATTCATTGGTGAGCTTCTAGATTTTTTTTCTGGAATTTTCTCCAGCTTGATAAGCTTCTTTTAGAATATCTAGTATTGCGGAGCTCCTGGCAAGGAACACTGACTGTTTTCCTTCACCTGAAAAGTTATTTTACTTTTATTCTTATGCAGCAGTTTTACTGGATATAGAATTTAATTATTCTTTTGCCCAACTCTTTTAAAATGTGCTTTCCCTATCTTCTGACTTTATAATATCCAAGAAGTCTGTAGTTGTCCAATTAATGTTCCCCTGTATCTAAAATGTCATTTTTCTCTGGCTGCCTTCGTGATCTTTTTAATCTTTAGTTTCCAGGAGTTTGATCATGGTACTCACTGGAATTTACCCTTTTGGGGGATTAGCTAAGCTTCTTGAATCTATAAATTTATGTCTATAACCACATTTTGGAAATTTTTTGCCATAATTTCTCCATATATTTTCCTGTTTCATTCTCTCACTTTCTCCCTTCCCTTTTAACAATTCACATTACCCATGTTAAACCTTTGAATATTGTCCCACAGATTCCAGATCCCCTCTTCATGTTTTAATCAAGTTATTTCTCTTCTTCCGATCAGCTAATTATTTGGCTCTATTTTTTAAGTTTAATGAATCCTCTGTCATCTGTACTCTGCTATTAAACTCGTTCAATGATTTTTTTACAAAATTATTTTTTCAGTGATAAAATTTCTATTTAGTTTACTTTTATATTTTCTATTTCTCTTCTGGTATTTGCTGTATGTACGTTCATCTTCAGTGTATTTTCTTTACCTCACTGAGCAAAGTTCCCATAGCTGCTTTTCGCTGGTATCGGGTTTTTTTTCATTTAGAATGGATTACATTTTATCGGTTTTCTACAAATAAGATAATTTTAGGCAGTCCTGGATGTGTGAACATTATGCTCTGTAGATAAAGTTCTGCTATATTCCTCTGCTGAATGTCGATATTTTTATTTTAGGTGGCTGTTAAGATAATTAGCTGTAAGCTAAACTGGAAGCTCTATCTTGCCATCTGTGACTTCACGCGTCATATTATATATGAATTCTTCAAGCTTTTGTGCACTGTTTTGAATCTGTCCTATTAGTACATGCTCCAAAGGTCAGCTTGAGATTTGTTCAGGATTCGTATCCAGAACTGGGGCATCTCCTCCCTTTTAGGATTTCCCTTCAACTCTTCAGCATCTGGCCACATTTGACTAAGCTACTTTCCCCCTGATTTTTCCACCTGGAAGACAGTAGGTTTTATGTTTTCCATCAGCAGCTTTTCCTGTACTGCCATGTCTATGGCTATGGATGTGGCTGTCGCTGAGTCAAAATTTTTTAAATGAGGAATTCATTCTGTGTTGGTAACTTGCTCCAAGTTTAGACTCTCCTCCCAAATCTTCCCGCCCTAGTCTCCAGAGCCTTCAAGCAATTGTGGATTGTTTCATTTTGATTTGTTTATCAGATAAGATTGTATTTTGTCCAGAGTATATAGCTGTTGTTTGCATTAAGTGCCTCCTGCTGCATACAGGAAATGTATATATAATATATATTTATATATTTAAAGCTTTTTATCACATAAATTTAAATGTTGATTTTTATTTTATTCAGAATCACCTATAATGTTCATTTTGATTACTTCTTCAACATATGGCTTTTTGGACCTCATTTTATTTACATAAATTATTAGGTATTGGATTTTGCAGCTGTCTGTCTCTCTGTTTTTAAGTCAATTGCATTTTGCTCATGGACACTAGATATTGTCAAATCTTTAAAATGTGTTGGTTTGGTTCATGGCACAGTATGCAGTTGATTATTTTTAATGAATTATATGGAGTTGGAAAAAAGTTTATTTTGTGATTACTGGGACATGGTCTGAATATATCTGTAAAGTTGGGCTTGCTAAACATGTTGTTCAAACCTTCCAATATGATTGTGATCTACCTATCTCCCACAGTTCCATCAATTCTTGCTGTCTGTGTTTGTGGTTATGTTACTAGGTACATATAAATTTAGAATTTTTATATCTTTCTGGAAAATGAATTTTTATCATTAAGAGGTACCTCTGTGCAACACTATATCCAATTTATTTTTGTTAATATTTAAATGCTATCTTTTTTCCATTCTTATTTTAAACATTCTCTGTCCTTAAGCTGTAGATGTTTCTTTAAATAGCATTAAGTTTTAATTTATCATTATTATTCAAATCTAACAAGCTTTTAATCATTTATATTAGATGTCATTAAAGATATGCTATTTAAATCTGTTTTCTATCTGTTATATGTCCTATCTATTCTATTTCTTCTATACTGCTTTCACCTTTTTTTAATCATACCATTTTTCCCTCTATTAGCTTAGAAGTTATGTACTCTTTTTGGTTTTTATTGAGGTGATTTTTTTAAATTAATGAACTTTTAGAGGGATGCAACCAGGACTCTCCAACAGTGTTTTTACTGGAGTAAAATCTATGTGGTTTATATATATTTTTATTTATTTATTTGTTTAATTTTTGCTTTAAAGCTCTACCTGCATTGACCAGTATGGTAGTGATTAGTTACATGAAATTGTTTAAAGTCAAATGAATTCAACTCAGTAGAAGCAAAAATTCAGTTCTTTAGTTGTTCTAGCCACTTTTTAAGCACCCTAATGCCACATGTGGTAGTAGCTGTCATCTAGAACATTCCAATGTCACAAAAAATTCTATCAGATAGTGCTGCTTGAGGTTCTTGATGCTCCCTGTGATGATCACAGTCACCCACCGCCTGAAATCAAGGACTAAGTATGAAGTGGCCCAAGTTCTCCCGAGTGTATCCTTAGGTACAAAAAATGATGAAAAATAGAAGCAAACTGTGAAAACTACAAAGAATGAATCTTTCTTCAATATTGCTTATAATCATCAATAACAATACCTTGCTCTGTTTCCCAGTCTGAAAATAGTTTTTGAATAGGTATTGGTGGTGAGTCTGGGTAAATGTGTGCTTAATCTTAAAAGAATATGTAGAATATGTTTTTAAGATTCACATAGCAGTTATAGATATCTCTAGCTAATTGTACAAAAGTATACATGTTATAATTATTCATGTATTGATATTTTAATACATATTCTCCCAAACCCATGATCAACGAGTTCAAAAATCCTAGAGAAGATAAAATGTTTTTACTAATATATATGTACTTCTCCTAAAGCATTAAAATCTACCATATTTCCATACCATTTACAAAATTTCAATGTGAAAAAAAATTTTAACAGCACTTTTTATTTTTTAATGGAAGATTATTGTTGGACTATCTCTTTTCTATTTCTTAATAACTACAACATATTTTACCATTTTCTTTTTATCACTGCCCATTATATCCTGTCATTAGTAGATGAGATTTATTCTTCTCATAAGGGTAGCTCACTTTTGATTTTTAACCTATAGCAAAACTCAAACACCCTGTACTCTGTGTACACACCTGTGGGTGAGGCCGAATGTCACTTCCTCATTACCTTTATTCCCTGAAAGTTATCTGCAGCATATGGAATGTACAACCAGTCCAACTAGTATTTAACAGCAAAAAGCTTGTAACTTAGTCTGTCTGGTATGAGAGTATCTGCTCAGAAATCATAACTGATCTGATCATTTGATACTACTTTGTAAGCTGAACCTTTATTTTAATTTCTATTTGAACATTGAACCAGACTTGGTTCTTTATATGGTTTTATTAGTGACTTAATATGATTATATAGTTACATTACAATGAATTAGGCTTCCATTTGAGCAATCACATAATACTCATACACTAAAAAGAAAAGTTCCCTATAACTTCTAAATTTATTTAGCTTGTTCTTTCAGTTACTCACAAAATGTGCATATGCTCAGACTCAGTAGATGTTCTCCGCTCAGACCGATAAGACTCTTCTGTCAGCTGTGGGCTTGCAAATCTAATTGAAAGCTGATAAATTTGCAGTGAACCCATGGGAGAAGTTTCAGTGACATAACTAAAGTTACAACTTAACAGTTGGTTGAACCAAATAATTTCAAGATTGAATAGCCAATGCAATAATTAGCGATCAAAAACTTGGGTGCTACCAACAACATTTGAAACTAAGCATTGAACTGGTGTTCAGACCTAATAGCAGCCCAATCTAATAAGTTCAGCCACTTCAACCCTTCTCAATGGCCCTCTGTGATGACTTTCACAGCTATCATTCTTGATCTTTATAGTGAGGCAGTGGAGCAAAGGAGATGGGCTAGCTATGATCCACCAGTCCTGTCTGAACACATGTGTCTGAGAAGGAAGAAGATTCAGATAAGCTGCACATGCACTGACTCAGACTTTCTGCTAACAGAGCTGCCTAGTGTAGAAGATAATCAGCTCAAGTATTCAGTGTTCAGTTCTTACTTCCTGAGTAATAGGAAGTATTTTCAGGCCAGAAATAAACACTGAAAGTGAACATCTGAGCAGACCTACGTGTCTACCAAAAAAACAAGGAGAGTCTCAGAACTGCCCTTTCAGAATAAACAGAGGATGTGGACAATCATGTAGAAGAAAAATGGGGAATAAAAGTTTCAATGTCAGAGTGACAGCAAGACATGACCTCTCATGAAGGAGCTTTACAAGGATGCTTATGAAGGAGTAATGGATAGAGATATGAGGTGTGGTTGTGTTGTGTTGTTAAGTAAGATAAAATATGTAAAAGGACTTAGAACAGCGATTGACATTGTTAGCCATAAGTTATTTTAGCATGGTTGTTATCAACAGTGATAATATTGATTGTACCTCAGTAGTCCTAATAATCTTTCCTCAATCCATTCCCCTGTCACCCTAGTTTCCTCATAGTAATAGAGATCAAAGCTACTAGTTTGGGCCCTATCCCCTCCCTCTTCCATTTAAAGAATAAATATGACATCACTGGTCACTAGGGAAATGTAAATCAAAACTACATTGAGATGCCACTTCAATTCACTGTGATGTCTATAACAGGCAATAACAAATATTGCCCAGAATATGGAGAAACCGGGAACCTTATACACTGCCAGTGGAAATATAAAATGGTGCAGCCAGAGTGGAAAGCATTTTAGTAGTTCCTCAAAAAGCTAACTATCGGTCACGCGGAACACATGCTGAATCAGCCCGCTGCAGACAGGCAGGTCTGCCCATGCCCTATCTAGGTCCTGAGCCACACAAAACATGCCAAATCAGCCTGCTGCAGACAGGCAGGTCTGTGCATGCCCTACCGAGGTCCTGAGTCACGCAGAAGACACCGAATCACCCCGCTGGAGACAGGCAGCCAGCCACCTGATTCCACGCTACAAAGATGCAGAGGACACCAGACCAACAGAGCAAGGTACTGAGTCCCATGGTTCCCGGCCCAGAGGTAGGGGCTTCTGAGCTGTCATCTCACTGCTCCTGGTCCAGAGGAAGAGGCTTCCCAGTCACCATCCCTCCCGCTGCTCCCAGCCTAGAGGAAAGGGCTTTTGGGCCACCTTCTGTCCCGCTGCTCCTGGCCCAGAGGAAGGGGCTTCTGGGCCACCATCCCTCCCACCGCTCCCGGCCCAGAGGGAGGGGCTTCTGAGCCACCATGCCCCTGCTCCTGGTCCAGAGGAAGGGATTTCCTGGTCACCATCCCTCCAGCTGCTCCCAGCCCACAGGAAAGGGCTTTTGGGTCACCATCCCTACCACTGCCCCCGGCCACTGTTCCACCTCACCCAGCTCAGAGGAGGTAATCCATGCAGGCGCTAACAGCCCCCTGCCCCAGTCCAAATGAGAAAACACATAAATAAGTCTCAAAACCAGACTTCCACATCACCTATACCAACCCCAAAGGGAAATGAGATGAACACTCTGATACTCAACCACCTGGACCCACTGAACTGGAAACAAAAGGGGATCTGGAAAAAATGAAATCAGAAATAATTTTTCAGATAACAGGAGAAATTGTGCCCCTGGTGCAAGACATGATTAATACATCTAGAGAAGAGCTGAGGAACATGATGGAATCCCAACATAAGAAAGAAATGGAATCCATAAAACAGATGCAAATAGATTTCCAGGACATGAAAAACTCCATTGAAAGTCTACACAGCAGAATGAGCCAATGTGAGGACAGAATTTCAGATATAGAAGATAAGATTGCAATTAGTGACCAGGAAAAGAAAAATTGCTTCAAAATGATAAGGGACCATGAGAAATCAATCCCGCGGCTGCTAGATGATGCAAAAAAGAATAACATAAGACTGATTGGGCTCAATGAAGAAACAGGAGAGAGTGCAGATGACATAAAAAAATCTCTTCACAGAAATAATGGCAGAAAACTTACCAAGCAAGGCAAAAGACCTTGACATACAGATAAGTGAGGCATACAGGACTCCAAATAGCCTTGATCAAAAAAAATCTACACATAGGCATATAATTGTTAAGATTCCAGAAACTCAACAGAAGAACAAAGTTCTCCAAGCAGTCAGAGAAAAGAAACAAATCACATACAAAGGAAAGCCCATCAGAATCACAGCAGACTTCTCAACACAAACCATCAAGGCAAGAAGACCTTGGAGTGACATAATCCAAGCCCTAAAAGAAAACAGCCTCCAACCCAGATTGATGGACCCTGCAAAACTATCTTTCAAAATGAATGGACAAATAAGATACTTTCATGACAAAGAGCACCTTAGGAACTTCGTGAATACCAAACCAGCACTCCAAAGAATTTTACACAATATCCTAGGAACAGACATTGAGGATCACAACCCCAGGAAGCAAAGCAGAATGAACCCATCTGGCATGACAAGAAATTAAATGTAAAGGAGGAGAACCCAACAAAAAGAAAAGGTCATGGCAATGACAAGTCAATACCTTTCCGTTATAACCATCAACGTTAATGGTCTCAATTCACCAATCAAAAGAAATAGACTGGCAGAATGGGCCAAGAAGCAAAATCCAACAATATGCTGCATACAAGAAACACACTTAATTCAAAAGGAAACTCATAGACTGAAAGTTAAAGGGTGGAAAACAATACTCCATGTGACAGGAACCAAAAAAAAGCAGGAGTAGCTATCCTCTTGGCAGATCAAGTAGATTTCAAACCAACACTGATTAAGAGAGATGAAGAAGGACACTACATTCTTGTAAAGGGAAGAATTCAAAGGAAGAGATGACAATCATAAATATCTATGCACCAAACACTAGTGCACCCAACTATATAAAACAAATACTAACGCACATGAAAAGTCATATATGCACTAATACAATTGTAGTGGGGGACCTCAACACCCCACTGTCACAAATAGATAGATCAACTAGACTAAAAATAAGTAGTGAAATACTAGAACTCAATTGAACTCTTGAACAAATGAACTAAAGAGATGTTTACAGAGTCTTCCACCTCACAAAATCAGAATACACATTCTTCTCAGCTGCACATGGGTCATTCTCAAAAATAGACCACATACTCACACATAGAACATGTTTAAGGAAGTGCAAAGGAATTGAAGTTATCCCCTATATATTATCAGACCATAGTGCGATGAAATTAGAGATCCACAGCAAAAGAAACTCAAAAAATTTCATAAACATGTGGAAATTGAACAACACACTTCTGAATAACCAATGGGTCACAGAGGAAATTAAAGAAGAAATCACACAGTTCCTTCAATTAAATGACAATGACAATACAACATATCAGAATCTATGGGACACAATGAAAGCAGTCTTAAGAGGGAAATTCATAGCAGTGAATACGCATATTAGGAAAACAGAATGAGCCCAATTAAACAACCTGATGCGGAAACTCAAGCTTCTAGAAAAAGAAGAGCAGGAAAACCCCAAAGCTCATACAAGGGAGGAAATTATAAAGATCAGAGGAGAAATCAATGCAATGGAGACTAAGAGAATGATACAAAAAATCAAAGAAGCCAAGAGTTGGTTCTTCAAAAGAATCAACAAAATTGACAAACCTTTAGCCAACCTTGTCAGAAAAAGGAAAGAAAAGGCCCAAATCCATGCAATTTGGAATGAAAAGGGTGAAACTACAACAGACCCAGCAGAAATCCAGAGGATCATCAATACCTACTTCCAGAACCTATACGCCAATAAGATGAACAACACAGAAGAAATGCACAGATTCCTAGATACATATGAATTACCAAAGTTGAACGAAGAAGACCTACAAATTCTGAACAACCCAATATCAACCAATGAAATTGAAAATGTAATTAAAAACTTATCAACTAAGAAAAGCCCGGGCCCTGATGGCTTCACTGCTGAATTCTACAAGACATTCAGAGAGGAACTGCTGCCACTCCTGAATAAACTCTTCAATGAAATTGAAAGGGAAGCAATACTCCCAAATTCTTTCCTGGAAGCAAGCATCACCTTGATCCCCAAAGTTAAGAAAGACCCAACTGAAAAAGAGAACTATAGGCCAATCTCACTAATGAACATAGATGCAAATATCCTTAATAAGATACTGGCAAACAGAATGCAGAAGATCATCAAGAAGATCATACACCCTGATCAAGTGGGATTCATCCCAAGGATGCAGGGAGGGTTCAATATATGAAAATCAATTGATATAATAGACTATATCAATAGAGCCAAGGACAAAAACCATATGATTATCTCCATAGATGCAGAAAAAGCATTTGACAAAATCCAACATGCATTTATGATAAAAACCCTACACAAAATTGGAATAGATGGTTTCTACCTCAAACTGATAGAAGCCATCTATGAAAAACCAACAGCCAATATCATTCTAAATGGTCTGAAACTGAAATCCTTCACACTCAAATCAGGAATAAGACAAGGATGTCCACTATCACCACTCTTGTTCAGTATAGTTCTGGAAACATTAGCCATGGCAATTAGACAAGAGAAAGAAATAAAAGGAATAAAGATAAGAAATGAAGAAGTCAAATTGTCATTATTTGCAGATGACATGATACTCTATATAGAAGACCCCAAGAACTCCACCAAAAGTCTTCTAGACTTAATAACCAAATTCAGTCAAGTAGCTGGTTACAAGGTCAACACACAAAAATCAATAGCTTTCCTCTACACACATGACAGACTCGCTGAGAGAGAAATAGGGCAAATAATTCCTTTCACAATAGCATCCAAAAAACTGAAATACCTAGGAATCAACCCAATGAAAGAAATCAAAGACCTCTTCTCTGAAAACTATGGCACTCTGAAAAGAGAGATTGAAGATGATATCAGAAAATGGACAGACATCCCTGCTCCTGGGTAAGAAGGATTAATATAGTGAAAATGGCCATACTTCCAAAACTGCTATATAGATTTAATGCAATTCCAATTGAGATCCCAGCAGCATACTTCATAGACCTCGAGAAAACAATCCAAAAATTCATTTGGAGCAAGAAGAGACCCAGAATAGCAAAAGCAATTCTAGGTAATGGAGACATGGCAGGGGGTATCACAATCCCCAACCTGCAACTAGACTACAAAGCTACTGTGATACAAACAGCATGGTACTGGCAAAGAAACAGACCTGAGACCAATGGAACAGATTAGCAGATGCAGAAACAACGCCAGACACACTCAGCCATCTCATCTTCGACAAAGGAGCCAAACACCCTCCCTGGAGGAAAGATAGCCTCTTTAATAAATGGTGCTGGACAAATTGGGCTTCAACTTGCCAAAGATTAAAATTAGACCTGTATCTCTCTCCATGCACTAAACTAAAATCAAAATGGATTAAAGATCTAAATATTAAAATAGAAACTCTGAACCAGTTGGAACAGAGGTTAGGTAGAACCCTTGAAGACATTGGTGTAGGAAAAGATTTTATAAACAAAACCTCAGTTGCCTGTGAACTAGCACAAACAATCAACAAGTGGGATCTCTGCTTATTAGAAGGCTTCTGTACAGCAAGAGAAACCACCAGCAGTGTGAAGAGACAACCCACAATGTGGGAAAAAATCTTCACCTGCTTTCCTCAGACAAAAGTCTACTATCTTGAATCTATAAAGAACTTAAAAAGATCAGACCTCCCAAATTTAAAGACCCAATCCAAAAATGGGCCTCTGAAATGAACAGGCATTTCTCAGACAAACAAGTAGAAATAGCAAATAAATACATGAAAAAATGTTCAACATCACTGGTCATTCGAGAGATGCAAATGAAAACAACACTGAGATTCCACTTCAGAAAGAATGGCTGCTATCATGAAATCAACCAATAACAAATGCTGGCAGGGCTGTGGGGAAAGAGCAACCCTGCTCCACTGCTGGTGGGAGTGTAGACTGGTGCAACCACATGGAAATCAGTATGGAAATACCTCGAAGAACTAGGACTGGAAGTCCCATTTGACCCCGCTATTCCACTGCTGGGGATCTTCCCCAAAGAATTAAAAGAATCATACCACAGTGATATATGTGCACCCATGTTCATAGCAGCACAGTTTGTAATACCTAAAACCTGGAAACAGCCCAAATGCCCATCAACTGGAGACTGGATAAAGAAAATGTGTTTTTTTTATAAAATAGAGTACTACTCAGCCATAAAAAATGAGAAATTAGAGACATTTATAGCTAAGTGGATGAACATTGAGGCAATATTCTTAAGTGAAATAAATAGGACACACATGTGTAAATACCGAATAGTTTCTCTGGTGTGAGAAATTGAAAGTGTAAATAAGGACGAAATGTATAATAGGTAATGTGAAATAGGAAGAAAAGGGGCAAAGGGGAAGGAAGTGGGAGGACTAGGGGAAAGGGTAGAAGGGAATGGGATTAATATGAGAAAATGGAAAAATAGGAACAAAATCTTTGTAAATAGGGAGGACTGGAGGGGTTGAAGGGAGGGCTGGGCAAGGGTGAAAAATAAGAACCAAGAGAGACTATGTAAACGTGCAAATTTCCAATGATGAATGTCATTATATTGTATGCCTAAAATGTACCAATAATTAGAATGAATAATCGATAATGTAAAATAGGAAGAAAAGGTCCAAAGGGGTAGGGGTAGTGGGAGGGGCAGGGGAAAAGAAAGAAGGGAAAGGAAAAAATGGGGTTGTTGTAGGTAATCTGGAAGTCTGGTTTGGAGACTTGTTTACTTGTCTTCTCATTTCGATGGCGGGGGGAGGGGGGGGGCTGTGCTGTTGGCACCCATGGGGCTCACCTCCTCTGGGCTGGGAGCAGTGGAACAGCAGCCCAGAAGCCCGTTCCTCTGGGCTGGCAGTGGTGGAACAGCAGCCAGGAAGCCCCCACCTCTGGGCTGGGAATGGTGGAATGTGGCCCAGAAGTGGCCAGTGAAAGCTTGCACGAGTCACACCTAATGAGCTGTGGCTTGTGCTCTTCTTGCCAGACCTCTTCCTTTCCAAACTTGTGCACTGCCCTTTGTGCACTGTAATTCTATGCTCAGCTGCTGGGTTGATGCTGGGGTAACTCAGCTCAGCCTGTAGAGTTTTCAGTTCATAGTTGGCTGGCTCAAAGGCAGGGTGGCATGCCAGAAGGGCAGCGCAGAGGAAACAGTTCAAGGTGTCCAGAAGACAGAAAAAGCAAGCAAGCAAAGAAGTGACAAGGCTCTCTCTATCTCTTATTATTGGGGTTTGTGTTTACATTATCTGTTTTGAAAATGTTTTTAGATTATTTTTCCTTTTTACTTTATCGCAGTGATTCCCTAAAGAGAAAGTGCTTTTAATATTTTACATATTTTCGTTTTTATAATTAAAATATAGATCCCTTGTTAGTATATGAACTTCATGAAAGAACATTAATGTCACTCATATTTTACACCCAGATATATTCTTGTTAATATTTGCTGTACATTCTTCCTCACTTTTAAATTCATATATAGACAAAGCTTTAAAAATAAAAATGTGTCAAATCACACAAACTATTTTATAAACTGTTTGTATGTTTGTTTTTATCTTTAGCACCTAAAAGGATGGCTAGCACATCATAGGTTTTCAATAAATATTTGTTGAATAAATTATTGAACTTATTTCCATGGCATTAAATGTTTTCCTGTGGCATCATTCTTACCTGCTGCGTAGAATTCTATTCTGTGAGTTACCATAATTTATCTAACCAGGCCCCAGAGAGCTAAGGAGGAATGAGGGGTGGTGATGGACCAATACACCCCACACAGTGCCTCTTCAGGGACAACAGGTGTTCCAGGGAACATTTGTTGCCCAGCTGTTGGGAGCACTGGCAGCCTCCAGGCCTCCGTCACCATCAGGAGTTGCCTCAGCTCAAGAAGCTGCCTTCCTAGGGTGACCCACGTGCCAGGGCAGACCAGGGAGCGACCCAGTGGAGACCTCTGACTGGCTGGCCATGTTCCTCCCCAAGTCCCAGCGTGGGGCGTATCCGAGGCTTTCCACTTATACTGCAGCTTGAATCCCCTCTCCCTCTCGTGGGATCCATCTCAGTGCACTCCCTGATAGACACTGTACTGAAAAACCTACCTGGTGACAGAAATGATCCTGACCCTGAGGAACTCCCAAGTTTATTGATTAAAGCACCCAACAAATTCTAACACTGTCACCCTTCCCCATCCCTAACATCAGATAAAGGAGGCATGGAGCAATGTGCAATGATGAAGGACACAGAAAGGAAGACAGGATTGGATGTCACCAGGTAATTACTTGAGCCCCCCTTTGCCTGAGTTTCTCCCATCTGTTTGCTTCTATATCTCTTGCTCCTTCTTAGTCTCTGGACAACCCACAGTGTGAGCCTTACTCAGGCAGTTACTATCCCTATGCTATGTACCATCAGCACCCCCTCATGCAGCAGATGCAAGCTCCAGACACCAGCATCCTTAGGAGAAGTGAGAGTTAACAGGCCTTTTCATACACAAAGGCAGAAGCAATGATCAAATCACACAAACAAAGCAAGTCAAATAAAAATAAAAACAGAATCCGGAGGTTGTAGTCTGGTAGTAAAGTCCAAACTTAGGAGGAACTCAAAAAAGTGATGAGCTGAGCCCTGTCAAGGCACTTCCACGGGTTAGAATCACCAATTCCTAAGTGAAGCAGCAGCAATCTGCTCACAGGGCTTCCTGCAACTAACTCTGCTCAGCCAGGCAGGTTCAGGCAGCACCAGGCTCAGCCCATGTGAGATGCCTCCCCCAATCACAACCACTGTCCCTGGACCAGAGGCCCAGAGAATTGCTGCAGGGTAGAAAAGCACCTTGGGCAGGCAAGGGCTACAGAGTGGGCTGGTGCAGCGCCAGAAGGAGGAGAAGGCAGCAGCTCTGTGAGTAGACTGACTTCATCCACTGGGAGGCTGGCTGAGCTCTCTAAGGTTGGATTGCTTTCCTGGGAGTGAAGCTAGAGGGCTGAGAGGAAAAGGGGACTAAGTTAACAGAATCTGTCACCTTTGGTAATTTAGGATATTGCAATTGTTCTGTTCACTCTTACTCTGACCCACACAAATTGTTTTCTTAAAACTTTTGATGTTATTGTCCTGTATTCAGAACTGAGGTTAAACTTCTGGGAGTGTTAGTCAGGTCTATTGATTCCAACCTTAAAATTTCCTCCACAGAATTACCAACAAACACTCAAGAACCCTGGGGAAGCCTCTGTGCCCCTAATTAAATAGCAGATGGACAGATACCTTGACAGACCCCTAACTTACTAGGTGTGGAGTTAGAAAAGCAACAGAAATTTAAGGAAACAGTCATGTTCTTTCTTAATCATCTGTCCTTTAGCCTAGGAGAGAGAAAGTTTCCAGATCTTGTCAGAAATCATTTGGTCTTGCCAACTCATAGGATTTATGGAGCAATTCACTCACAGTTCTTCTCTGCAGATTTCTGCTTAATAAATGTGCCAGTTGAAATAAGGCAACAAATGAGCTTTCTTTACACAATGTTTTTCTTGCATGATTTATTTTTACTCTCCACCAATTAATTGATCTGCTAGCATCCACAGGTCCTAAATATATTTTTTGTTCTAACATTTTTACACAAAATACAAATTAGGTTTCCAATCATGCTAGTGTTATTTATACTTATATTTTTGTTTATATTTGTAAGTCTAAAGCCCCACTTCTAGCTAGCTCTAAAGATTTTTAAGGCATTTAAGAATTTGTATTAATTTCAATGTTTTTTTCATACTGATAGTGATGTTCACTGACCATTTATTGCCCGAGTATAGGTGATAAGCACAACTGGAAAGAACTCGTTTGAGTTTTTTAATATATATTTGAGTTATATGTAAAAATTAGATTCTGTAGTTTTCAAACTTTGTGAAGAAATAGTTCTTTCTCTTGAGTAACCTTCCCAATGAGGAGAAAATTTTGTTTCACTTTCTGCTTACAATACAGTTTTGCTTTCTGCCATATTAAGTAGAAAATCAACTTAATTTTTTTTAACTATCTGACAAGACTCAGACTTTTAAATACAAAGGGGAACTTAGATGCTATTTAGTCACGAAAAACAAATGAAATGTCAGAATTTCTTTTTTATCTTTTCTGCTTACATTCTTTCTTTCAGTTTGAATTTTTTATTAGTACATATTTGTACAACATAATGATTACATTCTTGTGGAGACTCAGTCCATATACATAACACATCTCAATTATTTTCATCACTTCTGCCTCCCCTTCCCCCCCCCTCTATCTCTTGATCCCCTACCCATTTGAAAAAGATCTATCTCTCTGTTTCCTATTATCTCTTAGTTTGCTCTTTATTTATACTTTGGGCTTCTCATACAAGAGAAACCATGTAATATTTAAGCTCATGTGTCTGACTTATTTCACTTAACATTATAGTCTCAAGGTGAATTGGTTTTCCTATGAATGACTCAAGTTTATCTTTATGGCAGAGTAGTAGAGCCAACACCAATTAGTGAGCCCTAGACTCTGGTGTACCCTGCTCTGGAATCTGAGCCTGATGGCCATGCAGGCTGCCCACAAACCTGAGGGGCATCGTTACCTAACTGGGACAGAGACCACATCATGAGGAGGTGTCCCATCCAACCTCCCTCACAGAGTCTCCACTGTATTCCTGCCCCAGGGCTATGCTCCCCAGGGGCAATGCCAACACTCGGGAGAACTTGGGCCACTTCATACTTAGTCCTTGATTTCAGGCAGTGGGTGACTGTGATCATCACAGGGAGCATCAGGAACCTCAAGCAGCACTATCTGATAGAATTTTTTGTGACATTGGAATGTTCTAGATGACAGCTACTACCACATGTGGCATTAGGGTGCTTAAAAAGTGTCTAGAACAACTAAAGAACTGAATTTTTGCTTCTACTGAGTTGAATTCATTTGACTTTAAACAATTTCATGTAACTAATCACTACCATACTGGTCAATGCAGGTAGAGCTTTAAAGCAAAAATTAAACAAATAAATAAATAAAAATGATATGTCTTATGACCTATGAGTAACACAGCCATGGAAATAAGCTCTCTTCATCATCATCAAGGACACATCCTGCCCTACACTTAAGCTGACATCAATTGTCTGATCTAAAATCTCCACACCCATCTTTGTATCCTAAACCATTCAACTGTCTGCCCTTAACCTCAGCTTCAGGGTCAGAGCTAAGGAAACAGCATAATATGTTTCTTATTTCTCCTTCTCGCATTTATCTTTTTTATTGTTATTGTTAATTCAGATTTCCTTAGAATGAGTAGAGTTTGAGGTGTGGGTGTGTTCTTTAAGGCAAAAAAAAAACAACTTGAGTAAGGACAAGAGGTAATGAACTTGAAGAAGTGATCTCATGCTTGGTGAGTGAGTCTTTTTCTTCAGCTTTGAAAATTGGTTTGATTAGTGAGCAATTGTTTTGAGACCTATTCAATGTGTCTGGAAACATCAATGTCCTGTATATGAGTAATTTTTGTAAGAAAACAAACTGAATGAAGCCACAAGGAAAAAAACACCAAGAAGTATATCTCTAACCTTAAAAAAATCCACACTTGTCAAAGCAAAGAAACTCCCAAGGTGTTGAGCAATCTGAGTACATCATCATGGTGCCAGGTCACTGGAGGATTTTTCCACAAGGTGGGGCTTGCAAGGAAAACATTTAGGGTGAACTGCCCACTTTGGTCTTCAGCAATATTAGTCCTAAACTGGACAGTCACTTCTTTGCTCTCTGCCCACAGCCAGTTCCCACTTTTTAAATTCACCTCGACCCATTTGTTCCCTTTCCAGCCTCACCAGGTAAAGGAAGCTCTGGATCACAATAACAAAAGACACTTTCAGAAGACCGCACATTTGAAACAGCCCCTACTACTGTGAGCTAAAGGAAAGGCAGGAAGGAGACCCATCACATCACTAAGGTTCAGTTTTTACCCACAGATGTAGACAGTATGTTGAAGGAGGGGCCGACAACAGAGCTCCACTCTGTAGCCAGAGCTGATGTTTTTTTTGTGCCATAGATGGACCTATGGCCAGTAAAGACTGAAGGATAATTCCCCTAATTGTACACCTTCCTAGTAAGATAGAAACTGCTGGAATATAATTTTGACTTCTGGTAATGACACTCAATCTTAAAGTTTTTCATTTTGCTTTTTAAATACAATTCTTTACTATTAAAAATATTAAAAATACAATTCTTCGGCCGGGGATTTAACTCAGTGGTTTCACTGCCTGCTGTGCAAGCGCAAGGACCCAAGTTTGATCCCCAGTACCAAAAAAAAAAAAAAAATACAATTCTTTGTCAAGTTGGCTTTTTAAATGTATAGCAATCTGTTCCTTTATTTAGAATACCTTTAAACAAATTTGGATAAAGAAGAGAGGTAATAAAGTACTAGGAGAGGCTAATAATAAAGGAGAAAACCCAAGCATGCATCGCCTCCAAATAGGACATTGTCTAACTCCCCTGAAAACATACTTGCTCAAGATGAGGGGAGAAGAGGATAGGAAAGGAAGGACAATTCTGGACAAGGACAGTTGGGGAAAGAAGGGATTTTTCAGTTGGGCTTCAGAAGCCAGCAGAGCTCAACAGACAGCAGTGGAAGAAGGAATTCCCAAGGGAGGGTCAACATGAATGCACCAAGGGGAGCTGGCCAGCCTCTCAGAAGGAGCAGGGTACTGTCTCAAACACACCTCAGGCATTTGTACTGTAATCCCTCAGGTTGTCCAACTTCTGTTTCACTGACTAGAAGAATGAAATGCTTGGGTCTGACCAAATCCTGTAGAAACAAAAAAAGGGAGTCAGTCATTGGTGTGTCTCCAAGAACTAAAAAGCCATGAAGTTCTCAAATCCAAATGCAAAAGATTATGACAGGAGCAAATCTGACTATGAAGAGACTGGTCAGCAACAGGGAATAGGTGGGCAGCAATAGGAAGTGAGGAGGAGCCAGGGCTGAGCTGGAGGTGAGAGGAAGGGACTATTTAGAATTCTACTTTGAATGTAGCCCTTGAAGGTTTTCAGCAGAGGAGTAATATAAAACCGGAGTTGTGCTTCAGGGCAGTAGCACTCAAGATTGATTAAATGGCTGGCTTGAAAGGCTTGTTTACCAGGTGTGGTAGTGCATGCCTGTAATTCCAACATTCAAGAGACTGGGACAAGAAGATCCCCGTGAGTTTGAGGCCAGCCTGGGCTACATAATAAGTTCAAGGCCAGTCTGAACTACACAGTGAAACCCTGTCTCAAAAGAAAAAAGTCTTATTTATGGAACACTACAAAGTATTGATATACTAAATTTAAAATAATGAAGTAAATCATTATATATTTATACTATACATTTATACTATAAATCAGATTCTAGGATATGCAGCACTCAAACTTTAAGAAAAAAATTGAGAGAAAAATGCTTAAAATCACAAATTTGATCAGAAGTTTCTATTTAAATTAGGAAATGACTGGAATTATTCAGTTTTGCCTTCAAAACATATTGCACTGTAGATTGAACTTCTGTGCTCTATAGGGTTGTTTGAGAAACTCTACTTTAAAAAGTGCATTTGCAAAATTCTATGAGGAATGGAAACACAAATTGTTGGATTTGTTTGAGCAAGAAGTTAGTGGCTGGCTGTGGAAATTAGAAGGAAGCAGTAAAATGGTCTCAGGAGACATCAAAAAATGGTCAGTTTTGCTTCTATTAAAAATAAAAATGAAGCGGGGTGGGGATTTAGCTCAGTGGCACCATGCCTGCCTCATAAGCACAAGGTCCTGAGTTCGATACCCAGTACTGAAAAAAATATATATATAAACCAGGGTCAAGGATGTAGCTCAGTTGCACAGCACTTGCCTGGCAAGGGCAAGGCCCTGAGTTCTATTCCCAGTACCAAAAAAATAAAAATATAAACCAATCTAACTCAGGAGGGCGTATTTGAGTTTGCTACAGAAATAGACATATATAATATATATTACACATATGTATGCATATATTGCAAGGAGATTGATTTGTCTTAAGGAATTGGCTTGTGTGATTTTGGAGACTGGTACGTCTGAATCTGTACAGCAGTTCAATAAACTGAAAACTCAGGGAAGAATTGTTGTTGCAGTCTTAAGACTGAAATCTGAAGGATTGAGGGAGAGGAGGGGAAGGGGACAAAAAGAAGAATTAAAATGTGCTATGTACATGTGTAAATCCCCCAGGATGAATGTGATCACAATGTACCATAAACATGCACTAATGAAAATAGGCTAAAATCTGCGGAAAACTCCAGGGTTTTTGTATTGCTGTCTTGCAGCAGAATTGCTTCTTCTTCAGGAAACATCATGTTTGATCTTAAGGCTTGCAAAGGATTAGAAGAGGCCTTCCACATTGTGGAAGGTATTCTTCTGATATCAATGTTAATCACATCTACAAAACTATCCTAACAGCAATGCAGAGATTGCTAGTTAAATAAATAAATAAATAAATAAATAAATAAATAACTAGACACCACATCCTAGCTAAACTGATGCATAAAATTAGCCATCACTGGGTGTTCATTAAGTACAGTGATACCTCAGTTCACAAACTTCTTTCCATGATTCTGGTCACAAACCAAATTGGACAAGAATCAAATCAAATATCCCCATGAGGTCAACAATAAACCTAACCATTGAACTGATTCAGTTCTCATTCAATTCGGTTTGAGACCAGAATCTAGGAAAGAATTAAGTTCATGAACCAAGGTACCACTGTACTTCCTTCTCAGGCAGCCCACAAGCAGGCCCTAGAGAACAATAGGGTAAATTCCATCTGCCTGTAGAGCAAAACCCAATTGTTTCTGCCTTTTATTCTTTCTCTAAACCTGTGCTGTCTGGAAAGCCCAACAAATTCATAATGTCTTTTTTTAAAAAAATACTACCAGTGTGGATGTTTGTCTTTCTATTTTTTTAACCTAAAAAAGTTCATTGGCCTACCCCTCTGCACAGGCATTTATAAGCCTTCATAGAAACCATGCCACCTTTCCTCTTGTGTACCAAGAATGCAGCCCATTCTAGAGCTCCTCCAGCTTGTGGATAAGGAAGCAATCTCATTTGTCTGTCAGGATCATTCCCTAGGTGTCTTCCACTAAATTCAGGCCCCTTTGACAAAGAGACTATATAATGTCAACTGTCACCTTGTAACCAAGACTTTCCAACTTTACTCTGAGTATCCACTAATTCCTTGAGTAACTGCCTTCCAAGCTTCGTAACTTGCCTACCTTTTTTCCCACTAGTTCTAGAACACGAGTTTCTAACTGCTCCATGGTGCTACATCTACAAATCAGTGAGGTAGTGAGGGAGTGCTCCGTGAGCCCAGGACCCCACTCTTGTTCCAGCCAAAGAAGCTTTGTTTTGATCTGCTTTTGATATCAGAGTTCCATATTGAAATCATATTTTCTTTCAAAATATGGCTCTGTGTTTAAAAAGAGAATAAACCACTGCTTTAGGTGACTTCATCATTCCCTGATTTATTAGCTCTTGTCGTCTGCCTCAAGAAACTTCAAGAAACTGAGGCAAAAATAAGATGTGTGTGGTGGTGTATATCCATAATCCAAGCATTCGAGATGCTGAGCCAGGAGGATTGCCTAAATCCTAACCCTAAACTTAACTCTAAGGCAAGAGCCTAAGGCAGGAGCTTGAGGCCAGCTTGGGCTACATAGTGAGTTCAAGGCCAGCCTGAACTAAATAGTGAGAACTTGTCTCAAAAAAAAGAAGAAACTGAGGCAAAAATAAAGAAAATTAACAAGAGAACTTCATATATGTTCAATTGTATTTTCATAGTATCCCTGAAGCTAGGCACTACTATTCTCATTTAGAGATGAAACTCAACAAAATCTAATAACTTCCTGTGGTCACAAAACCAGCAGGTGGAAAAGCTAAGATTCAAACTTAGGTCTGTCCAAAGTGCATGTTCTTTCTGTTTCGCCATACTCTCTAACCTGTTCTACAATAAGCTCTAGGCAAATCACTACTTTGTGTGTTCATCCACTCGTTTAGTCATCTATTCATTCATTCAAATAAACATTTACTCTATATTTTTACTTAGCAAAATAACTGAATGCTTACAACATGTCAGGCAGGCACTCTAAGATTTTGGACCTAGAAAAACAAACATAACAGGCTCCCAGTGCCATCTGTCTTGGAGCCTCTTGTAATAAAATGCATGGCCTTCATAGGTTGATACCAAGCAAAGAACAATGCAAAAGAGGAATAGAATAGAGTTCTCCCTGAGTCATTTCTGTGTCGGAAGAAACAGACCCAGCACAAAGAAAAACCTCAGATATCATCTCTGCATCCTCTCAAAGTCTGGAGCAGAGACCAAAGCCAGAGAGATGAGTCCCAAGGCAGGAGCTAGCTGTTCAAGAATGTGGACTGGAATGTACAGAGGCCCTCCCACAGGGATGTGCAGCTCGGTACCTGCCTCTGGCCGCACCCTGGCACAACTGGGAAGCACTTTATCTTTTCCATAGAAAAAAATTTACCCATGAATTCAACTATGGAAAATAAGTACAAATGGGTTACTCTGTGTAAGGCCTCCAGGCCCCTCTGGCAGAGCAGCCTGTGGGCAGGGAGTAAAGAGAAAGTGGATGGGAAGAAGCTTGGCTGTGAGACCAGTCACCACAAGTACCTCTGTCCTGTCCTCCAAGGGTCTCTGGTGCCTAAAGTAGAACCATAACACAATCCCCTGCTCTTCCTGCGTATCCCTTGGCTCTTATTAGTAACTTTCAGTGTTTGTAAACAATCTTACTGTTTACCAACTAATTCTGCATTCTGTATCTCACTTGGTGATCATAACAATCCCATCAAACAGGTTGCATTCTACCCACTTTATAAATGAGGAAGTAGACTCGCTTTTAAAATGAAACTTATTAGTAAATATTTGCAGTACATAGCAAATACATTCATCATGGGGAGTTGGTACATGTACATAACACATCTTAATACTTTTTATTTCCCTTTTCCTTCTGCCACCCTCCCTCTCCCTCCATCTCTAAATCTCTTATTTGTAAAAATCTATCTCTCTGATTCCTGTTATCCATCCTTTATTTTACTCTTTAAATTATTCATACTTTGGGCTTCTCATATAAGAGAAATTATGTGCTATGTAAGCTTGTGTGTTTGATTTATTTCACTTAACACTATGCTGTCAAGGTGCATCCATTTTCCTACAAATGACTCATGTTTATATCAGCATGCCCACCCCATGCCCACAGCCACTGGCCAGAGTAACACAGTAAAGACAGGACAAGACTAGGAGGTGAGGACTGGCATACTGATGCCAAGTCCAAAATACTCCACAGTAGACAACAGCCACTAGACTACATTGTGAGCTGGAGGAAACTTACACCAGCTCCCTGTTGACATCTGTTGCTCTTTGGGGATTTCACCAAAAGTCAACCTAGTCTAAAATACAAGTGGCCAAGAAGAAGCTATGAAATGCTGACCTTGCCATTGACTTCACATGGCACCTTTTACTTTCAAGAACTCTGGCCCCGGGGAGCAGGAGGAAGAGGTACAGGTTCCAGATACACTGAGACAGGTTTCCAGTGTGGCTGCAACACTGGATGTGGTGTGGTGTCAACAGGCCCAGGAGGCAAGAACCTGGAGAAGTGAGTAAAGAAAGGCCCAGTGTTTCTGACCTTTGCAAACACAGAGTCTTCTAAGCAGGGAAAATATATTTATTTGTTCTCTCTTTTTCCAAGGTTAGCAAAAAAAAAAAAAAGCAAGCCAAATGTTTATTTTTCTACTGAAAGCATTAGCAGTATGGCAGGATATTACAGACTGCAGTAAATACCTGAAGCCAGGCAGACCTGGGTTTGAATCTCAGCTTCTACATCTTCCAGCAGTTTTGCCTGGGGCAGTCTAATCTCTCCAACCTCATTTTCTTCATCTGAAAATTGGAAGAGAAGAGATTCTTCCCCTAGATCCTTTAGAAGGAACCCAGCCCCGCCTGCACTGTGAGACAGCCCAGGGAAACTTGCTTCACACTTCTGCCCTCCAGATCCGTAAGCTAATACATTTGTGACGTTTTTAAGCCACTAAGTTTGTGGCATTTCGTCACAGAAGTAACAGGAAAAAAATACAGATTTTGCTAAAAATGCCCATCTCTCCTGTCTGTTGAGAAGATGAACATAAAGGGCCTAATATAGAGCTGAGAGCATCCTACATAAACATTAAAATGCAGCACCCATCACTCGTTTGTTGTTTGGGAAGACAACAGTGGCTTTCTAAATTACTATGTGTCCCAGATGCCAAAGGTCTAAGGGGAGAGAAGTGAAAAAGAAAAAAGAATATTTAGTAGCCAACATGTTCAGCATGTCTTACTTGTCAGTGCTCCTCCTTCCCACAAGCCAACCCTCAGCTGGGCTCCCTCCTGGCATTTCCTGCCATCTCTCTGGTTAGCTTGCTTTCATCTCGCCCAGACTCCTATTTGCCTCCTTTCTTCTTTTCTCCTGTTCTTGTCTACATGTTTCCTCCCTAATTCTGATTCTCCCAAGGAGTTTTCATTTGCCCTTTCCCCCTTTTTGAAATTCTGTGTGGCAGAGTCATCTTTGGCACAGTATATATTTTATGGGACATAATTGAGTCTTGGGAGCCAGACCTCTTTCTCAGGAATTCTTCAGACTAAAAAAATCCCCTCATTTGTGGTCTGCCTGACCCTTTCCTTTTTCTCCATACTCATCCTACTTTTCCCCTTTATTCTATTATAGTTATTTTTGCTTTAAATCCATGTTGCTATAATCACACTTTAAATTCCTTGAAAAGAGGAAATTGTCTTTCTGTACTTTTAGCTCAGCTAGTCACTACAAATAGTTTGCTACATGACAAATAGGAGTACTGTGAGTACAATACCCATCAAAATGGGGCTGAATTTGGCCTCTCCAGATAGAGTATTTGCCTTTTACTCTCTATATTGCTGTTATCTGAACTTCTATCTTTCACATGCTGTTAATTTGTGTGTCCAGTTTAGAGAGTAACCCAACAGGTCAGAGACAATGTCTGTGCATACCAATAATGAATTTGCAGGGGTCTGGCTGCACGAGTAAGATTCTCCCTTGAGAGAGTTTGTGCATTGAGGTTCCACTAAGTGCAACAATCACTGCACAGAAATGAATGGCATTTCTAAGCAGGCACTCCCCACAGGGGTATTATAACAACAGCCCTGACTCTTCCATTCAATCAGCAAGCGTTGATGGAGTGTCTACTATGTGCCAAATTCTAAGCCCAAAACACTCATAAGTTATTGCTCTTTAAATTCCTCTAGTTTTCATGGTAACAGGAAAGAGAAATTATTTACAGATGTCTAAACCATTTGGAAAGTTCATGCATACATTATAGTCCTACTATGGAGTTAAAATTTAGCAAGATCTGAATCAAATAAAAGACTTGCCTGCCACCCAGCTCCTCCACAGACTAACAGTCCACCCAACCTGGCTAATTTGCTGTCTCTCAGGCACCTCAATCTCCTATCTCTCCTCCAGAACCCTTTTTTTTTTTTTTTTGGTAGTGAGGCTCGAACTCGGGACCTTGCGCTTGCTCCTCAGGTGCCAGAACCACTGAGCTAAATCCCCAGCCTCTCCTCCAGAATCTTTCCTTTGTCTTTCCCTGGAATGTCTCCCACCTCATTTTCCTCATACACATCCTCAGCTCTGCTGTACTGGTCAGAATCATACACATCCTTCAAGGTTTACATGCAACTCCCTCCTCAGAATGCCTGTGTATTTTGATTCTCACTGCATGTATTACAACTACTTGGGAACATAACTTAGCTTCTTTACTAAAGCACAAAATCCTAGACTACAACAATCTCCCTTCAGTGTCTTTGTACCACTCAAAATGCAAATTATATCATTTAATAGCTTTTGATTTAAAGCAAGAGGCATGAATTGATTAGCTAATTAATAAAATGTTGTGGTGGGGCTGGCGATTTAGCTCAGTGGTTCTGGTGCCTACCTCGCAAGTGCAAGGTCCTGAGTTTGATCCCCAGTACAAAAAAAAAAAAAAAAAGTTGTGCTATGGACAGCTTTTCTCATGGGATTTCAAGTGCAAAGGCCAAAATGACCCAAACACTTGTCCTTTGTGTTCACTTTAGGGACACCTTAGGGAGGTGAGAGGACCAGGTGCAGCTGCATCTGGCACTACATCTTGTAAATAGATCCTGGGAGCCCATGTGAGCTGCAGGGCAGTGCCTGGAGCCCAGAGTCGCACGGACTAAGGGTGGTAGCCCAACTCTGCCGGTGCTTCTTCTGTGACCCCAGAAAAATGAGTTTACCAACTCAGTTTAAGCTTTAGTTTCCTGATCGGTAAAATGGATGCTCTCCCTCTTTCTTTTTCTACCTAGTTGGGACCTAAGAATTTGACGTGTGCATGTGAAGTTCCAGGTAGAGTAGCACATAGAAGGACCTAAGTGTCAGCCTTTTTCCCTACTGCCCCTCTCATATGACAAGGAGCTGTTATTTGCCAAATATTTTTAAATTTTAAAAAGTCAGAAAATAATGGTTTTTAACCAAAGCCCAGTTTGTGGCAACCAATCACTAACTCTGTAAGCTTAACCTCCGGTTTTCAGTTTGCCCTGGCCAGAGGCTATATCCGCGACCTTTGCAAGCAGCAGTCATGTCCATCCATGGGCACCTCAGCTTTATTCTTTATGCTCTTGTTGACCTTGCTGGGCTCAGTTCACATCTCAGATGTATGCATTCTAATATGTACCATGCCTTAAAGGAAGGCTTTATTTTCTTTTTCTTCTTTATAAAGCTACTGCGATTACTAAGCTCAATAATCAAACTCCCTCCACTACTAAAAGATTATGACCTTGATTTGGGTGCTTTGGGACACAAAAAGACAATATACAGTGGCATGATTTGGTAGTGTTAGGGAAATTGTAGCAGTGTTTTTCAGTAGTTCCTATTAAAATGTAATCTTTTCAACTGTGTCTTCAGCCTGTGGAAAAACATGAAGATGGCCAAAGATGATTCCACTTTTCGCTGCTTTCAAGGCCTGCTGATTTTTGGACATGTGATTGTTGGTGTAAGTAATAAAATTTTTTTCAGAAAATTCTGCTCTTCCTATTAGCATAATTTTGGATTAATCAAAAGTGAGAGTATAAAGGCAAGTACAGTACAGCTACTAGTTCCCTGTGCGTCTTATTCACTTTAAGAGATTTGGTGGTACTATGCTCACTAGGATTCAACTATATAAATAATCATATATAACTATGTAATATAGAAGACCATGGTTGACAAAATTAGAAATTTCCTTCCAACCTTAAAACATAAGAATCTAAAAGGAGTCATGTCCACCATGGTCAGTGTCCAAACACACCTGCCACACACACACACTTTAGTGCTTCTTTCTGATTTCACCTTGGTTTGATTTGAGGGCTCTGTTACTAAGGTTGATGAGGCAGATGTCTCCATCTTCTTATTCTCATATTTGAGGCCAGTCCCAGGGTGTGAGGGTGGCTCAGAAGCTAAGCTGTAATTGGCATGGGAATGAGGAGAAAGCACTTATTTGAGAATGAAGAGAGCTGTCCTTTGCCCCAGCTCTGCCTAACTCTGCATGGCTCTGGATAAATCATCCCCTTTCTGGGCCAAGATTTTTCACTCATGGACATTGAGGTGATCACTACCAAGTTTCCAGCTCTCACTGATTACAATGACCAGAACCACTTCAAATATTATAATCCAGGAATGGGGGTGAAAAACAGTAGGGGTAGAGTTGGGAGGGGGAGAGAACCTCATTCGAGAAGTCACCATCTGAGTGGTTCATGCCCCACCAAAATTTATGGATGGTCTGAGATTGCCTAGGTCTTTTCCCACATTGCAACATAGAGAGACATGTAGAAGGTCTCCAAAGAACAAAGTATGTGGAAGAAGGTTACAAGATGAAAATACCTGTCTGACTTCCTGGGAATGAGGAGCTTGTCAGATGCATGAAGCCTGTGCTGGGGAGGGAGACCATCTCTCTCATCTACCTATTGCCATCTCCTTTCCCATTGCTGTGTTCCTGGCCACCAGCCTGACACTGCCTGTTCTTGACTTACTCCCAGATGTGTGGCATTGCCCTGATGGCAGAGTGCATCTTCTTTGTGTCTGACCAGCATAGTCTCTATCCCCTACTTGAAGCCACCAACAATGATGACATCTATGGGGCAGCCTGGATCGGCATGTTTGTGGGCATCTGCCTCTTCTGCCTGTCTGTCCTAGCCATTATAGGGACCATGAAGTCCAGCAGGAAACTTCTCCTAGTGGTAAGGCTTTAAAACTCTCTGTGGCTGTTTCTTCCCTGAACCAGTTTTGATGTATTGCAATGTTTTAGCTTTTAGGGAGGTAGATGATCCAGATTCAGAAGGAAGAAGGGAGGAGACTTCCTGCAGTAAGATAGATTGTCAAATGCGGGCAGGGATGTCCTCCACTATTGCAGGTCCAGAAGATTCTCACACAGTGAAGCCAAAGGAGAGACAGGTGACCCTGTTGAGAATTTTCCAGATCTGTGCTTCTCTACCTGATGTCTACATGTGCCCAAGAAGTATGACCAGCAATTACATGGGCCAAAGAAAAGGCATAAGGAGAATTTATTTATTCATTGGATTTTTTTCCTTGATGATAAGTAGTTTAAGATATTAATTTAGTTAGGCTTAGTGGAGCACACCTATAGTCTTAGCACTCGGGAAGCTGAGGCAGGAGGAGGATTTCCACAAATTTGAAACCACTCTGGGCTACACAGTGCATTCAGGCCAGCCTGAAATACATAGTAAGACCCTGCCCCAAAAAAGAAAAGTATTATTTTAATATTAAACAGACATTGATATGTTAGGATATAAAATACACTAGACATGAACTTTTCAAAGAAATCATTAGTGCTTTGGAAGATATTTGATCTTGAGGCTGATGGTTTTGTACAATGGCCTGCACTTCCACATGTCATTCACACTGCTTTCCAGAAACCCTGGGGAAGCTTAATACACACCACTGTGTGTGCTCCTTCCTGTCACACCTCACCTGCCTGTGGCCTCCAACTCTGGCCTCACGCCACAGATGCCCAGCCACAGCAGGCCCTACTTTTGCACATGGCAGCAAACGTGCAGCCAGCAGTGCTGAGAAACCTTTATATTGGGCCGAGCCCTCTACTTCCCGCCCTGTCCCCCAGAGCAGCATTTCTCACATTGTGATGGAACACACACACACACACACACACACACACACACACACAACACACACCCCTCTAGCCCTGAAATAACTCTCCTACCTAAATGCTGCAGGACCTGAGAACCACTTTTACAGAACAAGTCCAGCAACTTAAAGGGCTTATTGGTTTACTTTGCCTTTGATCTAACCACTGTCTTTGAACCCAGGGAATGCAGAACATTTGTGTTGTCTGTTTCCTTATGTGAATTAGTTCTAGGGCAAATGTACCCACTTTGGGAAGGTGGTGAAACAGAGAGATGAGAGGCAGATGTCCTTACAGACACCCTTCCCTGCATCCCAGCAGTGCTTTGGGCCAACCCTGTGTGTGCCTGACACAGCCTGGAGAACTGAGCTAGACAGGGGATGAGTAGGAGCAGCGTCCTCTCCTGGCAGCTGAAGGAGAAACACTTGTACTCTGTGCCTCACTGACTTCCTAGCACCACTAATGATTCCGAGGCTCTGTAAGAGAAGCCAGCAAAGCTCTTGGTAAGGAGCAACGCAGCAGCCAATGTAGGAAAAAAATGTTACATGGTCTCTGAAGGTCTCCTGAGCCTACAGCCAGAGCTTTGTTCTGGCCAGGTAGTGAGGGCAGAAGCGGGTCCGCTCGGAGAGCTTCCCGTGCCCAAAGAGGGAGGACAGTGTCTCTTGTTCTCCCTCACTGGTTCTGACCACAGTTCCCCTTCCCTAGAAGGACACGAGTGATATAGGAAATGATATCAGAACCTCTAAATATGATATAAGGGAAATATTATAACTCCCATCCTGTTAGATGTCTAATACGCTGACTTCGTGTTCTCTAAAATCGAAGAATGAATTCTAAGAACAGTGGAGATTAAGAGTAGGAAAAGTTTCTCGAGAGGATAGCTGAGAGGCAGGACAGGTGCTGAAAGGGTAGCCAGGACCCCACTTTTCAGGGGAAGTTTCATAGAGCAAAAACCAAGTGTGTATAATGTAGGTTAAAACTATGATTGGCCAAAAAGGTTACAAGTATAGTCGCTTAGGTAATAGTGATCCAATGGGGGAACAAGTCACATAACAAGTGTGTGTGGAAAGAACAAAGACTTTTCCTAGGAAATGATAGGTCCAGAGGTCTTGGTCACCGACTGAAGTGCCTGATGTCTATCTAGACTTCATTAGGCCAGGTATTACCGCCTACCTTATCCTTTGGGGAAGTAGGCAGGTCTAGTTATTTCGTCTTTATCTTGAGGCCTGGTTGCCAACAGATGCATCTCTGGCCATGGTTGTAACGTGTTTTCATCTTTTGTGCTGATGCTGTCAAGAGCCCAGGCCTACCTGACTGCCTACAATATTTTTACCTAACTTAGCTGTCTATAATATGGGACCAAAAGCACGTGTGCAAAGCTGAGAAAGGCAGAGAGAGCTCTTGCCAATAGTCCCCACCCAGATTCACAGACCATTTGCTGTTCAGATATTTTCCAGCTAGAAACAAGGGCACCTGTGGTGTGGAGGCACTACATGTACACACAACATCTATACCACCCCTGCACACCATGAGTCCTTCTCATCCCCCTGAGCCCATGTCACTAGAGAGGCTGTGAGAGGAGGATGCCAGTAAGTTGCTGCATGCCCAAGGCTGCAGGCTCCTCTCTGGTGAGACTGAGTGAGGGACACTCGGTGTTAAACAGGTTCTGCTTCATCTTTCTCTGACTCCCATGATCCTAAATACTCATCAAATGATAAGGAAAATGTCTCTCAACTAGAGGGGACTTATAAGGCTCTACATCTCAGGTAATACACTAAGATTCTCTGGCATGCCCTAAGCGTGCTCACATGTGCGCATGTGCACACACACACACACACACACACACATTGGTTCATTCTCTTGTATCTGTTTTCACAGTTAAAACGGAAATTCAGGATACCAGATGAGATAGCTGTGTAGTCAATAGCCATTTGTACTCTGAAGAAAGGCAGAGAATTAAGCTGCCTAGCTCCAAGCCTGCATTCCGAGCAGCTGATCAAAGATGGTTTGTGGAGTAATTACATGAATGGCTGGATGGTTGTAGTTAGATAAAAGTGCTGAAAAATCATAGCAATTATTTGGGGAAATCTTTCTTTGGGGGTAAATGTAATGCTTTTTTCTCATTTGTTACTTTCCCAGTATTTCATTCTGATGTTTATAGTATATGGCTTTGAAGTGGCATCTTGTATCACAGCAGCAACACAACGAGACTTTGTGAGTATGCTCAAAACACACAAAGCAAAAATTATAACAGGAATCATCACCATTATCATAATAATATAATAGCTGATGGGTACCAAGCCCTTACTATATCCCATGCATGTTAATATGCACATTAATAATACTTATATAATTCTATTTAATACTCATAAACTTAAGAAGTAGGTAGTATCACTTGTCATTTTATAAATGAAAACATGAGACATAGAAATTTAAAGTAACTTACCCAAAGATACACAGCTGGCAACTGAAGGAGTGAGAAGTCTCAATGCAGACAGCCTGACTCCAGGGCCACGCTGGTGACCCTGATGCTCATCAACACTCTGCATGGTACTGGCCTTCCAGTGGATTGGTCCACATTTCTTCTCATCCCAGACTCACCAACAGTTCAGCACCTTTTTTTCTTCCTTTTGCCACCTCCCTTGCTCAGCAGTGGTGAACTTATGCCATGCATACTGCAGTGGGCTGTTTGTAACATTGAAAGCTCTAAAATGTTTGCCATTAGTGGCTTAGCCTAAGCCACCCCACAATGTCTTCACCTTGAAGTGATTTCTTTTAAGATTGGGATCAGTTCCCAACATGGGGACTTTGGCCAACCTGAAAAGCAGCCTTAGTCAAGTGGTACTTGATACCTCTGAGTATTATTTTGTTCTAAGAGAATGTTAGTGTCCTTAGCAATACAACAAGAAAAAATATTTTCTCTTTCTGGGTGTTAATGTGCTAAATCTCCCTCCTGTTTTGCCTCTCCCCCTTGTAGTTCACACCCAACCTCTTCCTGAAGCAGATGCTGGTGAGGTACCAAAACAACAGCCCTCCAACCAATGATGATCAATGGAAAAACAATGGTGTCACCAAAACCTGGGACAGGCTCATGCTGCAGGTAAGACCTGGGGTCCTGGGGAGAGGCCATGTCACATGGAAACTGGAAACCAGAGGATGTGGTTGGGAGGGAAGCCAATGCCTCCAAGGGGATTTTCTTCAGAGACTTGCTATAGACAAGATTGTCTATACCTCCTATCTACTGAGGGGTACTGCTGGATGTTATAGACATGTCTCAGTGGGACCCTTAAATCTTCATTTTATTTCAAGCAATGATGTTAATTGGCTTACCTTTATAGCAATAATGGCATGGTCAAGAAATTTAGATTAAACATACGTTCAACCTCTTACAACTCAAGTTTTACTTATATTAAATGAACAATGGCTTCTCTACCCTTACAGTGAACTCAAATAGCAATCACTGCCTGTCCTAACTTTTGGGGGCCTTTTCACATCTCTTATGAGCTAGTTCTGCTAAGCCATGGAAAATATGACTTGATTTACTCACCTAACTTTTTCTAACTGGCAATCATTACCTCAAATGCCATCAGACATCTAAGTCTTGCTGAACATTAGCCCCATGTGGCCCTGAGTGTATAAACTGGTATCTTAGTAATCCCTGATATGACCCAACTGGCCCCTGCTCCCATTCCCTGGCCCCACACCAACTTCTGAGCCTGTCGTCAGCAAATACCTCTATAGTCTGGACTCTTTACTCGGCCTTACTAGAAGATTGGCTATCTCTTAGTGGCACTGACTGTCTCACTCTGTTATTTTCTTCCCATGGCATGAGGAAAGTCGCTATGTGCCCTTTGGCTCCAGATGGCTGCCACACTGTTGTCTTTCCTCCCTTGGACTACACTATCTACACTCTTGTACTTTGCCTTTTCTCTTGTTATAAAACGTACTGTCCTTTTTACAAATTCTTAGCTTTCACTCTGCATTCTCTCTCCTTTGCTCCAACAATCTTCCCTGCTGTGATCTACCTTATTCATTGCTCCTTCCCATCAGCATACAACAATGGCTTAAATTCTACACCTTTTCAAAAAACTCTTTCTAACACTCACCTACTATTTTGTTCTACTGCTCTATTTCATGACAAATCTCAAGAGAGATACCCTACACTTGCTGTTTCCATGTGCATACCTCTCATCTGCTTCCATCCAACTGCAACCAGCTTCTGACCCCAGCACTACACTGAAGTGATCCTTAACACAGGTACCATTTACCTCCATCCTGCCAAACACAACCATCAAGTTCCTATCCTCATCTTATTTCCTATCTGATCAGCATTTATCATACCATCCATTCCTTCTGCCTTTGCTGGGTTTTATGCCCTTTTTCAAACTCTGAATGTTGGATTGCTACAAAGCTCAATTCTGGACCTGTTCTCTCAACTCATGTAAATACTAGTCTGAAATAACCCTAGCTCAAACATAACCATTTTCTCCCACAATGTACTAGTCAAAACACAGAATGAGGGTTGGTGATATAGCTCAATGAAAAAATACTTGCCTAGCATAGCTGAGGCCTTGGGTTCAATCCCTAGCACAAGGATAAAAGGAAGGAAGGAAGGAAGGAAGGAAGGAAGGAAGGAAGGAGGGAGGGAGGGAGGGAGAAGGGAGAGAAGGAGGGAGAGAGGAAAGGAAGGTTTATTCTCCTAATTAGATATTTCCTACAATCCAATGGCAAAAGGGGGCATCATTTAAAGATGGTTTTTAATCATTAAGTTTGCTTGGATACATTCATTCTGAAAGTTGAGATACACCTGTAGTTTTAACTTCTTCTCTTGAAACATTTGAGCAGAATTTGTGATAAGAATGAATTGTTTTATCTTCTATCTTTGGTCCTACCCAGAGTGTAAGGATCTCGGTTATGTGACAACTGGTTTTCCTTTTCCATGTATAGGCACAATTAAGTGCCACCAGGTTTTTCCATTTTTTCCAGTTTGTTTTCTCACAATATAAAAACAACATGCAATTACTCTAGAAAAATGTTTAAAATATAGAAAAGTAAAACAAGAAATACTCATAATTTTGTCACCACTAAAATGTTTGTTCTGCTTTTAAATTTCCTCATATATAATATTACAATAAGTATACCTCTCTCTTATTATTGTATCAAGATATTAGTGTTAAGCTGGGTATGGGGAGGCAAGCCTGTAATCCCAGCACTCTGGAAGGCTGAACATGTAGGCAACAAGTTTGAGCCTAGCCTGGGTAACTTAGTGACTTAGCAAGAACCTGTCTCAAAATAAAAAAGGTTATGTTCAATTTCCAGTATTGCAAAAAAAAGCCTAGCAGTAATAATAATTAACATTTATCAAGGGTTTACTATGAACTAGGCATTGTATCTGTTCTAGTTTAAATCTTAAATATCCCCCCACACAAAGTCTTACATGTTCAGAGGTGGGGCTTTTGCAAGACAATTGGATTACAGGGGTGCTGTCCTCACTAGTCCATTGATGAATTCATACCTGAATATGCTGTTGGAGGTGGTCACTGTGGCACCTCAGGAATACTTGTATCCCAGCCCCTTTCTTCTTCCTCTCTCTGCTTCCTGGGTATCATGGGGTCCACAGCTTTCCTTTGCCATGCCCTTCTGCCTTGGAGGCAACCACCCATGGACTGGATCCTCTGAAAACCATGAGCCAAAATAAATCTCTTCTCCTTTAAATTGTAGTGTCAGGATTTTTTTCCAGTGATGGGAAAGCTGACTAATATAGTACCCAACACATTAAGCATATTATTTTACTTGATCATTACAAAAACTCTGTGAAGTAGGAACTATATTTACCCCCACTTTAAGGAAAATGAGGTTTAGAGAATATAAGTAGCATGTCCGAAGCTACAAAAAATTCATTAATGGCTAATAAAGCAACAAATTAAAAATATTTGCAAACTCTAAAATATAAGTTATCAATATCTTCAGCTCTAGTTTGGGGAATTTTTTAGTAAACATCAGACCTGGTAACTTTCCAGATCTTCTTTCTTTATAAAATCTGAGTTGCTACATTGATGGCTCTAGAAAGAACCATGAAAGAGAATTTTGTATCTCTTATCCACTGACAGGACCACTGCTGTGGTGTAAATGGTCCATCTGACTGGCAGAAATACACGTCTGCCTTCCGGACTGAGAACAATGATGCGGACTACCCCTGGCCTCGGCAGTGCTGTGTTATGAACAATCTTAAAGAACCATTGAACCTGGAGGCTTGTAAGCTGGGAGTGCCCGGTTATTACTACAATCAGGTGAGCCCCCTCCTCTCCCAAGACCTGCCAGAGGGTTCTTCTACTCTTTATCAGGAAAATAACAGTAACTGTAGGTCATAAGTTTTCAGTACTGCATCTTTTTTCCTAAATCTGTGTTAATTATTTTCTTTGTTAGTAAACTGTGACTGCTAAGCTACAGCTGATATGGGCAAATTTACATTGTAATAAAATCAGCAGAACACAATATACCAAAGTCCAACTCTGTTTAAATTAAGATACTTTGTATAATACCTAGAATTGGCATTCCAAGGAATATTGACATTAAATATTTTATATCTAGTTTAGATATATTAGTTATACGTTAGTTTAGTTTAGATAGTTTAGTTCATTTAGGTTTAGTTTATATATTAGTTTATATTTAGTTTAGATATATTGGTTATATATTAGTTACAATATTTTATATTTAGTTTACCTAGAATTGGCATTCCAAGGAATATTTACATTAAATATTTTATATTTAGTTTATATTATTATATTTTATATTATTTATATTATATTTATATATTTATATTGTATTTTAGATTATTTTATTTACATAACTTTTTTTATCTTTGCAAACTATGGCAATTGGTTAGGATAAAGGTAGTAATTGTTTATCAGCATTTCTTTTTCAGTAGTAATACAGGACAGTCCTAATAAAATATTAGGTTGGTGATGTGGGTCAAAGATGGTTTGTAAAGTGTCCAAAGCCTATGGGGATCTGGGACTGAGGGGAGACAGAGGACAGGAAGGGGAAGGGGCAGTAAAACTGATGGAGGTGCAGTACATACATGTACCAGTTCCCTGAGATGAAGGTAATTATTACATGTCACAGACCCATACTAATAAAAAAGAAACTAAAAAATAAATAAAAATAAAATTATCCCTTAAAAACAAGGACAAAAAATAAAACAAGGCTGTGAATAAATACATGAATAAATAAATAATGTTTTAAAAGATGGTTTACATACAGACAGACTCTGAACAAGTGATTCCAGGCTGATGAAAATAATGTGACAATCACCATGAAATATTTAAGTTCTTACCCAACACCAGACACTGTTCCAAGAGCCATAACTATACTGACACCTTTCACGCTCAAAAATGGGTACCTGTGTGAGCCCTATTTTACAGATGAGGAACTGAGATGTGAGGTGGTGATCCATATACCTTGTCCAAAGTCACATAACTGGTAAATTGTGGTCAGGATTTAAACCCAAGCAGTCTGGCTCCAAAGCAGGCTCCAAGCCAGTAAGGACTTGGTAAGAGTCCCCCAAATCCCAGGTGAGAGCTCCCACGCCTCTGCCGTCATCTTCTGGGACTCTGCACGCTAAAACACCCTGTCCAGCCTGAAGAGTGAACTCTGTGAGCATGCGCAGCTATGTGCCTCCCTACTGATTAACTGGAGTGAATAACATGGACTGTACACTCCACGTGACAGGCGCCGCACTGCACTGTACTGCACTGCAGAACATCGTGCTGCGCCTGGCAGGGTCCTGGACTAGGATGCACGTGGTAACCCAGAAAAGAGAAGCAAAGGAGAACCCAGAGAGGAGAAATGAGAAGCAACTCTCATTTAGCTTCACAACAACACATCCTGGTACTGTTTGAATCAGTTATGCTCAGACTTCTATAAAAATAAATTCATTGCTCACAATCCCAGTATGAACTATAACTACCACTCCTGTGACTGACAAAATGCTCTCTATTTCAACATCAGAAATGGGGTGTGCAAAAGAGTCTTATTGGGCTATAATTGTGTACAAACCATATCACCTCTCTGAAAGAGACAAAAAGTAGCCTACATGTCTGTTGATAGATGAATGGATAAAGAAAATGTGGTATTTACACACAATGGAGTACTACTCTGACAGAAAGAGGGATAAATTTAAGTCATTTGTAGGAAAATGGGTACACCTCGAGACTTTAATGTTAAGTGAAATGAATCAGACACACAAGCTTAAATACTCCATGGTTTTTCTTATATGAGAAACACAAAATATAAATAAAGAACAAAATAAAAGAAATAGGAGGTAGGGATAGAGATCTTTCTCAGATGGAAAGGGAATCAAGAGATGGAGGGGGGAAAAAGAGATGGGGGGGAGGGAGGGAGAGGAGGCAACAGAGATGAAAAGGAGTTAAGATGTGCTACGGACACATACCAACTCCACACAAGGAATGTAAACATTGAGTACTGCAAACATGTACTCATATAAAAAGACAAAATGGCACCTACCTTCAGGCAGTTCATTTCACAAAAATACTATTTTTCCTAGTACATGTAACATTCTAGTTATGAGGAGAAAAACCTAGCACTGCCAACTTTTCTCGAGTTCAACGAGATGAAATTTGAAGGAAAGATTCAAATCCTCCTCCTCTCACTGCCATGGGACCACCACACTGACTTTGCCAGCCTTTTGAATGCCTTCCCTGTTGGCTCTTTGGCCTCCTGTCTTTACCAGCTCCACTGCCACCCCCAGCCAGCTATGCTACGTGCATGAAACATTGTGACTAAGCTGCACTCTGCCACCAGCATCCTGAGCTCTGGAATCCCTGCCTCTGTCCCCGACTCCCTGTCATTCCTGTCCTCATTCTCACTCATTCTTCACCCCCATCACAGTCTTGTACCCTTTCTGACTCTCCCAAACCCAGTCCTCCCACTTCCAATTTACAGGTCCAGCTAATTCTGCCCAGCAATGCTTTTCCACAAACTATGCCACACCAACTCCTGCTATTCATCTGCTGTCATATTCACCATGCGGAACTATATTGGTTCACAAGTTATTTTTCCTATGAGCCTCCTTAAGGACTATGTATTACTCAATTCTGTGTCTTTAGTGCTTAGCATAATGCCTAGCACAAAGCAAGCACTCAATAAATATTTGGTGGGTGGATGAATGAAGAAGTGAACGGCTCTTTTTTACATCCATAGTACAGCTTTTCAAGATCTACAATCCACAAATGTGCTGCTATAGCCATGAACACTAACAAAATTAGTGACGTTATCAGAAGTGTGGTAATGGTAGAAGTCAACCAGAATTTTACTTAGCAGGAGATGTATATTATGTCATGGTCCACTTACCTCAGAAATGCTATGTACATATTCTGATCACTACACCTCAAGAATATTATAATGGTCCTAAGGAAGTAAAGTACCACTAAAATGATTATTAGTTTCATGAAAATTCACTAATAAGAAAGGATGAAAAATGGGCTTTTATCTGTGAGCTCCATTTAGCTGTAAAAGACTTATTTCTGTCTGTCACAGCGAAATGACCTGGCATCAGGCATAAGTGGGCATAGATAGATAGATAGATAGATAGATAGATAGATAGATAGATAGATAGATGAATGATCATTTCTCAGGATTTTCAGGAGAATAGAAATGGTTTGTGAACCATCAAGTGTGTTACAGATGATTCTGTTGTAATCATTACCTAATATCACATTCCATTCATTCTGTAAATATGTATTGGGTATTTACTTGTGCCAGGATATTACTTTAGGTTCTATAGATTCAACAATGAACAAGATGAAATCTCCCCTAATGAAATTTGCTATATGGGAGACAGATAATAAACATATTACCAAAAATTACATGGTAATTCCAGGTAGCAATGGATGCTATGAGTATAAGTAAAACAGGGTAAAGTATGAAGACTATGATAGGGAAAAAGATTGTCTCTACATTGTTAGTAAAGTCTTCACTGAGATGATATTTACAAAGTTCTGAATTGAGTGAGGACATGAGACACCAGAAAATGGGGGTGGGGGTGGGGGAGTGTCTCAACAAAGGAAGCAGCGAGTACAAAGGCCCTGGAGAGAGAAATTCTTGGCTCTTGGAGGAGCATCAGAGGAGATCAGCCTGAAAAGACAAGAGTGAATGAAGGATGGCTAAAAGACAAGGATGGATTTAGAGTTTGTGAGTGGATTCAGGCTTGTGGGAAACCAGGAGGCTATTGCAGTAATTCTGCAGTGAGGTCCTAGTGGGCCAAGGTAGTACTGGGGAGTGATAAGAAGAGTTTGTGTCTTTAAAGTAGACCAAAAAGGATTTCCTTAAGTGTTAGATGTTGGATAAGGGATAAACAGTTAAGGATAATTCTGAAGTTTTTAATTTTGGAATCTAGGTGAATGGAAATTCTGTGTAGGAAAAGAGTAAATAGGGACAAATCAAGGAACAGCAAAGACGGAGCATGTACATAGATAAACAAGGGACAAAGACAGAGTCATAAAGGTCAGAACCTCAAGTACCCACTGGGTAGAGCTTATACTTCATGGTCAACCTAGGACATCTGCTAGAGGATTTGCCTCTGGATTTCATGGTTCGTGGAATCAGGCCTGGTTGTTGCACTTCCTAAGCATTCTATTCCCTGTGATTCCAGGGGTCCAGTGGTGGTTGCTTGCATGGCAAGCACATAGCCTTACACACATATCACTCCAGGACTCTGCTTAGTGACTAGGTCAGAGTATGCTACCTATAAATACCTACTGGGTTATGTCATGTGTGAATGAATAAATAAAATCTAATCACTCTTTTGCATAAACACCATGGCTTTTCAAGTTCTCACTAGAATCCAATACAGATATGTTGAAATATGATGTGAAATGAGAAATTAGGGGACATGATGTAGGGGTTTTGTTAATAGTTATCTTTAAATGCCAACAGAAGACCTTTGATTTTCATGCACCGGAAGCGTTTTTACTTAAAAACAAATTTTAAAAATAACTCTGCTTTCAATCACCAATGAATCCTTTTGGAAAGGAAAAATTCAAATTTTTAAAGAGCATATTGTCCACATATTTAATATGGAAAATATGTTATGCTATAATATTAACACTTTTCAGTGAGACTAAGTAATAAATACAAAGATAAGTGGGACGTGGGTAATTATTCAACAGTATTATTTATGTTCCCTTAGCAAAACAGTCATAGACGCTTCCTTGCCATGGGGATATGTAAATAGGCTGGTTGTGAAACTGGGCTCTGGAGGTTACTGACTCAAGTAGGGATCTGTTCTCTCACCCATTTCTTACATCTTTTCTTTCTGGTTCCTATCACGCCATCGTGGATGTGACGTAGGGCTGCTATGAACTGATATCTGGGCCAATGAACCGCCATGCTTGGGGCGTTGCCTGGTTTGGATTTGCCATTCTCTGCTGGACTGTAAGTACTGCCCTGCACATGTTTTATTTCTAAAAGGGGTGACTTGAAAATTACCATGGTCATCGAAATCACACTATAAGATCTAGACACAAAATCTTGCAGCTGAATGCTAATCTGGCACCTAAACAATGACAGTGGGTTCTCTTAAGGCCTGGGGAGTTAGTTCCCTGGGGAATTAATACAGTACCTGATCTTTCTTCAGGCTGCCTGGAGCCCACTGACCTCCAAGGGGCTGGGCAGCATCTTTCCCTTGCTTGGACTTCTTCAATTCCAGCCTGATGCTCCAGATCTCCCAATTTCATTAACTCATGACACTAGATCTCAAAGACCTCTATAGATGGCTCCTGCCTAACACAAATCTGCCTAGTTCCTCCCGAAGAACTGCTCTGGCAGTCTCATCATTTCTGACTGCCCCTTTACCTGACACACATAAAACAAGAGACCAGAGCTGTGCTTCTCAGCCCTGGCTGCACATTAAAATCTCCTGGAGGAGCTTTATTTTTAAAAATATACTTGAACCTCAACCTCTGAGATTCTGCTCAGTTGAGCTGAGGTAGGCCCTAGGCTTTCTTCTTCTCCCAAATTATTCTAGTTTGCTGTCAGGACCAAGAACTATTGCCTTTGCTTAGCAGTCCCAAACTCTTGATGTCAGAACCCCTTGACACTCTCAAAATATATGAAGGATTCCAAAAAGCTTTTGTTTATATGACCTGTACCTATTGATATTTACCCTCATTGGAAATTAACAAAGTAAAAGGTTAAATATTTATTAATTCATTTTAAAATAATGCAATTACAAATTAACATAAAAACATATTTTTGGTGGGAGAAATAACTATTTCACAAAACAAAAAAAAATGAGAAAAGTGGTAGTGTTTCAAATCCCATTAAAATCTGGCTTACTAGAAGGCAGCCAGATTACTCCTTCAATCTGTTGTAATATGTGACCAAGTTGGAAGAAAATATACCCTTCACAAAGATATATAATTGAAAAATCAGGAATGTTTTAATAACCTTATCTAAAGATAATCATGAATATTCTTCTGATACTACACCAAAATCCACACATTTCTTACAATCAATTGTAAAATGGAATCTAAAAGTATGTTAATGAACTTTTCATACTTTGCTACATTAAGATACATTACATTGGTTTGTCTTGAACTTTGCATAAATCTTTTATCCATGCATAATTCTATATCATGAGTTGGCTCGCTGTACTATGCAGATCTTCCAAATGATGATTGATTGATTTATGCAACATTGAAATATCATATTCATTGATATTAAGTAGGTGATCTATAATTTTTGAATTAATGAATGAATAAATGAATGAAAGGGGTTTTTTTTTGAGACAGGGTCTCACTATATAGTTCAGCCTGGCCTTGAACTCATGGCAATCCTCTTGCCTCAGCTTCTCAAGTGCTGGGACTACAGGTGTGTGCCACCACACCCAGCTGAATGAAAGACTGTAACTGTGAAGTTACTGTTTATATTTGTGGGAACGATAGAAAAACATGTAAAGACTTTTGAGTATCTTAGTACAGTACTCCAGAATGATTATATCCCTTGATATTTCCAGGGATTCTAGATATTATAAGCCTCTCTTAAAATTCAAAAGATAGAAGCAAAGGAAACTAAAGGTACTGAGATTCCTTCATGGTCAAGATATTATGTCAAATTATTTTAATATTAAATTCCCACAAGGGTAGCTCTGTAGGTAGCTGCCAGTCTCTCATCTTACAAGGAACAGTACTTACGAAGCTGCCCTAGGCATGTCCAGTTCCCTGCTGCTTTCCTGTGGTGGTTAATGAAGTAAACTCTGAGGCTGACTGCCTGGATTGGAACCTAGCTCTTGTTTACTATGCGGGTGAGATCCTAATCTCCATGCCTTGGGTTCTTCAGAGGGTATGGAAGCAACAGTGCCTGATGTATACAAGGTCCCCTAGTAAACCTTAGACCCAACCCCATCATTATTATTTCATTATCTTGTTCACTCTTCTATCTCTGAGGGAGGTAAAGAAGATGGTGTATTTATTTTACAGATTCAGGAACTGAGGCTCAGGAAAGCTAAGTCCCTGGAAGTAAGCACCATGTAGGTGAAACTCAGCCCAGATATCCCAACTCCTTGCCTGAGTCAGACATGCTGAGTTCCGTGGCATCCTTCAAGAGCAGCTGTGCCACACCAGCTGTCCCCTGGGAGGAGAAGTTTGATACCAGCAGCCAAAAACGTTACCCCAAAATGGTATCTACTAGAAACGGGAATGCACAAGAGACTTGATGGCAAGAGGAAAGAACTTCTCCAGGGTAGGAGTAGGGGGTTTAGTTTAGTACAGAACTGAGATGCTCAACCTCAGAAGTCGGGGAACCTCAGATGAGAATTGGGGTTGAAAAGTGGGGAATAAGGACGCTGCCTGTGAGTGACACTGAGTTCAAGTGAAGCTTTGGAACGGGACTCAGTGTCACATCTGCTGTGTAATAATGCTTAGGGCAAGGCTACACTTAGAAAATGCTGTGTCACCTAAGCCTGGATGAACCTAACCTCATTTTTTTGAGTAGAAGATGTTTCTTAAAAATTTTTTAAATTTACTTTTGTTTTTTCCCTTTTATTCTAGTTTTGGGTTCTCCTAGGTACCATGTTCTACTGGAGCAGAACTGAATATTAAGCACAAAGTATGACTACCGTACCTCCTTCCTCTGGGGACTCTGGATTGGATTTGGTGCTGGAACCTGTTCCTCCTAAATTTGTACCTGCAGTAACATGCACATCTTCATCACATCACCGAGGCAGAGCACATGGAGCTGCTTTAGGCTCCCCGGCTCTTACTGTTCTCAGGAATGCTATTTTTCATTCTGTATCATTTTTGTGCATTAAAAGATGGAGAGAATTTGGAAAATGGTGACTACTCCCACCCCTATTTATATATTATATGGGGGCATAAAGACATTTCAAGAGCCGATCTGCCCATATTTCTCAAGTTTTCTAAAAATAAAAATCTTCCAAGGCTTCCATTTATCTCAGTATTTTCCAGATGAGTGAAGAAAGGAAAGAATGCAGAATGTACCTTTAGCCTTTTATTCCATGGCTCCTGTCTTATCAGACTCCAGCAATTCTCTTAATACTGCCTTCACACCCTTTTATTCTCCAGAGCAACCTCTTGTCTTTAATTAACAATAGTTCACCTCTCCTCTCATACCTTGCGGAGTGCTTTGCGTTTAATATTCTCAATTCACCATGAATTAAAAGTATATGGAGCTGGACATGGCATCCCACACCTGTAATCTCAGCACTCTGGGAAGCCAAAGCAGAAAGATCACAAGTTTGAGCCTAGCCGCTGCAATTTAGAACTTAAGGAGATCTTTTCTCAAAATAAAAAATAAAAAGGGCATGGGCTATAGCTTTATGCTAAGGCCCTGGGTTCAAGCCCACGTATCACACAAAAAAAAAGACTAGACAAGAAAAGAAAAAAGTATGTGTTCTTGGAAACACAAAATGAGTCTGTTGTATATTTATTCAGTCTTTGCCCTGAATTGTCTTCACTTAAAACATTTTTCAAACAAGCAAGGTGTAAGCCAGCTATTAGAATGGGTGATTTATGGAGATTTTTGTTTGCTGTCAAAATATTTCTCTTCTGGATTGAGTTTCCATTTTTGGTCCCAGAGGAAGTTCTTGTAACTCAGCATTTGCTTGCTTACTCTGATAAATAAAGAGGGCTTTAAAATATGTTCAATCCTGTTTTTACCAGTGTCACAATTGGTCCTGGATGAGTCTAACAACACGGGTTTCCCAGTAGGTGAGCCCAGCTTATGGGAATGGAGGTAGAGGAGACAGGAACTGCACACACGAGGTGATGTTTTCAGCACGATGCTGGCTCACCCCATTGCCTAGTAGAATGGTAGGAACTCTATGTTTGCTTTTACCTTTCACTCCTGCTGCTCTTAGCCCAGAAAATCCTTTTCCTCCTGCCCTAGGAGGCAGTGGAAACATCTCTGATACTAGTGGCCCAGTGAAGAAAATGTGCTTGATCCTTGGGGACAGCTGGTTGGGGTATGGAGAGCACTCCCATCCAGGCCCCACTAGCTTCTGTAAATGAGGCTGAGCTTAGGCAGAAGAGTGCTGAGGAAGAGTGATATCAGAGGGGGTTGGCACAATATTCACATTAAGAGAGATCTGATTGAAACCTCACCTCCTCTTATTACCAACTTTGGGAAGTTAACTTGAATCTGTTCTCTTTGCAGCATGCACACACACGCAAACACACGGCTATTAGGAAGTTCAAATTTGAGATTTTTACAGGAGGAAAAATGATACAGAGCAAGGATTCAATTATTATGCCCTACCCATCACCAACAACTCTTCCAAGTCTCAGTCTCTCTCTCTCTCTCTCTCTCTCTCTCTCTCTCTCTCTCTCTCCTCCCTCTCCCTCTCTCCCTCTCTCTCTCTCCCTCTTCCATGTAGACACTCAGGGATGATATTTGAATTCTCAACAACTGTCAACAGAACAATGGAGCATTTACCTATAGAGGTGTGCTCTCTGGGATACAGCCTGTGAGCCACTCCCTTGTGTACGCCCTCTCAGCAGACTCTCTCAGCAGATACAAGATGACTAGCCACAAACACACACAAGAAAGTGGCAACAATTTAAAATATCTTAGTGAAAAACAAGTTACACACGGACCTCAATATGTTTCATCATGTAGGACATTAATGGTTCTTTACAGGGAACCAGGATTCATGGCAGAAAACATCATTCACTTCCCTCAAGAGTCCATTCACAGAGCATTTTGGGGCTCCCAAGAAAATTATCCAACTAGGACTTAAGTGAAAGCAAAGGGGATACAGGCAGATTAAGTAGGAAGCGAGTCTGGAAAAAAAGTAGAAAGAAACCAGATGATCTGAATGTACTTTGTTAGGGTCCAGAAGCTGTAGAAGCTAGGACAGGGATATCAACCCAAGAAAACCCCCTCAAAGACTGAAGCAGCTCAGATGAAGACAATGTGGTATACTGTGCTGGAAGTCAGAAGACCTGAGTTGGCCTTGACCCTCCATTTACTAGTCATGGCATTTCTGCAATGACCTTCCTCTTCTGGACCTCCACTTCCTCCTCTGCCCCTCTTATCTCTAGAGTCTACAGTGTCCATAAAGTGTGTATAGACATGTCACAAGCCATAAAGCACTATAAAAATGAATGCTAGCACTCCATTTTATAAAACACACACACATACATTTTCTTTAGCCAGTCTCCAGTTGATGGGCATTTGCACTGCTTCCAAGTTTTAGCTATTACAAATTGTGCTATGAACATGGGTGCACATATATCACTGTGGTATGATTCTTTTAATTCTTTGGGGAAGATACCCAGCAGTGGAATAGCTGGGTCAAATGGGACCTCTTATCCTAGTTCTTTGAGGGATCTCCATACTGATTTCCACAGTGGTTGCACCACCAGCAGTGGAGAAGGGTTCCTTTTTCCCCACAGTCCCACCAGCATTTATTGGTTGATGTCAGCATAATGTATACCTAAAATGTACCAATAAAATTAATGAATAAAAAATGAGTGCTAGCATAAGTGAGAAAAAAAGCAACAAAAACTTTCAAGTAGCAGACTCTTTGTGTTAGGTGGTTGTGATGTCCAAATAGTCTGCATTCAGATAATTCTTAGCAAGCATGGCACACATAAGGGTCTCTGCAACATGGAAAATGCTTGGCCTCTTTTTGAAATTGACTGTGAAAAAAGAACAAAAGGCAGGGACTGAGAAAAGCTCAGTTCCTTTGAAGCAAACTCCACAGCCTGGCTGTGAGGTGAGAACAAGGAGGGTGAAAACAACAAGCAAGCAGGTGGCCACAGGCACCAGCCAGCCAGCCACTGAGGTGGACTCCCCGCACTAGTCAAGTGGCACAGGGTGGCATAAAGATCTTAAAAAATTATCTTCCACCTCAAGAAGTTTCACAAGTCATTATCTTGGTTGAAACAATTATCTGAAGAAACGTAAAAGGCATAGTTCAGCGGGTTCCAACATTTTTTTAAATGCAGAACTTATTAATAACCAAAAAACAAAATCAGGGAATTTTCACATGGCATTAGCTATATTCTATTTCCACTGAGTAAGAAACCAAGTTCTCAAATATGAGTCCTCAAATTCTCAGCGCACACCATTTTATTCCATTGTTCTCCCCAACCATGACCAGAACCCACTGCCTCCAAGTTGCAGTCTATTAACACCTTGATAATTAAAGGAGTGGGGCAGAATAGTACTAGAGAAAAGTTCTGCAGAAGAGGAGGAAGGAAGGGGGAAAGCTCCCTATTAGGAAGTCTCCTAAGAATGAAACTCCTTTAGAGGTTTGGGCCAAAAATGTGAAAACAATTAGTACTGTTTTGCTGAATAAAAAAAACCCAACTTTTACTCCCTGGTCTGAATGAAATGTAAATCAAGCTAGGCCCTAGGTAAACCCATAATATCTATAAAATGCATCGTCCTTTCAAATTCTCCTTCTCCACGCAGGTGGTGGTCTTTCTTGGGTGTTTCTAGACTGTCCTTGCCCTCTCTGGGTTTGGGAGGAGGTGTTATTCACCCCAGTTGGCTGGTACCCATTCATGTTAAAGTTTAATAGTCAGGATGTCATGTAATGGCAGTGGCTTGAGGACTCCTGGGGCTCACGTACACTACAATACTTGCTTAAGAACATCCATTCCTACCTTATTGATGTGTTCATTCATTCTCCCAAGCAAAAAGAGTATGTGTACTGCTGTTCCAAACCAGTAACCTTCCTTTGATTCTCTCTCCCATGCCCCAAGAAACTCAGTGGACTGGTGGCTTCTCTCCCAAGTCACTATCACTGCCCAAGTCAGGGCCACAGCCCCGCCATCATCCCAAATCAAAGGCTTCCCAACCCTGGGCCACCTCAAAGGCTGGCCCTACTCCTGCCTGTCCCATATCCAAGCAGGTGCACCCCTGAGGTCGCCCTGCTGTTCCTACTGTTGATTATGGGAAAGAAGGAGGCATAAAAGATGAAGAGAACTAACCTGCAGACGCCCTGGGAATGAGAGACAGAGGGACCTCCTGGAGCTGGCTGTGCAGGAAGACATACAGAACAGCAGGGAGAGGAACAGAAGGATGAAATAGAGTGGGAGTGTTTGATTTCATTTGTTCTACTTTTAAGCTGCTTAAAATAAAGGATCTTGAAATAAATACATCTGTGACCTCCAATGACAGTAAAAAACAAGACTGAGCACCTGAAGCTTTTTCATATTTTACTACAGAGGTACTTTATAGATGTATTATTGGTTACTGTGTAATTTGTAAACTGTTAAATCATATACTACATGTATAAAATTATTGTACAAAAACTTTAAAAACTAGCAGCTAATGTGCTGTCTGCTGGTTGCTTATGGGAAGGTACATCTGGGCAGGTGGCATCCACTCCTGAGGACCAGCAGAGCCACTGAGGCCAGTTCATCTGACTTCCTGTCCTTCTGCCACCTCTTCATTCCTAAATTCAGACTCTTCTGTGGCCTCTTCTGTGGCCTTCTCACCTAGGACCCACCATTTCACAGATCCCATGCAGGATAAATGAGCAATAGAAACATGCCTTTGTACCTTTCTTGCTTGGATGAGAACAATTCCAGTTCTCTGAGACATTCAGCAAACCCATTTTCTATGAGCTTTTATCTCATAATGCATCACTTCAAACTTAAATAAATCCCCTCCAACCAGAGTTTTCAGGTAGCCTTCATGGTATCTTTTGAGTGGCCTTTTTGTACTGTCCTTCAAGTACCTATTACAATATTTAACCCTAAATGATCAAAACAACTAAGAAACCTGTCTTGTTACAGTGGTTTTACATTCCATATCACCAGGAGCTCTGCTAAGAGAATGCAAAAAGGAAACATTCAGTTCAAAAATTGGCTGCAACAAGTTCTCAATATGTGCTAGCTACTAGGGAAAGTCTCTAGGTCAAAATTGTTGCGGTCAGTTTCTGAAATGCCAAAAGATTCAGGGTCATGCACCAGCCCAGAAATCCACGGTGATGTTGATATATAAAGGATTGTGTTCCACAGACAATAATTTATAAGAACAACTTGTCAAGCCATCTGTTTTCCAGACCTGTGACACTCGGTGCAAGAGCTTCATCCTAAAGATAAAAAGAGCAGAAAATTAAAACATAGTCTCCTTCTGGCATCTTACCCCCAATACTACTCATCCCCAGATATAACCCCTATTAACAGTTTCTTATGTAATTTTCATGAAATTTTATGCATATATAAGCAAATATGTAATTTTTATTTTTAAATAAATGGTATCACATTATATACACAAAAAAAGACAAAAAGAGCAAATGTGAATGATAAAACAAGAATTTGGCACATGTCTCCTGTGCTTTTTGCCTTGCCCCAAAATTATAAATTTAAGTATACACATTTTATAAATTATTGCACCTGTTGGGTTTCCTACAGCCAAAAACAGTTGTTTTCTCCATTGAAGGTAAGGACAGCAACATAGTCATGTACTCATGTGTCAGAGCCCTCTTAAGACCGTGGAGACCAATGGTGAAGGAGTCACCATCCTCAGTGTCCCCAGGCTGCAGGACAAAGGAAGGACAAGTACCCTGATACAACAGAATGCATGTCACCTGCTGTTACTAAGTCCTTGGCTGAGCTTTAGGGGATCTCTGGACCCTCCAGTGTTGTTAGGGGAGTTTCATGTCTGCAGGTGGGGTGGACACACGGCTTTAATAAGACTCTATAAACCCCTGAGGATGTATATAGAAGAGGATGAATGAAGGGCACTAACCTTGTGGGGCAGCCTGGTGAGGGGGGTAGAGAAGGTAAATTTCACTTAGGATTAAAAGAGGTGAAAGTCACTAAGTGAAGAAGGTGAAGGAAAGAACACTTCAGCAGAGAGACCACAGGCAAGGTACATGGACACGCAAAAGATCAGGATGCATTTGAGGACAGATGTGTCATTCAAGTACTGGGAGCCAAGGAAAGTGGGGTGAAAAATGAGCCATGAAAGGAATAGGACTCTGGGATCTCACCATTGAAAACAACAGCAGTGGAGAGAGGAAGCATAATGTTAAACTGAATAACGCCAGCAGAGAAGTACATGTGATTTCATTTACATAAAGTTGAAAAACATGCAAAACTAAACAATCTTTTGTCTACAGATTCAAACACAAGTGGAAATAAGAAACAATTATTAATAGCATACATAATTACCACAGAAATTCAGGAAAGTGTTACTGGGGAAGAGTAGGGCAGGAAGGGGGAGGGAATGGGGTTAGGGAGGCCACAGGGGCATGAACATACACTGGGTGTGGAGCATTAAGAATTGCCATACTCCCCCAGCACCGAGGAGGTGAGCCACACGGACACGAGCAGCACACACCCTGCAGCCCACATTGAAATGAGAAGACATGTAAATAAGTCGCAAAACCAGACTCCCAGATCACCTAAAGGAACCCCAAAGGGAAACAAGATGGAACAATCTGATACTCAACCACCTGGATTCCCTGAACTGGCAACAAAAGAGGATCTGGAAAAAATGAAATCAGAAATAATTTCTCAGATAAGAGCAGAGATTGTGCCCACAGGGAAAGACATGATTAATAATCTAGAGAGGGCACAGATAAAAAAACAGAGGAGCTGAGGAACATGATGGAATCCCAACAGAGGAAAAAAATGGATCCATAAAACAGATGCAAACAGATTTGTAGGAGATTAAAAACTCCATTGAAAGTTAATGCAACAGAATGAGCCAATATGAGGACAGAATTTCAGATACAGAAGATAAGATTGCAATTAGTAACCAGGAAAAGAAAAATTGCTTCAAAATTGTAAGGGACCATGAGAAATCAATCCAGCAGCTGCTAGACGATGCAAAGAAGAATAACATAAAACTGATAAGAGTCAATGAAGAAACAGGAGAGAGTGAAGATGACATAAAAAAACTGTTCACAGAAGTGATGGCATAAAACTTCCCAGGCAGGGGGAAAGAACTTGAGGTACAGATACGTAGGGCATATAGTAAGCCAACAAGCCTTGATCAAAAAAAATCTACACATAGGAGGGTTTTGGGCCACCACAGCACCACTCTAGGTACAGAGGAGGAGACTTCTGGGCTGCCGTAGCACCACTCCCAGTGCAGAGGAGGTGAGCAGTTCAGGTGCCAGTAGCACACTACCCAATCCCATTGAAATGAGAAGACACATAAACAAGTCTCAAAACCAGACTTCCGGATCACCTACAGCAACCCCAAAGTGAAATGAGATGGAACATACTGATACTCAACCACCTAGACTCCCTGAACTGGCAACAAAAGAGGATATGGAAAAAATAAAATCAGAAAAAATTTCTTACATAGCAGCAGAGGTTGTGCTCATAGTGCAAGACATAATTAATAAATCTAGAGAGGAGCTGAGGAACATGATGGAATCCTAACATAGGAAACAAATGGAATTCATAAAATTGCAAAAAGATTTCCAGGAGATTAAAAACTCCACTGAAAGTCTACATAGCAGAATGAGCCAATGTGAGGACAGAATTTCAGATATAGAAGATAAGATTGCAATTAGTGACCAAGAAAAGAAAAACTGCTTCAAAATTGTAAGGGACCAAGAGAAATCAATCCAGCAGCTGCTAGACAATGTAAAGAAGAATAACATAAGACTGATTGGAGTCAATGAAGAAACAGGAGAGAGTGCAGATGACATAAAAAACTGTTCACAGAAGTAATAGCAGAAAACTTCCCAAGCAGGGGAAAAGAACCTGACATACAGATAAGTGAGACATACAGGACTCCAACTAACCTTGATCAAAAAAAAAATCTACACATAGGCATATAATTGTTAAGATTCCAGAAACCCAACAGAAGAACAAAGTTCTACAAGCAGTTAGGGAAAAGAAACAAATCACATACAAAAGTAAGCCCATCAGAATCACAGCAGACTTCTCAATGCAAACCCTCAAGACAAGAAGAGCTTGGAGTGATGTATTCCAACCCCTAAAGGAAAATAGCCTCCAACCCAGCTTGATGTACCCTGAAAAACTATCTTTCAAAATTGTTGGATATATAACATACTTTCATTAGAAACAGCACCTAAGAAACTTCATAAATACCAAATCAGCACTCCAAAAACTTTCAAACAATATCCTAGGAAAAGAAAACGAGGATCACAATCCCAGGAAACCCAGCAGAATGAATCCATTGGGTGCAACAAGAAATTAAATGTAAAGGGGGAGAATCCAACAAAAAGAAAAAGTCATGACAATAAGTCAGTATGTATTAGTTATAACCATCAATGTTAATGGTCTCAATTCACCAATCAAAACAAACAGACAGCCAGAATGGGTCAAAAAGCAAGATCCAACAATATGCTTGCATACAAGAAACATACTTAATTCAAAAAGAAACTCACAGACTGAAAGTTAAAATGTGGAAAACAATACTAATGCCACAGGAACCTGAAAAAACACAGGAGTATCTATCCTCTTCGCAGATCAAGTGGATTTCAAACCAACACTGATTAAGAGAGACAAAGAAAGACACTACTTCCTTGTAAAGGGAACAATCCAAGCGGAAGACATGATGATCATAAATATCTATGCACCAAATGCTAGTGCATCCAACTATATAAAATGGACATGAAACGTCACATATGCACTAATACAATAGTAGAGGAGACCTCAGTACCCCATTGTCACAATAGATAAACTAGACAAAAAAAAAGCAATGAAATACTAGAACTCAATCAAATTATTGAAGATAAGAACATAACAGATGTTTACAGAGTGTTTCACCCCACAAAATCAGAATACAGATTCTTTTCAGTTGCACATGGGTCGTTCTCCAAAATAGACCACATACTCGCTCATAGAACATGTTAAAGTAAGTGCAAAGGAATTCAAGTTATCCCCTGTTTATTATCAGACCATAGTGCAATGAAATTGGAGATCAATAGTAAAAGAAACAGCAAAAATTTCATAAACACATGGAAATTGAACAACACACTTCTGAATAACCAATGGATACAGAGGAAAATAAAGAAGAAATCAGGGAGTTCCTTCAATTAAATGACAATGACAATACAACATATTGGAATTTATGGGACACAATGAAAGCAGTCTTACAAGGGAAATTCATAGCAGTGAGTACTCATATTAGGAAAACAGAGTGTGCCCAATTAAACAACCTGATGCTGAACCTCAAGCTTCTAGAAAAAGAAGAGCAGGGCAAACCCAAAGCTCCTACAAGGGAGGAAATTAATAAAGATCAGAGCAAAAATCAATGCAATGGAGACTAAGAGAACAATACAGAAAATCAATGAAGCCAAGAGTTGGTTCTTCGAAAGAATAAATAAAATTGACAAATCCTTAGCTGACCTTATCAGAAAAAGAAAAGAAAGGGCCCAAATCCATGCAATTCAGAATGAAAAGGATGAAATTACAACAGACCCAGCAGAAATTCAGAGGATCATCAGTACCTACTTTCAGAACCTATATGCCAATAAGATGGAAAACACAGGCCAATAAGATGGAAAACACAGAAGAAATGGACAGATTCACAGATACATATGAATTACCAACATTGAATGAAGAAGACCTAACAATTCTAAACAACCAAATATCAATAAATGAAATTGACAATGTAATTAAAAACTTACCAACTAAGAAAAGCCTGGGTCCTGATGGCTTCACTGCTGAAATCTACAAGACATTTAGAGAGGAACTATCGCCACTACTGTTGAAACTTTTCAATGAAATTGAAAGGGAAGCAATACTCCCAAATTCATTCCTGGAAGCAAGCATCACCTTGATCTCCAAAGCAAAGAAAGACCCAACTGAAAAAGGGAACCATATGCCAATCTCACTAATAACATAGATGCAAAAATCCTTAATAACATACTGGCAAATAGAATGCAGAAGATCATCGAGAAAATCATACACCCTGACCCAGAGGGATTCCTCCCAGGTATGCAGGGATGGTTCAACATATGCAAATCAATCAACGTAATACACTATATCAATAGAGCCAAGGACAAAAACCATATGATCATCTCAACAGATGCAGAAAAAGCATTTGACATGCATTTATGATAAAAAAAAAACCTACAAAAAATTGGAATAGATGGTCTCTACCTCAATCTGATAAAAGCTATCTATGAAAAACCAACAGCCCATACTAAATGTCCAAAAACTGAAATACTTCACACTCAAATCAGGAACAAGACAAGGATGTCCACTATCACCACTCTTGTTCAATATAGTTTTGGAAACATTAGCCACCGCAATTAGACAAGAGAAAGAAATAAAAAGAATGAAGATAGGAAATGTGGTACACGCCCTACCGAGGTCCTGAGTCACGCGGAAGACACCGAATCACCCCACTGCAGACAGGCAGGTCTGCCCACACCCTGCCGAGGTCCCCAGTCGTGCAGAACACAAGCCACATCAGCCTGCTGCAGACAGACAGGTCTGTGCAGGCCCTACCAAGGTCCTGAGTCACGCGGAAGATGCCAAATCAGCCCGCTGCAGACAGGCAGGTCTGTGCACACCCTACCGAGATCCTGAGTCACGTGGAAGACACCAAATCACCCCACTGCAGACAGGCAGCCACCTGATTCCACATTACCAAGGCGCAGAGGACACCAGACCACCAGAACAAGGTACTGAGTCTCACTGTTCCTGGCCCAGAGTTAGGGGCTTCTGAGCCATCGTCCAACTGCTTCTGGTCCAGAGGAAGGGGCTTCCCAGTCACCATCCCTCCCGCTGTTCCCAGCCTAGAGGAAAGGGCTTTTGGGCCACCTTCTGTCCCGCTGCTCCTGGTCCAGAGGAAGGGGCTTCTGGGCCACCATCCCTCCCACCGCTCCCGGCCCAGAGGGAGGGGCTTCTGAGCCACCATGCCACTGCTCCTGGTTCAGAGGAAGGGGTTTCCCAGTCACCATCCCTCCGGCTGCTCCCAGTCCACAGGAAAGGGCTTTTGGGTCACCATCCCTACCACTGCTCTCGGCCCCTGTCCCACCTCACCCAGCTCAGAGGAGGTAATCCGTGCAGGTGCTAACAGGCCCCCGCCCCAGTCGAAATGAGAAAACACATAAATAAGTCTCAAAACCAGACTTCCAGGTCACCTACAGCAACCCCAAAGGGAAATGACATAGAACACTCTGACACTCAACCACCTGGACCCACTGAACTGGCAACAAAAGGGGATCTGGAAAAAATGAAATCAGAAATAATTTCTCAGATAACAGGAGAAATTGTGCCCCTAGTGCAAGACATGATTAATAAATCTAGAGAGGAGCTCAGGAACATGATGGAATCCCAACATAAGAAAGAAATGGAATCCATAAAACAGATGCATATAGATTTCCAGGACATGAAAAACTCCATTGAAAGTCTACACAGCAGAATGAGCCAATGTGAGGACAGAATTTCAGATATAGAAGATAAGATTGCAATTAGTGACCAGGAAAAGAAAAATTGCTTCAAAATTATAAGGGAACATGAGAAATCAATCCAGCAGCTGCTAGATGATGCAAAAAAGAATAACATAAGACTGATTGGGCTCAATGAAGAAACAGGAGAGAGTGCAGATGACATAAAAAATCTCTTCACAGAAATAATGGCAAAAAACTTCCCACGCAGGGGAAAAGAGCTTGACATACAGATAAGTGAGGCATATAGGACTCCAAATAGCCTTGATCAAAAAAAATCTACACATAGGCATATAACTGTTAAGATTCCAGAAACAAAACAGAAGAACAAAGTCGTCCAAGCAGTCAGAGAAAAGAAACAAATCACATACAAAGGAAAGCCCATCAGAATCACAACAGACTTCTCAACACAAACCATCAAGGCAAGAAGACCTTGGAGTGACATATTCCAAGCCCTAAAAGAAAACAGCCTCCAACCCAGATTGATGTACCCTGCAAAACTATCTTTCAAAATGGATGGAGAAATAAGATACTTTCATGACAAAGAGCACCTTAGGAACTTTGTGAATACCAAACCAGCACTCCAAAGAATTTTACACAATATCCTAGGAACAGACATTGAGGATCACAACCCCAGGAAGCAAAGCAGAATGAACCCATCTGGCATGACAAGAAATTAAATGGAAAGGGGGAGAACCCAACAAAAAGAAAAAGTCATGGCAATGACAAGTTAATACCTTTCAGTTATAACCATCAACGTTAATGGTCTCAATTCACCAATCAAAAGAAATAGACTGGCAGAATGGCTCAGGAAGCACAATCCAACAATAGGCTGCATACAAGAAACACACTGAATTCAAAAGGAAACTCATAGACTGAAAGTTAAAGGGTGGAAAACAATACTGCATGTGACAGGAACCCAAAAAAAAGCAGGAGTAGCTATCCTCTTGGCAGATCAAGTAGATTTCAAACCAACACTAATTAAGAGAGATGAAGAAGGACACTACTTCCTTGTAAAGGGAACAATCCAAGAGGAAGAGATGACAATCATAAATATCTATGCACCAAACACTAGTGTACCCAACTATATAAAACAAATACTAACGGACATGAAAAGCCATATAGGCACTAATACAATTGCAGTGGGAGACCTCAACACTCCACTGTCACAAATAGATAGATCAACTAGACTAAAAATAAGTAATGAAACACTAGAACTCAATCGAACTCTTGAACAAATGAACTGAAGAGATGTTTACAGACTCTTCCACCTCACAAAATCAGAATACACATTCTTCTCAGCTGCACATGGGTCATTCTCAAAAATAGACCACATGCTCACACATAGAACATGTTTAAGTAAGTGCAAAGGAATTGAAGTTATCCCCTGTATATTATCAGACCATAGTGCAATGAAATTGGAGATCCATAGCAAAAGAAACTCAAAAAATTTCATAAACACATGGAAATTGAACAACACACTTCTGAATAACCAATGGGTCACAGAGGAAATTAAAGAAGAAATCACACAGTTCCTTCAATTAAATGACAATGACAATACAACATATTGGAATCTATGGGACACAATGAAAGCAGTCTTACGAGGGAAATTCATAGCAGTGAATATGCATATTAGGAAAACAGAACGAGCCCAATTAAACAACCTGATGCTGAAACTCAAGCTTCTAGAAAAAGAAGAGCAGGACAACCCCAAAGCTCATACAAGGGAAGAAATTATAAAGATCAGAGGAGAAATCAATTCAATGGAGACTAAGAGAATGATACAAAAAATCAATGAAGCCAAGAGTTAGTTCTTCGAAAGAATCAATGAAATTGATAAACATTTAGTCAACCTTGTCAGAAAAAGGAAAGAAAAGGCCCAAATCCATGCAATTTGGAATGAAAAGGGTGAAACTACAACAGACCCAGCAGAAATCCAGATGATCATCAATACCTACTTCCAGAACCTATACGCCAATAAGATGGACAACACAGAAGAAATGGACAGATTCCTAGATACATGTGAATTACCAAAGTTGAACAAAGAAGACCTACAAATTCTGAACAACCCAATATCAACCAATGAAATTGAAAACGAAATTAAAAACTAATCAGCTAAGAAAATCCCGGGCCCTAATGGCTTCACTGCTGAATTCTACAAGACATTTAGAGAGGAACTGCTGCCGCTACTGTTTAAACTCTTCAATGAAATTGAAAGGGAAGCCATACTCCCAAATTCATTCCTGGAAGCAAGCATCACCTTGATCCCCAAAGCAGAGAAAGACCCAACTGAAAAAGAGAACTATAGGCCAATCTCACTAATGAACATAGATGCAAAAATCCTTAATAAGATACTGGCAAACAGAATGCAGAAGATCATCAAGAAGATCATACACCCTGATCAAGTGGGATTCATCCGAGGGATGCAGGGAGGGTTCAATATACGAAAATCAATTAATGTAATACACTACATCAATAGAGCCAAGGACAAAAACCATATGATTATCTCCATAGACACAGAAAAAGCATTTGACAAAATCCAACATGCATTTATGATAAAAACCCTACACAAAATTGGAATAGATGGTCTCTACCTCAAACTGATAGAAGCCATCTATGAAAAACCAACAGCCAATGTCATACTAAATGGTCTGAAACTGAAATCCTTCACACTAAAATCAGGAACAAGACAAGGGTGTCCACTAACACCACTGTTGTTCAATATAGTTCTGGAAACATTAGCCATGGCAATTAGACAAGAGAAAGAAATAAAAGGAATAAAGATAGGTAATGAAAAAGTCAAATTGTCATTATTTGCAGATGACATGACACTCTATATAGAAGACCCCAAGAACTCCACCAAAAGTCTTCTAGACTTAATAACCAAATTCAGTCAAGTAGCTGGTTACAAGGTCAACACACAAAAATCAATAGCTTTCCTCTACACCAATGACAGACTCGCTGAGAGAGAAACAGGGCAAATAATTCCTTTCACAATAGCATCCAAAAAACTGAAATACCTAGGATTCAAACTAACAAAAGAAATCAAAGACCTCTTCTCTGAAAACTATGGCACTCTGAAAAGAGAGATTGAAGATGATATCAGAAAATGGACAGACATCCCCTGCTCCTAGGTAGGAAGGATTAATATAGTGAAAATGGCCATACTTCCAAAACTGCTATATAGATTTAATGCAATTCCAATTGAGATCCCAGCAGCATACTTCATAGACCTTGAGAAAACAATCCACAAATTCATTTGGAGCAAGAAGAGACCCAGGATAGCAAAAGCAATTCTAGGTAACAGAGACATGGCAGGGGGTATCACAATCCCCAACCTGCAACTCTACTACAAAGCTACTGTGATAAAAAACAGCATGGTACTAGCAAAGAAACAGACTTGAGGACCAGTGGAACAGATTAGAAGATGCAGAAACAACATCAGACACACTCAGCCATCTCATCTTCGACAAAGGAGCCAAACACCCTCACTGGGGGAAAGATAGCCTCTTTAACAAATGGTGCTGGAAAAATTGGGCTTCAACTTGCCAAAGATTAAAACTAGACCTGTATCTCTCACCATGCACTAAACTAAAATCAAAATGGATTAAAGATCTAAATATTAAAATAGAAACTCTGAACCAGTTGGAACAGAGGTTAGGTAGAACCCTTGAAGACATTGGTGTAGGAAAAGATTTTATGAACAAAATCTCAGTTGCCCATGAACTAGCACAAACAATCAACAAGTGGGATCTCTGCTTATTAGAAGGCTTCTGCACAGCAAGAGAAACCACCAGCAGTGGGAAGAGACAATCCACAATGTGGGAAAAAATCTTCACCTGCTCTTCCTCAGACAAAGGTCTACTATCTCGAATCTATAAAGAACTTAAAAAGATCAGACTTCCCAAATTTAAAGACCCCATCCAAAAATGGGCATCTGAAATGAACAGACATTTCTCAGATAAAGAAGTAGAAATAGCAAATAAATACATGAAAAAATGTTCAACATCACTGGTCATTCGAGAGATGCAAATGAAAACAACACTGAGATTCCACTTCACTCCAGAAAGAATGGCTGCTATCATGAAATCAACCAATAACAAATGCTGGCAGGGCTGTGGGGAAAGAGGAACCCTGCTCCACTGCTGGTGGGAGTGTAGACTGGTGCAAGCACTGTGGAAATCAGTATGGAGATACCTCAAAGAACTAGGACTGGAAGTCCCATTTGACCTCACTATTCCACTGCTGGGGATCTTCCCCAAAGAATTAAAAGAATCATACCACAATGATATATGTGCACCCATGTTCATAGCAGTGCAGTTTGTAACAGCTAAAACTTGGAAACAGCCCAATTGCCCATCAACTGGAGACTGGATAAAGAAAATGTGGTATTTTATAAAATGGTGTACTACTCAGCTATAAAAAATGAGAAATTAGAGACATTTATAGCTAAATGGATGCACATTGAGGTGATACTCTTAAGTGAAATAAACAGGACCCACATGTGTAAATACTAAATAGTTTCTCTAGTGTGAGAAACTGAAAGTGTAAATAAGGACTAAAAGGTATAATAGATAATATGAAAAAGGAAGAAAAGGGGAAAAGGGGAAGGGGAAATGGGAGGGGTAGGGGAAAGGAAAGAAGGGAATGGAATTAATATGAGAAAATGAAAAAACGGAAACAAAGTCTTTGTAAATAAGGAGGGATGAGTGTGGAGAGCGAAAGGTTGAAATAACCTTGAGAGACCTCTGAGTCTCTTGAGAACATAATGAATCCTGGATATGCAGCTGGCACAAAAACAAGGATGGTTACTTGTAACGAGAGTGGTTAAATAGAAAGAGTTCGAATGTCTGCAGTGCAAGGGAACGTTATTCCCGGAGTTGTAAAGATACATTTGACCTTTTCCCTGGAAAATAATTAGTCGCTGAATTATGTGCAGAGGAGGGGTTGGGGGTTGTGGAACAGGTATATAAAGGGCAATAAAGTGGGAAGAGGGGTCCCCCCGCCGCCTCTCTCTCCTTTTTCTTTTCCTCAGAGGTTGTGTTTTTCTTTCATCCTCTCCCCTCCTCTCAGGTACTGTTCGACTAGTGACGGCTGGCACCGTCACAGATGAGGGGATTGAAGGGAGGGCTGGGGAAGGGGAGAAAATAAGAACCAAGAGAGATTATGTAAAGGTGCAAATTTGCAGTGATGAATGTCATTATATTGTATACCTAAAATGTACCAATAAAATAAAATTTTAAAAAATAAATAAATGAAAAGATCATCCAAATGTAGTATAGACCTTATCTATACAATGAACTGAACTACCAACTTTTGTTTTTGAAGCACTTATGAGATAATCAGGGAAACCTGACATTTGTTGATATTTAGGAAGTATTGCTAATTTTATGTTAGGTAAGATAATGGAATTCCAAGGGTGCATACTGAAGGATTTTCACACAAAATTTATAATATCTTTGATTTATTTTTAAATAATCTAGTAGAGGAGGGAACAAAAAAAGCTACAAGTAAATATGGAGGAGTTCCATGCACCATTCTCCCTAATCTTGTTTCTTTTTGAAAATTTCTTTCTTAAAAAGCTTTTAACAAAAGGTACTTGCTCATCTTATGGAAATCAGCACAGTCCCTCTTGACAGAAGGGGCCAGGTGCAGGTTGTCAGACATGAACCCAGGACTTACCTTTCCATGTTCACCTCATTACCTTTGTCTCTAGTGTGGAAGATCATTGTGTATTTACCCACTTCAGGCTTTGGCCGAGATATTTTCATTCTATGGAGTTCAACCCTAGGAAAATATCAGAAGAGATTGTAAACTAAATCTATTCCATTTACCTAGCACTGGGCACTTAAAAAGAATCATTGCAAAAGTTCACACACATGCACTTTGCTTGGGTATCAAAAAATAAAAAGAAGAAAAACTTATAAAATTTCAGATTTTCTTATACTGATGAGACCTGAGCCAATAAGCCCATAAAAGAATCACTGAAGCACCACGTGGATATTCAATTTACAGTCACTTTTTTAAAACCCTGATAATATATTTAGTGTTTGAATTAAGTGCTGAGAAATAGGACAATCAAGTCTCCTAGGATCTCTAATTTAATAAGCACTATCTTCTTTAGCAAAGAAATGAATATTTAAGGTCATGAGCTTTAAAGCCTCAGATCTAAGTTCAAATCTATCTAGGCTCTTGTTTACAATCTCAGCAAGTCAGTTCACTGTTACAGGTCTCGGTATCCACATCTGTAAACTGTGAACGGTGACATAGAATTGCTTTGAAAGAATCAAGCAACATAAGTCACATAGAACATGCTTTGCAAACTGAAGTATATTAAGTGAGAGCAAGGAAAGGTGGAAGTAAATATTCAGTCAATGAATCCCAACCAACTTTTATGTTCAAATCATTGTGATTTATCCATAGCATTAGTTGAAAATCATTCTGAATGCTATGATGTTCTTATCAAATAAAACTAAAGCTTGGGGACCCCTTCTACCTTGAAGCTGAGGTGTAGAAGGAAAATAGACAGTGAAAATAGGTAATCAATGCACAAGTCTACTAATCATCCCAGCTGGGCAAGGAGATAGATTTGGGGAAAGAGATTGGTACTGGTTACCTCTAGGCCTTGCTGTTCTGCCCTGAAACCAACCCAGCAGGCACCCTGTGTCCAGTTCCTAAGCCATGACCTTATAGGCTGCTGATTGGCAGCCACGTGAAGCCCATGGTCAGGGAAATCTATGCCCTCCTGCCAGAAACATTTCAGAGCCTCTCAGCTTAGGCCTGGGAACAAGACCAGCACAGAGCCTTTGGCTTCTTCATGCCAATGCAATTAGAAACTTCTGATAGTCACATATGTATTAATTCAAAACCCTCACTTAGGAATATCCTTTGCAAGAGGTACTAATAGGAGGAAGGGGTTTGGTGACAGCCAGGAAGACCCTGTGATCACAAAGCTACAATACCAGCAGTGAGCTCTTAAATAATTACTGATTTCTGGGAGCTGGGATACCTATAACTATCTGGCCCCCTAACCCAAGTTCAGGGGAGGAAGTTGACAGAGGAGCCCAGACATCCTGGGCATATTCCCTTGAGTCCTCCAGAGCAGAAAGTGGCCCTAGTGAAGCTGGGATAAAGCCAACACCCCAGGCCAGCAGTGGCTTCCACAGCATGCAGGAAAGGATGTCTTCAGAGGCTGTTAGCATTACCCATTCTGAATACTATGCTGGGCATAGTGCCAGGGTCTCTGGGGTCTGAGAAAAAGCACAAGGCTTCAACAGGCCCTTCTCTGTGTTGCAGTTTCAGACACCCTGCAGTCTGGAGTTTCTCATTCACTGGTGAGACCTTGTCTTGGTAAATCCTCCCCACTGATGAGCTTCAGAGGCCTCCACCAACACTTATGCACCCACCCTGGCGAACAATAATTCAGGACCCTTGCCCTCCCTCACTACTGCCATGCTTTATGCCAAATCAGCAGCCTTGTGACCCTCCAGATTGGTGTCTATAGGAATTATACATTAACACAGGTTTCCAGAGCCACCACTGATAGCAGAGCCCCATGAAGGGGACCTTTCTCTTTTGTTCACCTGAGTCTGAGGTCATCGTCTTCGCCTCCCCATCCCCAGTAGTTGTTAGAGAATCCATTCACCTTGAAAAACTGCTCTCTGCTTAGGGCAGTAACACCCCCAAAATATCCTCTGTAACGTAACCTGGAGCAAGAGAAGAGATAAAAGGTAAGGATGTTAGCGCAAAGCCCTTCTGCATGTACTCTTCAGAGGTCTCTGATTTTGGGGCAGGCATTCTAGAACACTCCTGCCTGACAGTTACCTCATAGCACCCCTGGCTTTTTGTCTTGTTTTTGTTCCTCTGTCTAGGCAAGTGCTCATCTCTGCGCACTAAGCAAGTTGCCACCCACGTGGTACTAATAATATTTGTGTGCAGAGGTCTGGAGAGATACCTGCAAATGTCTACCACAGCATCAGATCTGGATGACTAAACCTTATGTACCTATCCAGTGAATGGTAACAATTGCCAGGAGCACTGGGTTAAGAAGACTCCAGAGGTTCACAATAGCAACCAAAAAACTGAAATACCTAGGAATCAACCTAACGAAAAAAATCAAAGACCTCTTCTCTGAAAACTATGGCACTCTGAAAAGAGAGATTGAAGATGATATCAGAAAATGGACAGACATCCCCTGCTCCTGGGTAGGAAGGATTAATAGAGTGAAAATGGCCATACTTCCAAAACTGCTATATAGATTTAATGCAACTCCAATTGACATCCCAGCAGCGTACTTCATAGACCTCAAGAAAACAATCCAAAAATTCAGTTGCAACAAGAAGAGACCCAGAATAGCAAAAGCAATTCTAGGTAACAGAGACATGGCAGGGGGTATCACAATCCCCAACCTGCAACTATACTACAAAGCTACTGTGATAAAAACAGCACGGTACTGGCAAAGAAACAGACTTGAGGACCAGTGGAACAGATTAGAAGATGCAGAAACAATGCCAGACACACTCAGCCATCTCATCTTCGACAAAGGAGCCAAACACCCTCACTGGAGGAAAGATAGCCTCTTTAATAAATAGTGCTGGAAAAATTGGGCTTCAACTTGCCAAAGATTAAAACTAGACCTATATCTCTCACCATGCACTAAACTAAAATCAAAATGGATTAAAGATCTAAATATTAAAATAGAAACTCTGAACCAGTTGGAACAGAGGTTAGGTAGACCCCTTGAAGACATTGGTGTAGGAAAAGATTTTATGAACAAAATCTCAGTTGCCCGTGAACTAGCACAATCAACAAGTGGGATCTCTGCTTATTAGAAGGCTTCTGCACAGCAAGAGAAACCACCAGCAGTGTGAAGAGACAACCCACAATGTGGGGAAAAAGTCTTCACCTGCTCTTCCTCAGACAAAGGTCTACTATCTCGAATCTATAAAGAACTTAAAAAGATCAGACTTCCCAAATTTAAAGACCCCATCCAAAAATGGGCATCTGAAATGAACAGACATTTCTCAGACAAAGAAGTAGAAATAGCAAATAAATACATGAAAAAATGTTCAACATCACTGGTCATTCGAGAGATGCAAATGAAAACAATGCTGAGATTCCACTTCACTCCAGAAAGAATGGCTGCTATAATGAAATCAACCAATTACAAATGCTGGCGGGGCTGTGGGGAAAGAGGAACCCTGCTCCACTGCTGGTGGGAGTGTAGACTGGTGCAAGCACTGTGGAAATCAGTATGGAGATACCTCAAAGAACTAGGACTGGAAGTCCTATTTGACCCTGCTATGTCAATGCTGGGGATCTTCCCCAAAGAATTAAAAGAATCATGCCATAGTGATATATGTGCGCCCATGTTCATAGCAGCACAGTTTGTGATAGCTAAAACTTGGAAACAGCCCAAATGCCCATCAACTGGAGACTGGATAAAGAAAATGTGGTTTTTTCATAAAATGGAGTACTACTCAGGCATAAAAAATGAGAAATTAGAGACACTTATAGCTAAGTGGATGCACATTGAGGCAATACTGTTAAGTGAAATAAATAGGACACACATGTATAAATACTGAATAGTTTCTCTGGTGTGAGAAACTGAAAGTGTAAATAAAGACTAAAATGTATAATAGGTAATGTGAAATAGGAAGAAAAGGGGCAAAGGGGAAGGAAGTGGGAGGGATAGGGGAAAGGATAGAAGGGAATGGGATTAATATGAGAAAATGCAAAAATAGGAACAAAATCTTTGAAAATAGGGAGGAATTGAGGGGTTGAAGGGAGGGCTGGGCAAGGGTGAAAAATAAGAACCAAGAGAGACTATGTAAAGGTGCAAATTTCCAATGCTGAATGTCATTATACTGTATACCTAAAACGTACCAATGATTAGAATGAATAATCAATAATGCAAAATAGGAAGAAAAGGTCCAAAGGGGTAGGGGTAGTGGGAGGGGCAGGGGAAAGGAAAGAAGGGAAAGGAAAAATGCTGAGAAATGGAAAAAATGGAAATAAAGTCTTTGTAAATAGGGAAGGGAGGGCTAGGAATGGGGAAAAAATAAGAATCAAGATGCATTATGTAAAGGTACAATTCCCAATGCGAAATGTAATTGTGTTGTATACCTACAATGTACCAATAAAAGAATTTAATAAAGTGCAAAAAAAAAAAAAGACTCCAGAGGTTATATCCAGATTCAGCAGGAATGAATGTTATGATGAACACATTATTCCCTAACTTTTACTCATTTTGGAGAAGAGGGATGAAGAGCAACAGAACGCTCCTGTATACTTTGTATGTACACACACTGCAAATCTCCATTTTAAGAGTCTGTTTCCCTGAAAACTCAACATATCACCCACCACCTCTGAGGTTTCTGGCTTGAGCAATTAGTAAGACAATACTGCCTTTTATGAAAATAGGGTATACAGAATAATAATAGGTGTTCTGTTTGGTTTTGAGAGGAACACAGAAAACTATGTCTTGTGCAAATTCAATCTGAGATTCCACCTGGGACTTTGCCAGTAGGAAAAGAATGCAGAGAAGCTCATAAGAGTGGCTAGAGATAATGCTTTGGAAATAAGCTGGTGGCAGATTGTACTTGAACACAGAGGAATCGAAGAAATCACCCAAAAACAATCTGGTGGATGAGAAGAAAAGAGCTCAAAGGGTAGAACCATGGGGTTAAGTTCTGCAGGATCAATGGGAATAATAAGGAAAGAGAAAATGACCAAAAAAAAAGAGGAGGTGGTAACAGTCCTATACGACTCTCATCTGATATCAGTGGACAAATGAACAGAACCGAGAAATAAAGGTAACCCTTAAATGTAACATGTAATGCGGTAACAAGTCAGATATGCAAGTGAAGGCAGTTTCATTACTCGACTGTTATGGAATAAAAGATGTGAATATTTAGGATCTCTAATTTTAATGAAATTTAGTTCAAATTTTTCCAGGACCAATTACATACAGCTATTTCTCCAGATAAGGAGAAACGTGAAAAGGGAACATCAATAAACATGTAAACACTTGTCATCTAACAAGTGACATCCAAAAAGCTAACTTGTAGTTCAGTGGCTTATTTCTATGTTCTGACTACAGACTAGAGACACCTTTGGCCTATAATAAAAACAGGTTTAGTTATATACCCCTAATCTAAAATTTTGGAAAATGGCTTTTTTTTTTTTTTTGGTACTGGGGATCGAACTCGGGTCCTTGCACTTGCGCAGCAGGTGGCGAAACCACTGAGCTAAATCCCCACCCCGGAAAATGGCATTTTTGTAACCTAAAGGGAATAAAGTGGTTAGGAGGTGGCCATCACTGACCAAGATATCTACTAGCAGTGACTTATGGCCATTGTTATCAACTCTGCTTGCCTGGGAAGGGTTCCTAACTACGCAAGACAGCAGTTTCATCTGGATCCCATGAGTAGAACCAGTACCCAGACAAAACCTTCCAAGCACCAAGGAGTAAGCTCCATAGAGAACCAGCACCAGTGCACAGGGAGGATCCATTGCTACCACCATCTGCCATGCACAAAACCACTGGCTGAGCACTGTGATAAGTGATCCCTGCTCTCTAGGAGTTCAAGATCCAACAAGACAGGTGAGCCTCCCCAGGGTTGAAAAAGGAGTTGTCACCATGCCAGGAGAAACGGCCTGGAAGGATTCAAAGAGGCAAAAAAAATAGGGAATCTCTTGTGGCCAAGGCTCTTGTGATAAAAAGCACTGGGGGAGAGAAGTTCAGGCTGTGTGAGAACCCCTGGAGACCAGCTTTTCTGGAGTGGGGAAGAGCAGGAGACAAGGCTGGGGACTTAATAGTTAAGGAACTCTTGCTTTGCCAGTTGCCTGGTACGTGGCAGCTGTCTCTATGTTTATTGACCATCTTTGCTTTTGGGGTTTGCTCCTATCTGGAAAGGGATAAATATTTAATTGGCCCTGGATCAGGCTTATGTATTTTTAAAGGCCTATCAATCCCAGGGTGAGGTATAGTCATAAAAGAACAGTAGAATCCTTGTCGAAAGCAGACGGTGCCAAAGAAACTTAAGAAAACCCTGCACAGGCCTATCCGGAGCTTTATGGCTGATCTATAGTTGATAATAATCAAGACTGATTTCTGGTTTGGTCAGGCCCTAGACACACGTGGCATGTTACTTTAACTTCTTTTCTCTGCACTTGTGGCAAGTGAAAACATTTCCTGCACTTATACCCACTGGCTGCGGTGATGGTGAAGCCTGGGCCCCGTGGTAGTGGTGCAGGTCCACAGTTACTGGCAGGGGACATTAGTTGCCTGCACCTGAACTTGCCAGCCATGGGCAAGACTTTGCCTGCTGTAGCAAAGATTAAGCAGAAAGGGAAGAGGGCACCTCTGACATTACTTTCCATTCCTCTCCCCAGCCACACAAGCTGAGGCAGTTTACATGATATATACTAGAAAATAGATTCATATAAATGGCAAACAAGAACCAGAGAAATTTAAAATCAGAATAGAAGATGAAGGTAGGAAATATATTAGCACTCTGATCTGCTAATAAGATTTTTTTCAGTTTCTAGAGAGGGTCATGGTCCAGCCTAGAACTTCTTGCATCCAGATTGGAAAATGAGACACATTCAATTGCCTGATTCATGTTCTAAGAAAGCCTGTAAGTTACTCAAGAGAGACAGACCTTCTAATATCTCATTATAAAAGAAATGGCGGACCAGTTACATTAACAAGTTAAAACAGCAAGATTTGTGCAAGGGCTATTCTTCAGACTATGTAGCATCCGTGATGGTGACATCAAAGGATAAGTTAAAATCACATTCCCAATAGGAAAGCCCAAGAACACAATTTTCTTATGTCTAGCCAATAGGGAAAAGTTTTAGATAACTTAATAGATTGAATATTAAGGTAGTTGTAGAAGCAAAATAATGTGTTCTTTTAAGATTTGCTTTTCCCATAACTCCTTGTTTAAGGTGACGGTTATCTGACTCTTTAACCAGTAACTTCATTAACCTAACAAAGTTACAATGCCAGGGTGAATTTATAATGTATATGTGCCTATCTTGTGTCAGTGGCTTGTACACAGGAACTGGAATTGTATTTACATATCAAAAACCACTAGGGATGAGATAATGGCTAAAAGGGATATAAAAAGGGAAACGGCTGAACAAAGGGAGCACAGATACTAACCAGACCTGTTTCTGGTGTTCCTGCCCGCTAGCGAGAAAAAATTTTATTATTTTATCCAAATTCTGTGTCTCCGTGTATTTCTTTCTGAGATTTCTGCAACATAGCTTAATACAAAGATACTACTATGGCTTGTATCTAGATGTCCCCACAAACCCTTATGCAGTCCCTTCCCTAACTCAGACATGTGGCATTTATTTCCTCAGCTTCAGCCCCTGGCTTGCTCCATTCTGTTCTGTAAAGACCAACTGAACTGAATGCCTCCTGTCATTCCCCAGCTGGAACCATGTGTCAACAGCTCACTACCCCCTTTCACAGGAAATCCAAACTTCTCATCAGACCAATAATCTCATCACTTGCTTCTCCCAGACATTTGCTCTAGGATACCAGTGAACCAGCAAGGGGCCGTGTCTCTGACATGTCTGGAACTCTGCTGGAAAGCTCTCACTGACTTCACCAGATTAAGGGGCCACCTTCCCTAGGAACAGCTTTAAACATTTCCTTAGCTGTTCTTAGAGATTGTGCTCTTACCCATCACAGCTTGTTCTAGGTAGTCTATTTGTTTCTACCCCACTGTTTATGCAGGGAATGGATTTCAAGTCAGCACCCAAGGCAAAACCCATAGTCCATGATATTCAAGAATTCTCTTAAATAGTGCAAAGTAAGAGACCTATTCACTGTAAGAGTGATATTGAAGCCAGGACCAAGTGAGGCATGAAGAGAATCAGTTTTTATTTCATACTCACTGAGAATACATAGTGGTGGAGTTGCCCATATTATACTGTAGTCTTACAGATCTCCCTCGAATTCTCCCATACACCCTCTCCATCTCTCCATCTGTCCTTTTCCCTCCCACCTTACTAAGTGCTTACAGTTGAATTTGCAGAGGTACAATGTGACTGTAACTCCCATGTAGCTCCCTGTCTCCTCATGCCAGCATTCACCAGGGCAAGCACTCTGCCTGTTCACTCTGGTCCTGTGGTGCCAAGCATCACAATTACCAGTGTGTGGCAGGACTTGGGGGAAGCTGGCAGGTATATGTGCACACACATGTAAATACAGTTTCCTTTATAGGGAAATTTTCTCAGCCACCATCTCCTCTCAATTGTGCTAAAATAGGAGCTAGTATAAGATAAGGTTGAAAAGCAGGTAATCCTCTCCTCACCACAGAGGTAGGGAGCCACAAAAAGACGGTGGTACCTAGCACTTCCCATGGTGGTTCTGAGAGAAAAGAACTTGTCCTGGGCATCCTAACTCCTAAGTAGACATTTTAGCAGACAGCTACACTCCTTTTCACCTCCCTGGAACTCTGGAAAGAAGCTGCAGTCTGAAAAGAAAGAGGTGCTGTATCTGAAAGTTAGCCTAAGGGACACCATCTTTCTACCTCCCAAAAAGGAAGTCAGTGCGGGAGACTGCAATATTGATTGAGCTCAAAGCATGCTCTAAGCAGTGCAGGCTGTGAAGAATTAATCCCACAATTGGCTTGTTTTGAGAACTGAGTCAAGCCAAAGCCTTCGTACTGAGGTCAAAGTAACTCACACCCAAATTCTATTCTCACAACTAAAACTTTCTTAACTAGAAGGACAATGTTCTAATTATAACTATATATTTTTTCTATTCTGTTCCTAATTTGAGAATGCTTTGTCTTTTTCCTTTATGGGCCTTGCTTACATTAATTTCCATAGAAACCACACAACTGCACATCCTCATATGTAGTTTCACCCTTGCACATAGCTCACCTTTATCCCAATTGATTACCAATAAAAATCAATGGCTTGGACTGGCCAGCACCTTTGTCAGCTGCACCAGCATTGGCCATCCTGGTGCCCCATTTTCTGTCTCTCTTAGTTCTATCTTTTAGTTTTTTTCTGAGGCTTGTGTCATACACTGAGCAGGAGACTGGAGCCTACTGTAGAGGCCTCCGGTAATGGTTTAGGGGTCCCCAGTAAGTTAGGGATAGACAAATATGTTAGGCAGGTTTTACTCACATGGGAAAGCTTGCAAAAGTTCCTCCACATAGGCACTGCAGGGTGAGCTGGCCACCATTTGCAGTGTGGATTATATCCTCTCTTGTGTTCTTTTCCTTTTGTGATCCTCTGTCAAGGTTGTTATAGGATTTTGTTATAGGATTTCTCTTCCCTGTTATATTTTCTTATTTCTATTTTGCATTTTAAGAAAATAATGGAGCACTTTTTCCTACTTCTCACTTTCCTATGATAATTTGGACATCATGTTCCACACAGCCTTGGTCACCACAGGGCAAGTGTTCGAGCCGACTTACCTGTACCCAGTGCTGTTCCTGCCTACCACCAGGTGCTTGGGCTGATCCTCACACACGTAAAGGTTGAAGTCATTCTCAGGCACCAGGTCCACATCATGGAATACAAAGCAGTCCCAGTTCTCCTCCTTGAGAGCTTCAAGATAGCCCACATTCAGGAGTCTGGCTCGATTAAATTTTTTAGTGCCAGCCTGTAAATAACAGAAATTAAACCACAAAGAGTTCCTGTAATAAGTTTTTCTACTGTTCAGCTCCAATTAAGGAACTGCTATTACTCTTAATGCACTTCAGATCTGACAGAAAAAACAGGATGATGAAAAAAACCTTTCTTTCTTTATCCTTCATACACACTTGCATTCTGTATCTTTAAAACATTCTTTTGAGTCTGGAGAGTTATTGTTTAATGGTATAGAATTTCAGAATAGCAAGAATAAAAATAAGTCTGAAGATTGGCTGCACAATAGTGAATATTTGTAACAGATATGGCTAAAGATAGTATACTTAGACATGGCTACGATGATAAAAATAAATAAAAATAAAAATTTGTTGAGACAGTAAATTTTATATTATATCTATTTTACCACAATTAAAAACTTTTAGCAGGGTGTGATGGTGTATGCTTGTAATTCCAGCACTTTGGGAGACTGAGGCTGGAAGATTGCAAAGGCAAGCCAAGCCTCATTAATTTAGTGACTTTATGAGATCCTATCTCAAAAAACAGAAAAGAAAAGGGCTGGAGATGTAGCTCAGCATGTGATTCTGGGTTCAATCCACAATGATGAATTATACACTTAAATTGTATTAAGATAGATCTCATGTTAAGTGTTCTTAACACAATAAAGTTATTTAAAAACTCAAAATTTTGAAAGATGCCTTTACTTATTCCATGTAAAACTACAAAACCTCTCATTCATACTAGTCACATCAACTAGTACTACTGCTTCACTCTTAGCTCTCATCTGATCCCCACCTCACCCTCTAAACAAATTGACACTAAGTTTCAAAGAGAACTAACTAGTAGTTTGTTAGAAAGGACCAAGGAATCTTGCCTTCAAACAGAGAAGATTATTGCAAATAGCTACTTCAAAGTTTCTTGGAAATCACTGTACAAAAATCCTGTTACAACATTAATGGTGGAAGCTAATCCTCACAGTGGCCTTATGAATGGAGATTTTTCCCTGAGTAAGAAAAGGATACAATTTGACTTGTAATATGACCAAAGCTATGGTGTGCAAAAGATTTTACAGTATTCATTTTTTTCATGGCTAGGTGGATCAAATTCTAAAGAATAAATTCTAATTTAATAAACAGTTCATCATAAGAAAGTGCAAGCAGTTCTCAGAAGTAACCACATGTTTTCCTGAAAAGAATAACACAATGCAACATATGCTTCCATTCATAAAAATGGTTCTATACCTTGGGGGTTTCCATCTTAAGTAAGAACCCAGAACCAAATAAATCACAGCTGTGATCAATGATGCTAAATAAACATAAAATTTTGTTTCAAGAAATGAGCAAAGATATATTAAATAAGCACACTGATTTTCAAGAGCCCCAGTTTATCACCAAGTGTACATGGCAGAAGCAATCTTCTGAGTTGTCAAGTTTTCCTAAACAAATATCACTACCTACAATCAATGGTAAGTAGTTAGTGATTTTGTTTGCATTCTTAGAATTTTTAAAAATTTGAGGGGACATTATTTGGATGGCCCACAGTGATTCTGAAAAGCTTAGACATAGATGTTTTAAGTGGATGTCTTATTTTTCTTTTAATAAACTTTAATAACAATAGAGTCATCTTTAATCACCCACTCCACAAACCTTAGAACTAAACTCTCCAAAAGCAGCCTACAGTTACATGGTGTTCCTGCTAAAATGATGCTTCTGGAAGCCCAATAAGTGAATCAAGCAGGTGAAAATTCAACATAGCATGACTGATATAATTCATAGCAGCAAAATTAAAGGCAGAAATGTGAAGAGAGTCACAGAACCCAGTGGCTACTAACACTCTGTACTCTGCAAATCCTGTCTAGATCTCCACTAAACACCTACACTCAGTAATGAGAATCAAGTCCAACAGCTCATTCAGTAGCAAATAGCAAGTGCAGAAGGAAGCATCAAGAGGGGCTAGTAGAGGGCTGGGGATTTAGCTCAGTGGTGCTGCCACCTGCCTCGAGAGCACAAAGTCCTGAGTTTAATCCCTGGTACCAAAAAAGGTGTGGGGGGGTGGCTAGTAGATCTCATGGGCAATCTTAGGGCAACATTGGCTAACACAGAAGGGCTTCAAAACCAGACTTCTTCCTGAGGCTCATTGTAGGGTGATAAAATTTACCAGAACTTGGTTCCATGACTCCATCCTCTGGGACAAGAATTTCCTCTGTTCCTTCCAAGGATAAGTAAGGTTAACAGAACTTTTTCTTCAATGACAGGTTGAGGTACCTTTTATATAAGATAGACAAAGGGTCATGTGACCTGGCCCCTCAGAGGGAGGGGTCAGCGCAGGGCCTCAGGGCTGCTCTGCACTCACCTGGTGGATGACGTAGATGCCATACTCCAGCTGCTGCCTCTGCAGGAAGGGGTGCAGATGTTCTAGCAGGTACATCAGATGTTTCTCTCTATTCCGGTGGGGAATGAGGATGGCAACCCGTTGCAAAGCCTTACATTCCTCAGGGTGATACCGGCCTCTGTAGACTGTGGGATTTTCTGCCTGTACTTCTTCCAGTGTGAGGTCTGGTTTGAAAATGAGCTTGCTCTGGCCCCCTACAATAAACCATCCATAAGTAGAAAATAGATGTCCTGGTGGTCCTGGTGCCTAGTAGAGATTAGCCCTAGAGCAAGACACTCCTCAAATTTGCTCTACCCTCATTTTTTCTCAAAATTCCAGAAGAGGGTATAATCTCTTAAAAGTCAAGAGCATTCATGGAATCAAGCACCTGAACAAGGCTCTGAAGGCAAAGCCTAAGACGGAAATAGAAGCAGAAGCCAGCCCCCTCTTTAACCTTGCACTGGCAGGTATATACAGCACAGCATTAAGTCTCCCATTGTGCCAGCGTGGCAGACATTCCCAGGTACAGCATTTGCTCAATGAGTCTGGAAGCAGCCTGACCAGATGAAACCCAAGACCATCATGCTACCCAATCCTGTGCAAGGCTTCAAATATCAGGCTGAAGTAACTGGCCCTCCTCTTGCGATGCGAATGAATGGTATGTACTAACTGATAAGCGAGGAGGGAGAGAGTTTTGTTAGGGAATTGAGCATTTCTTCCCACACATGCTTTTTTTTTTAACTCCACATATACTGGTCAGACTGTAAAGCCTCAAGCTGCTTGCAAATTGTGCTATCCCCTTCCAAGCAAAGCAGTCACAGGCCTTCCTACACATAAGTCATTCCTTGCTACCTGCGACAATCCCTAATCTGGCCATAGTTAAATCAGGCTCCAGGACCCAACAGCACCAAGAGTAAGTAATCATGTCCAGCCATCTGTGAGAACAGCCAGTGTATGAGAGCATTTCTGAACATCTGTGTGCAAGACATGAAGCCAGTAGTCAAACCCTGAGAACAAACAATAGGAAATGGAATTACATGCAAGAAATGCTACAAGAGCTGCTGCCAGGCTACTGAGTGGCCAAGGAATGAGGGGTGGACTTTAAGATGGCTTCCTGTGTGGCCAGATAACAAAATTCATCATTAACCTCACCATGTTGCCAATGACCTACCTACCTTAAGCTATCACCATTTATGTCATATTCTTAATTCAGTGTGTGCTCAGAATTATCCCCACCTATCCATTCCATTTAGGGGAGGGGGGTAACTGGGGATTGAACCCAGGCTTTTGCACTGAACTACATCCCCAGTCCCTCTCCACACTTTCTTTGGAGACAAGGCCTTGCTAAGTCTCTAATTTTTCCATGCTGGGCTCAAATTTGTGATCCTCCTGCCTCAGCCTCTCAGAGTGCCGAGATTACAGGCATATGCCACCATACCCAGCTCCATCTATTCTTTATGGAAGAATTTACTGTTTAAATATATTGTGAACATTTTGAGCAAGGGGGATCATGTAATCAGTTTACATATAATGACACATTTTCACATCTTGACTTGTATAACTTGTAAGTGGAATATACACTCAAGAATAATGCTTTGGCTTTTTCATGACTGACTAGAGGGAAGCAACATGCCGAGATGAATACAGTACGAGATTGTGATTCATTTGGGAAGGAGGATGCATGGACTGAAGGCCTGTGCCCCCCTCAATTCATATGTTGAACCCCCAACCCCTAATGTGATGGTATTTTCCAGACAATTAGGTTAAGGTAAGATCATCAGTGTGGAGCCTCCTTGTTGGAATTAATAGCCTTATAAAAAGACCAAGACACATGAAATCTCCATCTCATTCTGTGTTTGTGCACGCACATGCTCACATGTTTGCATACCAAGCAAAGGCCATGTGAGGCCATTACCAGTAAGAGGCCCTCCCAAGAGCCACACCGTGCTACACCCTGATCCTGGCCTCACAGAAGCCTCCAGAGCTCTAAGAAGCAAAGTCACAGTGTTTTGTCACAGCAGCCCAAGTGCACTAGGACAGAGGGTCTGCAGTGACTTGTGTGGCTAAGAAGAGCAGCCCAGCAAGAGCCCAGGGCCACCCTGCGGGCAGCTCCCTCAGTGTGTGGAGCCACAGCTACTGGCCAGGGAAGGGGTGCAGGGCAGAGCTGAGAAGCTTCATACCATGCACATCCAGCTTGTCCAGTGTCTCCTGGGGAGGAAAGGCAAACATGAGCCACATGCTGATACACCTGGGCACAGCAATAGGGGTGTTGGCGCAGGGAGCCTGAGATGAACTCTGAAGGGCAGTCCCAGATCCTCCCAGGAGATCTTAGCTACACTTCTGATGACAAAGCATGAATCCACCAGGCAGACATGGATTGAGGAAAGGGATTCTGGAAAGAGGGGTCAGTACAAGTCAGGCTCAAGGAGAGTATGGAGAAGGACAAGCACTCTGACGTTCTAAAGAAGGAAGACACGTGAGAAATAGCACAGAGTGGGGTCTTTTCCTCCCAAATGTATTGTGTTCACTAAAAGAAATTTATTATGAATTAAAGTTGAAAGGAAAGACATCAAAGGGGAATCAAAACACATGGGATATTTAAGAAACAAACACTGACGATGGCATTTAAAAACTTAGCACTGCCTCTGACACCATACTTCTGGACAAGAAGATGCCAGCAGCCTGAGTGTGCTTGCATTTCTCCACTTGCCAAGCCTTGAAAAAGCAAGCCCACTATTCCTAGGAGGATGGAAACACTTGAAATCGAGCCACAGGTAAATCAATGGGCCCTATTGTTGTATGCTGCTGGGATTCTAGTGACCAGATAATAAAACTGGGTATGTTTACATAATGGTATATCATACTTCAGTGAGACTGAGCAAAGTAAAACTGCACTCCAGAGATATAACAAGAATCATGCTTAACCAGAGAAGCCAAGCACAAGTGTACAGAACGTACGCTTCCAGTTTGTAAGGTTAAACACAGGAAGAATGGAGCTGGGCATGGTGGCACATAATCTCAGGCCGAGGCAAGAGGAGGTCCAGCTCAAGCCCAGCCTGGGCAACTTGGTGACTCAGCAAGACCCTGTCTCAAATTTAAAAATAAAAAAGGGCTGAGGATGTAGCTCAGGGCAGAAGACTTGGGTTCAATCCCCAGTATCACCAAAAACAGGAAAGAATCTAATGATCAGTGGTAGAGTCTTGAAGCCTGGGTAGTGACTGAAAGAAGCTTGGGGATTTGGGGGGCTCTAGTAAGATTCTCTTTCTTAATTTACATGCTGGTGACCCAGGTGGGCACACTTCAGATTTTGTTACCTGTGTTAAATAAAAAGTTTAAATAGTACTTTTAATAGATTTAAAAAAGAAGAAAACCACTTACTGAGGTTTGGAGACACTGAAGGACAATTGTCAAGCTCTGCTTTTTTCATGGATGCTTCACTGGTAGGCGTTTCCTCTTTCCCCAAAGCTACAACCTTCTTGGAACCAGCCACAAAGTCTTTTGCTTTGGGAATCTCTTGAATAGCACCCACGAAGTAGTTACTGGTGGCCCACCCAACCACTGTCAGGCACAAGGTAAAAAGCAACAGCAGGCGGAACTTGTAGGAAAGGTGGAAAAGCAGGTTGAAGCTCATGTCTTTCATTCTGTGAGTATGTAGGCAAGGAGGCTTCAGGTTAAACTTTACTGGCACAACCACAAACTTGATGACACCTGAAGGTGCAGCGCTTGCTCCTGTCCAGTCGTTCTGCTCCAATATTCTCTAAAAGGCAATCACAAAAGACTTCTTTAGAACAGAAATCCTGTCAGGAACTGATTTGTTTCAGCACAAACTGAAAACCTTCGCTAAGAGGAAGGGCAGCTTTCCCACTTAGGGTGTAGACATCAGAAACCAGAGATTTCACCTGTTCCCCAGCCACCTCCATGGCACAGCAGCTCTCTCTGGATGATGGATGCCACTTCCAGGTGCCACACAGAACAAAACAGCAAAAGAGAGAAGGAGAAACAGGAAACCGCCTTCATGTCTGAGCTAGCCACAGCCTGAATTGCAGCCCCAATGGCTCTCTGCCTCAGTTGCTCCTTCCTGAGCAGCTTAAAGAGAAAGTTAACAAAATGTGACCCTTGTTACAAAAGCATATTTGGATCCAAAGAGAAAATAAAGGAAAAGACCAAGCTCTTCTCCCTGTAAGTGCCAGAAAAACAAGGTCCTTGACAAAAGGGAATGAAAGGTCTATTGCTAATGATGGCCTGCCACAGGCCACATCCTGAGGGTGGACAGGGGCAGCGTGAGGGCAAGTAACACAAGACAGTCCCAACAGAGCTAGTCACTAATCTATGAGAAAAATGAAACTACAGAGCTGTGTTTAAGATCAGGTGTTTGTATTAGATAGAAACTATAGCTCCATCTTTTATCAGCCACATAACTTTGGGGCACTCACTTAAGTAAGCTTTAGCTTCTCATCTGTAAAATGGGGACAGAAACAGTACCGACCTGAAGAAGTTCCTGTGGGACTGTGCCTACCACACTGATATATGAAGTGTGGGCCTACCTTCTGACACACAGCACATGCCTACTAAATGATGGACTTCACCATTACTGGTTACTTTACCTTAAAGAGCCGAGTTTATGGATGGCCACACTAGTGGCTTCCTGGACCACTATTTTATTGTGCTGTTTGACAGTGTCAGTTGAAAAACTGCCATTTTGATTTCATGCTTCAACAGGACAAGGAGGGATAATATGAATTCACCTCTAAGAATTGCCTATGCCATTAGTTATTGTCATTGCTAACTGACAAAAATTCAGTTTTTAAGGCCACCTAGATGAGGGCCCAACCCAGACCACAGTCAATCCACTGGGTGGTGAAGACCACTTGGCAAGGCCTCCATGCCACAGCCAGCAACATCCTGACAACCTCTCTGTATAGGCCAAGCAAGCAGCTCCTCAAATTCTAAATATGTATCAGAAAAATGCAGAAAATGCTAATACCAGGGCTCAAATAGTTTCCCTAGTCAAATATATCATCAATCAAATGAGTAAAATGGAGACCAAAATATATTCTATGCTAAGTAATAACATGCAAACACAATTAATTACATATTAGATGAGGAAAACAGGAAGTGTGCTATAATTACAACTAAAGATATAGAATTAAGAGAAGTCTAGAAAAAATAAACCCAAAAGGGGACAATAGGGCCAGGGATTTAGCTCAGTGGTGCCGCTGCCTACCTCACAAGCACAAGGTCCTGAGTTCAATCCCTAGCACAAAAAAAAAAAAAAAAAGTGGACAATAATTGTGAGTAGAAATAAATTAGAAGTGGATTTTTTCTTTTGATTTCTTTCTCTTTTTTTTGGAGGCAGGATCTCATTAATGTTGCCTAGGCCCAAGCAATCCTGCTTTAAGCTCCCAAGTAACTGGAACTACAGGCAGCTGCCCCTGTGCCCAGCTCTTTACAGATTTTAATAACAGTTTTATATTACACCTAGATACTTTTATATTTATATTACATATTTCTATAGGTTGGATGTGGCTTAGCTCCCCAAAGGCCCATGGGCTGGAAACAGTCCCCAGTGTGGTGATGTTGAGAAGTGGTAGGATCCTTAAGATATCAGGCCTAGCTGGAATTGCTTAGGGCATCAGGAAGGGATTCAGGCAGTTTCTGTGGGATTCTGAGTTCATTCTTGACAGAGGGCTGTTTTAAAACAGTGGGCTCAGGGCTGGGCTGCAGCTTGTTGTGGAGCTCTAGCCTAGCATGCACCTGCACCAGAAAAAGGGAAGGGACTGGGCTGACCCTTCCTCCCCTCCAGCATGCTGCCTGCCATGGAATCCAGGCCCTCACACACACACACACACACACCACCACCACCACTGTGAGGCCATCTACCATGCGGTCCCCGCCAAAAGCCACACCTATTCCAGGGCCACGGCCTTAGTTTCCATGCCCTTGAACCACCAGAACAGTGAGCTACAGAAATCTCTGCTCTTTCTAAAATACTCTATAAAGTCCAGGTATTTTGTTATTGCAACAGAAAAGAAACTAATACATATATAGCTATATATATATATATGATACATACATAGTTTTATAAGTAGTCCTTTTATAATGAAAATAAAGTTGCTTTAAGTGAGAAGTGGGCAGGTGGTAATTATAACAAGCAAAAACAATCTTAGCCACCCTCAAGATAGTTTTATATTTATTAAAGGTTAGTATTTCAAAAATTTGGTTGTAGGTTAGTTTGAAGGAAACCTAGAAAACATCTCTCTCTAAACAGAACATTATCAGTAGAAATGGAGATTAGGTTTGGGTCAGACCACAAAAGAGACTATTTGACCCAAGAGGCAATGAAACGGTGGGGCCCATGCACGGGGTCCTGTGGCGGCACCCCAGCAAGTCCAGGGAGAAAGCAGTATTAACACCTACCACGAGCCCTTTCTCCAGTACCATACACTGGCTTAAGTCATTTGTATTAACATCCTGAATTCTCATCTGCACTCTTTCTTCCGGGAGGATCTGGGACTGCCCTTCAGAGTTCATCTCAGGCTCCCTGCGCCAACACCCCTATTGCTGTGCCCGGGTGTAACAGCATGTGGCTCATGTTTGCCTTTCCTCCCCAGGAGACACTGGACAAGCTGGATGTGCATGGCATGAAGCTTCTCAGCTCTGCCCTGCACCCCTTCCCTGGCCAGTAGCTGTGGCTCCACACACTGAGGGAGCTGCCCGCAGGGTGGCCCTGGGCTCTTGCTGGGCTGCTCTTCTTAGCCACACAAGTCACTGCAGACCCTCTGTCCTAGTGCACTTGGGCTGCTGTGACAAAACACTGTGACTTTGCTTCTTAGAGCTCTGGAGGCTTCTGTGAGGCCAGGATCAGGGTGTAGCACGGTGTGGCTCTTGGGAGGGCCTCTTACTGGTAATGGCCTCACATGGCCTTTGCTTGGTATGCAAACATGTGAGCATGTGCATGCACACACACAGAATGAGATGGAGATTTCATGTGTCTTGGTCTTTTTATAAGGCTATTAATTCCAACAAGGAGGCTCCACACTGATGATCTTACCTTAACCTAATTGTCTGGAAAATACCATCACATTGGGGGTTGGGGGTTCAACATAAGAACTGAGGGGAGCACAGGCATTCAATTCTCTATGAGGAAGAAATTTTATTTCCTTGACTATTATTAGACAAGAGGAAGAGAATGCAGTAGAGAGTGGTGAGTGAGAGAAGGTAATTAGGAGGGTGAATATGATCAAAATGTTATGCACATGTATGAAAATATCACATTGAAAACCAATATTTTATAAAATAGGGACTAATAAAAAAACATTTTTAGGGCCAAGGATTTAGCTCAGTGGTTCCAACGCCTGCCTCACAAGCACAAGCTCCCGAGTTCAATCCCATCTCATTCTGTGTGTGTGCACGCACATGCTCACATGTTTGCACACCAAGCAAAGGCCATGTGAGGCCATTACCAGTAAGAGGCCCTCCCAAGAGCCACATCATGCTACACCCTGATCCTGGCCTCACAGAAGCCTCCAGAGCTCTAAGAGCTTGTTCTCCCTCCTCCAGGGGACAGTGAGCCATCAGAGATTTGTTTTGTTTTGTTTGTTTTTGGAGACAGGGTATCACTGTATAATCCAGGTTGGCCTTGAACTCACTATGTAGCCCAGGCTGGCCTCAAATTCACAGTGAACCTCCTGCCTCAGCTTCCCAAATGCTGGGATTACAGGTGTGCACCACCACATCTGGCTCTACTTTTTGTGGATTTAATTGCAGGATGCTTAAATACTGGCCTTGAACTTCTTATATAAAAACTTCTTGGACAATTTAGAGTGGGAATCTTCTTTTCTAAGAGCTATTTATGGAAAGACAGCCCTCTGAAAGAATCACTGAGTTGAAGAAACTTATGATCATAAAATTACTGCAGTGGGGGAGGCATAACATAAAGAGATTTAAAAATCTACACTAGGCAAGGATACACGGGAAATCTCTGCTCAGTTTTGCTGTGAACTTAAAACAGCTCTAAAAAAATTTAAAAAGAAAAACCCTACCCAAGACATAAAGCCCTATGAACAGTCATAAACTAATATTACTGAACTTCACATATGTTATTTGTTCAAAGATAAGACATTTATCTAATAGCAAGGAACTTTGTTCATGATAACTTAATAATGAAGCTTTCATTGCTAATCCTACTGCTTGAAGATCAGTTAAAAGCAATTACTTACCCTGTAGAAGCCTAACTGTCCTCTTCAGAACCAAAGGCAGCGTGAAGAAAGTTCAACGCAAGGCTGTCTTGTTCTTGTGTGACCGGATAGAGCACTGCTTGGAGGTCTTAAAAACCATCTCCGGCCCTCCTGCCCCTACTCATCAGCTCAGTGACTGGAGCCAGCCCATTCAACCATGCTCAATATGTTTCCCTACCTATAAAATGCAGGGGACGAGCACCGTAATGTCATAACATTGTTATATGAATTTAATGACATCATAGGCACCCAAACACATCTGTTGCATTTCCAGAAACACAACTATTTATTGACTGGTTACAGCATTAGCCAAGACAAGGCTACATCTAGAATGATGTGGAAATACTGATACTTTTCATTTCTATTTCTCCATAATTTCCATTTTTCTTTCAATAAGTGTTACTTTTTATAACTAGAAAAATAATTGTTTTTTTCAAAGAAAGTTATTTTTACAGCAGACAACTCCTGGTTGGTGCTTAGGAAACTGCCATCAGATTTTATTAATATTTAAGTAATTGAGAGACCCTAAACTCTCACAATAGCCCCAGCGCTATTTTCTTATTCAATCAAGGCTGTCTTGAATGACAGAGTAATCATGACAGTATGGAAAAAATTTAAGCACCAAAGAAGTTATTTTAGGGGCATCTTTACCATCTTTTTCCTTTCTAGACATCTGCCCCAGAGTTAATTAAAAATTATCGTGTTTTTGTATTTTTTTTTCCTCTCTTCAATTCAACTAGTCTTTTCTGAGCACCTGCTATTTTTAAGCACAGGTTAGGCACCAGGGAGACAGAAAGGAAAATAAAGTATAGTCCTTGTCCTAAGAGTTTATTTCAGTCTTTCCCACATCTTAAGGTCTGCAATTTGTTTTCAAATACAAAGACCTCATTCTACCCCAAAGGAAAAGAAAGGGTTTGATGAAAGATCAGTAAAACACAGTATTAAAGATAGGTACCAGAGGGTCTTTCTCTCTACATTTGTGTAATGGTTGACATTTTCAATAATAATAACCTAACGAGGAAGAAAAGCTATAACAAAAAGTTAAATGGCATGAATGCTAAATGTCATTCTTGGAGAATCTCTGCAGAACCTCAAGTGTCACTCTACAAATATTTACTAAGCACTGAGGAGGAAGGACACAGACTTTATTCAGCACGCAGAGCACCAACTCAGCCTGTTGTTTCTGACGCAGTAGGCATGGTCTGTCCCCAGACACAAGGCCCTGGCTCCCTTGAGACTCCCAGGGCAGCACCAGTAGCAAGGCTGGTACCTGCTACTCCTTTTACTCGAAGTTTCTGGGAGATACACACACATTTCCACACATATTATTCTCCCTTCCTTTAGCCTCCCAATTGCAGCTCCATGGAGGCTTCTGAGTAATCACTGTCCTGGCCCTTGGACTATGAGAGGGAGGTGAGATGCAAATGCTGACAGCTACTTCCATGCACAAGTCCTTCAAACTTGAAGACCCGGCTCCTAATGGCCGAAACTGAAAGCATCTGAGCAACAAAACAATGATGGCACTGTTTCAACCCACAGAAGAAAGTGAATGTCCACAAGTCCATATTGATTTACATGATCAAATATACAAATGATTGAGAAATGGCAGCTTTTTCTTATAGGAAACTTCTAATTACTAATGAAGTGGAAATGGGAAAAAAATCACCATTAGGCAATCACCAGAGTAATAATTGTTACAGCTGAGATCCACCAATGGATGCTAAAATTAATAGATGAAAATTTGAAGGTAAATAGAATGTGCTTTGTAGCAAGGTATCTACAAAAAGAAATACAGTAGCTTTTTCTTTCTCTTCTTCTTACTCTTCTCCTTCCCCTTCCCCTCCTCCTTCCCCATGTGTGCCCGTGTGTGTGTGTGTGTGTGTGTGTGTGTGTTAGTTACTAAGACAGAACCCAGAGCCTTCACACTAAACTATATCCCCAGCCTTTTAAAAAATTTTTATTTTGAGCCAGGGTTTCACTAAGTCACTTAATTGCCCAGGTTGAGCTTGAATTTGTGAGTCTCTTGCCTCAGCCTTCCAGAGTGCTGGGTTTACAGGTGTGCGCCATCACATCCAGCTGAAAGGGTGACTCCAAGGAGAAGAAATCCAATAGTTATCAATTTAAGGACGTAATCAAGGTTAAATCACCAGTGATAAGGTCTACTGACCTCATAAACCTCTGATATGCCACACCAAGGGAAGAAAATCCCTTCTGTGGTCTATCGTGCCAAAATGCATAGCTTCATCACAAGCATGAGAAGACATCAGACAAACTCATTCCACAAAATAATGAATTGGTCCTCTTCATAAAGGTCAAACTGACTATGGCCATACCACCCTGAACACACCCAATCTCGTCTGTCAAAAAGGTCAAACTGTGAAAGACAAGGAAACTCTCAGAAGCACTTGTCAGAAAAGACTAAGGAGAAACAAAAAATATATGCAATCTGTGTGGTACTGGGGATTGAACCTATGCCCTCTGCACTGAGCTACATCCCTAGCCCTTTTATTATTATTATTATTATTATTATTATTATTATTATTATTATTTTGTTTTGACAGAGTCTCACTAAGTCTCTAAGTTACCCAGGCTGGACTCAAGCTTTCCATCCTCCTGCCTCAGCCTCCCATAGTGCTGGACTACCAGATTGCACCACCATGCCCAGATGCCACAACATTTAAATAAGACTAAAATTAGTTCAAAGTAAAAAGTTTAAATAAAAATAAAGTCAGACAGTATATCCCAAATCAACATAGAGGAGTAAATTAATTTTGAAAGAGAATCATCTGGGGTTTTTATTGCAGTTTTGGGGTTTGGGTTTTTTTTTGTTTTGTATTTCTAGTGCCTCAAACCAACCTGACACATAGAAGATGGGGTCTACCAGCAGGAGCTCATTTTCTGCAGATATCAGGGGGATATCACTGGCCCTAATATTTAAGAAGCTCTGAGATAATAGGGAAAAGACAGGGCTCAAAGTCACAAAGTGCTGAGTTCAAATGGCTTTGCCAAGTGATCCAATTTTTCTGGGTCTACTTGGCAATTTCCTTAAAAAGCATTTCCCAAAGTGCAGTTCCAAAAGTACCTTTATCACATGCACAGAGGAGTGCATTAGAAGTATAGATTTCCTGGGTCCCGCTCCAGAGCTAACAGGCGCAAACAGCTGAGTCTGAGCCTCAGGAAAGTGAAATTTTAACAAGTACCCAGGTGTATCTTAGATGCAGAGAAGTTTGAGAACAACTGAAATAGGACAGTCAGCCTGGAAAGTAATGTCCACTTCCTTCCGGTGTGGAAAAGCAGTAAGAAAATATGTGAAAATTAGTTCTTTAACTGCTTGTAAATAGCTTTTGCTTCCATCGTTTAGAAAGTAAGCAGACATGATATCCAAACTAATATTGCTAAAATAACCAAAAATTGAAAAGAATCCAAACAGGAATCTAGTTTAATTAATTATAGCACATCCATGTGACAGAACATACGCTTTCATTAATACTGTGTTTAAAAGAACTCAACTACATGGGAAAGTGCTCATGATGACTAAGTGGGAAAAAAAAAAAAAAAAAAAAAAATATATATATATATATATATATATATATATATATGGGATACTTGCCTAGCATGTACAAGGCCCCAAGTTCAACACCCAGTACTGGAAAAAAACTAAAATACAGTTCCATTTATGAAATATATGTGTGTATATCTTTCATATATAAAATGCCTGGCATCACTGATAAGCATCTCTAAATGAAAACATTAGGGATAGTTTTGTTTCTTCTGTAACTTCTATTTTCTAGCGGTTTTATGACCCAAAACAATGTTGTTTTCTGATAAAATGACTACATAGTTTTCCTTTAAAATTCAAAGGTAACACAATAGACAGGGATCATATTTTTTAGTTACATAAAGGTGGCAGCGATTCATTCATACAACCTTAAGGAAACCTGTTGTAAACACGCCCCAATCTCCAAGAAAAGCCTCTGAGTCTGTGAGTAAATTTCAAGGCAAGAGAACCCTGTGGTCTCTGCTTGGGATACCTATTTCTGGGCTCCGTGCCCAGAGGTTTTTATTTTGAAGGCCTGAGGTGGGGCCAAGAAATCTATATTTTTTAAAGGAATGCAGGTAATTCTGAGATAGGCAGTCAAATTTGGGAACCCACTGTTTATTGACGGCTTAAAAAAAAGACTAGAAAACCACAACGGACTTGCTTTGACTATTCCTATTCTGGATTTTAAAAACTTGAAGGGTACGGTCAGTTCTCACGCCATTTGCACGCATCTCTGGATAGTGCACACATTTTTGGCTCAGCTTAAAGTAGATTCAAAATACTTGTATCAAGGCTTTATAAAGTGTAACAACAAAGCCTGGTTTTATTGCCCTCCCTACTCACTTCCCCGCAGGTTACACAAACAGTTCCTCACAGTGATTCTCGGGAAGAAATGTTTTTAACCTTATTAAAGCCATTGATCGCTCTCAAAAATGCACAGGTCAAGTACTTGAGTTTTTGTAGTTTCAAGGGTCTAGGGTCTGCAGAGGCCAAATCTGCTCTATAAGACAAAAAATCCAAAATATGAATAAACACACTGTAATCAAGCATTTTCTCCCCCCACCCCACCCCCACCCCCCAGAGAGAGACAGTGGAGCACTCCCTGCAGGTGTCGGGAATAGTCCCCCATGCCAACACTTCCACCTGAACCTTCAGTCCTCTGCATTCCCACCTAAGACTCCTTCACTTTCTTGCATCTTCATATGTTCTTCTTTCTTTAAAAATTGGCTAATTAATTTTTAAAGAAAAAAAACAAACACTTCCCAATGCTCAAACTACCACCTTCTTCCTGCTCCGTTTCCTCGCCCGAGATCAGCCTGTGCCCTGGCCGCCTGCTTGCCCTTGGCCCCTGGAACTCTCCGGACAGCGCACACCCACCCTCCCGGGACAGCTGCTCCCTCCGCCACAAGCCGGGGCCTCTTCTCTGTTCCGATCTCCCTGGACCTTTCGTTTCTTCTTTCCCCCAGTTCTGGATCTAACAGTCCTTATCTAATGGACCGCAACACTAAGAAAGAAAGACTGACAGCCAGACTTATAAGCAGATGTCCAGAAGTCCGTTAAAACCCAAGTGATCCTTTCCCAGAAAGCTCAGAACTCGTCCTCCCCGGCCCTGTCAGAGATCAGAGGAAGGGGCTTTCACCAGCGACGCGCCCCAAGGGAGAGAGGGTCAGGCGGGGCTCCCAGATGGCGAGGCGGAGCGCGCCCCAGGAGCACCTCGGATCGTCCCCTCCCGGGCAGCATCTCGCCGCCCTCCCAGCCCAGCAGTGGCAGCGCCGCGGTGGGGCGCCAGCAACTGAACCGGACACCCCAGCCAGGCTGGGCTTCTGAAGGTCTCTGCCTGGCCCAGCCCTCGCAGAACAAGACCCCCCCCCCCTCGCCCCAGCCCAGGCCGCGCAGGCCCCGCGATCTCTCGGCTCCAGCCAGGAGACCCACCAAGTCCGGCGCCCAGCGCCCGAGTGCCGGCAACCTCGGGTCCTGGACGCCTGCGGACCCGAGGCCACGCGTACTCACCCTGGAGGCGGCTGCAGTTGGCAACCGAAGGAAAGGGAAGCGGCCTGCAGCGGCCTGGGAGACCGCCCGCTGCCCGCCCCGGTCCGCCTCAGAGGCGGCTACGGGGCGCGGGCCCCGCCTCCCGCCCGCCTGACTGGTCTGCCCAGCTCCCCCTCCGGTCTGAGCTGCGCGGTGGGACGACGCTGCCCCGGCGCTGGGTGGCGCCGGAGCACTTCTTGGTACTTGGCATCATCGGGTGATCAGAAAGCATTGTGCCAGTGCAGTAGGTGCTGGGCACGCCCCAAATTCCATCTCCATAAAGGCTCACAAAGCCCTAAGAGGAGATTGGAAATTTACCACTGTACAGGGTAGGGAGCTGATGCTTTAGAGGGTAGTAAAAATGCCTTACATCACTCCCGGTTTCTGCTTTCTCAAGTACCTAACCTACCGAACAGCCCGTCCTTTCCAATGTTACAGTACTATTGGGAGTATCAAATGAATGAATATTGAAAACCTCTAATTTATTTTAAAATATTACAGAAAGCCAAGACAGAATTGTGTTTCAGAATTAGAGTGAAAGCGTGGTGGGCTCTGCTTAGGCAGGCAGAAAAAAAATCAGGCTGACTTCTCCCTCCCAGAGCTCGCTCCTGCAAGTACGCGCTCCAAGAAGCCTCTACCTCACCCCAAAAGGAACCAACCATGGGAAAAGCCAGGGCTGAGGCCATTGAATGGGAGGTCTGCGGCCACACTGAGGCCACACGTCTATGAGGGCACTGTGATCCGGGATGGAAACAAGGAAATGGGAGCCTGAGCCTCCTGAGTGGAACCGAGACTGAAGAGCTCTGAAGAGGTCCCAAGTCCCCCGAGCTGTGAGTTATGGCGTGTGTCAGAAACAGTGGAAACCCTTCTGGAGAACGTGCTCTCAATGTAATCCCGTAGGGTTCAAGCCAATACAGGGGCACAATTTTTAAAAAAATCACCGAGTACAGGAGGCCACACAGGACTGACAGCAGAATTAATGCCCAACAGATTTAGACCCCCAAGGACACATTTTTAAAACAGACTTTTGGACTGGGGATTTAGCTCAGTGGCACCGCACCTGCCTCACAAACACAAGGTCCTGAGTTCAATCCCCGGTACCAAAAAAAAAAAAAAAAGACTTAACAAATCGAATTTAACATAGTTTATTTGAGCAAAGAAATCTTCATGAATCAGGCAGCACTTAAGGAGTACAGAGGAACAAGAGGCAGAAACTGCTTCAGGAAGTCCAGGCTGGGACCTGGAACAGCTTCACTTCCATTGTACTCCAGTTGTCCAAGAGGTCACAGGCAGCCCACATTCAGAGGAATGGGAAACATGCCCCCATTTCTCAGGGGAGAAATGTCCAGGTTGAGGCTATTTTTAATCTACCACACCACAGATATTTATTTCCCATTTTCTTCATAATATACTTTATAGCAATCTTTTCCCCATCTAACACCATACATAAAGGAGTCCCCCTGTGGGTCAAACTGTGCTTCTTCTATCCATGTGCTGAAGCCATAACCCCCAGTATCTCAGAATATGACTGTATTTGTACACCAGGGTCATAAATGTGGGTCCTATTCCAATATGGAAAACAGGATGACCATGTAAGAACACAGCAAGAGAGTAGCTGCCTGTAAGACAACGAGCAAAGCCTTAGCAAAACCAAGCCTGTTGGGGCCTGGGATTTAGCTCAGTGGTTTTGCCACCTACAGCTCAAGCACAAGGACCCGAGTTCAATCTCCGGTACAAAAAAAAAAAAAAAAAACAAGCCTGTTGACACCTTCAGCTTGAACTCCCAGCCTCCAGAATTGTAAGAAATAAATTTTGTCATTTGAGCCACATAATGGTTGGTGTTTTGTTTTGAGAACTGTAGCTGATACAGTCTGCTTTATTCTAAAAGTGTGTCATCTTTCCTTGTTTTTCATTACACCAACATTTGTGAAGAGTACAAGTCAATTATTTCATAGAATGTTCAATTTGGATTTGCCTGATTGTTTCCCATAATTAAATTCTAGTTGTGCTTTTTTGGCAGACTATGATAAAGGTGATATAACTTCAGAGCATCACTGCATGTGTGTTTTAGTTACTTTTCTCACTGCTAAGACATAATACCCAACACTCACAACTTCAAGGAAGACAGGTTTATTTTGACTCAGGTTTTCAGTCCATGGTCAACTGGCTCCAGGGCAGAAATGGCATGATGGAAGAGAAGGGCCTGGCAAAGGAAAATTGCTCACATCATGGCAGCCAGGAAGCAAAGAAAGAAAGAAGAAACTGGGGAGAGAAGAGGGAGACCTCCTGCTTAGAGCTCAATCACCTCATATACCCTCCTAGGTCATGCCCCCAGTGACCAGCCATACCACCCCTCATAATCTAATTATCTTCCAAATACACGAGGACTTGGGGGTTGTTATGGCTTGTATCTAAATGTCTCCTCAAAGCCTCATGTGGTCATAGATGGGGCTTTCCAGAGGTGGCTGGACCTAGAGTGTGTGATGCTGGGACTAAGGATGTGATGCTGAATTGACTCATGGTGCAATCCTAGGATTAAGGGTGCCCCACCCTGGGTGTTTGTGCTACCCTATGGTAGCCTGGCAGTAGCTTGGACAGAATATAAGGGACAGAAAGAGGGCTGCTGTTATTATTTGCTGCTTTTTTGCTACTTTGCTGATTTGCTACCTTCTGCTCACCATGAACTGTTTCTCTTCTGTGGTGCTCTTCTGCCATGCCACCCTGCCTTGGAGCCAGCCAACTATGAGCTGAAACTTCTGCAAATTGTGAGCTACAACGAACCTTTCTTCTTTTAACTTTGGGTGGCAAGTATTTTGTCTGAGCAACACGAAAAGTAACCAGGACAGGGGCCATCTAGATCTAACATTCTGCCCCTGGCCCTCAGAAGATTCACATGCATCTCCTTATACAAAATCCAGTTAGTCTATTTCTAAGAGTCACCAAAGTTTTAACAGTTCCAGCATTGCTGAAAGGTCCAAGTTCAAAGTCTCCTCTGAGGCCCAAGGCAAACTCTTAACTGCAAGCTCCTATAAAAATCAAAAAGAAAGTTAAACACTGCTGACATACAATGGCATGAGGTAAACATTCCTGTTTTAAAAGAGAGAAATAGGGAGATAGAAAGGAATGGGACCAAAGCAGGATAGAAACTCAGCAAGGCAAACATTAAATCCTATACCTCTATGTTCAGAAATTGGCCCATTGTTGTAGAGAGATGTGAACTCCAAATGGCTTAGGCAGTCCTGTCCCTATGCATTGCCAGTTTCAGCCCTCACAATCTCTCTCTTGGAGTGGTTTTGCTCACTGCCTGTGACTTTCTTCAGTCAGTTCACATTCCTGACTTCTCCAACTAGCTGGCATTTCTACTGCACTTTTGGATTCAGTCACAACTTCATGCACTGCCCTCTCAGGAGCACACTGCTTCACCTCCCAAGCCTTCTTCTGAAACCCAGATAGAAGCCTCCATGATCCAGTATTTTTGTACTCTGCATGTCTGTAAAACCAGCACCATGTGGATGACACCAGTCTGTCACCAGCTCAAGATGGCCACACCCATTGCATCATTGCTACAGAGACCTCTGAGTGCCTGGATGGGTGAGCACTGCAAACTGAATCCTGGGCAATTTGTTCCTTAGGTGATCCTTCTGGAGCAAGGTGCCCTGGGATTCTCTTCTCAATTGAAAGCTTTACAGCATTGCATCCTCAAGCCATCACTGGGTTTCTAAAGTGTGCTCAAGTCATCTTTCCTATTGTCCTAACACAAAGTACTTGGCTTCTTTTTAATGGTAATCTTTTCCAGCAACCAACCTGTACTGGGCCAAGGCTTTACAGGTGCTGACTTTATAGTTCCTTTCTGGCCACCAGAAAAAATTTTCAAATTATCCCATTCTCCTTTTTGATTCTGCTTCTGACAATAGGTATAGCTAAAAGCTGCCAGCAATATCCATGCCACAGCCTCAGCACTGGGCTGCCTTGACATTTCCTCTGCCAGATTAATTAGTCTACCATCTTTAATCTCATTCTCCTGCTAAGTCCCAGGACATTAATAAAATGTAGATCAATGTTCTACCCAAGAATAATATACGTGGTGTTGAGGAAGAGGAGGAGGAGGACTTAGAGATACAGAAAATATCTTTAAAGACCCCAATTGAACTCATAGAGATGAAAATTAAGATGCATAATGTTATAGTTTAGATCTAGATTGGCCCCCAAAGCTTCATGTGTTTGGAAGGCAATTGGATTATGGAGGTGGTATAGCTGGCTTGCTGGAGGGATCTGGTCAGAGGAGCTGGACCACTGAGAGCATGGCCTAAGAGGGTTTATCTTCCTCCCCAGCTCTTTTCCAACTCCACACACACAAAGCAAGCCTAAAGAAGGCTGGTAGCTCCAGTGGTAAACAATGGGCTGGTAGTGGTAGCTCTAGGAAAAGCTCATGGTGATTGATTATAGGCTGCAAACACAATGTGAGGTTTTATTCTGATAGTAACTCCTTTCCTCTGCATAGCAGGATAACTTTTGAAAGGAAATCTACTGCAATGCTTTCCACATTTAGAAATGGTATAATCAGGAGCGATTTTGAGAAGAGGTTTAGTGTTTAAGACTAAAGAGCTACTCCAGAGAATTGGAAGTTACAGAACAACCACAATTCAGGGTCTTTGGATCATCCTACTGCAATGATTGGGTGGTAGGTGATCTTAGGAGACAGTCACAGAGAGGCTGAAGACGAGTCATGGACTCACTGAGAAGATGAAGCAGAGGTGAGTTCAGACTGTGAGAGACACAGTGTCCCACCCTCTGGGGTAAGAAGCCAGGCCAATCAAATGTAATTTTCTGAGGGAACTGGGTCTTAAACTGCTGGGATTGAGTCCAAGGGACTCCTTGACTCTGCTCACTGCCTCCTTCAAGTAGAACATAGTGGTCTGTTTTCATTCTCCACCCACCAGCATGATCAGTGATATGCCTCTGCTTGGACATTTGCCATGTCTGGGAGAGTATGGACAGAGAGCCCTTTGGAGATAGTAGGGTACCCTCAAGCCATAGGCAACAAAGCTGCTCGGGGCTTGAGGTGCATAGAAGGGCACAGACAAACACTAAAAGCCTCTGGAGTGAATACATATTTGAGGTAGACAACATAAAGCAGGAAAAGCAAGGCAAGAATCAGCATTCATGCAACAAAATCTGGTGCATACATACAGTAGGCTGAGTCAATATCCCTCCTCATATCTGTTGGATTCCAGTCCTACAGGTCCTAGAAAGAAACTACCCAGCAAAACATCCCAGTGTATATAGATTTTTTTAAACTCATTTCTTGTTTCCTTTGTTTGATTTTGGGCTATGTTTGTTTGTTTGGATCCTTTTTTTCTTTTCTTTTCTTTTTTTATTCTATTTTTTTTCTTTTTCTTATTTTTTTCTATTACTTTTACCTACTTCTATTTACTTTTTAAAAATTCTTTAATTGGACTTTTCATCTCACCTCTCTTCTTCATTTTCTTTTCTTTTGCTCTTTTCTAAAATTTGCGTCTTCCATTTTCCATTTCCCAACCCCCTAAGCTTTCATTATTATTACTATTAACCTTTATTAATTTTAAAATTTTTAGCTTACTCTTATTATTGCTGGTTTCTAGTAGGAAGGGCAGTATATTTGTTCCTGTCAATGGGACTTTGCTGTATGTCAGTATCTCATTTTTCATTTGTGTCTATATTATTACTGCTGCTTTCTTTTCTATTCTTAAGGGTGATATAATTCTTGCTTTTAATTGGCTTTTACTGTTTGCCAATAGCTAGTATGTCTTTCTTTCATCAACATTACTGTAGAACATTTTCTCTTCTCTGAATGGTGCCAGAAATCAAGGTTTCAAAAGAATGCTGGACACTAAAAAAGAATCCTCAAATAAAAATGGAAGCAATAGCCACCAGAACAAGTGAAAATTCTTAATATAGAAGCACAAGAAGTATGAAAAACAAGGCACTATGACACCTCCAAGTGTCCATAATTTGTTACTAACTGAATGCAAAGATATCTAAGGGGATGAAATGCCAGATAAATAATTAGAGACTGGTTTAGAAAATAATTAATGACTTCAAAGAGGATATAAATAAACAGATGAATGAATTAAGGAAGGTAATGCAGAATATAAAGAAGCTATTCAACATAGAAAGATTCTGAAGATGAACCAAACAGAAATTCTGTAAATAAAAAGCACAATAAGTCCCATAAAAAAAAACTCATTGGAAAGCCATACCAATAGACAATAACATGCAGATGAGAAAATTTCAAAAGATAAGGTTGAGGAATCAGTACATGAAGACACTAATAAAGAAAAAAAAAGAAAGTATGAACAAAACATCTAAGTACATTGGGAAATAGATAAAAGACAAAATTTATGAATTTTTGGTGTATAAGAGAGTGCCAAGGCACAGACTAGTCACATAAGAAAATCAAAACTTCCCAAAACTTCTCAAATCTCAAAAAAAGATATAGATATCCAAGTACAGGAGGCATTTAGAACTCCAACAGGTATAACCAGAAAAGAACCTCATATATAGTATGGCAAAAGTACAAACCAAGAAAATAATATTGAAAGCCGAATGGGAAAAATGCCAAGTCATGTACAGACAAAAACTCAATAACTTCAGACTTCTCTGTAGAAACCCTGAAGACCAGGAAAACATGGAATGATGTATTTCAAGCCCTGAGGGAAAATAACTGCCTAGATTATATATCCAGCAAAGCTATCCTTCAAAACTGAGGAAGAGAGAGAGAAGCTGAGCCAGTCCCAGCACCCGGAAGGAAGCTCCCCCACTGCCATTCCATGCTCCTAGTGCAGAGAAGGGCAGAGAAGCTGAGCCAGTCCCAGCACCTGGAAGGAAGCTCCCCCTCTGCCATTCCATGCTCCTAGGGAAAAGAAGGGCAGAGAAAGTGAGGCAGTCCCGGCACCTAGAAGGAAGCTCCCCTGCCGCTATTCCACACTCCTAGGGCAGAGAAGGTGAGCCAGTCCCAGTACCCGGAAGGAAGCTTGCCCACTGCCATTCCATGCTCCTAGGGCAGAGAAGGTGAGCTGGGCGGGTTCCAGAAGCACCCCGCCAACCCGTGGAAATGAGAAGACATGTAAACAAGCCTCAAAAACAGACTTCCAGATCACCTACAGCAACCCCAAAGGGAAACAAGATGGAACAATCTGATACTCAACCACCTGGTCTCTCTGAACTGGCAACTAAAGAGGATCTGGGAAAAATGAAATCAGAAATAATTACTCAGATAACAACAAAGATTTTGCTCATAGTGCAAGACATGATTAATAAATCTAGAGAGGACACAGATAAAAAAATAGAGGAGCTGAGAAACATGATGGAATCCCAACATAGGAAACAAGTGGAATCCATAAAACAGATGCAAATAGATTTCCAGGAGATTAAAAACTCCATCAAAAGTCTGCGCAACAGAATGAACCAATGTGAGGATGGAATTTCAGATATAGAAGATAAGATTGCAATTAGTGACCAGGAAAAGAAAAATTGCTTTAAAATTGTAAGGGAACATGAGAAATCAATCCAGCAGCTGCTAGACGATGCAAAGAAAAATAACATAAGACTAATTGGAGTCAATGAAGAAAGAGAAGGGAGTGCAGATGACATAAAAAAACTGTTCACAGAAGTAATAGCAGAAAACTTCCCAAGCAGGGGAAAAGAACTTGACATACAGATAAGTGAGGCATATAGGACTCCAGCTAGCCTTGATCAAAAAACATCTACCTATAGGCATATAATAGTTAGGATTCCAGAAATCCAACAAAAGAACAAAATTCTACAAGCAATTAGAGAAAAGAAACAAATCACATACAAAGGAAAGCCCATCAGAATCACAGAAGATTTCTCAATGCAAACTCTCAAGGCAAGAAGAGCTTGGAGTGGCGTATTTCAAGCCCTAAGGGAAAACAGCCTCCAACCCAGATTGATGTACCCTGCAAAACTATCTTTCAAAATTCATGAAGAAATAAGATACTTTCATGATAAAGAGCACCTCAGGAACTTCATGAATACCAAACCGGCACTCCAAAAGATTTTAGACAGTATCCTAGGAAAAGACAATGAGGATCACAACCTCAGGAAGCCCAGCACAATGAATCCATTGGGTGTGACAAATTAAATGCAAAGGGGGAGAATCCAACAAAAAGAAAAAGTCATGACAAGGCTTTTCAAACTTTTAACTTCATCTCCCTAATGAGTATATAATTCAATCTTGTTATTGTACTGATTAGTATTTTTCTGATTCTAGAGTTGCACACCTTTTCTTGTGCTGTACTGGTTATTTATCATCTTCTTGTGTATACTTTTTAATTGGGTTGTCTATTAATGAGCTGTAAGAGTTCTTTATATATTCTGGTCATAGGTTATATGCATTGTAAATATGGTCTGTTTAAGGACTACTTTTCATTTTAATGATGTCATTTAAAGTTCTAAATTTTGATGGAATCTCATTTATCAATTTTTTTCTTTTATATATCATGTTTTTTGTATCCTAGGAAGTTCTTGCCTACCCTAAATTCATAAAAATTTTCCCTTATAATTTCTTCTTAAAGTTTTATATTTTTAGGCTTTCATATTTAGGTTCATAGATCCCTTCAAGCTATTTTTATGTATGGAAATAAGGGGTTGAGGTTAATTTTTTATATACAGATACCAGGTGTTCTAGTGCCATTTGCTGAAAACACTTTCTCTTCCTCAGCTCTTGAATTGAGTTTATATTCTATAAAATGCCTAATGTTAAATAATCTTTCAAAACTCAGTGGACCATACATGTGTGGTTCTATTTCTAGATTCTCTGCTTTATTCCAATGATCTATATGTCTTTCCTTACACCAACACTGCCTTGATTACTGTAGCTTTAGAAGAAATCTTAAAATTAGGTACTAAACATCTTCCAACACTGTTTTTTTTTTTCAACTTTTCTAGGTCCTTTGTTCTCCTACATAACTTTTAAATTTCAATATCCAATTTTTCATTTATAGCAAGTATACATAGACCTGAATTTTTATATATACCTTGTGTTTTCTAATCCTGCTAAATTCAAGTACAAGTTCTAGGGGCTCCTAGGGATTTCTTAGTATTTTCTCTGTAGATGATCATTTCTTCTACATATAAAGATTTTGCTTCTACCTTGCCAATCCTATCCTAATTGTGTCATTTTATTGCCAGACTATTTTGGTTGGGCCTAGGTTTCAAAGTTTAATGGAGAGATAAAGAGTAAGCAAATCTGCCCTTGTTCCCCACCTTAAGGAGAAAACATTGTATCTTCTCCATTCATATAAGGCATTCTCACTGGAAGTATGGAGTACATGTCTTTTATCTGTTGAGAAGGTTCTGTTCTACTTCTAGTCTCCTGATAGCTTTTACCATGAACAGCTGTGGAATTTAGTCCAATAGTTTTTCTCCAACTAGTGACAGGATCATATGGCTTTTTCCTTTCCTCTGTTAAAATGATGACTTTTGGGGGTGGATCTTCCAAAGCTGAACCAACACTGCCATTTCTATAACAAAACCACTTTCTACATACTGCCATATCTGACTTCTAATAGGTTGTTTTGTTAAACAAATTTCTCTCTATGTTCATACTTTTTTCTTCTATTATCTTTATCCAGTTTTAGAATTAGCACAATGTTGATTCCTAAAATGAGGGGAGAAGTGTTCCTTTTTTTTCTGCTTTAAATGTTTCATATAATTTATCAGTTAAAATGTATATGAGCTTGTTGTCATATAGGCAGGTTTTCTAGCTAGGAATATACTTTCTTTAATAGGTTCTATTCAAATTTTATATTTCCTCCACAGTTAGTTTCACTAATTTGTCTTCCAAGGTACTTCTTAGAAGTTGTCAAATTTATTTCAAAAGAGATTTTTGAAATATGCTTTCTATTTCCTTTTAAATTCTGTAAAATCTGTGGTAATGTCTCCTAGGTCTTGATGTTTCAATTTTAAAAATGTGTAATTGATATTGTGTAATAGGAAGTAATGGTCTAGGGGGGCAGGGGAAGTGGGAGGGGGAGGGGAAAGGGAAAAAATATGAGAAAGGGAAAAAAATGGAAATGGGATCTTTGCAAGTGGGGAGGGGTGGAGGAGGTGAGGGGAGGGCAGGAGAAGGGGGGAAAAATAAGAACCAAGATACTCATGTAATGGTACAAGATCCCAGTGATGTATGTAAATGTATTTTATACCTAAAATGTACCAATAAACTTAATGGTGGAAAAAAAACCTGAGGAAGAAATAAAAAGCCTCTAAGATAAGCATACACTAAAGAAAATCATTGCCACTAATCAACACTGCAGAAGATTTTTAAAGAATTACAACATACTAGTCATAAACCATTGGATGTTAAATTTTTTAAATGCTACTTATAAGAAGTTAGTAAGAAAGATCAATAAATCAATAACAAAATGGACAAAACATATGAAGGGATAATCACACATAAGTAAATGTAAAAACATCTTTATTTTTGACAATATGCTCATTTTCATTAACTAAAATTAACTCGAATCCCAGTTAAAACTACATTGAGAGAAGTATTGGCACAGATTTTTTAAAATTGTATTGACATGAGTGTTGGACAATAGATAATCTTTTTGTAGCTAGTAAGAGTGTGAATTGCCTTCCCTTAAGAACAGTTTCTCAATATATCATACTTTTTAACAATACACGTTGCCTCTGACCCAACAGTTCTTCCATAGATATTTATTCTACAGATGTTCAAGCATATGTGCTTACAAGGATACTCAGTAAAACACCAATTTGTTATACCAAAATGGGCTCCTAATTGCCATCAATAGGACCCAGTTAAATAAATTATGACTCATCTACATAATGGAACTATGCCATTTAAAAAAGAAGAAAGCAACAATATAGGTATGGATATAGCCATTGATATGGAAGGATCTCTGCTATGATTTGGATATGGTTTGACCATATTTCCTGAGGGTTCATGCATTGGAAGCTTAATTCAGAGTGGCAATGTTGGAAAGTAGTAAAATATGTAAGAGGTGGAGCTTAGTGCAATGTAATTAGTTCATTGGGAGTACTTCCGTGGAAAAGATTAATGTAGTTCTTGTGGGTTTCCTGTCAGTTGCCATGAGAGGTGGTTGTTATAAAAATCAATACTGGACCCTCCCTGTTTCTCATTCTGGTCTCATCACATGATCTCTCCCACTTGCATATGCTCCCATCATGATACCATTCACCATCAGGTGATTCAGGCAAGAGAGCCCTCACTAGAGCATGAACCATGGGGGTCACCCAATCTTCGATTTCAGTCTCTAAATCTGAGAGGTAAATAAACCTCTTTTTTTAATAGAAAAGCACCTCAGTGTTGGGTATTTGTTATAGCAATAGAAAGTGGACCAACATAATCTGTAAGATGTATTACACATGGTACTACCATTTGTGTGGAAAAAATAACATACATACAAGTACATTTATAAGCATATGACTCATAAATGCATAAAATATCTCTTAAAAGATAGTAACTAGTAAGAGTAGTGATTTCTGGACTGAATAGCTTTGAGACCAGAGTGAAAAGGAGACTATTGCCATATAACTTTTAGTTTCTTTTAAATCATATATGTATGTTTATGACTTAAAATAGTATATTAAGATTGGAAATTCTTAGTGATACAGTGAGAAAACCATACTCTTAAGTGAAAGAAATCAGACACACATGTTTAAATACTGCATTGTTTCTCTGGTGTGAGAAACCAAAAGTGGGAAATAAGGACTAAAATGTGTAATAGATATTGGGAAATGGGGAGAAAATGTTCAAATGGGAAGAAGAACAAGGGAGGAGGAAGGGGGAAAGAAAGGAAGGGACAAGAAAAAAGTGAAAATAGGAAAATAGGAAAAAATGGAAACAAAGTTTTGTATATAGGGAGGGGAGCAGGGCATAGGGGAGGGACAATGGGAAAAAAAGAAGAGGCAGGATATATCATGTACAAGTACAAACTCCCTATTATTAGTGTTATCACGTATATCTAAAATGTATCAATAAATATTTTGCTTCCAAAAAAGCATATCAATAAAAAATAAATTCAATACATAAATAAATACATAAAAAATTTCCATCACTAAGTGAAATAATTGTTAAAGAAAAAAGTAACAAAATATGAAGCAAAGTATAATGTTATATGGTTTGAGCAAATTATGCAGCATAAGAAAGGTTAATCCTGACCTGGATGCTTGTTTCATTTTTCTTTATATAGCCCAGCTTCAGAGGTATTGGGTTAGTTTCTCATCTTCTGAGCCAAATGTCCCATATTCTATAGCAAATAATATTTGCATAAGCACAAAATATAAGCCTTAAATTAATTCATTGATTTCAAGTGTCAGGATCAAATAGATAAAATACATAAAATTGAATATACTTACAGAACCAAATGCAAATGCTATTCACCCTAACATAAAAATAGAAAAAAAAGATTAGTTGGGAGGTGAATAGAGAGATTGGGGTAGAGGGAGCAGGCAGGAGAGGGAGAGTGGTGTGGGTGTGCTGCTTTCTTCTACTGCCTTGAAGGAATCAAAGGTTACTGCCTGCTCCCATTTACATCTCCTCTAAAACTCATGTTGCAGCTTAGTCCCCAAGGCAGCAGGTCCCTCATGCAGCATTGATTCCAAGTGCTGATGAGAGAGGAGGCCAGGTGGAAAATATTTGAGAGCAAAGCCCTCATGAATAAATTAATGCCTTTTCCAGCAAATTCTCGTTGTCACAGGCCTGACAAATTCTCCTGGGCCTGAATTAGTTATTGAAAGAGCACGCAATTTTAACTGTCCCTCATGTTTTACTTCTTTCCCATGTGCTTCTTTCTTTACTTGATTCTTCTGTTTTCCCATGTGCTTCTTTCTTTACTTGATTCTTTTCTGAAGGAGCTTGAGGCCCTCACTGCATATGGCCAACTGCTCTTGGACTTCCCAGTCTCCAGAATCATGAGCCACAATAAACCTCTTTCCTTTATACCTAGCTTCAGGTGTTCTGTTCTAGTAAGTTATAATTATACTGTTAACCACCAAAAGAATTAAAAACAAAGTTTTGACACAAGAAACATTTTATATTTAATGTTATTCTGTATTTTTAAAGTTGTTTAAGCTAAATATATATAATTATTTAAAAACAAAAATTTCTTGTTCAATTTTATCATTTTAGTTTTAAGACATATGAATAAAATATAATATATCCATTTTTACAGTTTTATGGTCTGAACATTTGTGCTGAGCTACTTCACAGACTTTCTCTGCATGGTGTTATTTTCCAAAGAAATGCTAACCCACATCCAAAAATAATAAAGGCAATGTAAATCTTCACTGCAGTGTCATGAAAACATCAAAGGGGGATTCCATTCATAATATATAACAAAACCTCTTAAAATCTTCTTTCTGTGACCCTTACTCACTATCTCATACCATATGATAGCTGCTCCCAAATCTCTCTCTTCTCCTTAAACTTTTACAGAACACATCCTTCACTGTCTCTACTCTTCTGCTCTCTACTTCTCTCCCTCTTCTTTTTGGCTATATTCTCTTCTAAAGTCTCTGTCCCTTCACATATGAATCAAACCTTTCCTGTTACCCATTTCAGCTCCTTACCACAAGGATCCTTTCTCTTATTCTGGGAAACTAGCCTCATTACAATAGTACTTCTAAAGGAAAAACAAATTTGAATTGCAAGAAAACCTACAACAAATATTTAAGACATAACTTGCTGGAATCTAATTACAAAACTATGCTTCCTACTCTAAGCATCTTAAAGATAGGGACTGGTCTTATTTATCTTTACATTCTCTGAATTAAATTCTTTGCATAGAGTAATGCTTCACACATGAAATGTACCCTGAAATTGTAATTTGAATACAGCTTTTATGGCAGTGCGTGTGGGGAGAAGAGGAAGGAAAGGAAAGTTGACTGCTATGGAGCAGGCACTATGCCTGTGTGGTGATTATATATCCTCTTCTTTTGAAACACTAATTCTCAAATAGAGCAAGAAAGGTACATGTGGAGGAGTGTGTGAAAAGACCCTCTATGTAGGACTGTAGTCTCCACTGTGTATGCAAATACATACACAATAATACTTTCTCATATCTCTGACACACATAAACTCAGACACTTTTAACAAGAGAGGTGTGTCTGAAACACTGTTTGAACTTTGAATGTTGGGTGTGGGGGAGAAAGGTTAAGAATCACTGATAGAAACCGTGTGTGTGTGTGTGTGTGTGTGTGTGTGTGTGTGTGCATGTGTGTGTATTTGTGTGTTATATATATATATATGTGTATATTTAGAATGCATACACATTCAAAAATGCCCACAAGGTGAACATTCCGGGCCACCATACCACCGTCCTCAGTGCCAACGAGCAGAACCTCCCTCAGTGAAGAGAAGGTGAAACTTCCAGGCCAAAGAACCACCGCCCCCAACACCAAGAAGATGAGCCCTGCAGGCGCCAGCAGCACACAGCCAAGTGCCTCCCCTCACCCACCGCCGTTGAAATGAGAAGACACTTAAACAAGTCTCAAAACCAGACTCCCAGATCACCTAAAGCAACCCCAAAGGGAAACAAGATGGAAAAATATGATACTCACCATCTGGACTCCCTGAACTGGCAACCAAAGGGGATTTGGAAAAAATGAAATCAGAAATAATTTCTCAGATAACAGCAGAGATTGGGCCCATAGTGCAAGACACACTTAATAAATCTAGAGCAGACACAGATAAAAAAAATAGAGGAGCTGAGGAAAATGGTGGAATTCCAACATAGGAAACAAATGGAATCCATAAAACAGATGCAAATAGATTTCCAGGAGATTAAAAACTCCATTGAAAATTTACACAGCAGAATGAGCCAATGTGAGGACAGAATTTCAGATAGAGAAGATAAGATTGCAATTAGTGACCAGGAAGAGAAAATTTTCTTTAAAATAGTAAGGGACCACAAGAAATCAATCCAGCAGCTGCTAGATGATACAAAGAAGAAAAACATAAGACTGATTGGAATCAATGAAGAAATAGGAGAGAGTGCAGATGACATAAAAAACTTTTCACAGAAGTAATGGCAGAAAACTTCCCAGGCAAGGGGAAAGAACTTGACATACAGATAAGTGAGGCATATAGGAAGCCAACTAGTCTTGATCAAAAAAAATCTACACATAGGCATATAATAGTTAAGATTCCAAAAACCCAACAGAAGAACAAAATTCTACAAGCAGTTAGAGAAAAGGAAAAAATCACATGCAAAGGAAAGCCCATTAGAATCACAGCAGACTGCTCAATGCAAACCCTCAAGGCAAGGACAGCTTGAAATGACATATTTCAAGCCCTAAAGGAAAACAGCCTCCAACCCAGATTAATGTACCCTGCAAAACTATCTTTCAAAATTGATGGAGAAATAAGATATTTTGATGACAAATAGCACCTTAGGAACTTCATGAATACCAAACCAGCACTCAAAAAAAATTTAGACACTATCCTAGGAAAAGACAATGAGGATCACAACCCCAGGAAGCAAAGCAGAATAAATCCATCAGGTGTGACAAATTAAATGCAAAGGGGGAGAATCCAACAAAAAGAAAAAGTCATGACAATGATAAGTCAATACATATCAGTGATAACCATCAATGTTAAAGGTCTCGATTCATCAATCAAAAGAAATAGAGAGCCAGAATGTGTCAAGAAGCAAGACCCAACAATATGCTGCATACAAGAAACACACTTAATTAAAAAAGAAACACATAGACTGAAAGTTAAAGGGCAGAAAACAATACTCCATGTGACAGGAACTCAAAAAAAGGCAGGAGTAGCTATCCTCTTTGCAGATCAAGTGGATTTCAAAGCAACACTGATTAAGAGAGACAAAGAAGGACAGTACTTCCTTGTAAAGGGAACAATCCAACAGAAAGAGATGACAATCATAAACATATATGCTCCAAACTCTACGGCACCCAACTGTATACAACAAATACTAACAGACATGAAAAGTCATATATGCACTAATACAATAGTGGTGGGGGACCTCAATACCCCACTGTTACAAACAGATACATCAACTAGACAAAAAATAAGTAATGAAATACTGGAACTCAATCAAACTCTTGAACAAATGAACTTAACAGATGTTTACTGAGTGTTCCACCCCACAAAATCAGAATACACATTCTTTTCAGCTGCACACAGGCTGTTCTCCAAAATAGACCAAATAATCACTCATAGAACATGTTTAAGTAAGTGCAAAGGAATTGAAGTTATCCCCTGTATATTATCAGACCATAGTGCGATGAAATTGGAGATCAATAACAAAAGAAACTGCAAGAATTTCATAAACACAGGGAAATTGAACAACACACTTCTGAATAACCAATGGGTCCAGAGGAAATTAAAGAAAATCAGACAGGTCCTACAATTAGATGACAGTGACAATACAACATATCAGAATCTATGGCACACAATGACAGCACTCCTACAAGGGAAATTCATAGTGGTGAATACTCATATTAGGAAAACAGAGGGAGCCCAATTAAACAGCCTCATGCTGAACCTCAAGCTTCTAGAAAAAAAAGAGCTCATACAAGGGAAGAAATTCTAAAGATCAGAGCAGAAATCAATTCAATGGAGACTAAGAAAACAATTCAAAAAATCAATGAAGCCAAGAGTTGGTTCTTTGAAAGAATAAATAAAATTGACAAACCCTTAGCCAAACTTCTCAGGAAAAGGAAAGAAAAGGTCCAAATCCATGAAATTAGGAATGAAAAGGATGAAACTACAACAGACCCAGCAGAAATTCAGAGGAGCATTGATACCTACTTCGAGAACCTATATACCAATAAGATGGAAAACACAGAAGAAATGGACAGATTCGTAGATATGTATGAATTAGCAACATTGAATGAAGAAGACCTAAAAATTCTAAACAAGCCAGTATCAATCAATGAAATTAAAAACATAATTAAAAACTTATCAACTAAGAAAAGCCTGGGTCCTCATGGCTTCATTGCTGAATTCTACAAGACATTTAGGAGGAATTACTGCCACTACTGATTAAACTCTTCAATAAAATTGAAGGAAAAAATACTCCTCAATTCATTCCTGGAAGCAAGCATCACCTTGATCTCCAAAGCAAAGAAAGACCTAACTGAAAAAGAGAACTATAAGCCAATCTCACTAATGAACATAGATGCAAAAATCCTTAATAAGATACTGGCAAATAGAATGCAGAAGATCATCAAGAAGATCATACACCCTGACCAAGAGGGATTCCTTCCAGGGATGCAGGGAGGGTTCAACATACTCAAAACAATCAATGTAATACACTATACCAACAGAGCCAAGGACAAAAACCATATGATCATCTCAATAGATGCAGAAAAAACATTTGACAAAATCCAACATGCATTTATGATTTAAAAAACCCTACAAAAAATTGGAAAAGACAGTCTCTACCTCAATCTGATAAAAAGCTATCTATGAAAAACCAACAGCCAATATCGTACTAAATGGTCAAAACCGAAATCCTTCACACTCAAATCAGGAACAAGACAAGGGTGTCCACTATCACCACTCTTGTTCAATATAGTGCTGGAAACATTAGCCACAGCAATTAGACAAGAGAAAGAAATAAAAGGAATAAAGATAGGAAATGAAGAAGCCAAATTATCATTATTTGCAGATGACATGATTCTCTATTTAGAAGACCCCAAGAATGCCACCAAAAGTCTTCTAGACTTAATAACCAAATTCAGTCAAGTAGCTGGACATAAGGTCAACACAAAAAATCAATAGCTTTCCTCTACACACATGACAGACTCACTGAGAGAGAAATAGGGCAAACAATTCCTTTCACAATAACATCCAAAAAACTGAAATACCTAGGAATCATCCTAACAAAAGAAATCAAAGACCTCTTCTCTGAAAACTATAGCACTCTGAAAAGAGATTGAAGATGATATCAGAAAATAGAAAGACATCCCTTGCTCCTGGGTACGAAGAATCAACATAGTGAAAATGGCCATACTTCCAAAACGATGATATAGATTCAATGCAGTCCCAATTGAAATTCCAGCTTGTACTTCATGAACCTTGAGAAAACAATCCAAAAATTCATTTGGAACAAGAAGAGATCCAGAATAGCAAAAGTATTCTAGGTAACAGAGACATGGCAGGGGGTATCACAACCCCCAACTTGAAACTATACTACAAAGCTACTGTGATAAAAAAAAAAAAAAAGCATGGTACTGGCAAAGAAACAGACCTGAGGACCAGTGGAACAGATTAGAAGATGCAGAAACAACTCCAGACATACTCAGCCATCTTATCTTCGATAAAGGAGCCAAACACCCTCACTGGAGGAAAGATAGCCTCTTTAATAAATGGTGCTGGAAAAATTGGGGTTCAACTTGCCAGAGATTAAAACTAGTCCTACAGGAGTCATGCAGAAGACGCCGAATCACCCCGCTGCAGACAGGCAGGTCTGACCATGCCCTACCGAGGTCCTGAGTCCCACAGAACACGCCAAATCAGCCCACTGCAGACAGGTAGGTCTGCCCACACCCTACCGAGGTCCCCAGCCAAGCAGAACACATGCCAAATCAGCCCGCTGCAGACAGGCAGGTCTGTGCATGCCCTACCAAGGTCCTGAGTGATGCAGAAGACACCGAATCACCCTGCTGCAGACAGGCAGCCACCTGATTCCACACTACAAAGATGCAGAGGACACCAGACCACCTGACCAAGGTACTGAGTCCCACTGTTCCCGGCCCAGAGGTAGGGGCTTCTGAGCCATCGTCCCACTGCTCCTGGTCCAGAGGAAGGGGCTTCCCAGTCACCATCCCTCCTGCTGCTCCCAGCCCAGAGGAAAGGGCTTTTGGGCCACCTTCTGTCCCGCTGATCCTGGCCCAGAGGAAGGGGCTTCTGGGCCACCATCCCTCCCACTGCTCCCGGCCCAGAGGGAGGGGATTCTGAACCACGATGCCACTGCTTCTGGTCCAGAGGAAGGGGTTTCCCGGCCACCATCCCTCTGGCTGCTCCCAGCCCACAGGAAAGGGCTTTTGGGTCACCATCCCTACTGCTGCTCCTGGCCCCTGTCCCACCTCACCCAGCTCAGAGGAGGTAATCTGTGTAGGCGCTAACAGCCCCCCGCCCTAGTTGAAATGAGAAAACATGTAAATAAGTCTCAAAATCAGACTTTTAGATCACCTAGAGCAACCCCATAGGGAAATGAGATGGAACACTCTGATACTCAACCACCTGGACCCACTGAACTGGCAACAAAAGGGGATCTGGAAAAAATGAAATCAGAAATAATTTCTCAGATCACAGGAGAAATTGTCCCCCTAGTGCAAGACATGATTAATAAATCTAGAGAGGAGCTGAGGCACTTGATGGAATCCCAACATAAGAAAGAAATGGAATCCATAAAACAGATGCAAATAGATTTCCAGGACATGAAAAACTCCATTGAAAGTCTACATGGCAGAATGAGCCAATGTGAGGATAGAATTTCAGATATAGAAGATAAGGTTGCAATTAGTGACCAGGAAAAGAAAAATTGCTTCAAAATTATAAGGGAACATGAGAAATCAATCCAGCAGCTGCTAGGTGATGCAAAAAAGAATAACGTAAGACTGATTGGGCTCAATGAAGAAACAGGAGAGAGTGCAGATGACATAAAAAATCTCTTCACAGAAATAATGGCAAAAAACTTCCCACGCAGGGGAAAAGAGCTTGACATACAGATAAGTGAGGCACATAGGACTCCAAATAGCCTTGATCAAAAATAATCTACACATAGGCATATAATTGTTAAGATTCCAGAAACAAAACAGAAGAACACACTTCTCCAAGCAGCCAGAGAAAAGAAACAAATCACATACAAAGGAAAGCCCATCAGAATCACAGCAGACTTCTCAACACAAACCTCAAGGCAAGAAGAGCTTGGAGTGACATATTCCAAGCCCTAAAAGAAAACAGCCTCCAACCCAGATTAATGTACCCTGCAAAACTATCTTTCAACATGGATGGAGAAATAAGATATTTTCATGACAAAGAACACTTTAGGAACTTCATGAATACCAAACCAGCACTTCAAAGAATTTACACAATATCCTAGGAACACAACCCCAGGAAGCAAAGCAGAATGAACCCATCTGGCATGACAAGAAATTAAATGGAAAGGGGGAGAACCCAACAAAAAGAAAAAGTCATGGCAATGACAAGTCAATACATTTCAGTTATAACCATCAATGTTAATGGTCTCAATTCACCAATCAAAAGAAATAGACTGGCAGAATGGGTCAAGAAGCAAAATCCAACAATATGCTGCATACAAGAAACACACTGAATTCAAAAGGAAACTCATAGACAGAAAGTTAAAGGGTGGAAAACAATACTCCCTGTGACAGGAACCCCCAAAAAAGTAGGAGTAGCTATCCTCTTGGCAGATCAAGTAGATTTCAAACCAACACTGATTAAGAGAGATGAAGAAGGACACTACATCCTTGTAAAGGGAACAATCCAAGAGGAAGAGATGACAATCATAAATATCTATGCACCAAACACTAGTGCACCCAACTATATAAAACAAATACTAACGCACATGAAAAGTCATATATGCACTAATACAATTGTAGTGGGAGACCTCAACAGCCCACTGTCACAAATAGATAGATCAACTAGACTAAAAATAAGTAATGAAATACTAGAACTCAATCGAACTCTTGAACAAATGAACTTAACAGATGTTTACAGAGTGTTCCACCCCACAAAATCAGAATACACATTCTTCTCAGCTGCACATGGGTCATTCTCAAAAATAGACCACATACTCACACATAGAACATGTTTAAGTAAGTGCAAAGGAATTGAAGTTATCCCCTGTATATTATCAGACCATAGTGCGATGAAATTGGAGATCCATAGCAAAAGAAACTCAAAAAATCTCATAAATACTTGGAAATTGAACAACACACTTCTGAATAACCAATGGATCACAGAGGAAATTAAATAAGAAATCAGACAGTTCCTTCAATTAAATGACAATGACAATACAACATATCAGAATCTATGGGACACAATGAAAGCAGTCTTACAAGAGAAATTCATAGCAGTGAAGGCACATATTAGGAAAACAGAATGAGCCCAATTAAACAACCTGATGCTGAAACTCAAGCTTCTAGAAAAAGAAGAGCAGGACAACCCCAAAGCTCATACAAGGGAAGAAATTATAAAGATCAGAGGAGAAATCAATGCAATGGAGACTAAGAGAATGATACAAAAAAATCAATGAAGCCAAGAGTTGGTTCTTCAATAGAATCAACAAAATTGACAAACCTTTAGCCAACCTTGTCAGAAAAAGGAAAGAAAAGGTCCAAATCCATGCAATTAGGAATGAAAACGGTGAAATTACAACAGACCCAGCAGAAATCCAGAGGATCATCAATACCTACTTCCAGAACCTATACGCCAATAAGATGGACAACACAGAAGAAATGGACAGATTGCTAGATACATATGAATTACTAAAGTTGAATGAAGAAGACCTACAAATTCTGAACAACCCAATATCAACCAATGAAATTGAAAATGTAATTAAAAACTTATCAACTAAGAAAAGCCCAGGCCCTGATGGCTTCACTGCTGAATTCTACAAGACATTCAGAGAGGAACTGCTGCCGCTACTGTTTAAACTCTTCAATGAAATTGAAAGGGAAGCGATACTCCCAAATTCATTCCTGGAAGCAAGCATCACCTTGATCCCCAAAGTAGAGAAAGACCCAACTGAAAAAGAGAACTATAGGCCAATCTCATCAATGAACATAGATGCAAAAATCCTTAGTAAGATACTGGCAAACAGAATGCAGAAGATCATCAAGAAGATCATACACCCTGATCAAGTGGGATTCATCCCAAGGATGCAGGGAGGGTTCAATATATGAAAATCAATTGATGTAATAGACTATATCAATAGAGCCAAGGACAAAAACCGTATGATTATCTCCATAGACACAGAAAAAGCATTTGACAAAATCCAACATGCATTTGTGATAAAAACCCTACAAAAATTGGAATAGATGGTCTCTACCTCAAACTGATAGAAGCCATCTATGAAAAACCAACAGCCAATATCATACTAAATGGTCAAAAACTGAAATCCTTCACACTCAAATCAGGAACAAGACAAGGATGTCCATTATCACCACTCTTGTTCAATATAGTTCTGGAAACATTAGCCATGGCAATTAGACAAGAGAAAGAAATAAAAGGAATAAAGATAGGTAATGAAAAAGTCAAATTGTCATTATTTGCAGATGACATGACACTCTATATAGAAGACCCCAAGAACTCCACCAAAAGTCTTCTAGACTTAATAACCAAATTCAGTCAAGTAGCTGGTTACAAGGTCAACACACAAAAATCAATAGCTTTCCTCTACACACATGACAGACTCACTGAGAGAGAAATAAGGCAAGTAATTCCTTTCACAATAGCATCCAAAAAACTGAAATACCTAGGAATCAACCTAATGAAAGAAATCAAAGACCTCTTCTCTGAAAACTATGGCACTCTGGAAAGAGAGATTGAAGATGATATCAGAAAATGGACAGACATCCCCTGCCCTAGAGTAGGAAGGATTAATATAGTGAAAATGGCCATACTTCCAAAACTGCTATATAGATTTAATGCAATTCCAATTGAGATCCCACCAGCATACTTCATAGACCTAGAGAAAACAATCTAAAAATTCAGTTGGAGCAAGAAGAGACCCAGAATAGCAAAAGCAATTCTAGGTAACAGAGACATGGCAGGGGGTATCACAATCCCCAACCTGCAACTAGACTACAAAGCTACTGTGATAAAAACAGCATGGTACTGGCAAAGAAACAGACTTGAGGACCAGTGGAACAGATTAGAAGATGCAGAAACAACATCAGACACACTCAGCCATCTCATCTTCAACAAAGGAGCCAAACACCCTCACTGGAGGAAAGATAGCCTCTTTAATAAATGGTGCTGGAAAAATTGGGCTTCAACTTGCCAAAGATTAAAACTAGACCTGTATCTCTCACCATGCACTAAACTAAAATCAAAATGGATTAAAGATCTAAATATTAAAATAGAAACTCTGAACCAGTTGGAACAGAGGTTAGGTAGAACACTTGAAGACATCAGTGTAGGAAAAGATTTTATGAACAAAACCTCAGTTGCTCGTGAACTAGCCCAAACAATCAACAGGTGGGATCTCTTCTTATTAAAAAGCTTCTGCACAGCAAGAGAAACCACCAGCAGTGTGAAGAGACAACCCACAATGTGGGAAAAAATCTTCACCTGCTCTTCCTCAGACAAAGGTCTACTATCTCAAATCTATAAAGAACTTAAAAAGATCAGACCTCCTAAATTTAAGACCCAATCCAAAAACGAGCCTCTGAAATGAACAGACATTTCTCAGACAAAGAAGTAGAAATAGCAAATAAATACATGAAAAAATGTTCAACATCACTGGTCATTCAAGAGATGCAAATGAAAACAATGCTGAGATTCCACTTCACTCCAGAAAGAATGGCTGCTAGCATGAAATCAACCAACAACAAATGCTGGCAGGGCTGTGGGAAAAGAGGAACCCTGCTCCAGTGCTGGTGGGAGTGTAGACTGGTGCAAGCACTGTGGAAATCAGTATGGAGATACCTCAAAGAACTAGGACTGGAAGTCCCATTTGACCCCGCTATTCCACTGCTGGGAATCTTCCCCAAAGAATTAAAAGAATCATACCACAGTGATATATGTGCACCCATGTTCATAGCAGCACAGTTTGTAATAGCTAAAACTTGGAAACAGCCCAAATGCCCATCAACTGGAGACTGGATAAAGAAAATGTGGTTTTTTCGTAAAATGGAGTACTACTCAGCCATAAAAAATGAGAAATTAGAGACATTTATAGCTAAGTGGATGCACATTGAGGCGATACTCTTAAGTGAAATAAATAGGACACACATGTGTAAATACCAAATAGTTTCTCTGGTGTGAGAAACTGAAAGTGTAAATAAGGACGAAATGTACAATAGGTAATGTGAAATAGGAAGAAAAGGGGCAAAGGGGAAGGAAGTGGGCGGGCTAGGGGAAAGGATAGAAGGGAATGGGATTAAGATGAGAAAATGGAAAACTAGGAACAAAATCTTTGTAAATAGGTAGGAATGGAGGGGTTGAAGGGAGGGCTGGGCAAGGGTGAAAAATAAGAACCAAGAGAGACTATGTAAAGGTGCAAATTTCCAATGATGAATGTCATTATATTGTATACCTAAAATGTACCAATTATTAGAATGAATAATTGATAATGTAAAACAGGAAGAAAAGGTCCAAAGGGGTAAGGGTAGTGGGAGGGGCAGGGGAAATGAAAGAAGGGAAAGGAAAAAATGATGAGAAATGGAAATAAAGTCTTTGTAAATAGGGAAGGGTGGAGGGCGTGAAGGGAGGGCTAGGAATGGGGAAAAAATAAGAACCAAGATGCATTATGTAAAGGTACAATTCCCAATGAGAAATGTAATTGTGTTGTATATCTACAATGTACCAATAAAAGAATTTAATACAAAAAAAGACATTCAGACTAGAAAAGACAAATAAAAGCTTTATTTTTATCCAAAAAAAAATAAAACCCTAGTCCTACATATCTCACCATGCACTAAACTAAAATCAAAATGGATTAAAGATCTAAATATTAAAACAGAAACACTGAACCGGCTGGAACAGAGGTTAGGTAGAAGTCTTGAAGACATTGGTGTAGGGAAGGATTTTATGAACAAATTTTATGAACTCACACAAACAATCAAAAAGTGTGATCTCTTCTTATTAAAAAGCTTCTGCACAGCAAGAGAAACCACCAACAGAGTAAAGAGACAACTTACAATGTGGGGAAAAATGTTCACCTGCTGTTTCTCAGACAAAGGTCTACTATCTCGAATCTATAAAGAACTTAAAAAAATCAGACCTCCCAAATTTAAAGACCCAATCCAAAAATAGGCATCTGAAATGAACAGATATTTCTCAGACAAAGAAGTCGAAATAGCAAATAAATACATGAAAAAATGTTCAACATCACTGGTCATTCGAGAGATGCAAATGAAAACAAAGCTGAGATTCCACCTCACCCCAGAAAGAATGGCTGCTATCATGTAAGCAACTAATAAGAAATGCTGGTGGGTCTGTGGGGAATGAGGAACACTACTCCACTGCTGGTAGGAGTGTAGACTGGTGTAACCACTGTCGAAATCAGTATAGAGATGCCTCAAAGAACTATGACTGAAAGTCCCATTTGGCCCCACTATTCCCCTGCTGGGTATCTTCCCCAAAGAATTAAAAGAATCATACCACAGTGATATATGTGCACCCATGTTCATAGCAGCAGTTTGTGATAGCTAAAACTTGGAAGCAGCCCAATTGCTCATCTACTGGAGACTGGATAAAGAAAATGTGGGGTTTTTTTGAAATAAAATGGAGTACTACTCAGCCATCAAAAATGAGAAATTAGAAACATTTATAGCTAAATGGATGCACATTGAGGCGATACTCTTAAGTGAAAAAAATAGGACACACATTTGTAAATACCGAATAGTTTCTCCAGTGTGAGAAACTGAAAGTGTAAATAAGGTCTAAAAGGTATAATAGATAATGTGAAATAGGAAGAAAAGGGGCAAAGTTGAAGGCAAAGTGGGAGGGTAAGGGAAAGTAAAGAAGGAGTTGGAATTAATATGAGAAAATGAAAAAATGGAAACAAAGTCTTTGTAAATAGGAAGGGATGGAAAGGTTGAAGGGAGGGCAGGGGAATGGTCACAAAATAAGAACCAAGAGAGGTTATGTAAAGGTGCAAATTTCCAATGATGAATGTCATTATATTGTATACCTAAAATGTACCAATAAAATTAATTTTTAAAAATGCCCACTAGATGGCAAACCCACATCTCAAATGTTAACAATTTCTGAGATCCCCTTGCGAAAGTCTGGAGCAATTTAATACTTCAAGTCAAACTTTTGAAAGGCCAAGATTATATTATATTCAGTTTTGTGATTATGCCAGTTAACTTTGTGATGATGGTCTCACAAATAATTTCTAAGAAGAGAGTCTAAACATGTCTCCAACACTTCTAGAATCTACTACAATATCTTTTCCATACAAAATAACAGTATTAATGCAAATAAATAAAGTTCCCTTACTAAACTACCTGGTTTCATGTCTAGTCTTCAAAACTAATTGTGGGACTAAAGAGAATGACAAGACCAGGACTGGATTCTAAGTAGCTTCACTCTGGAAACCAAGCATTTAACCATGATTCATTTCCACTTCTTACTAAGGTACATGGGAAGGAGCCAAAGAGGAATGCTCATCCCTGCAATGATCCACCTTCCTCCCTGCCCTGCAGTACCACCAGATGTAGCCTCCTCAATACCAGGTCTCACTCTGGACTTGACTTTTTTATTGTTGGTTTTTTGAGACAGTCTCACTATTTACTCCAGAATGCCATGAACTCCAGATTATCCTGCCTCAGCCTCCAGAGTGCTGGGATTACAGGTGTGCACCACCACACCCAGCTTTGGACTCTACAGGGGCATGTAGTCCCACCTCATCTAGCTCCTCTCTCAGCACAAGCTAGACATGCCACCAACCTCTCCCACCCAAACCACACTGACTTGGCTTCCAGTCCCAGAACAAATCTATCTCACATACCTCTGGACCTCTAAAACAATCCTATCCTTGCTGTCTTGAAAGCCTTCTCCCCAGAATCTCCAGCAATCATCTACTTACACGCGTCTCCATGAGGATTCCTTCCTCTAAAAAGGCCTTTCAGTCCCTGCCAGCAACCAGGCACTGTTACTTCAGTGTATCACCGTGCTATCTATTTCACACTGGGCCTGGCTGTCCTGCCATATAGGTGAGCATTCCATGAGAGTGTAGGTGGCATCTTTCCAACTTTATGTCCTCAGCGCCAAACCCAGTCCCTGACATGCCAAGGATGCTCTGTAAACTTATGACTCAATGAATCAGTGAAAATGTGGAATGCAATGATCAGATATCATAGACTCAAAATTTTCAGTATTCCACCCCTGGAATAAGAAAGAAGATAATTTAACAATTTTCTACAGAGCTAAAGGAGGAGACAGAAGAACGAAGATCCAGAGCCAGAGGAACCTCTGCAGGAAGCTGAAGGTCTATTATAGAGGGTCCAAAGAGGTTCCTTGTTCTCATGCCCCAAGAGAAAGGCTTTGGTGTCCTTCAAAAAGTGGAAGTACAGTAGTTCCCTCTTATCCACAGAGTCAGTTACCTGTGGTCCACTGCAGTCTAAAAATATTAAATAGGAAATTCTAGAAAAAAATAATTTGTAAGTTTTAAATACAGCGAGTCCCTAACTTACAAATGAATTCGGTTCCAGGAGAAGGTTCATAAATCAGATTCGTTCTTAAGTCCAACAAAGTGAGTCTTATACGCCTTTGACACAAATATATAATGTAAAGCATAAAAAAAACCAAACACATACACACACGCACAATATATATATATATAAAAACTAATACTGTTATTAGTTATAGTTGTTAATCTCTTACTATTCCTAATTTCTGAATTAAACTTTACCATATGTACAAGGTATGATCAAAACATACAGTGAATGTTTAAAATATAACTACAGCAAAAGGTATATTGCCATTAATCTCCCTCAAAATACTCCCCCCCACTTCAAACACACTTCTCTCATCATACTTGTCACTGTCTGAAGCAGCGCTGGAAGTCCTGTCTCTTGAATGTCATTAGCTGCACTGTCCTGGATGCCTCAGTGTCCTGAACCAATTCAAAATGTTTATCTTTTATGGTCATTTTGACCTTGAGAAAGAGATCAAAGTCACACAGGTTCACTCCAGTGAGTAAGATGGATGAGGACACACTGTAATGTTTTTACTTGACAGAAATTACAGTAAATGTTTGGAATTACAGGCATCAAGGTAGCCATGAAAAGACATTCATGAAAGAGGAATTCCAGAACTGCTTCAGAAAGTGGCAAGAACAACAGGCTAAGTATATTCAAAGAGAGGGGGTAATATCTGATGGGGATTAATGACAATGTGTCTTTTACTATAACAATTTTAAAACATTTTTATTTAAATATTCACCATAGAGTTTTTATCATATTTTGTACATATAGGGAAAAAACATAGTAAATTAAAGTTTGATGCTCTCTGAGGCTTCAGGCATCCTCTGGGGGTCTTGAAACTTCCTTCTCTCCTATGGATTAAGGGGGACTATGGCATGTGTGAAGGAGCCTCCTCAAACTCCGAGACCCCATCATCCTCTAAATCAGGTGAATCCTAGACTATTTCCATAGCAGTTCTTCTTACCCTCCATTGAAGCTCCTCGCTAAAATGAGCATTTGTTTGCATGAAATTGCTTAACATTCATTCCGCTGGAGATATAGATATTTCCTGGGGCCTCCATCAAAAGGGACATTTGAGAATAGTTATTTCCAATTTGATCAATAATAACAAGTTCCAAAGCAGGGCTGAGGGTAGTAGTTCTGCTCCTTAATTGTGCTAGCTGTATTAGTTTGCTAGCACTGCCAATTACAAAGAAGCAAGAATTATAAACAATCACAATATATTGCCTTAGAGTTCTGGACTCTAGAAGTCTGAAATCAAAGTAGCCACAGGGTTAGTTCTTTTTTTTTTTTTTTCAGTACTGGGGATCAAACTCAGGACCTTGTGCTTGCCAGGCAAGTGCGGTGTCACTGAGCTATATCCTCAGTACTGGTTGGTTCCTTCTGAAGAGTGGGAGAAAAATCTATCGGATGCCTCTTCCTGATTTCCTGGTGGCTTCTTAGCTATTCCTGATGTTCTTTGCCCTGAAGAAATGCCACTACAGTTGCCTTCATTTTACCATGGCATTCTTCCTTCACTACCCCCTGTATAAGGGCATCTGTTACATAGGCTGAGTTTGATTGCATCTTTTTTTTCTTTTCTTTTCTTTTCTTTTCTTTTGGTGGTAGTGGTGGGGAGTGGTTGCTGAGAGTTAGATCCAGGACCCTCACATGCTAAGGAAATGCTCTATCACTGAGCTACATCTTCAGCCCTTGACTCCATCTTAGCTAATTACATTGCAACCATTCTATTTCCAAATAAAGCCATGTTCCAAGGCACTAGGGGTTAGGACTTCAGCATAAGAATTTTGGAGGGACAGAATTCAACCCATAACATTTATCATATTTCTAAAGCAAAAATCAGGACACATCCTTTGGCACATGGTTTGAAGGCAGGTCAGAATGTTTGAATCAGGACAGTCTGGGGAAAGTAGGAAATCATTTACAGTAAATTCTGACATGCTTATGTCACCTGAAAGGTTTTTAAATATCCCCTGGTGGGCACTAATTGAAAAAATTATGCTACATATCTAGAATTACAACCAAAAGTTATAACTGCTTTAAATAATCAGGTCCCATGAAACCAGAAAAGGACTTCCTATGAAATTAAATTAATATGCTATATATAGATATAGACACAGACATAGAGAAAAGACAGATATAGATATAGCTATATATTCATACATACAACCACATCTTACCTTTCAAAAGGTGTGAAAGTAAAGCAGATTTGTGTAAATTTGACTAGCTTCTTTTAGGATCTTTACAAAGAACTAAATATTTATGTAGTAAGAATTGAAAAAAAAAAAGAAGCAGAATGTAGCCTGGCGTGGTGGTACATGCCTACAATCACACTGCACTCAAGAGGCTGAGGTAGGAGGATCACCTAGAGTTCAAGGCCAGCTTGGACTACATTGCAAAGCCCTGTCTCAAAAACAAAACAAAACAGGCCGAGGATTTAGCTCAGTGGTTCTGGCACCTGCTGCGCAAGCGCAAGGACCCGAGTTTGATCCCTGGTACCAAAAAAAAAAAAAAAAAACAAAAAAAGCAGAATGTTCCCTGAAATATATGTAAGATTTTTCAAGTGTGATTTTGATTACAAACTGGGACCACTTTCGCACTACTCCCAAACTCCACAAACTTATAAATATATATGAGGCATAATGAAAAACAACTGGATTCTGTTACCCACTCAAAACTATTCAGTATGTTAGGGGTACAATCACTTATAGTGGGTAACTTGTATCTGTAACCTATTACAATTTCTGTCCCCATACTAATCTCTGCGTCCTGTGTTCCCAAGGTAGGAATGAAAGCAGGTCCTGAGGCAGCAGAGATGCAAGAGTGTGAGCCACAACCAAAGCTCCTTCCCAAGCCACCCACAAGAGACACTGTACCCTCCACAGAAGGAAACTGTTTAGCAAGAGACAATCTTACTCTTTCCGAAAATGTCTCTGGATTCTAAAGCACATAGTACAGTAAATATAAAGCCAATCATCTCAAACCACGTGGGAACTGGGGAAGGCATGAATAAGTTAAAATGGAATAAACATAAAAGTCTTAGGAATGTGTTTTATATGGGACAAGGAAAATGATGGGGAAATGGAAAAGAGACATCAAAAAACTGGATGAACCCAAACCAAGGACAGGAAGCAAATAACTGATAGAGTCAGGTACAAACCCCAGGTCAACCTGAGCCCACAGTTTGCATGTCCAGGGCTGGGAGGAGTATGTGGGGAATCAGAACCTCTAAGCATGTGCATCTCCTAGAGGAGACAGAGGAGGAAAACCAGGCCTGGAGAGGAAGGCCAAAGTGGAAGGGGAGGAGAATGCAGACGGAGATTACAGGGCGTCAAGGCCTAACAACAACTGTGTATTGGGAAAACAATTTTGTTCAAGAGGGCTATTTATAGGGATGTTTTTCCTCAGAGCTCCCTTCCCCCATCTCCTCCCTTTTGTGTTTAAAGGCGCCTGGCAGATTGGTAAAGGGTTACAGGCAGTGTACAGGAAACTATGGAACACAATGAACGGGACTGGGACAGTTCCCCACCCACCTCAGAAATCGCCTGCTCCAGGGTTCAGACACCCTGGAGGGAGACAGATGGAGCTCAGAACCACAGTTCTGCTCCTCCTATGGTTGTCTTTCCTCAGGACAGAAAGCGGGTGATGTGTCCAAATCGGGTTCCGAACAGAGTGAAAGGGGATACTGATGCAGAATGAGGCAACAAAACAAAACCAAGATTATTGAAATAAGTCAAGTAGTCTTGTCAGTCTCTGTCCTGAGGACTTCCATATTCTGTGAGGAATGAAGGTTTACTACCCAAAGACTGTCCAGTTTGGGAACTCCAACAATAGTACCCAGGGCAGGAGAAATCCTCTCAAACCCAGCTGCTGAGAGGGACCCTAGAACCCACAGCTAGGTCCTCAAGGCAGATCCTGCCAGGTCCCTGGAGGCTGCTGCCTGTGGGAACAGGCCCAACAGTTTTCCCTCTGGGCCTCTGACAGAAGCCTCAAGCCAAACAGATCCAAATTCAGACCTAGGGCCTGAGGCTGGACACTGAGCAGATTCAGACGTGGGTATAATAGTAATTCAACCCAGGGCACTTGGCTCTCTTTCCCGTCTTGTGAAGTTCCTTTGCCACATGTGGCTCTAGGAAGGAAGTGTCCTGCTGCTGTTTGGGAGATCCAGGGCCCATGGTATACAGGGACAAGGGGGTCTTGTGCCCTCTGATTTGATCATCACTTCTGAAATCCTAAAGACCCCTTTAATGCCAAAACTATCCATATGGGTCAAATGTCATTTTCAAAACACTCAGTAGAACATAAAAGACTTCTCTCCCTTTCTCTCTCTCTCTTTTTTTTTTGTACCGGGGATCAAACTCAGGTCCTTGTGCTTGCGCAGCAGGTGGCGAAACTGCTGAGCTAAATCCCTGGCCCTCTCTTTTTTTTTTTTAACAATACAGTACTCAGCACAAAGAAATTAAGAGTAAAACTAAAATATTGGTGGGGAAATTTTTCTCAAATAATTTCAAATGCTATATGTAGATGCCTCACCTCACCTCTAATCCTAACCTCCCAGTTTCTGCTCAGTCCTGAATTTTATGCTATCAAAGAACATTTCCTCCTGTACTTTGTTTTCATATGGTCCTTGATGTATAGAAAAGTATGTTTTATCGTTCTCCAAAAAAAAGGTTTTTACACTTACTAGCCTCCAAAATTGAATTGTATTCTGAGATATGGATGTGAGGATGAATGCCAGTCTCTCTCCCTCTCCCTCTCCCTGATGAATGCAGTTTTGCAACTTCAGTAACTGAAAAGGAATATATATATAAAAGGAATATATATAGTACATATATACATACATATATATGGAGAAAGAGAGAGAGAGGAAATTATATAATGATTGAGTCTATTCTTCAACATTTAGTCTGAGACTGGTCATTTAAAGTCCCCTTCTTCTCAATTCCTTTTGTTTGTTTTTTGAGACAGGGTCTCCCTATGTAGTCCAGGTCGGCCTCAAACATGCTAGTTGGCCCAGGTTGGCCTTGAACTCTCGGTCCTCCTGCCTCAGCCTCCTGACTGCTGGCATTAAAGACCTGGGCCACTAGCCCTAGCTCCTCCATTCTTCGAACTGTGCCCACTTGCCCTTGAGGCCCTTTTAGAATCAATGCTGGCTTTCACAGTTACAGAGATGGTAGGGCAACAGGATCTCAGGATGGGAGACTGATTCTGGTTCGAATTCCTTCTTTCACATCAAGCTGACCTCCCTTCACTCAGCTGTATTTGATGAGGGATTGGTAATAGGGCCCTCTACAACCCCTCCAGCCCCTCTAAGGAATCTTTTTGTTTTTTTGGTACCGAGGATCAAACTCAGAACTTGCACTTTTGAGACATGTTCGGTGCCACTGAGCTAAATTCTTGGCCCTCCCCACTAAGGAATCTAATTCAACCTCATTTAGACATTTATAGGCAAACTTTTGCAACATGACGTAAGTCGAGGAACCCATACACAGGGAAACGCAGTACTGGAGCTCGGAATATATAACTTTTTAGAAGCCCCTTTGCTGTGGTCACCCTCATCCTCTCCTATCTTTAGAATCTCTGGGCACCTCTGAGCCTGTCTCCCAGAAAAGCCTCATCTCCTGGGTGGTCCCACCTCGAGATACCACACAGACTCCCTTCAGTGCAGGGGAGGCTGGGGTGCAGGGGAAGTGGGGAAGGAAATGTACTCAGCCAGAGAGTAAGCTACCACTCTAGCTCCCTGGCACATGGAATTAGAACCCCTCATAACAGCCCATGGGCAGAGAGTCCTATAAGAGCATTTAATTAGTTGCTAAAAGAGGAGGGAAAATGCAGAAATTGTTGACAGCTGAATATGCTTTTATGGACAAACCAGCTAACAGAAGAACTCAGATCACTTGACACTAAAACATTCCAGTGCCCCTGTCGTCTATACCTACTTACAGCAAAGATAGCTGTTAGCATTCTTGGTGATGAAGGAAGAAGATGGCACACTTCGATACTTGGATGGGTATCACTCCTCAACAGGTACAGATAATGAGATTGTACAAAACCACAAATCCCTTCAGTGGTATCTCCCTGTAAGGACAGTGCTTTTCTAGGAAATCTACATCCTGACAATCCACCAGAAGCCTAATTTACATGATCACCAAATAGTCTATTTACCCCTTCAGTTAACATTCTTACACTATCTCCATATAACTTTGCATGCCAGGAAATCGGCAGCTCACAGAATGCCTAAAAACTGCTGCCGTGGCACTAGGAAACGGAGTCACTAAGGGTTCTGAGCAAGCAGGCAGACAACAGCCACCACACTTCAGGAAGATCCTGTAGTCCTCTTGCTGTGGAGGACAGATGAAGTGGGAGGAGTCTGCTCTCAGTCAGTTCCTCTAGGAATTATTCTAACAACTAAGGAGTAGATGATCTTTTCCAGTGGGCCTGGATAGACGAGCCCTGGCTGAGGGACATTTTGAAGGACTCATCCTCTGGGCGGGACTAGCTTGGAGGTGGGGGTGGCAACAGAGAAATGAGTCAGTGGTGACATGAAGATGTCTGGCCAAGACTGGTACTGCTGGCACTGAAACGGACACGGACAGAGAAATGGAAGGAAAGAGAGACTATAGAGAGAGTTTAGGGGTTGGGGTGCAAATCAGGTGGGTTTAGGGGCCAGCCAGGTGCAAAGAGGGCAGTTGAGGCTGCAAAACTGGAAGGTTCGTTTCCCAAGGGGCCATTGTGACTGGGCATCAGCAGCCCTTGCCATATGGGAATGCACTTGCGGTATAACCAGATCTTCCTTTCTTTTGCAAGAGAAGGCAGAAATCCAGATTATCCAGATTATGTAAAAAAATTTTTAACTCTTTAATGTTGGCTATTAATTTTTTAAAAAATTAAACCATAGCATGTGCCAAACCAAACACACCTGTATGGCAGTTTTGGTACAGTGGCCATCAGGTTGTGACCTGACATACAGAAAGGCCAAGGGTCAAAGTTCATAAACTGTCAATGGCAACACAGGAGCGACTGTGAGGGATTCAGTAACTAAAATACTGTACATAAAGCTTTTGGCAGCAATCTGAGCTGTGTATATATCCCTACGCTTCAAGCCTATATATGGATTTGAATTTATACAGGAAGTTTAATCTAATCCTCAAATGGTTAAATCACAAGAATTTGAGTGCTTACTGTGTGCTGAGTACACAGAAGTCAAGGAATTTTAAATCTAACTGGAGAAGGAAAAACAAGCCCTCCTGAAACAACTTGAGACAAATTATGAAACAATTCAGAGACTGTTTCCTCTACATTATGCTAAACTATAAGAGGTTTCTTAAATCCTAACCACCACCAGCCCCCCCATCACTTATATTTAGCACACTTTGCAATGATGCGCAGTGCGTGTGAGCGCATATGTCTGTGCTCTTGGACCTGTGACTAGAAATTTGACTTTCCTGGCCCTGGTAGCAAAGCAGCAGCCTCTGTTCCCCGCAGTGGGAAGGGAGGGCCTGGGGGTACCTGGATCCCAGGGGCTGGGTAGGAGTGGCCAGCGTGAATCCCCGGCCCGACAGGTTCCTCCCCTGGGGTCCCCGTCTTTGTTTCTGTCCTGACTCTTAAGTGTTTGTGGAGGGAAGAGGCAGGCACTGAAATAGAAAGTGTCAAAGACGGGATGACAGCGGGGATAAGCCTCAGGCCGGGTCCCGAGCGCCCCTCCCGCCCCCTGGGAACGCGGGGCACCTCCTCCTGGGCGGCTCCGAGAGCCGAGCGCCGGACCCGAGGCGGCGCGGGGCTGCGGGTCCCCGGGGGAGCGCAGCGACTTCCTCTGGGCCAGCCGGAGAGCCCGGAGTCGGGACCGGCCCCCGGGGAGGGAGCGCTCTCCTTCACCCACCCACCTACTTCCTCCGGCTCCCAACGCGCAGGCACCGGGCTGCCAAAAGTTTCCACCCTCCGCCCCCCTCTCTAGCTAACTTCCTTCCAGCGCTTCCTGAGCTGGATGAGCCTAGGATTTGTAAGACAGGAAAAAAAGGAAGGCGTGAGGGCGGGCGAGGGAGACAGGATGCTTGTTTTTCGCTTTTCCAGAGCCGTCTGAAGGCCAGACCGCGGGCCCAGGGCCGAAGACCAGCGCGGCCCGGGGCTGGGTCCGCGCCCCTCGCCGCGCCCGCCCGCGCGTCCCGGGCACAGAGGAGAGCTCGGCCTCTCCGTGGAGCAGAGGACCTGCGCCCGGAGAGCCCGCCGGAGCCGGGAGAGCCCCGGGACGCCCAGCGAGGAAGTGACACTGCGAGCAGCGGGCGGCCCGGGAGGCGCCCGGGGCGGATCGCAGGCTCAGTGCGCAGCGCCCCGCGCCCCGTCCCCGCTCCCTCGCCCATGCGGACCCCGGCGCCGCGCCGCAGCCCGTGATCGAACCCGAGCCCGCCGTCCGCGCGGGGCTGAGCAGAGGGAGGGGCACCGAGGCAGCCTCTGCGGACTAACTCATGAAGAACAAGGGTGCCAAGCAGAAGGTGAAACGCAAGGGAGCCGCCACCGCGTTTGGCTGTGACCTGACCGAATATCTGGAGAGCTCAGGACAGGATGGTAAAGTGCCTCCTCCCGACCCCCTTTTGTTGGAGGGAGCGGTGGATTCTCTTGGGGTGTGTTGGATTCAGTTCACAAGTTAATGTATTCCAGGCTTGTGCTCTCGTTGTACTTTTTTTTTTCTTCTTCTTCTTAAAGAACATACTTGATTCTTAGGTGCACAGAGCTGCCACCCCGACGTGCATGGGCTGCGTTGGTGGTTCGGGTGTCTCTCCTGAGCCGTTAATGGGCAGTGCTGTTGCCAATTTCACTGGCCATCCCGGGGGTGGAGAAGAAGTGAGGAGCCTACACTTTGGATGTCAGCAGGGAGGGATGAGAGGTGGACGTGTGGGGCGGTGGTCAGCGGGCTGCCCGAGTGTACAGTTGTGACCGCCTTAGCTGTCCCTCCTGGACTCTCGGATTTCATCCGCTCACGTCCTTTTTTTATTGATGTGCTAGAAAGCGGTGGGGGGAGGGGGGGATCCTGGCTGGGAGAGTGGTTGTACAAACATTTTCCGAATTTCTGAACCGATGCCAAATATAAGTACCCCCTTCCCACCCCTTCCTCCAGACTACCTCCTCTTGGCTTTCAGCTTAGTATTTGGTGTGGTGGGCAAAAGTCCTGTGCTGGAAAGGTCAAAGGGCCTTGACTTTAAAATGGTTGAGAATATGTAAGAGAAAAGGACAGTGTCTCAGTTTTCAAGGTCAGATTGAAAGGGGGGGGGCAGGAGAGTAGAGACAATTTAAACATTTGTTGGAGGGAGGGAAAAAGAAAACAATCTAGAATATACTAACAGCATTTGAGATTAGAAGTATTTAATCATAGGAAAGTTGGGAAAATTGAGCATTAAATAACTCCTTTTGTAAAGCTGACTGGCCCTGCACTTACTTATACAAAAAGGCCTTGTCTTTGGAAGCCTCAATGAGAGAGAAGAGAGCCCACTATATGGGCTATGTGTTTATACATGGATAGATACAACAAAGGGAAAACTTAATGCTGTGTAACTGTGCAGAATAATTCTGCCTCCAGGAAAATAATCTCAAAAACTATTCCATTTGCACATATCCAGTACACATCTCAAAAACAGTGCAGTGCTTTTGTTTCACTTCCCTTTTTTTTGAAGACTCAGCACCCCTAGTAATTTGCAGTGAGTGGTGTGATATTCCTGTGGTATTCAAGAGTTCAGAGTCTGCTGTGTCATTAGGACAAATGGCTTTAGCGTTTTAGAGCTTGGGGAACCACAGCTTCCAAAACTGCCTCTTTAGAAATTGAGGCATAACTGAGTCAATTTATTTCATTCTCACCAACAATCTGGAGAGGTTGATTTGAAAAATAAATCCTTTGGATTGAATGTTTTGTTTTTAATATGAAGAAACTCCAAATATACAGCTTAATCACTATGGTCAGACATTTACAATGAAATATTTCCCTCCATCTGGTTTTGCAAGGGCCTTCGGGTTAACCTCCAGGTACACTAGGAATGCTCCTAGCAAGCTACCTTCCACATGCGGGTATTATTCTGGGCCTTCTCTCTAAGGCTGTGAGAGCTGCATAGGGGTGCTTGCTAGCCCTGTCACATTCTTACAAAGTCATACATCATAGGATGAACCTGAGCTTTAAGGTCCTGTGACGAAACTTCAGAAGCACCCTGAGGCAGCTGTTCTTTTACCTGCTTTGTACATTGGGCATCTACATGTTTCGCTTAGGAAAAGAAGGAAGGGAACTATAGCTTAAGGGAAAAAAATGGAAAGCCAGCACTCAGGGCTTTCCACCATGGAAAGGAGGAAAGGAAGCCCAGAGAAGTAAATTGACCCCCCTAGGGATATACAGCTCATCATGAAAGATGCAGAGGGCCCTGGCCTATTAGGCCCCGTCCCCTCCTTTGCTTCCATGTCTAAGCCACATTCTTTTCAAATGATTTTTCCCCCTAAATTGAAAGCAGACTGCCTGGCCACAGGATCAGCAAACATTCAAAACTGAACATACCTGAATAGGGTTCAGCTTTGGATGAAAGGCCACTGACCCACATAATGATCCACATTCCTTACAGTGGAAATTATGTGGAAATTAAGACATGCATGATAAGCAGCTCATATAAATGGGAGCAATAAGGATTTCTCCCCCCCCACACACACACACAACTAAGACAAGTTAGCTAGTTTTATTATAGTGTAGTAGTGATAAAGTTAGTACTATCAGTTTCCTCTAAAATAATCTGGCCTCCCATGGACTTTATGAAACATGTGGTAGACAAGGGCTGGACTCTGTTCCCTGCTTAGAATATTGTGGGTGACAAATCAAGATGGGAGCCAATACCCAGAAGGCTGGCCAGGGTCTCTCAAGACTGACATCATAGTCACTGAACTTTTCGGGTCCAGGGCAGGGCATTGCACCTAGATAGAAACAGGGAAAAAACATGGATGCAAGTTTGGGAACACAAAGGCAGAAGGGAAGGTCAGAGATGTAGATAAACAAAGGGAATCCCTGTGTTTGCACTGGGGAAGAAAGCCCAACCTGGAGTGGAGGACAGGCTGGTGACAGTTTGCTGTGCTCGGGTCATCTGAGGGTGGGGAAGCTTGAGTGGGAGCTCTGGGCAGACAAGCTGAGCACAGAGAATGAATGTCAGCTGCTTCTGTCATCTGCTGAGGCCCAGCCCTGCCACCTGCAGTGGGACAAATCTGACAAATAGGTGTTCAGTTTAGCGTGGATGTTGCTCAAGTCCAGTTTTCATCCTTAATCTTTGAGAAACTAATGAAAAATAGAACACTTTCCCTTAGAAAGACACACACACACACACACACACACACACACAAACACACACGTGTCCAGTATCTGCCAGTACACAAAGATGCCAGTTTCAGACTCTGCTCTGATCATCCCTAGCCACACAATGACCTCATGTGGAGGGACACTTTTCTCCTTTTTCCCTCTCCTTCCTCCTCCTCCTCATCTTCCTGCTCCTCCTCCTCTTTTTTTTTTAGTACTGGGGCTCGAACCCACCGCCTCATGTATGCCATCCAGGGCTCTGCCACTGAGCTACATCTCCAGCCCAATCTCCCCATCTTCGATCGCTTTTCTCCGGCCTGGTGAGAACACCCAGCGTGGCACAAGGTGGCTCCTGACACAATCCACAGGTCTCTTTCACTTCCCTCCACCATAGAGCTGCTGCCCCCAACCCCCAGCTCTCCCCTGGGAACCAGCTGACTTTCTCTTCCTGTCTGGGACAGACGGAGAAGGTCACCCTTTCCTTACTGCTGATGCCCAAAACAAACAGGGATAGTTTTCTTTTTTCTTCTATTTGACCACTAAGTATGAAGGCTCTTCCTTGTAGCTGTGTAATAAAAACCACATTATGTTGTTGCCCACGGTTGGGAAGGCGGGAGGGGTGCAGCCTGTGAGGTCAGAGTGCATCCATGGTCATTTACTACCTCCCTGGGATGAGCCACATGTTCTGAGCCTTCCAGCAGAGCTCAGAGATGCTGAGGCCCAGTGCCAGGGACAAGTGAGAAGGTTATGTGGAAAATCGTTTTCCTCCACGTTGGCCCCACTCTCGCCTTTGGAGCCATCTTTGTTCATTGTACCCGCACCCTGATAAAAAGTCACATTGCTCTGACCTAGTGGCTCTCCATGATGGTGACACAGTACAGTCACCCTAAGGAGCTTTATAAAAAATATTGATGCCCAGACCTGCTCCCAGACCAATTAAATCAGCAACTCCCTGAGATGGCTTTGATATGGAGGCAGGGTCTGCAGACCCTTTCCCCCTGGATAAGCAGCGGGGCCCATTCTGAATTCACCATCTGAATGTTTGACAGCAGCTGTGAAACTATTTCTGAAGATTTTTCCTCATTTTTACCAGGCAAAAAAAAAATGTATATTGGGCCAGGGATTTAGCTCAGTGGTTCCGCCACCAGCCTCACAAGTACAAGGTCCTGAGTTTGATCCCCAGTACCAAAAGAAAAATGTATACTAATACTTACATAACATATATTTGTACATACATATATGTTGTATACATAACATATGTATATTTGAATTGAAGGATGATAGAAGATTCATAACAAACAGTCAGTACAAATGCAATACTAAGCTTGATGAGAATAAGTCCTAGCATTTCAAAGGACCAGAATAAGCCAATAAGACTTTTGGATGTAGCTGTACTTTGTTTCTAAGACTAAATGATGCCCTCACTTTATTTATTTATTTAACAAATATTTAATAAGCTACTGTGCTAAGTACAGTGGGGAAGAAAGAAAGATGGGCTCCAGCTTTTAGAAATTTACAGACTAAAAAATGTGAACAAACCTTCAGAAGCCAGTGGCTCAGTTATCTTTGAAATTAGCTGTCACAACTGATGAAAAAGTTGAAGGAGAAAATGCAAAGGCTTTGATCTCTGATGAAATAGACTAGACATTCATATAAACAAAGCAAAGGAGGTAAATATTTTTCCATTGGAGATAAGTCTTAACACTAAATGGGGAGCAGGGCAGTGGTTTTTCTCCATCCTGTTCCTTCCCAGCTTCTTGCCTGGTACAGTGTTATCACATCTCCCTGACTGATTCCTCATCCTTTGCTCTCAGTTTCAGACAGCTCTGGAAACCTTCCCTGATCTGCCCAGTCAAGCATCTTTGCTGGGGCCTCCCTGTACCCTGCGAAACTACTGCCTGCAATAGAATCCCTGCTTTACTTGTTCCCAACTGAGACCCTTGGCCTCTGCCTGGGCACTGGTGAAATGGGAATAATAAGATTGATGCAAAAATAAATGAGTTAGCAGAGGGTGTGCATAGGGTAAGCTATTACTGTCTTGCTGCCCACCCTAGCACAGCCACCAGGACTGAATGGTCCCTAACCTTAACCCCAACCCTGACCCCTGACCCTAAACCTAACACCTAACACTGACACTCACCATAACCCTAACCCCTAATCCCTAATCCCTAACCCCTAACCCAAACCTTAACCCTCACCCTCAAAGTGACTCTGGGAAATCCTTGTGTGAACCAGCCTCTCCATTCTGTGTGTCAGGCAGTTCTGCTTCCGGTCCCTCTGGTTGATGGATTAGCGCCCATCCAACCATATCATTTGCTCATTTCTTCAGAGCCTCTTGGCATCTGGGCTGGGGTGGGTGGGGCCAGGGGGCCAGGGGACCAGGACAGTAACAGCTTACCCTGAGCACACCCTTTTCCAAGGACACACTTTTCTTCTACATAAGACCCATCTTGAGGCCCAGGAATATGAAGTTAATTTTTTTTCCTTCCTTCTTTTGCTTGCCATGTATTTAAGCCAGATGCAGCATTTTTTGACTTGTCCCACCCTTCTAATTAATTTTCTTTTTGTTTAGGGTGCATATCCCACCCAACTCTCTAAGTTGTTTCTTCCTGTACCCCATTCTGAATGCCAGGCTCAAGTTGAATTGGACTTGCTGTTCCTCTGTCAAAGAGCTGGCCTCAAGGACTGGTGGAGAGGGGGGCCACAGCCTGCTGGAACTTCAGGAGTCTGGATAGCAGCCCCTGTCCCTCTAACCTTCCCCTAGGATACAATTTTAGCTAAGACTTAAAATAAAGCACCCCTAGGAAGAAACAGGCTAGCTGCAATTCAGATGAGAATAAATATTGGTATGAGATTTATTTTATTCTGAGAGCAAGTTTTGATAAAGATTAGAACATCAGGCTGCTGGATGGTTGGAGGGAGGAAGAAGAGGGGGAGCTGTACTGGTAGGAGAAAAGGGACCCAGAAATGAAGGCTGAGTCTCAAATCAGACCTAGTTCTATTTATTGGCAGTAGGAGTTACTGTCTGTGTTTTTTATTACTATATGCCAGTCACTTTACACGTACAAAGTTATATTCTCAGCATGTTTAAAAATTGGATATTTTAATTTCCATTTTACAGAGGAGAAAACTGAGGTCCAAGAGGTTAAGTGATTTGCTAAGATCATAAAGATGGAAAAGACAGGATTTAAATCCATATCTGTTTAAAAGAAAATCCAGATCTGATTCCTAAAGCTACACTCTTAGGCAGGAATCACATCTTCCAAATTGTACTATTCATATCTTGGCATTTATTTACCATTTTTGTCCCCCAAAAAGCCTGTAAGAAGTTTTTCTCCTTTTGCTTTGTTCTTCCCCAGCCCAGACCAGCAATGTTCATAATTTATAATTGAAATTCGCTTAGCACTTTGTCCTCTGCAAGGTGCTTTTCACACACTCCTGTCCAAACCCGCCAGCATTTAAGTCCATCCAGACCCTCTTCTTCTTCACAGGTCTCCCCTTACCCCCGGCACTCCCTCTGGGCACCCGCACAGCCTGAGGGTGAGGGATACCCAACTGGGTCTCTCTTGTACCCCTGGTTCTCTTCTTGAACTGGCCTTATGTGTGCAAGTATCTGGCAAGCTCCACTCTAGGCAGGTGGCATTGGCAGCTCACACAACTTTAGTAGCTCACTGTGCCTCTGTCAGGGTGAGCCTGTGGAGGACAGACAGCAGTTGATGGATTGACCTTGCTTCCTCCTTCAGGAAGCCAGGGTTAGAGCCCTTGTAGGAAGCTCAGCAGGGGGACCTTGCTGACGTGCTGGATTATGAAGAATCCAAGATTGCTTAATGTTCTAATGTCCATAGACCATTAAGGCTTTGCGCAGAACTCCCCAGAAACATTGCCTTTGTCTTGTGCCTCAGCAGTTACTCCTTGGTATGAGCTGCATTCTTGGCAAGAGTCCAGAACCATCAGGTACCACACGCATAGCCTGATGCTGGCCCAGAATGTCTTCAGTGGGGCACCCTCTCACCACCCCTCAGAGGGAGAGGGTTGAAAAAAATACATATATATACATATATATATATACCAGCTCTCACTGTTACAGAGACTAGAAAATAGATTGACATATAAACTATAGTTCTGGCAAGCTACAAATAAACCTAGAGCTTTTGTGAAAGGCGACTGAATCAATTGTATATATGTGTGATTGTATATATTTCTTTCCCTGGATTTTCATATTTTTAGTAAGAAACTATCTTGTAGGGGACTTTCAATCCAATGCAACAACTATTTAATCGTACTTTAAGAAGCTAGACGCTCTTAGGCTTACCAAAATGTTCTCAGGCTGCTCTTGGCCTAGAGGGTTCAAAAGATGGGAAGACAACAAAAAGAAGGACAGAGTGAAGTGGGTCTGCAGAAGATGCTCAGGCAGGGGATGCTGGTGTGGGAGGTAGCTGAGAGAAGCATCAGAGTGGAATGTTTGTAGTGGGGGAATGAAAAAAACACAATAAAGCCAACATCAGCTGACTGTGAGGAATGACAGAAGCATGGGGAGGAGGTGGTTGGCTTCTAGAGGCAAGAAACCACATGATTTTACCTGATTCTTGGAATGTCACAGCCTCTTGCACCCTGGGGGAAAGACATTCAGGCCAGAAGGTGGCTGAGGATGACTTACAGTGGCCAGGTTGGGACGGCGTGGGGTGCTGGCTGGGGTGATAGAAGCCTGTCTTCCCTGGCAGGGGAGTGAGCCTGCCCTCCAGACACAGAGCAGCTGATAGTTGCAAGAGTGGCCACTGGTTTGTCTGGTTGTGCCTGCGTCCTGCCTGAGCACAAAAAATGAGAGATTATTAAAAAAAAAAAAAAACAAACAAACCTTTAAAAAAGTAATGCTAATTTTGTTTCTTAATTAGTTCTAAGCCATATAGCATAAGTATCCAACCTCAGCCTCTTCCTACAACATGTGTGGAAAGGTCTGTTCTTTCCACATCTTTTGAGAACCAACTCTGAGAGGTTAAATAATTTGCCTGATGTCACCAAGCCAGAAAGTGGGAGAAGTAGGACTCAAAGCATGGATGTCCAACAGTCAGTTCCCTTTCCATGGCTTTGTCTACTCAGAACCCAAATAACCACGGCTATGCTGGCAGTAAGACAAGATCTGATATGCAGAGTTCCATTTTGCCATATGTTGCCAGGGTGATAAGTTCAGAGCATTTAGTTAGACTTTAATAAAACTTCTAGCAATACAGTTCTCATCCCCAGTTTTTCAAAGTAAAACATTTTAGGTTCCAAATGGCAGCATTCAAAACAGAGAGCGAGCCCTGTTACCATAAGTTGCCCTTCCACCACTTCTTTCCCATCTGTTTCCTGCATGCTGAATATTATTGGGAAACAATGATGTCAACCCTTCCATATAAATCTACACCTCCCTGCTGGTCCCTCCCCTACAATGCATTTTTTGTTCCTCTTTCTGGCTTTTGTCTTGCTGCCTGTTAAGAGACTCACGCTTTTGGCGTCAATTGTTGGCTTTCTTTTTAATAAGTTTTTGCTATTTAAGCTTCACTGTGGCCTTCAAAATGCACATGCTTCTTTGCGTCCATATTTGGAGAATCCTTTGTTGTTTGGCTAATAGCTAGAACGTGAGCCGGGTGTAAAGAGAGGAGCCATTTTACTTTGTGGAAAAGCAAAGCTAAGAGAAAGTCTCTGATTCAGACCCGGAGCTGAGGATCCAAACCCTGCCTAGCGCCCTGTGGAGCTGTGAGAAAGCTTGGCTGACCTAAGTGTGTGGGGCACACACCCTGTAGTGGAAGGTCAGGAAATATACCCATCCGGTAACCTGTAAAAGGTCCTGATTGGGGCTTGATTGCCAAATGGGGCATGGTTTCTAGAGCCCCTTTCCCATACTATCCTCAAAGACAATTTGGTTTCAAAATGGAAAGGAGTTTTCTGGGAACAGCATGAGTTTGAACTATGGGTCCAAGAATTCTGCACCTCTCTTTTTAAGCTTTAAGTAATGATCCTCAAATTTTACTGGGAATTCAAATGACTAAAATTATAGTTCTTACTTCTATTTTAGTCATTCGTTTTTGCAGTATTGGGAGTTGAACCCAGGACCTTCCCACTGAGCTACATCCCAAGCCCTTTATTTTTTATTTATGAGACCAAGTCTCAGGGAGTCACTAAGTTTCCCACTCTGAACTCAAATTTGTAATCTTTCTGCCTCAGCCTCCCAGAGTGCTGGCATTACAGGCATGTGCTACCGCACTGAGCTAAAGTTCTAACTTTTAAAATTAAACTTAAATTTTAAGGTTAAACAAATATTAGTCAAATTGATTATGTCCTTAGAAATACTGTTAAATTTCGTTCTGGACTACTTGAATGGGCTGTGTACTTTAGAGAGCTGCAGGCTGTAAAGTGCTGCTCCCTGTCAAGGTTCTGAAGTATGGGCCCTTGGAGATCCTGTTTCTATAGATGTAGGTGAGAAGTCACATTTTATTTTGGGTTTTTTTTGTTGTTTGTTTTGTTTTGTTTTTGGTACCAGGGATCGAACTCGGGACCTTGGGCTTTCAAGGCAGATGGAACCACTGAGCTAAATCCCTGGCCCAAGAAGTCACATTTTAAAGAGATGCTCTAGGCCATTCTGATAGCCTTGAGCTGCTGATCTCACTTAGACTTAGCTCATAGAAAGAAGCAGCTAAGTGAAACTATGTGACTTTTATTTTCCTTATTGTACTTTTATATTGTCCAAAATGTTAAGTGAACATGAATTTTTACTTTTTAAAATTAAAAAAATCTTTAAAAATTATCATGGGAATAAGGTGTCTTAAGTTATTTAATTTTTCATAGAGCTCCTTTGTTCCCATCCTTATTCTCGGGGGGAAAAAGTAAATCAGTTAGTTTGCTTTCCTGTCTTAATACAGGCAGTGCAGTGAAGTCATTTCATCTCTCCTGTTAGTCATAGTGTACCAGAATGGTTAAATGTGTGACTTTTTGCTGGGAAATGACCTTGGTTCAAATCCCAGCTCTGCTGCATGCTAGGCTTGTGATCATGAACAAGCACCAAACCTGTCTATGCCTCAGTTTCCTCGGCTAAGTGAAGATTGTGATATTAATAGTACTCCTTATGTAAGGTCATTATGAGGATTAAAGGAACTAGTGCACTGCTTGGATTTTAGTAAACTTCCCATGGATATTAACTACGGTTGTCATTTCCCTGGTGATGGAACTTGGGCCTGTTTCAGCTTTGTTAGTCAGAATGTGGTTCCTGAATTAGGCTACAGATGTGGAAGTGGAGAGAGCTGAGAATAAAGTTGTAAGGCCCTGCAATGTACCCAGAAGCTTTTTCTTTTTCTTCTTTTTAAACGTTCTTATATACACACATTATTGTATTTCCTTTGGTTGGATGCATTAAAAGCTAGTTTTAAGATTTTTATCTATTAATAAATATATCTGGAGTGAGACTGTGGCACACTTTCTATGTTTTATACATTTTTAGTAATCAGGAAAAAAGAATCTAACTCCCCCAAAAAAGGGTTATGCTAAAAGGTTATAACCATAGTGACAGCCATCCACCTTCCTGCTTTCCATTTGTGCTTCAGGAGAGTGAAAAATCTGAAAACTAAGCCTGTTACCATCATGGATAGAACAGAGTTAGGCTTGGGCATAAAACATTTCACATATACCTGTTCACTTATTCCACAATCACATCTTGAAAGTGGACCAAATGAAGTCAGTCTGGCTTGAGAGTGAGTTTAAGTGTGAATTGACCACAGATCATCCTCAGTCTTAAGCTGTGTGAATAGAAGCAGAGAAAGTAGATGAAGGAGTCCCTTCTGTACTATTGGTGGGGAAAGGAATCTCACAGGAAGGGTTGTGTTTATGCTACACGATCCATTCTAAGGTGAAAGCTTGTACCCAAAAATACATTTAGGAAGGTGATCAGAATAGTGACAGATTTCACAATGCTATAGATGAAAATGACATTGCTGAGAATGATTGCTCTAAGTAGGCAAGTATCTTAGTTACTTTTCTTGTAACGGAGACAAAATACTCAACACCCAAAGTTAAAGGTGGAAAAATTTATTTCAGTTTAGAGTTTGTAGAGTTTCAGTCCATAGTAAGTTGGTTCCAAGGTGGGGCAGCATGTCACAGAGGCATGGCAGAGAGGAAACTATCCATGGCAGGGTAGGCAGGAAGCGGCAAGCAGCAGAAGCTGCAGTAGCAAGCCTCCCTTTCTTTTTTAGCCTATCCAGGCTACAAGCCTTTTGGATGTTGCCACCCACACCCATTGTCCACATCCAGAACTATGATAAACCAATTAATGCACTAATCCAGTGCCACACACCCTTAATCCCAGTATCAACACTTAATCCACATTCACACACCCTAGATCTAGCCACCTCCAAAAAGCCCCACTTAGACTGTGTGAGACTTTGGAGGGACATCTAGATGTAAGCCATAACAGCAAGTAAAAGTTGCTTCAAGTACTGACGTGACCATGCTGGTCTCTGGGCTTTCAAGTTTGTTGCCCCTTTTGTTAGCTTCCTGTTGCTACCACAATAAATGACCACAAACTTAGTAGTTTAAAACAAGACAAGTCTACTGTATTGCAGTTCTGTAAATTAGAAACACAACACAAGTCTCACTAAAACTGAGGTACCAGCAGGATTGTGTTCCTTCATGGAAAATCTAGGAAAAAATCCATTTCCTTACCCTTTCCAGCTTCTAGAAGCCACTGCATTCCTTGGTTGATCTCCCATCTTCAAAGCAGCAATGTGGCATTGGAGGACTATTCTTCCAAAGTCACTCCCCTCTTACAACCCCTGGGCAAAGTTGTCCGCTTTTGAGAACCTGTGTGATTAAACTAGGTGCACCTCCGGTGTACTGTCCTCATCTCAGCGTCCTTAGCCTAATCATATCTGTGAAGCACCTTTACAGAGAAGGTGACATGTTTACAGGCTCCTGGGAGTAGGCCAGGAGTATCTTTGAAGGGCATTATATTCTTTGCCCTCTTCTACATAGATGAAGCCCTGGGCAAATTGTCTGTACAGTACCTGGTGATCTTTGAGATCTTTCCCAGTCCTGGGACTTGATTATGTGATTTTAATTCAGTTTTGTCTACTAATAGAAATACTCCTTAAATTCCATTTTAAACTCCTGGAAACAAAATGGACAAATAAAAAGCTGTGTGAGGTGTGGGTATATGGAGAACTTGTCATTCTACCAAGTTTGTAGACTGCAAGCTATAAATTGCTGCTGCCTGTCAGTATCTGGTGTTCAACCATGTTGGCTTCTGAGGGAGCCACAGAAGTGCTGGAATTATGGCTCCTATTTATTGAGCACATGCCCTCTGCCAGGCCTGAACAAATGTTAACTTCTGTCCCTGACAACAGTCATAGGAGGCAGGTATTCTTTTGTAATACCTAGTAATTGTACATATTTATGGGGTAGAGTATAGCTTTTCAATACATGTATATAATGTGTAATGATCAGATGAGGGTAACTGGTATATCACCTCAAACATTTATCGTGTGTGTTTGTGTTGGAAATATTCACAATCCTCTGTACTGGCTCTTTTGAAATGTGTAATTAATTTTTGTCAAGTCAACTATAGTTACTCTACTGTGCTATTGAACATTAGAAGTTATTCCTCCTAACCAACTGTTCCCTGTGCCCATTAACCATCCTATCTCCAAATCCTACCCTTCTCGGTCTCTTACACTCTACTACTATGTGATCAACTGTTTAAGCTTCTATATATAAGAATATATAGTATTTGTCTTTCTGTGCCTGATATCTTTCACTTTACATAATGTCCTCTGGGCTCACTCACATTGTTGCAAATAGTAAGGTTTTCTTCTTTTTATAGCTGAATAGTATTCCAGTGTGTATCCATATCACATTTTCCTTATCCACTTATCTGTTGCTGACACTTAAGTTGCTACTGTATCCTGGCTGTTGTGAATTGTACTTCAATAAACATTGAACTGAAGACATCTGTTTGACATTCTGAGTTCCTTTCCTTTGGATGTGTAGGCAGTAGTGAAATTGCTGGATAATATGGTAATTCTCTTTTTAGTTCTCTCAGGAGCCTCCTTAATGTATGTTTCCATAGTGTCTGAACGAAGTTACATTCCCACCAACACTATATGAAAGTTTCCCTTTCTCTGCATCCTCACCAACATATTTTGTTTTTGTTTGGGGTGAGATAATACCGCATAGTGCTTTTGATATGCATTTCCCTGATCATTAGTGATGTTGAGCATTTTTTACATATTTTTGGCTATTTGCCTATCCTCTTTTGAGAAATATCTGTTCATATATCATTTGTCTATGTTTTAATCACATTGTTCTGCTATTGAGGTTTTTTTTCTTAGATATTCTAGTGTTAATCCTTTGTTAGCTGAATAGTTTGCATAGATTTTCTCCCATTCTGTGAGTTGTTCCTTCAATGTACTGACCACTTCCTTTGCTGAGCAGAAGCCTTTTAGTTTGATGCAATACCATTTGTCTATTTTTACTTTCATTGTCTCTGTGCTTTTGGGGTCCTATGCAAGAAATCTTTGCTCAGACCAATATACTAAAGCATTTTCCCTATGTTTTCCTCTGGTTCTTTCACAGTTTAATTTGGGATCTTATATTTAAGTCTTTGATCCATTTTAGGTTGATTCATTTATCAGTGATAGCCAACCTTTTAGAGACAAGTGCCCAGTCTGCGATCCAAAATCCACTTATTTATCACAAAGTGCCAACATTGCAATTAAACTTGAATACAAGGTTTTAGTTTAGAAAAAAACAACTTAAACATTAACATCTTTTGTCTTAAAAGAAAAACAAATAACACACATGCCATAGGTTTGCCACCACTGTGTATCAAGAGATACAGGTCTAGTTTCATACTTCTGCATTTGGATATCCAGTTTTCCGAGCTCCATTTATTGATGAGACTGTCCTTTCTTCAATGTATGTCTGGGTTGCCTTTGTTGAAAATCAGTTGGCCATAAATATATGGATTTATTTCTTGGAGCTCTGTTCTCTCCCATTGGCCTATGTGACTGTTTTAGTACCAAACATGCTGTTTTGGTTACTATACCATGGGAGTATGTTTTAAAGTCAAGTATTGTGGTGGGAAGCAGGTATCACTAATGCTTCTGTATTTCAGATGAGAAAATAGAACTCCAGAGATATAATGTGCCCAAGGCCACATAACTGGAACTTGGCAAAGTCAAGGTTCAAACTGAGGCCTGTGTTATTCCATCTCACTATAAGATCCCTTCCTAACTTACCATCTAGTCAAGTAGAGGAAGCCTTCTTCTGAAAGGCAGCCAGAAAAGAATCACTAATAGTTGGCAACTAAAGGCCCCAGCTCAGTCCTCAGTGGTCAAAACAACAAACCAGTTCAGAACTTGACCTGAAAAGACTTCCTGGAGAATAGCCAGAGATGACACAAGGACATTCTGGGGCATCCATGGTGTGCACAAAAGGAGATCCAGATTCCAGAAAACATTTTTAACCAAATGATTCACTAGACTTGAGCGTTCTTGCCTTGGTGTGACTTAGAGAAGCACCAGTTTGAGAAACAGATCCCTTTGAGTTATGCCATAATGCCATGTAAAGTCTCACAGACCTGGGGAAGATGAAAGGCACTATCAGTTGTCTTCATCTCAGTAGGAATTAGTCTGCTCATATTCCTTCTTCCCAATACTAAATTGAAATTAACCAAATAAATGGGCTTTTTAATGGAGAAAAGAGAGTTTTGAAGGATAGATAATGTGAGTGGTCTAGTGGAGTGCTGAAATCCAACAGAAAGGTAGAAAATGATCAGTGAAAGGTCACAGAACTGAGGTGCTAGACTACCTTCTCTCTGTGTGCAGCTCCCCAGCTCCCCAGTACACTTGTACATTACAATGCCATTGCATCTTCCAGTTAGTCATTCATTCCCATTCCCAGTGTTTCCTCCCTTGTGTAGGCCTTCATTACCTCTAGCCTCTAACAACTATCATAGTTTTCTTCATTGTTTTCTCCCTTGAATTGAAAGAAAATGAGCTCCTTAAAGACTGGAACCATTCTCTGTTCATCTGTGTATTTAGGTGTCTATAAAGTTGATTATTTTTTCTTCAGGTTAAGATATCAGACTTCTTTAATATACTTTTTTTTGCTTAAATTTTCTTATTGGTACATTTTAGGTATACAATACATTTACATTTAAGGTTGATTACTTTATGGAGGTGCTAAGGAAACATCTGTTTACTTGCTATTTCCAGCTTCTGGAGGCTGTCCCTAAGCTTTGACTTACCACCATCACCACCCCCCTGCGGCCCAGTAACATCACGATGGTTTCCATCCTCACCGCATCCCCACCCCCTGCCTTCTCCTCTCTGGTCTCTGATTTGGTACTCTTTTTTGTAAAGACTCTGTGATTAGGACAGGGCCATTTTAGATAATCCAAAATCATCTTCCCCTTTCAAGTTTTTTATCTTGATCACATCTGCAACATTCCTTTTGCCATATAAGGCAGCAGTCACAGATTCCAGGAATAAGGATGTAGACCACTTTGGGGGAGAGAAGACATTACTCAACTTACCACAATTTTTTCTCCCACAGAGCATCATTAGCTCAATATCATTAAAGGGAATAGGGTGGTGATTATGGAAGTGCAGAGTGAGATGTCCATCAAATGCCACCAACATTTACCAAACATGTACTGTGCACCAAGCACTGGGACCCAGGATTGAACAGGCATATTCTGTCCCTGTGGGGTATCATAGTCCTATGCAAGATGTGGACACATCCTCAAACGGTTGCCACACAAACCACAAGAGGAAGTAGATGAATCAGTTTTGATTCAGAGAAGTGGGATCTGATGAGTAGAAAGTGAGTGGTTTCTGCCTGAAGAGAAGATTTTCTAGACAGAGGGAATAGCATAGGTAGAGGTGTAAAGTATAAAACAATGTGGCAGGACCAGCATTCTCGGAAGAATGCCTGCTGCCAGTACTATGTTTATATGAGAACATTACAGCTTACTGAATGTCTGTTCTAAATCTTCTGGGGAAAAGAGAGAGGAACTTCAGAAGAGTCATGTTTAAGGCTACTGCGTCCTTTTTGCTGTTTCTGTTATTGCTATTGAGAAAACCTGGACCCTGCTCAAGGAATAAATTTCTTTCAAGTGGAGGGAAGTTGAGGTTCCCAGACCAACTAAAAACCAGATTTTGAAAGTTTGTTCCATTTATTTATAATCTTGAGAAATTTCATTTCGCTCTGTCTTGATAACCAGAAGGGTGGTTATTTGAGGTAAAAAAAACCTTTGTAATATTCCCTTCCACCTGCTTCCGGTTGTACTTCTACTCCATACCATCTCTTTTTCTTCCAGATTTCTCTTCATCTTTTCATTCTTTTCACTGAGAAGCCACCAAGCAGACATAAGATCAACTGTTTTTTCTAATTCAACTCCAAGTGGCCTTTGAGCTTGGCCTTCTGTGCTCCTATTCCACCAGGATGGCTGTCTCCATCTCAGAGAAGTGTCTTCTCCCATCTTCTTAGGTCCCTGTCTCTTCAGGGATCTCGGGGTCCCTTGGAAATGGGCCTCCCAGGGCAGTGCCTGCCTCTTCTCTACCAGATTCCAAAGAGCTAAAAATAATTCAGCCTTTACCTTCCCAGTTGGCAGGCACTTGCACAGTTTTTAACCTAGTTGACTAAGGAACAGTCTAGGAGGAAGCAAGTCAGGTGTTATGTCACCGTGGTCTGATGGGCTCTTTCTAGGATTGTGTTCATGCTGGATGTAGTCGTCTCCCATTGCCTTCTCTCCAGAATAGCTCCTGCTATGGTTTGACTATGGTTTAATTATCCCCAAAAGGTTCAAGTGTTGGAGGCTTGCTCCCCAGGGTAGCTGCATTTGGAGGTAGTGAGGCCTTTAAAAGGGAGGGGGGGGTGTCTAGTGGCAGGTCTTTGGGTCTATTGAGGGGGCTTTCAGGAGGGATTACAGAGGCCCAGCCATTCTGGCTTTCTGCCTCAGTCTCTGATTTCATCTCTTGTTCCTGTACAAGTTCCCACCACAACATCATAAGGTCCTCCGAGCAGAGCTGAGGCTGATGCCACCTTGTTCTCCAAAACTGTGAGCTTTTTATTTATAAAGTCAGCCTGCCTCCGTGATTTCTCTGTAGTAATGAAAAACCAAGACAGCTCCTCTGACAGCTCCCTGCTGTCACTTCCCTGGCTCCTGAGTGGAAATGCCAGAAGCCGGGTAAAAAAAAATGCAGGATGCATTCTACTAAGGAATAAACATCGACCACAGGTGCAAGCCATCCTTTTTTTCCTTGTAAAATTACAAAAGTGATTGTAAAAAAAATATCAAACAAAAGAGATTTATAAAGTACAAAGTCCTGTCCCACAGTGTCACAGTTGCACTGGCCAGGACTCAGCCTGGACTTACTCCTCAAGCCGTTCTGTCCATAGAACTTCTTGCCCTGATGGGAGTGTGTTCTACATGTGCCATCCAGTGCAGCAGTCGCTGGCCTCGTGTAATAGCTGAGCCTTCAAAGTGCATGGTGTTACTGAAGAGTGGACTTTTAATTAACTTACACACATACAATCACAGGCGGCTACTGGCTACTGCATTGGCCAGCCCACGGGCACGCCTCTGTGCATATGCATTAAAAACATGCATACGGGATGGCTTTCTTTTTTTTCCTCACAAAATAAGGTTACAGCATATATACGTTTTCAAAGATCCTGTTTTCAAGTAACACTAAGTAAATAATGGATAATTATCCATTTTTGAAATTATAACTTTTATTCTTTTGAACTTCATGGATTTCTGCTGACCAGATAGTTTTTGAAATGTTAGTTTTATTTTTTAAAAATCAGCTATCACATTGCTGTGGTTGAAAATATAAAAGACTAAAGGTTACAGCATCTCTGACCCCAGTGACCCGCTCCTCTCCCCTGAAGCAAGTGTAGTTGTACCTCAGTACTCACCGTTAATTGGTTCAGGAAGGCACAAAATATACTAAAAGCGACAAGAAGCAAACACATTGTTTTGGCTGGAAAGGGTAGCAAGTCATGAGGCGACTAACACTGACAAGTTCCAGCTTGTACCAAACAAATGGTGAGTACTAGGACAAAATTTTTGCATCAAAATCCAAGTACCAACCTCAGTGAATTTCAGAGTTATCAGGTACCAAGGTATGACTCTAGGGCTAATTTTCTTGGAAATCTTCCCAAGAAATGTATTTGAGGATTTTTATGAAATTACCATACATATACTTAACCATTTGATGTATCTTTCCTTTTTTACAAATTCCCTTAAAATTTCTTATTGCCTAAATATTGTAAATTAAGTACTTATGGAATATATCCTATGAGCCATGCATGATTTTCACTGGTAATTTCAACTATCTCTAACTTACTGAATATTAATACTGCTTCCATTTGCTTAAGGTGAGGGGAGAATTTGCCAACTCACATATCTCCCACTATAGTTTTAAGGTTGCTTTCCAGTATTGGAGAGGGGTGTAGTTTGGTCAGTTGATATTCCCTCAGCTGGAGTCTGGGCCCTGGGTTAAGGCTGATGCTGAGAGCATGGAATGGTGAGAAGCTGGCATGTCCCTGGCATCGTGATCACAGTGGTCACCCAGACCAACCTGGCACAGACCACAGAGGCCCAGCAGAGTGGCAAAAGCAGGTGAAACAGTTGGCAGCCTAAACTGGAAAAGTAACCTGCAAGTCAATGTCTGTTCAGAAACTGCAGCCAGAATGTGTCTTAAAGAAGAATTAGGAAACACTTAGAAAATAGTGACAAAAGGAGCTTACCACCCGTGTCACTCACAAACCCTTCAAGGCTTCCCAGGTCATTTAGGACACACTGACTCCTCCCTAGCACTAGGTGTCCCAGTCCTTCAGTGGGCGCCACCGCCCCTCTGAGCACTGTCCCAGCTCCACTGAGCTCCTGGGCTCTCCGAAGTGCCGTGTCCCTCTTTTCTCCCAGTTTGTGCATGGTCCTTCATGGACACTCAGTTGAACCCTCTCCCCTTTTCTCTTCATAACTCCACCTGGAGCCTCACTTACTCCAGTCCACTTCGGATGTCAGCTTGATGTCTCATCCTGCAGGATGCTCTCCCACATGCCCCTGAGGAAGGGTAAGTGCCCTTTCTGTGTGCTTCCTTGTACCCTTCTCTTCTCCCACACTGCTCTTATGACACCAGCTGAGGTCAGGAACTGTGTGTCCTCCTTCATCATTTTGTCCCCAGTGATCAGCATGACGATTATACACGAGCTGAATGAGTGGCTGGACCTAGGGAAGGGCCACGCCATCTCGGGCCTGTGTGGAGATGAGGTGGGGTGGAGAAGTGTGTTCTGTTTTTTGTGTTCTGTTTTCTAGTGCTGGGGATTGAACTCAGAGCCTTCCCATTGAGCTACATCCTCACTCCTTTTTTTATTTTGAGACAGTCTCACTAAGTCACTACATTGTCCAGGATGGGCTGAAACATGCAATCCTCCTGTCTCAGCCTCCCAGAGTGCTGGAATCACAGATGTGTACCACCACAGCCAGCCAAGGAGTGTGTTCTTGTGTGAATATTTTGCACACGTCTGCATCCATATTGTGTCTGTGTATACAGATCACTGTGGAAACTGTAGACGTGGAAGAAAAATCCATGGGAGGAGCTTTGGTTGCATCTTCATTCTTCAAATAATTGTAGTCAGGCAATTCCATGCTCTCTCTGAATCTCAGTTTCCATCATCTAAAAAAGATTGAGAATTAAATAGATAGTACACAAAAGAGAGCTTTTAAAACAGAAAACAAGTACCATGGTTGTCCTGCAATTTAGACATGCATGCTCAGGAAGGGCTAAGCGGCCCCAAAGACTGCATGGACCAACTCTTTACAAACTCCACGCCTCATTGTGGCCCCCGCTCACTGCCATATTGGAAGGGACAGCAGGGCAGCTTTCCCTGAGATGCCCTCCAGGACACCCTTGGGCTCCCTGTCCTGCATGCTCCAGCAGTTTGCCCCGCCTGCTCCAGCAGTTTGCCCCAAGGAGGTTCAGACGGGCCTCCCAGCTCATCATCCAGGTGCACAGTGGGTTACCACAGGACCCCTCTCTCACAGAGCTGGCCTTATCCTGTGCCCAGGCAAACCTGGCCCCAGTGTGTGGTTTTATTTTTGTATTTATTTACTTACTTACTTTGGCAGGACTGGGGAATGAACCCAGAGCCTTCACACTGATCTACATCCCCAGCCCTTTTTTCATTCTTTATTTTAATAGGGTCTTGCTAAGTCACTCAGTTGTCCAGGCTGGGCTCTGATTTTTTATCTTCCTGCCTCAGTTTACCAGAATGCTGGGATTACAGGCACAAGACACCAGAGCTGGCTTCGTGTGGCATTTTAGAGCTGAAAAGATTTTAGGAAATCTTTCTCCAAACCTCTCATTTAACACACAGCAAAACTGAGGCCTGGGAAAATCAAATCATTTGCCTGAGAAGAGGCAGCCGGCCAGGGGTACTTGCTGCTTGTTGGTGTTGGCAGAAATAGCAGGTCAGTGGGTTTCTCAGAACCGTACAGTGTCAGGGACCCCTGAGGGAGGAAAGGAAGGAGGAAGGAGGGTCAGATGATCGTGCTGTCAGAAGAAAACAAAGATTTGTAAGACTACCTCATGGCTCGAGAAAAAGAGCCTTTTTTATACAGCTAGTTAAAAGGATTCCATGTTTATATGGCATAGAAAGATGTCCAAGAATACATTAAGTAAAAGTTCATAAAACATCCAGCTGGGCACAGTGGTACAGGCCTATAACTCCACATACTCAGGAGGGTAAGGCTGGAGGATCACAAGTTTGAGGCCAATCTGGGCATTAAGAAAGAAAGGAAGGTGTGTGTGTGGAGTAATTAAAAGAAAAAAGCTAGAGCAGTAGCTCACTAGTAGAGAATTTATCTAGCATGTGTGAGGCCCTAGGCTCAATGTCAGTACCACACACACACACACACACACACACACAAGCTTGTTTAGTATAATTTCATTTTAACTATAAGGAAGTCTGGAAACACAGAACCACAAACATTAACAATAACTTTCTGGATGGGTGCTTTTCTCTTTCTTCTGAGTACATTGATGTTTTTCTGTGTGGTCGGATTTTTGTCGTCTACAGCTTGCTTTCTCAGTGAGCTCCCCATCTGTAAAAGCCCCAAACCCAATTTTGACTCCTATGTTGTTTAAATATTAAATTTCCAGCTGACTCTAGAAACCATCCTCTCTGAACTTAGAAACAGAGAGCAGATCCCTCTCGGGCAGGCACACTTGGTGATTTCAGGTCCTGATTATTCCAGAAGACTGTACCCTGGCCTGTGATGAGCCCATAGACACCCAGCCTCCTCCCGTGGTTCTCCCTGAACTGGAGCCTCACCTGCAGTCCTTATAGCGCTGCCAGGGACTCAGGCCTATAATCCCAGCCACTCTGGAGACTGAGACAGGAGGATTGTGAGTTCAAGGCCAGCCTGGACAACTTAGTGAGATGCTGTATCAAACTTTAAAAAGTGGTAGGATGGGAATGTACCTCAGTATGTAGTAGAGCACCCCCTGGGATAAATTTCCAGTACCACGAGAGAGAGAGAGGGAGAGAGAGAGAGAGAGAGAGAGCAAATTATGTGCAGGGAGAGAAGGAGCTTCTGTCTGATGTGCAAAAGCATAGTTAGCTGATTGCCTTGCCCAGGAGCCAACTGCTGATGTTATTAAGAGATTTGCACAATACCAACAGAGAGCATGAAACATTTTGTTTGGTTTGGTGAAAATGAGGTCCGAGTTAGTGGAAGGACAGAGAACCTGCCAAAATGCTGGAGTCAGGGAGGGAGAAGAGTAATCCTTAGCATGTCACAAAGTACTTTTACCAAGTCATTTCATTCATGCTACAGAACCCTGTGAAGCCAAGGAGGCAGGTAATTATTAGACTTGCTATATAATGAGGGCAGCAATATTCCCCCAAGGAAACAATCTCCAGTGCCAAATCTGGTGATTTTGATTTACAGTCACACTAGGATACAATGGCTATGTACACAGAGCGCAAAATTTAAAGTTCTGGATAAGAATCCAGAAACCTACACATTAGCCATGTGATCTAGGAGGATTCTCTTCAGCCCACTCATCTGCAAAACAGGATAATGATCCATATCCAGCTTGCCTCAGCAGGAGGATCTGACAAGATATAGACACAAAAATAGTGTGCTTTGAAAATAGTAAATTGCTAAAGTAATATACATAAAGTATGATCAGTTTCTCAATGCAGTCTGGAGGAAAATGTTTGTGGGAATAATTTTTTGTATGCAGAAATGTTATTTTAGGACTGAATAAACTTAATACAGCCTATGGAGATCCAAAAGCCCCCAGTCATTTGGCAGGGAAGCTAAACCTATTTTCACACCCCCTGGCTTGCATCAGCGATAAGTAATCAGGTTTCTAGTAAGGAGCTGGGTCCCTGCCCAGCTACCTCCTCTCTCTGTAATCCCTGATTGCAATGGACTTGGGTTAGGAGTTCTTGGTGGGAGCTGATATTAATGCCACTTCTCTAGGTTTCAATGAATAGTTTCAGGCTTCCTTGCCACTGTGGATTTCTTATGTGTTTCTTATGGGTTTCTAAGTGTTGCTTATATGAACATTAGCAATACAGGTACACAGTGGAACCTTGGTTCATGAATTTTTAATTCATTCCATGATTTTGGAAAAGATGGGCACATTTGTTTGTGCAGAAAAGATGGTCATGATCGTGTTTGTCTCCCTAGGTACAGTTTGCAAACAAAAACAAAATTTTCCCAAACGCTTCTGTTTCCAAAACAAATTGTTCACAAACAAAAGCTTACATGAACTGAGGTACCACTGTAGTATAACCTCTAAAATTCCAGATGCAGCCCAGTTAATGTAGGAGGAAAGGGAGAGAAGAAGAGACTGGGGAGGGCCAGGGATGTAGCTCAGTGGCGCCGTGCCTGCCTGGCAAGCACAAGGTCCTGAGTTGGATCCCTGGTACTGCAAAAGAGGGTGGGAAGGAGGGAGGGAGGGAGGGAGAGAGAGAGAGTGAGAGACTGGGGGACAAAATGGAAAGATAAGCAGGAATAGTGGGAATTGGAAGTTCATACTGAAAAATGCAATGTAACTTTAGTTGCTTTTTTTAAATTTTATTTTTACATTTCATTCATTCATTCATTTTGGAGTGCTGAGGATTAAACTAAAAGGTGCTCTCTACCTTTGAGCTATCTTCCCAGCCTTTCTTGCTTTTCATTTTGAGACAAGGTCTCCTTAAGTTGCTCAGGCTTAGCCTTGAACTTGCGATCCTCCTGCCTCAGAATCACAAGTATTGTAGCTAGAATTACAGGTGTGTGCCACCATACCCAGCTAACTTTTTTTTTTGAATTTTTAATATTTATTGAGTTTATTAAAAAAGGCATCAAAATGTTCAATATTGATTGTTTTTGGGTGTACAATGTCTAAAAAAGAACAAGATAAATAAATTCCTATATGAACTACAATGAAAATACCAGTAGCACTCTACAAAAAAAAAAAACCTTTACTTCAATTATCACACCTAAGTCTTCACATATGACAACAGCACATTCCATACACATGTATCATTTACACTGATAGCACATGTGTTTTGCTTTTCTGGCCTTTTTGTAGGACATACTTGACATCTCACTGGTCTTTCTATTTTGTCAGGAGGTTGTTATTATATAATGTATAGTGAACAGGAACATAAAAATATCAATAAAATAAAGTATAAAAGTCTTTATTGTGCATTTAGAATAAAAATCAACATTTTCACATCAACTGTGTACTTGCTTACAAAACCTAAAAGATAACATCAGAAATCAATTCCTATATGAACTACAATGAAAATACCAATAGAACTCTACAACAAAAATAATCTTTACTTCAGTTGTCATATCCAAAGCAGTCTTCACACATGACAACTGCATGTTCCATCCACACATCTCTCTAACACTGACAGCACATGTGCATAGCTTTCTTTTCCTATGTGGTAGGCCATTCTTGTCACCTCTCTTGTCTTCCTGTTTTGTCAGGAGTGTCCTACTACATTGTACAATGTGCAATTAGCAAGAAAATAAGATATCAAAATAAAATATCAAATATGTAATGAGTGCTTAGAATAGACATCAACATTTTCACATCAACTGTTTATTTGCTTACAAAACCTAAAAGATAACATCAGAAATAAAAGCCTATGTGAACTACAATGTAAATACATACAAAAGTCTACAACAGAAATGATCTTTGCTTCAACTGTTACACCCAAGGCAGTCTTCACACATGAAAACTGCATGTTCTATACACAAGTATTGCTTATACTGATAGCATGGTATGTTTCATTTTCCTGCCCTTTCTTGTAGGGCACAGTTGACATCTTTTTGGTTTTCTTGTTTTCATAGTAGGTCTTTGTGATGCTGTGCCTGGCTGTTCACCTGTCAGCTCACCAGTGTGCACCACAATTTTTTTGCACAGTTCCCTGGGCAGAATCATTTTGTTTTTCCTCTGCTGTAAATGATCTCTTATGAGTTTCAGTCCTAGTCTTCTAAGAAAATTTCTCCGTGGTATTGCACTTGTTGTTTTGTTTTTAAACTATCAAACTATTTGTGCCACACATGTTTGGGATCAAGTAAAAGTCAACCGTTGGCTAATATTTTGTATTTCGAGTGACATCATAGTTGCTGCATAACTCATCATCGGCATCTACTCCTCCTTTGGTTTTGTTGTAGGAAGTTTCCATCTCAGGTTTCAATTTTGTCAGGGTTTCCCTATCAATATTTCCATCATGGTCCAATGTTCACATCAGCAGTACAAGTTTGTTTTTCTTTGCCATATACAAAGCCAATGTAAATCTTTCTGAAATCCAAAGATTGTACTATACAATTCTCTGATTTGAAATTGCAACATTTCATTTGGAATTTCTGCTTTGTTCCTGTGTATAGTTCCTATGTTGGTCAACTTGTGCTCTATTAGCAAGTATAGTATTGATTGGAAACTGGTAAACCAAATGTCAAATGTCACATTCCAATTAGTTTAGGAGATGGGAGCAACAAGTCTGATGATGATCATTCATTTTATTATTATACATATAAGGATTTGGTAGCTGAGTTCCAATATAAATTTCTAAATTGAAAGCATAATAAGTCTTTGCATATATAAGGGCATAAATTTTTATCCCATATTTTGACCCAGTGCTTTCCCATAAGTCTTTCACATTCCTGCAATTACCATGATAAATCCCTGCTAAGTACAGCAGACCTATGAAGGCTTTTGGTTCAGCTAGTGAGGTGTCATAATAAATACATTTTTGAATATGGCTATTGGTGCATACAGAATGTTTTGCTTGTATTTCAGCCTTTTTAGTATTTTGTCTGTTACAATTCCCAACCCTGAATGGGAGTGCTGGTATTCTGTCCAATGGGTTTCACCCCTGCCAAGATCCTCACTATATTTTTGGACCCAGTTCTAACATTGGATCATTCTATTTGTTTGAGTGACCATTTCGCAACATTTCAACTAGTAAAATATGGACTTACATTGTTGTTTTCTTCATCACCTGAATTAAGGAGGTCTGCATTTCCTGTGTCTGTATCATTCGATTCTAACTCCATTTCACTGTCACAGGAACTTTGGCTCACAATGGCCAATGTCAAAGTCATTATCATCTTCATCATCCATCATGAGTAATCTGATGATTCACTTTTGACTTCCTCTAAAACTTGCAAATCTGGTTTTTCATGTGCCATTGTACTGAATTAGGCTACTTCTGAGCCCCCACACTATGCCACCATTTTCCTGTAGAAATGTGAAGAAGTCTGTTCCTAGGAGAAGATCAAGTCTGTAGGATTACAGCTGTTCTCATGATTGTGTTCCATGTTGGTGGACTCAAAGAATCAAGATCAATTAGATGTTTTGTTCTTCCCACACCATAGGAAGAGAGGGAACCCTACATGATGTGGCCACATGCCACAGGCCACATGATCACTGCCTGAACCATTGTGCCCTGTAGAGCAGTATGCAGAATAAAGCAGCCTGGACTGATGACTTTCCAACAATCCCAACTTCAAATTTTTTTTCTATTGTCAGAGTATACCCCCTGTTTGTGGCCAAATAAGGCCAAGAATCAACAGGAAAAAAAAGCTTCCATTTGATCCCAATAGAAAGATAATTGGGTACCTTAGTTGTTTTCTCATTGCTGAGACAAAATACCCAACACCCAAAGTCAGAGGAGGAAAGGTTTATTTTGCCTCACAATTTGTTGAGGTTTCAGTCTATAATCAGCTGTCTCCAAGGCAGGGTGGCATGGCAGAGGGACATCACAGAGGAGAAATAGTCCTCAGCAGTCAGAAGACAGCAAAAGCAGCAAGCAGCAAGCAACCTAACTTTAGGATTTTTGCAACTGTCAAGTAAGTGGAAGTCCTGCCCTTGCTAATGATGTTTGGTGTGGTACGCAGTAAGATTTCTTCTCTAAACCTTAGTTTCTTTACAATATGAGGATAAAAATACTTGCCTAACAGACCTTACAGGGATGTTGTGAGGACCAGTTGAGAAGGTGCCTACAAGAAGGCTTATAGATTTCATCTGAGAAGGAATCACTCTTCCCCTAGCTGAAGCCTCAGTCATTTTCTTCAGTTCTTTGAACAGATGGTCTGAGGGATTAGGTTCTTTTTCTCTTTCAATTTAATTTTGGAGCTTTGAAACTAAAGCCAGTTGTTTCTACAGTTTTCAAATGCTGATCTCAATGGCCTTTCACTGGGTGAAAATTCAGAATCATAATACATGATCTCCATTAGAACTCTTGAATTTGAATGTGTAATAAGAAAAAAGACAGCATCATTGACAGAATTACACTCTAATCTTTCTTGAAAATATCAATAATTTAAGTTTTGCCTTAAATATAACTTTTTTTTACTCTGTAGTTGCAGGACAGCTTGATTTGTCTAGAACTTCATCTTACAAACTGAGATATTTCACTTCTGCTTGAAATAATTTAGTCTAGTTTCACAGAAAATAAAGAAGTGACAATTCTCTCCATTGTTGGCTAAGATAAAAATTTACAAGTGATACATTCTAGTAACATATTTTACTTAGACTTTCTCTCCCAGATAGCCAAAGCCTTTTTTATTTTTGCATACTTCTAGTTGAATGCTGTACAATCAATCTTTCATTTACGATTATTTTGAGTTAAACATTCAAATCCAAAAACTAAGCTCTGCTAGTATAGAATGCAATATTATAATACAATGAACAAATATGTCTGGGGGAAAAAATTTGAGAAGTAGTGAAAACAAGCTAAACTGCATTCCAAAAGTAGATGGACATCCATCTCTTGGTCAGACGACCTGCTCATTTTTTTCACATACAGGTCAGATTGCTCAAATAAATGCCTTTTCAAATTAAGCACACCGCTGGTCTAGTCTGTCTTGGGACTCATTGTTAAAAATTCTTCCCTTGTACTGGCTGCTTTGGGGCAGTACCAAACAAACATTCACAACTGTGGAGCAGATGTTAGGGCTGGAGGAGAGGATTTCAAAGCTGGGCTTGAATGTATTCCCAATCAGAACAAGACTCCGAGGATGAATCTTCTGGTATGGATGTTATGAGATAAAAGTCCCTTCTGGGTTTCATCACGTATTTTTAAGAAGTATCTTTAGAGTGTTGGTTTTGGCTTTTTTTTAAAGACAAGGTCAGAAAATTCTTCCATTTTATGAGCCCAAGTGTCATACAAATGCTTATGTTGGTGTTTTCATTTTAGGCAAAGTAAACAGAAGTATTTTCTCTTCTATTATCATTTTTAAATAAGATGATTTATCTGACATTTTGATTTTGATGGAAGGTATTAAGAAATCACTGCCCATTGCGACAGAGGACATCTTGAGAAGATAACATCTCTCTGCATTCTATGAATTGCAGGATATCAAGCAAGACAGGTCCCATCTTCCACCCTGGCACCAATACATAGTCATATCCAACTTAGATACTCTGCTCCCTATATTCTCATTTAACCAAAAGGCATTAGTAGAAAATCTGACATTTTCCTAGCAGTCATACATACATCCTGGGTCTAGTAGGCTTTCCTTTCAAAAATGTGAGAACAACTATGGGTGGGTCCCCATGCCCTCTGTGATCTCTTCCAGTGATGAGAAAGCAGGTTGCTGGGGCCAGGAGATAATGGGAGTAGTGGGATTAGTATTGGGGAAAGGCCATGGCTCCAAAACGGTATAAGATCTAGCCCCAACCTAGCCACAGTGCAAGGGTATAGCTTTCAATAGGTGAGGAAGGGGAAGTGATCAAAAGCCCACATTAGGTGAAGTCACCAAAGGATCTTCCCTAGCAAGGGAAGAACAAGGGCAGGGGAATTTGAACCACTGAGACTTCCTTAAGTATATGGCTTGGTAAATTTTACAACCACCACCCAGAGAATCCTAGATTTCCATCACAGAATAAGAGCTTTGCCTTCTACCCTAACACAGGTCTTCAATGAAGCTTATGCTCTATTAGCTGTTCAGAGTGCAATATGTCGGGTTAGGTGACTTGAAGGATACTGCTGCACTCTACATTCTACAAGATCCTGACACAAGACCGAGCAGTTCTCAAAAAGGGAAGGCTAATTCGTGTATCTTCTCTGCAGCTCTCCAGGGACATACAGCATGCAGATGAGGCTTTCCTGATTTCCTCCACTTTCCTAGCTGCTGTGAAAGGGCTGCAAGTAAGGGGCCACTTGATCAGGCCTTTTCCTTTGACATTCGGAGTTCCATTCCAGTTTTCTTCCCTTCTGCATGTCCTTGCCTATCCAGGAATTAGCTATCTCATCATTTCCTTTTTGTGTATTCTAAAATTCATGTATTTTTCTCTCCTCTGGCCCACTGTGGCATGCTCTTCCCTTTCCTTAAGGTCGTGGACATATCAAAATTGACCCATCCTTGTTAATTTCTATATACCGTTTTATAAGAAACTGTCAAATTAATGGAAAAATTGCACACATACATCTTCTTTCATGCAGTCTCAGTGACTTCTTTTACAGCACTGATCTCATGTATATGTATGTATTTTATATATATAAAACACATAATGTATTATGTAAAATTTTAATGGGTGTTTTAATATTTTAATTAATAATATATATATGCTTATCTTCAATGTAGAGAAACTGGGAAATACGTTATAGAAAAAAATACTTGGGTTTAACCCTATCACCCAAAGATGTAATATTTTGGTAGATTTTCTTCTGTTGTTTTCTTGTGTATATTTTCTGTATCTTGTGAGTATACCATATATATAATTTTGTATCTCACTTTCTTACCATTATAATCTAAGTCTTTGATCTCAAACCCTACATATAACATCATTTTAAGGCCTTGTAGTATTTTATCATATAAATGCACCAGTTTATCCTCCCTTCTGTTATATTTGTATTTTAATGGTGTGAATATTGTAAGCCCACAGTGAGTATTTTGAGGCATGTGGCTCATTTCTTATATTTCTTTATAATAGATTCCCAGAGTAAATTGCTGGATTACAAGTTCTATTATCAGTCTGGACTCTTGGCTGTGGACAGAGGAGCTCAAACTGAAAACAAAGGAAGGGGATGGCTGGCGGTTATGGACTCTAAGCAACCTTTGGCAAAGGAAAGAGGGGAGCTGCATTTAGAGAGCTGGCACTAGGGATGGAATTTTGACTTTTCCTTGTCTCTGTAATGGGGCAAAGCACTTAGCAGGCCTAACTCACGGGGACAGCTGCAGCACCAGGCCCTTCCTCTTCGCGGTCTTCTTTAGGAGGCAAGGTTTTGGCTCTGTGGTTACCTTGCCCCGTAGGTGAGCCCCGGGGCCGCGCCCCCTGCCTCCGGCTCCCGTCCCACGCTCCGTGCGCCCTGCCACGCGCTGTTTCTCTCCGGGCTGAAGCGCCAGTCCCAGCCACGGCTCGGAGACAGCGGGGCCCGCCCTGTACCCTCGGGCGGACACGCTCAGCTCTAACCCCGCCACGGTCAGGTGCCCTGTGGCCCAGCTCAAAGGGAGCAGTGACGTCCCTTCTCCCCCGTGGCTTCGTCGCCGCCACTCCGCCCACGGTTTCGGATCCCCTTCCCAGCCGGCCGGCGGGACCTGGCGCGGCGGCGGGAAAGCCCTGCGGGACGCGTGAGTCACCGCGCCCTGGGCCGGGGCGGAGCACAGCGCGGCCACTGCGCATTCCGGGGACCCCAACAGCCTGCTGACCCTGCAGGCCCGGCCCAGCCCCGCCTGGACCCGGGGTGAAGACCTGGCCGGCGCTTAGCGAGAGCAGAGGAAGGAGGTGCGACTCTGAGGCAGGGAAAAATGTTTTTGTTTACGCTGTCCGGAAAGGGGTAATCTCTGCTACCGGGAAAGAAGGAAAGAAGAGGGAACACGTCAAGACAAGGAAATTGTTTCAACTGCTGCCCAGGAGACTGAACGGCTAGAGCCACACCAAAGGAAACACCAGTGGTGGCCTTGGGAGCTGGTGGACCTTGGGTGGGCCCTCTGAGCGGCAAGTTCTCAGGGAAAAATGGAGAACGTCTTTAACAGAAAGTTTCTTTAGCTTCCGTGACTCACATCTTTCCTCTGAAAAGGATTCGGGGGAGCCAGGCATAGTGACCCATGCCTATAATCCCAGCGCTCTGGGAGGCTGAGGGAGGAGGATTGCAACTTTGAGCATAGCCCTAGCAACTTTGCAAGACTTCGTCTCAAAGTAAAAAATGAGCTGAGCATGTAGCACAGTTAGGCCCTGAGTTCAATTTCCTTTACCGAAAAAAGAAAAAAAAAGGCAGGAATTCCTTTAGTGGTCAGTCTTCAAGAGAAGAGAGATGTAGTGAGAGATGGGTTGCCTGTCTAGGTTACATTTCTAGTTTATGTTCAGGCTGTGGACACTGCTTCCACTTTTCCCATCTTCTTCCTTTCCCTTCCCTCCTCCCACTGGGAAGAGGGTCCCAAAGGAGACCACGCTTTACCTCATGGCAGCGCAAAAGCTACCACTGTGAGATTTCTTTCTGGGGTATCATAGGTGGGGCTTATGCCATCCTGCTTCCTAGCATGGGAGGAAGTTCCCTTCTGGCCCAAAGCCCCAACCCTCCGATATTTATCTGTACCCATGTGTAATCCCAGGTGCCATTGGTTGCTGTAGCGCTTTCTCTTCTTTCTTCCCTCTCCAGAACATAGCCTTGTCTGTGGCCCCACGCCATCTCCAGGACCCCAGACATTCTCAACTCCAGACCTTGCTAGCCCCAGAACACTGGCTCTCAAATGCAAACCCTTAGGGACAGCACAGCCGTGTAATATATTTATCTGGATCTGTCCTCACAGTTCTAAGGTTGTGGTCTTTTCTTGGGAGGATAATCCTTTATGCTAGGACTCTTTTTTTCATAGCTTGCTTTGTTTTGAATGATCTGTGCTCTTACAAAATGGTAATAGTCGTTGTTGGTGGTGTTTGAGGTTCTTTCCCTGAAAGATGTGGATCCCCCAAATCTTTTAATTTGGTTCTGTGAAATCCAAAAAGCTTGAGGTTCTAATGCCTTCTTGCTGCCCCTCCCAAGGGCCTTTGTATCAACTGAAAAAAAAAAAAAAGCCCACCAGAATGAGAACCTCAAAGAACTTTTAAGGATAAGACACAAAGAAAATGTTTGGGCAAAGGAAACTTTCTATACTTTCTCGACTCTTTGGACTAGCTTAAAGTGACAAATTATATCTATTCTGATATTTAGCATCAAGTGTGACTTTTAGAGGACTAACTCATTTTAGTAAAGCTGAAAACATGTTTGAATAAGCCAGGATCTCCCTTTCTTTCAATTTTTACATTAGCAGAATGGCTCAATGAAGTTAGCGTACTTTTCCTTAAAAGGTGAAAATTAAATGCAGTGTGGTGGTGCACACCTGTAATCCTGGCACTCGGGAGGCTGAAGCAGGAGGATAGCAAGTTGGAGGTCAGCATGGGCTACTAAATGAGTTCAAGTCCACCCTAGACTACAGAATGAGACCTTGTCTCAAAAAGCCCCACCCAAAAGGTGAAACTTAGAGCATGTGGGTGAGCGATAAGTAGCACCCCTTAGTTCTTTAGCTAAGCAGTGTGGACTTAATCGGTGCCATTTTAAATTGGGCCTCACTAGTTGATAGCTACTGAACACCCTCCGTGCCTGGTGCTAATTAAAGCATCAAGTCGCAGAGTCACTGCCACCAGCAAGTTGTAACCGCTGAATCATACCCACCTCTGTGCACACAAATGCTTCATGTGTGTGTGTTCTTCCTTCTTGGATGCTAAGATACACTTTTTTCTTAAAATTCTTGTTTAGACTTAGGAAGTAGAAGAAAGATTTTTAAGTTTGAAATGAGCGTCCTAGGACTACTTGACAGGAACCTTTTCAGCTCTCACACCCGTTAATCTAGTATTTTTAGTATATGTGCTGCCGAAGGGAGCACAATCTCCTAGTATTTCAAAAACACTTTCACATATGATCTCTGTTGATCTTGCCAAGACCCAGTGAGTACAAGTAGGCGGGAAAGACTCTGCCATCCTCCTTTTATTTACCAAGAAGAATGAAACAGCTCGGCAGGGCCTCCCCAAAAGCCACACTTCGGAGGGCTGCTTTTAACTCCTGCCCGTGTCCCTGACCCCACCTTCATTATGTGAAGGTCTTGGGTCCAGAGCCTGGAGCCAGGGAGAAAGGGTGGAGGGGAAGCCCCATGCTATAGACCTAAGAATATCCCTCAGGAAAGACAAAAAAGGACTTGGTTTGAAGCCAGGCTGCCTGACAGCGAGAGTAAAACAGGTGGGGAGAAGAATTTGAGGGAAACGAGAGAGGAGCTACTAGTAATTCTCAAACTGTTTGCATTTTGAATCACCTAGGAAGTTTTGAAAAAAACTTTAATACCCAGCTTTCACGAACACTGATCAAACAGGATTCTTGGGGGGGTGGGGGCGGGACGGACAAGGCATTGGGATTTTGAAAAGCTTCCCAGAGCTTTCTAGTGTGCAACCATAGTTGAGGATGAGCACAGCTTCTCAGACCTTGGCATGTACATCCAATCATCACCGTGGGTCTTGCTGAAACCTGGGCTCCGGTTATGCAGATCAGCAGAAGGTCCACTAGCTTCTAGATTCAGAGTGCCGCATAGTCACAAAGAGCTTCATGAAGGAGAAGTCTGGGTGGGCTTCAAAGGTTGTGTATGGTGCACTTCAGGGGGTGTGAAAAGGGTCTGCGAGCCTGGGTGGTGGGACAGTCAGGGCCCTGGAGTGGGGTCAGGCCAGGGGTGTTTCAGGGAACAACAGCCAGGCCAGTGTAACTGGAGGGGAGGAGGTTTGGAGTGATCTGACCTGCCTGATTTAGCATTTGGCAGTGAACTGCCCATTGTTTGGGGTGCAGATGTGTTCTTTCCTCTGCAAGACCCTAGTCTTTCAGTATTGTTTGTCACACGTGATGCTAAGCGGGGATTCAGAACATGACTGAGGCTTTGTACTTGCATCTGAGACTTTTGAGACCCTGTCACCTTCTTACCAGGCCTCCCAAGGTTTAAATAGCATTTTGGGGAACTTCAGCAGCTATTTCAGTGGCAACAGCCTCTTTCCCTTCCCCCACCCCTCCCACATACTTCTTCCCGCGTTAGTCTTCTCTTGAGAGCTTCTCAGAATTTCGTATATATTTTGTTGAGCTTATATATATTTACTTTTTACTCTTCTTTGCTGCCTGTCTCCTCCATTAAATGGCAGCTCCACCGTAGCAGGGAATTTTGTTTGTGTTCTTCAGTGCTGCTTCCCCAGTGCCTGTAACTATTTTGGACACTCCACCAATGAACAAATGAACAGAATTGAATGATATACAATTGGTATTTCCAGCACAAGTAAATACAACACTCAGCAGCAGAAGAAACCCAACGAATTCATCTTGCTACTGTTCCATTTAAGAAGAGGAAATTATAACAGAATTTGGTCACTAGATAGGAAAATTTGAAGTAACAAAGTTCTTCTAAAATAAATTGCCATCCTCATAGACCAGAGATTTGTTTTCACATGTTCTGTGTTTAAAATCCAGGAGTAAATGTCTCCACAGTTGTAGTGTTCCATGCCAGAGCAAGCTGTTGGCCCCAAGCCATTGCCTGGCCTCTGTGTCCATAAGCTACCAACACTGAAGTGGGTTGTGCAGCAGAAGGGAAAAAGGAAGAAGGAGGAAGGAAAGAAGGAAGTCAGTCCAGGAAAAATGTGATTAGAGAGATCACTTATCTGAAACAAATTACTTCCAGAAAATCTCACCAATGATAGCTTAAAATTTAAGTATTTTAAAATAGAATTATTACTCAAGTGAAGACAAAGAGTAAAGGCCACCAAGGATAGCAGATCAGATGCAAATGATATCTGAAGAGGAAGAAAATAGAATCTGAGAGGACATTTATGATGGCAAATGACCTGCTGGATTGTGAAATTTGGGTGTTGGAAATCTAAATGCCTGACTATCCGCTATTACACAAAAACCCAGGCCTGGTTGAATATAGCCAGTGGTGGGAAGCTTACTGCCACACAAAGTAGACTGTTTCATCTGTGAAGAGCTCCAAATATTGGAAAGCCCTGCTTTCTATTGAGCAGTCAGCAGCATTTTTCTACTGGTTCGAGGACTGATCATGTGCCACCTCACTGGATAACTTCGTATTTCTGGACTGCACTTTGAAGACATCCCTTTGCCTCCCTGCCCACCCATCCCAATCTCATCATGTTTCAAAAAACCCCATGTCTTCCTGAACCCAGATAACTTTAGTCATATGGTCTCAGATACAGATTTAACCCTTAAAGAGTTCCGGAAGGATGTTACAACATCCTTTCCTGTGCGGGGTTAATTGAGAAATCCTGAGCCAATGTCTCTCTAAGGACACTGAGATCTGCCTGTATACAGGAGAGAGTTTTTGAAATCTGTGAGAGAAACCTGAGCCTTCATTGACCAACTTAAGTTACAACCAGCCCTCAGGAATGAACTCAGTTTGTAAGTCAAGGTCCACTGTATATTCTTCCTGCTACCTTGATCCAGTTTCTGCTTCCTGCATCCCTTGTCATGAGCTCTTTCACCTCTCCATGCCCCTCTGCCATGCTGCTCTGCCTTGGAGCCAGCCAACTGTGGACTGGAACCTCCAGACTGTGAGCCAAAATAAACCTTTAGCTTGTGGGTGTTGGGTATTTCGCTCCAGCAATGAGAAAGTAACTGAGACAGTGTGGTTCCCAACTGCCACATTAGGACAATGAGTGGTACCCTCAGAGATGAAAAAGTGATACTCCAAGTTGAATGCAAATTATCTGGAAATAAAAACAAAAACTATAAAACATTTTAGAATTGAATAGTTTTTGCTTACTACTTTCTCATCTGTATTTTTTTATCATAACATACAAGCTTTGGAAACAGACAGATCTTAAATAATCTTTCTCTGCCCTTTTCTAGTTACATAGCTGTACACTATGCACTCTGTTTTCATCTATTAAAGCAAATAATAATGCCCACTTTCCAGTACTGGTGGGGAGAGGAAAGGAGACCATGTAAGTAGGTATCTTATGAGTTAAGTGAGAGGTTCTGGAAAGATAATAATCATTTTTTTTCCTTTGCAGTCTTGGGAATTGAATCCAGCATCTTTGCACTGAGCAAAGCCCCTTTTTATTTTTTATTCTGACAGAGTCTCTATACATTACCCAGGCTGGGGGTCTAACTTTTGATGCTCCTGCCTCAGCCTCTCAAGACTGCTGGGATTATAGGCATGTGCCACCATACCCAGCTAAGACGATAAGCATTAGAATGATTCCAAGAACTCTGTCTTTGACAATTAAGTCAGCCCTGTGGGAACTCATGATACGATCACATAGCCACCTCAGGTACTTTGGCAAGGCAGTCAAGATGTCTGGGAATAGAAGCGAGTCCAGCGTGCAGTTTCGGGGCTTCCCTGAACTAGAGGTTTTGGAGCTCCCCACCACTCCCTTGTCTCTTAGATCATGGTGGCAAATGGTAGCCAGGCTCATCCTTCTCCCCTGCTTACTCTCCTGGGCCACACATCAACACAGCCTATACTGGGTCACCAGGGCTGCCCCATGGTGCCAGTGCATAACCAGAATCCTGCACATATGGCTCAGAGCACCTGAGGCTCCTAGGCCCCCTGTGCACAGTCCCTGGGTGCAGCTAAAAAGGAAACATTTGAGATGCACACCTGTGGTCCTAGCACTCCAGGAGGTTGAGGCAGGAAGATCACAAGCTTGTGCCCAACCTGGGCAATTTAGCAACTAAGCGAGACCATGCCTCAAAAAAAAAGGAGAGGAAAGAAGAGAAAAAGGAAGACCTGGGGATGGATGTAGCTTAGTGTGAAGGCCCTGGGTTCAATCCCCAGTACCACCTCGAAAACAGAAGAAAGAGAGAGAGAAAGAGATTGAAAAGGAACTGGAAATAGAAAATATGGAACATTTCTGGGCCTATCCCCAGCCCGATTCTTTCCTTGTGGGTCTGCAGAAGTTCTGGCCTCTCTTTCTGGTTCTCCGTCCTTTGCCAGGCCCAGACCTCTGTTGTCCACACCCTCCTTGCTCAGAGTCTCCAGGGACAAAGGCCTCTCACAGCCCAGCCCACCCCCATGCGGCCGTATCCAAGGCTACAGTGGGGAACTCGGGCCAGAATTGGCTCTCAGGCAGAGGATGCCCTGAGTGCCCGCTCTCAGAGCTGGCGCTCACCCTGCAGTGCCCATGAAAGGACAAACTGTTCTGCGACTGAACCATGAGCGCACTGAGAGGCGTCCATCCGCAGTGTCCTCACTGAGCGAGCACGCTGTAAGCCTCATTGTGCAAGCACACAGCAGTGCTGAGGAGCCGGGTAGATGAAGACCCTGTCTGGATAACCCACCAGACATGAGGAAGTCAGAGGGGAGAGGAGAATGAGGCTGTGTCCGCGCGGAGCATCTTTTCCATGATCACTGTGACTCAACCACCAGTTGCTTCATTAGGCCAGCTACTGTGGTGGATATTTCCAGTCAATCGTCTGATTGTTAGAACCAATCTGTCTCATCACCCCAGTCAACAATGTGGCCAGGGCCTTTGGGGAAAGTGTAAGCAGGTGCACAGGGTGGAGGCTCAGGTTGGGGAAAGTCAGGAGGATGGTCTGGGATTCCCCACCACCTCTTCATAGCTCTAAGGGATCAAAGCAGGGATTCTAGAGAATCCAGAGCTGCACAAGCCCAGAGGTTGGCATGGCCAGTTCTCGCTTTGCAGTCAGGGTGCCAGCAGCAGGACTGTCGCATGATTCAGTGTGAGCTGCAAGGTTCTGTGTTCCAGTGGCCAGAAAATGGGACAGGATGTGCCTTCCTTTCCTGGGAGAAGAACCAGGGCCCACGGCCCAGGGGCTTTGTCTGTTTCTAGAGTTATTTTGTGACTGTTTGCAGAGCAGATAATTTCCTCTCCACCATCACGTAGTGAACTCCAGTCATGGAATTCAGAAGCGTGGACCCCAGGCCTAACTTTCTGGTGACCCTTTCTGAGAGCAAAGCACCTCCCCATTGGGAGCCCAGTTTTCCTCATCTGTAAAATGAGGAAGGAGGTGGTCTCCAAGGCCCCAGTCTTCCGCTAGAGCATCCTGTGCTTCTGGAAGGAGGATTCTTGACTTCTTTCTCTCTTTATCTCTCACCCACAGCACTTAGGAGAAGCCAGTACTAAATGGGCTTGGAAATGCATTTAAATTGGCTGTTGTGTATATGTGTTATGCATAGAAACCTATCTGTGCTCTGTATGGGCAATATATTTACAAAGTGCGTGCCTGTGAAAGCATTAAAAGTAATCTCAGCTGTCAAGCTCTCGCCTGGCTGTGCACTCTCCAGTGGCCGTCCTTATCAATGGCTCCTTCAGAGCCACCCCGCTGCACATTCCTCCGGAGGTGGCATGGCTGCTGGTGGGAGTGAGGCTGTTTATAATTTTTCAGATTAAAATGTCACTGGGTGCTCCTCGGGAACTGCTGACATGCTTTAAATGTCTACTTCTGACAGGCTCCCCTTGGTCAAACGAGTTCAAGGGGTGCCTGGTGAGGACCACAGGATCCACAAATCTGCCTCCAGCCCCAGCGTCCTGTGCTGAATAATTGAACATTGTTTCTGCCTGAATCACATTTCTGTAGCCTCACGGCTTGAGATGAGATAGCGAATGTAATGTACACAGTTGTATTTGCAGAAAAAAGAGGATCAAAACCTGCCCTGTAGTCCCCTTCTGTAGTCCCCTGTAGTCTGCATTTCTGCACAAATACGTGCTGAACTTTTGAGCAGTTTGAGAGAAGAGAATAAAAATGGAAAGGATTAACCAAAGTGATACTAATTATGTTTAGATTTAAATGTTAAAATACTTTAAATTTTGGACAAAACCATAATAAATAGGACTCTTTACTCCATGATAGGTTTTTTCTTTTTCTTTTTTGGTACCGGGGATAGAACCAGGGTCCTTGCGCTTGTGCAGCAGGTGGCAAAACCACTGAGCTAAATCCCCGGCCCAATGATAGGTTTTTTGAGGAGGAGATAGGCAACATGTAGGCAGTGCTTAGGAACTTGTAAATATTCATTAATTCTGTCTTAGAGTAAAACTCATCAAAAGCTTTCTGAATCTAAGGACAAAAAGAAAAAAAAATGTAATGGCCCTAAGTTCACTGTTTCTCTGGTTTTTAATGTCTTCAGATATAATCACCTCCAACAAACATTTTGAAGAACTTTGAGATTTATAAAATATGATTTAATGATCATATTTTAAAAAGATTTTTGAAACCGTAACTTTCTATAAAGGGTTAATTGACTCCAAAGGAACCCACCTGGACCCATTCCACCTAGCTGGGGTTCTTCCCAGGCTTTTGCTGAGCTGCCTGGGGGGGTCAGGTACTCCCCACCGCACAAGATGGCAGTGCCCTAGGGGAAGAGCTCCACTCGATTTCCAGCCCTTTGAAGTACCTGCTAAACAGGGCCTCCACCAAGTCTGCTTTGGGGTCCAGTTTTGCTACACTGCAGAGTCTCAGAGAATGTATCTTCACCTGCTTCTGTTTGAAACCCTTCAACTATTTGAAAACAGTTGTCACTTTGCCCTTAGCTTTCTCTTCTCCAGGTTAAGTACCTTAGCTCCTTCAACCGTTCTCCATGTGATATCGTCTTTAGGTTCTCTAGCCTTTTGTGATGCCCCTCAGGAGTCTGTGTAAGATGAGCTCTGACATGCTGCACCCCTTGCTCCAGTGTGGTCTAACCAGGACAGAATACATAGCTCTTTCTCTCTCTCTGTCTCTCTGTCTCTCTGTCTGTCTCTCTCTCTGTCTCTCTCTCTCTCTCTCTCTCTCTCTCTCTCTCACACACACACACACACACACAAACACACACACACACACACAAGTTCCAGACCCTCTACTCAAGTTGACAAGTAGCAGGTGATTGATATGGTCTCTGTCCCCAGCTTCCTGGCAATGGTAGACAGGGGGGCAATGAATTCCCACAGTGATTCATGAGAACCTCCACTTACTAGTTCCTCCCTCTGTGACAATGGGACAGATGATGTTTAATTCCATCCTACTAGGGAGCTGCTGCTATCTCCACTTTCCAGGCGAGAGCTTAGGCCCAGTGAGGTCAACTACCTTAACTGAAGTCATACAGAAGCAGCCAAGGTGACTTGGACAGGAGCCCATGCATTTTTCTACAGCACTCCATTGGCCTGGACAAAGGGAAACACTGGACCAAGACAGTGCAACCTAGCATTCTGGTTCAAAACTGGAAGTGTATGTTGAAAAGAAAGATCATCCTTTCTTCTTTGAAAGGGGACCCTAAATTTCCATTAACATCCATATCCCACTAGACTAATATTCCACTATGAACCTACCATCCATCATCCAACCTTTGAGAAGATATTTATGTTTTCTAACTGTTGCATGTTTCTGGAAGACAGAGAGGTTAGCAACTCCCACGAACATATTACTCACAGAATAAAGGAGCATTTCTTACTATTGAAGTTATCCTGAGTCTGATATACTAGAATTTTCGCATTACATCTTCCCCAGCCATGTTCTTTTAAAAATATCATGTCATTTTCTGAACTGTTTTCTTTAAATGATACATGCTTATTTTGGAACTGCTGCTACTTTCTTATGAGTGCAATGTCTAGCTTATATATGCCACTCCATGGTCTTCACAAGGCTTACAGCTGGTACACTGTCTTTACCTTCACAGCAATGATCACCTTCCCTGACAGGTGAGAAAATGAGCTCAAGAAGGTGAGGCAACTTATCTAAATGTTCAGAGAAAGTACAGCAGCATGATAGAACCTAGCTCTGAGTGCCAGCCCATTATTTCTTCCTTCTCACCATGGTGCCTTTTGCCTTAGTAGGACTTTTGATCATTCCAGCTCACTTACAAGAAGTGCTTAGCTCAGTTACTTTTTGAGAAGTTAAGTATTTGGGTAAAGTTGAAATAAGCTGCCAGGTCTGCCTGTTGCATGTGGTAAATTGACCCTGGCAGGTAGAGGAAGCAAGGCCTCAGGAGATTTAAATGGCACTGCTATTTAAATGGCCTGCTAGTCTTCTTAGATCACTGATCGACCCTGGCACATGTACACAACATCACAGAGGGTGGGACCGGATGTGCCCTAGACAGTGCCTCGACTCCTGACTCCTTTAAAGATGAGGAAGGATGGAGCCAGGACCTGTGCCCAGGCACAGTGAGACCCGTTGTCCTCCTAGCACCTTGCTGACCTCTACTGGTGTCCCTGACTCCCCCTCACCTTCTGTTTGGCTTCCCATCTTGGCCCCCTCATAGCCTGGCTCCTTGGCAGAGTTCCTGGCTGACCAGACACTTGTGTGACTTCTGGCTCCCTTGGCTGGGCTCCCTTGACCCTACAAGCTCTCTTCCTGGCTTCAAACCCTCCTCAGAAACCTAGGTGCTGCTTCTAGAAACATCCAAACAGTAGCTCTCAGCTCCCTGGTGAGGTGTTCTTGACAACATCCAGATGTCCCTGAGATTAGGGAGCCCCACCCTTGGGGCTGTGTGGTTCCCCTGAAGTCACAACTCCTGGCCCTGCCAGCCAAGCCAGGTGACCATAAAACTTATCATTATATCAAGGCACCTTAAGAGTGGAAAGAGTGCTATTAATTATTTCAGCTGTATGCTAGGGACAAACAAGGCCCTTCCCTGGCCAGTGGGAATGTGGGCCAGGTAGTAGCCAGCCTGACTCCCCCCTTTCAGGAGTAGCAACAGTCCACATGCATTGCAGCCCAATTGCACCAAGCCCTGTACAGAGCACTTTACAAGCAAATGCCATTCACTTAATTCTTACAACACTCTTATTTTTCAGAGGAGAAAACAGAGGCTCAGAGAAGTAATTTTCTGGATAATAGGTTACAATTATCCTATTACTCTAGGGTTATTCTAACCTGATTATCACATGATGCACCTGCATGGAAATGCCACCTCGCACCCCACAAATTTGCACAAATTCTGCATGTCCATTAAAATACAAATGTGGAGGGAGGATTCATGTAACCAAAATATGTTATATGCAGGTATGAAAATGCCACATTGAAACCCAATATTTTGTAAAACTAATAAGCACTGATAAATATATTACAATGAAAGGAAATACATGCAAAACATACAAAAATAAATATTTTTTTAAATAATAAAAAGAATTTTTTAAGTACTTAGCTGGAGGTAACAGCTAATAAGTGGTGGGCTCAAGTCTAATTCCAAAGCCTCCCTTTAGGCCCTGACCAGTATGATAATGGAATTAATAAAAACAAAACCTTCAGTGGGGATACAATAAACACAACCCCCAGATCAAAAATTGGTTATGCTGTAGAAGAATGACAGTTGATTGCTTGGAATTTGAAATGTACTTTCTCATGGTTAAAAAAAAAGGGCTAAAATGGTGGTTAGGCTCCAAATTCAACCAAGAAAAGTCTGTGCAGACTATAATTACTGTGGTCTACTCCTCTTTGTAGTACTGAACTGAATGGGAAACAGAAACCATAGGTTTCTGTCACAGTTCTAATTTACTTACTGGCTATGTGACATAGGACAACTTACTTAACCTCTCTGGGCCTCAACCTTCTCAGAATGGAGATAATGTCTAGCTTCTAAAAATTGCAAGAATCACAGAAGACAGTGTACATAAAAGTCCTTTAAAAATAGCACTTGTCATACTATAGGAAGCACCACTTAAGACACTGCCAAGGGCAAGTTAGGTTTCCAAGAATCCTAATTCTGGTTCACATAGTGGAGATAGACAATGTGATATTTAAACATATGTGTCCGATTTATTTTTCCTTAAGAGTATGGTGTCAAAATGTATCCATTTACCTAGAAATGTCTCAAGTTTATCCTTCTTTATATCCAACTGATTTTTGACAAAGAGGCATATAAAATGTAGTAGAGGAAGGAAGACCATTTCAAGAAATGGTGCTGGAAAAATTGGACACCCATAGGTCATAAAATGAAATGATGTAAACATAACAAAAGTTAGTTCAAAAATGATCGGATTAATCCCAGCACTCTGGGTGGCTGAGGCAGGAGGATAATAAGTTCAAGCCCACTCTGTCTCAAAATAAAGTTTTTTATAAGTCTGTGGATGTAGCTCAGTGGTAGGGTGCCCCTGGGTTCTATCTCCAGTACTAATTTTTTTAAGAGGAAGTGGTCTAAGACATGTAAAATGCAAAAATTCTTAGGAAAAAAAAATTAAAGAAATCTTTGAAATCTGGGGTTAGGCAAAGAGTTCTTAGATTTGACACCAAAAGAATGAGCTACAAAGAGAAACACTGATAAACAGGACCTTATCAAAACTGAAAACTTATGCTCTGTAAGACTGATAAATGATGAAAAAACAAGCTATAGAGATAGAGAGAAAACATATGCAAATCATGCATTCAACAAAGGACTAGTATATATAAAGAACTTTCAAACCTCAACAATAAAAGAAAAAAATTCAATTAGAAAATGACCAAGAGACATGAGCAGACATTTCACCAACGGAAGATACGCAAAGCGATAAGCACATGAGAAGATGTTCACCATCCTTAGCCACTAGAGAACTGAATATTAAACGTTAATGAGAAACAAGTCTTGCAATCATTTCTAGTTTGACTGAGCCATATACTTACAGCTCACATAAGGTCTAGTGTGTAGAAATTAATAATGCATTCATAAAAGAGCTTAACTGTCTCTCAAGTTGACTTATTCTCTTCTTATTTTATCATACGAATTAAATGCTCTGGTGGTATTCCAAACATTGGAAGGTCTCTCTTCCAGGCACCACATCTAATTCCAGCAGTATTTAGTAACTGATGAGACACAGGAGTAGCTTTAGCATTCCTGAAACTTGGTGCCATTTGACCCTATCAATAGTTATGGCAGCTCTGTAGGGTGGGCAGAAGCTGGGCCCCTTCCCAGCTATGTGATGTAACGAGGAATCTATGCCTTTGATACTCAGCCCACCTCTGAAAATGAGAGTAATTCTCACTTCACAGGGCATTGTGGGGATCAGACCCAACATGATGGGTGTGACGCTGAGGCCAGCGCTCAGTGTGGCTGTGGGCACCACACTGTCTCTGCACACAGGCCAAGCTGCAATTTGGGAGGAACTGAATGAATCTTTCCAGAGAAGTTCAGTTATGTTGCCCATATGGTAAAAAATATCTGAGACAATCCCAAATTTATTATTTTTCTTTGCTCTTCTTTAAATATGCTAATGTCTGCCCAAGCATGTATCTTGTTTTGTTTCCCCCCCCCCAAACACAAGATTATTTTTCTACACCCCGTTTCTGGCTGGGGGTGCTGCTCAAATGCCTGTGTGTGCTTTCCTTCAATGTGGGAATTACTGGTGCAGGAAATACCATAGGATTCCTTTTCTCACCAGGGCCTGGCAGAGCCTGCCCAGAGCAGGTGCCTATAAGTACTTGTTGAATGAAAAAAAAAAAAATGAATGAATTTTGATGTTGTAGAAGAGCATGAAATTGGGACTGAGAACACCACATAGGAAGTGTGATCAAAAGCTACAGTGAATGACTAAAAATTTCTTACAGAAAAAGATGCATTGCCATTAATCACTCTCAAAATCCTCCCCTCACTTCAGACACATCTATTCCATCATCCTTGCCAGCAGCAGTCACTGCGTTCTTGATCATGCCTCATGAATATGCTCACAAAAGAGGACTTCCAGAACTGCTTCAGAAAGTGGCAAAAGCAACAGGATGAGTGTATTTGAAGTGAGGGGGCTGTGTAGAGGGGGATTAATGCCAATGTGTTTTTTACTGTAATAAACATTTAAAGTTTAAATATTCAGCACATAATTTGACCTCATTTTCTATATTAACCAGGAAGATATTTGGGATTAAAGGCAACAGAGGGTCGGGGAAGCAAGACACATCCAAGTAGCACTGGAAGACACTGGAATTAAACTGCTACTCTTTGCTAGGCACAGTGAACAATGCAGTGGTGTCAGGAAGGATTATTTGGGAAAAAGAGTGAAAATAGAAAGGATATAATGAATTTAGATCTAGGCAGAATAAGACAAGAGGCCATGTAAAATGGAGGAGAAGAAGGGGCATCCAATTGTGGAAGCCTGCAAAAGCTGCAAGGAAGGAACAGTCACGGTTTTCTTAAACTAGCATTGCTGTTGCTGATGAAGATATTAACAGCAAACCTGTGCATGGTGCTCTTTATGTGCTTTACCTATGTTTAACCTGTTCAGTAATTGTGTGAGATAGTTACTGTTATTCTCGCCTCTTGACAGATGGAGACACTAAAAAGTTAAGCGATTTGCCCAAGGTCACACAGCTAGTAAGAAAATTGCCCATAAATTAGCATTGTGAACCCTTGAAATATGCTTGTAAGGAAGACCAGGGAGTTCCTTCTGCCCAGAGAACAACATGACCCTTATCTTCTTGCATACATTCCTATAAACATGAGTAACTGGACTTTTATAGGACTGCTCTACTGCTGCACAGTTACAATGGTAGTGTAAGTGAAAAATCCATCACTGATATTCTGAAGGAACCAGAAATTCATGTGTAGGACATTCCTGCCACCTCTCAGGGGTCTCCCAGAGGTCCTCTCACTCACTTTCTGACACGAGCCTTAGGAGTTCTGAACATTCTGGGAATGTTGATCAAAACCATGTCGGACATGGTATCACAGCTTGCACCCAGCCTGGTTCCCACCACTTTTTCTTAAGATGGTGGTGCTTTTATTTTTTCATATTTCTTATCATTTTCCTCAAAGTAGAGTCTCTGTCACTTTCACAACCTGATGTCCTGTGATGTGTTGGGGTGTGTGTGTGTGTGTGTGTGTGTGTGTGTGTGTGTGTGTAACAGAATGTGTGCTGTGACTGTATGGGCTTTGAAAGAGTGGCTGGTGCCCAGGCCCGCTGCTTCAAGGATATCTGTTAATAAAGCCCTGCATCTTCATCCAGCTCTAGCAATGCTCTGCTAACAACAGACGGAGATCATTCATGTGTAAATGGAAACACACCAAGAAAAAATTAATACCAAATGTACAGCAAGATCAAAAGAAGAAATAAATTTCTCAATGGAATACTCAGAGCTATGCAGAGACCACTGGTTACTGCTGCTTCCCATAAAATTGAAGGTCAGAGCATGTTTCAGTAAACTTCTTTAAAAGGCAGGGACTAGCCAGAGGCTGTGATTTTAAAATCCCACAATGGTGATTTCCCAAACTCCAGCTGAATCCTGAATTACACAGGGAATATGTTCCCCCAAAATACCGTAATAAATGAGAAAAATAACTAGACATATCGAGGTCTGTAGAACCAAGGACCTACAACCAAAATATTTTCATTTAAAAACAAATGACACAAACTACTTCAGTGAATTTAGTGGCCATGAAGTATTTGATCACAAATTACTTTGATGTATTTTCAAAATCAAAAAAACATATAGACACATTGTAACAAATTATTGGCTTGACTATTATTATCAGGTGAGTCTACCTTATCAAGTGTGGCTTCTCGGGTCTGGTGATATTCACTTATCCATTCAATCCATTCAGAGAATATTTATTGAATGCTTAGTAGGTCTCAGGATGGCTTCTGAGAAAAGAGTAGAATAGTTCAGAGTAGGACTGGGAATCAGAGAGACTCTGCGTAAAGACCCACTCCACCATCCATCGTTACAGTGGAACAATGCTCCATAAGAAAGTAAACCTCTCCCGGCCTCTGATTTCTTATCTGTAAAATGAAGATAGTTATACCTGCCCTGCAGAATTGTAGAGATTAAATGAAGCAATATATATTAGATATCAGACACTTAGTCCATGCTTGGACACCATAATGTTCCGAGGGAAAGTGGGGGGGAGGTGGTACTCCAAAAACATATACACCTTGAACACAGAGATAGCCTGTTATCTTCCTTCCCACTCCCTTTCTAAAAGTCCTCAGCGATTCCACTACTCATCCACAGTCCCATAGGATCCCAAATGTGTCTAGTAGCAGAGGAGAAGGGCCACGGGAGCAGGGAACATGCAAAGGCAGGAATAGAACATGCACAGGAAGAGAAAGCCCAGCTAGGGTATCAAGGCTGCCCACTTCCTTTCTTTCCTCAGGTGGGGGAATAATTTCCCCTTATCTCCCAAAGGGAGAGGAGCCCATGGACCCCTCTGGACATCTAGACACCTCAGACCCAGGGAACAGTCTGGATCCCTCCCCACATCTCCCCCCGCTGGAGGGACCTGCAGTGCAAGAAGGGCCCCATGGAGGCTTACTGTTGTCCTATAGGGCAAAAAGAGGTAGAGGAAGTTTTGAGGGTATGGCTTTGTGGAGGCTGGGGCTCAGAGGCTGCCCCAGAGCATCACACCACAGACACATACCTACAAAAGCAATGTAAGACACTCACTAAATCTGAGCTTCAGATAAACAACAAATCATTTCCTAATATAGGTTCCGTGTAATATCAGGACATACTTATACTAAAAATCATTCGTTGTTTATGTGAAATTCAAACTTAACTGAGCATTTTGTATCATACCTGGCAACCCTACTCAGAAAGAGAACGTACTTTATTGTCCTGTGCGTCTGTGTGAGACCAGATGGGACAGAGCATCTCTGGGTAGAGCTCTGATCTGCTGTCCTGCAAGTGCACCCCGGGGCAGGCGCCTATAGCCCAGTCGCTCTGAATAGATATGGAGACAGAATCTCCATTGTGTAGGGCATGGTGCTAGGTGCTGGAGAGGTATAGAATAGTCCCTGACAAAAGGATCCACTAACTAATAGAGGATCAGGACCAATGGGACAATAATCACGATAAAAATAATAAAAAATAACAATGGTAATTGTTCGTAGTTATTGAGAGCTTATCGAGACATTATTGTAAGCACTTCACAAAATTCTCACAACTATGCTATGCAGTCGATTTTGCTAACGCTAGTTTACAAACCTTATAAGTAAGGTAACAGTGTAATTTTTCACCCAAAATGAGAAATGAGTTACAGTGAAAGAGACTGCTATTCATAATAACGCAGAGTAACAGATATAAAACAGACCTTTCCTGTACATGGGGATGAAAGGATCCGACTTAGACTGCTAGTCTAAGTCATGCCTGGGTCTCACCTGTAGGAAGTGGTGCTAGGAGAGTTGGACTCCAAGCAGTATAGCTCCAGAACTTGTCCCCTTAGCTATGAACAACAGAGAAGGGGTTTGTTCATTTATATGAACTTCTTCACATTAGGCACTAAGCTCTTTGAAGAGGGACCTTCTGCTTCGATCTCCCTTAGCACCTAGTACCCAGTACCCAAGCATAAAATGGGTGCCCAAAAAGTACTTTATGGCAAACCAATCTTGGAAGCCTTTGAGAACAGGATAGGCTATGAGTATAGTTTGACCAATCTTGAGTTACCTCTGCAGGGACAACACCTTTCTCTCTCGATCTGTTCTCCTTTCCGGGTATTTGAGATGGGGTGAGAGAGGACCACTGAGCGAGCTCAACATGTAATTGAAAACTGAAGTGCTGGGACATAAGCAAGGTGACATCTGCACTCACGCAAAGTCTCGAAGGACTGGCAACTCTTGCCAGTCTTCTACATGGGCATTCAAACGCCAACTGCCTGCCCTCTGCAGTCCAGTTCTTTCGGAGGGACAGTGCCCAGGCCTGCAGGGTCAACTGCCCTCCACTGAGCCCTGTAGCACAGAGCAGCTCCCTGCTCCCTGAGGTGCTAACCCTGACCCCCAGGGAAGTCCCCAGGTCCCAGCCAGCTCAGACCTGCAGTCCTCTGAGTTCTTACTACCACCCCGGGCCTGAGGCCACCCTCTTCTTGTTCCAACCACACCCTACAGGCTGCTAATTCTATCCCTCTCAGCAAATCTAAACCAAGGATCATCCTTTGCAAGCCCACACCCTCTGTAAACAGGAATCACAAAACCCTTAAAACAATAAACAAACTCCTCCTTTTTGCTTGAGGATCCACTGCCCACCTTTTAAAAAGAGAGCAAAGTTATAGAAGGGGAGACAACATCTGGCAGCAGACGCCCTTTCCTCTCTCCAGAAAGCTGTCCTTAAACCCAGTGACTACTGCCTGACCGCTGCAGAATGAACAAAGCAGGGTCCTCCCGCAATTAACTGGTGCAGCTGAACTCCCTGGATAAGGCTGAGGTCATGCCCTGTGTCTTTTAAGTACCTGATACTTTCCTGAATCCTAATATCTGGCAAGTGTTTCACATGTAGGGATTCAATAAACATAATTAACATAATTTGACCACTCAGGATGCATCTGAGCTTAAATACCCTAAGTTACTTCTGACATAAAAGTGTTAGTGTGGGCCAGAAAGAAGTCTACCAGGTAGTGAAACCCTAATCCTGAAAATGAGAAAGAAAGGACAACTGAATCGCTTTTCAACTTGCTCCTGTCCCCTTTTTTCGGTCTCTAACTCTCGGACTTGGCCACTGTTAGCTGAGTGATGTTGGATAGCTCGATGAATTTACAGGCCCTCAACTTCCTGAAACTCAGGCAAGCAGGTTTGACAAGAGGATCTTAAGGTCCTTTCTAAACCTGATATTTCAGGGATCCAGCTGCCCAGCAAGTGAGGAGTAGGGATGAGTGATGAGCATGGATAGATGCATGGGGCTAGGATAGGTTGGCTGGGAACGGGAGAATAAATATGGATTTGGGAAAGGAACGAAGCACTGAAGACAAAGGTGTACTTGGTAGCTGCCCCTCCCCCAAAGGCTCACTTTCCCCTGCTGAGCAGATGACAGGTGTCACATCCTACGCAGTGTCTGGCCGATGCTCAAGCTTCTAAGCCCATCCTTTACTTCCCCTTGTTCACACCTTATGAGTTCTGCCTTGTTCTGGTGCTACTCAAGGCATGGTGAAATTACTGAACTGCAAACTGAGGTCCAGGGCAACTGAGTAAGACAGACACAGCTCCTCAGGGAGTTTATAGAATAGAAGAAAGGCAGATGTTTTTTTAAAATCCTCTGTTAAGTATTAATTGTATACAGGCTGCTCTCAGACTGTATCACAGGCACTCCACACTCTCGGGGAGCAGGTCAGAGCGAGTGACCCTGAGCAGATCATTTAAATTCCAGTGTCTTTTCGTCATTTCCCTCATGGAAGCTTTTTGGTGGCCTCCAGTGTGCACCCTGGAACAGCGACTTGGTCTCCATCCCCAGCCTCTTGAAGGCTGTTGCTGTCCAAACAGGCTGCCACCCTGGGGTGCTGAGAGTTGTACACAAAGAAAGGGGCCAGAACCTTGTGAAACTGCCCATCCCTAGGGCACCTTGGATCCTTTCTAACCACTGGCATTTTCTAGTGCACGCAGCAGAAAGTTCCAATACTAAATCTTTGAAAGGAGAGAAAAGAAATTAGAAATTAAAAGCAAAGAGATCTGGCTGATACCTAACTCTAGAAATAAGAGTGTCTAATGGTCTCAGGGGTACTCCACATTTTATCCCTCAACTGTGCTCTCCGGGGCTGCAAAACGGAAGCTCCTAGAAATTAGAACATTCTGGTTTGCACCAGGAATTCATGTCCAGAAACCAAGTCACTACAGCAGAGCTTGGAGTCACAGCATTCTCCTTCCTAATCATCTGCATCATTTATATGTTATTTGTGACTGCTTCCTCTTCTAAGGAGATGCCCACAAATTTGACAGTAACTAAATCCGACCCAAAGAAAAAATCCTGAATCACTTTTTAAATTACTCCCATCCCTCTTTTCAGTCTCTCTCCAACTCGAAGGCTTTGCCACTTTCAAGCCAGGGGACCTTGGCTAGGTCCCTGAACTTCCTGAGGCCTAAATTTCCTGGCACTAAGTCAAGCAGGTTCAACAAGAGGATCTTAAGGTCCCTTCCAAGTCACAATCCTTTGTGCTATCATCATGAGTCAGTCTTAATCCTAAACGTATCCGTCCTGAAATGGCTTCTGAAGACAACAGTGTGAGCGGAGGAATGATGGGGAGAGAGAGGCAAGGAGCCAGCGGGTCTGGGTGATTCAGTTATCTGGCCTCTGAATGCATGCCTGTCCTCAAAAGAGACATTATGGAGGCTACTAAGTTATTTTGAAGCTATAAGACTTCAGGACAAAAATTTGAATATCATCATCTTTTGCTGTTTTAACAAGCTACCAGTTACTACTAATTTTTACCTGATTTTCCATGAGGTATTATCTGCAAAACTACTGGTATGGTCTCTCCGCAGACGCATCTCTGTGTTGGAGATCCAGAGAGCAAGGAAGGGAGAGAGTGTGTTAGTCCTCCAGGATACTCCACATTCTATCTCTCAGCTGTGTTCCCTAGTGCTGCAAAACAGAAGTTCCCAGAAATTAAAATGAATTTGTGTTCAGAAACCTAGACAGTGCAGCAGAGCTTGGAGTCACATTTTCAGTGACATTCTTTCTAAGGTTACAGGAAAGGCCCTCAGGAAGTCTGCTCCCAGCTGGATTCTGAGGAGAGGAGCCACACATTCTCCTTGGGCCATTTCAGTCTGGGGAAGCAGAAGGCAAAGTAGCAAAATGAGAGGAGGTGTTCAGGGAGCAGTGGGGAGCTGGATGTGACTACAGAGAGATCCCCAGGAACTCAGTCTTCCCGGCTACCATCAAACACCAACTGATCTGTGTTTTCTAAAGCTCACTATAGCAGGGAGATGGATTCTGGACACTCCCAGACTCCCAACAACCTTGTTCCTCTCCCACCTCTACAACCCCTTCAATTTCCATTGCCCCATGAGCTCCTCCCAGATTTTCTTAAGGAACCCTCTAGAGAGGATTTCTCTCAAAGTTTCGACAACAGTATTCCTGAGAATTTGCGGGAAACTGTCCTGGAGCTTGCACTTTTTGTAAGCTTCTGGGACACTCTTCTGCACACTGGTACAACAGAACCTCTGGGAGGCTGGTTTCTGAGCTTCGCTGCATCTACTTTGACCTTTGGGAATGGTGCCCTTGGCAAGCCTGGAGTCCCATGGTGAATTCTGTGGCCGTAGATGCATATCTTAAATCATGGACAACAAAGAAGTTTTAGTGCTAATGGAGGAGGATGAGACTTGGTAATTTCTTTCTTTTGTTCATCAGTAGTTTTCCTCCTACAAAGAATTTGAAATACTTGCACAATAATAATTTTAGAGATATGTTAAATAAAATAAATGTAAGGAGCACCCAGTATTTGCAAGCACTGCACTGCTGGAAGAAATAAGTTGCCTGGAAAGGGTTACATAGAGCAGGGAAGTACGTTGTTTGGGGCAGGAAAAAGAGGCCTTGTAACAACAGGAAGCACTGGGAGGCCTCGGTATCAAGGCTTCCAAGCAAAGCGGTTCTGGGAACAATGGCTGCCTGTGGCTCAGGAATATTAGGCAGGAAATGAAAATGCTGGGGTGCGGGTGCGGGGACGAGCTGATAAGCACTACCTGGCTGTTCTTCACATAGGCTGGCCTCCCAAAGATGAAGTCTTTTTTTTTTTAATGTTCCCCATCTCCCACCAGCAAAACTGATTTTAGAAAAGCACAGATGAGAAGAAGCCATGGTACCATGGGTTGGAAACTTTAGGAAGCTGTACTGCCCAGGAAACCAGAGGCTATGATAAGCAAGGGAAAGGCATGAACATATGAGTCAGGGGCAGGACCTTCAGATGAACCAAGCACCATGTACAGCTAAGTCTCTAGAGGGATCAGGTTTCCATAAAATAAAGTAGTGTTGGGGTTAGTGGGAGTCCAGCCATACCAAAGGAGATATGTATAAACTTCTGAGGTTGAAGTTTGTATTTTATTTAACACAAATTTCTGTTCCTATGGGTGGGATGAGTTGGGGAGTTATGAAGAAGCCAAATGCAAAACAAAAATGAAACTAGCCAAGAAAATAACTCTAATATTTTGTCTTGGAAGACTTGGATGTAAACCAGAACCAGTAGGAATGAGGATCTGATATGCAGTCTTAATTTCTACCCTGAGACAATTCAGAAAGGAGAGTTACATTCCTCAATGTCTAAACTCTAATACCTGTAGGACAGGACCAGGATTTATCCTTCTTCATTCCTTATATAAATCCTTCTCCAGTGTTAAACTGCTTTTAGACGTGAAATCACCTCTGTGTCCTGCTGCTTTCTTTCTGGTCTTCTTCAGCCTTGGTCTGCCTTGGTTTCTCTAGTGAGGAGGTGATCCTTATAAAAGGGCATGGACTTTGGATTCAGACCTAACTTCTGATTGTACCCCAGCTCTGTCACTGGCTGTTTAACCTAGGACAAGTCATCTAGCCACACTGAATCTTCCCTTCTCACCTAGAAAATAGGAATAGTAATCTCTACACCTCGAGGTTGTTAAGAACTGAATGAAATAATGATGGTCAAGCCTGGGATTCCACAGAGCATCTGATCAGACCATCCTTATGGCTCTCCTCAAGACATACAAAATGTAGGCGCACTGGACACACTCAGAGGAGAAAAAAACTTACATAGTTCTCATTCTTAAAGTGACTGGTGTTCAGTACGCATGTGGTTCTAGACACAGGTTTATTTTCCTACTTTATCTCTCGTTAGCCTGCTTAGTTCCTGAACCTTCTCTCCAAGACTCTGTGGAGCAAGACATATGTGGGCATCCTCCATTCCCACTCAAGGGCTGCCTTTGGGGACATCTCACATTGCAGGTGACAAGAAAGCTGCTCCTCCAGCAAATAAATCTCAATCAGGTGATTCACACTGACTGTGCTCTTTCTGCAGTTGGTTGAGAGTTAGCTAATTTTGAATGGTTTGTTGTTGCTCCCCACTTTTGAGCCTGGGAATGTCCTGAGGGTTGACTCTCTCCATCCTCCATGAGCAGACCCCTGGAGTGAGAGATATCTGCCTTACAAATCCTCTGAGAACACAGCTTCTCTGTGGTGACAGTAGGGAGGATGAACCCAAGAAGGGCTTTATAAATTACACAGAGCTTGGCAGCCTCCGATTTCATCAGCGGGACACCAAACTCCTGTACAGTTTCCATGTACTGAATGAGGCAGCTCTAAGCCCTGGACTATGTAGGCTTTCTGCAGCTTGTTTGCTGTTCACAGACTCATCACACCTTAGTCCCTCCTGGGCTGTTCCCCTGGACTCATCGGCCCACTGATGATGTGTGGTCCAGAAACTTCCAACACCCTACACCAGCTCAGCATCGGAAAGGCTCTTAACTTTCCTAAAGAAATGTCAGGCGATGGGTAGAAAAGAGGGGCCTTCTTCTCACCCCTTGTATCCTTGACTAATCTTAGGTGATCCTCAACACTGACCGTAGAAAACACTGTATATTTTTGTTTGGGGTGTGATGTGTTTGTGCCAGATCTTTTCCTCCAAATTTCCCACAACCTTTCTTAAAAGACTGTTTCCTTCCAGGAGACGAACTCTGTTGCTTCACCCTCAGGAGGCAGCTGCCTGGGTTGGGCATTACTACTCTACAGGCAATAAGGGAAATGTTAAGTGTTTCAGCATACGGGGCCTTTATCATCAAAGCAATGTTTTAGGAAATTTTACCTGGCAGCAGAGATCAAGACAGAATGCAATCTTCCTAGGTCATTATTTTAAAATCCCCCAATTTATCTGAGCAGTTTTCTTCCACCGGACTAGTCTAGTCAGCATTCCTGGAATTCACATTATTTCTTGTTTTTCCACCTCGTTGAAACCATTCTCTGTTCCCCATGCTACCAGAAAGTGTGTGACATTTTCTGAGTGCTTATTGTATGCCAGGCACTTAATTAGGCACTCTGCATAGATCATAGTCTATATCATATCTGATGACATCGAATCTGTCCTCTCAACACATCCCAGTGCACCAGTCTCAGAGTTCTTTGGCACAGCCTTGATCTGACAACACTGCAAGCCCCTCAGCAAGAGGGTCCTGTTTCAGCCCTCTCTAATGTGGTTCGCACTCTATAAATGCACACAATTTCTGTTCTTTTTGAGAAAATCTCCACCTAACTCCCTCCCACCCCACCATGTGAATAATCTTTTCTAGCTCATTTTAAAGATTTTATTTATTTTATGCAAAAAAAACAAAATTTCATAACAAGAGAGTAACAATAGTTAATACACCATGTATCTTTATCTTCAAAGTAGTTACTCGACATAGACAAAACAGATTTTCTCTTACAAAGAAGAAACAGATAATAGCACAAAACTTTCTTTTCAACAAACTAAGAGAAACTAGTAGGATAAAAGAAACAAATTAGCATATATATTAAAATATTTTTGAATAATGAAGTAGGTAATTTGGTGAATTATTTGACCTTCTCCCTACTTCTTATTTATCTGTCTTCTATTTTGCTCTTTATTAGTATATATATCAATTATCTCATATAAGAGAAACCATATGATATTTAAGCTTGTGTGTCTGACTTAATTCACTTACCATTATACTCTCAAGTTGCATCCATTTACCTAGGAATGCCTCAACTTTACCTTTCTTTGTGGAAGAGTAGCATTCCATTGTGTATGAATACCACATTTTCCTTATCCATTCATCTATTGATGGGCATATATGCTGTTTCCAAGATCTAGGTATTATAAATTGTTCTGCTGCTTTAAACATGGGAATGCACGTATCCCTGTAATTTTAACTCTTTGGGGAAGATACCTAGAAGGAGAATAGCTGGGTCAAATGGAATTTGTATGTTTACTTTTTTGAGGAATCTCCATACTGATTTCTACAGTGGTTATACTAGTTTACATCTCCACCAACAATGTAGAAGAGTTCCTTTTCCCCTTTTTAACATCCTCACAGGCATTTGTTATTATTAGATTTTTTGATGATAGCCATTCTTTCTGGAGTAAGATGGTATCTCAGTGTAGTTTTAAGCTGTTTTTCTCTAGTGACCTACACTGTCAAACATTTTTTCATGTATTTATCAGCCATTTATACTTCTGAGAAATGTCTATTCATTTTGGTTGCACATTTTTTGATTGGGTCTTTTATTTTGGGGCGTCTAATTTGTTTGAGTTCTTTGTGTATTCTAGATGTTATTCCTCTGAGGAATAGCTGATAAAAATTTTTTTCCCATTCTGTAGGTTGTTTCTTCACTCTTTTGGTTGTTTCCTTTGCTGTGCAGATGCTTTTTAATTTGATATGATTCCATTTGTTGATTCTAAGCATGTGTATAATCTTTTTTAAAGGCACATTTTTTTGTGCCTGTCTAGGGCCCTTAACATATTTTGCTTGATGTTTTCATACTGGCCGAGTTACTTACACACGTCCTGCCCCCAGCTTCAGTTTTTTCTATTTATCTAGCAGGGAGGGATAAATACCTCCTCATGAGGTGGTGCTGAGGATTGCTTGCGTGCAACTAATGGATAAAACATGAATAACTCAGGGGCCAGCACCCAGGAGAAATCATCATAGTGTATCTCCATCTTGGTTTCTTGAGGACAAGGATATTAGGCACCATTTTGCTCTTCAAGCTAGAATGTTAGAACATCTTCTCTGGCAGGAGAACTGTCACCAGGAAGGAGACTGCATTGTTGGCACAGACCCAAGGGAGTGACAATCAGAATGTGGACCCAAAGGACCTGGACACTGACAGACACTGACTTCACATGGCATCTGAGAGTCTGAAAGTGAAGAAGAGAGGGGCCCAATGGCACCCTTGGACCTGAAGCCTAGGGGCAAAAGCTCCAGGATATGGTCTGCCCTTAAGAGCCTGACTCAACAGGGTAGCAGAGCTAGTCCTCAGCTACCCAAGCCAACAGGTTAGGCAAATATTCCTGTTACTCCAGGGGTAATTACCTCCATAAGATAACTGGAAAGGACTTAAGCAAACATTTAGAAGTTGCTTCACTGATTTCACAAAACCCTCTGGCTTCTTTAATAAAATTTGTTTTTTAAAAATCTTGTTTTTAAAAAGAGTAAATTTACTCTATCCCTACACAGAAAATTCAGGAAAGCAAAAGTATAAAGAAAACCAAAATCGTTACTTGTCTACGCCCTAAAGGTAACTACTACCATTCCAGTGTGTGTCACTCTTTGCCATTTACTACATGGGGAAAGGTCATTCTGAACTCTACATTTGTGTGTCTTTTTCATTTTTTTAAATCAACATATGTTTCTTTTGTAACCTTTTCAAAAGGAGCTTTAAGATGAATTTGTTATACTCCTAGTCTTAGGGCCTGCACTGGGAGAACTTCAGCATTTTGGCAACCAAGTGCAAGGAACCAGTCCACTGGCCTCAGATTGTGCCTACCTAGATGGCCACCAACTCACAGGACCTGCCCTTCCGACCAGAGGCCGTGATTCAGAGCAGGTAGAGCCCAGGGCTCTTCCTGTTCTCCATTGTTGGTGGTATGGAAAAAGCATAAGCTTTGGAGTCACACGAAGCTGGATTTGGATCCCAGCTCTGGCACTTACTAGCTGTGTGATGTTGGGCAACTTACCTAGTCTCACTGAGAATCGGCTTTCACATTTTCAGAATGGAGATAATTTTACCTGTTTCATGGGTTGACTGTGGTTGGAGAGTGCAGCAAAATAAACAAGCATCAAGCCACCTAGAGCAGTGCCTGACATACAGTTAAGTGTTTTCTTCTTTGAAGGATGCAGATATCAGTGGAGCACAGAAAACCCACCTGGAAGAAAAGGACCAATCTCCTATTCAGCAAAACATTTCAAGAGGACAATCCATCTTGACAGTTTTGTCACTGGACTCTGTGCCTCTCCCACCCAAGGACTGCTTGGCCCTGGACTCACAGAACAGCACAAATTCATGGAGCTTGTGTTTTCAAAACTATGCCATATGAATAAGATGTAGTGCTATTCCACGGGACTCAATGAGTACTAATGTAGGCAACATCGAAACCAATGACACCTTACGCCTGGCACTGGACACAGAGTAAGCTCTGTGCGCTTTTCAGGATTGAATTTATGAACATTTTTTGGAAAAGGTAGTAATTATTACAGTTCAAAATTCAAAAGTACAAAAGAATATACAGTGAGACGTCTCCCTTCTACTCATAGCTCTAGCCCCAGTTCTCCAGTTTCTTTTCCTGTAGGCAACTGAATTTACTTTCTTTTACATCCTCCCATAGATACTGAATGCATATACAAAGGTACATATCTTTCTTCTTCCTCTTCCTCTTTTTCCTCCTCCTCCTTCATCTTCTTAGCAGGAGTGCCACAAATGGGATGGCTGGTTCTACCAGAGGAAGGCTTTAGAGAGAAGTTGAAAGACAAGGGAAAGGAGTTTTCTAGTGGAGAAGAGGCAGTGGGCTCTGGCACTGAAGTCCCTGCAAAGCCAGGGAAGGATGTAGTTCAGAGCCAAGTCATCGGAAGCGGCATGTTGTTCTGTGAGTTCAGGGCCCAGTAAACCTGGGGGTGCAGCCCAGAATCCAGTGATGAGACTAGCAAGATGGAGTGTAGTCAGATTGGACAGGACCTCACAGGCCTCACGCAACAGTTTGGACTCTAATGTATTGGTAATAAGAAACTTGGGAAGTGTTTAGGCAGGAGAATAACACAGTCAAATCTGTTTTCAAAAGGTAGAATGTAGTACTTATCTGTAGGAATGAAAGAGGAAACTGAACTAAAACCGTCTTCCTTGAAATGAACTGGAAAGTGAAACAATACTAAAATAATTGCTTTGAACCTAGAGAGAAAATGAGAGAAGTATTAACATGCCTCCCCCTTTCCCTCCTAGTGTTCTCCTGGGAAAAGGTTCTGCTCAAGTTCTTTGTGGGGCCAAATGGGTACGACTTCTAACTAGCAAGTCCTGAAGGTTCTAGAAATGTTTTGAGCTAGATAATGGCTTGGTTTGCTAAAAAACAATACTCTTTTGGATTTACATGTTCCAATTTATAACAACAAGAAAAAGTTGCATTACTTATAGTATCATTTTATGCATATGAATAATAAAGAACCAAAAGATATGGACAATATGTACAAGAAATAAGCATTTCTCCTGATACCAAAAACAAGGCAACAAAAGAAAAAGTAGATGTATTTGACTTCATTAAAATGTAAAACTTCTATGCTGCAAAGAGCACCATAAATATGTACAAGGTTTATGTCAATTAATTAAAGTTAAATATTGTTTAAAAAGTAAAAAGACAAACCATGCTATGGGAGAAAATATTTGCTAATCATATATTGGTAAGGGCCTAGTATTCAGAATATATAAAGAACTCTTACAACAAAACAAAAATAGCAAGTAACACTAAAAGTGAACAAAGGATCTGAACAGATATTCTCCAAACAAGATACACAAATGGCCAATAAGCACATGAAAAGATGTTCAACATTACTAGTCACCAGAGAAATGCAAATCACAACCATAGTAAACACTAATTCACACCCACTAAGATGGCTATAATAAAAAAGATAGACAAGAAGCATTGGCAGGTTGGTGAAAAAAAATGGAGCACTCATTTGGCTGGTGGGAATGTCAAATGGCACAGATGCTTTGGAAAATAGTTTGGCAGTTCCTCAAAAGTTTAAACAGAGTTATCATGTGGCCCAGCCACTCACTCTTGGATATATAACCAAGGAAATTGAAAACATATGTCCACACAAAAACTTGTGCATGAAGGTTCATAGCAGCATTAGCCAAAGAGTAGAAATAACTCAAATTTCCATCAGCTGAAAAATAGAGCAATAAAATGAGGAATTTATCTGGAATATTATTCAGCCATAAAAGTGAATAAAGTACTAACACATACTATAAGATGAATGGACCTTGAAAACATCAGGCTAAGTGGAAGAAATCAGTCATGTACTCTAAGATTCCGTTTATGTGAACTGTCAAGAACACGCAAAGCCATAGAAACAGAAAGTGGCTGGGGGCTACAGAAAGGGGAGGGCAGATGGTGAGTATGAGTACTGGGTTTCTTTGGAGGGTGAAGAAAATGTTCTGCAATTAGTATGATCATCGCTTAACTTGTAAATATACTAAAAATCATGTCATGGTACACTTTAAAAGAGGAGATTTTATAGTATTTGAATTATATCTCAAGTTTTAAAATTTGCCTTTAAAAAGAAAAACTTTAAAAGAAGACAAGCTGTAAGTTCCAACATATTTAAAAAATTTTTTTCCTTGCAAAATTAGAAAGTAGTTAATTTGTTCTTTTCAGAACAAATATTTTGCTGTACTTTGTTAAACAAATGCTATACATTTTTAGATTTTTCTTTCATTCTAATTAGGTCAGGAGGGAGTTAAAAACAGCTGAAGGATAATCAGAGAGAAATGGGAGCGGACAGTCGTCCCTAGACAGGGAGAGCGGCACAGAGGGTGGAAGGATCAGGAACAGAGACATGGGGCAGAGGAGATGAAAACGTGAGACATGCACAGGACACAGGGGAGGGGCTGCAGAGCCTGAAGCCACAGGGTGCCCTTGTGGCAGCTCTTAGTCCTTTTTTTTTTCCCTTCTGTTACTGGGGATTGAACTTGGGGCCTTTGTACTGAGATACATCCCCAGACCTTTTTGATTATTTTTCTTTTGAGACAAGGTCTTGCTAAGTCACTGAGTTGCCCAGGCTGGATGAACTTGCAATCCTCTTGCTTCAGCCTCCCACTATGCTGGATTACAAGTGTGCACCACCACACCTGGCTTCATGCTTAGATTCTTTTAGGGGAAACACCTAGGAAGTTCTGCCCCGATGACCTAGAATAATGAAGGACTCTGAATCTTTTCTGGGCCAGCCTCTATCACCCAGCCTAATGTCTCTGAGATGCTCTTGTATGCATATCAGCCCTTGTGATTGCTGAGTTGTATTCCTCGTACACTAAGCACCATTGGACTTTACAGAGTTTTGAAGGTCAGGAATGCAGGACCCAGACAGGAATGAAGTCCAGATCAAAATCCAGAATGAGAAGAAGGGAGTGCCTCCACAAATGGAATTTAATGCACTGTGAGAGGGTGTGGCGGCATGACCGGAAGGACCAAATAGAACTGTGCTTGCTCCAACCTGTTTCCAGATCTGATCAGATCCCAGCCAAGAGGAAGTGAGGCAGTTTGTCAAGTCAGTGTTATGACTGGGGAGGTGCAGGAGGCTCAGAGAAAGGCACTCGACTGCTGGCATTTTCTGCACTGGACCCTTGAAGAGGTTAGCAATTGAGCAGTGACCCAAATTATTAGTAAGTGCAAAATGTCTTAGATCAAATGAGAAAAAGGACTTGATACCGTTTCTTAGACTATAAAGTTAAAATCAAAGGCAAGATTTTCTTTTTCATCCGAGACCACCTCAAGATGTATTTTATGCTTAGATTAAAATTAAAGATTACTGATCTAGAAAAAAAAAAAAGGGTGGAACAATTAGAAGAGGTCGCACAGTGATATAATCAGCAGCTGCGTGTACCTCTGTAGGAGGAGACTTCAAAGTTGTTGGACTGGGATAAATCCCACAGAACTAGCTCTGTGACTCGGACCCCCAGCATCACTCCTTCCCATGCCTAGGTTGACAATGGAAGCTTTCTTTCCCTTTATCACTATGCAGCTATTTTGTATCAAGCTGCTACCCTGTCAAGAATCCCACGGTATTTCCAGTCTGGATGGACCTTAGAACAGTAGTCTAAAGAATCTTGACTTTAAAAATAAACTCTTATGGGCAGGGATTGAGATCAGCGGTTCCATTGCCTGCCTTGAAAGTGCAAGGTCCCAAGTTTAATTCCCAGTACCAAAAAAATAAATAAATTCTCTGTAGCCCCTCGCTGCCCTCGGTGTGGGCTACAAGTTGGCCTTTCCCAATCACCTGGAAATTTGTTAGACATGCAAATTCTACCCACATTCCTACTGAGTTAGAATACGCATGTTAACAAGATTCTGAAGGTGATTTTTATGCACATCAAAGTCTGAGAAGCCCTAGTCTCAATGGGTGGTTTTGCAACTTTGAAGTACACCAGAATCACCTGGAAGATGCTGGGGCTGGGGCACTTGGTACAGGACAGAGCCTGAGAACCACAGCTCTAGATAATCACATGGAGATGCCACAAATCCTTTCCCCTTATGGACTGTGATGGAGAATCCCCTGCCCTCCAGAAGCCCAAGAGGCGAATCCAGGAAAGCTAATCTCCACAGGGCCTGTGACCAGGCCCTCTTCCCTCAGGTTGTTTTAGTATCACCACCTGCTTAAACAGAGCTGTGGACAAGAGGTTCCAGGGCCTCTGTACCAAAGCCAGAGTAAATGGAATGTGTTTTTCCCACCTTTAAAGCAAACAGAGCCTGAGGGGCTGCTACTGAGAACTCTGAAACCAGGAGGGGGACAGGTTGGTGACCCAGCCCTGGCCCTTTTCTGGAGTGTTATTTATTTTTGTTAATTTATCATCATTATTAGTATTAGTATTGGTATTTTTAAGACAGGGCCTCCTTGTGTAGCACAGGCTGGCCTTGAATTCAAGATTCTCCTGTCTCAGCCTCAGTGCTGAGATTACAGATATGTGCCACTATGTCCCGCTCTGGAATGTTCTTTATAAAGATTCTTTAAATCCACAGCTTTTAGGGGGAAAGGTGCTGGGAAATGGAGCCCAGGGCCTTATGAATACTGGGCAACTTAGCAAGACCTTATCTCGTAAATGAATGGATGTTTGGGGATGTAGCTCAGTGGTAGAGCACTTGCCCAGTATAGTTCAGACTGGCCTTGAATGCATGGCAATCCTCCTGCTTCAGCCTCCCAAGTGCAAGGATTACAGGTGTGCACCACCATGCCCAGTTTAACTCCTGAAATCACAGTTATTTGAAGACTTCAAGGGGAGAGTGTGCTGAGGAAGTGCTGTAATAAAGAATTTCAGCTGAGTGTGGTGGTGCATGCCCACAATCCCAGCACTTGGAGAGACTGAGGTAGGAGGATCCTAAGTTCAAGCCCAGCCCGGGCAATTTAGCAACTTGGTGAAATCTTGGCTCAAAATTAAAAATTAAAAACAAAACAAAACAAAACAAAAGGCTGAGGATGTAATATGGGCCCTGGGTTCAATGCTCAGTACCATTAAGAATAAATCCAGTTGAATTTGAACACCTAGCATCTACTCTCATAAAGGTGCAGTCCTATTGGAATTGTGTGTAGGCATGAGCATGTGGAATAAGCATTAATGAATCAGTATGTCTTAGTTACTTTCTCATTGCTGGGATGAAATACCCAACACCCACAAATTAAAGGAGGAAAGCTTTACTCAGCTCACAGTTTGTAGAGGTTTCAGTCCAGAGCTGGCTGGCTCCAAGGCAGGGTAGCATGGCAGAGGAGAAAGAGCTCATGGCATGCCAGGAGGTAGAGAGCCGTCAAGGGAGGAGAAAGGATATACATATACATGTCATCTTCCAGGCCACGCCCACAGTGACCCACCTCTTCCCATCAGGCTTCACCTCCCAACATCACACCCAGCTATAAACCCATCAGAGGACTAATCCAGTGTCACACATGATCCAACCACCTTCTAAAAGTCCCGCCTGTGAGTGCATGAGGCTTCAGGGGACACCTAGATCTAAGACCTATGACTGAGTGTGTGTTGGGGGATGCACTGGCTCATGCACCTGAGACACCGCTAGAGCCCAGGAGCACCTGCAGATTCTATCTGAGCTTGGGCTGCTCCATACCAAAGCCCCATTGACTGCTCTCATGGAGACCTGATACCAGACCAGGTGTGAGGAGGTCCCCAAAGCAGAGCTGGGGAACCCTGACTCATCTGTCCCATGGGACAGGTTGCAGGTTCGCTGACTTCTGTCACAGGAAAAGAATTTTCAGGCCAGGGATTTAGCTCAGTAGTGCCACCACCTGCATCACAAGTGCAAGGTCCTGAGTTTGATACCTGATACCAAAAAAAAAAAAAAAGTTTCACCATTCATCAGTAAAAGGCATAAAGGGATTTATTGGGCAGAATTTAAAGTACACACTCAAAGTGGAACTGAGGATATTTACTTATTTAGGGGTGATGAAATCTGTGGAATTTGTGAATCTATACAAAGTTTGGGCTTGGTTTACAGGAGAAAAATGATAGCTCATCTACCCTCAGGAATAAAGGAAAGGGCTCATTTCACAGGGGAAAGCACAGCCCATTTTAAAGGAGAAAGGTGGGAGCCCAGACCATTGTATTTCTGCCTTCTGCCTTATCAACTGAGTTGATTTGTGGATTTAAAATATCTTTAAGGGATTTGGCGTGTGACAGGCCTGGAAGAAAAGAAACATAAATGATCCTAGATAGTATGGATATGGAGAACCTTGGGTAACTTTGGGTCCTGAAGTTTGCTGTCTTCTTATAAGCATTGTTTGTTTGTTTGTTTGAGACAGGGTCTCACAATGTAGTTCAGACTGGTCTTGAACTCACTGTTTAGCCCAGGCTAGCCTCAAACTTTTGGTGATCTTCTTGCCTCAGCCTCCCAAGTGCTGGGATTATAGGCATGTGCCACCACACCCAACTAAAGTACAATTTTTAAAATATTATTTTCTTCATCTCCTTTCTACCTATCTTTATTGCTTTTTACCTCAGGTCAGGAAATCACACCTAGAAAACTAGCAAAAGAAGGACAGTGAATTGTGGATTTCAAAAATCACTGCTGGTTTCAAAAATCTAAGTTTTTGCTTATATTTTAAATTTTTTTTTTTTTTTTGTAGCGGGGATCGAAATCAGGACCTTGTGCTTTTGAGGCAGGCGCCAGAACCACTGAGCTAAATCCCCAGCCCTTAAATTATTTTTTTTAAAACTTTATCAAAACTCTGATTTTTTAAAACACAAAAGAAACATCACCTACCAATTAAGTAATTGTTTCTACTTGTAACTCATGTGAATTCAATATTTATATTTATTTGAAGTACGTGAATTTTTTTATATTTCTTTACTTATTTGTTTGGGTTTTTTGAGACAAGTTCTCACTATATAGTCCAGGCTGGTCTTGAACTCACTATGTATCCCAAGATGACCTCAAACTCAGGATGATCCTCCTAACTCAGCCTCCCAAATTCTAGGATTACAGGTGTGCACCACCACCTAGATTTTTTAAGGACAGCGAGCTTTACATCTAATACTTTATTGCTTTTTCTTTTCCTTTACATAGTTCCATATGTTTTGAAGAGCTGTGCAGAATTTATTGAGACTCACGGCATTGTGGATGGAATCTATCGACTTTCAGGGGTCACCTCAAACATACAGCGACTAAGGTAAGAGAAAAGAACTGAGGAGAAATCTTCTGGGACCCTTGCTCTGTCCACCCCTCCATCGGCAGGGTTCCCAATACCAAAACCCAGAAGGGAAGGGAAAAGTGGCAGTAGAGGTCAGAGGGCTGTTTTCAGATGGCTGATTGTTCTTAATAGAGTGAGAAGGCGCTCAGCCTGACGTGATTCCTTCCAACAAAAGCTCCTGTAGGCTTTTAATCTGCTTCTCATCTCACTCCAGGTTTATCCTCCTGTGGGGGATTTGATTTAATACAATGATCTAAGTTACAACTAAGGAAAACAGGTAGATGAAGTCCCTTGCATAGTTCAGAACTCAGAACTCCGAGGTTCTTGGGAGCTTTCCTGTGGCACATTGGATATTTCATCTAGTCAAGGAATCAGAGGTCTTGTGGACCCTCATTTCTCTGATTGATGCTAGTATTTAAAAATTTATGGATAGATGAACTGTCTCCAGTTCTAGGGATTTGCCTGAAACATTTGGGTGAAATTTCCATCACATGAAATTAAGACAGCAAAAACCATTACACAAAACAAATGTATGTGAGGAGAAAGAGAGAGAATATAAAATAGCTTTCCTATGACTAGAGGAATAGGTTTATGTGTTTTGCATATTATTTTTAACACCCAAAAGAACATAATTTGTTAGTTTTATATGTTTATTATATGTTCTTTATTTATAAATGTAGACTTTTATAATAATAAAAACATTCTTATCATAGTTAATATGTAAAATTTAATAGATGATGCTGATAATTTTCCATCTTCCTCCTATTTGATTTCTGCCCCTCCCCTCCAAATCTCACTTGCAGTTACATTATGCCAAAGGATTAAAGCTTGCTTTCACTCCTGGGGAAGTGGTGACTGTTAAGAAAAATAATGTATGTTGTAAACATAGATTTTAATAAATTTGTGTTTACATAATTTTACTAATTTGCTAGTGCGCCATTTTTAGAGTGTATCTTTTTTTCCGGCTCTGGGGATAGAATCTAGGACCTTCCACACGCCAGCCAAAGTAAATGCCCCATGCTGGCTACTGAATGGCTCTGAGATGTACCACACTGAGACGATACCCTGGAAAGACTGGAGTGGAGGCAAATTCTTTTTCATTTAAGACCTGGATTTAGCCTTGGGGAGGGAAATTTTGAGCTAAATAAATGAATGTTCTGCTCCCTTAGAAAATCATGCACCTGGCCAGGTGCAGTGGTGCACACCTGGAATCCCAGCACTCTAGGAGGCTGAGGCAGAAGGATTGCAAATTTGAGCCCAGCCTGGGAAAGTTAGTAATTAGAGAAATATTATATCAAAAAAAAAAAAAAAAAAAGAGCTGGAGATGTTGCTTAGTACAAAGGCCCTAGGTTCAATTCCCAGTACCAGAAAGAAAAAGGGGGAGGGGCAGACCTAGCAAGCTGTGAATTATTGAAGCCAGGGCATAGCTATCTTTTCAAGGCCATGTCAAGCTGCCTCAGATTCCGGCAGCATCAGGGAACTCCACCCTGCCCCTTCTTACAAAGGCGAGAGCCAGAGCGCACAATGGGCATGGACTCTTTTGCAAACCCTGGTTCTGTGAGTCCTGTTGACTTTGGCACCAGCTTGCTGACCATGTGAATACTCTCAAGAAACTTAACTTCCACTTTGCAGTTCAAGTCTATCATTTATTAAACAGATGTTTAACTTGAGGTGGTAGAATGGGAAACATGTTCTAACACAAATCCAGGCCCAGCCTCAGCTGATGTCCCCAGACATCCCACCACACCTTCCTTAAAACATTTCTAAGCTCCTCTACCCTGTGGGAGCCACCATCAGGCAGCCTGCATGGGCACATGGAGCATCAGAGATTGTTGATGAAAACTCCCTGTCCTGGGGTTTGAGACTCCAGATACAAGTGTGCTGCTATTGTAATATGTGGGTATGCCTGGTAACAATCTCACTCACCCTGGTTTTGGTCTCTCTTGTACAAAAGAGAATCTCATTTTTGAGCAATGTTTCGGAAAAACTGAAAAAAACCTCAATAGGCTTTCTCGGCCAACTGTTTTCATATTTCCCCAATGTTCATAACCAATGCTGTAATATAGTGCCACAAAGAATCTACTTGTAGATGAATTTTATGTCTTTCTAATCACAGCAGATTTTGCAAAGAAGACTCAGACCTTAAGTGAGAGTCTTCCTGTGGCTCCCTTGTCCCTGAGTAGCATCAAGGTCAAAAATGCGGTCTGATGAGTCCTTCGGGGTCTTTTTACCCCTGAGCCGGCTCCCTGGGATTGTTATGTCTCCGTCTGTGTTGTTTCAGGCAAGAGTTCGGCTCTGATCAGTGCCCAGATCTGACGAGGGAAGTGTACCTGCAGGACATCCACTGTGTGGGCTCCCTCTGCAAGCTCTACTTCCGGGAGTTGCCCAACCCCCTCCTGACTTATGAGCTGTATGAGAAGTTCACGGTGAGTGTTTAGATTCCATGATGGTTACCAGGTGGGATGCAAGGATGGGCCAAGGAGAGTTTGAGCACTAAAATAACAATGCTGATACGCACCAGCTGGTTGACATTATCTTAGCGTGGTGATGGAAAGGGAATGGGATTAAGAGGAAAGCAGGGGAGTGGCATTGTTTACCAAGTTTCTGTTTCTTGAATTTTCAGAATTATGTTGTTGTAAGAGCTGAGTAAAATGATCTCCATGTTTATCCCAATGAATGTGCCTTGTTGAATAGGGAGGAAGCTGAGAACCAGAGAAGTAAAGTGGCTGGCCCAAGGTTACACAACAGAGGCAAGGGCAGGAGCACCAGGCCCCTGCTGCTCTACCCACAGCTGAGTCATTTTTATCAGGCTTTTCCTTCTGTGTTCCTTTGGGGGCTAGGGAGAGAGGTAAGTAGGAGAGAAAGGAGACAAAACAATAGTCAATAAACAGTAGTCAAGAAGGTATGTCAGAAAGTTGGGGAAAGAAAAGAAATGGAGAAAAGCAGCCAAGAGGAAGCGCAGGGCAAGCCAGCGAGTTGGGCTGGGAGAAGGAAGCGTGGTCAACCCCAAGACACCTCCACAGCAGCAGAGTGCTCACTGATGGGCACCTGGGGGGAAACAAGAAAGAGAGTCAGTGCTCAAAGGATGTCTGTACAGATAGCATTACAAATACGGCTTGAAGCTCGGTGCTTTGGGAGGCTGAGGCAGGAGGACTGCAAATTTGAGTGCTGCCTGGGCAGCTTATCAAGACAATAACAACAAAATAAACAATGAAAGGGCCGAAGATATAGCTCAGTGGGAGAGCGCTTGCCTAGCATGTGTGAGGCCCTGGGTTCAATCCCTGCCCCCTCAAAAAGAAAAAGAATAAAAATAAGACTTGAACACCTGGCTGCATGAGTAGAAGTACAGAGTAGGCAGAGAGTTGGGTTTAACCAAAGTTGGGGTTCAGTTAGCAAAAGAGAAGGAGGGAAATGTGAGAGTGTACCAGGGCATTTGAGCTAATCAGTCGTGGAATTTAGTCTGGAAATGAGAGCATTAGGCAAATGAGTAACAGTGAAAAGGTAGAGCGAGATAGTGTTCATCCCAGTGAGGTCAGTGGAATGGTGGAGCAGGTGGTGAAACTGAGGTTATGGAGGTGTCACGGTGATTGGCAAAGGACCAGATTGAGGCTGTACTCATGGGGAGGGATTGTTCTCGGGGCTCCTGTAATAAACTTATTTTGAGCATATGAAAGGTTCTTCAACTTGAAATGATATAGGAATAAAAAAAAAAAATGATATAGGAATAAATGAACCTTACTTCTTAGAAACTGGGCTTGTGTCACTAAAAATATATTTAATACCTGGCATGGTGGCACATGCCTGTAATCCAGCTAAGTGAACCCTCAAGTCACAACCAGCCTGACATACAAACAACTTGGGTTATGACCAGAATTTTAGTTTTAACTTACAACCAAAGTCTTGAGTTATGACCCAAATGCCAGCTGCTTGTGCTTCCAGATAGTCTCAGATACATATTTAACCCTTAAAGAGTCCTTCCCTATATGGGGTTGCTTGATAAATCCCAGGCCAATGTCTCTTTAAGGACACTGAGATCTGCCTCTATACAGGAGAGAGACTTTGAAGGCTGTGTGGAGGAGCCTGAGCCTTCAGTTGACCAACTTGAGTTACAACCAGCCCTCATGAGCAAATTGAGTTTGTAAGTCAAGGGCCCACTATACTTGGGAGGCTCAGGCAGGAAGATTGAAAATCCAAGGCCAGCCTGGGCAACTTAGTGAGACTCTATCTCAAAATAAAATTTTAAAAGGGCTGGAGATGTAGATCAGTGCTCCCTAAGTTTAATCCCCAATACCAAACACATACAGACACACACACACACACACACACACACACACACAAACACACACAAGAGTTTTTAGTGACATAGGGAAATATTCATAATGATAATGGAAAAAAATGCCAGGGATTTAGCTCAGTGGTTTCGCTGCTTGCTGCGCAAGCCCAAGGACCCAAGTTCTATCCTGGTACCAAAAAATAAAAAGCATTCTTCAATAATGGAAAAAAAGCTTAGATACACAATTGTATATTAGGAAAGAATTAAAAAGAATGTTGGGCTGGGGATTTAGCTCAGTGGTTCTGCCACCTGCCTCTCAACCACCAGGTCCCGAGTTCAATCCCAGGTACCAAAAAAAAAAAGAAGAATGTTCAAACAACTAACATTTCTTTCAATGATGGGCTCATAGATGCTTTTTCTTGCTTCTTTATACATTAACTTTCATAAATCCCTCCCACACACACACACCTACATGTCTCCTCAATGCTATATGTCAGTGATGGTTAACCTTTTTTAGCTTCCAATGATACAAACAGCCCACTGTGGCATGCATGCCATAGGTTGGCCACCACTGGTACATATCATTACTTTGACACATTTTCAGTTGGACACTATGACTGTCCTTCCATGTGAACAACTGTAGAGCAGCACTGTTTTTACGGTAGGCCATGCACCGTGGTCTCTGAAGCCATGCTCCTACTGATGGGCAGTCAGGCTTTTGTTTTGCAATACTTTGCTTTTTATAAATAACATTATAAAAACACATCAGTCTTTACACTTTCATCTGTTTATATCTTAGGGGGAAATCATTGAAGTATATTTTCTCAGTAAAGAGTTCTTTTTAAATTTATTTTGGTGGTACTAATGATGAAACCCAGGGCCTTACATATGCTAGGCAAGCACTCTTACCACTGAGCTGTGTCTCTAGCCCAGCAGCCCTTAGAAAATTTTGTTACATATTGTGATTCTCCTCCAGAGGGACAAGAATGCCCTTTTTCTTGCAACCTTGCTAATACTGGATATTCTCAGTTTGTTAAATTATTTGCCAATCTGAATCAACTAGAAGATCTTGCTTCTGATTTAATTACATATCATACCTTGTTGTTTTCTACATGGTTGTAATCTTATCAGCACAATAGCATCATCTTTGAATATGGTAGAGTAGAATATCATTTTGTTCATAAACTGAAAGAGTATAATTTCTTTAAACTAATATCTCATTCTGTTATGGTGAGAGGGGGATGGGAATTCTTGTTTAGAAACTTCAGAAATATAGTTTCTTCTTAGATCTACAGGCTCAGAATAAAACCCACATTTCTCTCTCCTTGCTCTAGCTCCCTGATATGCTAATCTTTCTGTTCTCTCACAGCAACTCAAAAATACAAAGGTAACATTTTTCAGCTTGCCATCAGATTTGAAGGAAATGTAAGCAGTTTATTGACACTAAAAATAAAATAGGAATATTTGGTTACAACTACTGACTTCTACATAAGCAGGACATAGTGAAGTTAACTATGTTGCAGAATTTATCATTCAGTAGATTTCTTTGCTCACAGTAATGAATATGATAATATAAGCAAGTCTTCAGGGACATGGAAATATAACTCTGTTATGTTATCATGCATTCTGACAATAATTTATTTTTAAGGGGAAAAGGTTTATTTAGCTCACAGTTAGTAGGGGTTTCAGTCTATAGTTGGCTTGCTTCAAGACAGCAAAAGCAACAAGGGGTCTTAATAGGGTCTTTCTGCCCCTGTTATTTTATCCAGACTACTTAAGGTGGGCACCACTCACCCTTAATCCTAGTGCTCTTGACCTTAGCATTCCACCATGAATCAATTGCACACTCTAGATCCAGCCACCTCTGAAAAAAGCCCCACCTATGACCCCATGAGGCTCTGGGGGGACATCTAGACACAAGCCATAACATTCCACCCCTGGCCCCTAAAAGACTCATGCACATCTTTCTATACAGAAGGCTACAATAATTTATTTAAACCAACTTGCACAGCTGAAATCAAATAATACCTTAATGGTATTATTTAATAATAACAAGATAATTTAAAAATATTAATGGAATAATACTAGTAATGATAATAATTGCTATTTACTGAATGTTTATTATATAATAAACTCATTGTAAATATTAGCACACTGAATCCCCCAAATAACCCCATGAAGGTCTTATTGTCTCCATACAAATGAGTAAACTGAGGCTCAGAGAGGCTTATCTGGGATGGTACATTTCATAAGCAAAGATAAAGAAGCAAACTCTCATAACTAGGACTCCACTCTAGGGTGAGAATCAGGTGGGCACACAAATAACGGATTTACAAATATGTTCACCGCAATGTGCATATAAAATCTAAACTTTGGGGTTTATGCCTAACAGTAGAAAATGAACAAAATGAATGATAAGTCTACTACAGTGGACTCCCAAAATTCAAGGAGGTTATGTTACGAGAGCACCCACGAATTACGAAAAACCAAGAATTTCTGATATGGTCTGAAAAATGCCTATAAGTGCCTATTTTTATAGTTTAAACCCTAAATATGCTATATCTCCTGCAGTTATGTAATTTAATTTAATAATAAAATACAGTATTAAGAAAGCCTTAGAAATGGCAGGGTGTTTTAGTGGCATCTTGGGGATCTTAGAGCTTTAAGAAGAACAAAACCGAGAACACTGGCGATAGCTACAGGCAGCACAGCAATCTGTTATGATTGGGGGAAAGCTGGTGCATCTGCCCAGATAGGTTACAGGACAGTAGCCAATCAGCAGCAAGGAGAACTGAATAATGCTCTCGGATTGGCTATTTGCAGACCCCCCCCCACACACACACACAATTGAAAGGATATTTGTGGTTCTACGGAATTCCAGGGGTTTCTGAGAACAATTGCTAGTTAGGTTCTAAGGAAAAATCCAGGAACAACTGAAGCTAAGAACCCTGAACTGTGACTTCTCAGGGCTATACTGTATTTTTAAAACTGTGTAGACAAGAAAGGCCATATTTCTGACAAATATTTACTGGCCACAACATGAAGTTAAATGGGAAAAAAGCAGATGCAGATAAATAGGAAAGGATGCTGAGAGGCCCAGGGCAGACAGTTTCTTTATGCTTCTGGTGTATGTAGTAGTTATTTCTGCATGGTGCAATAAAAGACAACGTTTACCTTCTGCAGATATCACATTTTAATTTTTAGTTCATGTATTAGTTTCCTATGGCTGCTCTAACAAAATACTGCTACAGTGTGATTTAGGCAGCCAAAATTCATTCTCTCACAGTTCTTGAGGTCAGAATCCTGGAACCAGTTTCATTAAACTGAACTCAAGTTTTCGGCAGCACTCTGACCTTTAGAGGCTTTCCAAGGAAATCCACTCCTTGCTTTTCCCCATCTGTGCTTCAGCTTGTGGCCAGGTCACTCCGATCTCTGCCTGTGGGCTCACGCTGCTGTCTGTTCTGCTCGCTGTTTCAAATCTCCCTCTGTGTTCCTCTTACAAGGTTACCTATGACTGTGTTTGGAGCTAAACCAGATAACCCAAAATAATCCTCCCACTCAGGGTCCTTAACTCAATCACTCACACAAAAACCTTCTCTCCAAATAAAGTATCACTTAGGTGTCCCATGGATTAGTATCTGATATCTTTGGGAGCAGTTATTCAGCCTACTGTGTTATACTTTATTTTTATCAGACAAAAAGCAACATTCGTTTTAGGAAAAATTCAACTTGGTTCAGATTGATCCAGCTAAAAGTATTACATCCAAAGTAGGAGAAAGTTGTTGATTTGGAGTTTTTAGTGAAAGCAGTTTAATTATATACTGGATTTGTATTGAAATGATTTATTTATGCATCCAGCTCCCTTATTAAGTTGGAAGCTTTCTGAAGACAGGAACTGTGGTGTTTTTACTCATTATTGTGGTTTTTTTCCCTGCTCTCCAGCTGCTGGGAAGTGTTGTACTGTTACTTGGTAAATTGTTGTTTTGCTGGCAGGTGTGTGGACCCTGGAACAGCTTCTGAAATGTTGCTTGAGACTAAGAGCTAGCACTGGCTACAGGCAAAGGCAGATGGGCTGTGAGCTCAAGGTGGCACAAGGAGAATGGGCAGTAGCCAACTGCCTTGGACTAGCAGGGTCTCTCCTGCCTTAAACACTGAAAGTTCAGGGTTGGGCAAACCCAGATGATTGGTCACCTAACCAGGAGCCCAAATCAGAGGGGGCTCAGCAAGGTTGGTTGGTGTTCATCACAATGGGCAGCGATCCTAAGTCCAGTCCTGGAAATGTGTCCCATATGCAGCTGTCTGACATTTTTAAGGACAAAGTGAAATATTTCCATTCAACAAATGTGTATTGGGCACCTACTATGTATACCTGGTAACAGACTTCCAGAAGCTAGAGAATTCATCCCAAGGAAGACAGATGCAATCCTTGCTTTAGGGAAGTTTATCTTTTATGGAGGAGAGAGATAATAAACAGCTATAAGGCACTGATCTACAGTGAGAACTGTTGTTAAATACTGTGAAGAAAAATAACACAGTATTGGTGGGGACAGCTATTTTAGGTAGGATGATCAGAGAGCTCTGTTTGAGGTGACATCTGAACAGAGACAAGAAGGAAATGAGGGGATGGCTTATGTAGATATCTGGGGGAAGAAGTTACCAAGAAGCAGCAGTAAGTGAAAAGACCCTGGTGGGGATGTCAGAAATGAGCCCCTAGACTCATTTGGTCGGGGTAGATAATAAAGTACTCAGATGTCAAGAAATTTCGGCAAGACTTTTACTTTTGCAGAAGGGTGCAATGAGGCAGAGGGCATCTAGAGCGGCCAGAAAGTGAGGTTTTAAGCCCTGATGCATAGGAAACAGCTATCCTTTAAATTCACTGGCTGAATTCAAAGGCTTACAATCTTTTGCAGTTGGCTAGTTTAAGCAATGTGAGAGGAGGATCTGAAGGAAAGGAGGGGAAAGAAGAGCAGGAGGGGAGAGGGTGTGAGGAACAGAAAGTCCTGGTTATTGGGAAGCTAGCTTTGTTAAGGGGTGGGAGAGGGCAGCCTAGGGTGGACTAGAGTCTAGGATAAAGGTGCTCCAGTTTATATGCTTTGATAGAAAAGACAGGGCTGTAGTTTCTCACAGGGGCATGCCAAGCAGAGGGGAGCATGAGGAAGCCAGTGTAGCCAGCATGGAGGAAGCAAAGCAGAGGTGATGGGGAGAAGGAGTGGAGGAAATCACAGGTGGCCAGATCTCCCAGCAGCACTTGCTCCCACCGTGTGCCAAAGACACTGTGTGCCAAAGACACAGGCTGGGACACCTGTGACTGGAACACTGCTGGTCCTGCCCCTCTCCCCACACCTGCCTTGGAAAAGAGACCTTAAGATTCCCTGGAACAGAGTTTTGACTGCCCTTTAAAATGACGGGCTTCTGTGTACCATTTAACTTTAATTGAATAAAAAAGGCAATAAGGGCCAGAGATTTAGCCCAGTGGTTCTGCCGCCTGCTTCACAAGCTCAAGGACCCAAGTTCGATCCCTGGTACCAAAAAAAAAAAAAAAAGGCAAACAAGAAAACACTTGGTAAACAAATCCCTGACATGATATCCCACATGGGAGCAAGAGTTTACAGTCTAGCAAGGAGACTGCCCATACCGAGGGGCCCTGCTCAACACACACACTGAGCAGCGCATGTGGCGGTGGTCACTGCTGGGGCTAGGCTGGTAGGATGGGCAGAGCCTGAGAGTTTTCCTGTAAATTAGACCGGAACATACAGCGGGTGTGGCTTAGAACAGGCCCTGGCAAACAGAAGGTACCAGTAAGGTTACTTGCCTTCCACTTTTAATGAGAAAAAAATCCCTAAAAACTCTCAGTACTAAGAGTATGGAGTTCAGTATTTGAAGCCCAATCCAGCAAAAGACAGCTAAAGACTGAATAGAGGTGAACAATATCAAAACACCATGAATTAGGATCTCATTTTTGGTTGTATTGCAGGGAGTAATATTTATCAAATTAATGAACAAAGCTTATAATTATACCTGGCAGTACATATAAGTTTGCAGCAGGAAATACAAGTTTATCAGTGAATTCAAGACTATAAAGATTAAACAAGCCCACACCTGGTGTTGTGGCACATGCCTGTAATCCCAGTACTCTAGGAAGCTGGGGCAGGAGGATTGCTAAGTTTGCGCCCAGCCTGGGCAAGTTGGTGACATAGTGAGACTCTATCTTAAAATAAAAATGTTTTATAATGGCTGGAGAGAGAGAGAGAGAGAGAGAGAGAGAGAGAGAGAGAGAGAGAGAGAGAGAGAAAGGAGGGAGGGAGGAAGGAAGGGAAGGAAGGAGGAAGGGAAGGAAGGAAGGAAGGGAGGGAGGGCGTGTAGATAGGTGTAAAGGCCATGGGTTCAATTCGAAGAAGAAGAGGAGGAGGAGGAGGAGGAGGAGGAGGAAGAAGAAGGAGGAGGTGGTGAAGGTGAAAAGGAAAAATTGAAAAGCTCAAGAGCCCTTTTAACAATACATCTTGGTCCAGGTGCAGCCACCCAAGCATGTACATATGAGAAAAAAAAAATCATGGAACAGTAGCTTAAGATTTGTACATTTGTGGGCCGGAGATTTAGCTCAGTGGTTTCACCGCCTGCTGCGCAAGCGCAAGGATCCGAGTTCGATCCCCGGTTCCAAAAAAAAAAACATTTGTACATTTGTAATATATGTAAATTATACCCATTAAAACAGAAAAAGTGATGCGATTCCCATCACTTGGGCCCGGTAGCACTCCTGTGCTGGACCTGGAGGGGCCCTTGGGTCTCGGCAGGCAGGACAGAGTCTCGGGACAGGTGCAGGGATCTCTGGACTCTTCCCAGAGATAGCTGTATGCATGCAGCAGCCCAGCAGGTGAGAGGTGGACATGGGCCAGCGGGCAGTCACACTGTCTTCATGCCATTCCTGTCTCCCCAGCAAGGCCCTGAGCTGACAGGGTAACAAAATACCCACACAAGAAACAACCAGAGAGCAAGCAGGGCAAGGCTGCCTGGTCTCAGGGACAAAGCTCTTATCCCTGCTGAGGAGAGCGTGTCTTCCCTGCTTCTTGGCCTGCAGGACTGGCAGCAGCTAAGTACTTGCAGTGACAGAATAGTCACAGGCTAGGTAGGGAGGACCTGTTTGCATCCACGAAGATAGCTGGCGGAGAAGATGTGTACCACCGTGACATGTCCATCTCACTCTCCAAATGTGAGTCTGACTCTCTGCCATGCAGGACACACCTAGAATCTGACACATTGTTTCCCAGATGCCTGACAGCCATCTGAGGACACATCCAGACTTAGGCAGCCCATGTGTGCACGTGATGCAAGACACTTCCCATCCCGAACCCTCAGAAATGGTGGGTGGTTGGTAGTTTTCATAGCGTGCCCCTTATAAAAGTGGTCTCTCGTTGTGCTCATGAGGCTGGCTGGAGGACCAGGGCCTGAAGATGACCAGCATATGTGGGTGTCCAGGTTCCCAGGTATTCATGGGACCACTCATGTTCTTCTCCGCAGGAGGCAGTGTCACACTGCCCAGAAGAAAGCCAACTGGCCCGAATCCAAAATGTTATCCAGGAGCTTCCCCCATCCCACTATAGGTAAGATTCCTTGGGAAAAGAAACGTGCAGCCCCTTAGTGTGGCATAGCTTCAAGGGGGCAGGGTGTGTGCTAAAATAGAGCAGTTTCAGTGGGTGGTAGCTTTCCTGGGGGCATTTTGAAATTGGTGAATGGGTCACTCCTTTTAAAGGGAGTTGGTACCTCACAAGGGACAGTGGCAGCAAAGCGCAGCCTGTCTCCAGTCACTTCCAGGGCACTCATCAGAATGGCACAGGAAGTCAGTCCAGTCACACAAGCCAGCCTCACGGTGGCATTCTTGCTTGTTACCCAGATCTGTAGCCTGGGGGTGACTGTGGCCCTTCAGAATTGGCGGACTGATCTCTGCTTGCTCATCAGTGTCCCCTCCTCATCACCTACATCCTTTCGTTTCATCCTCACAGCTTAGCCCCTAAGTGAGCCGCCATCTCCAACATCCCTTGTCCCTGCCCATCTTCTGCAAGGAGCAGATTCTGATGCGGTGTAAGAAAGAACTCTCTAGCAGTCACAAATGTTGTTTATCCATGAAATGAACTTCCTTACAAGTTCCAAGCTGCCTGTAGCTAGAACATTGTTTTTTTCAAAAAGCCTAAATAAATCCCAATTCAAACAGAGAAGGCACTTCCTCCTGAGAAGGAGGAGCAAGGGGCCACTAAGCACCCTGAGGCCCTGAGCTCTGTGGTTTCCTGGCTCTATCCCTGGCTGGTGTTCTCTGGGCCTCAGCTAACTTCTGACAAGACTGACACTCATTCCCACCCTGGGCCGGTGTGCCCATGGCCAAGAAAATGACTTCTACCAATCGTAGTATCTTTTCAATATTCCTTCAAAATTCCAACTCTTAAATTCAAACTTAGAAATGACCTCCAGTTGTCAGGCTTCCCACAGGCACTAAAGTTCCTTATTTTCTCAAAACAAACAAACAAAATGAATCATTACAGGACCTTGGAATACTTGATCCGACACCTGGCTCATATCGCCTCCTTCAGCAGCAAGACCAACATGCACGCCAGGAACCTGGCCCTGGTGTGGGCTCCAAACCTCCTCAGGTAACTACCACACCCTCACCTGATCACCACCGTGGGCTCGAGCAGCCTAATGGAAAGGATGCTGGGATCCTCCAGACTCCCTAGAACACAAACCTGTCACTAAGTGACCTTTACTAGGACATGTGAATTAAAGGTAGTTTTAAGAGCCTAAGCTCTTTCTTTGCTTGCTAACTCAGAAACTCTGGGTTCCAAAGCCATTTCTTGGCTATAATCACAATGTGGCTAGCATTATACGTCTGTATGTTACAGTTTCATAAAAAGGCCTTTCTTGTGGTTAGGGCTCATTAGCTTTTCTTGTCTTTAGTGGAGTCACAGCTGGCTTAAGTTGCATCAGCTGCCTGAAATGATGATCTGTCCCACAGTTGGACAGAGCAGGAAGGGGATCCTTCAAAGAAAAAAAGTCAGTTCCTGTACATTAATGGGATGGTTTTTATAGTCTCAGAATTATAGTATCTGGTAACTTTGACATTTTTTCAGTGGGCTGGGCTCACGGCCTTTGGAGAGATCCCTTAATTGGTCTTAACCAGTTAAACTATTCTACAGATTAACCAACTATAAATTTAGGAAAGGGGGCCTATGGACTCCTGCACTTCTCCAGGCTGCGAGGCAAACTCACCCAGAGAGGATGTTTCTTCCTTGGTTCAGGTCCAGAGACATCGAAGCGGCTGGCTGCAATGGAGACGCAGCGTTCCTCGCTGTGCGAGTGCAGCAGGTGGTGATTGAGTTCATACTAAGTCATGTGGATCAGATCTTCAACCACAGCATGCCCAGGGCTCTGGAGAACAATGGTGGTGAGTGCTCCCACCTTATACCCCACCAGTCTGTCCTTTCTTGCAAGTCATGAGGCCCAGACTGAGCGAGGTGGGGTTGGTTCTGGCTCTGAAGTATGTGCTGGCTGCGTGTGTGCACTATGTGTTAGTGTCTGGGGATCATGTGTTTATGCATCTGCATGTGTGCAGCAAAGGTATAGTGTGCTTTCAGGTGGCTAGAGTATGTTTCAGATCAGTTGCATCCATATGTGATGTGATGGGGAGAACTGAAGGAATTTTACTGAGTTCTGAAGCTTCTTTTAGTTATTATCTAAAGAGACTAGCAACATTCTTCTTAACGATTAGGTTTTACCTTTACTTTCACTGTAATATTTCAGAAGATTCTTAGGCCTTCACCTAAAAGTCTTTGTTTGTTTGTTTGGAGACAGGATCTTGGTGTGTAATTCAGGCTGGTCTTGAATTCACTATGTAACCGAGGCTGTCTTTGAACTCACAGTGATCCTCCTGCCTCAGCCTCCCTAGTGCTGGGATTACAGTCGTGCTCCACCATGCCCAGCTTTCACTTGGAAGTCTTAAGGGATTTTGTCCTCACATGTATATTCAGAATGCATTTTTCTGGCAAGTATTTCCCCTGGAGTATGAGAACCATATCTGCAAAATATTTGTTACACGATTGAAGTGTTCTTTTTCAGTTAGCTAATATAATTGGGGAAACCAATCTAATTGTCAGAATAATTTATTGCAATTACCATCAAATTTAGATGGCTTAACAGAGAGTATGGGCACTAATTCTAGGTCTTCGTGGCTCTAAGTCCCTACATTATTATGTGTATGGTATTTACTGAACCATCAATAAATTTTAGTTCCTTGTCTGATCCCCTTCCTCCTCAGTCTTTAATGCTAACTTAATGGCTCTCAGGGCTGCTGACAGAATGTAATCTGCATAGCATAACCAAGAGAAATTAGGAGGTTCTCACAAGGTTATAAACACAACTCTAACAGGGACATCTAGAACACTAAAAGGTATTTTATGTACATGTTCCAGTTTTTTGGGTGTTCACTCAAACCTTTATTTGATAAATGAGAGCACTGAGGCCAGAGAGATTGTGAAGTCTCCAAGATTCATTAAAAAATTAAGTAGGTATTGAGTATCTCGTATATACCAGACGTTGTCCCAGACTCTAAGGACACATCACTTCACAAAATGGCAAAGACCGTAGCTCACAAAAAGATATGGTCTGGTTGGGTAGACAAGCAATATATTTTACCAATAAATATATTATCACTTCAAAGACCATAAATACCAGGAAGGAAATAATCCAGTGGTCAGTGACTTGGAGGTGTTACTTTGGGACATAATGGTCATGGTTTCAGAAGAAACATTCCTTAAATGGAGACCCAAATGACACAGGGAACCAATCATGTGAGAATCTGGGGGACAAATATCCCAAACAAAGAGAATTAAAGTTTTAAGGTAGAAACAGGCTTGAAATGTTACAGAAAGTGAGCTAATGTGGCTCCAGCCACTGTGGTCTCCAAAGTGGAGTGCCCCACCCTACTGAGTACCAAAGAGCAAAGTACTAAAGTATTGGGAAGAGTTAGGAGAAACTATTAGGATTTTTTTTTTCATTTATTTTTCTCTTGCATTGTTTTATTCAGCTTTTCATTGCTGAGACACAATACCCAGCACCCATAACTTAAAGGAGAAGAGATTAAATTTGGCTCATGGTTTCAGGGGATTCAGTCTATGGTTGGCTGGCTCCAAGGCAGGAACATCATGGCAGAGGGAAGTGGAAGAGCACAGCTGCTCAGTTCTTGGTGGCCAGGAAGCAGAGCAGGGGAATAGTGCAGGAGAGGAAGGAGCAATGGGCCATCTATGGTACCCAAGTCACACCTGCATGACCCACCCAGACTCACCCAGAAGCGTGCTTTCTTTTTTTTTCCTCTCTCCCTAAAAACACATTTATTATTAAACAAATTATCTAGTGAACAACAAAATGAGCCTATAATTTATTAAGTTCAAGATATATAGTCAACTTGCATAAAATTACATATGGTATTTTAAAAACAGTCTATTTCTAAAATATCAGTAATTCAGGCAATTGGGATTTCCACAGGAAATAAACAGCCATTCACTTACTTTTTACAAAGAAAGTCTGCATTAAGAACATTACAACTATGTCATTAAGAAATGTGATAGCATACTTTAAAAGGTCCAATGGTGAAACATGTCCTTCAGTTTATTCTTTTATTGGTACTGGCCCTGAAGTAGCACTTCAGAAGGTGACTTAAATCTAATAATTGCATTTCCAAATGGCTTTGGCTTCTAGTCTCTTCTAGAAGTGCATATGACACATATAGTTTAGTTCAGAATTGTTAATTACCATTATAAATGGGACCTTATACTGAAAAGATATAAGAAATAAAGTACTTGGATTGCTACTACTTTATTCAAAACCTATCTATGAACACCACAAAACCAACTTTTACACATAAGCAAAATATTAAGAATTTCTGATTTGGGAGAAATGAAATAAAATACAGTGAGTGGTTTTTCTCTTCATCTCTATCTATAAAAATTGCTTTTGCCTATTTATTTGGCCCATCTCTATTCATGCAATTTAATGAACCCTCAAAAGAATTTACACATCTTTATACAGAATTTTCATCTACATCAGTAAACTGTCAGTCCTTTTATATTTTCAGTGCCTTATCAAAATATGGGTAACAAAGTTCTTCATTCTATGGGGTAGGAAGATATTTCCTAAGAACTTCTTTGGACGATGAAGATATAGTATCTGGGAAGCACACATCAAATTCTATTAGAAGGTCACCATGCTGGTCAGGATTCTTTGGAAATGGCAGCCCATATCCAATGATTCTTCTCATTCCAGGTTTCACAATATCATTTATCGACATAGGTATGATTCTTCCATCCATTGTTGGCACATTAATTGAGCAGCCACACAATGCCTCCCGTAAACTAATTTTAGCTGTATAAATTATATTTGATCCATCTCATTTGAACTTTGGGTGATCTTTGTCTTTAATAATGAAAACAATGTCTGCTGGAATACTATTTGGTGTTTCATCTCCTTCCCTTGGAAAAGTAATTTTGGTGCCTTCTTTCCACCCTTTTTTGATCTCAATGGTGAGAATTTTGTCCTCAGATCTGTAACTCCTTCCATCAGGATTTAATCTTTTTTGAGAAATTTTCATTCGTTTGGTGCAACTGCTGTATATTTCCTCCAGTGAGACTCGAAGTTGGTGAATAACGGGGGGGGTCTTGTTTAAGACGGTTCAGCCCCACAGAATTCCAGTCTCTCGAATACCCATTCATGCTGAATCCAAAGGCACTGAAGAGATCACCATCTATTTCCATCTCTTCAGAATCTCTGCCACCACCCATCTGTCTTCCAAAGAAAATTTCAAAGGGGTTGGAACCTCCAAAAAATGCTGCAAATGTGGCATGAGGATCACCATGAAAAGTGTACCGGAAGGTACCTCCTTGTCCATCAGTACCTCCTGCTCCTCCTTTCAACCCTTCTTCCCCAAACTGATCATATATTTCTCTCTTTTGGGGATCACTTAATACTTCATAAGCTTCTGTGACCTCTTTAAATCTTTCCTCTGCCTGAGGAGATTTGTTCTTGTCTGGGTGAAATCTGAGGGCTTGTTTTCGGTAAGCCTTTTTAATATCTTCATTGGAGGCTCCTTTCTCAATTCCCAAAATGCCATAATAGTCTTTCCCCATTTTGAATGCCTTGAAACGAACTTAAGTTGCTCTCCCTTTGTAAAAGAAAACAGCGGCCCTAGTCTTAGCAATACAATGACTCTAGAAGCATGCTTTCTAATACCCTGGGCATTTCTTAATCCTGTCACATTGACTTATCATGATTGTCATGTATATTTAAATAAAAATTATTATTTTACATAAGTTTTCTATTTTACAGAATACTAATACAGCCATATATATGTATAATTTACAAAGTACATGCACAAATAAAGGGAATACACATTCAAGTTTTTACTTATAATTTTGTAGATCACTGAGTCATTAGGCAGAGAAGAGGCCAAGAAGAGGCAAGATCCTAGCAGGTCATGCCAAGGCTGCTGTGTTCTCAGGTCTTGGGCAAGCTCTGGAGGACTGTGAGGTGGTGAGTGTAGGATCTGAGCACTCTGGCTGCTCCATTCCAAGAGACTGAAAGGCAGCAAGGTTGAAAGGAGGGAGACCACATTAGGGAGCCAGGGCAGGAATCAGGTGGGAATTTGTGCTGGCCTGTACTAGGGTGTTAGCAATAGAAGGGAAGGTGGCTGGATCCAGGATATATTTTGAGGTAGAGTTGTATTAGTCAGCTTTCTCATTGCTGAGACACAATACCCAACACCCATAATTTAAAGGAGGGAGGTTTAATTTGCTCATGGTTTCAATCCATGACCGGCTGGCTCCAACAGAAAGACACCATGCCGAAAGGCAATGGGAGACCAGAGCTGCTCAGTTCATGGTGTCTGGGAAGTAGAGCAGGGGAAGAGTGCCAGAATGGAAAGGACAAGGAGCCAGACATAGACCTCAAGGCCATATCTTCAGGACCCACCCAGGCACCCCTAGAGGTGCACTTCACCAGTCCCCAGGGCAGATCCCAAGGCCAATCAACTCCACCCTAACCAGCAGGGTTACAAGGCCTGCTCAAAACAATGCTACATCTATAAAAAAAACTTCTCCCGGTTTTGGCTTATGCAGTGGGGTGGACCATGGTGCCATTCACTGACGCGGAGGTGAGAGTAGGTACCCCTCTAAAGTGAGGTGTGTAAATTACAGGCCTTGTCTTGAAATGTGAAGTCAGAGTCGCCTGAGCAGAGACTGTGGGTAGGACTCAGGTCTAGCTTCCTCTGGAGCCTGGAGCTACAGCAGATGTGAGTGCTAACCCTCAGACTCCTGACCCCACAGTTTATGTTCTTCCCCTGTCCCAGTTGTTCTCAGAGTGATTTAATGTTTTAAGGTAAATAAATAAGTAACAAAAATAGTAAGTATCTATGAACAAATATAGAAGTAAATTAAATTTACTTTATTATTTTTAATTTTTAAAAATTTTATTAGTACACGTTTGCAGTACATATGATTATATTCATCTTGTACATAACACATCTTAATGGAAGTAAATTAAATTTAAACATTTTTAATATCCTTTGAGTTAAGTTGGAAAACTGGGTTAAGTTCAGAAACTGTATTAAAATATTTTCAGGATCACAGGGTATATTTAACTATGATCCTCCAGAATGACTGTCATGCTTAGCCCTGCTAGAAACTCCTGACTGTTACATACTGTCTCCATTGTCTACATGCCCTTTTTAGTGGATTTGCTTCCTTTTATCCAGAAAGAGATGTGTTCTGCGAAAAGAAATGTTACATGGAGCTGCTTTCTAACAAGGACAGTTCCTGTACCAAAAAATGACCTTGTAATCTCAGTTGGTCCAAATTACTAAATCTCATCTCACCTTTCAAATGTCACATATAGCAGGCAAGGTCACCAGAGACTAAACAGAAGCAAACTTGGACTTTTTTTTTTTTTACTTAAATCAGAATTTCTCAACCTCAGCACTATTGATGTCTAGTGCCAGATAATTCTTGTTGTGGGGCATTGTTCTGTGAATTGTGTGATGTTTAACAGCTTTCCTGGCTTCTACTACTAGGTGCCTTCTACTCACACATATGTGACAACCAAATATGCCTCCTAGGGCCAGGGATTTAGCTGAGTGGTTCCGCCGCCTGCCTCGCAAGCGCAAGGACCCGAGTTCCATCCCTGGTACCAAAAAAAAAGTTTAATCCTATTTCCTTTGCTGGGGATTTAGCTCAGTGGTTCTGCTGCCTGCCTTGCAAGCACAAGGTCCTGAGTTCGATCCCTCGTACAAAAAACAAACAAACAAACAAAAATGCCTCCTGACATTGCCAAATGTCCTTTGCTGAAATGGGGGAAAGGGAATATGAAAAATCACCCCAAATTAAGAACCACTGATGAACTCAGTAGAGTGCCACATGCCTATAATTCCAGCACTCAGGAGGCTGAGGTAAGAGGATTGTGGGTTCAAAACCTGTATGGGCTACGCAGCAAGTTCAAGGCTAGCCTGTACTACATAGTGAGACCCTGCTCAAAAGATTCACCTCCCCCCCAAAAAAGAACAACTGATGGAGAAAGGAGAGAATGTTTTACACCATTGATGGTTATTGTCACTTTCATAGAGCAGGGCAAGGTTAGCTCCATCCACTAGAAGATGACCAGAAATAGTGTAGTGTGTCAGATGTGCTTTCCTGCAGAGATAAAAGCTTCAGTGTTCTAGGGTAAGTAGAGGCTCCAACCTTCAACTGCCTGCATTCTTCAGCAGTGGGGAGGAAGGGCCAACTCCTGCCTTACCCAGCTGAGTTAGACCACCTCTGTGGCTGGACAGACAGTCCCATCTGGCTAAAGCACTGGAAGAATTTGGGAGAGTGAAGATCTACTGCTATTATTCTGGATCATAATAAGTGTTCAGTAGGTATTTTGAAGGATGGATGGATGGATAGATGGATGAATGGATGGATGGATGGATGGATGCATGGAGCCTCACTGGAAGGCTGGAAAGTGCCAGAAGTACAGTTACCTCCTGAGGTCCCTATTTTTGGGGAGATGTGAATTTTGCACATGTGTACATGTGCATGTATGTGTGTGTGTGTGCACATGGTACTAGGATTGAACCCAGGGCCTTCACACTGAGCTATATTCTCAGCCCTTTTTTATTTTTTATTTTGAGTCAGGGTCTTGCTAAGTAAGTAAGTTGCTCTGGCTGGACTGAAACTTGAGATCTTCCTGCCGATCTACAGAGTGTTGGGATTCCAGGCCTGTGGTATCACACTCAGCAAAATTGCCAGTTTTCTGGATGCAGCCTCACCCCCAGGTGCCACGATACCCAAGAGAAACTCAAGTCAGCACCAGCCCCATCAAGAGGCCAAGCCAGAGGGGCTGTGCCTGGGGAGCTTGCTGGTCCTGGCATTGTGGCCTCCTCCTGGACTGAGCTCTTCTCTTTCCCTTACAGGAAATCAGCCCATGACGAAGAGCCTCACCCTGCCCGCCCTGTCCCTCCCCATGAAGCTGGTGAGCCTGGAGGAGGCTCAGGCCCGAAGCCTGGCTATGAACCACCCAGCTCGGAAAGAAAGGAGGGAGAACAGCTTGCCTGAGATTGTCGCCCCCATTGGTACACTCTTCCACACCGTCCTGGAGTTACCAGACAACAAGTAAATGCATTCCTGTAACTTCTGGAGGAGCAGGGTATCGTCTCAGGACCATGATGGCAATTCCAGGCTGGGGGTGTGACCTAGGTGGGGTGCCAAGGAACATCCCAAAAGACAAGGGGGCGGTCTCCACCACTCACTCTCACCAGTGGCAGTGCCTTCATTACCACCCCAGAGTTACTGAGAGCCCCGATCTACCATAGACCCCAAACCTCAGGATGGGGATGGGGTCACAGGGGTTTCATCACACCTCATGACAAAATCCTGACTTCTTAAACAAATTTCCTTACAAAAGGAAATTTACAAAAGCAAAAACTTGATCTCCTCCACTTGAAGCTCCCCCCTTTTCCCCCATTACAAAAGGCATAGAGATGAATCTGTGGCTGAGCGCAAATCGACAAATAGTGCCACCAGACTGAGCACACATGGGGACGTACCCCTGTGCCTCACCTCCTCGCAGCCTATTGGAGCCATGCCTCCCTCCAAAGCAGATCAAGCATCCTCTGCATCAGTAGGATGTGTTCTGTCCTCGTTCCTCCCTCCTACCCCCTCCATGCACCCTTTTTCTCTGACTGCCCCTCACCGCACCCCTCTCTAGAAGAGGCAGCAACTGGAGCAGGCGTCCTAATCGATGCACAGTTGTCTCCCCAGGAAGTATCAGCCTGGAAAGCTGGTCAGCAGAGAGACGCATGAAAACATGTAACTCATGTCAGTGCCCTCCCCAAGGCAGCGGGCTGTTTCCTTCTGGGGAGGCAGGATGAAGGCTGTCGCCCTACACTATCACTTCATGCTACAGGGGTGGCACACCTGAACTGCTCCAGGGGGAACTTGGAACCAAGCCCATGGCACCTCTCCCTAAACAGTGGAGAATAACATTCCTTTGAGGAGATCAGAAAGAATTCCTTGGAAGGAACATCAAGCACATTTTCTTTATGCTTTAAGCCACAGCTGAAGTACCACCATACCCCAAGCTATGCCACCCTGGAAAGCACACCCCAAGGCCATGTACTTACAAACAAACACAGGCCAAGCCCAAAGGAAACCACCAGGCACTCCGATCTATTTCAGATTGATCATAAAGACAGTTAAACCAGCCCGGAGTAGTGGTGCACGCCTCCAATCCCAGCACTCTGGGAGGCTGAGGCAGAAAAATTCACAAGTTTGAGCCCAGCCCAGGCAACTTAGCAGCTTAGTGTGAACCTATCTTAAATTAAAAAAGAAAAAAATCAAAAGGGCTGGGGATGTAGCTCAATGAGAAGGCCCTGAATTTATTCCAGTAACACACACACACACACACACACACACACACACACACACACACACACACACACATACTCACAGGTAAGCCTAAGATCTGGATGTTCTGTGTAAGCCCTTCGGAGAAAAGACCCTTTGTGGGACTTCAGGTTGCAGAGTTCCACCCGGAACTTTCCCAAGTTTGGTGGTGGACCTGCTGGCCACAAGGCTTGCCTCTGTGGTAATCCTTGGTAGTGCCAGGTTCTCCTGACCCACCCTAGTGCTGTCCCCTCCCACTCAGGTAGCTGATGGGAGACAAAGCCGGGGCACACTGGCTGCCCTCTGCATTTCTCTCCAGTGACCACTGAGCCCACCCCAGCACACCAGGCCACTCCTGCAGGTCTTTCTCTCCCTCCTTGTCCCAGAGTGTGGCTACCATGTGGAGGACATAGCAGGACTGGGATCTATGCTCTTCAGTGTTTATTTCTCTAAAAACAAACGAACAAACAAAAAAAAACCTGGTATCTTTGAAAAGCCAGGACTGTAGCTCTTACCAGAATTCAGAACTGTGTGATTTCTTATGACCTTTGAGTCTCCCACCAAACCTACCTCTGTTTGCCCTACTCTTACCTTTAATAGACAGCTTTGGCTGGGGAAAAGGGTCTTTGCTCTGACTCAAGATACCCTTGCTTGGCCGCCTGGAGCACCCCCAGACAGGGTGAGAGTTGGGCTCCACTTGGATTGTACAGGGGAATTTCCTGAAATGTCAGGACTGCTCATTACTAAGAACATAATTCAAATCTTTTTTTTCAATTTAAAAGTTCCCTGGAAGTGACAAGTTAAATTATCCTCTTATGGTTTGGCTTTTTTAGGAGAAAGCTTTCCAGTAAATCAAAGAAGTGGAAATCTATATTTAACCTGGGCCGTTCTGGATCAGACTCCAAATCAAAGCTGAGTAGAAATGGGAGTGTGTTCGTAAGAGGACAGAGGCTCTCGGGTAAGAAGTGACAGGAACTCCATCTTCTGGTGCAAACATTTTCTTTTCTAGGTCTGTTTCTTAAGTCTTTGATTTGATTATATCAAAATCACTAGCTCTGCCAGGCATGGTGGTGCACACCTGAAATCCCAGCACTCTGGAGACTGAGGAAGGAGAATCACAAGTTTGAACACAGGCTGGTCAATTCAGTGACTTAGGCAGACCCTATCTCAGAATAAAAAAAAATTTTTAAAGGGGCCCAGGGATTTAGCTCAGTGGCACCGTGCCTGCCTCGCAAGTGGAAGGTCATGAGTTCAATCCCTGGTACCAAAAAAAAAAAGAAAAAAAAATTTTAAAGGGCTGTGGATTGTAGCTCAGTGTGAAAGCCCTGGGTTCAACCCCATTATCCCCCCAAAAAAATAAAGAAAGAAAAGAAAGTCACTAGTCCTAGCCCTGAAAGAGAAATTTCTCAACCAGTGGATCTTCGAAAAAATAATAATAATAAAAATAATAATTTAACTTTTAGGGGATTTTGCTTACAAAGAACCTGTATACCCTTCATGGAGCTTCTCTCAAGGCTAACATCTCCATAATGGCAATACAATTATCTCAGCCAAAAAATAATATTAATACAATCTTTTTTAAAAAACTGTGCTGGTGGGTGAACCTAAGGCCTTACACATGCTAGGCATCCACTTTTCCCCTGAGCTACATTCTCAGCCCTTTTAATTTTATTTTGAGACAAAGTGTGACTAAATTGCCCAGGCTGACCTCAAACTTAGAGTCCTCCTGAGTAGCACGGATTACAGATGTGAGCCACCTCACCCAGCTTATTGTACAGATCTTATCCATACTTGACCAATTGTGCTACTGATTTTCCTTTTTTCAGTCCAGGGTCTAATCCAAGAACCCAAATTGCATTTGGCTGTCAAATCTCCTTATATCTTCTAGTCTAGGACAGTTCCTTAGTCTCTCTTATCTTGATACTTTGGAAGAGTACTGGCCATGTATTTTGTAGAATTGTAATTCAGTGTGAGTTTGCCTAATATTTTCTCGTGGTTAGACTGAGATTACAAATTTTTGCTATGCTACTTCTGCTCATTGTGTAGTATCAGGAGGTACCTAATGTCAGTATCTTATTGTTTATAAAGTTGACTTTCATCACTTGATTAAAGTGCTGTCATGAATTTTAGCATCAATGAATCAGTTCTTGCCTACAACAGTTATTATTGTGATTTTTCCAAATAGTCTTTTCCTATTCATTGAAATTCTATTATAAAGAAAATCTGTCCCCTCTCCCTCAGGGGCATGATTTTGAAACAAGGGTGCTTCCCTTATGGGACTTATTGCTGAGTAATGAATAGAAATTGATGCAAGAAAGAAATGAAGAAACCACTATACAATGAAGAATCTAACCAATTCAGCTGAATATTATGTCAGGAAAGGGAAGACCAAGGAAATTTTCCACAACAATTTATTTATTATTACAGATTCAAAGTATGATTTTAAAAATGAGGGCAATAAATATGAAAACAAGTTGTAAGAGGTAAATGTACAAATCCAATGAATAAACTTTTACTAGATCCTGGACTGAAAAAAGGAAGCTACAAAAGACAATTTTAGAGACAGATAAGGAAAATGTATATATAGTTTGAATATTTGATGATATTAAGGAAGTATAAATTTTCATAGTGTGTTAATGGTTCTTAGAAAGCATACACCAGAGTTGAAGTATTTAAGAATGAAGTGGCAAAATACTGAAATTCACTTTCAAATAATTCAATGAAATATAGGTAAGCAGATAGATACAGATATAAAAATAGATAAAGCAAATTAAAGTCTAAAAATATTGAAGCTCACTTTAAAATAATTCAGTGAAACATAGGTAGGTAGATAGATGTAGATATAAAATAGATGACCCAAATATGTGGAAAATGTCAATAATTGTTAGGTCAATAGCTATTAGGTTTAAAAGTCCAACTTTTCTGATTGTTTGAAAGTTTTAATAAGTATTAGGTAGAAACTAATTCCTGTAGGAAAAATGAGAGGGGATATTTTTAAGGACTTTCCTCAAAACCAGTGATAGTTGTATGCCAAGGGTCAGAAAGTACAGATGTTAGAAATCTTCCTATTTCTCTATTACAGTAATGAAGGATGTCACAGCGTACAGCAGTTACAATGATTTATGCTATAAATAACAGAAAATCCAATTCAAGTGACTCATGCAAGGAGGGAATTTAGTGGCTTCTATAACCAGACATCTGGATCTAGGGAAGGCTTCTGGCCTGATTTAATATAGTGGTGTTGTCTCCATTCCGTTTTCCTTAGCTGTGCCCACCTGCGGGCCAGCTTCCTCCCCACACTGGCTTCTTATGCAGACGCAAAGGTTTTGCCTTTGACTATCACTATGTCTAAAGAGAAAAAACATCATTTCTGCTGATTTTCTTCTAAGAGTGTGGTCCCTCCCTCTCCTGTGGCTGGGTCACGTGGGTCTCTATGGCCAAAGCAGTGCTGTATGCTGATTGGCTTAGGCTGGGCTTCTGAGTTGATCTGAAATTATACCGAAGAAGTGCAAGAGCTCTATGAGAAGGGCAAAGGAAAGTAGATTCTGGTTAGCAATCTGTAACATTCGCTGGACAGGGAAACATATCTTTCACAAAATGGTACGATAGCCCAGATGAAGAAGACAGGTTGCTACCGTTTGGCAGAATAGATACAAATAAAAAATTAAGATTCTCAAAACAGAATGGGAGGGAAGCATATCTGACAAGAAACTTTGGATCTATAATAAGAGATTGCTTAAGTACATCAAAGAAAGAATTTTGGTTACAGAATCAGTGATACAGCAATGCAAGGGGCTCACCTGTAGTAAAACATCAAAAGCTAACAAAACAAGTGAGCAAAAATGAAATAAATGATTTGCCTTGATCTTGACTTAGAAATATTTCCACCCCCATGTGGTTTTCAAAAGGGACAAATCCAAGGTGCTAGGCCAAGTGTTTGTAAACTCACAGGACATCCAGTGTTCATCCCTTTGGAGTTGCCCACAGGGATGGTCACCGCCACAGCAGTTTTGCCTCAGGTGTGAGTGGTGAGATGTGAATGTTTGTAATGCTTTATAAGCTCCCCTGGCAACTCTGCTATGGAGCCAGATTGCAAGTCACTGCTCTGAGATTTTAGGAACACACTAACCAGAGAGAGAGAGTTCACCAAACTGGCAGAGCTCTGAAAAAGAAAGGAAGAAGGAGGAAGGGGAGGAGGAGAAAGGATTCAACACCAAAGGTGGGCATTCATGGCCCCACAGACAGAACTGCTCCCCCTCTGTGACACTCAGGGTCACCTAGTCCTTGCCCCTACTAGGTCAACATGTGCAAACCAGAGGTCAGAAATGCAGCTCCTGGAAAATAAAAGCAAAGCACATCTCAGAATACACAGACAAAGGGGCGCCAGCCAGACAATTTAAGATAATAAATCAGTTTCCAAACTAGTAGAAATAGCAGCTCTTCTAAGGGCAACTGAAAGGCAGGAGGGTGAGCCGAGCACTGCCCACACCAGGGTCTGTGGGAAGATGAGTGCACCCTCCCTCAGCCGCCCCAGTCAGAGAGAACCACTAGGCTGAAGAGGACAGTGGGAGAGGTCAGCGCTCCTTAGGAGGAGCAAGGTTTGGAACAAGGAGGAAAAAGGTGGAGAACTTTAAAGGAGGGACAAAAACAAGTGTGAGTTACGATCCAGCTGGATTAGGGCCAGCTCAAACTGCTTTTGTAGAACCATCTCCATCTCCCGCTTTGTTGCTGAGCCCTGGTGGGTCCTGAATTGCAGCAGCAACAGTCAACAACATTGCCTTTTACTGAGTACTTCCTCTGACCCAGGTTAGTGCAACATAATGACTTTAGAGTCATTTCTCACTTAGTCCGCACACCAGCTCTATTTTCCTCATTTTAGAGTAAGAAAACTGAACTTTAGGAAAAGTAAGCTGTTTATTTGAGGTCATATGGCCCCAAAGTGGCAGGTTGGGATTCAAACCCAGATCTGTGTGAGTCCAGAGTTACCTTAGTGGTACTCGTGCTGGGGCTCTACCAGGCCCCCAGTTGCCCTCTTTCTCCTAGCAAGTGAGACCTAGAAGGAACTACCTCCAAGCCTGTCCAGCTCCCTGAAAAGAGAATCTTTGTGAACATGCCCATCTTAGTCTATTTTTTGTTGCTATAACAGAATTTTGAGACAGGTGACTTACAAAGAACAGAGGTTTATTTTGGATCACATTTCTAGAGGCTGGGAAGTCAGAGATTATGGCACTGGCATTCACTTGGCTTTTGGTGAGAGCCTTGTATTGCTTCAGCTCATGGTAGAAATAGACAAAGACAAGTCAGTACAGAAGAGAGAAAAGGGGACCAAATTCTTGTGATAGCTAAGCACTTTTTTCGAGAAAGGCACTGATCCAGTCACCAGGGTCCCACTCACATGACCTAAACACCTGCTCCAGATCCCACCTAGTACTAAGGATTTAAGGTTCCAGTACATGAGCTTTTGGGGACACAGTTGAAGCATAGCAGTGTCTAACTATTACTGTACCTGAAATAAGTTTTACTCTTTTCTAAAACCCCTCTATAGCACCTTACAAAAATGTACAGAACATTCCATGCACATAACAGATACTTTAAAAAGGTTTGGTTTGCTTGGGATCTGAACCAGGATGAGGTTGGTGGCTAAGATCATTGGAGAAACCACCAGCTTGCCCACTTCAAGGAACAGAAATGTATGTATATGGGGAGAAGGGATTCTGGCTCCCCAAGGCCCTCTGAACCTGTGAACCTAATTCCTGGGCACTGATAGACAGCTGCAGATGCAAATCCTGATCTCTCACCTGCATGGGGCCCCTTGGACTCATCCTTGAATATTTTTATACAATTAAATTGGGCTCAGGACTCCTCAGTTACTCATGGCTATTGGACAAAATTAAAATCTACCTTTATCTGTAAAATTTTGATAAAGCTTTGATCTATCATTGCCTTGTTTTTAGAAGGCCACAGTCATTAAGAAAGTAGCAACAGCAGGGTCCTCTGATACATACCTGTAATCCTCCCAGAACTCAGGAGACTGAGGCAGGAAGATACTGAGTTAAAGCCCAGGCTGGACCATATAGCAAGATCCTGTCAGATAGAGAGAAAGAGAAAGAGAGAGAATGTTTTCAAAAGGGTAAATTATAAATGCTTGAAAAACTTTGCTAAAGAAATTTGTCTTGTGTGCTTACAGCCTGACCTATTATCCTGAATATTAACTCCTGATATGCATTCATCAATAATATTTTTTTCTTTTGTCTTTAGTGGAAAAGGCTGCTATCCGACCAGCTAAGAGCATGGACTCTCTCTGTTCAGTGCCTGTGGAAGGTGAGGTTTTATAGTTTCTGAACTGGGCACTACACTGGGAGACCGGAGCTCATCCACACTTGCCAGCTGCTCTTCCACAGCCATGATCACGCATGATCACCCAGTCCTGATCTCTCCCCAAATCGAGGGTTTCTCATAGCTCTTGCCATAACCTCCCCTACGCTACCACCAGCGAGGCATGAAGAGCCTTTCTCTCTCTCCAGCCTTCCTCTACCACAGCCAGGAACTATGGTTATTTTTCATTGAAACCTGAGCCAGGTAAAAAACACCTGAGAATTAAAACTGGAAGAAACTTGGGCAGAAAGAGTCACATATTGTTTTCTACCTAGTGGTTTTCCCCATTTACCTCATGGTTTTTATTTATCAGTAAACCTTGACTAGGCACCTATGTGTCAGGTGAGTGTAGTTGGTACCGTTTCCTTTGTTGGAGTAGGTGTGTGTTCAGCTGCACATGCTGTAGCCACCATCACCAAAACCACACATCATCATGTTTGTACTCACGACACTAGGGTTAAGGGCCGACTTGTCTGCATCTCTCTCTCTTCTATTTTTGTTAAACAACCAATAAGTTACAAGCAAAGAGCTTCCCTGAATGTAAACTGTTCAAACTTTCTTACAAAGTATGATCAAAAACTATGGTGAATATTTAAATATTGCAAAGTCCTGGAATAAAAATCACATCACTAATCAAAATATCATCAAAATACTCCCTCTCACTTCAGACACACTTAAACCACATTCTTGCTGCTTTCTGAAGCCAATCCAGAATTCCTTTTCCATGACTGTCTTTAGTTACACTTTCCTGGCACCTGGATGTCCTGAAATCAAAATGTTTACATTTCCTTGTCATTTTGACTTTGAGGAAGAGCCAGAAATCACATGATGCTATATCCAGTGAATAAGGTGGAGGAGGACACTATGTTTTCACAAGCTTACCTTCCGATTGGATGGTACTTAGCCACAGCATTCACTGTATTTTTTATCAAACCTCATAAAGACAGTCATGATAAAGGACTTCCAGAACTACTTAAGAAAGTGGCAAGAAAAATGGGACAGTATGTTCAAAGCAAAGGAGAGTATTTTGAGGGGGGGAAAGTAGCAAAGTGTCTTTTACTGTAATAATTTTTGTACATATTTTAAACATTCACTGTATGTTTTGATAGCCCCTTGTATATTTATTCTGTGGCTTTCTAACCCCTTAAATACAAGACATTTCTCTCTTTGATAAATGAGGTAGCCTGAGACAATATAGGAGAGTTTTAGAACAACTTTTTAAAAAATTATGTACTGCAAATATACTAATAAAAATAATTTTTTAAAAGCTAAAGCTATAGAATACTCAGTGAGATCCTTTTAAGCTGTCTTGATACTTTTAGCATTTTTCTCATGTTTATATTCATCCATTTGCTTTGGTTGTGAAGTCTCTAGGAAAGTTCTTGCAGGGTTTAATATGCCAACATCTAGTATCTATGATTTACACGGGTGCTGGTGGGTCATCCAGATTCTGTCTCAGCTTCCTCATGTGTTAAAGGAGATAACTACAAAGAATTTTAAATATAATATTACGTAAGGTGCTACGTAAGCATAGTGATTAGTCCCAAGTTAGAAGTTATTTCTGGATTCCTGAAAACTTACATGTCATCTCTCAGCCTACTTATTCCCATACAGAGGTCTCTCTTCTTGGCCTTCTCTTCTAAGTCAGTCAGGAACTTGCTCCTCGCTACTGTGCTTTCTAACATTTAGTTAATTCACATTCCTAGTTTTTCATTCTCTGAATCAACAGGATGAAGCAAGGGAAAAGGAAGAAAAGGTCTAACTGAGAACTGCATTAGTTTCCTTGGTGGGAAATCAAACCCTGTCTGGATCTATCTTCCAGAGAACACATACAACAGTAGGTTTTAAGGTTTTAAAAATGAAACAAGATTCTGTTATTTTGCCCTTTTGTCCTCTTCATTTTGATCAAATACCATTCTGCCATCTCCCATTTGTGTGGTTTTTTTCACCATCTACATTTAATGCTTGGTAGGTGCTCTCCCTGCCATATTAGAACTGACACACAGCACACCAGCAATGGTTCTTTAAGAACATCAGGCTGAAATTCTGTGCATATGCCAAAATGCTTTCTCTCTTGTCAACACAGTGTTATGCGCCCATCTTCACTAGGTTGTCCATGCCCTTATGACACTGCCACAGCTTTCCAGCATTCAGATGCCCTGTGCCTGTCCTTCCCAGGAGGCCTGTGGCTGTGTGCATGCCTATGCTGCTGACCAATGTACCTGTTCTTTTTCACTAGGAAAAGAAACCAAAGGGAATTTCAGTCGAACAGTCACTACTGGTGGATTTTTCATTCCAGCCACGAAATTACACTCCACCAGCCCTGGCAGCTCCTGTGACCTCAGCAAGCAGGAGATTGATTGGGGCCAAGAGGGTATGCTTGCAGGGGCTGAGGGGGGCTTTGATGTGACTAGTGACCGGAGCCAACTCCAGGGAGCTCAGGTCCGGGTCCTGCCTGAGCAGCTGAAGGTGTTCCGACCTATTGAGGATCCTGAAACTGAGCAAACAGCCCCAAAGATGCTGGGGATGTTCTACACCTCAAGCGACAGCCCCAGCAAATCCATCTTCACCAGCAGCCGCTTCCAAATGGAGCCCTCACCCCATCACCAACGCAAGGTGCTCAATATCTCCGAGCCTTTTGCGGTATCTGTGCCACTCCGAGTGTCCGCCGTTATCAGCACCAATAGCACCCCATGCCGAACACCCCCCAAGGAGCTGCAGTCCCTCTCCAGCCTAGAAGAGTTTTCCTTCCAGGGCTCAGAGAGTGGAAGCTGGCACGAAGAGGAGAAGCCAATGGGAGCTGAGATTTCTACAGGTAAAGTAAGGAACAAGGTTTTGTCGACAGCAAGAGATAAAAACCAGACTTGAACTTGCTTATAAATAGAGATCGCAAAACAGTGTGGTGAAGTGGTTAGGACTGTGAGCTCCATAGCCAGACTGAATGCAAATCCAGGCTCCACTATTTAGCTGTATGATCTTCAGCAAGTTAACACAGCCACGCTGTGCCTCAGTTTCTTAAACTATAAAATGGAAATGATGATGTTAATAATCACACCTTTTACATAAGTTTGCTGTGATTATTAAGTTAGTTAACATATGTAAAGCTCTCAAAACAGTATACAATATACAGTAAGTACTTAATAAATATTTTTATTTTATTTGCTCATAGAAAGCAGTAGGAAAAGATTGCAGAATGGAATGTAAAGCTACAGAGCTGGAACTGAAGATTCAGCTCTTCCAGACTCACTCATTCTTCATCCATCCATCCCTCATTTCTACCTCATATCTGCAGAAGAGCAGGGGTAGAAAACCTAGCAATGAAATAGAGCATCTCGCTTCTACTTCCTATATCATTCACAGGAAGGACTCTGATTGGCTGTGCTTGAGTCACATGTCCAGCCTTGCCCCAACCCCTATTCCCAGTACCTACTGGGGTAAGATGGGCCAGGCCTGAGTCTCTGGGCTGGGTCTGGAGTAAGGAAGGGAGCTTTGATCAACAACCCTGCCTGAGCCGTCAAAAATAGAAATAGGGAAAACCCCAAAGGAAAGGATGGCTGATAGTCAAATGAACATGTGTCTTATTGTGAATTAGGAATATTTCTATATTAACTGATATTGGCTAACTTTTTGTAGTATCTTTGTACTTTAGTACCTTCAGTACTTTCCCATCAAGCATGTCCTAAGTGTTCTATGGGTATTATTTCTCCTCCCAACAACCCCATAAAGTGCTATTATCCCCACTTGCTTAGAGAGGACTATGTAATTTGCCCAAAAATTCGTAAGAAGGAAGTGGTTAAAAACAAGAATTTTAATGAAGATTTTAAAAAACAAACTTACATTCATAAGCACTCTGTCACACTCCCTGATGTGCTTACCAGGGGCTGTGGAGTTAGAAAGCTTGTTGAGACCTGACCCCCTTTCCCAGGGAGCTCAGAGCTAGGAAGGGAAAGTGGAACTGCATTGATTCTCAACGAGGGTCAGCCTGTGGAAATCACCTAAGAGCCTCCTCCTGCTTTTTATCTTGAGGGAGGACTTAGGTATCTGAAGTATAATGAAAGGAGTATTCAGAAAAGACTGAAGGAGGGAGAGGCAATCCTCTCAGGAGAGTTCCAGAGAAATTTACAAGAGGTGATATTCAGGCTGCATCTTCATATGGGTAGGATTTTTCTGTGCAGAGATAATTAGAAGTGGCATTTTGACCGCCAGGTAGCTGAGCATTGCAGAAAGGCTATAGGGTTTGGACCTCAGCTGGGCTAATTCGGATCCCAGCTTTACCACCTTTTGGCAGTGTGACAGTGGGTAATTGATTGATATCTCGGAGCCTTTCTTCCATCTGCAGAGCAGGGGAGGCTCCTTTCTCAAAGCCCAGGCCAAGGTCTGAAGGAGAGAAGGTCCATAAAATACCTGTCAGGTTCATTGAAGATGCTGGGTAAATATTAGCTGTTCCCTCCTCGCCTTTGCCTTTATGATGGGGCTCAGATGAGCCAAAACTCAGGGACAATGAATGACGTCCTGTCTGGAAAATGGTCCTTGGGCTGAGGTGGGTGGAGCGGGACAAGGGAAAGAGGAGGGACAGTGCCTTTAAGGAAAACAGTTTCCAAAGGCTTGGTCATTCTCTCCAAAACACAGGGTCTTGGGCTTCAAAGAGTCTTTTGGTGATGGTCTCTCCTTTCTCTTTCTTCCTGTAAATAAGAATATCAAGTCTATATTAAATTTGGTCTGGGAAAGATACTAATGGGGATTCCAGCTTGCCTTCCTGCCTGTGGAGGAAGTAGAGTGGTGGAGGTGGCCACACAGGCTGGGACAGGAGGCTGAAGGGAGATGCTGGAAGATGCCAGGACAGCAGGCCCCCTGGCCTTCCCTCTGGTGGGGTTAGGCCAACTTACATTTCTTCTCTCCTCCCATTATCATTCCAGATAGAGGACTTCACTTGCATTAGTAAAATATTTTTTCTTTCTTTGTGGAGTAGCAGTGGGTAAAAGAAAAAAAATGAAGACAATTTTCCAGATTATCTAATTAAAAATTTTAGTCACTATGATCAAGGGAATTCTCCTACTTTGAACCAAAATAGGTGAAATTTCAATGTGACCTGAAGGATAAGAGATATAAGTATTGCACTTTAACACTAAAGTGCTGAAATTACATTGATTGTTTCAAAATAAAGAATCAGTGTCACAGTAGTAATTGATCGCCTGATTCAGGCTTATGCCCTGCTAACCTCAGCTGGGAGATAAAAGCATCACAAACTGCTCCTTTTGCAAGAAAAGGGAGAGATAGGGACTGGCTTAAAAGCTACAAGGACTGTGCCTGCCCTCCTAGAAATACTCATTATTGGAACATCAGAGTAACCATATAGCTTTAAGGAAACTTGACAAATGAAAATCCACAATTTCCCTAGTAGATATTAAGAGTTGTTTCATTCTTTCACTGAAGCATTCACAGTGGAATCTCCCCCCCCACACACACACATTACCAAAATCTGTAGTATTTTACTACAGCAAAACAAAACAAACAAACAAAAAAAACAAATGCTTTCACAGTATTGTTTTTGGAGCCTTGTTTCATGAATGTCAAAGCAATTCAGAAGTAGAACATAACTCACAATAGGGTACTTTAAACAATTTATTTAACTACAATGCCATACATTGCCTTCCACTTATTTTGATACATCTTTTTCCCATAATGATTTAGAGGATCTTCAAGCCAGCAAAGGTATTTCATAAATATTTGGGTATTTACAGTACCTTCACCTGTGCCCAACCTTGTCTGCATTGGTCACAGTGGACTAAACACTACCAACATCCAAACTCGCAGCCATGGGAAAAGAGGAGGAAGTAGGCCAAGGCTTTAGCTCAGTGGTGCTGCCGCCTGCCTTGCAAGCACAAGGTCCTGAGTTCGATCCCCAGTACCAAAAAAAAAAATCTAACTTCTTGAAAAGGGGAGGAAGCCATGCAGCCTCCACTCATGGGTGTAATCCAGCAGTTGCACGCTTGACTTCCACACCACCCTGTGTGCTAAGGCTTGTTTTACACAGATGCACCTGCCTTCAAAAGGGGCTGAGAAAGGTTGTCACCAGCTGAAACTTGGGCAGTGAGAGAGGTTCCAGTCCTACCCAAAGAAGACACTGGATACTAATGAACAGTCTTTGTCTCCCTGGTTACTCACTTCATGCTGGGAACCCTCTCTGTGGTAGCTTAGAATTATCCACCATATCTGTCAATCACCAGAAATTTACTGGACTCCTAGGTCCATAGCAGGCAGTGTCTAAGGCTAGATACTGGCTCTGTCCTGAGGAACAAACCCTCAGAGGGAACCAAGAACATGTGAAAAGGGGATGGTGACCTAGGAATTGAGCCCACAAAGGTAATAACAAGAAGTGCTGCCACAGGGGAATGGAAGGCTCCAAAGAGGTGGCATCAGGTGTGTGCCTTGAAGAGTGGATTCCTTTCAGGTTACAGGGAGGACCAGAGCAGAGGAGTGCAAGGCCTCATGGGCATGTGGTAGGAGAAGACCAGACATGCAGCACAACCAGAATGAAGAGGGCCTTTTGCACACCCTGATAGAGGTATAGGGAGCATTGAGGGCTGGTGGCGAGGGAGTGAGTCCCTCCTCCTCACACCAGAGTCCATTTAAAGGGTCACAGTCAATGAGCAGAAGACCTGAGTGCTACAAAAAGAGACACTGGTAGGGGCCGGGGATTTAGCTCAGTGGTTCTGCCTTGCAAGCACAAGGACCCAAGTTCGATCCCCAGTACCAAAAAAAAAAAGAAAAGAAAAAGAGACGCTGGTAGATTTGTCCAACTAATAGACCTGAGCAGAATGCTAAAAATGTCTTTTAAAAATTACTGATGCATTTACCCTTTCACCCAGAAGTCTTGCTTCCAAAAATTTACCCTGAATCAATAGCTGCACAAGTCCAGAATGATATATGCACATGATGGTGTTGCTTATGCCAATAGCAAAAAAAGTCGTGTGCGGAGCCTGCCCCACATTCCCTCCAACTCCTGTTCCTCCACAGAGAACCATTTCTGAGCTCACAGAAAGCATCTTCTCTCAAGTATTTCTTCTCGTGTTTCTTGTTTTCTGCCTCAGGGCTTTTCTTGCAAGCAGACTCTTACTCAGCCCTTGCTTGGGTCCTCTCAGAATAGGGAAAATCAACTGGTCATTCTCAACCAACATGAGCCAGGAATCAGTGGACAAATGAGCCAGTCTCACACTCTTCCGAGGGGTAGTTGTGGGGCACAGCCACACAGAGTTACCAAGGAGAGAGTCATGGTGGCCCACAGTGGTAACCACCACAACAACATACTTTGCATGACTTTCCCTCCACCCCATCACTCCTCCTTCCAGGTACCTCCTTCCATATAAGCTGCCTGCTGCCTGGACTTTGTTTCAGGGTCAGCTTTGTGGCGAGCCCAAACCAGTCCACATCCTAAAGAGTAATCGATTTCCCTTTAGACTAATATGGCATGGACTTCAAGATACATTCATTGAAAAAATGCAAAACAAAGAATAGCATATGTCATATGCTATATTTTATGTAATAAGAGTAGGAAATAAAAATTATACATTACAAGTACCTGTACATATGCAAAAATAAATGCATTAAAAAAGCAGAAACTAACAAAAGCAATCATGTAGAAAGGACAATGGGGCTGTGGCCCAGGACAGAAGCAACAAGAATGAAAGAAAACTCCTTAAAAGAATGCCTTTTTATATAGTTTTATATAATTTTAACTTCTGAACACTGTAAATGTTTTACACGTATGGAGATTAAATTAGCCAGGCATAGTGGCATAAACCCGTAATCCCAGCTACTCGGGAGGCTGAGGCAGGAGGATCACAGGTTTGAGGTCAGTATGGGCAATATAATGAAACCCTGTGTTGATATAAAAACTAAAAAGGGGCAAGGGACATAGGTGAGTGGTAGAGTGCTTGTCTAACATGTGTGAGGCCCTTGGTTCACTCCTCAGTACAAAAAAATTTTTTTTTCAAAAAATAAACCTACTAAGTAATAAGTAAAACAAAATGGTACTACAGTTAATTCCAAAGCATTGTTAGTTCAATCATCAAGATGCTAACACTAGGGCTGACAGAGCTGCTAGGCTGGCATCATGGTTAATGCCCAGAAGTAAGTCTCCAGGTTAACTAATGGCAATTGGCAGAGTTTATTCTCAGTCTGCAAGCATTTCTGAGCTTGATTGTATGTCAGACCCTGAGCTATGTGCTTCACTTCTGTTATCTACTTTATCCTCATCTGGACCTGCAAAGAGTATTATCATGATGCCACTGTCCTAAAATGATAAAATTCATTGAGAAACTAGAATTTGAAAGGAAGCTTATTTAATGCCCCTGTAAATAATGACATTTGTTGAGGGCTTGCTGTGTGCTAAGCATTGTTTGGGCATTTTGCTTAGTCTTTATTCCGCAGTCTTTTCTCGGCAAGGCAGAAGTGGCCCAATTTGAAGTTTGCCTCCTTTCTCCTGTGTCAGTAGGTAGGTGCTTAAGACAGGAGCTTGATCACTTCCGCTGTGCTGGAATTGACTGTTGATGACCCTAAGAAGCAGTCAACCATATGATCTCTTTGCAGCCTGGTAAAACAGCAAATTTTTGTGGTCTTGGGCACCAAGCTTGACTGCCCAAGGCCTGAGTATTTATTTGTGAAGTGAAAGGCTGGGGAGGGCCAAATTTCTTAACTTTGACACTATTGACATTTTGGGCTGGATAATTTTTGCTGGCAGTGGAGTGGGGCATCCCGGAGGATATTTAGTTAGCAGCATCCTTGGCTTTTAAGCTATAGATGCCAGTAGTGGCACTCACCTCCCCCAATACTATGACAACAGAAATACCTCCAGACACTGCCAGTGTCCCCTGGAGGGAACATGGCTCCTAGTTGAGAACTACTGGACTAGGATGATCCCTTCTCCGATAGTCTGTGACTCTGTGACCTGAGGCCAGGACATTGTGGGAAGAGGGTCAAGAACACAAGAGACAATGAGTTGGGAGAATTCCTTGTCCTTGTGAGGCAGGGCCAGGAGGCAGGATGGTGACTGTTTTGGGAACAACCTGTCTTGAAGTGAAGTCTTTGAACTCAAACTGATCACTCCCATCCTCTTTTCAGCTTCTGGTGCCAAGAATGCTGTTCTCGAGGATGCCTCACCCAAACCTGAAGGCCAGGGGATGGTGGAATGCAACCAGGGCCTTTCCCTGGAGCCACAGGCCCAACCAGAGGAGAAGAAAACCTCAGAACCCTCCTTGGCCTCCCAACATTCAAAGGGATCAGAGAAGAGACCAAAACTGGAGAAAACGGAGGAGGAAGACCGAGAGGCTGGCCCAGTGGAGGCCACTGCTCCTCCAGAGGGCCCCGGGGCCAGAGCCAAAGCTGTGTTTCTCCATGAGATGGTAAGGTACACAAACTGTCTGCTCCATCCATGTGCAATCTTCTTTTCCATGGGGGATCTGGGTCCAAATTAAAGTAGATTTAAAAGAATTGGTTTCTGCCAAAAGAAGGACTTTAAGAGACTTACTTCTCTGGCAAGCGCAAGTCCCTGGGTACCAGAGAGAGAGAGAGAGAGAGAGAGAGAGAGAGAGAGAGAGAGAGAGAGACACTCACTTCTAATCAGAACTAGAATTTTTTTTGTAGTAGACTTTTCAGGAGTCCGGTGATAGAAAGAAACCACTGAGCTCAGATCCTCAAGGACAGGTTCAACTCTTTGTCTGACCTAGGGCCACCATAAGCCAATGATATGTCCTTGGGATTTAATGATATTCTATGCTAGAAGCCACACAAAACTTGCTTGTCGCAGCCCAGGCCTAATACAATGATCATTCATGAGATCCTGCCCTCTTCTTCCAGACATCCTGGATGGGTGGTTGTCTAAGCTTCTTTCTAAAGTCTGGGAGATCTTCAGGGTCCACCCCTTCCTCCTCTGGCTCCTGGAGACATTAAAAGACCATGCCAGAGTTGATGGAACCTTGTCCTCTTTACAGCTGGAATTTCCCAAGAAGGATTTTGAGCTGTCCTTACATAAAAAGGTGTGGGGAGGTTTCCTGAGGACACCCAGGGAGGAGCCTGACATTTGGAAGGTGGCACTGTAACCAAAAGTATGTCAAAGGGAAAAAGGAACCTCATTGCCTTTTAACTCACTTCTAGGACATGTGCTACAGAAGTACATGCTGGGAGTTAGGGCAGAGCTGGGGTGCCATGGTGGCCAGGAGGACTTCAGGAGAGTCCCTATAAGACATGGTTGCATTTGTAGAAAGGGAAGGATTTTTATAGAGATTATACTCTTATGGGGAGAACCCAAGTATGAATAGCATTGCTCTGAGAAGCAATGAAGTTAGTGCTGGAAGAATTAGGGTGGTCTCGGAGGACAAGTAAAGGCATCCATTCCTTCATTTAAAGTATGTGTTAAGCCAGGTGTGGTAGCCTAAGGCTGTAGTACCAGCACTTAGGAGGCTGAAACAAGAGGATTGCAAGTTCAAGGCCTGGGCTACATAGCAAGACCCTGTTTCAAAATAACAAACAACAACAACAAAATGTGTCAAATACCCACTTTGTGCCACTCTGTTGAAAACTAGGATCAGTATGGGGACAAGATTGTCACCATCCCTACTTGCTTGGGGCTGACAGCCTAGTAGGGAAAGATCATTGAACAAGTAATTTTCAGGGTGAAATGAAAGTGTGGAATGTGGAGAGGATACATTACAGGAAGACCTAACATAATCAGAGGGAGGAGGAGTGTCACAAGGGTCAGGATGGTTAATCTTGATTGACAACGTGTTTAGTAAAGCACACTTCTGAGTATGACTGGGTGGTCCCAGCAGTGTGACCTTGGGAACCACATCTGGTCCCTCACCCCTTTCTTCTCCATCTGGCTCTTCCTTGCTCTTTGTTTCCTGGCTGGCATGAGGTAAGCAGCTGCCCTTCTACCATGAAGTTTCCCTCTTAGAGCCAGTCAACTATGTACTAAAGACTGAAACCTCTGAGCCAGGAGCAAAATTAAACCTCTCCACTAAGTTGTGCATGTCAGGTATTTAGTTCCAGCAACAAAAAGTTTACTGAACTAGAGGGCTTCTCCGAAGAATAGAAACTTAGCTTGATAAGTTGCTTTAAAAAAAAAAAAAAAAAGGATGGAGGGTGTATTTCCAGGCAGAAAGAACAAGATGTGGCATGAGTCTGAGGTGGGAAAGAGCCTGAAATAGTCATGGAATGGTAACAAAGCCAGGAGAGCTGGATGGAGAAAGTGAAGCTCCAGTAAAAGCAGGAATCACATCAGGCAGGACTGCATGGAAAGGTCTGGGGCTCAACCTAAGGGCAATGGAAAAGCCTGTGATATATTCAGAATTTTGACCTTAAAGGATCACTCTATTCTGTGAGGAAAACATCTTGTGAAAGGACAAAAGAGAGGGCAAGGATGCCAATTATGGGGTTGCTACATGGAAAACCAAGTGAGGAAAGATGGTAGCTTAGACTAGGGCAAGGGCCATGGGGGAAGTGGAAGGCTTCAGGAGCTGTTTAGGAGGTAGAATGAAGAGGACTTAGTGAAGGGTTGGATATGGAACAAGGATGAAGGGACAAAGACAAATTCTGGCTTTCTGGTCTGGCCAAATTTCCATTGTGATCCATATACTGAGAGATCAGAGAGCAGAATGGAAAGGAGTTTGGAGGTCATTTACTCATTTAAATTCATTGATTTTTTTTTTTTTTTTGGTACCGGGGATCGAACTCAGGTCCTTGCGCTTGCGCAGCAGGCGGCAAAACCACTGAGCTAAATCCCCAGCCCAATTCATTGATTTCTTAGTAAGGGATTAATTAATGTAGATGCTGAAGAAAGAAACGAGACAAGAAAAACACCTTACCTAGTCTAGTAGGCAAAATAGAACTGTACACAAATAAATGTACTACAGTAGAATCAGAATGTTTGACTGAGTAAGCCAAGAGAGTTATCTGAAAGAAGTAACTTAATAAAAATACACCCATGTCATACTCTTTATTGAGCAGCTAGTCGCAATTTACCAGACACCATTTGGCCTTGGGGAATCAACACAACCCCTGACCTCCAAGAGCCCATGGTCTGCTGGAAATAAGACAAGCATGAAAGTAACTGGAATGTGAGACAGCACATGATTACAGTCAGGTGAGAAGTGATGAGAGGTTGGCAGCACATCAGACTTCTCAGAGGGCCTGAAGCACCACCGGATGGAGATGTTCCCCTGGGTTGCTTCCCCCATGGGTCGGAATTAGGCCTCCAGACAAGGAGTAAAAGAAACAAAAATTTGTTTTCCTGGCCATGGCCAGGCCTCCCTTCATTCTTTTCCTCTCTATAACTTTAGCCTTTGTGGAGGCAAAGGGAGGAGTTAAGAAGGACAAAGGGAAGCTGGACTTGAGAGACAGAGACAGCAAACAAGCTGAAGCAGGAGACAGTTCAACAACCACAGAAAGAATCCTACACACACCCCAGTCAAATTAACAGTGGGTATACCTGGTAGTAGGAATATAGGATTTTGCTGGTTTTGTATATGTTTTTACTCTAATATGTATTTGAAAGTTCCCCATATTATGTTAGTCAGCTTTTCATCACTGTGACCAAATACTTGAGAAAAACAAAGGAGCAAAGATTAATTTTGACTCACAGTTTCAGAGGCTTCAGTCCATGGTCATTTGGCTTCATTGTTTCTAGGCCTGTGGTAAGGCAGAAACATCATGGCAGAAGAGTAAGGTAGAGGAGAGCTGCTCACCTCATGGCAGCCAGAAAGCAGAGAATGAGAGAAAGAACCAGAGAGGAAGGGACCAGGGACAACATATAGTCCACAGGGTCATACTCCCATGACCCACTCCCTTCAGCTAGGCCCCACACCCTGTCTTCATCACCTCCTAGTAAAGCCATCAACTATAAACCCATCAATAGATTAACCTATTCATGAAGTTAGAGCCCTCATGATCTAATCACTCCCAAAAGCCCATCCTCTGAATACATGAGCTTTTTAGGGGACATTTTACATCCCAACCATAACACATACAGAATATACATTTCTTCAGTAATAAGCAAAAGAACTATATTTATTTACTTGGACAGCAGGAGTTAGGGTAAGAGTTAACATTTTCATTCCACTAGCAGTATTGCCCAGAGATTAAATGTTTGTGTTCTGATGTAGACAGGGCTGGATTTCAATCCTGGTTTCCTGATCTCTGATTTAGATAAATTGTTACCTTATCTGAACCTAGGCCTCCTAATCTATAAAATGAGAATAGTGTTCATCTCCTAGGGTATTGGGAAAATTAAACAAGATGCAAAGAATTTTATGGCACATGGTAAGCACTCAGACCTCCACTGGTGCTAATGATGCTGAATCCTTTCTTTATTGGTCCCTTCACTCTCCCTAGAAACAGGGCAGATGTCAGTGTCTAGAGTCCTTGGTTCTAAGGTATCAGTTTCATGATGTTTTTCAGGATGATGATGATGTGACCAACCCCCTTCTCTGGCCCGAGATTCAACAGGAACTGAAAATCATTGAATCTGAAGAGGAGCTCTCCTTGTTACAACCCCCTGCTCAGAAGATCAGCCCGGTTCAACTAGTTCTTGAGCCAAGCCTAGCGTCCTTTTCTTTCCCAGAGGTTCCTGGGAACTTGTCTTGTGGCTCTGCCCCCACCCAAGTTTCCACCACTCTGGAGGCATGGACTAGGGACTCAACCAATCATGATACACAGAGGGCCGCCATGGCAGCCAATAGGGAGAAGCTGAAGCCAACCAGCAGTCTCCATAAATATAAGCATGAGCAGGGCTTGCACCCAGATCAAGCCAGTCTGGTTCCTCTGGATATAGTTCCCTTTGAGAAGGTGTCTCCATGGGCTAGAACAGAGGTAGAAGGCCCAGAGAATCTCTCCCCTTTGCTGCCACCTGCTCCTCCCCTTCCAACTCCTCTAGAGGAGACATCTCGAACCCTGCAGTCAAGGGACAACCCTGAGAGAGAAGATCCCTGCAGGAATTTGAAGACCAGTCTCTATGTTGAGCATCCAAAGTTGACAGACAGCCCTGGGGTCTCCAGCATCTATCAGGGAGATGAGGCAGCTCTGAAGCAAAGTGAAGAGGAAGATTCAAAGAATGCTGCTCCTGAGAGAAAAGGCCTTGGCATCTCAAGCCCAACAAAGGATGAGATCTCCCCACCAGGAGAAGGGGATGGATCCCATTCAGTACAAGAGCCTTCAGACTGTGACGAAGATGACACCGTGACAGATGTTGCTCAGCATGGCCTGGAGATGGTGGAGCCCTGGGAAGAGCCCCAGTGGGTAACAAGTCCCCTTCACTCTCCCACCCTGAAAGAAGTGCAGGAGTCCCGGGTGCAGACCCCTCAGAGCCACCGACTGGAGCGGAGGCTGATCACTAGGCCCAACCTTCGCCAGAGCCACTCTCTGGACAGCAAAAGTACTGTTCCGACTTGCCAGTGGCCTCTCTATGCTCCCTCCTCCAGCAGCTGTGCTAATCTTGAAACAGAGAAGAGTCCCGACTTTCTGCAGTCCCTGGCAGCCAGGAGAGAGGTGACTGGATGGGATGAGAAAGCCCCAAGGCCCTTCAGAGAGTTCTCTGGCCTGCAAGGGCCAGAGGTTCTTCCCAGCCAGAAAGGACCAACTGGTGTGCATCCCAAAGCAGCAGAGGCCAGCCCTGTCTGCCTAGCAGAGAGAAAGGAGCTGGGGCCTCACTTGGGGCACAGCAGCCCGCAGATTAAACAAGGTGATGTTCCGGGGCTAGACACCAGCAAGGAGAGCTCCCCTACTGTTCAGAGCAGCACCTCGCCTGCAGAGCGTCCCCCACAGTTACAGCAGAAGAGCACTGAATATGGGCCCTCAAAAGGGAAAAATAGGCCTTCTTCCCTCAACTTGGATTCTGCTGTCCCCATTGCTGATCTCTTCTGGCTTGGGAATGGGGCCTCATTTAGTTCACCTGGAGTGCAGCTCTCTGAGCCAGAAGACCCCAAGGTCACCTGGATGACCTCATCTCACTGTAAAGCAGACCCCTGGAGGGTTTGCTCCCAGGACACCCAGGACCTGGACATTATTGCTCATGCTGTGATAGGTCGCCGCCGTAACTCAGCTCCAGTGAGTGTGTCAGCTGTGAGAACCTCCTTCATGGTCAAAATGTGTCAGGCCAAGGCAGTCCCCGTCATCACTCCCAAGATCCAGTACACACAGATCCCACAGCCCCTACCCTCTCAGAGCTCAGGGGAGAGTGGGGCTCAGCCTCTGGAGGGCAGCCAAGGACCACCCAGCTCGACGAGTGGGGCCTCTCAGAAACTTGCCAAAGATGAGTCTTCCACTTCCCTAGAAAACCCCGGAGAAGAGAAAGCAAAGCAAGACACAGGAGCCATTCAGTCCTCACAGTTGGACCTCACTGCATCCTGCATGTGTGAGGGACCCATCCTTTCTCCAGGACCAGGCTCGCCTAACCTGGTCTCCACCCAGGATGCAACAGTGCATTGCAGAAAGCGCACATCAGAGACAGAGCCATCTGGCGACAACCTGCTTTCTTCAAAAATCGAGCGCCCATCTGGAGGTTCTATACCTTTCCACAGGTCAAGGCCAGGAAGACCTCAGAGCCTAATCTTATTCAGTCCTCCTTTCCCCATCATGGACCACCTGCCTCCTTCATCCACAGTGACAGATTCCAAGGTCCTGCTGTCCCCTATCAGAAATCCCACTCAGACAGTTTCCCCTGGCCTTCTCTGTGGGGAGTTGGCAGAAAACACATGGGTCACACCAGAAGGGGTTACACTTAGGAATAAAATGACCATCCCTAAGAATGGCCAAAGACTAGAGACCTCAACCAGCTGTTTTTACCAGCCTCAGCGGAGATCAGTGATTCTGGATGGAAGAAGTGGGAGGCAGATAGAATGATATCCGTCCACCTGCTGGTGTCTGGAAAGCTACCATGACTCAGCTGGACTTCATCACAGGGCCAACTTGCCCCCTTCCGGGCACAGGTTGTCTAAATGTGGGCTGATTTTGGCCTTGGACTTCTTTTTATTCAGCCTTTTGACCATTCATTAATATTGCATTTGCCAGAAGAGTAGTCAAGGAAAGACCAAACAGTGACATTTAGAGTCTGAAAGCAAATGGGGAAGGTTAGGGAAGGAAGGGGAATGGAGTGTGGGGAGAGGTTAGTGAAGGGAAGGGAATAGCGTGCGTGCCTCAAATGAAGTGGGGCTTGCACTGCTCCCCTATCATCATCATTTGTTGCTGTTGAGGCCTGGCTATGATAGTGTCCTTTGAAGGAAAGAAAATCCTTTGCCTGTGTCAGAAAATGTTATAATTGAAATCTGAAACCCTCTTTACTTCATGCTTTGTAACACTCCTTAAAGCATGTGTTCTTTTAAATCAACTTTTAATAAGCTTTGTAGACATGTACTATCCAAAATAGAAGCAGGTTTGGAAATGCAACTGAATGTGCACTTAGATTTCCAAGGGGGTGAACTTACCCAGGTTCTTTCCCTGGGGTCCCTGCAGACCTGCCCAACATGACTGTACAGCGGAATATAAAATCAGAGTCTATACTCAAGAGTAAGCCCTGAGACCGGCACAATCCATGAAGACTGTCTCACTCCGGCCTTCATTAACTTGAGATTCCATCTGCCATTGTACTGAACTCTGGGCAGTACAGATCTGGGCACAGCGGGGACTAAGCTGAGGTTTATCTTACTGTAAAGTTTTGACTCTTCATGTGGGCATGTAGTAGTGAGGTGAAGGTATTAGCTAACAAGATCAGCATCCAGGCACCAAATGCCCTCAGAGAAAAGCCTAATACAAAGCCATAAGTACACTGCATACGTACTGTGTTGAAATTGGTGTGGTATTAGCAGAAAACACCTCTAGTTCAGCTTCATTCCTCTTCCACGTTGGGCACAGAAGTATAGGAAGGGAGGCAGGGCAGAGTCCTAGAAGAGCAGCCATCACCGCCCCTCCCTGGGAGCTGCCCTCCTTAAAAACAGTGCATTTCATCTTAGCCAGTGGGTTCCTTCCTTTCTCAAGGGCAAACTTAAGGCTCCTCTCTCCCTTCTACGATTTCCCTCATCCACCACCCACCCCAGGCACTCAAACTTGCTCTTCTCCTCTGTCTGGATATAAGCAGAAGCATTAACCAATCTGATTTCTTTCAGTTACTTAGAACTCTTAGAACTTCAAGTTGTCCTCTCCTTTTTACGTAAACAGGACTTAAATACCTGCTGGCAGCTTTTTGGTGCTCTCTCAGAAAAAGGATTCACAGGGCAACCCTTCTCAGGTCCAAGCCTGGCTGAACTCTGTTCAGAAGTTCAATCATTGCAGGTATTTCTTTAAGAGCTAGCAGCACCTAAGGCTGACTTCAGGACCAAGGCCATGCTGGGCTGGGGCTGAGCTGAAGTCCTCTCCTCCAGTGAGAAACTGGAAGCTGATGCTCTGCCATAGATCTCTGTCTTTCCCATCCTTCTTCCTTCTCTCCTTCTCTCTCTGTCCTACCTCCCCTTGTCCTTTTTTTCCCTCTCTGATGATAAAAATCCTTGCAGTCTTGAAATCTTTTCCCCTTGGAAGCCTGTGGCTGTGGCAGGGCTAGCGGGCAAGCCTGCTGATGAGTTCAGCCTCTGGAGAGCACTGAGGCGCCTGAGCACTGGGAGCAGTTATAGACTTCTGGTGAGTGTTTTTGCTTTCTCATGGGGCAAACAAGACATTAGAGCAACAGCCAAAAGAGGTCAGCCCAGAAGAAGAGCCCTAGTACATAACATTTTTCCTAGGCAAGCCAGGTAAAGAAAGAGAATGGTGAGAGATGAGAAGGGCCATGATCAGAGATTTGAAAAGCACATTCCTGCCTTATCAGAAAATGTAGCAGATAAGTTTTATGTCAGTCTCAGTGTACTTGTGGCATCTATGCTTAGATAAGGACTGTATTCCAGTTATAATGTGAGAGATGGAAAGAACTGCACTTTGCCAGCCATCAGGACTCTGAGCCAAGTAATGGAATATTTTTTAAAAACTACTCTATGAATATTTTAAATTTTTGTTTGTAATACTTGTATATTTTTATCTGGGAATAGACTGAGAAGCCACCCTTAACATACTAACTAGTGAGGAGCCAGGCATGGTGACACAACTCTGTAATCCCAGCACTCAGGAGACTAAGGCAGGAGAATTGCCCTGAGTTTGAGGCCAGCATGGGCTAGTGAGTTCAGGACCATCCTGAACTACATAGTAGACCCTGTCTCAAAAAGAACAAAAAACCATACTAACAAGTGACTTCGGTTCTAAGGGTTGAGGTGCCTATGTAGAGCTATAAGGTGGCAGCCGTATTTCTGTAGACCCACACCTCCCATTTATGGCATCCCCTTCTGGTGCATAGGTATGTGGTGTCATCATGTGGCCTAGTGATAGCTGTCTGGAGATAGTCCCCACATCAGGCTTTCCAAGCCATTCAACTCTAGAGGCACTGGGAAGCCAACTAACCTTCTCTGTGTCTTGCTGCTCAAGTGTGGACCTCTCCTTTGACAATGTCACAGCCTGTCAATTGTCACACACATATTCATAAACTTCTTGAGGGCTGGGCTAGCCTGGTGCTCATGAAATTCCATTTCATGGCAAAGGAAACTCGTATTTGTCTCCTAAATTGTTCCCCTACATGCCTTGGGATTACCTATTTGGCTACCTACTTGGGACTCTGAGAAATGAGGCCCCTGAGAAGGGCCAGAGGGAATCAGATTGTTCCTCTCTAGAGCCATTGGTTTCAGGAGGATTTGCCTGATGCCCTACCAGCTGAGCAATCAATCATTCCAACTAGGGGTACTCAGAGAATGGGAGCAGCTAACTTTAAATGTTGAAGTGAAATGTATACACAGGCTGTTTTCTTTCAGTATTTATGGTTGCTTAAGAAGATATTAACCCATATTTATTTGTAAAATGGCCCTTCCAGGCCAATTTTTTTTCTTGTGAAATGGACAAATAGAGGTTATTTGGTTTTTTTCTCTACTTCACTTGAAATATGAAGAGACCTGATCAAGAACCTTACTAAGACACTGTCAGCCTAATATTAGCCCTAAAATTTGAAATACTGGCCAAGTCAAAATTCTGGAATCTAGGGACATTAAAAAATGTAAAAATCATCCTCCTCAAATATTTATCAAAAGCCTAGTAATGATGTACTGGGGACCTTAGTACTTCTAAATTTTTTAAGCCTAATGAAAAAGGGACAGGCATCAGAACAAGTGAGATAGCCCATAAACAACTAGGAGTAAGGTTGAGAACCATTAATTACCAAAGGAAAAGAGAAAAAAAAAATGCAGTAACTGACATCTTTTTTGTTCTTGTTGCTAAATTACCTAATATGGACTTGAATTTGCAATCCTCCTGCCTCAGTCTCCAAGTTGCTGGGATTACATACACCATCACACTAGGCCCTAGCACCTTTCAAAAGAATTACTACTATTCAAGTGACCTACTGATTTTAAATAATCAAATTAATCACAATTGCAGGTCCAACTGGCATACCAGTGAGACACTCAGGTGTTGAGAAGTTTGATTTGATTTTAAAAATTAGAGTGGCAAGCAACTAAGACTAAGTAATTCCAAGCTTTTATGCAGACCAGATTGGTTTAATTGTGAAGTTGTGTTGGATCTGGGCAAATGAGCCAGGTGGGATCAGCATTCTATACTGAGAGGACTTTGAGAGACTTTTGTCATCACAGTGTGAGTGAATCCAGCAGCTGATGAAGTCACAGCCCAGAGCATTTAGCACAGGATAATCACACTTGACTAAGCCTGGGTGGGACAGTCATCTGTCTTCTGGGCCTCATGTTCCCAGCTGAATAGCTCCCAGTGAACAGAACAGAAGATTCCTTCATCTGGGATCGATATGGCAGGTCACCGTAGGTCTGATTCCCACCAAGATGGATGGGGTCCACATTCCATCACTGCCGGCCCTCACTGACCACAGCATGAGCCTTAGAGCTTAAGTGCTGCCAGGAGTATGACTTTAGGTACTTCTAGTGGAAAGGTCCTTTAGCAATACTTCCTAAGGGCAGAAGAAGGCAATTCTCTTTCTGTGCAGGGAGAGGAGCGGAAGATGCTAGACAGGTGATGGCCTGAGGTCAGTGCTGCATCACATAAAACTAGGGGCCACAAAGGCAGATTGGCACACAGTGGATTACTTAGTGACCCTGAGGTACATTAGCAATGCAGGGATTACTTCTCTGAGGGTGTGGGGGAGTGGAGTTAACTATAAGAAATCCATGAATCTATGGCCGTGTGTTTTACTGGATGAATCACAATGCTCTGCATTAACTTAATGCTGTTGTATTTTTTGGCTTATAATTCTGCAAAGTAAAGCACTTTTTTCAAAAGAGTCTATTAGAAAGCCACATGATTGCCGCTGTCTTCTAAGCCCTACAAATGTTTCCAAAGATATAATCAAAATGTTCTTCTATTCATTAAAAAGTATATTAAACCTATCCATAGAAACATTTAAGTGTAATTAAAAGATTGTTATGCTTTAAAAATGTACTCCAATAAATGATATGAAATATAATGCTTATGGTGGATCTAAGTGCTACAGGACACGGGGCCACCAAAATCGGTAACCAGAAAAGTAAATTATGTGCCTCATGCTCATTTTATTTTGTTCTGTTTGATGTCATTTTTTTGTTATTTCAAATCTGATCTCCTGGCAAAAGTTCTGGTAATTTGTCTCAGTAAATTTTCTTCTTGTTATGTTACATCTTTGTAATTGTGAGATATTTACACTCCCACTATTTTACTGCTGCAACCAGTCATGTCATCCAAGACACCCAGCGGAAGTTGGTGATATTGGAATAGAAAATGGAAGAAAAAAGCTACTGCTTCCCAAAACTCCACAATTTAAGGCGTCACTAAGTCCACTGTGCAGATTAAACTTGGTTTTCTTAGTAATGAAGTCAAGAGAAAGAGACCTGTTCCTTTGAGTGATTATGTTAACAGTGCTGGGGTTGGGACAGGGGACACACACGTTTGTCATTCTGGCATTTGTTATTTTTTTAAAAAGTGGAATTCATAGTGGAATTCATAGACAATCATAAACCTGGTTTCTAAACTGAAAATTGTTGCCACTTCTTGGATTCCAAGAACACTCTTGCTGGAGTGGTAACAGATGCCTGTAATCCCAGCACCCAGGAGCCAGAGGCAGGAGGATCACTGAGAGTTGGAGGTCACCCTGGGCTACATAGTTAGTTCAAGCAAGCCTGAACTACATAGCGAGACTTTGTCTCAAACAAAACAAAACAAAACTTGTGAAGACCCTTCCTTTCCTGCACAAAAAGGCTGCATTCTCCCACATGACACACTTTTACAAAGGTTTGGAAGACAATCTTCCAGTTTCTCTCTTTGGCTTCTGCTCATTGCTTTTCCTCATTTCATCAAAAAAAAAAAATCTGTTACTAAAATGTATGGATCCAGCTATTGTATCTTCTATCCATTCTTTGTGACCATAATGTAGTTAATATCTAGATCCTCCACCTTTTTTTTTTTTTTTTTGAGACCAGGTCTCCCTATGTAGCCCAGGCTGGCCTTGAACTCACTATAGTGCTGGGATTACAGGAACGTGCCACCATGCCCAGCTGATTCCCTAGTCTTTGCTACCAGGCTGTTTCCTTCTCTTTTATACCTCACCATCATTCCAAATGACTCATTCTCAAGAAAACCCACCCAACAATCTTGCCATAATTGTTTACATTTTTACCTCTACTCAGTTTTTACTGTATTTCCTTTTTTGTGGATTGAATACAGGGCCTTCACCCCGAGCTACATCCTCAGCCCTTTTTATTTTTAACTTTAAGACAGTATCTTACTAAGTCATTAAATTGCCCAGGCTGGGCTTGAACTTAGATCCTCCTGTCAAGGCCTCCCAGATTGCTGGGATTTAGAGACATGTACCACACCTAGCATCTCTACTCAGTTTTCATCATTTGCTTCTAGAATTATACATCAGGCTGTTCATACTCAGAACCTTTTGATGCTAAATTCCCATTTTCCTTTCTCAAGACCTTCTATTCTTGGTACTTTACTCCATTTGTGCAAGACTACCAAGGCCTGGCCCACCCCTCCTGATAGGCAGCACATCAGACTTCATCCTTCCTTCCTCTTTGCAGACCCCGAGGTGCATCACCTCAACTATTCCCTTAAGCCATACCCGCCGGCAAACTTACCATCTAGGGCCGACTCTTAGCACTCATCCTCCCTGCTCTCTGCTGTGTTCAAGCAGAGAAAATCATGAAACCATGGTAGAGGGCCTTTCGATGTTTATGGTTCACCATCTCAGAAGTGGCCTCATTCCCAAAACCCACAATGGCTGTTCTATTCTTAACCCCTTCTGGATGGTACTCCTCCCTAAGGATAACTGGTTCTTGCTTCACACATTTGTATTATTAGGAGTCTTTCTTCACCTCCCACTGCCACTTCCCCTTGTCCATGTAGGTGTGCAATTAACCTTTCTAATCAGAGGAGGTGCTGTCCCTTCCCAAGACTCTTTCCATCAATCTCCACCACCCATCATTCTCTCTCCTATATATTCAGCCTTTTCTTCTTTGGCCTTGTATCTCTCTGCAGATAAAACACACTCAAGTCTCTTCTATCTTAAGCAAAGGTCTCCTCAATTCCACACCTTTACCACCTTGCTGTGTCCAGATTCTTGGAAGAGTCCTTGGTGTGGTTTCTTCATTCCAATTCACTCTTTTGGACCAGCTCCCGCCTGACTTCCTATCACACCCTGTCAACTGTCACACACATATTCATAAACTTCCTGGGGGCTGGGCTAGCCTGGCGCTGATGAAATTCCATTCCATGGCAAAGGAAACTTTCTCTAGCTAAAGTCACCCAGGATCTAATAACTATATCCAGTAGTCACTTCTCAGTCTCTCGACTTCCCTATTACATGTGATACTGTTGAGCATTCCTTTTTTGAAGCTCTAATTTGCCTTTCCTGGCCATCTATTTTCTTAGTCTTGTTCACTTGAAAGTATCTCTCTACCTTTCCATGCTGCTGTTTGCCAGAATTCTGTCCCTCCTTTTCACTCCACATCCTTTCCCTAAAGGAGGGATATCCAGCCTTTTGGCTTGCCTTGGTCACATTGAGTGAAGAATTGTCTTGGGCTACACACAAAATTTATAATTAATGTATACAAAGTAACAAAATTTCCTTTATATATGTTATTTTATGAAATAGCAAGCCCAAGTTTAATAATTCAATAGGAAACTTACAACTTCTCCCACAGGCACACACTGTAGGTAGGCTGAAATACTATCATTAGTGACACCTGCATTTTACTTGTCAAGTCGCACTAGCACATATAACATCTGATATAGGTGGGTTTCAATTTGACTGTGTGGTTGTGTGGGAGGTGGAGTTAGCACTGCACTGTGCCTTCTCCTACACAGCATTTCACTGTTGCCTACAGTCCACGATGGAGCACTGTGCAATCGAGTCACAAGAAGCATTGCTCAGTCACACACTAATTGTAAGCTCTTTTGTAATCTTGTGGGTCATTATAGGTGTTCAGGGCTGCATGCAGCCTTAGGCCGCAGGCTGGACATGCCTGCTGGACTATCTCATTTAGCCCGATGGCTGCCTCCACCATCCACACACTGGTAACCCATCCCTGCCCATTTTCTCTTGCATGGACTTTTAAATGCTCAACTTGTCTTCCTACTTTATGTCTCAGTGACATTCCCCAGCCTCCAAATCTGTCCTACACATTGCTGCCAAGGTCATCTAAGGAAAATGGTTTTCAGGCTCCAGCATTTCTCAAAATCACCTGTAGAGATTATTAAAAAGAGTGCTGGGGTATATCCAGAGTTTCTAAATCAGAAGATTTGGGGTAGGGCTTAAAAATTTCCATTTCTATCAAGTTTTCAGTTGGGTGATGCTCGTGATACTGGTCTGGGGTTTACATTTTAAGACTTTTTATCTGAAAACACTCAATCATAAAATCTTAAAATCTTCCATTAGATGTCATTTTGTTGTTGTTGTTGTTGTTGTCTTTTGTGGTTTTTTTTGAGACAGGGTCTTGCTATGTAGTCCAGGCTGGCCTCGAACTCACAGCAATCCACCTGCCTCAGCCTCCCAAGTGCTCGTATTACAGGCATACACCACCATGCCAAGTCCACTAGGCAGTAGTGCTCACTCCCTTCTCTGTATCACCACTCTATCTCTACACACTCATATTACTGAACACTCTGTGTGACAACTGATTTATATGTCTACCTTCTATTAATGAACTCTGAACATCACTATCTCTGGCACCCAGCAGAGTTCAGTATGTAAATACCCAGTAAGCAGAAATGGAGGAGAGAGAGCAGTGGTGGTGATAGGGAGTAGAGGGAAAAGGGTTTAAGGAATATAAACATAGTATCAGAGAGGATATTAAGAAACATCTTCACCATACTCTTTCCTACGAACCAACCTCCAGGGTGGACATTTGCCCACCCTGGGCCACCTGGACAACTGGTCAACCATCTTTGCTTTTCTCATGTCTCAAGTTCACTTAGCTGATCATTTGCTGTACGTTCCTTTCCATACATCTTTTAATTTTCCAACATAAATTACAAAAAGAGGAGGGAGCACATTCTTTAATGGGTATACATTTCCTTTTATCACTAAGCAAAAATGGTGTCCATCACGATTTGTACTGGGATACAAAGTACAAGTAACAATTTTTTTCTACCTCCATGAGTTGGTACTTAAAAAGAGCAGCCCCGATGGGTAGGAGCACATTGAACTAAAAGGGCTTTTAATCCCCGATGCTGCTGTATCCAGAGGAGCAAGCAGCGGACACTTTGCAATTCTAGTTTCCAAAACTGCAAAACTAGTTTTTATTTATTCCTTACATCCATTTATTCAGCCAGCCTGGCATCTGGTCCTTCTGTTACTCCTTTAGGATCCAGCCAAGACAAGTCAAGCCAGTATAAGATTAGTTTATTTTCTCTAATTGGTTATCTGGGCTACTTTTCTATACTACAGCCAAACTAGGGCATCTTTGATGACATCTCTGAGCCTATGACACCCACTCTGCTCTCAGCTGTCAAGTACTTTCAATAAACTACTTGCTAGTAGAGAAGCCTATCTTTCACAAAAGAATAGTGAAAACAGTAGCTTTGCTGCCTTTCTTCCACCTCAAGAAACACATTGAGGCTGAACCACTTTAAAGAGCAACTACCCTAATATATTGGTTTTCTTGCTATTCGTCCAGTATAGCAACTTGTTTCTACCTCAGGCCACAGCCCTTACTAATGTAACATGGAATTCTTACCAAGCTATTTATGTGGCCCCACCTTGCTTTATCTGGGCTTTGCTCAAAAATTATCTTCGCAAAAGATGCCTTAGTCTAGCAGTGCTGTTTTTACCACTCTGTCTCTGCCCTGACTTCTCTTTACTGTATTTATCACTATTAATAGGAAACATTATATATAAACTTACTTACGTTGAATTTTTTTTTGTACCAGGGATTGAATTCGGGACCTTGCGCTTGTGAAGCAGGTGTTGGAACCACTGAGCTAAATCCCCAGCTATAAACTTACTTATTACATGATCAGCACCACATGTCCCCACATCACAAGCTCTGAAAGGGGAACGTCTTTGCATTTCTTATTCACTGCTATAACCCCAGGGCCCAATACAGTGCCTGGAGGTCAAAATATATTTGTTGAGTGGTTGAATGGACTCAGACTGAGTGTCAAATAATTTAACTTTTCAAAAAAGTATACTCATCAAAATATTAAAGGAAGCCTTGATTGGTTTAAACATATAAGTAGTCACCTGGGGTAAATATATATATATATATATATTACTGCTCAGAATTGTTTCCTCTAGTGAAAAACCTTTTGGGCACTCTTCTGCAAGAATTCAGAACAGTTTAAGAACTCCTTCATAAGTCATGTTTTCTACCACCAAAAACTTCACACATAAAAAATCACACCCAGCACAGAAAATATGACCATCTATTTTAGGTTCTTCAAGACAAAGCCTCAGAAGTTTAGATGACTAGAAATAATCCACTAAATACATCACTTTCTAAGAACACAGAAAGTGATCATCTAAAGGGTTAACACTCACAATAGGAAGGTTCTGGAGTATGAAATTTTTTGTGGTACTAGGGATCAAACCAAGGGCCTTGTGCATATGAGGTAAGTGTTCTATCACAGCTGTCTTCAGCCTTTGAGTATGAAATTTGAAACATTTTGAATATAGGTAAAATTCTCTGAAGAAAGGTGGGCATGGTGGCACACATCTGTAATCTCAGCACTTGGGAGACTGAGGCCGAAGGACTGTTGTGGGTTCATATGCAGCCTGGGTTACATAATGAATTCAAAGCCTCACAAAGTGAGACCCTGTCTCAAAAAACAAAATGAAACAGGGCCGGGGATTTAGCTCAGTGGTTCCACCGCCTGCCTTGCAAGCTTAAGGACCCGAGTTCGATCCCTGGTACCAAAAATAAATAAATAAATAAATAAATAAATAAATAAATAAATAAATAAGTATCTTTGAAGACAAAGCAATAACTTTCTATATTTCACTCTTCATAACTGCAAACATAATGCCAATGTAAATGAGTTGCTGCCAGACTGCACCAAGACTGTTTAGCTGCTGCAGCTTGAGCCCATTCTTTCAATTATTTGGTGTTTTCAATCTACCCATACTCTAGTAGCCCACATGACATTTATACTTGTCTTCCCTCATATTTAGCAACACATGATCTCTTTCAAGAGCTTCATGAATATGAGCACTCCAAAGACTTTCTGCCCCTGAAAAGTATTATTTCAAACAACTACAAGGAAAATAGTTGGAAGCAGAAGTGAATGAACAGAAAAAGTGACAGCAAAACTCTGTGCCTCAAGATAAAAGCTTTCCCAAAATTATCTTTAAATGTCACAGAGAGACTAGGCCAGCTGAGACTCCATTTTAGAAAGCCTTCCTCCTAGTATCGTAAGACAGAGCCCCACCCAGGATTTTAGCCCACTGTTTTCTGTAGTTATTCTAACACTATTACCAAGATGAAATAAGAGATTAGGTGGCAAAAGGCAATTCTACACCTCTCCCGTTCTATAGCAATAATTACTGGCCAGCTGAGAACTCATGATAAGATCATGAGTATGGCAGGAAGGACAGCAAACACCACAGGTACCGCATCAAGGGATAAATGAATGAATGATTGCAGAGCCATACAAACAATCAATCCTTTTACTGGAGAGACATACCTCTTCATAGGTATATTATCCATATATACTAACACATGAAAGATCACATCACCTTGTTTACGGATACATTTAATATCCCTTACCCTTCCCGACTTTCAAAACATAATAGTATACAAAATATAAAATATCTTAAATATTATAAAAATTGCAAGAAAAAATAGAATGTATGAAAATATTTTTATCTGAGTTTTCCCTCATTGTTGAGAGGCAGCTAGTTTACCTTGAGTTCATAACTGTTGAGTGGGTAGGAGTATGCCCTGCCTAATACTATTCTGTCTCGGAGGAGCTTAAATAAAACATAGTAATTGCAGAAGAGGATGAGCGCCATGGAGAGTGTGTGGTTCCACTTCTCTGACCGCAGCAAGGAATAGAGCTGGTAGAAGACGACACTGCCCTCGATAAGGATAAGTAGATTTAACAGCCTTAATGGACGATGAAACAGGAACTGTAAAGAAATTTTTTTTAAAAAGTTACTTCACAGAGAAGACTGAAGTTATTACTGAATTTTTCTAAGATCATTTCATATTTATATGTTTTATATGCAATAACTAATAGATCTGCTTATCAAATATCAATCAGACTACTTCTTGCTATAGAGATCCAATTTCATTTTTGCTCAAGACTAAGAAAAATACTTTTACTTCAGTGCCCCTGGGACATGAAAAGGAATTATGCTCCAAAGAACACTATTTCTAAAGATTTTCCTGAGATTATATCTTATGTATATACTTTATTAAAGATAACGAAAAGTGTATATTTATCTAAGACAGAAGTTGAAGAAAAGAAACAAAAATTATTTTAGGCTCTTTAAGTTGAAGGAAAAAATTGAGAATACCTGAGCATGGTGGGACATGCCTGTAAAATGCAGCTACTTGGAAGGCTAAGGCAAGAAGAACTGCAAGCTCAGAGCTAGTCTAGAAAACTCAGTGAGACCTTGTCTAAAAAAATAATAAAAGTGTTGGGGAAAGAATTCAGTGCTCCCTGGGTTCAATCCCCAGTACTTGGGACACACACACACATACTATAATGTAGATACTTATGTATGTAACTACTTAAAATGTAACTGTTTAAAAATGTAAAAACTAAGCTGGTTTTGGTGTCACAGTCCCATAATCCCAAAACTTGAGGAGGCTGTAGCAGGACAATCACAAATTCAAGCCCAGTCTCGACAACTTAGCAAGACCCTGTCTCAAAATAAAAGAAGGGCTGAGAATGTAGCTCAGTGTGAAGGCCTTGGGTTCAAAGCCCAGTAACACAATTAATCACTCCCACCTTTAGCTTGTGGGATTGATCTAAGACATATAAACACTAAAACTAGACAAGTTTGGAAAGCAGAGAAGTATTATATGTTAAAATATCAATCCAATAGTTTCTTAATCTCCCCTTAAACTGGTTGCCTACCATCGTCACAGACTAAAATCCTCCACGCCATGTACTTCTGCTATTTTATTTTTTTCTGAATACTGAGAAGCAGGGTGTACACAGACAAGACAAGGAGAAAGGAAAAAAAATTAGAATCAGAATTAAAAACAGGACTTACTTTCACTTTCATCAAATCCTCTAAGGTGCTAAATCCTGATTAATAAAAAGGTGCTATGCCTAAAAAGGTATAGTCACAGACTGCAAAGGAATATTAATTAATAATTCAGCTTAACCACTTTAGTCCTAAATTTAGATGAAGATAGATTATGGTAATGTACTCCCCATCAGATCTAAAAGAACTACTGATAGACTTTCAATCTCAAGAGTTTAAATCTGAGAATAAAGCCAAACTATCATGACAGTTCTGAAAGTCACCCTGGTCTTCAGGGTCCTTCAGAACAAATAACTTGGGTTTTATTACATGATATCCAGCAACATCCTAAATGAAACCGGCTCAGAATGAATGCTCTACAAAGATTCAGAAAGCAATTTCAGATTTCATGGCAAGGTATATATAACTAAATGTGCAGTAACCTATAAAGTGAATGAGTAGAAAGATGAGGACAGATTTTAAAGTCTAACAAATATTGGTAAGAAGCACACTTTAAATGAGTGTTCTTAAATGCCACTCTGCTTGAGAATCATTTCCAAATATGCAAATGCTTTAAATTCCTGGGATCCTCCAAGATTTAGAGGCAGAAGTCTGGGATAGAGGCCCTGAATCACTGTCTTTAAAAGTGGGCCAGGGCTGGCGATTTAGCTCAGTGGTGCTGTTTCCTGCCTCGAAAGCACAAGGTTCCGAGTTTGATCCCCAGTACCAAAAAAAAGAGTGGGCCAGGTAATTCATGTGCAGATGGCCCAAGGACCCCCTTGAAAAGCACTGATTTAACTATTCAGTCATGTAAAACCAGTAATTAGTTAACCTGCCTAATCTTTTTTTTTTTTTTTAATTCTTTTATTGGTACATTGTAGGTATACAACACTAACCTGCCTAATCTTTCCTCTATGGATTCCACTTGATTCTTTAGCTATCCAAACCTAGCAAGGTAAAATATTAAACAGAAAATTCTAATAAAATATCTGGTTATTACAGGTGTCCAGGGGGTAGAAAGGACCAAAGGAAGGAATTAATGGCCTAGAGAATTCAGCTGGCTGAATTAAATATCTTATAGAGAAATCAAATGCTTATGTAGTTGACTCTGCCATGTTAAGGCAATCTGTTAAGAGTTGGGAGGAAGTAGGAGATGGGGGTTGAGAAAAGATGCTATTGGCTCCTCATCCAAGGGCCTTTCACCCTCCTGTGCTCCTACCAACCTCTCACCTATCCCACCTTCCCTACCATGGTATTTGTAAGTATCCTGTCCTCATATAAGTTCCCAGGAGCTAACTGAAAGGTACTTAAACAACACTTGTAGAACCAGAAAGTCCAGGTACCTCACAAGGAACTGGGAGGGACAAAGGGAGAGAGGGATACAAATACAGTAGCTCAAAAACAAGACCTCCAGGACACCCCATTTTCTGGATGTCCCCTCCAGTCCCTCTCTGGCAGAAGCTGGCTCTCCTTTAATAAATATTCCTTACTCTTAAAAAAAAAAAAAAAAAAAAGGTCTCCAACCAAGATCCCTAGCTGGGCGTGATGGCAAATGCCTGTAATTCTAGCACTCAGAAGGATGAGACAGGAGGATCAACTCGAGTTCAAGGCCAGCCTGAAACTTCATAGCAAGAACTGGTCTCAAAAAAAAAAAAAAAAAAGGTCCAAAATGGTCTCCAGTCTTAGGCAATGCACTGCATTTAGACATTTTTACCAGGAATTGTCCTCTACATGTACCCTCTTTTTCCTGCTAAAATCAGCCAGCTAGCTAGACTTTCTAAGTAAAGACTTCTACCTTCTGGAGCTAGAATTTCTAGAAAACTGAAAGACCAAAAAGAATGTAACCCAAGGCTTAAATACAAATGGGACAGAAGCTGGATCCAGTGGGTGTCTGCTGCTTTTTCCTTTAACTTTTAAATTTTTCTTTTGAATCCAAATACATAAAAGTAAAAAGCTACAGATCATGGTATTTTTCTGACTTCCAAAGGGGGAGTGAAGGAAAACAAATATCCACCACTTTATTATTATATTAAGTATCACTTAAAGATACACAGACACAACATACCTTGAGGACACCACTAAATGGCATTACTATAAAACAAAACTGCCGATGAAAAAGGAAGCCTTATATAATTGCCTACTTGTTTCAAATACTAGATTCAACAAATTCCAATGTAACTAGAGAAACCAGCTAAGCTATTAAGACTGGAATAATGGTATATGACCTTCAACCGACAGCAATAATTATCGTGCATTAATTTCCTAGTGTTACATACTGAGTAGGTGCTTTGAGTGGCCTCCTAACACTCCTAAACTTATGTTGGAAGACAAATAAGTGGTACTTGCATAAAAGCGGGCATGGGACACATCTGAAGGCACTGCCACGTTGTAAGGCCCCATGGCTCTATATAAACATCTGCTGTGCCGCACCAGCACCCCTTGAGGCCATATTGTATTTTCTGACCAACTAAGGGAGAAAGAAAGGCAATGTTAGCGCATTGACAATTACAGACAAGATAGTGTCTGGCAAGGCCAGTTATATTTTAATGGAAGGGATTATAACTATTCAAGGCTTCATCTGTCTGAATTCTGAAAAAATAGTAATTTCATGGTCAAAATAGGAGTTAGAATGGATTTGTTAGGGTAACTTCATTGCTATAGTGTACAGACAGATTGCAAAGTGATAAGGTTAATGTCAAAGAATTTAGAAAGCTTAGGAGAATAAGCGGACATATGTTTAAGGCATCTATGGGCAGGAAAACAATGTAAGCAGGCAGACTGTCATCTCCATCCCAAGTAAGCAGAATCTACTGACAGAAATGATAGAAAAAATAAGAAGAGGAAGCTGATGCCAGTAAGAGTAGAAGAGAAATTAACACACTGTCAACTAGCATGACTTTTACTACAGAACTACATCCCCCAAAGCTAAAGAATATCAGTTTGCTTAACAATTCAAATACCTCACAGATTTGGGAAGCTCTATAAGTAGAACACACAGACACACAAGGTACTGACACAGACTTTTCTTTTTACCACTTTCTTGGTTTATTTCTCTAGGGAAAAGAAGTTAGGGAAGAAATAGCTTCATTTTTTCCAGCATCATTGTAATGGAGTCAGGGTGGGGATGGGGATCTTCAGGTTAAGCTTTTTTTAAAAAAAATGATTAAATTAATTCTTTTCTTCCTGATTTTGGGAAGGTTAGTTTCCTAGGGTAAGAACTGGGACAGCAGTTTAAATATGTTAAAAATATATATTCTAGCACCCTGAAGCTTTCCCAGTGGAGAAAATGTTCCGCCGGCCTTGCTCACACTTACCAGCATTAAGTGATGATGCACCTCATGGCCATGTGCCATCAGGAGCCTGCAGATGTACAGTACTAGTACTGTGGATTGTATTTTCAATTTTTACTGAAATCTGTCCTTGCCCACAGTCAGGTTTCTGTTCAGCCTGGCCCAATCTCTCTCAGTTCCTGGGCTTGAAGGCCTGTGCTAATCTGTATCAGACATCAAGGCAGATAATTGAAGGGAGAACTCTGAGGGGGGAAGGGAAGGGAAGTCACCTCAATCTGTCCCGCTTAGTTAGGAAAAAGTTGGTAGGAGATGAAATTTATGAAATGTTCAAATTATAAAAGGAAGATGAAGATGGCCCAGGTCTGAGAAACAGGTAGGATGACAGGCTCAGAAGCAAGAGAAAAAAAGGGGTTCTAGAATTAGCCATTTTGGATCAAAGGGGCCATGCAGAGAAATTACTGATGGGAGAACAATGAGAGAGAGACTTAGAACAGTTCTGCTTCAAATATGGGAAAAGTTGAGAAAGAGGGAGAGAGAAGAGAGATTAGGAGGAAAAGGGAAAAAAAACCTGAAAAGTGGGCAAGGAAAATTACTAGACCAAACCTGCAAATATTAGAAAGAAAAGAGAGAGGCAAATTCCAACTATGGTTAAGTGTGAGATGAGTAGTTTGCAACTACTTTAGCTGTGGCAATGAAGATGAGAAGACAAATCTTAAAGCCTTATAAAAAAATTTTTAAAATATGACTCTGAATTTTGGCAAAGGGTTAAAACTAAAAGAAAACTCCAAAGTGTGGCTTGGGACACAAATTACACACTCTAGATTGATTGGGCAGCTGAAAGAAAGGTAGGACACACTTGAGAAGGGCCTGGGAATGGTGGTGGAAATGAGTTAATGTTCCCTGTGTTCAGTTTAGCGTGATGACAAGCATCCAAACTAAAAAATGTTCAAAGCCAAGAACAATGATGACATACAAAGCAAATAAACATGACCAGAAGCATGTACAAAGTGTTATGTGCTTTTACCCTCAGCTTACTCACATGTGCTGTGGAGCATTGCTGTAGGACCCATGTTCCAGCTTCTGCCACTTGCCCAGGTGTGCAGCTGATTTATGGAGCAAGTCACAGTATTTGGATGGCAGTAGTTGTGTGGTTAGCATGACAAAAGCATTGATCCACACCATGATAAGGTGCTCACATGACCAGCGCATGTCATAGTACTGGGTGCTCTGCAAGAAACCATGAGAGAGAGAGAAATGACCCGTGCACAGGCATACAGAGGCAGGGATGGGTGCAGGCACATATGCCCTGCAGACAGGTCCACACTGAGTCAGCATGCACTGGTTGTCCTTTGTGTGTGCGGAGACTTCGAGAGCAGAGTCCTCCAAAATCCTTCCACCTGACTCTCTGGCTGTATGAGTTAGGGCTGGGAGGGAGAGCAGTTATATTTTAAGGGTTTCCTTTCTAGAAGAACTGAGTGCTTCTGAAGGACCACTCCGGCTGCAGAAGTGCTTCTGAATGGGTGAAAGAAACACACTAAAATGTCCCAAAAGATTCTGGGCCCAAGTAATATCCAGACCATTTTTATTTTCTATTAAAATAAACCAAAGTTTAAAGAAGGTTAAATTAAATTCAAAGTAACTCTCGATAACCCTGTTAAGATCAACCACAATAGGCTGAATTTCACTGAAATCTTGGTTCTCTGAAGCTGCTACACATTGATATATTGTAAATACACTTTTTGCTTTTCCCACAAAATTAAATAAAAATTAAAAATATAGGAGAAAAAGAAACAAAGAAAGAGGGGACCACCACAGGGTGCATCACATATATGGAAATACCTATCCGCCAACCAGGAGCGGTATTAGTGTACTCCAGATGCAGCCGAACTCCACCATCCAGGCTGCCAAAGGGGAGACAGAGAAAAGGGGGATTAAACAAGAAATACCCAGTTGATGTAATTCACACACACAAATCCAGGGAGCATATAAAGTGAGATAACAGCTTACCTTCACAAAACACAAGGGGAGAAACGCAACATAGTAGGCACTGAAGAGAGAGTTGAAGAGAACTTCTTTGATTCTGTGGTTGAAATCTGCTTTCAGACATTCTACTTCATTACGGATAAGGTCTGGAGACAGGGGGCAGCTGTGTGTGGGGATGGGCGTGGCATTATTAAACTGTTCTTTTAGAGACTCCAATAATAAGGAGAGGAAGTCTTTAGATTTGGCCAAGCCACCCACAGTTGAGGCACTTTCCTCTACAACCTGGTGCTGAACCACATAGTTATAGTCGGTGAGAAGAAGATGAGCTCTGCTATCTTGGTGGAAACAGCAGAGAGGAACATAAACACCAAACCTGTAAAACAAGGATATCAAAATGAGACCACAGACAACACCTACAAGCGCATCATATAACTATGTCAGTAAATAAGTCATGACGCACTGGAGGAAACACAACCTGAGGGGACTTTGCTGATGGTAAGTTTATTTAGAAATCTCTGTACTTTCCTTCCAAAAAAATAGTATGCAATTATTGTACAATACGAAACTATAGAAAAATCACAATGATAAAATATAAATCACTTCGAACTAATCATTATTGGGTGCACATTTTTCCAACGTGTAAACTTTATATATAGCTACATGTACTTAGGCCTCATATAATGTAAAATGTTTAGGTATCCTGCTACTTGTGTATGTATTATGTTCTCATAGTGTCCCTAAATATTATTCTGTGACAGATTTTAAAGATATTACAGGATTCTTATATACATGTAGGTGCATCACGATTTACCCGTTCCTCTCCCGTTAGAAACAGGCTGTTTCTTATTTGCCGCTAGCATAAATAATACAATAAGGATTTTCCTAGCACCCATTGTCATGTAAATCTAGTAATTTTCACATGGTCTGACCTTCACTTCAAATGCCTCCTTAGTGAGGGCTCCCCTGCCTCCAAACCGTACACTCACCCACTCCCAAAGGGGCCGCTAACTCCCCTTTTCTTGTTACTTCTCTACAGATTTTATCATTCCATGTGTTTATTAGGTTTTTTGGGGGGGCAGGGCAGTTCTTTTTTCTCAGCCTATCATCCCCTCATTACAATGCAAGTTTTAGAAAGCTGCGATTTCAGTCTACTTAATTCGCTAATCTATCCTTGGTACCTCAACAACCAGTGGCTAAAACAGTCTGCTCTCGATATTTGATGAATTAAGTGAAAAAATATATAGAAATACAATAAATTTTTAGAACCACTGAATACTTTTCAGACCTCTGATAAATTTTTGGTGCTAGACACTTAATCCACAACTTCACATATGCTAAGCACAAGCCCTATCACTTAGCAATACCTGAAGTGTCCTCTCCCCTCTCCCTCTCCCTCTCCCTCTCAGGGTTAGGGGCACTGTATTGGGGACTGAACCCAGGGCCTTTACACTGAGTTATATCCTCAACCCCTTTACTTTTTACTTTCGAAACAGGGTCTTGCTAAGTCACTAAATTGCCCAGGCTAGACTCAAACTTTCAATCCTTCTGCTTCAGCTTCCCAAAGTGGTAGGATTACAGATGTATGCTACCACACCTAGCTTCCCTTAATAATTTCTTATAGTTACTCCAACTCTTGGTTCCTTAAAAATTTTTAAAACACTTTCCCAAGTCTTTATTAAAAAACTTTTACAATGGGACCCAAGTATTATAAATAAAATGGTCACTTCACTGACATAAATTCACATATGAAAAATAGCAACTAAAAGACCTTATTTAGTTATACATTTTATAACATTAACAGTGATATTCGCTCTTAGTTTTCTACAGAGGGAGAAAGCATGAGCTTGTTACTAATTAAAAAGATGGTTATGAGTAGCTCCAGGATCCACTGTAAATGGGCTCTTGGGAGGATGGGAAGGGGCAGAGGCAGAATTATCGGACAGAAAAACTCACACATGTACAAAACTGTGATGATCAGAGAAAGCTGAGAGAAGTCTGAAACCCAAGATGAATGTGCAGACGTGGAGGTAAGGGGCTGGAGTATGGCAGACTGCAGTGATAGCACCAATTCTTTACTCTTCCTGTCTCACCAGCCTCCTCTGTGGGGAAGGTGACCTGCCCGAACCCTGTACTGGGCTCAGCAATATGACTTGTTTTAGCCAGTGATGTTGGGCAGAAGGCAGAGGGATTGAGCCCAGTCTGGGCAACTTAAGTTACTGAGACCCTGTCTCAGAACAAAACATGAAAAGGGACTGGGGATGTAGCTCAGTACCAAGGCCTTGGCTTGAATTCCCAGTATTGAAAAAAACAAAGTAAAGAAAGAAACATTAACAGACATGGTGCAATCAGAAGCTTGAAATGGGCTTGCACCCTGAGGCCCACTCTCTTGCTGTTCTGCCAATTTTACACAACTCTGCCCAAGTTCACCTGTTATAAGATGAGAAAACATGGGAGGCAGAGCTGAGCTGTCCCAGTTGCCTGCACAGACGACTGCCATCTAAGCTCAGGAAAGCCTCATGACTTCACACCAATATATATATACAGTAAAGATATACTGTGATAGGCTACTGTGGACCTGTGATAGTTATACCATTATTGTGGCACTAAATAACTGATACAGTGTACAATAAAGGAAAACGGAAAGGTAGCAGCAAAGGCTTAGACCACAGGGCTTTGTAAGGTAAAGGAAATGATTCACTACAAGATTTTAAAGAGTTAAATTCCCCTTTTCAAAAATCATTCTACGTACAATGAAAAACAGAACAAAGAACATGAAATTATGGAAAACATGGAACAGATTCAAGATAAGAGCTACAATTTTAAGAGTGGACTGATTTTTTTGTTGTTTCTTTTGTTGTTATTGTTTTGAGACAGGGTCTTGCTATGTAGTTCAGACTGGTCTTGAGCTCACTACATAGCCCAGACTGGCCTCAAACTTGCAGCAATCCTATAGCTTCAGTCTCCCAAGTGCTGGGATTACAGGCCTGTGCCTGGCTAGACTGTGGACTAACTTACCCTAAATTGAGAAGCTATTTGAGAATAGAAAAAAGAGGAGAAAGACCCTTTTTTGAAAACTATGAATAAACAGAAAAAGAAATATATAGTTGTTTCCATAACCTAGTACTTTGAATTTAATTTTTAATTTTTTAAGTTTATATATTTAATTTTTAAAGGTTACATAAAAGGCAGATTATATAATTTTCAAAAACTTAAGGGCTGGGGATTTAGCTCAGTGGTTTCACCACCTGCTGCGAAAGTGCAAGGACCCGAGTTCGATCCCCAGGACCAAAAAAAAACTTAAGAAGGTGGGATAACCCACTTTCCAGTCCCCCTTCTGTCTCTCTTACAAGCTATCTTTCTCTCAATAAATTTTTCCTACTCTTAAAACAAAAATTAAGGTAAATATATTTAATCCTAAAATCTGTTTGAATTACATACATATTTCATTGTTTTATGAAGTTTAAAGAACCTCCAAGAATAAGCTTCTTTACATGCCTAAATTGAAATGAAAGGTTTTTTAGTAATTTTGATGATGGTAATTCTGTTAAACTACAGGCCTTTACTTGGTGAACAGAGCTAACTAAAATATTCTTCACTGGAAGGACAGCCATACCTATCAGTTTCACAGGATAGTCCTGGTTAACGCCTGCTGTCCGTTACCCAAGTCTAGAAAACAAACTGCATGGTCCCCATATCCATTGGTTTCCAACTTTCAGAACCCTGGGCTTATATTTGAAGATTTTGTTTTCCACTCTTTAACAGTATCACTTATATGACCCACATAATTTCTAAACATTCACTAACAAAACGTAAACTTGGAGTACTCACGGGTAGCCAAGGAAGAGGAGATTGAGGACTGAATGGCTTCGAAAGAGATTGACAAGGGTCCAGCAAAGCACCCATCCACACAAAGTAAGCAGCACCAAGCGAGCTGATATCAGAACCATGTAGTGAATCATGGACGCTGCACCCGCCTTAGTGGCCTGAAAGTTTGGAAGCACCAAAAGGAGTATTTTATAAATGATCTTATTCAAAAGCAATGTGACTCAAGTAGGGCTTAAAAGCTTTAGTAGAAGCTAAACTGTGCAAAAAATAATGAAAAAGAAAATCTGTCCCCTCATAATCTTGCAAATTCTTAAAAATTCAGACTTCTCCAGGCACAGTAGTTTCCTCCTTGTATCCTCAAAGTCCCTCACACAGACCTTTTTTAAGTTCTTACCATTACTAATTTGTTTACACTAGGATTTCTTAACAGTACAGTCCATGGACCAGTCATTAGAATTATTTGGGCTGCTAATGGAACATGTAAATTCCAACAACTTTCCTCTCGAGAAATCTGTATTTAGCCAGGTGTGGTGGTGCACACCTGTTATACCAGCACTCTGAAAGACTGAATCAGGACCACAAGTTGGAGCCCAGTCTGGGCAATTTAATAACTTAGGGAGATCCTATCTCAAAATAAAAATAAAAAAGGGGAGCCGGCGATTTAGCTCAGTGGTTCCGGCACCTGCCTTGCAAGCGCAAGGTCCCAAGTTCGATCCCCGGTACCAAAAAAATAAAAAAAATTTTTTTAAATGAAATAAAAAAGGGTTGGGGAATGTAGCTCAGTGCAAAAGCCTTGGTCTCAATCCCAAGTAACACCAGGAAAAAAATGTTACTTAAAAAACCTCAGGTTATTTTCATATACATAACAACGGAGAGCCACCAATTTATGTCTTACTTCCCTCCAGACCACAAGGACCTCAATGACACCCACAATATTTCTATTTGTCTTTGAATCCTCCCCTCTAATCTGTTTGCTGAATTACTGTTTAATAAATTACTGAAATTTCACAGTATCTTTGACAGATTCCTACATAAAAAAGTTCAGTTTTTGCACACATAGAAATAATGCATAATCACTTGCAATTCTTTATTAACATAGCTCTTCCAATATGTTCCTTAAAACCAAATCTTTAAAAGTGACTAAATATAGTAAGAAAATACACTTGTCAAAACATGAAGCTTTGACTGCCATTTTCTTCCAAAATGAATTAGGAAAGACAGAATGAGCAAAATGCAAGAGAAAAAAGCAGCTCCTCATAACTTTAGGACAGTAGTGTTTGAACACAGAAAGAGGGAAAAACCGTCTGGAATGACCAGTCCCTGTGAAGAAATAAGGAGCTTTTCAACTCCCTCTTATATTTCCATCTCTCAGTTTACAGATTATATTACAGAATGTATATAATATGTATGTTAATATATATACTACAGTCATGCTCTGCATAATAATGTTTCAATCAATGACAAACTGCACATATGATGGGGTCTCATAAAAATTACAGGGAAAAGAGCCAAATGGGGTGGTGCACGCCTGTAATCCCAGCACTCAGGAGACTGAGGCGGGATGACTGTTGCCAGCTGGGCTACACAGTGAGTTCAATGCCAGCCTGAACCACACAGCAAGACCCTGTTTCAAACAAACAAACAAACAAACAACAACAAAAAAACCCAAGGAGAATCAAGCACCACAGGACATGCTTGTCGTTTCCAGCTATTCAGAGGGCTGAGGCAGGATGGCTTGAAGCCAGGAGTCTGAGGGCAGTATGGGTAACATAGCAAGGCCCCATCTCAAAAAAAAGAAAGAAAAAAATTAAGTTGAAAAATTCCTGTTGTCTAGTGATATTATAGCTGTCATAACACTTTAGCACATAACATCCCTCACACAATTGGGGTGCTGCTGCTAGTCATAAAAGTACAGTATGTACAATTATATGCAGTACATAATAATAAACAATTACGTCACTAGTTTGTTTTCACTTTTTATCGTTATTTTAAAGTATACTCTTACTTATTAAAAAAAGTTTATTGTAAGATAGTACACTGTTTTTCTGAAGCAGCCTCACATCTTGTGATTACAGCATCGTCGCTCTGACTGTACCAACAGCTCACCACTCAAGTTTGTGTAAGCCCACTCTGATGTTGACAAAAGAAGGGAATCACCTTGTGGAGAATTTCCCAGATCTTATTCCAGTGGTGGTGAATCTTTTAGCACTTTCAATGATACAAACAGCTATGTCATGCATGCCATAGGTTCCCCACTGTCTTATCCCATCATTAAGTGACAAGATTCTGTACTTAAACATGTGAAGCAGCAGTTAAACGAATACCATAGTGTGTTACTTTTCTCTCATTGCTAAGACAAAATACCTGACACCTAAAGTTAAAGGGGAAAGGGTTTATTTGGCTTACAGTTTGGAAAGGTTTCAGTCCACATTCGGCTGGCTCCAAGGACGGATGTCATGGTAGACAGGCCTTCCAGAGGAGAAATAGTTCATGGTGCCCACACAGTGGCAAAAGCAACAAGGGACCTTAGGAGCATTTTTTTCTGTCCCTTTTATCTTATTCAGACTACTTAGGGTAGGTCCTAATGCCCTCAGGCCTAGCCCCACCAAGAATCAATCACACACTCTAGATTCAACCACTTCCAAAACAGCCTTACCTCATTCCCATGAGGCTTTGGAGGAACTTCTATACACAAGCCATAGCATTCCACCTTCAGCCCCTCAAAGACTCATGTACATTCCTTTATTCAAAAGGCATTTACTCCTACTCTAAGAGTTGTCTAAGTCCTAACAGTTTCAGCATTGCTGAAATGTCCAAGTTCAATGTCTTCTCTGAGATTTAGGGCAAACTGGAAAACTCTTACCTGCAAGCCCCTATACAAATGAAAAGAAAGTCAAACATTTCCAACATTAAATGGCACAAGACAGATATTATCATTCCAAAGTTACAGATAGGAAGATACAAAGGAATGGGAACAATGCAAGTCCAAACCCAGCAGGGCAAACATTACATCCCACAGTTCCACTTTCAGCATCCCCAGCAATCTGTGGCAAGTCATAAACTCCAAAGGGCTTGAGTGGCTCCACCCCTGAGGCACTTGTGGTTGTAGCTTCCATGGCTTCCTTCTTTTGTAGCTTCCATGGCTTCCTTCTTGTGCGGGCTCTGCTTACTCCTCGTAGTTTTCCTCAGAAGATTTAAGCTCCTGGCTTCTCCAACCTTTGAGGTCTCTACTGAACCTTTGGCTTCACACTCACAGCTTCTTTGTACACTGCCTTCTCAGGGGCACACTGCCTGGCCTCCCAGGCCTTCTTCTGAAATCTGAGTGGAAGTCTCTCTGACCCCACAACTCTTGCATTCTGCATGCTCCTAAAACCACCACCACATGGATGACACCACAGTCTGCTGCTAGCTGTAGCTGTAGCTGTAGCCAAGCTTCCTTCTCTTTTAGCTGTAAGAGTCCAGTACCTATGAACCAGATACCAAGGAACAACTTTCCTAAGCCACCATTTTGGAACAACTTCCCTAGGCTGCTGCCATTTTGGAACATGGTGCTCTGGGGATCTCTTCTGAAAGCAAAGTCCTTCACCTTTGCAATTTTGAGGCTGCAAAGGCTGGAGCTTGTGATTTCCTCAGGCCATCTTTTCTATTCTCCTGTCCCTTCTCAGTAATCACCATCTGCTCTATCTTTGCAGTCCACATGTGATAGCCAACCAGACTCCATTTTGAGCCTCAATGCCAGTTTGTACCTGTGCTTAGACAAAATGCTTGTGCTTGGACAAAGCACCTAAAACCCACATTCTCCTTGGCAGAAAACTTGCTGCAGTTGCAGGATGCTCACCTAGTGTGTGAAACTTCCTTGTGCGCCCCCCTCAACTAACCTGGCATGCTTTTGCTTCTGTAAGATTCCACTTATTCTCCCCTGAGCCCTCCCCAAATAAAAGCATGATTTAAAAGGAAAAAGCAAACTGCTTCCCATTGCCGAGGGAATTTTCTGGCACTAGCTCCCCTCGGCCGCTGGCTTAATAAACTGGCTCAAATCTGACAGAGGTGGCTCATCTTCATTATTTTAACCCACTGGTTCATTACACACAGCTTTTACTGGAGCTTCCTTCCTGGCCAAACTCAAAACATTTTAAATAATTGTTGGGCTTTTTGCTCTTCATTCTCAACATAGATCTGGCTAAAAGACCCCAACAGCAGCCATGCCACAGCCTCGACATTAGCCTGCCTTGAAATTTCTTCTGTGCGATTAGTCTACCATCCTTAATCTCAGTCTCAGGCAGTCTCTGGACATGAGCAAAATGCAGACAAACTTTCTGCCAATCCATAACACACATCTTCTGAAGTTCAACAGCCAATGCAGTCCTTCTTCCTAGCAGAAACCTCCTGAGCCTGGCCTTTATCAGCTTTCTGGTCTTTTGAGTACTGACCAGAACTTCCCATACAGTATAGCCTAAGGCATTCCAGCTCTAGTTCTACAGCCAGCATCTCAAAAAAACTTTTCCTAACTCTATCCCTTCCCACAAGCCAGTTCCAAAGGCTCTTGAGCCACATGGCCAGGTAATGTCACAGCAACAACCCCATTCTCAGTACCAGATTTCTGTGTTAGTTACTTTTCTCATTGCTAAGAAAAAATACCCAACACCCAAAGTTGAAGGGGGAAGGGTTTATTTGGCTTACAGTTTGGAGAGGTTTCAGTCCACATTCAGCTGGGTCCAAGGAAGGGTAGCATGGCAGGCAGGGCTTCCAGAGGAGAAATAGTTCATGGTGCCCACACAGTAGCAAAAGCAACAAGGGACCTTAAGAGCTTTTTTTCTGTCCCTTTTATCTTATTCAGACTTAGGGCAGGTAACACTTTTTTTTTTCAGAGTTTGCTAATTCTTAATTTATAAACAACTTTAGCAAGCATGGATACACTCCATTTCTAAGACAGAAGCTTAGAGTAAATTAGAACAGGAAAATTTATTGCAAAAGTATTAAATGTATAATTACCAAGGAAGAAATACAAGATTTGAATTTATTTAAAAAAAAACATTGTCTAGAGTCCCATTCCCTAAATTGCATTATTCCTACAGCATGTCAGGAGGCAACAGGAAATCAAATAATTCCTCATTAATATGTGTGGAAAGCACTTACTAAAGTTAAATAGCTTGTTCTTTATGGCACCATAGTCTTTAATTTCTTTTTCTTTTTCTTTTTTTCAGCAAAACATTTTTATTAAATTCACCTTGGCCCTACAAACTATCTCATTTATTTATTTTTTTTTGTATATCCTTTTATTGGTACATTTTAGGTGTACAATATAATGACATTCATCATTGGAGATATGCACCTTTACATACTCTCTTGGTTCTTATTTTTCCTTAATCCTGGTGTCCTTAGGACTAGCCCCACCATGAATCAATCACACACTCTAGATTCAGCCACCTCCAAAACAGCCCCACCTCATTCACATGAGGCTTTGAGGGGACATCTAAACACAAGCCATAACACATAGTGAACTGTGTGAACTGCATAAGCCTTAAATTATACAAAATGCTTGGGCTATTCTCAGTCACAGCAGGGGACAGAGCTCCGCATCACTCTCCAGATACACACCTCACACCTATGTGCCAGGGCTCGGGAAGTTACTCCTGTACCCTCACTCACACAGCTCAGTGATAGAAGGAAAAGAGGCTGCTCCTACCTGATGCCACCTAAGAACAGAGCCTGCAGTTCTGCTTTACTACAGAACCCAAGTCTTAACTACTGTGCTGTATGTGACAGATCCTGTATCAGGTCCTGAGGACACAGTGGTAACCAAAACGAGCAAGACCCTGTCTTTATGAAGTAGCCCATGTCATTTCACCAAGGCCAAATTGACCATCCCTATCATCTATGTCAAGGTGTACACGTGCCAACTCTCCTGGAGCTTGACCTACACCCACTCCCAGGGTGTGTGTCACCGTGACATCAAACCCTACAACCTGCTGGTGGACCCTGACACTACTGTCCTCAAGTTCTGTGATTTTGGCAGTGCAAAGCAGTTGGTCTGGAGGGAGCCCAATGTTTCCTATATCTGCTCTCGCTACTACTGAGCACCAGGGCTCATCTTTGGAGCCACCAATTATACCTCGTCCATCCATGTGTGATCAGCTGGCTGCGTCCTATCCAAGCTCCTCCTTGGCCAGCCTATCTTCCCTGGGGACAGTGGGGTGGACCAGCTGATGAAGATCATCAAAGTAACTGGGAACACCAACCCAGGAACAAATCCAAGAGATGAACCCGAACTATACAGAGTTCAAGTTCCCCCAAATTAAAGTTCACCCTTGGACAAAGGTGTTCAAATCTTGGGACACCATCTGAGGCCATCACTCTCTCTTCAAGCCCACTAGAGTACACTCCGTCCTCCAGACTCTCTCCACTAAAGGCCTGTGCCCACAGCTTCTTTGATGAACTTCGATGTCATAACCCAGCTCCCCAACAACTGCCCACTTCCCCCCTTAACTTCAGTTCTGGTGAACTTTCTATCCAACTGTTTCTGAACGCCATTCTCAACTCTCATTTGAGGCCCCCAGCGGGCACTACTCCACTTACTCTATCCTCACAAGCTTTAACTGAGAATCAGACTGGCTCAGACTGCCAGGTGCCTGATGCCACACATACCCTCACTAACTCTTCCTGAGGGCCCCACCAACTACCCTTCCATGACTATCTGGGAGCCCTAAGTGGGGCTGGGAAAGGGGAGGCATAGCCCATCAAACTCCTATCCTGGCTGGGCCCCTAGACTAGAGGGCAGAGGTAAATGAGTCCCTACCCCCACCTCTACTCCCTCTGTTACCAGCCTTACTCCTTTGATGGGATTTTTAAGAGGATTTTAACTGGCTGTGGGGAGGGAAGACAAGGAAGGAAGGGAGGGAGGGAGGGAGGGAGGGAGGGAGGGAGAGAGAGGGGTTGGGGGCATGAGGAACTCCTACCACTTTTGCCCCCTCATACCCCCCAGCCTCCACTTCCTCCAACCTCCCCTGGCCATAACTCTTGTAAATAGAATCAGCCCACTCCATCTTTTCCCTTCCCTGGTCCCCAGGTGTATAAATTGTTATAATTTTTTTCTTAAAGAAAATGTTGATTCGCACCATCCAACCTGGCCCTGCCCTCTCCTACAGCTGTATCTCCACTTCTGTCCTTGTTCCCAAGGCCTCCTCACTCTTCTCCCAACCCTGGAGGTCCTGGGGAAAACGGGAGAACTCCTGATGTCTTAAGTTTCCATAGTAAGGTTTGCCTATGTACAGACCTCCATTCAATAAATTATTGGCATGAAAACCTGAAAAAAAAAAAAAAACCAAAGGGGCTTGACCAATTTGGACAGTTATTTTTAAATTGTGATAAACACTAATGGAAAAGCATATGCTACCAAGAAATCCTAACCTGAGGAAGGCTTCTCTTACAAAGTAGTATTCAAGCTCAGATCTAAAGTATAAGCAAGAGCTGGCCAGGGGAGGAGTAGAAAATTACTCATAACACTAGGTTAAAAGTACACAATGTTCCCAAATATATTTAAATATATACTCTCTATATAAAATCTTTATCTAAAATACAACATATATAAGATTTATTTTTATATATATCTCTTTAGACACAAACCAGGCACAGTGGCACACACCTGCTAATTAATCCCAACCTTCTGGGAAGCTGAGGCAGGAGGATTGCAAGTTTGAGCCACAGCAACTTAGCAAGTCTCTATCTCAAAAAATACAAAAGGCAGGGCAGGGGATTTAGCTCAGTGGTGTCGCTGCCTGCCTCAAAAGCACAAGGTCCCAAGTTCTGATCCCTAGTACCAAAAAAATAAATAAATAAAATTTAAAAATACAAAAGGCACCAGGCATGGTAGCGCACGCCTGTGATCCCAGTATTTGGGAAGCTAAGACAGGAGGAGCACCATGAGTTCCAGGACAGCCTGAGGTACATAGTGAGTTCATGGTTAGCGCAGACTACATAACAAGATCCTATCTGAAAAAAACAAAACAAAAGATCAAAAGGACTGAGGGGACAGCTCAATGTGAAGGCCCTGGGTTCAAGCCTCAGGGGATAAAAAAAACATCCAACTATATGCACATAAAGATTGGAAGGAAATGTACCAAAACATGATTCTCAATAATGGGGCTGTAATTTTTTCAGTTTTTGCTTTACATTTTAGTGTTTCCCAGTTTTTTCAACAAAGTATACCATTTTTATGTTTAGAAAAACAAATTAGTTTTTGGTTTTTTGCATTTTGTTTTGTTTTGTTGAGACAAGGTTTCACTTTGTATCCTAGCCTGGCTTCAAACAGGTGTGCCCAACCAAGCCCAGTAGGAAAACAATTTTTTAAAAAGAGTTGCTTCAAGGTGGTGAAAAGAATAGCTATATTTATTTTTAAGTCTTGTGGAGCAAGTACAGAAGTAGCATTCGCCAGGATGTGAGTAAAAAGTCTATCCAGGTAGAGAGGTGGTCCTTTCTGAATAGAATTTGGCTTTCTGAATTAATTCTCCTTAAGAATGATTGGTTTTTCTCAGGGTAAGGATTCTTTCTGTGATAGAAGCGTGCACACACACACACACACACACACACACACACACACACACACAGCAAAAACATCTATTTCAAGAGAAGGAAAGAAGAAAAGATGATATACAATCGATTTTACTCATCTAAACTAGATATTTTAGGAAAGAATCACAAGAATCACTATAGAGCTCTTAATTTTCAAAGCTAATATAGCCACATCACTAAAAATGTAAAATGTTGTATATAGTGTTTGCAGTGAAAAGCTTCCCTCCTGCTACACCTGTTTCCCAGTCACCAACAGGCAACCTGTTCTTAGTCTGCAATCCTTCTAGAGGCAATTTATGCAAATTTAGGCAAATATATTCTGCTCTTGCCAGGCATGGTAGCCCACACCTGTAATCCCAGCACTCAACTTAGCCAGGAGGATCTCTGTGAGTTTAAGGTCAGCCTGGACTACAGAGTGAGGGAAATCCTGAACTACATAGTGAGACCATCTCAAAAAACCCAATCCCCCAAAAAAGTATACTCTGTTCCATCTATTTTATTTTAGTACTGGGGATTGAACCCAGGGAGCACTGAGCTACATCCTCAGCCCCACCTGCCCCTGTTTTAGATAGGGTCTTCTAAACTGATCAGGCTGGCCTCTAGCTTGTAATCCTCCAGCCTCGGCTTCCCAAATTGCTAAGACTACAATTAGGAAGGATTTACACACAAAAGGTACTTAGTTTAAATTGTCATACATAACTACCATTTCTAAGTTACAGAAGTGATGGAAAAAATTATTCTCTGCCTGTTTTTGTAAATGCAAACAAAATCTTGGACTGAGCTCCTCTAAAGAAAATTATTTCTCAATATATCCAAAAGTAAGCATTCTTATCACATAACTACCTAACCTGCGAGAAAGGTTACAGAGCCTTTCCTACTGTGAGCACCTGATAATCTTACTACTAGTGTTTTTCAGCTAATTTCAAATGGCTTTCAGATCACAACTGATTTCTGAAAATTAAGAGGTTAAAAACACAAAGACTTTTGTACATATGTTAGAAGATTATAGTAACTATTCATTTAAAATTCCACACTCATAAGGTAGAAGAACTAGGATTTTAGGCCATGGTAGGCTACTTAGGGAGTTCAAGCCAGCCTCCATTATACAGGGAGAAACTAGTTCAAAAAAACCTAAGTAAATAAAGTACTACTGGCACTGCTCATGTAAGAATAAAGAAGTTAACATGCTTGTATTCAAATTACATTTGGACATTTCATGCTTGTAGTCTGAACTCATTCTAGTAACTAAGTCCAGCTACAAGCAACAGAACACAGTGCATGAGTGGTTACCTCTGAGATGAGAGCCCAGACAAGCCTCCTCGCCAGCATCACTGTGATGAACGCTGCCAAGTGATAATCAATGAGGTGAAAATTCTGGAAGAGAAACAAAGATCTGCATCACAAAGAAACATGTGTGTACCAGCTGCAACCTCTACCTGAACAGAGGTCTGCCCCCTGCAGCCTCACTTCCCCTCTGTTCCTTCCCCAGTCTTCTTATCCCTGCCGCTTTAAAATATTTGGTGGCACACATCTGTAATCCTAGCACTCAGGAGGCTAAAACAGGTCAGCCTGCACTACACAGTGAGTTTCAGGCCAGCCTAAACTACCCAGTGTGATTTTATCTCAAAAAACAAAACAAAACAACAAAAAATTATACTGTTAGTTTTTCTCTGAAACTTGACTTAGAAATATGCATTATATTCAATCTCTTCTATAAAAACAGCACTATCCAGATGCCACCTATTTTCTTGTTCTAAGTATGTATACAGAATTGCGATAATAAAGTGAAATCTTTACTTGCAATATACTAGAACCAAAAAAACTGGGATATATTTTCATTTTGATGGTCAAAAATCACGCAGGCTGGGGGCGGGGATTTAGCTCAGTGGTTCTGCCACCTGCCTCCCAAGCGCAAGGTCCTGAGTTCGATCCCCAGTACCAAAAAAAAAAAGTCATGCAGGCTTTTATAATTCCTTCCAAAATGAAAAGCTGAATTTCTCAATTAATTGAATAAAAATATACTTAGCATCCAAAACATGGCAGATACTCTTGACATTAAGCATATATTGCCAAAGATGACAGCCAAAATTCCTGCTCCTGGATTTTACTTTACTATGGTGTGAGAGGGTGTTATGGCTTGTGTTTAGATGCCCCTCCAAAGCCTCATGCTTTCTCAGAGGTGGCTGAAACTAGAGTGTGTGACTGATTCATGGTGGGGGTAGGCCCAAGGGCACTAGGATTAAGGGTGTGAGTGCTACCTGCCCTAAGTAATCTGAATAAGATAAAAGGAAAGCAGAAAGACCTATGAAGGTCGCTTGCTGCTCTTGCTATCCTGTGGGCATCATGAACTATTTCTCCTTTGCAACAGCCCTCTGCCATGTGCTACTCTGCCTTGGAGCCAGCCGAATATGGACTGAAACCTCTACAACCTGTGAGCCAAATAAACCTTTTCCTCTTCTAACTTTGGGTCTCAGGTATTTTGTATCAGCAACAAGAGAAAAGTAACAACACAGAGGGAAATCAAATGGCAGAGATTACTAGTTGTTCTGCTATCAGAGCAGAATTTAACTGGGGCTGACTTCTTGCTAACTAAAAGTTCATTTCCCAGCCTCCCTTGCAAAATTACCTCTAGATAAAGACAGATGAAGTATACAATTATTTTAAAAAGTTTGGTGATGTAGCTCACTGTGAAGGCCTTGGGTTCAATCCTTAGCACCACAAAATAAACAAACAAGTTTTTTTCCACACTACCTTGAGGATTTGGGTCTACATTTCTTTTCTGTCTATATGAAGGTTTAAAATCTCTTTTTAAAAGTCCCAAATACATTGGGGCATGGTGGCACATGCCTATAACCCAAGCACTGTGGGAGAATGAGGCAGGAGGATCTCAAATTCTAGCCCAGTCTGGGCAACTTAGTAAGAAACTATCTCAAAATAAATAATTAAAAATAAAGTAAGTCCCAAACACATATACGAATTATTCAGGACCACAGTGCTCTTTATTCTAGGGAACTATCAGATATTCATCCAAATTGGCCACTGCCAACCACACATGCCAAGTTACATAACTGACTATATATATATATATATATAAAAATAAATAAAATATATTATATGAAGAATGTTCTCTACATCAAGATCGTGGCCCTGTTAAGATAGGTGGAAAGATTTAAGTACAAATTATCTGTGTCCTGTTTCAGCATCATTTGTTCATTTATCACATAACATCTAGTATTTCTGGTCAGTGTCAATATGCTCCGCATCCTGGCAGTTAACAGATGTCTACTCTTGTCGAATGAATTACTTTATGTTTCACGCACTGGTAGCCACAGATGTGTCACTATAGCAACATCATTAATTTCAGATCTTACCGGAAACGTGCATTCCAATCAAACCTAATTATACCACATTGCTTTCTTGTCCACAAGAAGGAAACTATAATGCAATTATTGGGATACTTCATTTTCTATTCTGCTGTGGCAAATGAGAGAGCCACACTGTGATGGACACTTCTTGTCAAAAAGCTTACTGATGAAGCACAAACCCAATTTACAATCATATGAAGGGCCACCTTACAATTACGTTAGTAATGTAAGGCTCCTCAGACAACAGCTTATTCTTGATTGTTTCAGCAGAAACACAAGCCACTTAGATGTCTGAAAACTGCCTTATGCCCCCGGCACTCTACCTCTGGTAACCAGGACAAGAATTCTTCATGTTGACAGACAGCCATTCACTGCTGGTGCCTCTGCTATGGCTGAAGACAACAAGACAATCACTAGTTTCTGATTGGCTTCTGATTTACACTCAGAGAACAGAATTACTTATACGACTAAAACAAGAAATACAAGACAGAAAGAACCTAATTATTTGAGTTGCTGGAATGTAACACCTAGCAGTCATGAAACTAGACATGCATTGGGACATTAAAGGGCCTGAGGAAAGGGGGAAGCTGAACCCATTGCTAGATTTCCCCTTGACTCTATTTCTGTGTTCCTCCAGCTGTGCCTATCATCTGGAGCTGTGTGGCAAATTGCCTCAGAACCTTAATGGTCAATAGCATGTTTGTGTTGCTAAGAAAGGCTAACAGATATGCCAAGCTCCCACACACAGTTAGAAAGGCAGCCAAGACCCAATCGAACATCTGCCTGACTCCAAAGCCTATTTCCTTCTTATCTGATTATGTGAAATATATGTTTTTATAAAACTGAAGTGAGACAGTAACAAAACACTACTTATTTTCTTGCAGTAACATAATAATTGCATGATTTTCCACAAACCTATGATTTGGTGAGTGTGGCCTTTATGAGAGGCCACAGCAAAGCTGCCACCTCTGTGGGCAACCTTGGGGTGGGACAAGGATTCTGTCTCTTCCCTCAGGAATAAGTGGAAGGGCTTAATCTCTAGACCAGTCTGTGAATTCAGAGGTACTTGGGAGGTGGCCCTAAGAAGAAGCTAACATTGGAGATGTGGCTAGAAATGTCCAAGTGAAGATGGGATGACACAGGGCTTCACCTTGTGAATAGCCAAGAAAGGTTCTGAAAGAAATTCTAGGCCAAACTATTGAAAACAACAACAACAACACTTCAACATTAGCAGCTGAGGGTAAAATTTCTTCTTACAGTTTCTAGTATGAAAAGGTCAATTTCTCTTAATATTTTCTGTGCAACCCATGTTTATAGCAGCACAGTTTGTAATACTTAAATCTTGGAAAAAGCCCAAATGCCAATCAACTGACAAGAGGATAAAGGAGATTTTTTTAATACAATGGAATACTACTCTGCAATAAAGAAGGATGAGCTTCAGACATTTATAGCTAAATGGATGGACCTTGAGATCATACTCTTAAGTGAAATAAATTGGATACACATGTTTAAATACTGCATTGTGGACAAGGGATGTAGCTCAGTGGCACTGCACCTGCCTTGCAAGTGCAAGGTTGTGAGTTCGATCCCCGGTACCAAAATAAATAAATAAATACTGTACTGTTTCTTTGGTATGAGAAATTGAAAGTGGAAATAAAGATTGAAATGTATAACGGATGTTGGGAAATCGGAAAAAGTGTTCAAATGAGAAGGGCAACAAGGGAGGAGGAAGAGAGAAAGGAATGGATAAAAAAAAAGTGAAAATAGAAGGGAAAAATGGAAACAAAACTTTTGTACATAGGGAGGGGAGGGGGCTTGGGGGAATGGGAAAAAATTAAACAAAATTTAATAAAAGAAATAAAGCACTGGTGCTGTCTTTACAGCACTGTAATTGCAGGAACTATCTTGAGACCTAAAAATAAAAAAATTCTGTGTAGTTTTCTGTGAAAAAAAAAAAAAAAAGATAGGTGGAAAGAGTAGGAGAAACCTACAATATGCTTTTATATACCTCAGCAGAGACAGCTAGTTCCTACCTGAACATTTATTTTTGTAACAGCTACATTTGTTTTCACAACAGAATCCAACTGTACTCAGGTTAACTATGCATCCAGCCAAAGGGTTACAGAATTTTCTAACTTCCCTTAGGTAATACTGCACATGTGGAAATGGTGGGAGCCTAATCGTAAGAAACTCTCCTTTGTATTGTGCTATGTTCTTGCTCCTTTCTGGCTCACAGGAACAAACCACAGCCACTTGAGGCCACATGCTGGAAACATCAGTCTCCACCAACCTGGGACTCCTGACTGGCTACATGGAAGAACTCCACCAACCATGACAACCACTTCAGACTGTTATGAGTTAGATGCATTACATGATTTGGGGTTGATTTGTTATATAAGCTGCACTATCCCAATTCAGCCATTCAAAAGGTAAACTTGATGGAATTTTATCATACTTGACACCTTACATTTACAGCAAATTTAACACAGGATAGACACATTTAAATATCAAAACCTTCCTGTGATAATATTACAAGTTATTTAAATATTTTCTGCATTTTTATTTATGTTACTTCCTCTGGACTACTTATATTTTAATAATCTTATGAGGTTTTCTTTCTGAAAGTAATCTGAGGTTTTAAAAAAAATTTATTCAAAGAAAAATTACTGGGAAAAATAATTTCTACGCATAGATTATTCTAGCTAATTTCTTGCCTAAGGGACATGAAGAATGTGAAGTCCTATAAAAACTTACCAGTGAAGTACAAGATGCAGGGTGATTGTAGGGATACCACCATACAGTTTTATAGATGTTAATGTACTGAATGAACAGAGCAACCAATAGGTAGATGAAAAACAGAAATTCAAAGAGCAGGCTCCCATCCATAGGCAAGTCAGGAATTTGGCAATGACGAACAGGACCTGGGGTGATTAAGGCTGTGATAGGCGGGACTGGAACACCAATAGCGCTACCATTCCTGAAAGAGAAAACTATGGTTAACTCAAATAGTGACACTCTTCAGTGTCACTGAGCACAAAGGGCCTGCTCCTGCTCCCCACTTACTCCTTAAATACTGGAGTTCCCCAAGGCTTCATTCTGGGATCCTCTTTCCTTCTCTTCTCCTTCTAATCATTCTCTTGGTGACCTAAGATGTAGCTATGGCTTTCACTAGCTACTGCATACCAAAGACTGAAATCTCTCTCCACAGGACTCGCTGTTGAGTTTTAGACCCATGTTATCCTACTGTCTACTACAATCTGTGTTCCTCCTATAGTCCTAACCCCAATTCATGGCCCACCTATTACCTTTCCAAATCAGAAACCTCGGTTTAGGTTGGGCATGGTGGCACAAGCCTGTAATCCCAGCACTCAGGAGGCTGAGGCTCAAGGATCACTGTGAGTTCAAGGCCAGCCAGGGCTACATAGTGAGTCCAAGGGACAAGCCTGAACTACATAGCGAGACCTTGTCTCAAAAAAGAAAAAAAGAGGGCCAGAGATTTAGCTCAGTGGCACTACGCCTGCCTCAAAAGCTCAAGATCCTGAGTTCGATCCCCAATGGCAAAAAAAAAAAAAAGAAACCTAGGCTAGAGCTTTTCTTCTGTCTCTTCATATCCAATCATTCTCTAAAGAACTGTATTCCACTTTATAGAACTTTCTTCAAAGTGTACCTTTCCCCTCTCAATTCACGGTTTTGGTTCAAGCATTCATCAATTTTCACATAAATTACTGCAGTAATCCTCAATAAATTCAACATTACTTCCACCCAACTCTCCAAACTGCCGTCAAGAATATTTCTAAAGTGAAACTTGCTGGACATGGTTGGACATGCCTCTAATCCCAGCACTTGGGAGCCCGAGGCAAGAGAATCACGAGTTTAAGGCCAGCCTAGCTACATAGTGAATTGTAGACCAGCCAGGCAGGATTATATAGCAAGAACCTGTCTCACATAAATACATACATACATACATAGATAAATGAATGAATGAATGAATGAATGAAGTGAAATTCCAACGTTACTTTTACCTAAAACTCCTTAATGACTCTGCACTGCCAATGGGATAATACTGAAAAACTGTTAGATCCTATGAAGCTTTCTGCTTAACCCAGTATCCTGAGCTCAGCACTCTTGTACATGGACCCTGATACCCATGTTATTTACTACTGGGAACATATAAACTGTTCTTTTGTGACTTTATTCCCTTTACATCCAATAAACTCCATAATCTCATTCCTTAACTACTCACACACACACACTTACTGACATCCTTCCAGACATTTTTTATTCATCCTTCAAGACTTTTAGGGATGGGGGAATAGCTCAGTGTACAGCACTTTTCTAGCATGTGTAAGGTTTAAACCCCAACACCACTACTCAAAAGAAAAAAAAAAAAGAATTTTAAGATATTCAAACATATCCTCTCTGGGGCTTATTCTGACTCATTCAAACAAAACTGATTCATCTGTACTCTATGTCACCATCACACCTAAGCTATGCTTGTATTATGGCACTTTGCATGCTGCTACATAATGTTTTGTATGCATCTATGTCTTCACTATCAGACTATAATCCCAAGAGCAAAGACTATTCTTAGCTCACTGCAAATATATACATTTAAGCTAAGAAGGCAGCAGACCAATACAATCATGAAAAATGTCAGAAATAGCTGGGCTATATGAAGCGATAAGATGGGGACAGAGAATAAAATTTCCTATTGTTCATATGCCTGGGAATAGTTAGAGATCTAATGATCTGCTACTGTTTACACAAAAGGGAAAACGAGTCTTGGTTTGGATCATTTCAAAGAAGATTCTAGAGAAGGAATGATATTAGCAATACCATTCTACTCTAAAATTTCCAAACACAGAATTCTAGCATTGGTATGTTGCATTTACAGTACTTCAAACAATTCATGGGAATATGAACTCTGCTCACAAAGTCAGCAGCCAATTTATTCCCTCACTCAAGTTAATTATAAACTATTGAAACAAAAAATTCTCAAGAGACATTACATGGTTAGGAGCCTCTAATATAAACAAACTAAAAACTTATATTCCCCTTCAGTCACAACTGATGTAAGTGAAGCACTGTGGCTCTGGGACAGGGAAGGTCTGGGTGGAGGTATGCACTGGACGGATGGAGAGCTAACTGGTGTTAGCTCCCACAAAAATAAGGCAAGGGAGAATCAGGCTAAACTTATCTGTTATGGTTTAAGGATTTAAAAGGTTATTAAAAATTTTCCCAAGTAAAACACACTAATATACTTCTGCTATTAACAAAGTCAAAATAGGCATTGTGGTGCACACCTGTAATGTACTTGGGAAGGCAAGGGAGGAGAATCACCACAAGGTGGAGTCTAGCATAGGCAACGTTTGAGAATTCAAGGTCAATCCAAACTGCATAGCAAGTATCTGTCCCCAAAACAAAAGTTAACATAGACATAAGACTGGCTGTTATGGAGCCAGCAAACAGTTACACAGTGAGTTCAAGGACAGCCTGAACTGCATAGTGAGACCCTATCTTTAAAAAAACAAAAGAAACTCCAGAACCACAAAAATAAATAAAAATAAATTTAAAAATTTTTTAAAAAGAAGGAAAAAACCAGTCAATCAAATGTTAAGCTTCCAAAAAAGATATTCACAACAAAATATAAAAGACCTACACTTGTGATACTTTACAGCTTTGGCTACTGAACTTGAAGCAGAAGACAAAAGAGACAAAGTGAAAAATAAATTGATCCAGAGCATCAGTAGGGAAAAAGGAAGTATTCTTACATCAAGAGAATGCATGAGGCCAGGTGATGGCGCACATCTGCAATCCCAGCATTCTGGGAAGCTGGGCAGGAGGATTTCAAGTCCAAACCCAGCGTGGGCAACTTGGTGACACAGCAAGACTCTTATATCAAAATAAAAAAGTTATCGCTTCTCGGCCTTTTGACTAAGATCAAGTGTAGTATCAAAATAAAAAAGTTATCGCTTCTCGGCCTTTTGACTAAGATCAAGTGTAGTATCAAAATAAAAAAGTTAAAAAGGGCTGAGGATATAGTTCAGTGAGAATTTCTTGGATTCTATGCCCAGTAATGCACTTATTTCCAACAGCAATGAGTTACAATAAGACACATGAAATACTGTCCACCAGGAGACTTTGTTAGAGAGTCAAGGGTTTTATTGGAGCTGGCTACATTGGTATCCTCTTTCTTGTGTTTTTTTTTTTTTGGTACTGGGGATTGAACTCGGATCCTTGTGCTTTCAAGGCAGGTGGCAGAACCACTGAGCTAAATACCCAGCCCGGTATCCTCTTTCTAACAATACCAAAATTCTAGACTCCCCAAAGGAAATCAGGTATTCAACATAGCTGTCATTAGGCCTGCTTACAAAGCTTGCATCTGGGAATTTTGTAAAACGGTTCCCTCCACTGCTATAAAACTTCCCCTACATAGTAAGAATGGGTCACCAAGCCTAAACTGCATAAACAATGAGGTTTACGTTGAAAACCTGCTTTGTCTTTGCATATAAAGTTTGTGTAAAGGCCCAACATGGTGTACATGACTATAATCCCACTTGGAAGACTGAAGCAGGAAGAGTACAAGTTGGAGGCCAGCCTGGGCAACTTTAGAGAATTCAAGGCCAATCTGCATTACATAGCATGATCCTATCTCCAAAAGAAAATAAACACAGCAGACTTAAGACTGGTCCTATGGAGCCAGCAGGCAGTACAATTTAGGTAAACAAATGGGTAAAGAAAGATTCAAAAGCATAAAGAGGAACTAGAAGAGACAGAGAAAGCCGTAGTCATCTGGATAGGTTCAGGGATATTATTAGCAAAGCTACACAATGACTAAGACTGACTCTTAGTCCTCCTTAAATAATCTCCCTCAACTAGAAGCCCTCTAAGAAACCGAGAAATATAAAGTACACCATTCTTTTTTGGAAAGGACAAGCATCCAAACACATTTTCAAGAACAAATTCCTCTTCCCCAAAGGTAGAAAGTAGAACAAGAAACTATGGATTTCAATCTTGATTGTTTTCACCAAACTAGCTTTTTGACATTTTCAAGTTTAACTTCAACAATCAGGGCACAAACACCTAACAAACAAGGGTAAATGCTCTCTCTTCAACTGACCCATACCTTGCAGAATCAAATACTGTATATCACGCATAATTACACCACAATAAGCAATTCTATTCCCCTCATCAACACACCAGATACTCCAACAATAATTTCTCCTTATCTGGACACTGTCTTTTTTTACATCCATCTTCCTAAAGTTATAGTCTAAGCCAGTGGTGGCAAACCTATATGGCATGCATACCACAGCAAGCTGTGAGTTATCACTGAAAGCTCTAAAAGGTTTGCCATCACTGGTCTAAGCGATCTACTATTTTCTCTCTATTTTTATACCTCTTTCCCAGGTGTTATACAATAATCTATTCCAGCTGCTTCTTTCCCATGGCAAAACAAATAACGAAATGTTTATTCCCAAAATAGTCTCTTAAGATAAGCATGTCACAAAATTATCACTCAATAATAGTCTAAATAACTTTTCAAATCAAGAACAATTATCACTTTCACTTTGCTCTGCTGAAAAATACATTATTCCACCCAACTCAAATTAACTGCTAAAAAAACATGTTAACAGAGGAGAGAGGGTGGAGAATGGGAGATCAAGTATGGTTAGAACTTCAAAAACAAAGAGAAGAAGAGCTACAATGACAGCAGGGAAAATACAGATGTACTGCTAAACTCAGTTAAAAGTTGGCACAGTGGTCCACACCTGCAACCCCAGCTCCTCAGGAGGCTGAGATAGGAAGACAGAAGTTCAAGGCCTGACATGGCAACTCAGACAAGATAAAAAAAATGAAAAGAGCTGGAGTTCAGTGGAAGAACACCCTTTCATCCTCAGTACCACCAAAAAGAAAATAAAAGGGGAAATAAAGCAGTCATTTGTGGCACTTGCCTGTTATCCCAGCACTTGAGAGGCTGAAATAGGAAGATCACCACAAGTTCAGGCCCAACCTGGGCTACACAGTGAATTTAAGGCTAACCTGAACCTGAACTATATAGTGAGACCCTGTCTCAAAAAAGCAAAAGAACAAGTTTGAGTCACACTCACAGAACTTAGCACAATTTTTTAAAGAATGGGAATGAAGAACACTTGCATAGCACACATGAGGCCCTGAGTTCAGTCCTCAGTACCAAAGGGGTTTAAACAAACAAACAAACAACACACTTGTATTTAGGGAGGAAGCAGAAATTAGTTGGCAAAAATTATCTTGACCAAAGAACTGATCAGGTAAAAGCATTTCTGCATTGCTGCAGGATCAAGCCTTCTAATGAGTTAGCCTGGATATCATTAAAATGAATCCACCCTCGGACAGGGGTGTAGCTCAAAGTGAGCTACATGCTTGCATGTACAAAGCCCTGGAGTCAATCCCCAGCAACTTGCCCCATCAAAAAAGAAATCGTTCATCATAATTTCTGAAAATTAGGAGATAAATTTCCATTAAAAAGACCAAATTCTATACTCTCAAAAAACACAACATGAATCTTAAGAAGTTTAAGCTACTGCTGAGTTTATTAATATCAAACATTTTTCTGACAAAACAATTTCTAAAACCCTCGATGGAATCTGACTCATAATTTTAGAATTTCATGTTAGCTGTCCTCTTTTTGAGTCATTCATCCCCGAGTTTATTTTGAAATGAGGGTCTCGCTAAGTTGCCCAAGCTGGCCTTGAACTCTCAATCCTCCAGCCTCAGTCTCTCAAGCAACTGTGATTAAAGACATGTGCCCTACAAGCTGTTAGTTTTAATCTGCCCCTACCCTCCTAAAAAAGCCAGTAAGATAAACCATCACATTTGCCTCAAACTGTACTTTGACACTCACTTTTTTCTCCTTCTAACAGCCAAAAGGGTGATGGCCAGAAGACTATAATTTAGATTTTCAGCCTTAGACTGCTTTCACTTTATAGGCTCCATATCTATCTTTCTACTGCCAAAATATTCTAGAATACTTAAGCATCCAGTCTTCAAGAACAGGATATCCACTTCAGTGTCAAGAAAAAAGCTTGAAGGGCCAGCAATTTAGCTCAGTGGTTCCACTGCCTGCCTCGCAAGTGCGAGGTACCAAGTTCTATCCCCAGTACCAAAAAAAACATAAAAATAACGCTTGAACACAGGGGTATGGCTCAGTGGTAGAGTGCTTGCCTAGCATTCATAAGGCCCCAGTGCCATACACACAAAAAGAATAAAACTTGATAAGATAGTATCTTAATATGATGACTTTCCTATTAGTTTTACTGATCATAGAACATTACAAATTATGCATAGCCTTATTTCTTCTTTACCTGTTTCTCAAGCCTGTTCCATTGCCACAACCCCCACCAACCAAAGTCTGTAAAGAAGGTAAAGCTGAACGGCTTAGCTGCTGCCGACTAGGGCCCCTCCTTCCACCGGGCATGTCCAGGAACCAGTCTGCTTCCAGTGCCACCTGTAGTTGCAACCCAGGTTAATGGTTGTGAAGCTGTTTCAACTCTGAACAACAAAAAAAGAAAAATGTAAATACCAGTTAACTATTTGTAAAATAAGCAATGAAAAAAAAAAAACAGAAAAACTGAGTGAATGGACCTTGTAAAACTGTATTTTTAAACAAATGCTCTGAAGTGTTTATTATCTAACTTATTCTAATGACAGGACTACTCAGATTCTAATGGGCCAGAAGTATAAGTTCTGGTCTAAGCCCTGGCAAGTCACAATTCAAGTCTTTTGTCAGTTGACTTGTATCATACGGAAGATACTTCACTCAGGTGGAAGTTTACAAGCAACACCCCAACTTACAGACTTCCAACTTTATATTTCATGTTAAGCACTTAAAACACAGGAGGATTACCACTGTCCAAAATGTCAGGTTTTTTTTATTAAGGGATCTGGATTCAGAGTAAAGATGTATCACATATTGTCTGAGTTTGAGTCATTTATCCTCTGAGTTTATTTCTTCACCATAACAAAAGCTGTGTCTTGTTCTACAGAGGATTTTGTCAGGATGAACCAAGGTGGATGAAAGGGCACGGATAGCATTTTTTTTTTTGGTACCGGGAATCGAACTCGGGCCCTTGCGCTTGCACAGCAGGTGGCGAAACCACTGAGCTAAATGCCCGGTCCCACGGATAGACTTTTTAATTCTTTAAAAAGTAAAAAAGAGTTTTAAGTGGTCTCTCCATGTTAGGGTGAGAATACCGAAAGAAACTCAAATCGATACTCCAGAAAAACTGACGAAAAATCATGTAGAAATTATTGAAACTGAGACATGAAAAGGCCAGTAATAGATAAAAGATCCTCACCGAAACAAAGATGTGTTTGCATCAATCTTCGCAAAAATTATGGTTCCACCAATATGAAGACTAAATGTTTCCTAAGCAATACAGTACAACTGAAAATTGAGGAATCACACATTGGAAAATCCTGGATTTTCAAAACGTTACTACCGATTGATCGGACGTTCCCCACTCCTTAACCTTAGGCTACAGGCTAACAAACGCCAGGTAGGACAAACCATTCAAACGGTTGGATGCAGAGGAATCTCTGCCCAATTAACAAGCAAAGGGAAAGAAAAATGAGGAGCGAAAAACAGTGGGATGGAGCTAGAAACTGTATGTGACGGGGGTAGGTGAACGACGAAGAGACCACAAACTTCAACAGGTTGCTTCCTAAAGAGAACACAAAGTTGTCCCCGCCGAGCACTCCACATGGCCAAAACAGGCCCAGGTCAGTTGGACAACACAACAGCAAGTTAATACTCACGCATGGAGGAGGTCCGGCCCGTGGGGCGGGATCCCTAAGAGGAGGCGGCTTTAGACAGGACCCCAGGCAAGAAATTCCCTCCTCCCGGTAAAGTGCTCCAAACCAGCTGCTTCCACACAGACTGTTCCCACTTGAGGAGTTGAGAAGTGTGCAGGCTTCAGACTGCCAAACCCAGACCCTGACCCCAATTTAGTGCCAGAGCCACAGCTAAAGATAAAGGCAGAGCCTGGCCCCGTCAGCATTCATCCTCAGCCACCATTACCACGGAGCTGAGAAGACGTGGCAGCGCACGGCGATGACGTCAGCTCCGCGACCTCCTACCGCTCCAGCTAGACCCTCAGCCTGGGAAGCCGGCACGCCCACCCTCCCGCGCGCACCTGCGCAGTGTGTCGCGACAGCGGGCGTGGCTTGAGTGAGCTTCCGCCTTCACGTCCACCGCTGGCCAACGTGTTTCCTCCTCTGGCCGCAGTCTATAGCTAGCCTTCTTGGCAATGTCACGGACTACAACGGGTAACCATTTACAAGCTGTCGCCCCATGTTCACAGATGAGGGGGGATTGGCATCTAAGGACACTGCTCAGTGAAGGAACCAAAATCGTGAAGCTATACCTCAGAATCCAACCGTGTCCTTACTGCAAAGGACTAGATGCTAAAGTTAAAAAGTGAATAGTTCCACTAGTTCAGTGGAAGAAACAAGACACCAGGGAAACATGAATTACAACTTATTGCATTAAATACAACATTAAAAGTATATCCAAGGTCGGAAGCGTGCTTCTAGCTGCCCAAGTAACAGCACTGTCTTAACTATCTTCTCTCCTCCTCAGGGGCCAACAGGGGCTTGCAGAAATCTGCAAGCGGTGTGCCCACAAGTTTGAGTGCCCATTTGGATTTTCACCATCAGAGATGGCAGTAAAAGTGGCCACAGCTAAAGCTATGTGTCTTGGTGTTACTATCCGGCATATGCAAGATACTAGCAACTTAATCAAGTGATAGGTTGGATACAAAGCCATCAGATTACCTACACGAAGGATGTAGGGTCCTATTTCAGTTTCCCATGTTACTTGCCAACTATGGTTCTACTTCATAGCTCTTAGGATAACAAAGCTGGACATCCTCAGTACTACTATGACCATCACATGGCCTAGTAAGACTCCCACTGCAGTTATTCACAGGGCAGAAAGTCTGAGTAGCCTCCATGTGACAACAGTAGGATGCAGTCCTCACAAGAGAAGACCAAGCTTTGTCAAAAGAGGAGGAGGCTGAGACAGTCAGATGAGGAGGTAGAATATGACCTGAACAATAGAGAAGTCACTGATGAGCTCCACCAGTATTTTGCAGAGACCCAGAGGCACAGTGAAGAACAATGGCGGGGACAGCAGCAGGTGGAGGCAAAGTACATGAATGACTGTGTGACTGCAGACCACAACCTGTCCTACAATTGCTTGTACTACAGTGGCGCTCCTGACCAGGGACCTTTGAAACTGCATCGAGCTGAGATGAAGCATTTGTATGAGGAGAGCACTGCCAAGATCCAGGTTATGGAGGCTGCAGTGCAGATGAGCTAGGACAAGCACTGTGACAGAAAGCAGTCCAAGTACTGGCCTGTCATTTCTCTGAAGTTCTAAGCCCAAGGAATGCTTTCTGAAGAGTCTCTAGCCTCACCTGCCTCTTCCTTTTGAATACACTCTCCTCATCTCTTCTCCCACAGCTTTCTCAGGGAAAGAACCCATTGTACTGAGCTATAAACATGTTCACCGAAGACCCAGTGGACCCCTCAGGAGCTGTGTATTAGTCAGCTTTCTGGTCACTAGAACAAAATATCTGACACCCACAATTTAAAGGAGTACAGATTTATTTGGGCTCATAGTTTCAGAGGATTCAGTTTATGGTCTGCTGGCTTCAAGGCAGAAACCACATGGTGGCAGGACATGGCAGAGTAAAACTGCTTATCTCATGACAGCCAGGAATCAAACAGAAGAAAAGAGGAGCCAGGGACAAGAATACATATACCCTTGGAGGTCATGCCCATAGTGACCCACCCTTCCAACTAGGTCTCACCTCCTATAGGCACATGAATTCATCACTGATGAATCCACTGATGAAAATAGTGTTTCCATGATCCAATCACCTTCTAAAAGCTCTACCTCTGAATACATAAGACTTTTGAGGGACATTTTAGATCTAAAGTATAACAAAGTAGATGTTATATGTCAGCCACTTGGTAGTTGGCAGCATGCATACTGTTGCCAACATGAGAAACTTTCTCTTGCAATAAAATGACAATGTATAATCCAGTGGAATGTATACCATAATAGTGTTCAGTTCATTAAAGTTCTTGTCTAGACATTTAAAAAAAGTGTATCCAAGGCCTAGAGATATCATGCAAGACAGGGTAAAGAACAATGTGCGATGGTGGTGTATCAATAAGATAACCTTCATGAAGATCTTAGGTTTTAATCTCAAGGTTCATGAATGCATTGGTGTTTTGTAGAAGAATGGCTTTTCCATGGAGAAGAAGTGTCAGATAAAGAGGTAAGTTGGGTCCAGTAGTAGAGTATATGTTTAGCATATGCCAGGCCCTGCGCTCAAACCACAGCACCAAAAAAATTTAAAAAAAGGTAAGGAGGTGAGTGACCACAGGATGAATTCAGAAACTGCAAATACTTTGGTACTACAGTATCAAAGATGAGCATTTAGGGCTGGGGATTTAGCTCAGTGGTTCTGGTGCCTGCCTCGAAAGTGCCAGGTCCCAAGTTCGATCCCCAGTACAAAAAAAAAAAAAATGAGCATTTATGTGAGTTCTTCCACTCCAGAAACTTTAAGCCCCTTAAGAGCAAGCCATTCATATTGATTATATGATTAGTTAACTTTTATTGAGAGTTGTAATAGACACTGGATTACTAACTTTGCACATTTCATTTAGACCTCACAAGCTGGGCTGGAGGTATTGCTCAGTGGATGAGCTTACTTAGTATATGGGAGGCCCTAGGTTCGATCTCCAGCAACACCCACACATACACATGCATATAAACCTGACAGTGTTTTTGTTTGTTTGTTTTGGTATCGGGGATGGAACTGGGGACCTTGTACTTTCAAGGCAGGCAGCAGAACCACTGAACTAAATCCTCGGCCCCAACCTGACAGTGTTTTGATAGATACTAACATGGTTCTCAGTTTATGCAGGGAGCAGAAGTTGAGTAATTTGTTGAGAATAACCCAGCCATGCACAGCCAGAATGACTAATAACAAAAGTTAGTAATATTCTCAAATACTCCTGGCATCCTAATGTACCACAGATGATTCATGAATATATACAACCTAACATACATCATTACATAATTTCATTGTATTCACCTCTTGGGCATAAGAAATTTTGTACATTATTTTCATATTAGCTCTGCTAACTGCTTTTGCTACTTTTCTACTGACTCTCCAGCATCTTTCCTGTCTTAGTTATTTCTTCCTTCCTGGGACAAAATACCTGACACCCACAAATTAAAAGAAGATAGCTTTATTTCAGCTCACAGTTTGTAGAGGTTTCAGGTCATAGTCAGCTGGTTCCGAGGCAGGGCACCATGGCAGAGGGGGATCACAGAGAAGAAACAGTCCATGGCAGGTCAGGTAGGAGGCAGTAAGCAGCAACAGGGAGTCCTTCCTTTCTCTTTTATTCCATTCAGGCTACAAGCCTATTGGATGGTGCTACCAACACCCAGGGTGGGCCTTCATAGTATCTACACTCAGAACTATGCTAAACTAATTAGCAGGCTCATTTAGTAACCACAACCCTCAATCCATATTCACACACCCTAAATCCAGCCACCTCGGGAAAAGCCCCACCTATGAGCACACAAGGCTTTAGGGGGGAACCTCTACATACAAGCCATAACATTTCCTTCATTCACCATTTAATTATCTAGTTCCAGGGCCAGGGATTTAGCTCAGTGGTTCCAGCACTGGCCTCCCAAGTGCAAGGTCCCGAGTTCAATCCCTGATACCAAAACAAACAAACAAAAAACAAAAAAAAATTATTTAGTGCCACTGTGTACCAGGCTCTATGCTTCTCAACAAATACAACTCTGCCCTCCTGAAGTTTATATTCTATTGAGGAAAATATTATTAAATATATGAGATAATTAGCTGGGCATGGTGGTGTGTGCCTGTAATCTCATCTTGCAGAAGGTTTTGGCCGGAGGATTGCTACAAGTTTGAGTCCAGCCTTGCCTACATAGTTCAAGACAAGCCTGGGCTATGTAACGAGACCTGGTCTCAAAAAACTAAAAATACAGTACCAAAATAAAAGAAGCAGAATCAGCAGCAGTCACCACTGCTGCCATAGCAGTTCCCACTGACTGATCAGGAAGAGACTGGAGAGGGAAAAGATGAAAAGTCCCATCAGACCACCCAGCCTTTGGTCCCTTCCCCTATGGCCAATGGAAACTCTGGTGACCCTAAGTCATTCCTTCACAGAGGTCTTCTAGGATCCAGGGGACCAGTGATTCCACCACTGCTGACTTTCCAACCTCCTCCCAGGGGAAGAGGGCCATTTTGGAGAGATCTTGCCCCCAGATCTAATCCATATGGTTATGGTTGGTGGGGGCTTCAATGCTGAACCTCCCTTTCTGGGGCCAGCCCACAGGGGTCACTCCAGGGAAAGCATTCACAAAGAGCAGGGAAACCCTCTGAAGGAGACCACCTTAAGCTGGTGTTGAGCAGGCTTTGATTATATTCAACTGGCTTATTACAACTGGCTTATACTTATGATTCAGAGCTGGTCTAAAGCTTAAGTGCACAGCTGAATGGCTACAGCTGGCATGCAGAAAGAGAACTCTATGTGCCACAGGCCACAGCCAGGACTAACCCAGGTCAGTGACACTGTGGCGCCTGTATTAGCTGATAGCATCTATGGCTGAAGACCCCATGATTTTTGCTCATTCTCTATAAAAAGTGAAAAGGGAAAAAGTTACTATTAATCTAAGGGAAAGAACAAGTTCCTATTAATTTAAGATTCACTTCTTGCAAGAATGCTTTGTTCTGTTCTTGCTAGGCCTCTCTCATGTCCGTACCTCTCATCATCACCCCACATACCTGACCATATGCTGCCCCCTGCTGCTTTGTGCGCAATAGATACTGGCAAGTCTGGAGGTTCTGGGTCTCTGTTTACTAGAAGCTCTGACCTCCCAGGCCTCATTTCCTTTACCATTTATCTTTGTCTTCATTCTGCATCACGAACCTAATTGGGGGTCTGGAGCTCCCTGATACCTTCAAGGGCTCAAAAACTGGTCTCTTATCAAGAATATCTGCCTGACTTATCTATACATCAAATTCTTTTTCCATGCATGGGAAGTTTATTGCTGTTACTTTGGTGAACAGGATTTTTACATCATTTGCACTATCACCTACTTTTTCATTGACTCCCATCAGTCTTATGTTATTCTTCTTTGCATTATCTACCAGCTGTTGGATTGATCTTTTGTAATTCTTTGCTATTTTTAAGATATCTTTCTTTTCATTGTCACTAACTGAAATGGAAAAACAGAAGACAGACCAGAGACTCCCAGTCTCAAAGCTTGGCAGAGACTGATGGTATCAAGGCTGACAGTCTGAGACTTGCCCCTCCTGCTAAACCCAGGAAGGTCACTGTACCTGGGAGATGAACTGCTGAAACACAGCTGCCTACCTCCCTATGTCTTAAAGACAAACTGTTAAAAACATTTACCTCCACCTCCCTACCCTTTCCTAAGTTCTGCTTCTGTAAAATTCTGCTTGCTCCCCTGCCCTGACTAAAGAACAGATAAACATGAAAACAAATGGAGAAACAGGACTCAGGCTCTGGAAGGTAACTTCTACTGGGCCCACTGGTGATAATAAACCTGCTTTTCCCTTCAATTCTCTGAGTGCTGCTCTCTTCCTTGGTCTGCCTGCCCTCCAAGTGCCATTTCATAACCACAATCCTGTCTTCTATATTTGGTAGTCTGTCCTCATATTGGTTCATTCTGCTATGTATACTTTCAATGGAATTTTTAATCTCCTCGATATTGGATCCTGTTTGAATCTGCTTCATGGATTCCATTTCTTTCCTATTTGTGCATTTATATTTCCTATCATTTTCTTAAACTCATCATTTTTTATCTGTATCTGCTCTAGATTTCTAACCATGTCTTTCATTATGGTCACCATCTCTGTAGTTATCTGAGAGATTGTTTCTGACTTGATTTTCCTTCTAGAGCCACATTCATCTGCTTTGATACTTATGCTGTTACTGCTTCAGAGTCCAGGTGGGTGCCTTTCAAACTGTTCCACCTCTGCCTCCTGGATTTGCCTTCAGTGAGCTGTAAGTCTGGGGTTACATTTTGATTCTGTGTCTTCTCATTTTCTTTTTTTTTTTTTTTACTTTAATTCTGGGTGGATGCTTGTTAATTGCTTATGGCAGGTAGCTTTATTGCTAGTACTAAGAACTCTTAGGAAATGACTACATCTCAGAGATATTTTCTAGGCAGAGCTGGCTTTTGAGGTTTGAGTCTGTTGCAAGATCCTATCTCTTCAATTTATTGGGGATGAGAAGTTGCTGCCTATTTGGCCTAGCCCAGGTTCTTTGGCACTAGCCTATAGTATTGTTTATAACCCCCAGGAAATCTCAGTCTTGGAATACCTGGAAGAACAACTGATTAAAACAATTATGTCACCTTGGCTAAAGTAGTACAACCAGTAATAATAATAGCATAAAACACATCCTAGAAAATGACAAAAAAATGTAACATACAGATATGTGAGACATATAGAACTCCAATTAGCTATGATCAAAAAAAATCTACACCATGGCATAAAATAGTCAAGATTCCAGAAATTTAACACAAGAACGGAATATTAAAAGCTGTTAGAGAACAGAAACAAATTACCTATACAGGAAAGCACATCAGAATCACAGCAGACTTCTCAACACAAACCTTCAAGTTAAGGAGTTCGTGGAGTAAAATATTTCAAGCCCTAAAAGAAAACAATCTCCAGCCCAGATTGATGCACCTGCAAAACTACCATTCAAAATTGAGAAAATACTTCCATGACAAAGAACACCTGAAGAAATTTATAACCACCAAATCAGCACTCCAAAATGTTCTGAAGGACATTCTAGAAAGAGATAATGAGGACTAAAACTGCATGAACCCAAATAGAATGAATCCACTAGGCAAGGCAAGTAATTAAAAATGGGGGAAAGAAAGAGAACGAACAACAGGAAAATAATGATAAGGGCAAGTCAATACAGTGGACCCTTGACTTATGAACTCAATTCATTCTCAAGGGCTAGTTGTAACTCAAGTTGGTCAGTTGAAGGTTCAGACTCCTCTACACAGCCTTCAAAGTCTCTCTCCTGTATACAGACAGATCTGTGTCCTTAGCCCAAGATTTCTCGATTAACCCCAAACAGGAAAGGATGTTGTAATGTTCCTTCCAGAACTCTTTAAGGGTTAAATCTGTATCTGAGACCACCTGGAAGCACAAACAGCAGGCATTTGGGTCATAACTCAAGACTTTGTTTGTAAGTTATCATGGTTTATGTTTAGATGCCCACCCCAAAGCCTCATGCAGATGAAGTGGTACTTTCTTTTTCAGAGGTAGTTGAATCTGGATTTTATTTTATTTTGTACTGGGGATCAAACTTGGGACCTTGCACTTGTGAGGCAGGCAGCGGCACCTCTGAGCTAAATCCCTGGCCCTGAATCTGGAATGTGTGATGCTGGGGTTAAGGGCCTGTGATTACTAAACCTCTACAGGTGAGTGATTTGTTTGGCATTACCCTAATCCTGGTAGTCTGAATAAGATAAAAGGGGCAGAAAGATGCTGGGGGGGGGTTAATTAATAAAACACTTTATTATAAACTTCTGCAGAATATAAACTGATTTTGTATCAAGACTTTTTGAAACTTCTAAAACTATATGTAACATAAGCTTATCATTATTATAATGTATTCATTTTCCACTTTCCAATCTAGAAAATATACTGCAAGTTAACAAGGGGAAAAAATCTGAATTGCTTTATAGCAAAAAAAACCCCAATGAACATAAAAATACCCAACTCAAAGCTAAAACAAATCTAATCAAGAAATAGATTCTGCAAAGCCTATTAATCCTCCAATTTAAAATAAATTATTTCTCAAGGAAAAATAATCCCACCATCATGGCAATCTGAATAAACCAGAGCCACTCTCCTAGAGGGAAATTATATTAAATGTAAGAAAAATGTAATAATCCTTTCAGAAAATGAGGAAAAGCAATTTCCACATTCAAGAGCAAGCATACTAAAATACTTCATGTTCACCTGGCGTTTGTGATAATTAAAGTACATGTTCATGTAAGTGATGTGAACATGAATATCATAAAACCAAGATCCTTAGCTATTTTTTTCAATTTAACCTCAGGAGAACCAACTAAAAGAGGTTCAAAATACAAGGATAAACTGGTCCCAAAGCATTTCTTCCTCTGTTCTTTCTTTGCCTTGTTCCTTTTTCTCTTTTCTACGCTTACAGTGGTCTTCCCTCTGAGAGGCTACATCTCGGCGTTTTTTCTCTTTCTGATGCTTAAGCTTTTCTGTGCTGACCTGGTCAGTTTCAGTTTCTACCTCTGTTTTCCTTCTTTGGATGCTCTCATCTTCTTCTAAATCCACTTCCTCAGGACTTCTTTTCCTTTTATTCTTGGGCTGTTCCTCCTTTGGTTTTTCTTTGCCTTCCTCTGAGTGCCTTCCTCTCTTCTGATGACTGACTTGATGGGTACCAGTCTTGGCTCCCGAGGAGAGGTGCTCGGGACCTCTAGATTCTACACTGGCTGAACTATGATTATATTCTTGCTGACTGAGGTTCAGGGGTACTGGTTTTTCTGAGAAACAGTCCCTGGGGAACTGACAGTAGCTTAGACACTCTATAGTCTTGGCCTGTTGTCATAATCAGGGAACCACTGAGGTAACTGGTTTTCTGTCTGTGAAATATTACGTAATCTTGGGTAGGTCTGGATGGTTCTAGATAGGAGTCTTTGATCAAACATTCTATACCTGGGTCTGGAAGCAACTTCTTCCCCTTACCCACAGCTTTCCAAATAGTCCTCTCTCATCTTTCTGAAACAAGTCTTTGGCTCTAAGCCTCTGGCTTTCTGCACTTTAATATAATCTTCAAGTTCATCTTGAAAAGAGTCATATGACTTTGAATGCTTCATTAGGTTGACATAAAGGGATTCTCTTTTGTCAGTCTGAGGACTTGGTGGAGAAATCTGATCATATTTATCTAGTACTTGCTTCAGTTTTTCAGCATGAATTTTCCCCTAGTGAGACTGTACAACAATCAGGGAGCTAAAAATCATGATGTAGAGATTACAAAATTTATTTTTGTCCAATACTCTACTCCCATTCACCTCATAATGTAAAATCTTTTATTATTAAAACTGTAGCACTACTCCACAGATGCTTTTTATATAAAGCACCTGTAAAAAGTTCAGTCTTTCTTCATTCAATATAGTATCTTCACTGAGGCAGGGGCGGGATCTACAACTACTGCCCCCTCCCCGCCAACGCCGCCCGCCAAAGGACAGGCAGCGGTGGAGGTGGTGGAGAGGCAGGAACAACGGCTGCCTCTGCTGCTGCCGCCACCACCGCCTCCACCACCAAGCAGGCGGGGTGGGAGCGAAAGATGCTGTTAAACTGTCTTGTCACCTTTGCTGCCTTGTGTGCACCATGTTGTTCTTCCTCTGCAATGCTTGTTTGCCATCCTTGTCTTGGAGCCAGCGCATTATGGACTGAAACCTCTATGAACTATAAGCCACATAACCCCTTCTCTTTTAACTTTGGGTGTTGGGTATTTTGTCTTGAAAAGTAACTAACACATAAGTTAAAATTAAAATTCTGGTCATAACCCAAGTTGTTCGTATGTCAGGCTGATTGTAACTTGAGGGTCTACTGTACATATCAGTTATAACCATCAATGTAAATGGTGCCAATTCACCAATCAAAAGAAACAGAATGGCAGAATGGATCAATAATTAAGATCCAACCATATGCTCCATACAAGAAACACATTTAATTCAAAAAGAAATTCATAGACTGAAAGTCAAAGGATGGAAACCAGTACTCCGTGCAACAGGAACCCAGGAAAAAAGCAGGGGTAGCTATTCTATTTGCAGACAAAGTAGATTTCAAGCCAAGACTGATCAAGAGAGACAAAGAAGGTCACTACATACTTGTAGAGAGGAAGAGATAACAATCATAAATTTATATGCACCAAATAGCAGCACAACCAACTATATAAAACAAATATTATTGAACATGAAAAATCAAATAAGCACTAATACAATTGTAATGAGGGACCTCAAAACCCCACTTTCACAAATAGATCAACCAGATAAAAAATCAACACAGAAATATCAGAACTGAACCAAACTTTTGAACAAATACACTTAGGACATGTCTGCAGAGTGCTCCACCCTACAACATCAGAATATGCATTCTTCTCAGCTGCACATATGACATTCTCCAAAACGGACCATATACGAGCTCATAGAACCTGCTTAAGTAAATGCAAAGGAATTAAAATTATCCCATGCATATTATCAAACCACAGTGCAATGAAATTAGAAATCAATGGTAAAAGAAATCACATAAACACATGGAAATTAAATAATGCCCTTCTGAACAACCAATGGGTCATAGATGAAATTAGACAGTTTCTACAATTAAATGTTAATGCCAATACAACATACCAGAATGTATAGGATGCAATGAAAGCAGTCCTATGAGGGAAATTTATAGTGGTGAATTCCCATATCAGAAAAAGAGTGAGGTCAAATAAAAAACCTTACATCGAACCTCAAAACCTCTAGAAAAAAAAAAAGTCAAGACCGAAGCTCATACAAGGGAAGAAATTATAAAGATCAGAGCAGATATCAATGCAATGGAGATCAAGAAAACAGTACAAAGAATGAATTGAATAGTTGGTTCTTTGAAAGATTAAATAAAATTGACAAATCCTTACCAACCTTATTAAAAAGGGAAATAAAAGACTCAAATCCATGCAATTAAGAAAGAAAAGGGTGAAACCACAACAGATATCCAGAAGATCATCAATACCTACTTCAAGAACCTGTATTCTAATAAACTGAAAAGCACAGAAGAAATGAACAGATTCCTAGATACATATGAATTACCAAAGCTGAATCAAGAAGATATAAAATTTTAAATAACCCAACATCAGTCAATGAAATTGAAAATATATTTAAAAGTTACCAACAAAGAAAACCCCTGGACCTGACTGATTCACTGCTGAATTCTACAAGAAATTTAGAGATCTAATGCTGCTACATCTCAAGCACTTTAATGAAACTGAAAGGGAAACAATACTCTCAAAATCATTCCTGGAAGCAAGCTTTTGATACCAAAACTAGAAAAGAATCCAACCAAAAGAGAGAGCTACACCTCAGTCTCCCTAATGAACACAGACACAAGAATCCTCAATAAGATACTGGTAACCAGAATACAGCAAATCATCAAGAAGATTATACACCATGACCAAGTAGGATTCATAACTTCATCACTTCATTTTCTAAACTTCTAAATTTAATAACCAAATTCAGCTGCATAGCTGGATATAAAGTCTATACTCAAAAATGAACAATAGTATTCCTGTATACATACAACAAACTCACTGAGAGAGAAATTAGGGAAACACCACCTTTCACAATAGCATCCAAACAAATGAAATACCTAGGAATCCATCTAATGAAAGAAGTAAAAGACCTCTACATTGAAAAGTACAGTACTCTGAAAAAGTAGATCAAGGGCCCCCGCCCTGACCCGGCCTGGGTGCTGCCCGGAGCCCTGCGCTGGCTGCAGCCGCTATAGGCGCGGGCCGGCTGGGCGGGGCGGGGTGTCGCCGCCACCGCCCCTGGGCCTCGCTGCTTCCCCGAGATCCCGGGGTCGTCCGCGCTGGGCGGCGCGAGCAGCTGCCCCTGCGGAGCTTGGAGCTCGAGAGTCGCTTCCCGATTGCGCGAACGCCGCGCCCCGCACGAGGCGCACGAGGCGCACGAGGCACGCGAGAGTGGCGGCGGGCCCCGCCGTGGTAGGAAGGGCCGAGGCTCTCAGGGCTTCTGTTCCGTCACCGTGAACGCCTCCCCTTCCCCAGCCCCGGGCCAATGGGCCGGGTGAGGCGAAGCCAGAGAAAGCCAGATGTCCTGGTCACTAGCTCCAGTTTTTCCGAGTGAAAAGTGGTTACAAGTCCTTGCTGCCTTCCCTTAGGAATTAGCAATATGCACCAGGAAAATGCTTCTAGAAGAAAAACAATTGAGATTCACATACAGATATCTTCATATTGAGTTCCAGAACTGAAAGAGAAGTTGGAGTTCTCCATCCATTCATCTACTTCACACATCCTAACAGAGAAAATGAAGCCCTCTTCTGAAATGAAAGTTATTTTGCTCAGGACCACATTTCATTTCTGCACAAGGGACAGTTGAAACAGAGGGAGAACAGGAAAGCGGACAAAAAAGAAAATGAAGTGATAGGAAGAGAAACGGAGAGATACAGCACAAGAAGAACATCCATCAGAAAGAGAACAATATAGATTTAGTTACAGGTAATGAAAGGGCCAAGAGCCACCCTCAGTCACAGGAGAGTAGACTGTAGAGGAGAATTCACAAAAGCTGAAACAGGAGGAAAAGGATGGAACACACAGGGGAAGGTGGAATGAGGCATACGAAAAGAAAGAAAACAACAGTCTTTCACGGGACAGTGTCCCTTTTAGGCTAGCACCAAGAAAAGCCATATTGCATTTAAAGAAATGTGGCACAGCCATAGTGGTGCATGTTTGTAATCCCAGCTACTTTGGACTCTGAGGCAGTAGGATCACAAGTTCAGCCAGGCATGGTGAGACATACCTGTAATCCTAGCATTTGGGAAACTAGGAGGATCCCTGTGAGTGTAAGGCCAGCCTGAACTACATAATGAGACCCTGTCTCAAAAACACAAAACAAATAAGCAGAAAGTAAAACTTAAGTTTGAGGCCAGCCGGGACAACTTAGACCATCACAACAGTCTCTACTCCCACATTAAACAGGGAGGGGGGAAGGAGGTATGGTGATGCATGCCTGTAATCCCGGCACTCAGAAGGCTGAGGGAGGAGGATCACCTCAAGTTTGATGGCAGCCTGGGCTACATAGTGAGTTCAAGACCAGCCTAAACTACATAGTAAGACCCTGTCTCAAAAAAACAACCAACCAAATTCTATACATACATACATACATACATACATAAAAACGATTCTTCCACCTGCCTCACAGCATAGCTGAGAGAACTAGGTGAGAATATTTTAAAAAATACATATTAGGGCTGGGAATTTAGCTCAGTGGCACCGTGCCTGCCTTGCAAGTGCAACGTTCTGAGTTTAATCCCCAGTACCAAAAAAAATATTAAACTACATGCCACACATAAACAGTCGATTATTGTTCTTTATCTTGGGGTCCTTGAAGCACAGTTCCGTGCTGTTAAACCTCTTAGTAGCATCTATTAGATTGAAGATACCCTAGACTGCAGCTTCCTCAGTTTTACCCTGGACAGTGTGCAAAAGCAAACCATGAGCCTGAGAAGCACAGGTCAGACCCCAGCACATGGTTTCTGCAAACAGTGACCACAGCTGCACCCTGCAGGGAAGTCTGCTCTTGTACAATGATAATGATCCATGTCAAAAAAAACCATAATTTACACCAAAAAAAAAAAAAAAAGCAGATCAAACAGGATATCAGAAAATGGAAAGATAGTGCTTGTTCTTGGGTAGGAAGAACAAATATAGTGAAAATGGCCATACTTCCAATATTTTTATACAGATTTAATGCAATCCTGATCAAAATACCAATAGCATTCTCACAGAATTAAAGAAAACAATCCTAAAATTCATTTAGAACCAGAAGAAACCTAGAATAGCAAAAGCACTTCTGGGCAACAAAGGCAAGGCAGGGGGCATCACAATCCCTGACTTGAAGTGATACTACAAAGCTACTGTGATAAAAAAACAGCGTAGTACTGGCCAAAAAAAAAAAAAAATCAAGAATCAATGGAACAGATTAGATGATGCAGATACAACTGAAATCACACTCAGCCACCCTATCTTTGACAAACACCTTCACTGGAAGAAAGCCTCTTTAGTAAATGGTTCTGGGAAAACTGGCTTTCTACATGCCAAGGATTAAAACTAGACTCATATCTCTCACCATGCACTAAACTAAAATTGAAATGTATCAAAGACCTATATATTAAAACAGAAACACTAAATCTGTTAAAAGATAGGATATGGAGGGATATGCAGAACTCTTGAGGACATAGGTGTAGGTAAAGACTATGAACAAAACCCCAGTCACACAGGAAATATTGCAAAGAACCAACAATGGAATCTCTACTTATTAAAAAGCTTTTGCACAGGAAAAGAAACCACCAACAAAGTGAAGAGACAACAAATAAATTTGCCTCAGACAAAGGACTAGTATCTATAATATATAAAGAACTCAAAAAGTCAGACCTCCCGAATATAAAAACCCAATTTAAAAATGGGCATCTGAAATGAATAGACACTTCTCAGATGAAGAAGTAGAAATAGAAAATAAATATATGAAAAAATGTTCAACATCACTGATCATTCACAAGATGCAGAATTAAAACAACACAGATTCCACCTCACTGCAGAAAGAGTGGCTGCTATCAAGAAGTCAACCAATAACAAATGCTGGTGGGGCTGTAGTGAAAAAGGAACCCTTCTCCACTGTTGGCGGGAGTGTAGACTGGTGCAACTACTGTGGAAATTAGTGTGGAGATACCTCAAAAACTACAACTAGAGGTTCCACTTGACCCAGATAGTTCCCTTCTTGGTATCTTCCTGAAAGAATTTAAAGTATCATACCACAGTGATACATGCATACCTATGTTTATAGCAGCAGTTTGTAATAGCTAAATTTTGGAAATAGCCCAAATGCCCATCAACTGATGAATGGATAAAGATGTGGTTTTTTATACAATTGAGTACTACTCTGCTATAAATAAGGATAAGCTTGAGACATTTCTAGCTAAATGGATGCACCTTGAGACCATACTCTTAAAGTGAAGTAAATCAGACACTCATCTTCAAATACTTCATTGTTTCTCTGGTGTGAGAAACTGAAAGTGTAAATAAGGACCAAAATGTATAATAGATATTGGAAAATGAGAAGATGCTCAAATGGAAAGGGGGACAAAGGAGGGGGGAGAGGGAAAGGAAAGAAGGAACAAGAAAAAAAGAATAGAAGGAAAAAATGTAATCAAAGCTTTTGTAAATAAGGAGTGGAAGAGGGGTTGAAGGGAGTGGAAGGAGATGAGAAAAAGGAAAAAGCAAGATATATTATATACAGGTACAAATTCCCTATGATGAATGTGCTCATTATATATTTATATCTAAAATGTACCAATAATGGGCCAGGGACTTAGCTCAGTGGTTCTGCCTCCTGCCTTGCAAGCACAAGGACCCAAGTTTGATCCCTGGTACAAAAATAAATAAATAAATAAACCCCTAAAATGTACCAATAAAAAAAAAAGAATACCTTCCAACCTAAAGATGGCCCCAGGTTATGGAAGACAAATACAATCATCCTGTTCATGGACTTTTCCAAAAAGGGCCACTTTGGCATGAGGACTTTTGTACCTTCTGTCACCCAGGCATCTATGGACCTCTAGGAGACTGTGCCTTCCTTTCCAGCCCAGGAGTTCTTTTTGACATAGCAGCCATGTAATCCCCTGTGGCTCTGTGGTGGCTACTGTGAGGCTCTTCCACCAAACACCCTCATCAGGGTCACATCCACCCCCATCCGCCACTCCCCCATATGTGTTCCGGAGTTTTTTGTCACTGGTGTACAGTGCATGATGTCTTCTGATCCAGCCTCCATAGAGTCTCCTTCAGGACCCCGATTTGATGACCTCCTGGATCTTCCTTCTCGTCAAATGTCCTCTGAACAGGGAATTGCTTTAGTGCTATTTCTTGTGCATCTGTCCACCTGTCCCTTAGTACCTCCCTCAATTCCTGAGAGCCTGGAATGGTTTCCTACCCTCTCTAGCTGCTGGTTTGAAGTCCTTTTCATTTGACACACCAATGTTTTCAACTGCTCAGGGAAACTTCCCAGGTTGTCTGACCTGGGGTCCAGTTTCGGTGACTGGTACATGAGTTGCTGGTTGCTCCCTGAAGGGCCACTCCTCCTGCTTTGAACTTCTTAGTTTCTCTCCCAGTAGCCTGATCCCTATGCTATGGTCTGTGATCACTGTGCTTTGTGAAACTGTACATCCCCTCATAGCATTCTCAGTGTCCAACACTGAGAGTAAGTTTTTCTGCTGAAATGAGTGAGGCTCTCGGTGTCCTGTAGACTGGGCATGCCTCCAAACATGGGAGAACTTGAACCCCCACATACTGCCTCCCTCGTCCTCCAGTGTCAGTAATTCCATGTCTGACATAGGCCAGTGATGTCTTGTAAAGCCTCAGATGAGCCTTCCTGCCCAGCTCCTCTCCAGCCCGTTTAAGTTAGATGGTCATTGTGAGGCCACCAGCCCTCTCATTTGAATTCTGACTCTCCAACTGGGCTGTCTTTGAGTGGAAACTAGACAGTACTGTTGACCTCTTTGGACAGTTAAAAAAAAATGGAAGTGAAAATAGAAGGAAAAAATGGAAACAAAGCTTTTGTACATAAGGAAGGGAGGGGGCTTGAGGGGGGGGAACAGGATAAAATAAAATAATATTTATTTCAAAAATGGGGTCGAACCCACTGCCATCACACTGAGCTGTACTCTCATCCCCTTTTTAAAAAATTACTTTATTTTCAGACAGGTTCTCACTAAATTGCTGTATTGCCCAGGCTAGGTGCAAAATTTGTTTTTTTGTGGGTTTTTTGGTATTTTTTGAGGCAAAGTTTCACTAAGTAGTCCACATTGGCCTTGAACTTGTGGCGATCCTCCTGCCCGAGACTCTCAAGTGCCGGGATTATAGACATGCACCACCATTCCTGGCTCCTTTAATATATCTTAAACCAGTGGCTGGCATTGAATTCAGAAATATGTGGTTCCCATAAGCTCCAGGAGGGTTCAGGTGCTCATTCAGATACAGCAACCACTGGAATAAACTTCCTTGTCTGTTAAGGAAATGAAAGAATTATTTGGTTTCAGAGGAAGTGGATTATTTCTGAGTATACAGCCTATCTATCTGCCAACTTCTCACTGTCCTCTTCCACACAGAAAAACATTAGAAGATTGAAAAGAAAGTTTACTTTCATTTCAAAGATATTACAACACAAGATAATTCCCATTTTATTTTGATCACAGAAAAATCTGGCTATAAAAAAAACCCTCTGTACTAAAGAGTTTTGTACTAAACTTTTGTTTGTTTTTTGAGACAGGGTCCTACTATGTATTCCAGGCTGGGCTTGAACTTGTTTTGTTTGACAGGGTTCAGTGCCCTTGGTGTATGAGTTTGCTTATTTCATGGCACCCCCTCAATATTTTGACTGGATTCTGGACTATGATTTATATCCATAATCAAAAATTGTCATCCATTGTTTGCTGGTTGCTTATAGCCTTGTTGGCTACTTCCGTCATGTTAAAAGTTGAGAACATGAAAGATTGTGATGTGGATTTCTGTAAAGGAACATTTTTATTTTTGCAAACAGGGCTTTGTATTCTTTACTTGACTTACTTGGTTGTTAAGATATAGATCTATTATAGACAGCTTTTAGCATAGTTTTTGGCTGACAGCTTGCTTGGGTGTGTCTGAAAATTCAGCCAGAGGCTACAGGACAGGTTTCAGAAGTTCACTTCTGTCAGGGAAGATTTTTATCAGTGTGTCAGGAAATGGTAATGTGCTTCTCTTTACAATCATAAAAATCTTTTTTCCCCTTTCCAATTAGAAGCTCTTGAACTCCTAGAAAATGAGTGTTCATCTAAAAGGGCACCATAGTTAGGCATTCCTTTATAGACTACATAATCCCCATTTGTAGTTTAAAAGGGAATCAAAATTCATGCTCATCCAGGAAGACACGAATGAGGATTTTGGCTGACCAGGTGCCTGGGCAGAGGTCTCTCATGGGACTGGCAGGAGATCCTCATTTAGGTTCTTTGATGACTGGTCTAATTTCTGCTTGGCAATGCAGTTGGAGGCAATCATAGCTTTTGTCTTTGGAGGCATGTTTTGCTACACCTGAGATCTACCCAGGGAAAGCTCTTGGTCTTATCCTTCTTCCCTTGAGATGATTAAGATTTAGTTCTTGTGCCACAAATAGAGCCATTCTTCTGTCCTTTCTCCATTGCTCCACTCCTGAGAAATAATTCAATTTACCACAACAGTGTTTTTTGTCCTCGGCAATTCTCTTCTCTGTGGCTACTTGATTCCAGGACCAGGATTCCAGAATGGTGAGTTTCCCCTCCCTGAGACCCTTCCAGAGTGAAGCTGACCTCCACTTATCTCTGGGCCATATTCTAAAAAACTGGTCTAGATTTTTTTTTTAATTCTACTTAAATTCTTTTATTGGTACATTTTAGGTATACAATTCATTTACATTTATCATTGGGTGTTTGTACCTGTACATGATGTATCTTGGTTCTTATTTTTTCCCCATTACCTGTGCGCCCTTCCCTATTTACATAGACTTTGTTTCCATTTAAACTGGTCTAGATTTAATCCTCAAACTCTCAAAAATAAATGTAAAAGTTTTAGTCCAAATTTATCAGCCTCTCTGGCCTTAGGCAGAACTGGAAATTAATTCCTTTCACCTCTCCCTCCACTTGGGAGTGCTACATTATGGGGTAAACTGGTTTTTATAGTGCAGATAAATTCACTGGTAGAAAAAACATTCCTTGGGACCCTTATAAGTTTAATAATAGTTTTAAATAAAAGCAGCTATTAAGGGATAGCCACATCCTTGGTCCCCACAGGACTGTTTCTTGCCATGATTTCTCTCCAGAACATCTTGCCAGGCAGGTCACTACTCTTGGACATATGGTAACTGAGGTTCTGGAAAAACAAAAAGCCTCTACCTAAATATGGGCCAAGGGTCATAAGATCACAAGGAAAGGGGTCCAGGGACATGATAAGAGTGGTTAACCTGGTCCTGGCCACTTCCCCACACCTCCAGTTCACTGTTGCTGACACCAAATGAGATTAAATCTAAGGGACGCCTTAGATTGTGCACACAGCAAAAGGGATAGACAAGGACGCCTTCTCTCCTCTTTGTTTCTTTTCCTCTTAAAATACATGCTTAGAGTGTCACCTAATCTCTTTCTCCACCCAAACCTGGCCTGAGCAGCCTCCTGGAAATAGTTGAAATTACCTATAACAGTCTGTCTTCTTAGAGGGAACAGTTACATGTGGCTATCAAAACAGCAGTTTTGGCTATCAAACAACCATGGCTATCAAAGTAACAATAACAATCAAAAGCCTGTATAGCTGGGGCTGGAGATTTAGCTCAGTGGTGCCGCCGCTTGCCTCATAAGCACAAGGTCCTGAGTTCGATCCCTGGTACCAAAAAAAAAAGCCTATACAGCTGACTATTCCAGTAAGATAAATCGTCAGCCCAGGGCCCTGCTTTCACATATATAAAAGAGTTTTTCTTTCTGACTCTTATTAAAGAGATCTCTGTTAATTGATGGCCTATAGAAAGCATTCTGACTAGTCTATTTATAGTTATAAGCCTAAAAACTATAAAGGAGGTAATGTAGTTCAACTTGGCCAAATACATCTGAGAGTACACTCTAGTTTAAAATAATTATTTTGTGTGTTTATATGTTTGTTCATCTGTCTGTTTAATGTGTGTTAATAGCTGGTAAAGCACCTGCAGCTGCTTCATTTTAAAAATGTTTCTTTTGAACTCAACAATTTCTTTTTTTTTCTTTTTTGGCTCTTTTTGAGATTTCCATTTAAAAAAAATTTATATAGGTTTTCAGGATAGCCAAATTTATTTAAAACATTACCAGACAAAGACTGACAGGCTCAATGCTCACACAGAAATAAAAGTTCAATAACATAAAGTTTAAAAAGGTTTAATAACATAAAGGTTACATATGATTTAGGTTAATATACAGTATATGTTTCTGTGTGTTAACTTTTAAGTATGCATTATCCTCCAAAAGTTCTACTTAAATTGGCTTATAGGTAAACATTCAAGACATTACTTCAAATGCTTGTGGTTCATACAGCTTAACAATAGGCTGATTTAAATCACTTAATAAGCATAAAGATGTCTTTAAAGTTGATAAGCATTTCCACCCAGGTTCTTAGGTAACCAAGATAATATTAAAAAATCAGGGGCTGGGGCTGGGGATTTAGCTCAGTGGTGCATGCAGACACCTGCCTCCCAAGCACAAGGTCCTGAGTTTGATCCCCAGTACCAAAAAAAAAAATTTTTTTAAGGTTTTCTTGGTCAAAGATAATATATATAGCTTTTTAAGAGTATTAACTGTTATGATGAGTCATTTAAAGTAATTGTTTTTGGCTACAATTAAAAGGTTAAGTTTTCTATCTAAAACAATATGGTTTTCTAAAATACTGAAATGCTCTTGGTTAAACTTACAAAACTAGATTTAAAGGCAAAGGTTCCATATTTTACTAAATAAGTTTCTCGTGTTCTTTTTCTTTTCTTTTCTTTTCTTTTTTTGGTATCAGGGATCAAACTCAGGACCTTGCGCTTGGTTGCAAGGCAGGCACCCTGACACTGAACTAAATCCCCGGCCCCTCTTGTGTTCTAACTGTTGTTACTAAAAAGTGAGCTTTAAGAGTTAAATAATATTTAAATGTTAACCTATGAAGTGTTTTCAATAATCAGTTCATGATTGTTTAAATAAACAGCTATTACCTTAGGTTATGACATAACAAATATTTGGACATGTATGTATGTATACATCTAAAAATAAGCTATGCTGTGAGTGTAAGCTTTAAAGTTAAATTTATAGAGTTAAGACTACATAATTTTAATACATACAAAGTAACTAATAGGTTCTCTCTTTTGTATAATACAAGTTTAGACTTTAATGATATAAAATGATCAAAATTTGACATCTCTTTAAATTTGGTTCTGACATTTAAACTTATCCTTAATTGTGTTCCAGGTACTTGTAATAAAATGTACCTGCCAGCCCAACATGATGCAGATATGTTTTCAGGCTTGTGCTCGTGTGACTGTTATGTAATTGTGTTATAACAGTTAGAGATACCTAAACACTGTGTAGTCCAGACAATGTCACTCTAATGATTAGAGATTGAGCATTAATAATTTGTAAAATACATCTATAAAGAAGTACATTCTACTTAAATGTCATTCTGATAACAAAAAACTGATTAATAACAAATTAGATAAAAATTTACATCATTTAATATTTTATAATTAGATGAAGATAACTGACTAAAAAGTTATTCTATACTGGGATGAACACCTAAGTGTTTCAGAGATAGTGGCAAAACTTAATGTTCTAATAATGTCATCATGATTGTCATACTAAAATGCTATGTTCTCCTTGATCTCAAACCTTCTCTATAAAACTTTATCCATTAGCATTCTACAAAAATTTGACTTCTAAGATGACCATGATTGGTAAAAAAAATAACAGTTCCTTAGTCATATTATATATTTTAATTGTTGTCCTGGATGTTCAACAACTGAGGTTTAGAGACCAGAGCTAAAAAGATAACTGGGGTGAATAAAGAAAATGTGGTTTTTATATATAATGGAGTACTACTCTGCCATAAAGAAGGATAAACTTGAGACACTTTTAGGTAAATGGATACACCTTGAGACCATACTCTTAAGTGAAATAAGTCACACATGTTTAAATATCACATTGTTTATCTTGTGTGAGAAACTGAAAGCACAAATAAGAACCAAAATGGATGACAGATATTGGGAATTAGGAAGAAAATGTTCAAATGGGAAGTGAACAAGGGAGGGGGGAGAAGAAAGGGAAGGAAGAGAAAAGAAGAAAAAGGGAGTAGAAGGAAAAAAGGGATGAAAGAAGGGGAGGGGAATGGGGAAAAAAGAATCAAGATATGTACAGGTACATAAATACATAAATGTGATCATTATGTATATCAAAAGTATATCAATAAAATTAATTTATAAAAAGATAACTGGGCAAAGAAGACAGCCAATATTTTGATACTGCCCTCCAAGATTAATAAAGACCCAATACATGAAGAGACCTTTTTACAGGATCCTTCAACTTCAGTGTGTCACCTAATCTCCTGAACAGGGAGATTGTTGGACCCCAGAAAACAAGAGTCAACCAATGTACAGTGCACCAAAAAGGAAGGTCATCAGAGAGGAAAAAGTCTCCCAGAAAGCTACATGGTCCAGTAAGACCATGATCCATTCTGGCAGCTGACACTGACAGAAGAATTGAGAGGCTCTATACATGGTTCCAAAAGTAATGCCCAAGGTGACTTAGCTGACCTTGACATATAGCAAGAGGTTAATTTTAATTAACACAGGTCTAACTTTAACTTGGTCTTAAACACCTAACAAAAAATATATAAAAATAATGCCATAATAATAAAGGCTAAATATAAAAAAGGGGCTCCAATCACTGACCCCTGCTGTCAGTTTCCAGCTACATCTGTAACTGACCACTGTTATGGTTCAATAAGGCTAAAAAACTACAGTTTTTTAAAAAGCTCAGCAAAAATCTTTAAATTCCTTAGTTAAAATTGTCTTTCAAAACTACGAAACTATTTTCTTGCATCTAAAAGTAGAGAGACTTAAACTTATAGATAACCTCTACCAATAAAGAGGCCTAAGGGCCAGCTAGTTACACTTGCTATTTCAATCCCTTAAGAACAGTGTCTAGATGTGGCTCTTTTCCCAATCTGTCTTTCCATTCTAGTGCTTATGCTTTGGTTATGTGTGTTTTAATCTCTTAAAAAATTTTTGTTTATTCTTGTATAGAGGCTGCCAAACTCCACATAATCATAGAGATAAAACCAACAACAAATGTGCTAAACTCCATATGGCAAACTAGATTGACTTTTTTTTTTTAACACAGGGTCTCACTATGTAGCCCAGGCTGGCCTTGTACTTGAGGCGATCCTCAGCCTCTCAAACGCTGGGATTACAGGCATGTGCCACTAAACCTGGCATAGATCAACCTTCTAAAGAGTTCATAACTGCTAACCCTCAAAATGACTTCTACCCAAGGTCCATTAGATTACCTCTCTGGAAAAGGTCCCTGGCTTCAGTCTCCCCTACACTGATCCTTCTCAGCTCAAAGCAGCTAGATTAAAACTACACTCATTCTCCCCTAACCACAGTTAGGGATACCTCTTCAGAGGGGGTACTATTATAGGCAGATAAATTAAATAGAAACTAATATATAGCTAGAGAGAGACCGGGCTATCAAAGAAGTCAATAATAAAGACATCAAAATTGTGCCTGGAGGTGCATCTAAAAGAGACAAGATCCCAAAATAAAGTCACAATGGCCAAATTCACATACTTCCCTAAGAGATAAACAGAACTTGACACTATGCTATAATTAATACCACCCAGTATATTAAGTCCAAATATACATCAGGCACCCAGGTGGGTGACCAGAGCATCCATACCCACCCCTTCCCAATAATGGCTTTGTTCTTTCCATGTACCCTTGCTACATAAACTGCTTCCCTATTAGATCATACTAGCTAGCAGTTATACTTATAATCCTATAGGTTGATTATAGTTTGACCCACATTATACCCATATTGTGACTTTGCTATATAAATTACCCCCAATAAAGAGTCTCAATAACAACTCAGTCAAGACACCTCCTGTCTCTCAAAAGCTACCTCTCAATAAACCTTTTCTACTCTTAACCTCCACTGTCCATCTGACACATCTGACATATAACAGGTTGAAAGTTATATTTCTCCTATTATCACTTGGATTAAGGGCATGCATTACCATACGAGGTATTTCTGTATTTCTTTAGACAAACATTACTTTTCTGCAAGTTAAACCTCAAAGCAATTTACATGTATTGTGTTAGTTGATGCACAGAATTAAAGAATAAGGAGGGGTCCTTATATATTCTGATGTTATTGAATATCACAAGATATCTGGTTTCTATAAATGTAAAGTTGTCCCCTCCCACTCTCTACTGGGGAGTGAACTTAGGGAATGCTGAGCTGGACTCCAGCCCCACTCCCATTGAGGATCCAACTCAGGACCTTGGGCTGCCCTTTTTTGAGAAAGGCTTTCACTAAATTGCTCAGGCTGGCCTCCCACTTGCAAATCTCCTGTGCAGCCTTCTTAGTAGCTGGGATAACAGGCATGCACCACAATGCTAGTCAAGAAAGATTATTTAGCAGTTCACATTTTTAGGTGCAGCTTCTCTTTAGAATTTAGAATCCTAGACAAAGGGACAGGAAGTAATCGTGCAAAGGTTTATGCTCAAAAGAGTGTCCACTGTCACATGCCCACGATCCGAACAAAGGTAGGGTGCACAAGCAGAAAAAGGCTCAACAAAGATGGAACCAAAACACTGAGCGAACTTCCTTATCAGGCCCAAGTGGACAGGGTTCTGTCTAATTGGTTGCTGTCAATCTGTTTTTGTTTTTTTTTAACCGGCCCATTCACTAGCTCCTATGTCAAGTGACTTCATTCTGGTTTGGTCTGGTCTATTGCAATTCAGTCAAAACAATTGCTCCCCATATTTAACACCATTGATTTTTCCTTCGTGGCGTGTCCCCCAAATAGTTATAAATTCCTATTACAAAGGGACTGTGCTATACTATTTGCAACTCTTTGGTGTCCCACAATGCTGTACACATGCTCAACAAATCTAAGTTACAGTATTTAGTAAGAATCAGTTGGAAGTTGTAGAATGGTCTAGCCTTGGCGCCTGTGTCAAGCCTTTGTTGTTTCACTGACGGTGAAGCAAGAAACGTATCCTCTCTGATCTTCGGTTTTCTGGCTGCAAAGAATAAAGTTTTCAAAATGTTAGAGAATGGAAAGAATTACCATTATTGGACGCATTTTCCCTTCTAGCTTCCAGTCGTCAAGTTTCCTAGGAAGACCCCGCCTCCAGCGGGGGGCGGGGGGCCATAGTTGTACAGGGACGCCATCTTTGTGTGGGGCATCCCTCGTTCTCCCGCCATGTTTGTGTGGGGCAGCGGTTCTGTCGCGCTGTCCCGGGGACTCCGCAATGGGTCAGCCGGAGATGGATCTGGTGAAGAGCTCTCGGTGTCTGCTCTGGCTGCTGTTGCTACTCCTAATCCCCGTGCAGGGCCGCCAGAAGGAGTCAGGTGGGGCCCGGCCCTCCCCTCGCGGCTGGCGCCCAGGATGTTGTAGCCGCTTAACGCAGAGCTGCAGTCCTCCGGATTGGGACTTTGCGGGGAATGGGAAGTCACCGGGTCGCCGCTAGCACCCCTGGGGAAGGGGCGCGCGTGTGTGTTGCCAGAAGAGACGGAGGAGGGTTAGTGTCCATGCCTGTTAAGCGATCCTCTTTATGGGGCTTAATTTAAGTAAAAAGTGACGGTCTGTCACAATCCTGTTTATCGCTAGTCTTCTAGGGGCCGAGCATTAAGCTTGCATTTCCAATTTCTTGGACACCTGATGGCCCAGGCGGAGGAGCAGACTTGATTTAAGCACTGGCGATTTGCAGAAAGAATCTTCGTGGCTTTCGTTTCCACTAGTGGAATGGGAAAGGGATTTCTTGTAGTTTGAGTCTGTTGGGGCTGGCTGGCTTCCTGCCTGCCTGCTTGCTGCTAGCATATAAAAATGCTCCGGGGTATTTTTTTTTTTAACTCTCCTTTCACTTTTTGAAGGTTCAAAATGGAAAATATTTATTGACCAAATTAACAGGGCTTTGGAGAATTATGAGCCATGTTCAAGTCAAAACTGCAGCTGCTACCAGGGGTGAGTTCTTTGATCTGTCAACGAGAGCTAAATTCTTGTCGCAAGAATAGAGATAGCTGAGAGACCTAGGTTGCAGAGGTTAGAGCCTAACATTTCTTCCAATAGTCAAAGGTGCCTGAGGCGATTCTCCTAATTCTTTGAAATGGAGATTCCCTGGAATAGGAGAGGCCCCTTGGTCTTGGCACTAGGACAACTCCCTGTGAGATTTAGTCCATGTGCTTGGCTGTTTTTCCCATTGATGGAAAGCTTCCTGAGGTCTAGGTCTTTGTCTTTTTTTTTTTTTCTCCCAAGACTCCTCAACCCAGGGCCTTCACACTGAGTTACATCCCCAGCACTTCTTGTGTTTTTAATTTGAGACAAAGTCTTGCTGGGCTGGGCTGGAACTTGCAGATCCTCCTCCCTCAGTCTCCCAGAGTGCTGGGATTACAGTTGCACCACGTTGCCCAGCCCAGGTCTGTGTCTGTGTTGTATCCCCGGTACTGGCCCTGAGTAAGTGCATACAATAAATACTGTTGAAGGAATGAACAGACTTAATGGTGAATCAAATACTTTCTTGTTGGTTATTTTTAAACTATGCAGTTAGGTCTGGGACTTGCTGTGGTACAAAGATAACTACGTACATTGAAAACAGTTGGGTTCTAGTCACAGTTCTCCCTGATTAACGCTGTGGCGAGCCATTTACCTTCTCTGGTCCTCAGATTCCTCATCAGCTAAACAGTCCTTGTAGCTCCCTAGCCTGTTGTTGTTTTGATGCCTCAAAAATTCACCTGATGCTTGTACTTATTTTTTCAATAAATTTTATTTTATTTTATCCCATTCCCCCCCTCAAGTTCCCTCCCCTCCCTTTGTACAGAAGCTTTGTCTTATTGAAAACTTATTCTGTACTGAGCTTTACAAGAGATACAAAATAGTTTATTTTCTGTCTGCTGCTAGCAGGCTTCTTGGTTATGTGTATATGGAAGAGAGGCAGGGTTTAACTGTGAGATTCATAGAAAGGGATGTTGTTAGGGCTGCGGTGCTGGGACATGGATGTAGCAGGAATATCAAGGGGGAATTTGGATCAGACAGACCAGGAAGGGGCAGTCCAGATAGAGGGAAGAAGACATAGACTTGTCCTGACTTTTTGTGACTTTGTTGTGTTTGATATTTTTTGATAACTCATGGTGTTTCTGGGAATAGTTCCTTGTTTATGCCCTCTTGCCCTGTGCCTCTGGCAGTACTGGGGAGTGAACCCAGAACTTCATGCTGGGCAAGTGCCCTCCCACTGAGGTATACCTGCAGCCCCGACCACCATTCTTTCTAGTACTAAACACAAGTGCACTCCTGGCCTGCTTTCCCTAAGGATTCCCATTTCTTCACAGTGTCATAGAAGAAGATCTGACTCCTTTCCGAGGCGGCATCTCCAGGAAGATGATGGCCGAGGTAGTTAGCCGAAAGTTAGGAACCCACTATCAGATCATTAAGAAAAGATTATACCGAGAAGATGACTGCATGTTTCCCTCCAGGTAGGACTTGGCAGGAAGATGTTATCATCTGACATTATTACCTGCAGGCTACTTGATACTGCTCTTAGAAACCAATTGAGTGGACTAACTAGCAAATCCCTACTCACATTTCAGGGGGAATACAAAATACAGTAATAATAAGTTCTTCTCCTTGCCTGAGAATTTTTCTTCCCAGCTCCTCTATCAAAGCCTGTCTCCTTTTTCTTCATGAGGCTGTTACTGGCTGTGGTTCTGGCCCTTCTTCTCTTCCTTCCTTGGCTATAGTAGCTGCAAGACACAGGCTGATGAGATCTAGCAGGGTGAGCTGGACTGAAGGAGGAAAAGAAGCCTAGGTATATATTGAGTGTCTCTGAGTCACTAACTTGCCTGGGAAGAGCTGGAACTTGCAGATTCTCCTGCCTCAGCTTCTCAGAGTGCTGAGATTACAGGTGTGCACCCACATACCTGGCCTAGACTTATTGATCTTTGCCAGTTTGATTGGTAAAATCATCATCTAGTTTCATTGAAATTTCTTTATCATTAATATAGCTGAGTATGTTTATTAACCATTGATATTTTGTAGTTGTCTCCCTATGTATAAAAATTTTAATTAATTTAAGACTGTCTTATTATGTAATCTAGACTGGCCCTGAACTTGTACCCCAGCCTCAGCCTCCTGAGTTCTGGGAATATGGGCATGTACCATTATACCTGGTTTATAAAACTATTTTTTAGCTAGTCATTTCCATGATGCCAGAAAATTTTGATTAAGCCTTAGAATGCTGCCATCATGTAGTGTTAGTGAGGACCTCAAAGGATGGGGCAGAAACAAGCTAAACCATCAGTGTTTCTTTTCTTTCAAGAAATCCTCAGGAGCTTGATGTGGTGGTGCATGCCTACAGTCCCAGCACTTTGGAGGCCAAAGAAGGAGGATTGCCACAAGTTTGAGACCAGCTTAGGCTACATAGTGAATTCAAGCCCATCCTGAACTACAAAACAAGATCCCAACTCAAAAACCAAAAAAAAAAAAATCTTCTGAGGATCCCAAGGAGTTCAGTCAGAAAGCAAAGTTATAGTCTTCATATAAACACTTTTTCCTCCCTTGCAGAACTAATTTTAATAGTTTTTCTGTTTCTAAGTTGATTTTGAAATGAAAGACTTTCTTCATAAATTATTGAGACAATGTAGAAATAAAAGTGGTGTCTGTGTTGATCAGCCTCCTGTTACTATGACAAAATCCTTGGACTAATTAGAAATAGGGAAGGTTTACTTTGGCTGACAGTGCTGATGTTCCAGACCATGTTCCCCAGGCCCCATCATCAGTCTGGACCTGTGGTGAGGCAGCACATCATGGTGGGAGCACATGGTGGAGCAGGTGGCTCACGTCATACCAGCTGGGAGGCAAAACAGAGAGAGCAGGACACCATCATGGTGTCCCACAGTCTCCTTCAAGGGCTGTCCCCATGGCTTGGCCTCCCATGAAGATCTGACTCTTAAATAAGTTTTCTACCACTTCCCAATAGCACCAAGATGAGGATAAAGCCTTTAACACACAGGCCTTCCAGTGGACATCCCAGATCCTAACTATAGCAGTATGTTTCTGAGAAACAAAGCCCAAGGAACACAATTAGAAAATCAGCTATTCCAGTTCCTATCAGAATGCATACCTTTCCTACTAAGTAAACTATTTCACATAAGGGAAATAAAAAACTGGAAATGAATGGAGAAGTAGTAGGAGTAGCAGTAATATTTCCTTCAAAGCTGAGATGATTTATATGGAAAATGTTATTGTGTTATGGGCTGGAGCGGCTTAGCTATGAATTATAACACACATTATAGAAAAATGGATTAGACCCTTTAGAAGTATTGTTTTCAGGAGACTGCAGCAGGCTGATGATCCCAACACTGGCTTGTGTCACTTTAAGACAGAATTGAAATCCTTCTTTGTTCTAGAGCCTATAGGAACTGCTCTGGTGACTGTTTTCTGGTTGGCAGGTGCAGTGGTGTTGAGCACTTTATTTTGGAAGTCATTGGGCAGCTCCCTGACATGGAGATGGTGATCAATGTACGTGATTATCCTCAAGTTCCTAGATGGATGGAGCCTGCCATCCCAGTTTTCTCCTTCAGTAAGGTAAGTACAAGAAGAGTCACATGGGGGTGGGGGACAGAAAGTAGTCCTCTAGGGTATTAGGAAGGGATTATTGTCCTGAGGTAGAGTTTGGTGAGTAATGGTGAGGATAAAATCTGAGGTCCAGGAATGGGCTTGTGTCCCTCTTAGTTCACAGTGGTTGAGCAGTAAGACTAAGGATATGGAGTGAGGCCATGTAAGTACTGCAAGTTTCCTTAAGTGCCTGTAGGGCTAGGGGTGGAAGCTAGGGACTAAGAGGACCAAAGAACCGGCAAGGCCTTCAGGTGGGGGTCTAAGATCCTCCAGAGCATCCAAGAAAGGTCATGAGCTTGGAGTTAGGGAACACTCTCCCTCAAAAATATTTGTAGAGCTAGGGTGGTAGAATGCTTGCCTAGAATATTCAGGGTCCTGGGTTTGATCCCCAACATTGCAAACAGAATTTTTTTGAGCTCCTATAATGAGATATCAGTTATAGTGCTAAATATCATTTATCTTATCTAACACTGCATCCCAAGGGCCCATCAGAGCTAAAAGTGAATCTGAAGGTACTAGATAGTGCCACATGGTTTGTATCCAAACAGTGTACTGCAGAGGTACTGGGATAGTTACTATGGAGGGCAGGAGTAGCCAGGATACGCCTGTGGGCTTAGAGACGTTGGGACATACAATAGTCAGTCTCAGGTGTGTGCAGATAATACACTGGCAGGGATGGGCCCTGGTTCCCCAGAGACTAGATATGAAAGCATTGAGGGGTGGAGATAGGAAGGTTAAAAGACAGTGGATGGGGGAAGAATAGATTTGGGGAAACTCCATTGGAGTTGGGAAAAGGAACACCATCTCTGATTTGGTTTTTCCAAAGCAGAGAGCCTTTTAATTCCCACCTTTTCTTTATCATAGTTTACTTTCTCTCTAGCCTTGTTTATTTCCTGTGTTGCAAGTGGGCTGAGGCCACATTTGTATTGTGTTGCCTATGATTAGCCTCATTTCTGAAAAGGGCTTAGTCCCATTGTTTGTCCTGAAACTCTCCCAGAAGAACAGATAGAGGCTCCCATGTAAGTCAGTAAGGACTTTGTGTCTATTACTTAATCTGTTATTTCTGTGAGTAATGAAGTATGACTATCAATATACTTTCCTTTCATTTTTACTTGCGTTTTACTTTTTTAAATCAGTGACTCCTGGTTTCCAAGGCATTTTAGCCTGTCAACTTTGTAGCTAAGTGTACACTTTGTATTTAACACCTGTTAGATAGGTAGTGCTTGATGAATCACATATTTTTAAGGTTTGAGAGAAGTCAAACAGCATATTGTACAAGTAATTTCAATGAAGAAATGGTAGAGATAAGAGTTTGTCAGTGGCCTGATGTTTAATAGGAGTGACCATAAAAAGCAACAAATGATTTCAAACTTTCTTCAAAAGATATGTGGTAATACATTTTCTCCCCATTCTGCTCATTGGCACTTCTGACCCCTGTTGATGAATAGCCAGCTATTATGGCTTTTGTCTAGATGTCCCCCCTAAAGCCTCATGCAGTCTTAGGTGTGGCTTTTTCAGAGGTGGCTGGACGTAGAGTGTTTAAGACTGGGATTGATTCATGGTGCAATGCTAGGCTCAAGGGCACTAGGATTAAGGATATGAGTGCTATCTGCCCTAAGTAGCCTGCGTAAGATAAAAGGGGCAGAAAGACGCTGTCAAGTCCCTTGTTGCTTTTGCTGTTTTCTGCCACCATGAACTGTTGCCCCCCTGCCATGTGCCAGCCTGCTTTGGAGCCAGCCAATTATGAACTGAAACCTCTACGAACTGTAAACTAAACCTTTCTCTGTAAATTTGAATATCCCAAATTTTGTCTTAGCAATGAGAGAAAAGTAACTAACACACCAAGGATTTAGTGATCAACCAGTATGAACTTAATAGTGCCACAGTGTTAGGTAACACTACCTAACAATTATTAAGTACTTACTATGTGCCAGATATTGTCCCAAGTTTTTACATGTGTTAAGACATTTATATTAAAAATAGGCTGATAGATAAATGGCATTATTGATATTATTTTCCACAATACCATGATAAGGAAACTGAAGTATAGAGAGATTAACTCACCTAGAGCTCTAAAGAGATGGAGTCCATTTTCAGACTCCTGATCTGTCTCAAGAGCCACACTCTTGACTATCCCACTCTATTTCCTAGTTCTTGCTCTCAAAACAGCCACTAGGCTGGGTGTAGTGTCATATGCCTGTAATCTCAGCACTCTAGGAGCCTGAAACAGGAGGATTACAAGTTCCAGCCCAGTCTGGGCAATTTAGCGACATAATGAGACCCTGCCTAAAAATAACAGAATAAAAGAAGTCTGGCGCTATAGCTCTGAGTAAAAGCTCTGAGTCCATTCTCCAGTACCAACACAAATCAAAGAAACAAACAAACAAAAAACAATGCTAAGAAATAACTAAGAACAGGCAAGGCACTGAAAACTCCAAGGGTAATAGCAGTTAAACAAGGAGAGAACTTTGTGATTATTCACAATTGGGCATATTATTTCCATAAACTAAAAACCTGAATGGTGTATATCCTTTAGAAAAACAGAATTTTGGGGAACTGAAAACGTTGAGCTTTAATATGGTTCTAAATTCTAGGATTCAGTGGGCCTGCGAATTTTAACCTTATGGTCACTTTTGTGTTTTAATGAATAGATAGTGGGCATTGCACAATAGAGGAACTATATCTTTGGCAAGTTGGTGTTCTAGCAAGGCCTTTGTCCATATCCTGTGTTGTGAGTGCAGTTTGCCTCTTCTTGCTCTATTCCAAGACTTATTTGTAATGGCCTTTCTGTTTCTGACAAAGACATCAGAGTACCATGATATCATGTATCCTGCTTGGACATTTTGGGAAGGGGGACCTGCTGTTTGGCCAATTTATCCTACAGGTCTTGGACGATGGGACCTCTTCAGAGAAGATCTGGTAAGGTAGGTCCCATAGAGAGGTTTTATTTTTTCCTTTTGCAGGCTTTCTTGAAGTAAGGAGTGGAATAGAGGCAACATTTACTTTACAATAACTGATTTTTAAGTTAAAAATAAAGGGTAGAAAATTGTTTCTAGCGTAAGAAATTTTGAGTGTATATAAAAGTATTTGCATATCCATAAATAGGGTAGAAGAGTCTTTCTTAAACTGTCAGCAGTGTCTCTGTGGGGAGGATGATGGGAGATTTTTAATTTATTTAAAAAATTTCCTGTACTTTAAAGATACTTTAAGAGGAAAATAGATGACCAGGTTGTGAGAGAGGGTGGAAAGTTTCTTGGAATTTTTCTCATAGTTATCTCACAGTTATCTCCTGGTTATCTCAAGTACATGCTTACTTCAGGCTGGGGATACTGGTGCATACCTATACTCCCAGCTCGCAAAGCTGAAGCAGAAGGATCACTGAGAGTCCCAGGCCAGCCTGGGCTACATAATAAGACCCTGTCTCAAAAAAGCAAAAAACAAAATTAAATGCAAGATTATTTCAGATCCTCTTTGTTTATGACTGAAACAGGCTTTAATTTGTTAACTGACTCTTTCCTGGTGTGATTTCAGAATATAAGTGGTCTGGTCATCTAAGCTGAAGGTGTGCTGTAGCCAGCTGCATTTTACAGACATGATTCAGGAAGCACTGGTGCTTAATGAAGCCAGGCATAATGGCACAGTCCCATAATCCCAGAACTCTGGAGGGAGAGGCAGGAGGATCACAAATTCTAGCCCAGCCTTGGCAATTTACTGATTTTTGTGTGTGTCAAGAAGGGGTGTAGGAGTGCGGGAATAGGGGGATGTAGCTTGGTGCAAAGGCCCTGGGTTCAAGCCCTAGTACCACAAAAGACGAAATCAAAACCAGAAAACCCAAAAATCAGCATTGGTGCTGGAACACAGCCCACGTAAATCTTCTCTGGAGTATAAGGACAGCAAGAATTTAATTCAAATTTCTGTAAATATCTTTCACTTCTATAAGTGTGGCTGGAGATTTAAACATTAAGAGTATGTCTTCTTCCTGAAGAAACACATGGGGCCCGATCCCCAGTAGCAGTTAAAGCCCTGTGGATAAATACGGGCTTCTTCTCCAGCAGCTATAATTTGGAAAATTTTTAAAATGTAAGTAAGTCTTTCTTTTTATAGAACTAGATCTGGAAAATGTCTTTGCCCAACTATTTGAGGGATGTGGGAGTGAAGGCCCAGAGAAAGTCAAGTGACTTGCCCAAGGTCAGGGGCAAACCTAGGCTTAAAGTTCAGGTTACTAAGTACATTGTCCTCTCTACTGTAGCAGCTCGTGCTATCTGAGGCCTCTGGACATTGAACCCAATATCTCTTATTTGCTTTTGGTTTTGAACATAATTTTAAGGAGGTGGGAGAAGGAGTCTTGAACTTTTTTTCCCTTAAAGTTAGTCTTTTGCATTGGCATTAGGAGTTTGGGTTAGTTGATTGGTTATTTATTCATTTATTGGTACTTGGGATAGCACCCAGGACCTTCACACCAACCTATATCCCTATCCCTTCTTGAATTTTTTTTAAAACATCAAACAAGATCTTTCTCATTTGTGCTAAACATGGCATTTAGAGTTTAGGAGCTTTTCTTTCATCAAGTTAATGTTAATTTATTAAAAGGGCAGTAGATTTGTTGATGTTTCTAATAAGCCCCTCTAGAACAGTGAAATGATAACGAAGGGGATCATGGTGTCCTTCAGACTTGTTCTTTTGCCTGGCCTTCATCAGATTTATTTAAAAATATAGCCAGGTGTGGTGGCATATGCCTAATCCCAGCACTTGGGAAGCTGAAGCAAGAGAACCCCATGAGTTTCAGGCTAGCCTGAGCTACATAGTGAGTTCAAGACCAGCGTGGACTGCACAGAGAGACCCTGCCTCAAATAAATGAATGAATGAATGAATGAATGAATGAATAAGCAGCCCTGAGCTGATCTTCAGAAATGGTTAGATCATATCCTTATGTAGTTGAAAACAGAAACTAATCAAAATCTGTATTTTTAGGTCAGCAGCACAGTGGCCATGGAAAAAGAAAAATTCTACAGCATATTTCCGAGGATCAAGGTGATTATCTTTTCCAATCTCTTACAAAGGTATTCTTCTAAGCATGTGTAAAATATAAGTAATCTTGAGAGTATGATGAACTCTGTGGTTGAAAGAGAAAACTAAGATAGCTGAGAAATAAAGGTGGAGTCACAGAATTTTACACTAGAGAAGAACTCAGTTATTTGCCTAAATCACTCTGAACTGAACTGAAATTCAAAGAAGTAAAGCTCATCCTGCAGTCATGCAGCAATGTGCAGAGTGCCCAAGTGTGTTGGACACTGACTGTGGTGCTGAGCAGAGCAGATGGTGTCTGCTGGTTCACAGTTTCCTCAGAGTCACTTGGCTGATGCCACAGCCACTCTGCTGGTTACTGCAGCTTGGGAATCATCCCTAGGTCTCCTACTGCTTTTGTCCTGTACCCCTAAGCCCTTTGACCACGTGGCTGCCAAACACTGCTTAATAGACAGAGGGAGGCTGGGGAACGTGGAGAGGGCAGTGGAAAGGAGAGAGAAGAAAGAAATGGATAAGGGAGTAGAGACACTGAATGTTCAGTAGCCTATCCCCAGTGCCAAGAACAGGACTTGGTAGGTGAATGCACAGTAAGTATATGTGGGACAAATGAACAGAAAAGACCAGGAAAGAGAAGACAGGCATGATGGTGCACATTTGTATCCCAGCACTCTGGGAGGCTGAGGCAGGAAGAGCACAAATTCCAGCCTATCCTGAGCAACTTAGAGACTTAAGAACATCCTGTCTCAAAATAAAGAATAAAAAAAGGCTGAGGAGGTAGCCTAGTGCAAAGGCCTGTGTTCAATCCCCAGTACTACAGAAAAAGGGGCAGGGGCTGGGTGAGGTGAGAAGTCTTTTGCAGTTTTTGTGATGACTGTTTATCACTTTGGCAGGGGACTTTAGGTTGCATATAGGCCTTCTACCCACTGCTTACTGTTCCTGACTTTTCTGATTACCAGCTCTTGAGATCACAGATTCTTAACTTGGGGTTTATAGCCGGGCTGTAGGAGTTTTAGGAACTCCTTGAAATTAAATGGGAAGATGTGCATTTTTCACTTTTTCAGGGGATCCATGACCCCTCATATGTCAAGATGCTCTGCTATTTAGGCCATAGCTAGGACTTTCTCCACATAGCAGCTTCAGATTTTGAAGCCTTTTAGTTTTTATTTTTGTTTTGTTTTCTAATGTAAACATTATGCTGGACTTTATAGAGCATGTACAACAAAGGTCCTATAGCTATTTTGGTGAATTATAATTACCTAGTCACATAGCTATGAACACCAGTGATTACAGAGGCTACATGAACCTTCCATGGGATACAGCTATAGAGACCAGAACAACACACCCTTTGAGACCAGATGTCAGCTAAGAAAAGCCAGACACTCCCCATTCCTGAAGGGTGTAGTGGAGACAGCCCGAACCACCAAGGTGCTGCAGTAACAGGGATGCCCCCACTGCATCTTTCAGGGATGGGGAGTGTCTGGATAATTCAGAAAGCAGTGATTTATCCATCTGTGCAGAAAGCCATTGCCTGGGTCTGGTGTTGCTCACCTTTCAGTTATGAGAACAGTATATGGTATAGCCCACATAGCTGTATGTTATGTGTTTCTTTTATAGGACAAGTCCAGAACGGGATCCTCTCATTCTTCTATCTCGGAAAAATCCAAAGCTTGTTGATGCAGAATATACCAAAAACCAAGCCTGGAAATCTATGAAAGTAATCAGCAAACATCTGACTAGAACTACAGCAGTGAACATTCTCACTCAGAGAACATTGCCGCCTGGGTAGAATCTGAAATTAGGTTTCTTCTCAGTGGTGAGATGAATGTAGAGCAAGTTCCACAAAACAGTATTAGCATAGATGTAAATTCTTCTATTTCAAACACACATTACTTTTCTGGCCATATTATGACTAATATATTATACTACTTTGGAGGTTTAAACCAGAGGTCAGAAGCTTTTTCTGGAAAAGCCAGGTAGTAAAGATTTCATCTGTGCAGGCCATGTGGTCTCCATCTTACTTAGTATTCTCCTCTGCTGTTGCAGGGTGAAAGCAGCTGTAGGCAACAGTTAAACAAATGAGCGTGCCTCTTTCCTAATAAAAACTTCATTTACAGTCACTGAAATTTGAATTTCATGTCGTTTTCACAGATCATACATAAGGTATTTTTCTTTTGCCTTTTTTGAAAATGTGAAAATGTTTAGTCCATGGGTTCTACAAAACCAAGTGAAGGGTTGTGATTGTAGTTTGCCAAACCCTGGTTTAAACTAATGGTTCTTAACCTTGGCTATAATAGTAAAACCAGAGAGCTTAAATAGTGAATCAGATGAATCTATGTCTGGAAGGCCAAGAATCTTCATTTCTTTAAAACATCCCAAGTGATTCTAAGGTGAAACCAGAAATTGAGTTTTTTAATCTGGAGTCTGTTTCTGTCCTCTGAACATGTTCCTACCAGCTTGAACCATCGGTGGTACATGCATGATTGTCCCATCAGGTGGAATTTTATACTTTTATTAGGAAAAAAGACCAATTAAAGTGACCAGATCCATTTGTACCACCAGTATTTCAAGCCATTCAGTGGGACAGTCATGCAGCAGTACCACCAGTGGTTCAAGCTGCCTGGCAGCGAGACATACAAATTACTGCCTCATTATGAACATGTTAAATCTATGACTTATTGCCTTAATTAACAGACTTAAAGCCCTAAATTTCCTCACCTGAAATTTCCATATATCATATGAAAATGCTATAAAAAAAGGTTTCAACTTCTTGGGAAAGAATTAAAGGTTTCTGATAAGTATCATTTGATTCAATTTTGAGCAAATGAGTTTAAAGAACTGTTAAATAGAAGTACAGAAAAATGCATTTAGCATACGAGTTATTAGTGTTTACTTAGAGGCAGCAAAAGCCAAGAAGAGGTACCGCCCTTGTCCAGCTTCCTGTCCTCTAAAGAGGGTAGACGGTACATGGGCTTTACTTCAATGCCCCCAGGTGCCAGCAGGTGAATGCAAGGAGTGAGCCAGAGAAAATACTTAACAGCTACAGTTGGTTGCTACCAAGTGGGAATAGTTTTTCAGATCGTGCTTTGTATTTTATTTTATTTTCTCCAAGAAAAATTGGAAATCTGGATTTTTGCAAGAAGTAATCCTGCCAGCCATAAATATTGGCAATCGTTTCAATATTTTTTTTAAAAATGCCCTCCATGCTCAGCAGAATTTGTGTGTGGGCTCTCCTCCTAAGCTCAGCAGCAGCCAGCACTTGTGACCTCTGTGTGTGTAATTTGCCCACAGTGAAGTGGGCTGCAGGTTGTGCCTTCTGAGTTCAAAGCATGAAGCAGCATGGCTTCAAGCAAGCTTAAATTCTAGTCAGACAGACCTGGGTTAAAAACCTTAATGTCGCATGACCCTGAGCAAGTTTCTTAACTTCTGGAAACCGTGGCTTCTCATCTAATTAATGAGAATAATAATGTCTCCTGAGTATGTTTATTATGAGGGCTAAATGAGTGTATGTTGCGAAAAGTTTAACAATGCTTGCTGCACATGGGTTGCCCATAAATGCTACCATTACTAATACCAATGACTTTTTCATTTAAAGGACACTTTGGGAAAACCAGCAGCTAAAGATGTTCATCTTGTGGATCACTGCAAATACAAGTATGACTTCCAGAGCTCCTCACTCTTAGTTTCTGTATTGCTTCTGAAATAGCTTCACTTTGGATAAGAACTTTAATACCAAGATCTGGCATGAATTCATTTAGCTGGCTTTTACTGAGGGCCTGTTGTGTACTGACCTAGGTTTTGTTGGGACTGTAGAGTGGAATGAAACAGGTTCCCTGCTTCTGGAGAGCTTGCCATTAATTAAAGTGCTGGGATTTTCCTTTTCCATATACCACCCATCCAAGAGTTGAAGTTAGGCTAAATATTTATCAGGTTAATAAATATAGTGAGGGGCTGGGGATGGAGCCCAGTGGTACAGCATGTGTTTAGCATGTTTAAGGTCTTGGGTTTGATCCTCAGCATGTGTATGATGTATAATATATATATGCCAGGACTAAGGATCTGTTAAGCATGTAAACAGGCATAGAGGGAAGTAGTGTAGGGATCCAGAGATAAGAATTCTGATTGCACACACAGTGAGACCTGTAGGGTAAGAACAATCCTGGAGACAGAGATGCATATGTGAGAAATGCTAAGAAGAAATGTTATTCTTTTCTAAGACAGTTTATTTTGTGTGGAAGGGGGGGGATGAGTGAGACAGGGTCTTACTACATAGTTGAGGGTGGCTTTGAACTGACATATAGCCCAGGCTGGCCTTTAACTCACACCAGTCCTCCTGCCTCAGCCCCCTGAATGCTGGGATAACAGGTTTATGCCAGTGCATCTGGCTAAGATAGCCTTTTTCCAAGGAGCATTTCTTTGAAGGTTGATTAGGTTAGGTCTATTCTCCCTTCATGGGAAGGGAAGAAGAAGGTGATGTCCAGAAAAAGAGATATCCTTGACCAGATGAGATACATTGGGAGGCTATGACTAGTTACAGATAATAGGCATAAACGGATACGCCTGTGACATTTTTTTTCTCTTATTTTTTTTTTAGTACTGGGGATCAAACTCAGGACCTTGCGCTTTTGAGGCAGGTGGTGGCACCACTGAGCTAAATCCCCAGCCCTTCACTCTTTTTTCACTCTTTTTTTTTTGGTACCGGGGATCAAACTCAGGTCCTTGGGCTTGCTCAGCAGGCAGCGAAACCACTGAGCTAACTCCCCAGCCCTCCGGCCCTTCACTCTTGATTTTTGATGTACATCATTGAACATTACTGTTTCTTCTCAAGTATGTCCAAATCTGCAACAGTCTATTATTTCCTTCTGAGTTTTATATGCTTTCCACTCATCATTCAGCTTCTGAACTTATCTAGCTCTGTCTGGAGAAAGTGTCCCTCTTTGTTTCTTACCTGACATTCCCAGAGCAACCTGCAGCCCCAGCCCTGGAAAAGCAGGAAGTTTGTGGAAGCCCCACAGAGGCATACAGATGTGTCCTGCAAAACTGAAAATGAGAAGGGGAGGGAGAGGAATCACAAGAGGAGGGTATATGAAAAAAATATTGTATTTGTGGCAGCAGGCATAAAGTATCCAAATGTATTTTGCTCTTTTTTCCCAGGTATCTGTTTAATTTTCGGGGTGTAGCTGCAAGTTTCCGGTTCAAACACCTCTTCCTGTGTGGTTCACTTGTTTTCCATGTTGGCAGTGCATGGCTAGAATTCTTCTATCCACAGCTGAAGCCGTGGGTTCACTATATCCCAGTCAAAACCGATCTCTCTAATGTCCAGTAAGTAGCTGTCCTTCAACTGAGAGTCTCGAATGACCTTGCAATTGGCTGCAGAGTCCAGCCATTTAAGGCATTTACTCTTTTTTTTTAAATTTTTTAAAAACTGTATTACTTTATTATCATTCACTAAACACACACATATACAAAAATTAAAATTATTCAAAGAAAAACAATGCAAGGGAAAAAAACTATAATAATATTCAAATATAGTAGAACTCAACCAAAGCAAAACTGAAAAGTGCTTAAAGATTTTTCCATATAATTTAAAAAAACATCTCCAGCATTAACTAGACATCGGAGGATGTGATTTGTTTTAGAAAGATTTTCAGAACTAATATTGAACAAATAGTGGTCTGGAAAAAAATTGTAATTAGCTAGTAGACTCCACATAGGCCAAATTTTTTTAAATTTAAATTTCAATAGTCATATGACATGTGATGGAAATATAATCTGAGAAATGTTATTAGGCAATTTCATCTGTGTGTATTGCAAAGTACCACACAGAGTGCCAACTTCTAAGTGCAAACTGAAAAGGCATTTACTTTTGATAATATTTTCCAGTGAAAGCTTTATTCCTATTTATTTGGTTTGCACATACTGAATAGTGATGCATTCTTATCCACAATTGCTATAAGTGGGATTTAATTTGAAAGTGTTTTCATGCTGGTTCCAGCGTAACATTCAGACAATATGAAATAAAAAGGGCTCTAATCTCTCAAAGACTAAAGGTAGGGATATTTCATCCTGTTATATTATCAGTGGGATTCTAGATATAACATGAAACTGACCCAAGTAAAGCTTACATTTCTTTTCATGATGGGAAGACATAGGAAGAGATACAGAGAAGGGCTAGAAATGTGATCCCAGTTCCCTATTCCGGGGGCTAGCACAAGAATTTGGAGATAGAATCTGCACACAGTGATGCATGCCTATAATCCAACCACTTGAGAGGCTGAGGCAAGAGGATTGCTGTGAGTTCGAGGTCAAGCCAGCCTGAACTATATAGCAAGATCCTGTCTCAAGAAACCAAAAGAAAAAAAAAGAATTTGGAGACAGGTTGGAAATGTTTTTTCATTCTTGAGTTTTTAGAATATCATTGAACATTTCTATTTTTTCTCAAATATGTCCAAAATCTCTAATTGTGAGACAGGGTCTTGCTAAGTTGCTCAGGCTGGGCGCAAACTTGCAGTCCTCTTGCCTCAGCCTCCAGAGTACTGGGATTGCAGGCGTGTGCCACCATGCCCCCAGCCTAAGTTTTTGTTGTTGTTATTGTTTTTTCCTACAAACACCCTAGTATCTTTACCTTAAAGAGATAATATACCATCCACATATGTAGAGATCAATCTATGATTTTTCTAACTTAGTATTAATGAGTTTAGCCTACATTTTAGGGTCTAATAATTCTTTTCATTTTAGGGAACTTTTGCAGTTTGTAAAAGCAAATGATGATATAGCTCAAGAAATTGCTGAAAGGTAAGCTGTGTTCGTTTTCCCTTTTTCTATTTTGTCACCCCTGCTTTTGGGGGGGGGGGGTACTGGGGATCGAATTCGGATCCTTGTGCTTGCAAAGCAGGTGGCAAAACCACTGAGCTAAATCCCCAGCCTCTGTTTTTGTTTTTTGGGACGGGGTCTTGCTATGTAGTTCAGACTGGCCTTGAGCTCACTATATAGCCCAAACTGGCCTCGAACTCACAGCAGTCCTCCTGTCTCAGCCTGCCAAGTGCTCAGATTATAGGCATGTGCCACTATGTCCAGTTTACTACCCCCTTTTTGCCCTCGCTAAAGTTACCTGGATATTGTTATCATGATAATATCCATTCATTAGTCTCATGATGCAGAGATAATTCAGAAATAAAGCTGCCTGGGAAAAAACGTACACATTCACATATATCCAAGCTGTATAAAAATGGACTGGAATTTTGACTTGATTAAGTACTTTTGATGATCATTGGCTGGTAATGTGTTTGTGTTTGTTTTTAAAGGAAAAATATTAAGTTCTATTGCTAAATGCATGTATATGGACATGATGATATAGGGCTGGTTCTGAGAGTCAAACGAGTCAATTCAGTATAAAGTACTGAGTACGGCTTGCTATAACATAGCCAACTCACATGAAAGCTATTATTTATTATACTAACTCTATGTTACACTATGCTTTTTTTTTTTTCGGTACCTGGGATCGAACTTGGGACCTTGTGCTTGCGAGGCAGGTGGTGGAATCACTGAGCTAAACCCCCGGCCTGAACTCCATGTTTTAAAATATTCATGTTACTCTTTTCTTTAGGGGAAGCCAGTTTATTATAAACCATTTGCAGATGGATGATGTCACGTGTTACTGGGAGAACCTCTTGACTGAATACTCCAAATTCCTGTCCTATAATGTGACACGAAGGAAAGGCTATGATCAGGTTATTCCCAAAATTTTGAAAATTGAACTGTAGCGGTCACAGGACCAGAGTCCTCTGTGTGGCAGCAAATCTCAGCTATGCTGTGGTGAAAAGCTTCCTGTGAGCATGGTACCTGTACCTTGAACACCTTTATCAAGCTAAGCATCTGTTTTCCTCAGGCTGCACCCACAGCAAGTCTTAGAGATCTCAAATGTGTGTAATACATAGATATGAAGCGCCTCAACTAGGGCTGAATAAGGAAAAGTTATGAGATGTGGATTTTGAACTGGATTTTACCTTTCATTTTCTAATGACAAGTCACAGCTTGTGTCTCAGATCAGCTACGTGTACATGTGCATCCCTGTGAAATTGAGTGTGTCTGTGTGTGATACCTTTTGTTCCATCACTCGGATCTAGTACAGCTCATTGGCACAATTCTTAAGTTATTCTAGAGTTCACTGCTGTTCCTTTATTTTAATGTAGAAATCCTCTGGGATTTGGGAAAATACCTGGGCCGCAGTTCCTGAAGGCTCTAAGGAAGGAGTAGCTGTGTCACGCAATGATGTAGGAGTTCTTTTTGTAAAAGTATACACTCTGGTATGCATGAGGTTTCTATAGTGCCACATAGAAAGGGCCAACTGCATGAGTAACTATTGCAGTTGGATTTTAAGTTCTTTTTCTGTGCCTTCACACCCTTCTTTTTATTGTCTCTGAAGGACAAAAAAAGACAAAAACTCATTGATAAATTTAGGAAGTGGTCTTCATTCTTTAAAAGAACTCTGGTTAAAAGAGCAGCTCTTCGCACATCTTAATATTTTTCCTTATTAAATTGATAGAAACAGGGCAGTCTCAGTGTTGTGCAGGGATCACACGGAATCTCTGTGTGAACTCATCAGGGTGGTAATTTAGAGCATCCGGTTTTTACATTCACTTATACATATTTGTTTATTTTAGTTGTTGAGGCTTTTTCTCTCCCTTTTTCGAAAATGATATTTGGACAGTAGTTTACTAGATGTTCTAACAGTAAAAAATGAAGAAACATGTTTAGATTAAAACTCTAGTTCAGTGACTTAGAACCATTCTTATCCCTTACATTTAACATTTCTACAGAAAAATTAGCTCTTTTCTTTTGGCTCTTGAGAATTGTTCAGTGTTAACAAATTTCGAAATTAGTAACTGTAAGAATCCCATAAAATCAGATTTTATTTAATGTGTCAGAAACACGTTTGGCTCTTTAAGTCTAAAGACTTAAAAAGAGATACTGAACATCACCCACAAGATCATTGCATTCAAAAGGCAGATGTTTAAAATTGATTCTTCTGCTTGAGTACTAACAAGTTCCATGGACCATACCTGTGAGTACAAGTACAGTGAGAGGCAGTCCAATTTTCTCAGTTATGCTGTGGTTTTGCCTTAGCACTAGAAGGCCCTATGAAACAGAATCCTTTGCTCCACATTTTAATTTCCCTTTCACTAAAATAAGAACAAAATTAGCTCTCCTTAAGGAATTGAAGCTTCATTTCCCTGGGAATGTTTCCCATTTTGTTTTAGGTTGCAGCTTCTGTCTGACTCTGTCTTTCATTCTTCCAGGCAGTTAGGGGCTACCATAATACTTTCCTTGTGCCAGTATTTTATGATAATACATTTTAGTTATTTGGCTATTTCTATTCTGTGAGCTTAGTGATAGGTAGGAATCATTATTTACTCATCTTGATGTCTTCATTATCCAACATAGTGCCTCACACAATAAGTACTAAAGAGCTATTGGAGATAGTGGGATGGATGGGTGAAGACAGCTGGCATAACAGGATCCTCTTTGTAGATTTTCTTGCCATTAGCGCCGACGAGGAATTGGATAATCTGTCCAAATCCTCATTTGTCGTTCAGAGTCAATCAGGACATCTTTGTCTTTAAATACAGCAGAAGTTGCTCAGATTTTGTACTTACCTGTTTACCTCAGTGTAGATGGTATGAGGATTGTGTGTAATAATATGTAAAGTGTTTATTTTTGAAAATAATTTGTATCTCTACAACATGTGAAGGGTTTTGTCATCATTAATACTTGCTTAATCCCAAACTTACCCTTTCTGCCTCAAAAATTCATTCTACTAATGGAAAAGGTTTATGTTGTATATACTACAACCAAATGTAATGCTGTATATATAGCAAGGGCTGCACCTGGTGAACTTGGCAGAGAGGGGGAACCTGCTGCTCTCTGGGAGGAAATTCACTATGGAAGAAGCTTTATAAGCAGGACTCAACCAGGACTGGGGTAGGATGGTGGTTCCAGGCACACTGTGGTGACCACTGGAATCCTTCCCTGATGGAGTTACTCTGCTGGCAGATACATGTCCTGAGGATGAGGAAGCTGTATGTGTCACATACTGGTCCAACTAAATACTAACAACATCAGACCATGGGGCAGCGTGGGGGATTATCCCTAGTAAAAGAAGCCCTGATGGTTTACGGAAGTGGGAAATATGGAAAGGTGAGTCTGAGGCTAGACCATGAACAGTGTAGGTGTGCACCACCACTGTCAGCATTCAGGAGGCTGAGGTAGGAGAATTGCCATGAGTTTAAGGCTGGCTGGGTCTACACAATTCAAGACCAACCTAAACTACATAATGAGACCCCGCTCAAAAGAAAAAAAGGAATGGGGAGTTTCTTGAGGTATGAAATGGGATTACAAATGAGTCGCCATTAACCCAAAGGAGAAAGCAGCTAGACTTAGTGAAATTTGCCTGTCAATATAATGATACTTGTGTCTAAGGCTAGACAGACCTGAGGATATTTGAATTATTTGTAAATAATTTCACAGTATCTGCCTTACCTCCATCCTGCCCCATGCTAAGGCCTCCCTTATCCCAGAATCATTCTGAGGTTCTCTTTAGCATTTTAAGCACTTAGCTTTTTCTTCATGTAGGCTAGACAAGCACTGTTGGGCTTTCAGATCCTAAGACCTTATCCTGATGCCCACTTCTACCTAATACTGGATAATCAGCAAACTAGAGGGGATTGTCTTAAAACAATTATTTTTTAGTAGTACTTAAGATTAAACCTAGAGCTTTCACACTGAACTACATCTCCATCCACCATACCCCCTTTAAAATTTTTGAGACAAAATAAAATAAAATTACATATAAAAAAAATTTTTTTTGCATCAGGGCTTAAGTCACTAAGTTGCTCAGGTTGGGCTCAAACTTGTGACCCTCCTGTCTCAGCCTGGGATTACAGGTGTGCACCACCACACCCTGCAATTCAATATTTACTGAACACCTGCTTCATGTCAGACACTGGTAGGCCCTAGAGATAGAGATAAGTATATGTGGCTTCTAACTTCAAAGATCATTGAACAGTAAATTATGCTGCAAAGCAGTGAGTGCTATGCTAGATGCACAGTCTATTTGTGCCCCAGGCATCCATCAAGAAAACCTCCGTGGCAGTTACTGATTGAGCTGGTCACTCTAGTCAGGCATTGCTCTGGGCTTTATCTATGGAATGTCCAGCCATCAATTCCCAGCATTGTGTACTGTATTACTAGGAGTCGTGACTCGAAATTATAACAAATAGGAGTCACAGTGAAGGGACTGGCCAAGAGAATAGGGAATGTGGTGACTAACAAGGATTAAGTGAATTTACACAAACCAGTTGAGAGAATTGTGAATGAGTGCGTTTTAATGAAAATAGACCTCGAAGCACTTGTTAGCAGAGGCTTATTAAGTAGTGACAGTAAATTATTGCTGGGCTACCAAATATTTCACTGACATTCCTGAAATTTTCTTGCCTCCTGAGAAACAGTCAGCATATGAACTAAGAGTAAAATCCATTTTGTGAAAAACTGCCCAAAGCTGATCAAAAAAGGGTGTCCAAATCCTGGCCCCATCCGCAGCCCAGGAAGCTTCTCCAGGGGGTTGGGCTTGTTTCTGCGCCAATACTTTCTCTTTCCGCGCAACACTTGCATCAAATACTGCACCTTCTTCTACGTGGAATTTCTGGCATCTTCGGTGCACTTACTTGTTACTGTGACCAATTCAAGCACAGGGGTACCCACCCAGTCGCCGTTTACTTAGGCCCAGAGAGCCAGAAGACATCGAGGAAAGACTAGTCCTAGACCCAACGACACAGGACGCGCCCGCCCGCTGCTAACTCACTTCCGGGGGCAGCTCTGGTCCTAACCGGAAGTGCTTTCTGTGGCTCCTTGTTCGCCCCGCCCGTTAGCCTTTGCCCTGATGGGGCGGGGCTTCCGGTCTCGTGTCCGGGGAAGACCCCGTGCCGGCTACAGGGACGTCTAGTACTGTGAGGCGGACCGATGCGCAGATTAGGGGTGTATTTTTTGCACGTGGACTGACTGACTCGGGCAGTTATCTCCACTATCCTACGGCACCTAGACGTGTCTTTCCGCAGGTCGGGAGGGGGCCATGGAGAGGCCGCCACCGGCGCCGCGCCCCCTCCTCGGGACGCTGGCTCCTTTCCCCCGGGTCTTTGCTGCCGGAGCTGTGGCTGCGGATTCCGAAGCGGACGGGAAGTCTCAGAAGCTGCCTTACTATATCCCAGAACCCTGCTTTCCGGAATCCGGATGGGACCGCCTCCGGCAGCTGTTTGTCAAAGAGTAAAAGTGCTCAGGGACCGTGGGAGGGCAGCAGGAGGCGGTGGTGAGGTTTAAGTGAGATTTGAGGTTCTGATGTTAGCGCCCCGCCTTGTATCCTGACGTTGCCATTTGCTAGTTGGTTGGCAGGCGGGTTTTTGAATGGTGGAGGTCAGACTCATTGCAAATTAGAGCTCTGAGAGATGCTTAGGGAATATAGTCCTACGGAAATTTTTACAAATGAAAAAAGTTGGCCCAAGCTAGTTATTGTCTTGCAGAGGCCACGGAAACCTGTGTCTGTAGAGAAAAACTACAACGTATTTGCTATTTCAGGTCGATCCTAGACTTCGGTGTTTGTGATTACGCCTTCCTTTTCTGCCTACCAAAATGAAGTTTGAGGAGGCAGACATAGTTAACAATTTTTAATTTTGTCCAGTAAGGAATTAAAAATAACAGCAACTAGGCCGAGGATTTAGCTCAGTGGTTTCGCCGCCTGCTGTGCTGGCTCAAGGACCCGAGTTCGAACCCCGGTACTCCCCCCCAAAAATAACAGCGACTATTGTCTAGATCTTTTTCGGTATTGGGGTGACATACATGCTAGGAAAAGCATTCTAACAGCCACACCCCCATCTGTTTCTCATTTTATAGAAGAAAGTTCGAATTTAAAATAAAAGATATTCAGAATAAATAAGAATCCTTTAAATTTAATCTTTTATTTAGTAAAAATTCAAGATGTTTAATTCCTTCGTTTATTAATTACCTTTTCATAAAGTAATTTATGAATTGATAAATTGCCTTTTCATAAAGTAATTTACTGTACTACCCTGTTATCAAATTGTTATAAATAAGAATCCTTTAAATTGAATCTATTTTTTAGTAAAATTTCAAGATGTTTAATTTCTTCATTTATTGCCTTTTCATAAAGTAATGTACTGTACTACCCTGTTATTAAATTGTTACAGGTGAGTGGGCCAAAATAGTCTAGGCTCTTGTGTACAGCAAAGAAAGAACAGCCAAGCATATACCTGTAGTTAGTAGTTACGTTTATTGAAGATCTTGGGATTGTAGCAGGAAGAAGACCTCTCCAAGAGCCTGCACACAACTCTGCCTTCCTGTATTTAAAGGGAAGACACCCCTAATTCAGGTGCTCCCCATTGTGGTCAGACACGTGTGATTCCAGGTGCCTCTCATATTGTCTCTCACTGGTGTCGGAAGTAATGGTCTGCCGCCTTGGGCATCAGGATGGCCTAAACTTACATGGATAATCCTTATAGTGTTGCTGCATCCGCAGATGAATGAAGGGAGAGGAGTGGCTCATTCAGTTTCCCTGTTTCTGACTGTATCAGAGTGATTAAAGATGAAGCTTTATAATGTTGCCAAGATAGGCCAAGGGAGCTACAGACTTGTATTTAATTATTTTACTTAGGTTTCATCATCTTTGTTTTAAAGCTAATGAAGCAGTGACACATGCCTGTAATCCCAGCTCCTCAAGAGGCAGAGGAAGGAGAATCGCAAATTCCAGGCCGCCTGAGCATCTTTCTATTTTTCACTAAGTTTATTGGTACATTTTAGGTGTACAATATGACATTCATCTTTGGGAGTTTGTACCTTTACATGATATGTCTTGGTTCTTATTTTTTCCCCCATTCCCCTGCCCTCCCTTCAACCCTTCCACCCCTCCCTATTTACAAAGACTGTTTCCATTTTTTCCTTTTCTCATATTTTTTCCTTTCCTCATATTTTTTCCTTTCCCTTACCCCTGCCACTTCCTCTTCCCCTTTAGACCTTTTCTTCCTGTTCCACATTGTCTATTATACATTTTGATTCTTATTTACACTTTCAGTTTCTCACACCAGAGAAACTATTCGGTATTTACACATGTCCTATTTATTTCACTTAAGCCACCTGGGCATCTTTTTTTTTTTTGGTACCTGGGATCAAACTCGGGTTCCTGCGCTTGCGAGGCAGGCGGCGAAACCACTTAGCTAAATCCCCGGCCCAGTTTTGTCTTATTTTTGATTGACCTGTACTGCTCACTGCATAGTGAGCTTTCAACGTGTTTATTAATAAATAGGGTCTTGATGTTTTCTACATCCATAGTTTCATTCTTTCATACATTGCACTAACATCTCATGAGTTTGTATAATTTCTGTAGGTTAATATTCAAAAAGAATATGGTTAGGGGCTGAGGATTTAGCTCAGTGGTGCTGCTGCCTGCCTCACAAGCACAAGGTTCCAAGTTCAATCCCTGGTACCAAAAAAAAAAAAATATATATATATATATATATATATATATATGGTGTCGTCAGTCATTCTTTCTGCTTCTAGGATTATGATATAGTTGTGATGGGATGCAGTACTTTTTTTTTGGTACCTGTGATGATGATATAGTTTTAATAGTTCAAAATAAAAGCATATTTATTTATTTGCATAAATAATACTAGGAATTGAATATAGGGCCTTTGTACTGAGCTGTATCCCCAGACTTTTTTTTTTCTTCAACTGGGCTTAGACTTTCTATCCACCTGCTTCAGCCTTCCAGGGTGCTGGGATTATGGGTGTCTGCCATCACACTGAGTAAAAGCATCTCAAAAAACCCAACAAACTTTCTGTTGGAATATAATGTGCATCTAGGGAAATGTACAAAAGTGTACTTACTAATGGATTGTTTTTTAAGAAAGCATCTTTTATCAGTTTATTGGTCCATTATTTTAAGTTAGTTGAGATAAAGAAATTGTTTTTAAATTTACAAGCTAGTAGTTTATCGAGCAGTACAAATTCTCTTTACCTCAAAATATAATACTAATCCCATAGTAAACAACAGAATTTTTTATACACAGACATGAAAAAAAAGTGGACAAAAACTGCCAGCATCAAAAATTCAACAAAAACCTTTTTCTTTAATTTTATAATCTCTGGGTTCCATAACAAAGACAAGGAGGTGACATTCTTTTAACATGTGGTAGCTTCATGAAATAAAGACTTCGATCTGTAAATAAATCACTTTCTTTCTTTTCTTTTTTTTTTTTTGGTACCAGGGATCGAACTCAGGACCTTGTGCTTGTGAGGCTGGCGCCGGAACCACTGAGCTAAATCCCCGGCCCAAATAAATCACTTTCTGAACACACACTCTCTCAGCACTTTTTATTTTCACAGCTTTTGTATTGGCTTAATGGCAGCATGGAGAGACTGTAACACATTTACACAGAGGACTTTACCAATACCCCAGAAGGTTTTTCTTTTTCTTTTCAATTTTCAAACAATGATTTCTAAAAAAAGAATGAATTTTTTTACTAATGAATTTTCTCAAACTGAACATAGCCGTGTAACCAGCCCCAGAAATTGTTAACATCCCAGAAGCCCTCTCTGTCCCCCTTTTCATAATTCCCTCCTAACAATAACCACTATCCTGCTTTCTCATGGCATAGATTAGTTTTGCCTACTTTTAGTATAACTGCTGTTTCATTTATTAAAGAATTTAGTTAGGTCTGCCCGTACTGAAAACTGTAGTGTTAGCATTTAGGGTCATTATTCTGAACACAGTGCTTTGGATAATGTCCCAACAACATGGTGTTTTTCATGTTTTAGTGACCAAGAGAGGTACTCAGAGGAGCTAGTGAATATCTTCAGGTCAGCAGTGTCAGCAGGCATCATCGGCTGCGTGTATGGGGGAGTACCAGCTTTCATTCATGCTAAACAGCGCTACATTGAGCAGAGCCAAGCAGAGACCTATCATAACCAATTTGATGCTGTAGTAAGTACTGGTGGTCTGAGAGTGTTACATGGGTGCACACTGTCTTTACAGTTACGTGTAAGTACTCAGGTTGTGATTTGAGAGGATTGTCAAAGTCTGTTTAATAACAGCCGAAGTGCTAATGCTAACGTGCCTAAGCATATCTCGTCAGACACTTAGCTTCAAAACAGGCATGTGTGGATTTACCACTATGGCTCATGAACAAGAAATTAACACTGGCATGTACTATTATCTACAGACTTGTGTAAATTTACTAGTTCTTCCACTTACCTCATTTATTTTAAACTAGATTTAAAATTTTTATTTCTGGTCTAGGATCTAATGGTAAATTACATGTTGAATTTGTTTCTCAGGCCTCTTTAGTCTGGAACACTTTCTCTGTCTTTGTCTTTTCTGAGCTTGACAGTTTTGATTTATGCTTTGGTTTTGACTTATTACAAAAATTCTGTTTTTTGGAAGATATATCCTAGAGCTGATACTTTATCCTTCTTAGTACATTACATCAGGAGCACATACTATATATGTCATTTTACTTTTGTCACTTAGCTAAGAGGACATCTGCCAGGCATATCCTCTATAAAATTATTATTTTTTCCCTTTATAATGGTAAGTATTTTATGGATTCTTATCAGATCTTTTGAAATTGTGTAAGTATCCTGTTTTTCATCAATTTTTTTTTTTGATACTGGGGATCGAACTTGGGTCCTTGCACTTGCAAGGCAGGTGGCAGAACCACTGAGCTAAATCCCTGGCCCTTTTTCATCACATTTTAACCCCCGAGTTTCAGCATGAAATTAAGATTCTTGCTAGAAATAGTTACTACTGAGGTAGTTGCCAAATGGCCATTATCTAATTCTATCATCTTTTCTCCATTTCTTGGTTAGTATTCACCTCTAAGAAAGTGTTTTTTCCTATACCCCTATAATTTATCTGTGTATCCATCTATCTACAGTCATGCATCAGCAGTAGAGACCATTCTGAGGCCTACATTGTTAGACAGCTTTGTCATTGTGTGACCATCACAGAATATACTTCCATAAGATGAACCACTATAAGGTCACAGGGCAATATAGCCTTATGGCCACACATTGTGTCTGTGGTCTTTTTTTGGTGGTGGTGAGGGATACTGAGCTGCATCTCCAGCCCCCTTTTGTATTTTTTATTTTGAGACAATGTCTTGCTGAGTTACTAGGTTGTGCCCAGGTTGGGCTGGAATTTATGATCCTCCTGCCTCAGCCTCTCACAGTGCTGTACCACCATGTCTAGTTTGATCTTTGAAGCATTCCTATGTGGTACATAACTGTGTTTATAATTTATTTATATTAGTATGTACTTAGGGCTTCTTGTTTCATTCCATAGGCCTATAATCCATTGTCATTTATTTTGATGCTCAAATTGGCCTGGATTTGGACCCAGGAGAGCCATTCTATCTGGCTCCTGTGCCCTTGAGCCGTGTCTTCTTCATTGTCTGAGCATGCCTTTACTTTTGAGCACAGTACAATGTTCCTGGCCTGTCTTTTACTCTTCATACTCCAGTTCTAGAATTAGCCATTTCTCCAAAGAACTCACATTTCTTTCAGTGGAGACTGGTATTTAGAAACCAAGATCTTATGCACATTTCTACCAGGATATTATTGTTTCTAGACCCTAGGTAGACAGAGTTAGGAAGAGAGGGAGAGAGAGAGAGAGAGAGAGAGAGAGAGAGAGTGTGTGTGTGTGTGTACTCATATACACATTCATACACATCTGTATTGGTGTCTACTTATTAAAAGCCATGAGTTCACACAGATACCTTTCAGGGAAGTTTTGATTTGCCCAAGATCATGTAATATGTAAGATACACACAGGGTTTCTCTCATAGTCTTTACAAATCCAGATTTTCCCCATGATATTGTACCAGATTGCTCTGTGACGGCTAGTAAAGATGGGCAGTGGAAACACTACATCCCTTCCAATTCTAACTTTATTGCTTACTCTCTGGGTCATGTTGGTGATGAACTTTCTCCTAAGCTTTAGTGAAAACTGTAAGACCTTCCTGAAAACAATGTTGTAAGGAATCAATGAGGCACTATCTTCAAACACTTTAAACAGAAAAGATGGGCAGTATTTCTTTTTTCTTTCTCTGTCCTGCACATCTGTGTTACTTTAATCTTTACCCTTTAATTTAATATTTACTCAACAGATATTCTTTTTACCAGTATATCTTGAATGTTAAGACCATGTGTAATACTGGTTTCATAATCAGACACAGTGATTGCCACATAGATTCTCTTTAGATAGCGGATGGATTACTTGGTTGACAGTGGCAGTTCTTAGTTCCTTTACTATCTCCTGATAAAGTGGGATGTGCATGAGACTTTTGCTTAAGCCTCAGTACTAAAAGTAACATTTCTAGAGATTTTCTGTTGTTCCTTTCTAATTTATAGCAGACATTCCTGCATGCACTTTTGGAATAAAGGGCATGTCAGGGTGTCCTGGAAGCTCATAGCATTTTATTCACTTTAGCAAAGTGTGCATCGTGCTGCCACACGAGGCTTCCTTCGGTACGGCTGGCGCTGGAGCTGGAGAACTGCAGCATTTGTGACTGTATTCAAGTAAGTTCTTTCTAAATTGTGAAAGATGGTCTCGATTCTCTTTCATGACTGCATCTTTTGAGGAACTGGAGTTTTTTTGTTTTATGGTGATATTGGGGATTGAACCCAGGGGTTTAATACTGAGCTGTATCCCTGTCCCTTTTTTATTTTTTTTGAATAATTATTTTTTTATTTTTTATTTTTTCTGTCACTAAGTTGTACAAGCTGGACTTGAACTTGCAGTCCTCCTGCCTCAGCCTCCCAGAGTTCTGGGATTACAGGCATATACTACCACACCCATTTGAACAAGTAGAATTATAAAACCTGAATACTCACAGGAAAATGATTCATAATGTCTTTTTTTTCTTTCTTTCTTTTCTTTGTTTTTTGAGACAAGCTCTCACTATGTAGTTTAGGCTGATCTTGAGCTCACTTTGTAGCCCAGGCTGGCCTCCAACTCACTGTAATCCTGCCTTGGCCTCCTGAGTGCTGGAATTACAGGTGTGCACCTCCACACCTGGCCATAATGCCCTTTTCTCAGAAACTTTTGTCTGTCTGTGTAAGAGGTTGATCCAGTTGTAGTTTTACATACAGGATAGAGATCTACCAGTTAGGATCAGCACAGATACAAGAGTGAGTTCTAACTAAAAGAAACTCTGCAGAACCTTTCTCTGTGTTTCTAAGGGAATGCTTGATTGTTCTTTGGTCCCTCTTTAGCAGAAAGTCTACCTCGGAACCCCTCAGGCAATCTGGAACACCTGGAAGGGGCCTAGAGTAGGACAGTGATTGCCCCTCAGGCTCTTCTAAACTTATCATTGTAGGAAAACAGCAGTCAGGAAGGGAAGTGGAATGTGTTTTTAATTGCGTATTTTCCTTTTCCTTTCCAATTCGCAGCTCAGTGAACACTGGACTAACTGTGTACCGAAATAAAAATGCCCTGAGCCATTTTGTTGTGGCAGGAGGTAAGATATTTTTGTTCATGTTTACAATTTTAAATGTCAAATACGGTTTAGAAAATACTTAAGGACATATAAATAAGGATTGCTGAATTCTTTGCTTGGCTTCCCATTACATCTCATTCAGCATTCATACAAAATATGTTCATGGTCACCATTGTTTTTGGCCCATGTGCACTTAGTGAATCATTCAGACAAGATCCTTGCTTTCATTGAATTTTAAAGTCTAGTGAAAATGGGAAAAAACAGGTTCATATGATAGAATATAACAAATACATGGGACAAGAGACCTAAGGTTGACAGATTGGCCCCAGATTGTCTTTCTCAGGAAGTGACATCTAAACTGATGTCTAAAGAGTGGGAAGGAGCATGCATTTTCCAAAGAGTGGCTAAGTAGAGGGAGCGTTAGGGCCAAGTCCTAAGGCAAGAAATTTCTTCAAAAGCAGGTTAAGCTGGGTATGGGGGTGCCTGCCTGTTTTGCCAGATCTCTGGGAGGCTGAGGCAGGAGGATTGCCAAGTCTTGAAATCAGCCTGGGTGACTCAGTGCCTTAGCTAGACCCTGTCCCAAAATAATGGGGATGTAGTTCAGTGTGAAGGCCCTGGGTGCAATCCCCAGTACCACAAAACGACGACAACAACAAAAAGGGTAGGTTAATTTCGTTCTGATCTAGTGAAGGGAAGAATAGCTTGAGAAGATATTTTTCTCTTGAAAATAGCAGAGAACCAGATTTTTTATGGTAGTGTTTCACTTTTATTTTAAAGCTCTCTTTCTCTAGTAGATACATCTTATTTTAAATGAGCATTAAAAGTAGAAAACACAGGGGCCGGGGATTTAACTCAGTGGTTCCGACACCTGCCTGGCAAGCGCAAGGTCCTGAGTTTGATCCCTGGTATCAAAAAAAGAAAAAGTAGAAAACACAATTGGGTGTGGTGGCGCACACCTGTAATCCTAGCACTTGGGAGCCTGAGGCAGCAGGATCGCCACAAGTTGGAGGCCAGCCTGGACTACATAGTGAGTACAAGGCCAGCCTGAACTACATATTGAGACCTTGTCTCAAAAAAAAAAAAAAGCATTAAGAAAAAAAGAAAAACCATTGAAGGAAAGGTGAATGAAGTTAATTGCCATATACAAGGAAGCATCCACTGACTCATGCGCATTTCCCTCACAGACACAAGCACACAAGTCAGGTTTGGTGGTACACATCTGTAATCTCAACACTTGGGAGATTTAGGAGGATCACAAGTTCTAGAAGGCCTGAACTGCATAAGAGGACCCTGTCTCAAAAAAACAAAGCAAAACACACACATACTCACACGTGCACGCACATACCCTGAACCTAACATCTAAACTTTTTTCTTTGGAAATAATTTGAATCTTTCAAAACTGGTAAAATAAAAATAATACACAAAACACTGTATACTCTTTAGGACAGTTAGAATGTTCCTTTTTAAATTTGTAAATATGGGGATTTTATAGGCTCAATGTCTAAGCCAAAGCAATCCTAAGCAAAAGGAGCAAGGTCGGAGATGTTACAATACTTGATTTCAAATTATACTACAAAGCCATTGTAACAAAATCAGCATGATACTGGCACAAAAATAGACACATAGACCAGTGGACAGAAGAAAGGATACAACAACAAACCACACAAGCACAGCTATCTGATTCTAGACAAAGGAGCCAAAAATATACTTTGGAAAAAAGCCTCTTTAATGAATGTTGCTGAGAAACTGGATATCTACTTGTAGAAGATTGAAATTAGATCCCTCTCACCATGTACAAAATCACTTCACAATGGCTCAAAGACCTATTAATAAGATCTGAGACTTTGAAACTGCTGAAAGAAAACATAGGGATCTTGAAGCCAATAGACACAGGCAAAGACTCCCTGAACAGGACTCCAGTAGAAGAAGAAATAATAGAGTCAACAAATTGGGCTACATCAAATTTAAAACTTTCTTCCTGGCAAGGGAAGCAACTAACAGTGAAGACAGCCTGCAGAGTGGCAGAAAAATCTTTGCCAGCTGACAAAGGACTAACATCTAGAATATATAACGACTTTTGTATTAATTTTTTATTAGTACATATTTGCAATGCATGTTCATTGTGGAGAGTCAGTACATGTACAGAACACTTAATTCTTGTTACTTTCCCTTCCCTGTCTTCCTCCTTCCTTTATCTCTAGATCCCTTTCCCATTTGCAAAAGATCTGTCTCCTTGATTTCTATTATCCATCCTTTATTTTGCTCTTTATTTATAGTTTGGGATTTTCATATATGAGAAATCATGTAATATTTAAGCTCATGTCTGATTTATTTCACTTAACATGTGGTCTCATGGTGTATCCATTTTCCTACAAATGATTCAGATTTACCCTTCTTTATGCCAGAGTAGTACTCTGTTGTGTAAATATTCCACATGTTCAGTATCCATTCATCTGTTCATAGAAATGTAACGCTTGTAATCCCAGTAGTACTTGAGAGGCTGAAACAAGAGGATTGCCACGGGTTCAAGGCCAACCTGAACTACGGAGCGAGACCTTGTCTCAAAAAAAAAAAAAGGAAAGAAAGAAAAGAAAAAGTCTGGATGTATGGCACTTCACTTCTGACTGTTGGCCTACCTTTTAGAAAACAAATCTAATTGCAAAATAGTATTGTGGTTAACCTTCCCTTTTTTGGGGCCAGGATTCTTTTTTTATTATTATTAATGTATTTATTAGTACATGTTTGCAGAACATGATTCCATTCACTGTCGGGAATTGGTACATGCACATGGCCAGGACTCTTCATCACCTGGTTTGTCCTGAGACCAGGCAGTCTTGGAAAAGAAGCCTCTTTCTCTTTCAGGTGTAAGTGTCCCATTTGTCCCATTTTCAGGACTGTATCTGAAGGGTGAGTCAATAGGAACCTAAGGGGAGTTACTCTTCAATCCATACATAAATTTGTGAAACAGAAGGAACTCTTAAAAGCAACAAGAAAAAAAAATTTCTCATATAGAAGAACACCCAGTAAAATTAACAACTGACTGATTAACAACTGACTTAGAGATAAGCTGCGAACCAAGAATTCTGTATCCCAGAAATGAAGGCAAAATAGACATTGCCAGATAAACAAAGACAGACTTCATTGCTTGCAAATGTGCTTTAAAAAGAATACAAGTGAAAGGAAGGCGTTAGGCATAAACTCTTAATGATACACATCTGGGACAGTAATAGAACAAAAGCAAGAGGAGTAGAAGTCTGTTGAAGTAAGAGAACAACACCGAGAAGTATTCTGAATCCACAGTAGGAAATGGAAGTGCTAGAAGTGATGGGTGGGTTGGTTAGTAGAAAAGACTTTATAAAATAACCTGTTTTTCTCATTCTTTTCCCTCTTCTTTAAAATACATAAGATTGTATAAAACAATAATTACAACATGTGTTGAATTTTCTTTTCTTTTTTTTTTTTTGGTACCGGGGATCGAACTCGGGCCCTTGCACTTGCCAGGCAGGCGGCAGAACCACTGAGCTAAATCCCTGGCCCCATATGTTGAATTTTAACTGACATGCATCATATATGACAAAAATACAAAGGTGGGAGAGGAATGGAGCTCTGTTGGAACAAGATAATAAAAAAAGCAACTTTTAAAAATACTAGAAAGAGGGTCACGGATGTAGCTCAGTGGCACCACGCCTGCCTGGCAAGCACATGGTACTGAGTTCAAGTCCTAGTACCAGAAAAAAAAAATACTAGAAAGATCAGAAAGGAATTAAAAAAGATACATAGAAAACAACAGCAAAAGGGCAGACCTAAATCCAGACACATACATAATAACATTAAATATGAACGGATTAAACACTTGGTGGTTTTTCTTCTCAATAGTTTAAATATTTCACTCCACCCTCTTATTGCATGCGTGGCTTCCGAAGGGAAGTCTGATGTAGTTCTTTGCTCTTCTGTTGGCAATGTGTGCACCTATCCCTCCCCCAGCTTCTTCAGTGTTTTTTATCTTTGATTGTCTGCAGTTTGAAGATGGAATGCCAATGTGTTCTTTGGGTGAACATTTATGCTGCTTGGTTCCCTCTTTTTTCTTTTTTCTGTCTGTTTCTCTCCCCCTTTCTTTTGACAAAGTTTTGCTACACAGCCCAGGCCTTGAACTTACTGTATAGCTGAAGCTGGTCTCAGACCAACATCATCCTGCCTCAGCCTCCTGAGTACTCAGATTACGGGCATGTGCCACATGAAAGCCCTGCTTCCATTTACTTTTATGTTACACCTTTTGAAGTTGTCCCACAATTCTTGATTATCTTCCTCCTCCTCTGCCTCCTCCATCCTCTCTTCCTCATTCTCCTCTTTTCTCTTTGTTTTTCTGTTATGGAGGCTTCTGTTGACACATCTTCAGGCTTAGAGATTCTTCCATCAGTTTCCTGTCTGCTATTGAGCCCATCAAAGACAGTCTTTATTTCTCTTACACTGTTTTTGATATCTAGCATTTCTTTTTAGTTCTTTTTAAAATTTTCCATCTCTGCTAACACTGCCTATCTGTTCTTGCATCCTGTCTGTTTTATGCACGAGAACCCTTAGCACATTAATCATAGTTATTTTAAATTCTTGGCCTGGTAATTCCTACATTTCTGCCACATCTGAGTCTGGTTCTGATATTGTCTCTTCAAATGGATTTTTGGCTTTTAGTTTGTCTTGTCATTTTTTCTTGATAGCTGGACACGATGTACTAAATGAAAGATTGTAGAAAATAGACCTTCAGTACATGGTGGCAAGGTGTGAAAAGGAGAAGTCTTGTTTAGTCCTGTGATTAGGTCCCAATCTTAGTGAGCAGTGCCCCTGGACTGTTCATTTCACAGATGCTTTGCAGTGTGTTCCTTGGGTGGGACGGGATGGTGAGAGTGGACTGGAGCTGGGTATTTTCCTTCTCCCACGTGGAAGACCAGAGTCCGTTAAGGTTGACTGTTTCTCAGGTTAAGAAGCCTCTATAAAACTACAGTAGGTTAGGCATGTAAAATTGCTCAAGGGTGGCCCTTGCTCAGAAGAACATATGCTCTGAATAGTGCAGAATGTGTGAGAAGGTTTTTCTCAGACCCTCACTGTGAGAAGTTAGTAGAGCTCCTGGAGCTGAAACCCAACAAAGTGTGGGGCCCTCTGAGTCTGTACCCCCCGGAGTTCTTTCTCTCAGACTTCCCTACAGTGAGCCTCCAGCAACTTTCCATTTATAGATCAGGTTTTCTTGCCCATTACTGGATTCTGCTGCTCCAAGAGTGTCTGTTTCAGTAAGTTGTTCATCTGTCTCCCTCCCCAGTCTTTAGGGCAGCAGTTTACCTTACAACTGCCGTTCTCTGACAGAGCTAAGAAAAGAGTTACTGGATTTTCAGTTTGTTCAGCTTTTTACTTATTAGGGTATAATGATAAAGTCAAAGTTTATATGTCAGACCAGAAACTAGGAGTCTCCCCTTTCTTTGTTTCCCCGCATGGTGGCAAGTGGATAAGAAAACCCAAGTGCTGTAGGAGGCCTTGACTGATGCCAGCAGGAGGAACCCTCATTCTAGGCCTTCTACTGACCACAGTAAAACCCAAGCAGTGATCTGTCTGGTTCTCTCACACAGTTTTGGACATGCTTGAATACCTGCCTTGGTCTTCCTAGTAAGCTTCATATGTGTAACAAGTCCTTTCATAACTTTTTAGTGCAAGTTATCTGATCCAGCTTTTGAGTGAGTGGGCTTATACTCTCTCTCTCTCTGAAGTAGTCAAAACATCCACCCTATGTGTTGAAAATCCTAATGAACAAAAAAAATCCACTGGAACTAGTAAATAAGTTCAGTGAGGTCGCTAGAAAATAATGTATACGCTATAATTGCAAAGAACAATCTGCAAATGAAATTAAGAAAATTCTTTCTCAAATAGCGTCAAGGAGAATATAGTTTTTTTTTTTTGGTACTGGGATTGAACTCAGGTCATTGCACTTGTGCAGCAGGCAGCAAAACCACTGAGCTAAATCCCCAGCCCAAGGAGAATATAATTATTAAGAATATGTTCAATTAAATTATAAAACATTAAAAAACTGGGGAATGATTCCATTTTAATGGATATGAAGATTGAAAATTATTTAAAGAGCAACTCTCATCAAACTGATACAGATCAGTACCCATCACAATCTCAGCTGGCTTAAAATATTTTTTTTGTAAAAATGCACAAGCTGATTCTGTAATTTATTTAGAGAAACAAAAGACAGCCAAAATAATTTTGACAAAGAAAAAATAAATTTGGAGGATGTGAACTTCCCAATTTCAAAACTTAACTACAAAACTACAGTAAACAAGACTCTGAGGCTTTGCCCTACGATAAGTGTATAAATGAATGTGACAGAAAGGAGAGTCCAGAAATCTATTCTTATATTTATGGTAAGTTGGTTTCTGCAAAGGTGCCAAAGCAACTTTGTTTTTTTGTACCAGGGATCGAACTCGGGTCCTTGCACTTGTGAGATAGGTGGCAGAACCACTGAGCTAAATCCCTGGCCTGCCAAAGCAATTTAATTATCAAAAAGGTGTGAAAGAGTAGCCTTCTTATCAAACGGTACTGGAATATTTTCTTGCACAAGAGGTGAACTTTGACCATTACCTCCTACTGTACACAAAAATTAACTCAAAAGGATCAAAGATCTAAATGTAAGAGCTAAGACTAAAATTATGGAAAGAAAATACAGAAACAAATTTTTGTGACCTTTGGTTAAGCAAAAGTTTAAATATAACAGCTTTAAAAGGTTGGTAAGTTGGATTTCATCAAAGTGTTTAAATTTTACATTTCAAAAGAAATGCGTTATTAAGAAAATGGAACAATAAGCCAGATTGGGAGAAAATATTTGCAAATAAGGACTTGCATCCAGAATATGCAAAGAACTCTTAACAATTTAGCAACAGGAAGACTATCCAGTTAAAGATTGGCAAAAGGTTTCAAGAAACATTTCACCATAGAAGCTATTCGAGTGTCCACTAAGCAAATGAAAAGATGTTCAACATCATTCGTCATTAGGAATATTAAATTAAGCCCAGCAGGGTACCATTTGTACTCACCAGAGTAGTTGTACTAAAAAAGGCAAGCGTTGATGGAGATGCAGCGACACTCCAGCCTTCCTGCATTGTTAGTGGGAGTGTCAGTTGCTACCGTCACTTTGGAATAGAGCTTAGCAGTTCCTTAAAAAATTAAATGTAATTTGCCATGCAACGCAACAGTCTCTGCCTAAGAATCTACTCGAGAATTGAAAATATATTCACACAAAGATTTATATGTGAATTTTTGTAGCAGTATTATTCCCAACAGCCCAAATTGGAAACATCTCATGTTTTCAGCTAGTAAATGTGATGTGGTATATCTGCTCAATGAGATATTTTCAGCAATAAAAAGGAACCAAACTGATATGTGCTACCACATAAATAAATCTTAAAAACCTTGTTAAGTGAAAGAAGCCAGGCACAAGACAATAATGTATGATTCCATTTACATAAAATGTCCAGAACAGGCAAATCCTTTAGCTGGAAAGTAAATCAGTGATTGCCAAACTGGAGTTGGGAACAAACAGTAACCGCAAGTGGACACGAGGGATCCTTGTGTGAGGATGGAAATGTTCTGGAATAGAATTGTGATGATGTTTGCACACTAAATGTAATTAAATCGTCTTAATAAAAATCACTGAATTGTATATTGAGATGAACTTTGTGTTGTGTAAATTATACCTCAACAAAACCTGAAATTAGATTGACACAGGAGGGGGAAAGGCAACACTTAAAGGAATAAACAAAATTGTGTTTACAGATAATATTTTAAATGGTTGCTTGAAAAATTAATACACTAATCAGTAAAGTGTAAGTATGGAAAAGGCCTTTTTCTGTCCCAATAATTCTTTGAAAAAGAGTTATCTTTATAAGAGTAACAAGAATTAACATTACCTTAATGCCAGAAATTCCACTTCTGTGAGTTCACTCTGTACACATTTTTTTTTTTTTTTTTGTACCGGGGATTGAACTCTGGTTCTTGCATTTGCGAAGCAGGCGGTGGAACCACAGAGCTAAATCCCTGGTCCTGAGTTCACTCTAAGGAAACAAATGAAATTACAAAGACTTGGGTCCAAGAGTTATCATTACACCTTTATAGCATCCATAAATAAAATATGTATATTGAGGGGCCTGGGGATTTAGCTCAGTGGTTTTGCCGCCTGCTGCGCAAGTGCAAGGACCCGAGTTTGATCCCCGGTACCAAAAAATATATATATATATATATATATATATATATATATATATAGAATAAAAATTACATTCATGCAGTAGACTCATCTGGGAGAAAATTGGTGATATAAAGTTTAATAATATGTTCAGCAAAAATAAAAAGTTTAATATGTACATCCCCCATTTTCTAAAAAAAAAATTTTTAAAGACCATTATATTACTTTCTGAGTAAAGGTGATTTTTGTTTTTGTTCATTTAGAAAATTTAAAAAATGAATATATTTAAAGAAAAGTATATCCGCAAATGTTATTTTTTTATCTTCAAATGTTGTTCTTTAAAAAAATGTTACCGCCTGAGAGCATTAGTTTCATTGTGCATAGAGGAAAATGGATGAGCAGGAAAGAAAAGAGGCACGTCCCCTGTTCAGCCACCAGGTGGCATTGTAGGCCAAATGATACCTGTTATACAGCCTCAAAAGTAGTATTATAGTGCAGGCAGGCAGAGGCTGAGTGAGGGAAGGCATAAGATACTGGGTCTTGTGAAGTTGTTTTGGGGGAGGATCTTTCCTTGAAGAAGGAAGATTAGGTAGAGTGGAAGAAACCACAGATTTTTAAGAGGAAACGGACAAAAATGAAGCACAGTGAGAAGAGTTTGACTCCATAGAACTATTAAGGATTTATTTTTGTAAAAGGGACATTTCTTTGAGTCTGTGAGGTAGATGAGAAGCACCTGTGTGGGCACTTTATAGTGTCAGGAAAGCCAGGCTGTGGTGGTATATTAATGCTGTCTTCAGAAAGCTCACTTAGGGCAGCTGTGTTATTATAGAAAGGAAATTTTAAATGGAATTCTAGATAATTTAATACTACCTTTTTCTTTTCAAATAGCTGTCACAGGAAGTCTTTTCAGAATAAACTTAGGCTTGCGAGGCTTGGTGGCTGGTGGTATAATTGGAGCCTTGTTGGGGTAAGTGTTAACATGGTTTGATTCCACATCGGTAGGTTTATTAATACCTTGCCTATTAAAAATATCATTCTCCAGGTGTGGTACATACCTGTAATCCCAGTACTCTGGGAGGCTGAGGCAAGAGGATCACCAGTTTGAGCCCAGCCTGGGCAATGTAGTGATTTAGTGATACCCTGTCTCAATAAAAACTGAAGAAGGGCAAGGGGTGTAGCACAGTACAAAGGCTTGGGTTCAGTACCCAGTACTACAAAAACTTCTTTTTTGTTTTGTTTTTTTCATTTCCAAAGAACAAATTTAATCCTGAGAGCCTATGAAAGATCTTTTAGTCTTACACTGGCAGTAGTTTTGACTGTCTGGTTGTAATTCTATCCTAATTGTTTATTTTACTCACAATCATCACAATAAATAACTTAACATTGATTCAATATAACTCTTAAAATAGAGTACATATTCAAAATTACTCAATTACAACAATAATGTCAGGATGTGCTTCAATTTTTTTTTTATTGTCCCCTCATGATTCTATTTAGGCTAAATGTTCTTATCAGAAACGACAGCCTAGCAGAAGCTGTGCTTTCAGTCAATCTCGTGAAGAGCCACATTGTGTCACCCATTATAAATAATACTTAAGTATTTGTTTTTTTCTTTCCTGCCAGAGACCCCTGTAGTCAGGTTCCAATACCTACCTGCCCAGTATACTACCCAGGCCTGAGAAACCACTAGGAGACAGAACTAAGAGAGCGAAAGCGGGCTGCCAGGACGACCAATGTTGGTGCAACCAACAAAGTCACTGGACAGTCCCAGGCACTGACTTCTATTGACAATCAACTGGGGTAAAGGCGACCTGTGGTTTCTATGGAAATTAATGTAAACAAGGCTCATAAAGGACAAGACATTCTCTAATTAGGAACAGAATAGACAAAATATATGATTATAATTGGAACATTGTCCTTCTAGTCTGAAGGTTCTAGTTGTGGGAATGGACTTTGGGTGTGAGTTACTCTGACCTCCACACGTAGGCTTCAGCCAGACTCACTTCTGTAAACAAGCCAATTGGGTTAACTTCACAGCCTGCTTTGGGCATAATCAATATTATGGTCCTCTGCACTTTCCGGTACTGGGATGAAACTCAGGACTTTGCACTTGCCAGGCAGGCAACCTCTGAGCTATATCCCTGGCCCCAAGTATTTGTTATCTTGGTTTTATGTTACTATCTAATAAATTGCCCCAAGTTGAGCAGCTTACAACAGCCCCTATTTGTGACCCTGTAGCGTTGCAGACCAGAAGTCTGGGTGGTCCAAATGGGTTCTTTGCTCAGGGTTTCTTGAGGTCCAGAGCACAGTGCTGATCAGGCTGCTTCTGACCCAGAGGCTCTGGGGCAGATTCTGCTTTCAAGCTCCAGAAAGGAGATTGTTGACAGATCCACTTGATGGAACTCTGGTCTGAGGTCGCTGCTCCCTTGCTGGTCATCAACCAGGCTGAGATCTCTCTCTGTCCCTGGAGGCCACCCACCTTCCTTCCTATGGGGCCCAGATGTGTTCAAGCCAGCAACGGTACCTGGAACCCTTCACAGACTGAATCTTCTGCTTCCACTCTGTCTGAGGAAGCTGGTTTGTATTATTTGTTTGCTTATTTCTTTACTTGTTTCTTTATTTTGGGGGTTTTTGAGACAAGGTCTCACAGTATACTCCAGGCTGGCTTTCCACTTGGTATGTAGCCCAGGGTAGTGGTAGTCTAACTTTCAATCCTCCTGTTTTAGCCTCCTGAGGGCTGCGATTATGGGTGTCCACCACCATGCCCAACTACATTTTCTTTATCCACTCTGTGGATAGACATATGAGTTATTTCCACTTAGCAAAAATTGTTTTCAAATGAAAATAAGTGGCACCAAATGGAATTTAAGTTATGCCAAAGTCCAAAACTCTTTGAGAGCTCAAAGAAGCAAATTCTCCCTATCACTGTAATAATTATCATGTAAATTAGTTCCTCAGTGTATTACTGTTGGCTTTGCAGCTGAGACAGTTGTGTCAAAGTCTCGATTTGTAGGATGTTTTGGTAGCTTTGCCCCGCAGAGCTGATAGCATCTGTCCCCTAACAAAGCATGCCTTCTGCCTTTCCTGTCCCCTGGGACACTGGTACTATTGTGAACTAGTCATTTCATCTCTGCGAAGCCTTCCATTTGGCCCTGCTTCCTAGAACTGGTCATAAATGTACGTATTCCCTCTGTGTCCTGGTTTACTTCTCATTCATGATTTTTAAGAAAGAGCCAATTTCTAGATTTTCTTTTTTTAATTCCAGTGGATATTAGGAAGTTGCAGTTGTCTCTGTTGTTCGGGCCAGGAAGGAGATGGTCTTAATATTGTTTTATTCAACAAAGACACTTTGTTAAACATCCTATGTCCGATGGTGAGCAGGTGGCTCGTGGTGCTGAGGAGTCCTGATGTTCGCAGTCTCAGGCCTGAGGGCTTGCTCTCTCTGAGCTCTTACTCTCCTTTTCCCCAGCACTCCTGTGGGAAGCCTGTTGATGGCGCTTCAGAAGTACTGTGGCGAGACAGTTCAGGAGAGGAAGCAGAAGGATCAACAGGCCCTGCAAGAGCAGAAGCTGGCAGAGTGGTAAGCAGCTGTGAGAACCATCTTCCCCAGCCACAGTCTTACTGAGAGTGCTCTCCTAACCCAGGTGCCCCGACTGCCACTCAGCTCAAGGATACCCTTCCTGTCTTTTCACCTAATGAAGGAAAACAGGAAAATGAAAGGCACTACTTTTACTTTTAATCTGATGAAGATCTTTATTTAGACACTTTTTTTTAAAAAGTTAAAATGTGGGCTGGGGATGTAGTTCAGCATCACTGTGTCTGCCTGACAAAGCACAAGGTCCTGAGTTCAATTCCCAGTATTTGATTAAAAAAAAAAAGTTAAAATGCTGTAAATATACTTGGTTGCATTTTTTTTTCTTTTCTTGTGTTCTTAACTGTGTAGGAAGTTACCTAAAGGGAACACACATTAAGGAGTGAACGTTACTTGTCTTGTGTAAAAAATGATATCCCCTATATTGCTGACACAGCAGAGCATTCTAAGTCTCTGCATTCAGAACTTCTACTTCCTGCCGCAGACTGAGAGAAGTGAAGTGGACAGAGTGGCTGTCCATGGAGGGGATGCCACTGAGGAGCATGGAAACTCTTTATCTATTCCACCTGGTGATTTCCTGGGTAATTTCCTGGTGATTTCCCATTTTCTGGGAAAGGGTAATGAGACCGATGCAGACTGCAGATTCTAAGTAAGATCAACATGATGGGCTGCCGTCTAGTGTACTTAGTACAGGCCGAGTAGAAATGATTCTCATGGGTCAGCTTCCTGGGTACTGACAAGGACTACTGCTGCTGCTGTCCCTGTAACTGGGTAGATGAGCAGTCATGTTTTCCATTGATTTTATTTGAAATCTCTATTTGTGTTTAACACACATTCACACAGAAATTCTTAATATCTATAGTTCTGTTGTCTGAGGACTGTGAATTCTTGAAAACTAGGCTTAACTCCTAGCTAGACTGTGAATTAGTTCTGTGACCTCATTTTCCTTAACTTCAAGCCCGTAGTTTTTTCAGTTGCTCTAGGCAGAATTTACCACAACACCCAATACTTGTTTTGTTCCTTCTTCTTCATGGTCTTAGGGTGGGTGGGGGCATGCAGTTATGTAGGCTCTAGAATGGAGTACTTAAAATTCTCAATGACATCAAAACTGGGTATTATGGAGAATTAAAAGCACAAAAACATCAGCTTATTGCCTGTTTCCTAGGTGTCAAAATCATCTTTTTTGATAAGGAAGTTTTGAGAAAGAGGTTAGAAAGGAAAGCAAAAATTTGGCTATTTGTCTCTGATGTAGGATATTATGGAAGAATTTAACATTTTGGAAAATATGAACAAATGATAACTATGTTCTAATAAAAAGGAAGTGAGAAAAACCTACAAAAGTTGCTTAGTGATTTACAGATTTAAAACTTTAAGAATGGGTGAAAGCAATAACTAATTACAGTGGTACCTCGGTTCATGAACTTAATTTGTTCCATGATTCTGGAAAAGATGGCCATAGTCATGTTCATTACCCAATGCAGAATTCGAAAACAAAAAATTTTGCCAGACACTTCTGTTTGTGAACCAAACTGTTCACAAACAAAACCATTTGTGAACTGAGGTACCACTGTATAGTAAAGAAAGGATATTTTGCAAAAAGAAATAGTGTTAAAAAGATACTTTTACAGATGTGTGGTGTTTGTACATGTGTGTGTTATTTCTAAGGAGAGTTAGTTCAATACATATTTAAGTACCTTCTATGCATCTGCTGCTTTGCTTGAAAATAATATAGGGAAATCAGTGTTTCAAAAATTGCCTTAGCAGAAAATGTAGAAAACTGGTTATAAAGATATGGATATGGAAGAAGAAATGGTCAAATCTGGTTGAGTTGAGTTGACAAAGTTGTAGGTTGATAATCACTTAAAGAAAGGAAGATACAGTAGTAATAGTTAGGAAAAGAAGTCATCTAGTGTTTCGAAGTTAGATTCTAACTCTTCATAAATGTACATCTGTTGTGTTGTCCTACCTGACTTTTCTCTTCCTGGATCACCACTGTTAACAGCTTTTGTCCAGTTCATACAAAGTCTGGTGAGAATTTATAGAGTGACAGGGTGCTCACATTCCCCCAGTTCCAAAGCCAAGAGGAGGGGCCTGACTTGGAGACTTACACAAGGTCTGTCCATTTCTTTACACCTGCTATGAGCACTCTGGACCCAGTATGTGGAATATCTTAGGGATCAGAGCCACTGTCATGACAGTGTCCATTTTTGTGTTGTGGGAGTTGTGGTTGGCTTGTTTCTTGGTCAGCTTTCCATTGCTGTGACATAATAGCTGAGAAAAACAAAGGTGGAAAGATTTATTTTGGATCATGGTTTCAGAGGTTTCAGTCCATGGTCAGCTGGCTCCATTACTTTCAGGCCTACATTGAAGCAGAAAAGTCATGGTGGAAGGGTGTGGCATCCAGAAGGCAGAGTGAGAGAACCAGAGAGGAAGCCGTACTTCAAGGACATGCTCTCTGCTTAGTCCCCACTCCTTAAGAAGCCCATTCAGCTAATGAGTTCATTGATGGGTTACCTAATCACTTCCCAAAGCCCATCAGCTGGCAGCCAAGCCTTCAACACAGTGAGCCTTTTGGGGAACATTCTGGATTCCAGCCATAGCAGCTTGTGAGTGCTGTTAGAGAGCAAAGAAAGTCATTGTATTTGAAGTGCAAGCAGTGTTTGCTCCTCAGTTATCATATGAAAGCAGGCACAGTAAGACAAATACTGCCTTTCTGTTTTAAATCTGAGAACTTTTACTTCTTTGATTATAGGAGAGCCAGACTGCAATTCACTGAGTTCCTCCCTGAGGATATTGAAAGTCATTTACAGAAAAATCAATCCCAGGATGATGCTAAGAAAATCGAAACCCTGCTGAGCCTCCCAAGAAACCCTTCATCACTGGATAAACAAGGCGAGGACTGAGAATGTTCTGGAATTGAAGCACCTGGGGGAGTTGAGAACTGCTGTATGGCCACGTCCATGGATGTCAGTGCCACGCCATTCTTAGGCCAGCCTGTGACAGGTGTGAATGCTGGTGACTGTGGTGGCATTGACTTGTGCTTATTTTTTGAATCAAGAATTGGGCTATTGTACTCTCATTTTATTTATCCTTAAATTTAAATTCATATTTAAATGTTTGTTGGTCTATTGATTGATCTATATACTTAGATTTCTTTATCTGGATCTTATAAAAGTGAGTAGGGCCAGGGATTTAGCTCAGTGGCACCGTGCCTGCCTTGCAAGCGCAAAGTCCTGAGTTCATTCCCTGGTACCACAAAAAACAAACAAATAAAAAGTGACTAAAACTTTTCCCAAAAGATTAAAGCTGAACTCCAGGTTTTCTGTTTACTCACATAGTCTTTTGAAAGTGTTCTCTTGAATGGCTGGAAGGCAAGGAAACAACCAGCCCCAGAAGCAATGAGGGCCTAAATGCATAGTAGTGTTGGTCTTGTTTTAGTAAGGATCAAAGATGATGCCTGTGCCATTTGAACTAAAATACAAATTTAACAAAAAGAAAGTAGGTCAACATTACAACAAACACTGCAGCTTTCAAGGTATGCTGTAGTATGCAGGAGCTGCTGGGAGAACACCATCCTGGACTTAGAAGCTTGTTGCTGAAGAAGGAAGACACTCTGTGGATCAGCTGTTAGTAAGTAGAAGGAGACAAATAATGAAATGAAGTGTACATCAGCCCCCTCACTGTTGCAGTTTTCTTTCCACAGTTGAGTTACTGTGGTCCAAAAATATTGAATGAAAAATTCCAGAAATAAGCTATAAATTTTAAATTATATGCCTTTGTGCATATGCGTGTGTGTGTGTGTGTGTGTGTGTGTGTGTGTGTGTGTGTGTGTACTGGAGATTGAACCCAGAGTCTTGTGCATGCTAGGCAAGTGCTTTGCCACCAAACTACACCCTCAGACTCAATCGTATGCCTTTCTGAATAACATGATGGAATTCAAGTCGTGCTCTTGGATGGGTCCATCATTTTTGTGTCCACCACGTTTACATTGCATACTTTACCAACTCTTCAGTCAGATCACAGTGCCTATAGTCAAGTAACCCTTGTGTCTCTTAGTGATGGCTGCAAAATACAAGGCTAGTAATGCCAGCAATTCAGATGTGCCAAAGAGAAGCTGGAGAGTGCTTCCTGTAAGCAAAAAGGTGAACATTCTGGGTGATGTGTTACACCTATACTTCTAGGCATCCCCTGGGGTTTCTTGGAATGTATGCCTCCCAGACAAGGGAGACGGCTATTACACTGGAGAAAACCTGCTGGTACTTTGTTTTGGTGTTGGACCTCTCTGCTTCTACACTAAGAATACTCTTGTCCCACAGCAGCAAGCATAGTGTAGTAGCTAAAGCCAGAGCTTCAAGAGGCAGACCACTGGCTTTCTCAGGCATGCAGTTTAGTAGCCATGTGACATACAGCAAAGCTGTTGTACTTTGTCGCAATTTTCTCATCTGCCAAGTGAAATAGTATCTACTTGAGAGTGGTTATTAAGTTAATTTTTGTACAGTGTGATACCATGACATATATATTTGGTTTTTGTCCCTGACATATAACTCCTAAAGTCCCTGCAGTCTCTGAAGTGATAGTGTCCCTGTGTATGCTGAGTTTAATGTTGGCTGGCAGCCCCATGGGAATGGGGGCTGCTCACCCAGAGACCAGTGCACAGTTAGAGGATGGGCACATGCAGTCCCACCCCAAAAACTCTGGTAAGGGGAGTGAACCAAAGGTTGGGTTGACCACTAGTGAGTGGCCAGAGATTTTGTCAGTCATGCATGTGTAGTCAAGCTTCCATATAAACCCAAAAGGGAAGGGTTTGGAGAGCTTCTGGACAGCTGAACACAAGAGTTTCCTAGGAGGAGGCCTTTGCAGATTGAGAGGAAGAGGGTACAGAAGCTGCACCCTTTCCCCAGACCTTGCCCTATGCACCTGTATCCTTCACTAATATCCTTTATAATAAACCAGTAAACATGTTTCCCTGAGGTCTTTGAGCCACTCAAGCAAACTAATCAAACCCAAGAATGGGCTTGTGGGCACCTACCTTCATACTGATTGGCCAGAAGCACAAGTGAAACAACCTGGGGCTTACGATTGGCATCTAAGGTGCGGGCAGTCATAAGAGACTGAGCCCTTAACCTGTGGGATCCAGTGCTAGCTCTGGGTAGACACGGTCAGAACTGAATTGGATTAGAGAACATCCATTTTGTGTCCCCTGCAGAATGAACTGCTTGCTTTCTGGTTGGGAGAAACCGCCATATCTTTTGAGGTTACAGGAATCTGTTGATTGGTGTGAGAGTAGAGGAAAAAAAACCATTCCAACAGAAAAGCATGAAGCTCAATGTTCTGGCACACAGGTATTAGTAGTATTAGTAGCTACAAGGTTATGAAGGCTTCTGTGCCAGCATATTGCCTCTATGATTTACAAGTTACTACTGTACTCCATAAAGCATGTTTTTCCTAAATTTATAAATTGCTGACAAATTGGCACTGTTCAGTGTCTTGGTCACTATCACATACAGGTTAAATCTTTTCAACTAGAAATTATAAAACTGGAGAGTTGCTTTTAAAGATGTTTATTCATATCACAAAAACAATAATAAAAGTAAAATATAACTTTTAAAAAGTAAAACTAATACATTTATCAAATGTAATAAGTAATTTAATTACTAAGCTGTTCCTTAGGCTTAACTTTATGAGTAATTCTTTTTCAGGTGTTGTTTTGATTATGTCTAAGAATTATGAATCTTAATTCCATGCTGTAGTTCCTGGGTTTTATGGTGTTTGTTTTTCTTGCTTTAAGTTCTTGACTTAGAAGTTCAGTGACTTAGTTCTGAGCAGAACCATTTCAAACCATACCTTCATTTCGGGCCGGGGATTTAGCTCAATGGTTCCGCTGCCTGCCTCGCAAGTGCAAGGACCCGAGTTTGATCCCCAGTACCAAAAAACAAAACAAAACAAAACAAAAAAAACCATACCTTCATTTCTTATGCTGTAGAGCAGAATCTGTCCCCCTTACAGCTACCAAAATGAAACATTTTAAATCCAGCCACATTTGAGAAACTTCCTGTCCAACCACATGTTTTCAGATGAGAGTATCTTGTCCCGGTTTAGGTTGGGTCCCCTCCTAGTCCACTAGTTGTGGAAGGCCTTTTCAGAAAAAGAATCGGGAATAACACAGGAACAGCAGTTGTCTGCTTCTTTCTTTTCAATTCTCTGCTGATGTTAGAGGATCCAGAAATAGAAAAGAGGTCTAAGGAGCCCTGAAATCAACTCCATCACTTATTTCTGAAGACCGCTTACTACCCAGTACATACACAGTAAAAAACTTATCTCATCTTACATGAGAACTTTCTCATGAGTGTTTCACAAATGAGACCATACTAGCCTCAAGCTGTTTAAAGAGGTTATCAGTCCAATATGAACCATAGACTGTGAATATTTATTTAAACTCTCCCTCTCCAATCTCTATTGCTTTGGGGGCTGAATGGTACCATTTGTATTATCTCTTAAGGACTCTGTTTTGGGTGATTCACTGAAGAAGGGAAAGAGCACCAGGAAATCTGTGTTCTGGCTCTGGCCTTCACAATATAAGCCCTCTCCCTGGGCCTTAGTATTCTCCCTTCTGGACAGGAACTCTTCACTTCTAAGTCCTGCTTGTCAAGGTCACCGGGGCTACTGTGGTGCCCATGCAATATTCCACTAGTTTGCTTATGCAGAGCACAGAAGGGTAGAGTTTTGTCCTAGAGAGCAGGCAGGATCGTCCTGGCTGTCTGAAGAAGTTTCTAGAAGAAGTCATCACAGATACAGGCAGGACCTGTGGAAATAATGAATAAAGTCCTAAATTTGCAAGAAACAACGTACTAAAATTGTATATATTTTTGATCTTAAGGCCAAGTATATTCCCAACTTGAGGTAACATTGTAGGTATTAATTTTCAAAGCTGAAGTATATGAAGGAAGATACAGAATTTAGACTAGTCTAATTTTTACTTCATGAAATACTTATCAAGCAAATATTCATGCATTAGCTATCACCAAAGAACAAAATGCTGTCCATCAAGTTACTCTTCTCCGTGTGGGGTAAGGCTGCTCTTCTCAAGAAGCCTACAGTCTAGGAAAGGATATAAAACAGGGATTATTGAAATAAACCCAAGGTGGTGTGTTGTGTTATATAGAAGTTCAACGTAGAATTGCTTTAACTTGTCAAGGTGGCCACATAAGACTTTATGTAGAAGATTGGATTCATGGCTTCATTATGAAGCATCAATAGACCAGAAGGCTTTTTTTTTCAGTACTGGGGGTTGAACTTAGGGCCTCTGCAGTGAGCTATGTCCCCAACCCATTTCTTTTTCTTTCTTTTCAAGACAGAGTCTTTCATGTTGTTAAGTTGCCTGGACTGGGCTCAAACTTGTAGTCTTCCTGCCTCACCCTCTCAGTGTGCTGGAATTGCAAGTGTGCACCACCATGCCCTGCTGAGCAGAATACTTGAGGATAGAGGGAAAGTTAAGGAAATTCTACATAATCACAGAAACAGAGGGGGAGGAATATCCTGAAAGTGAGCAATTATGTTGAAATGAAAACAGAATGGGAATTTAAAGAGACTGCTTTGGACCAAGTACCAATAGGCTGCTATGTTGTAGTGCAGGAGCTGGGGCCTGAAGCCCTGTGAGTCCTGGTTGGCTCCTGGTCTGTGTGACCTTGTGCACCTCACTCATCCTCTGGGCATTTCTGGTTTCTCTCCTATAAAAATGAGTGTAGAAAAAAATCATTTTTTGTAAGATTAAGATGAAACAGTCCTTATGGGGCCAGGGATTTAGCTCAGTGGTTCCGCTGCCTGCCTCGAAAGTGCAAGGACCCGAGTTCGATCCCCAGTACCAAAAAAAAAAAAGATGAAACAGTGCTTTTGCAAAGCATAAAAAGGGGTTATTTTTCATTTTCCTTTATTTTTAAAGGCAAATTAGCAGACTTTCATTATGCTGGTGTTACCCTAAACTCGCTAAGTCAAAGCTAGACTGTTTCTAAAGGTTATAAATAACTACCCAGGCCTGCTATCAGTCTCAGACTGCAGTGTTCTCGTTTCTCTTATGTGAAAACACCAGGGGGTTAGGAGAACACTAAGTTGATTTAAGTTAACAGTGTGACTGTCACCAAAGCTAATGTCATGTTACCTCTTTCATTTGAGACAGGAATTATCCCATTGCATGTGGAGTCAGCAAGACCAGTTCTAAGTCTTGGACTCCCATTCACTGCATCCGCTGTATTCATGTGAAGTGTCTGGGAACTGCTGTGGGAAGAACAGTGGAACAGCGGAGAGAACTAAGGATCTATAGACTAGAGGGATTAGCTGGAATGTTAAAAGGTATGTTTTTGGTACCAGGGATCGAACTCGGGCCCTTGCGCTTGTGCAGCAGGCAGCGAAACCACTGAGCTAAATCCCCGGCCCCCTGGAATGTTAAAAGTTTTTGAAGCTTTTCCTATAGTCCCTGAGATGTTTGAGTGGGAAAATGATGTGACAGAATAACTCTATGAAATTTGCCTTGGTGATTGGTCAGTAGGATCAGTGTGCGAGGAGGGGCAGAGAAATCAAAAATGGTGTCACTATGTTGGTACAGAATGATCCAAATCCGCATCCATCCATAGAGATACAAGGAAAAGTGATTGATCAGGATAAGAAGGTAGCCCAGGAATGATACTTCAGTGTTTTATAGATAATGAAAGCTTAAGCTAGCTGAGAAGAAGACCATTTCAAGATAGCAGAATGGCACAGTAAAGAAAGAGGTTGCAAAGGGCAGAGTGCGTGTGGGGAGAAAGGAGAAGGGTACCAACCATCCTGTAACTGTTCAGAGAAATACCGAGGAAGTTCTTGAGAAGGTGAGGTGATAGGTAAAAGAGCTCAAATTTGGTACTGAGAGGAAGATTGTGCCTCATCATCCACATGATCACGTGTTCAAAATTGGTTAAGATTTGCTAAGGGAAGCTACCTTCAGACATTCTGTTCAGCTCGTTGCCTCTCTGGTTCGCTATAGATCGTCCGTATTTGCAGTCTTGCCTCGTTTCTTCTTCTCTCTCTCCATCTCGGGGCAAACCCTTGGAGATAAGTATGAACAATAAAACTGTTAGGTGAGTTAATCTCAGTAACCCTGCAGGCTGTGTTAGACTTAGAGCAGTGGTTCTCACTCTGGGAGGGATTTCCAATCCCACCCCCCAGGGTCTTTTGCTAATACCTGGAGACATTTTTTGGTTGCCATGTTGGGGCAAGAGATGCTCCTGACACCCAGAGAGTAGAGGCCAGGAAAATTGCTAAAGATCCTATAATTCACAGAACAGCTCTAAAACAAGCTTGGTGTCATGGCCCATGCCTGTAATCCCAGCACTAGGGAGGCTAAAATGGGAGGTACCCTGAGTTCGAAATCAACCTGGGCTAAAAAGTGAGACCTCATCTCAAAAAAAAAACAACAACAACAAAAAAAACAAATTATCTGGCCCAAAATGTCACTGGTAATAGTGCTAAGGATGAGAACCTTGAACTAGAGGGTAGGGATGGACAGTTTATATTAGAAACACCTCAAGTTCTCCAGACTCCTTTACCCTACCCATGAGATGGGATACTCAGAGCATGGGCACCAGTGCCTTCACTGAGCTTTGCTACAGTGTGTGTGTGTGTGTGTGTGTGTGTGTGTGTGTGTGTGTAGTGAAGGTTGGGGAAATCAAGAGGTGTTGGCCTTCTAATTTTCTTTGTTCAGTGTACATACTTTCTACTCCACAAAGAATTGGTGATAACATGGTGATCACAACCATAGTTTCATGATGACCACAGCTATAGCTCAGACCTAGCAGGTCCTCTTCTCTTAATCACAGAGACCGAAAACAGGATATGTGTCAGTCAAAAATTTAAATCTATAGGATAAAATATCCTAGATGTCTTTTCATCAACCACTCCTTATCTTTCACCCAAAAATGTGTTTTGAAGAATTGAGAATTAGTAAAAACATTTGTGGCCATGTCATTCATCAGTTATGTTAGTGCATCTTGTCTTTCTCCAGGAAAATGATTCTTGCCTCCCTATTCTTGTCATTCTGCCTTTCCTCAGGCTCCAAACCAAAGATGAGAATATCGGCATCAGAGATGTTTTCAAATTAGTTAGCAAGCCTCGGTGTCTCTAAGAAGATAAGAAAAATAAAAAGACTAAACTAGAATGCATTTTAGGGGCAGTGATTTCTTGTCTCTGTAACTCCAGTGCCTAGGAGAATGCCAAGCATTTAAGGTATTTAAGAAATATTTGTCCAGTGAGTGAGCAGAAATGGCTGAGACAAATTGCCATAGGTTTGGGAAGAAAATAGGTGGAAACAGAGAGGTGCTGGAACAGACTGATGGGGTCTGGGCGTCCAAGAGCTGCCATTGTAATGATAGAAAGGTAGTACTCACTGTTGCAGGCCAGGGCCCCAAGTGCGATGACAAGAAACACAGATACTGCAGTCAGGAAACTCATCCACACCGAGAGCTGATTATTGGGATTATCACGACCATCTTGCTGCTGGGCTGTGGAGGGAAATGAATCATGTGAGTTGTAGTTTCCTACTGCTTGGCTCCCATCCTATGCATCTTCTACATGAACCTGCAGAGAATTTTTCACTTTTGTGCCTGGTCAGCTCGCAATACACAGCTGCTAGTATTTTCTTGCATATTTTCTTCAATCATACACACACTGTGGGCAACTAATAGTCAAATATCAGATATTGGATATAAAACGGACAATCTGAACTTTTGCATTTACTAAGTTGGCATAAGAAAGAATCTAAAGGGGACTGGGATTTAGCTCAGTGGTTCCACTGCTTGCCTCATAAGTGCAAGGACCCGAGTTCGATCCCCTGTACCGAAAAAAAAAAAAAAAAAGAATCTAAAGAGATGCTTTAAAGCCTTCTTGTCATCATAGCCCATTTTTATAGCAGATAGAGCTACCAGAGTCACTTGGCATTCCCTTTAAGGATGCATTTTTTTCACCATCCACCTTCAGGCCCCTGGGAGGATAGAAGAGGCTCAGCAAAGAACTAAATAAAGGTGGGTGTTCCTTGGTATGAGGTAGGGGTATCTTGAAGAGAGCTCTGCAGGTCCACAGGGAGCACAAGGGGGCACAAGGAAGGAAATGTGTGGGCAAAGAAAGATTTGTGTGTGTGGTGCTGCCATCCCTCTCAATCAAGTGCAGCAGCTACTCCATTTATTTCTGACTCCCTTTGAGTTAGCAACAAGACCTGGAGAAAGGACAAGATAGAAATTGAAAGGCATTTTAGCAGCTTATCCTTTTATGGTGTCTCTGGAATGACTTACAAATACATTTTAAACATTTACTAACTCAGTTTTTCACTTTTCTGATTACCAAGGCTTTTGGGTAAACTTTGACCTTTAGCTTATTGGACTTCACATCAGCAGCTGACCCACAGACACCTCTTCTTGACTTCTAAGACACCCTACCCTTCTGTTTTAGCTTTTTGCATTTGGTTTTCTTTGTAGGCTTTTCTTTTTTTCTTGTCCTTTAAATACTGTACTTTTCATGTCCTTCCTGAGGCCCCAGTCTGCCTAGGTAACCTTATCCATATACCAAAGGCTTGAAATGCCATCAGATTTCTAAATTTGTGTATAATATTTGTGATCTCATTTCTGAGCACCAGATTTTGTAGTCCCAGCTGCTGACTAGGATGGCTGGAAGCCAGTTTCTCCCCCTGCTGGAACTGAACCCACCATATTCTTTCCAAAGCATATCTACCACCTGCATTCACCCACTGCCATAGATGACTTCACTATTAGTTACCCAAATCAAAAAGACAAACTCTGTGTTCTCATTTCCCAGTAGGATCCCATGTACTTTGTATTGCTACATTCAAAATATCTCTGATACTATTTGCTTTTCACAAATCTCTTGCAACAACTTCCTTAGTTCAGATTTTTCTCATCTCCCACCTAGTAGCCTCCAAGCTGTCCTCTTTGCCTCGGGTGTCCTGGGCTACAATAATTCCTACACATTGCTGTTACAGTCATTATTCTAAAATGCATATCTGCATTTAGATGCTTGCCCCTTACAAATTAGGAAAAGCTGCCTTCTCCTTTTTCCTACAGCACCAGATTGCAAGGAGACATCAAGTGATTGCCAGGGTTGGCCACTACAGGCCAGAACGATGTATTAAATAACATAGGAGCCCTTGCAGATATCTTGGAAGCACAGAAGTTTCAGGCTCTGGCTCACTCCTGGCTTCCTTTCAGAGACACTTCCCACCCACTCCCAAGCCTCATTCATCCCAGATAAGCAATGTGTATGTGAAGGAAAGAAGGAACCAGACAGAGCCATTGGCTTCTGCCTTTTAGAAACCTCTTAACAAACCACAGGGTCCAAAGTGCACAGCTGTGTAAGGCTGCAGCATGGAAAGCTCATACTAGAGGTCATGAGCAGGGCTGCCTGGTTCACCTCTTTCCAGTTTATCAAGGGTTAATAGATTCAGCACACCTAGCCTAAAAGAAGCTTAGACTCAATCTGCTAATGAATTTGGTGTTTCCCATATCAAGTATTTATGTACCAAATATTCATCATAATCTTTAACATTTCTAAGAACTATATACCCAATGAATGTTTGTTTGCACTGCCAGCCCTTGACAACCACACATGGGCTATTTGCTTTTAACTCTCACTCTAATGATACCTGTATTCCAGTTAGTGCGATCTGAAGTATTTATATTCTAAAACTCTCCAACCACAAAAACAGAACCTATAAGTTGGTTAACAACGGACCAAACCTGATGTACCACCTGGTTTTATAATAAAGTTTTATTGGGACACAGCTGTGTCCTTCATTAATGTCTTCTCCATGGTTCCTTTTGTTCTGCAACAGCAGAACTGAGTTGTGGCAGCAGAATCTGTGTGAACTGCAAAGTCTAAAATACTCACTGTGTGGCTCTTTTTACCAAAACTGCAGCAACCCTTGTCTAAGAATGTCACACATATCTGTAATTCCAAATACAGACAATGTCCAACTAAAACATGATTCAAGCTACTTTATTGATTCACCTCTGCATTAATATTCAATTTTGGAATATTCTAAAACTGGTTAAATGATGATCTATCTATAGGGCAAAAATAAGCCCTGAATTAATAAACTTTCTTTACTATTTGATTCAAACCTCATTTTTATAAATGTTTTAGAATATATAAATGATTATCAGGAAAGATGAGTTTGAAGTATAATAAAACCATGCCAAAATTGGGTTTATACTAGAACTAATTTTCCCAGAAAAATTTATCTCATTATCCACTGAGGAAAATATTTTAAAAATCCACCTCAGGACTGAAAGAGCTATATATAAATGAGAATGAAGCAGTAGATTATCTAAAATAGCTCCTCAATGACAAGTAAAGACAAGAGGAAGACATATGGTACCCCATAAATTATACCCTAAGTTAACCTACTCAAATCATACGCAAATGTATTGTTTGTTACTGGGCACACATAAAATATATCTCGGGGTGGGGTTGGGGCGAGTCCTGGTGGTCCTCTGGATGGTCAGCCATGTATTTCAAGTATCTGAGTTCTCCTGTGATAATCTACTAAGTTTTTTTCTCCATATTTTATATTCAGATAATTTCACCTCTTTTTTTTTTTTTTTTTTTTTTTTGGTACCAGGGATCGAACTCGGGTCCTTGCGCTTGCACAGCAGGTGGCAAAACCATTGAGCTAAATCCCCGGCCCAATTTCACCTCTTAAGGAAAGAAAATTCTATAAGTTTATGTCTTGGCTCAAAACTGACCTTTTTTTTTTTTTCCAGGTATTGTTTTCAAAGATTGTATCACTCACCTTCTTTATCAGACCAGGTCCTAAAGAACCAATAGTTTTGTTGCTGTTGTTTTTATTGTTTCATTTTGTTTTTGTTTTTAGGTATTGGGGATTGAACCCAGGGCCTTCACACTAAGTTAAATCCCTAGCCTTTTTCTTTATTTTTAATTTTGCAACAGAGTCTCGCTAAGTTACTAAATTGCCCAGGCTGGGTTTAAACTCATGATCCTCCTGCTTCCAGCCTCCCAGAGTGCTGGGATTCCAAGCATGCACCACCATGCCTGGCTGAACTAGCAGTTCTTAAAAGCACATTCACTGATGGAAAACATAAAGATTTGATAAGATGGCACTGCAGGAGTAGAGCACCCCAAAAGAAAGTGCCAGAGGCCCAAAGGAATTACATGGGACAAATATTAGTGCTTTACTAAAAACAATGTTATTACAATAGTTGCCAAGATGACTACTTGATGAACAGCAGTTCTTAGGTTTATACATTTTTAAATATTTTAAAAGAAAATAAAATCAGCCCAGCAACATTATCATCACACCTTGCACATTGATTGACCTTACTGAGTTATAGTAGTACATTTTGAGTGTCTACAATGACTATAAAATTACTATCAAAATCAGTAATTCAATTCCAGGATGTATCTGACTAAATAATTTTCTTTTTGGATTCTATAGAGTAGAAAGTCCCCAGGATGAGGTTGCTTACGTTTCTGCCAGCTGAATGTCTCCGACACTGTTGTATCTCCATACTTGATGAGACACTTGAAGCTGTGATTGCTTGTCATGTTGAAATCCAGTTCACTGCTGACAGTGAACAGCTCTGTCAGGGGATCCTGGGAAATGGATGTGTTGGTGGCATCTATCTCTTCTCCATTTTCCAACCAGGAGAGGCGAGGCTTAGGAAAACCTCCAGAAGTTGAGCATAGTATCCTTTTAATGTTAGTAGATAGATTTCCAAGGTCAGTTATACTAGGGACAAGGAAGTCAGCTAAAGAAAAAACAAAGATATAATTACATCTAGTTATGTATCTGGTCATATATATATATGGGTTTATATATATATATTTTTTCAAGATGGTCTCACTATGCATTTCAGCCTGGCCTGAAAGGTGATCCTTCAGGGTGATCCTTCTGCCTCAGCCTCCCAAATGCTGGGATTACAAGTATGTGCCACCACACCCAGCAGGTTTATATTTTAATATACTATCCAGCTTTAATAATTCAAGACCACCTGGGGCAACGTAGTATGATGTCCTTAAAAAAAAAAAAGGTAAAACATCTGAGGTTTTTGGTTTTTGGTTTTTGTTTTGCTTGTTTGTTTTTGGTACCAGGGACTAAATTCAGGGGCACTCTACCACTGAGCCACATACCCAGCCCTTTTTTTTTTTTTTAAGACAGACTCTGTGTTGCCCAGGCTCAACTTGAACTTGCAGTCTTCCTGCCTCAGCCTGTAACTGGTAAATATCTGTAATTTCATAGGCCTTAACCTAAGACATTTTGTTTTATAAGTGATCAAATTGAGGTTTAGAAAAATCATAGCTGTTCAATGGCAGAACTGGGATTTGCATTCAAGTTTTTTTGACATCAGAGAATGTCTTCCTCTCCTTTCCTTCCCTCCTTCTGGATTTTGAAGTGCACAGTGATTCTCTTGTAGCTTATTTATTTATTTAGTAAACTGTAACAAGCGAGCACTTTTGGAGTCAGCCTCCAACCTGAGAACAAGAACACTGACAAGACTGTCCATAAATCCACCTGTGGGGCCTCGCCTCTCCTGTCCTTCTAGTTCCCTATTTCCCTGCAGTGACTGTTACCCTAAATGTTTAGTATTCCCTCACATCTTACAAAGTGGTCTTTTACCAGAAAAACCTGTCCGAACTGTGCTGTGCTGAGCCTGTAATCTCTCCTGCTACTCTGATGTGCTGAAATGGACAGAGGGGACACCTAGCACTCCTCAAAGACATTGGAGACTTGTATATTGGACCCCAATGAGATATAAAAACCTATAAAGCAAAAGAGGGAAATGATAACACAGAACAAAGGAGAAACCTCCCCTAAGCTCTTCCTCATTTATTCTTTGACTTAAAAATTTTACTTCTCAGAATGTGTGGATTCCACCCCTGACACTTAAGGTTCTAGGGCTAGCTTTCTGTTCAGAGGTGTAGGTCCCCAGAAAGGTCAAAAACCTAGTTATTCTTTGTGACCTTGGGCCAATTTAATCACTTTTAGTCATATCTTGTTCATGTGGCTTGGTCGAAATTTTGGAAAAGGAGGGCTTCTGAGTTCTTAAGACACACCATCCTAGAATAAATATGCTCCAACACGAGCAGTGAATAAAGAGAGTAAGAAGTGAGTTCCATGTAACTCTGGCGCACCCCTTAACCTTTCATGTGATCTGGTGACTGCAGGAAAAGATTCATAGCTAATGACTGAGGCAGGGAAGAACAGTGTGGAATTCACTATGAATCTGCTGAAATTATTACAAAGATTCATCATTATGTTTTACTAAGTATAAGGTTTGGTTTTCACTAAAACCTCACATGCCCATGAAGAAGAATAGGTTTAACTTTCAAGTGCAAGAGAATGGCTTGAGGCTATAATTTCCCAGCAAGGACTCTAGACTCCACCAGTTCACTGCAGGACCGTCACCATTACCAGGGATTGGGACGCATCCTTCCTAACCAGGCTGAACAAGGCCTGCCCTTCACCACTGGGGCAGAAACATGGCTTTAATTTGGGAATTCATCTTTTTCCTTGTGGCAGGTATGACTGGCACCTCCAGTTCTTTAACATCTAATTATGCAGAGGACTTTAGATGAGAACTTCAAATATGCACTAATAATCATGTACAAATATTAGAATATAATAGTAAAATAGCTATAGACATTCAAACACTACTTGAAAAATATTTATGCCTCCCTTGCTCTTTGATCTTTCCAAAATGCTTTCACAGGCTCAAGTGCAGTTAGGAGTACAGCTACATCAAATCAAAGATGTCCTCCTGTGATTCAGAAGGCATTCCAGATCACTTCAGTACCCAGGATGATGGCCATGAACTTGGACTGTCAAAGTCCAAGAAATGCCCATCAACAGATATTTCCAACCTTAAGAAATCAGTTAAGGTTGACTGAAAAATTGGAGACCCAACCCTAAGAAATGAAGTGAGATACATCCCTTTGGTAAAATCTCCACTTAAATCAATAGGGTGTCTTTAAGGGTATTAAGAATGTATTGACCTTCTAAAAGAGCAGGGGAATTGGGAGGGGTAGGGGAAGGGAAAAAAGGGAAAGGAAAAAATATGAGAAGAGGAAAAAAATGGATACAAGGTCTTTGCAAATAGGGAAGGGTGGAGGGGGTGAAGGGAGGGCAAGGGAAGGGGAAAAAAAATAAGAACCAAGAGACTCATGTAATGGTACAAGATCCCAATGATGAATGTAGCTGTACTGTATACCTAAAATGTACCAATAAAGTTAATGGGAGGAAAAAAAAAAAGAATGTATCGACCTTGAGTAAACCAAAAAAAAACCCCACTCACCTCTGATGGAGAGCATGACTGAAGACAGGTGTTGCAGTTTGAAGCCATTTTTTTCAGGCTTCTGAACGACACAGGAGTAAGTGCCCCTGTCTGACAGGCGCAGGGTCAGGATCACCAGGGAAAGATTATTAGGGATGTCAAGGGTGGTCCGGTTTTCATACCCAGTCCACACTTCTGTTCTCCCAGATGTGATACTCAGCACCACTTGTCTATCTTTTTGCCAGTAGACACGAACTCTCTCCAGCTCGTTAACAGAAATGTTATACTCACAGGACAACATCACTGCTTCTCTCACTGCCTTGGTCACCTGCCTGCCTAAGGAGAGGCAAATAGAACAAGATTTCATTTTTATTAAACATAGATTCCCACAAGTCCAGGCAGCCACCAGCCTTGGGGTGTTGTACATAGGAACTAAACATGACAAGAGAATCCAGTTTGATTTTCTGGTCCCTGGTGCTTTGGTGATTTTTTTTTTCCTTCATTATTTGTGTGGCTAAACAAACCACATAACATAAAATTTACCATCTTGACCAGTTTTAAGCGTGCAGTTCAGTAGTGTTAAATGTATTCATACAGTTGGGAAACGATCTTCAGATCTTGCAGATTTGATACTCTGTTCATTAAAACAGCTCCCTCTCTCCGTTTCCCTCAGCCCCTGGGGCTACCATTCCACTTTTTTTTTTTTTTCTATGAATTTGGCTACTTTAGATACCTCCTATAAGTAGAATCAACCTTGCGATTGGCTTATTTCATGTACCATAATGTTATATCATGTGACATGATTTCCTTCCTTTTTAACGAAAGAAAATGATATAACAATAAAGGTAACGGACAGTATCTTCCTAATCCATTCCTCTGTCGATGAACATTTGGATTCTTCTATAACTTGGCTATTTGTAGGGAATACAGCTGCCATGAATATGAGTGTGCAAATATTTCTTCAAGATCCTGATTTCAATTCCTTTGGATATGTATCCACACGCTTGTTGGTATCATGATGGTAGTTCTATTTTTAGGGTTTTGTTTGTTTGCTGTAATAGTGCCTGGACCCAGGGCCTTCACACTGTGCTACATCCCCAGTCCCTTTTTAAAAAATTATTGTTTTGAGACAGGGTCTTACTAAGTCACCAAGTTCCCCAGGTAGGGCTCAAAATTTGTGATCCTCCTGCCTTAGGCTCCCACAGTGCTATGATTACAGGCATCACTAAGATCAGATTCATGAACAAATATTATAATATAACCAGTCCCTGTACTTTTTCTTAGGGACTTTCCAATGGCCTGCAGGAATAAGGATCAATATGCGCCTTCTCTGAAACGAGGCGCTCTTCAGTCCTATTATTTCTTATTTGTTTTATCTAACATAATGCCACCCCAAAGAGAAGTCAGCCCTGACCAAGAGGCCAGAATGAGCGATGGTGGAGGGTGAAGTGTAGGGGCCACAGCTAGAGGTCATATACGGAATTGCTGTCACTCTGCAGTGTCTGCCACAACCTGCCTTTTGTGTCCTCTGTCACTCTGTAGAAGGGAACAAGTGACATTTCATTGAATCCCTCTAGCAGCCCTGTGAGGTGTGTATTATACTACTTCACAGAGATTTTGAGAGGTTCAGAAAGCTAGAAAGGCAGGTTGGCCTGAGGTTCCGTGTGCCTATGATCCTGCAGCTATGAGGGAAGACTGGAAAAGGGAGATGGGAGGCAGCAAGAAGAAAATGAGGGCCATATGTTAAGCAGGCAGTATAATCAATCCTCATTTACAGGCTCCATATTTGTGAAGTGCCCTACTCTCTAACATTTATTTGTAACCCCCAAATTAATACTTGCAGCACTTTGTGGTCATTTGCAGAGTAAAAAATGAGTCACTTGACACCCAGTGCCCAGCAGAGTCAGAACAAGACATTGCCCTGCCTTCCTGTTTCAGCTCTCACACGGTCAGTAAGTACCCTTTCCCACTGTCTAGTGAGTGCCATACTTTTCATAGTTTTTGTACTTTTATTCGTGATTTTGCTTGAGGGGGGGATACTGGGGATTGAACCCAGAACCTTGCACAGAGCTACATCTTCAGTCCCCTCTTTTTAAAAATGTTTAAATTTTAAAACAAGGTCGCACTACATTGGTCAGGCTGGGCTCGAACTTACTGTCCTCCTGCCTCACCCTCCCAGAGTGCTGGGATTATAGGAGTGTGCCACCATGCCCCACTGATTTTTCCATTTAAAATGGCCCCCAAAGGTAGTGCTGAAGTGCTATATATCCTAAAAGACTGCTGTGCCTTACAGAGAAAAATAAGTGTTAGATAAGCTTCCTTCAATTCCAAGTTGTTGACCGTACGGTCAGTGTTGATGAATCAATAATATACACTCCATAAGGTGTCTCTCAACAGAATCATGTCTAAGCCAGGGCTATGAACTATCAATGACAACAGTGGTGCCCGAAAGGCTCACAGGAACCTGTCAGCCTGGCCCTGGGAGCAGTGGATCAATCAGCACTCAATGATTAAGCAGTCCTGGCACTTTCATAGAATATAACTACTTCAAATAATGAGACCAACCCTACATATGTTACCTATTCAAAAAATACACCCATTATAGCCAGAGTAGCATTGCTCCTTGGAACAGTGCCATCCCATTTCTCCAGAAACTTTTGCACTACGTATGGATAGAAAACAGGCTCACTTCGGCTCCTTCCTGTCTGTTTCTGGTCACCTGCCTGTGAAGCAAGGAATATTTTCATCTTAAAGACCTGACTGCCAAGTCACTGCCGTTTCCCTTCCAGTCTCTGGTCTGCTCGCAGACAGGTGATTGGGCAGATGCGATGCAGGTCAGGTGAGCTGGAAACTCAGTCCGCTGTGCTTTCACTGGCCCAGCACAGGAACAAGGCCTTCATCGGTTACCTTACACACCCAGTTCTGCTCTCTTCACTGGATTAGCTGAGAATTTGAGTTTCAAGAGAATCTCATGTACATGTCCTCTGCTAATAGCCCTGGCAAGAGGGCTCTGGTATCTTGGTGTGGAAAGAATATGATCGTTGTTTTAGTGTTCAATAAACTCCACAGAAGCTGTGCAACCTAAGGCCACTTACTTAAGCTCTCTAAGCCTCAGTCTTTGTATTAGTTATGAGAATTAAGTGAGCTGAGTCTTAGCATGAATGTAACTCAGGGCATAGGCACCTACCAAATATGAATCATTCTTTCTCCAGAAGAGAGGGAATTTACTTTGTCAGGCTAATTCTGTCTTTGAACCATTGGATTTAGGAGGCTTTGCTTCAGGTTGAAGTATGTTTTCCTTCATTTTCCACGTGCCTTACAAAGTACATTGCCTTCTTACATGATGACAGCTATGGATATTTAAGGAAGTTATATCCTCTCTCAGATAGCTCTCCTGCAAGTTCCATCTCCTGTCCAGTACTGACATGGCATTGAGTCCTCTTTTCCTTACTACTCAGCTTGGTTCAAGAGAGCAAAGACCACTAAGTCTAACATTCCAGACAGCTGAGGTATGACCGGCTCAGCGGGGAGCTGGGCCATCATTTCCTTTACCGAATTTTCTATTTATGCAGCCCAAAGTTGAATTCAATACCATAATGTCCACCCTTTCCCTTGGGTACCTACTGACTATATTAACAAATAAATTGCCTTATTTTTCTACCCATCTGTATCATCCAGTGCAACAGACCAGCAAATGGGTGACTCTTTTCCAGTGGTGTCAGTGATAAGACCCTTTCCTTTCCCTATTTCTCCATATGATGACCCATCCTGGGCAATGAAAATGTGGAAAAGTATCTGCTTCTGTCACATACACAGTGAAACATCTATGCACCACGAGTCAGAGATAGGGCCACCCAGCAAGAGAGAAAGTCCACAAGTCGCATAGGGAGAACATGGACTCTGAGGGCCCTGGACATAAGTCCAACACAGGTTAAACAGTGCACTCAGCCCCAAGGGGATATGGAAGTCATGGAATGTCAGACCTAGAAGAGACTTTGAAGAGCATTCATTCTGGTGGCTTTGTCTTATAGATGAGGGAGCTAAGCCGAGCAAAGGAAACTGTCCCAGTTTTACACATTGGTTTCTTTCTGGCCCAGGCTCTTAGGGCCAAGTTCTTTGTTTTCTGTTTTCCTTCAGTTCCATAAGTGAGCCAACGCTGCCTTACCCCTCCTGGACCTACCATAGAGCTATTTTGCTTTGAGAAAGAGTCTTTCTTTTCAATCCTGGGCTCACTCTACAGCTTCAGACTGCAATGCCTCTTCTCCGCTCCACCAGACAAGGCCACTGTTAGACCTGTGGACCATTTCTTTTTCTTTTTTTTCTTTTTTCCCGGTACTAAGGATTAAACTCAGGACCTTGTGCTTGCCAAGCAGGCACTGCACCACTGAGCTACATCCCCAGGCCTACCTCTGCACTATTTCTAAGTTCTTCAGCTACCCTAAACCGATCCTCTATCCTGTCTTTATTTCTTGGCTGTCTGGAATCTATACAGATACTCTGCATCCTGGATTTGCTAAGAGTGTTCCATTTTACATAGTCAGCCCATTCTCTCATCACTGTGTCCTAGAAATACCAACATTTCAGGGCCCAAATACCATCTCCTTGTTAGCTTCTACCACTCAGCAGCAGCATACAATTTCTTACCAGGCTATATTTGTGATTTTTGGTTCCAAAGGTCTGGTCACTCTTCCCACACTGTATGGGACCTAAAAGCAGTGTCCCTCTAAGGTCCAAGCCCTCCTGACTAGCTGCCCGTGCCTGGAGCTGTCCAGCTGTACCTCCCTTGCCCAGGGCTCTTCTTGGAAAGCAGGATCATGGGGCACTAGCACATTTCCCCCACTAGCCAGTCTCAGGCCTCCATCAGGCTGGCGATGCTCCACCATGGTGTTAAGAAGAGAGTTAGGATGGTAAGTACCCTAGCATGGTCCTAGGCACCCCTTCTGGCAGTGACACTAAACACAACCAGGCTCTGCTTTAGGGTATGTAACTGAAAAGGGGAATAAATGAAAACATCAACACGAAGGGAGCATTTTTCAGAGTGACGGTATAATAGCTAAAAGTCAAGCTACAATCTGGTTACTCTTAGGAACACAAGGGAAGCACAGTGGACTATGCCAACTATTCTAGTTGACTGGGTTCTACTTCCACCTCAGCAACTTGCTGGTTAATTTGTTTTCTCATCTGTAAAATGGTATGATGCCTGTGCCTCAAGTTCACTATGAAGTTAAATTCAATTAGATGTTAGAAATAGAAATGTCCCAAGAAGGTCTTCTTTAAGAGTTTGGTTTTTTCTCTTTCCATCTGCCTGCCCTAACTCCAACATCTGCTTCCTTTTCTCTCACTCTGGGGTCACTTGATATAGAGAACTGGTCTTGCTATGGGCTAGACAGACACTGTGACACGGAGCAGCTCACTTATCAGAGGCTCCAAATGATGGACTCTTCTCCTGTCCTCAAAACCCTCATTCCCACCCAAGGTATATCTGATTTTGACATGTGATGACATGAGCAAAAGAGAAATCGTAACTGCAAGTGGAGTCATCTAATTTCCATGACGGTTCCCAAAAAGTTTTTGTCCAGCCATCTGAGAAGCAGCGTGGGAGTCTCTCTAAAGGTCATGGCACATTGTCAGTGAGCTGCTCAACATTCCCATCTGAACTCCTCCTGTCACCAGACACTGATGCTGAGGAAGAACCAGAGTCAAAAGAGGAACCAAAATCTTTCGGGCAATTTGGAAATTCCCACAGGAACTGGGCTCCCATTTCAGGGACCCCGCTACATGCAGAGTAATGGAAAAACATCTCAGACGTCCCTGGGGGCTTTGGTCTGCGTCAGTGACTCTGGAGGGAAGTCAGGTGTCTGAAATCTCATGTGACCACCTAAACCTCGTAGAATTTCTGAGCTTGTTATGTTCAAGCCATTTTACAAACAAGCATTGCGATACCACCAAACAAAGCGGGCGTGAGATTCAGGGAGAGTCTGCATGTAAAACTCCTCACAGTACCTGGGACCTTAGAGGGGTGGCACCTTCTCCAGGCATCCCTGCAGCTCACTGAGGGCTGGCCCCGTGTGCCCCCCCACCCCCATCAGAGAGGCCTCCTTGGACTCCACCTAAGCAGTACCCTGCTCCTTGACTCCATGGGTTCTGCCACTCTTTATCTCATGCCCTGATTCCTCTCCTCAAGCTTGTCTCCAGCTGGTACATATTTATACATGGGATGAATATTGACATATAGATAGATAGATAGATAGATAGATATGAATGATATGTAATTTCCTATGGGACCATGAGAGCAGGGGTTTCTTGTTTTGCCCATTGCCATATCTGATTTGTTTACAGCAGGGTGGCCTAGGAGGGTACTTGGTAAGCAATAGCTGGATCCATCGCTAGACATTAGGAGACGAGGTGGCTCCACTGCTGGGGGTTACAAACATAAATAACCCTAAACAAGTCGATCATTTCTTTGGGCCTCAGGTGACATTTCTGCAAAAAGGGGCCGGGCACAGTGCCTTTCCTACCTCACCTGATTACCACAGTGGTCACAGAGCACCAGCTGCCAAGTGCTTCGTTGTTAACTGAGGCGCTGTGCAGATTCTCAGTGGGGCTGTTCTTCCCAGGCACGCAGCCTGCATTGCTGAACCACACTCAGAAAGGAACCGTTGTAACTGTTGAACCCATAATCTGAGATAAGTCCCCACCCATAGAATGGGGTGCCTGTGCCACTTGTACTCAGCGACAGTCAGCAACACAGCTGCGAGAGGAGATGGGGAGAGAAGGCAGAAATAGCAACTCTGCTGAGCGCTCCCAGTGGAGTGTATGTGAACGGCCACCTTCATGGCATGCAGGGGACACTCAACAGTGTTAGCCCCCCAGCCCCTGCCTTCCTTGGCCCCTTTGCCACCTTCCTTCCTGAACACTTCAACTCCTGACTGTTAACCCTGAGACAGAGGAAGCTATTGGCCCACAAACATGCAGATCACTGGTTCTAGACAAGCACTGAACCTCTTGAGAACTCAGTCTATAAAGGGATGTTATTAGCCATAGAAATGAATATACAAAGGCCTCATATACCACAACATGGTTGAACCTTGAAGACATAATGTTAAGAAGCCAGACATTAAACTTCACGTATTATGTGATGCCATTTACAAAAAATGTCCAGAATAAGCAAATTCAAGATGGAAAGTAGCTTTATGGTTCCCAGGAGATGAGGGGAGGGGGACAAAGGGAGTGGGTACACTAATGGGTACAAGGTTTCTCTTTGGGATGATGGGAATGTGGGCACAGCACCCTGGCCTGGGTGCTATTAGCACAAGGAAGATATGGTGCATCTGGCAGCTGGCAGATTTGAGACTGTCACGATGTTTACATTGCTTTTAATTTCTCACTAAATCTGATCCCCACTTTTTTTCCTTTCCCCTTTCTCTAAATAGTATTCATATCTTTAAAGGGCTCAAGGATTGAACTTGATCTGCTTGCAGGTTATGATGGTCATAAACATTGCCTGTGGGATGTGTTGACCAGCAGCATTCTGACAGCAGCATGGAGTTGGGGGCGGGGTGTTCACGGGGGCGCTCTTTTTTTCTTGGCTCAGTGTTCCTTGTGCCTAGGCTTCTGGACGAATGCTTTTGCTGCACCCCTGGCTGGCTCCTGCAGGCGCTGGAGCTGACCTCCCTTGAAGAAACCCAGCTCTGAAGGAAAGGCTGCCCATGTTGGGCTCTCTGACAGCTGCCCTGCTACACCTCTGCCACAAAGCCACCAGTTTCTGGAGTCCACTGTGAGGTGTTTCAACTTCCAGAGACAGCCTGGAGGTGGACAGGAGCTGGGCTAGGTTTCTCCCCAAGCAGAGACTCAACTGCTCTGGGCATGAATGGCTGGGGAGGGGCCAAGGGAGACACAGCTTCCATGGTGTGGTTTCTTGACCTAGGGCAGGAGAAGGCCCAGTGTGCCTCATGCCTTGCCCTGAAACAAAGACCTCTGTAATCCTACTCCATTCTGCTCACCCAGTCTCACCTCTGATAGACCATGAAGAACTCACACCATATTCTAATCTACCAAAGCCTTGGCACTGCAAATCACACCCATCTCAATCCATCTATTCCCTCTTGACTCCATTTTACAAATGCATGGAAGCCACTGTCATGTACTGTTGGCTGCTAAATCAGCCTCCTGACAGATTTGCACAATCACTGTGGCTGCCCCATAAGCCATTATGTATGCTTTGCTAACTCTAGTTTGCTTTTTTGTTTTTTGTTTTTTGAAGTCACTCAGACTCATTACTCAAACTACAGATGTGTTGTCCAGTACCACCAGTGTCAGCTGAATTATTAGAAATGCAGAATCTCAGGCCTCATCCCAGACCCTTCTAAGCAGAAAGAGCATTTAAAATTTAAAAATTTTAAAAAGGGGCTTTACTTTCTGGAGTAGTTTTGGGTTCCTATCAAAGGTGGGTGGAAAATAGAAACGATTCCATAGACACCCTCCCCTCCGGCTCATAAACTCCCTCCCTTCAGCATGCTGCCCAGAAGGGGCATTTGTCATAATTGATGAGCCTGTGTTGACACATTATTATCACCCAAAGTCCAGAGTTCAGAGTTCACTCTTGGTGGTATTCATCCTATGAGTCTTAAAAATTTATAATGACTTATATCCATCATTATAGTATTATGCAAAATAGTTTCACTTCTCTAAAAAATCCCCTGTGCTAGAAACTGCATTTCAACAGTTTCCCAGGCAATTGGTATGCATAATTAAAGTGTGCACAGCTCTGGGATAGACCAGGCCACTCCCTTGCCTAGGGCTCTTCCACAGCCTCTCAGTGCTCTTGAACACAACTCAGATTCTTAGTGGGATGCAAGACCTGGGGACTCTGGGCCACCTCCCTCCCAGCCCCTCACACTCTACCACTGTACAAGAGCAGGTCCTGGCTCATCAGTGCTCCTCGAATGGAGAAGACAGCACTGCCTCTGACAGCCCCTCTTCTTCGCCTTCAAAATCCTCATCTCTGTGTTGGTCACACAGTCATTCCAGTGATTACTGGATTACTTTTCTTCTTCCTCCCAATAACCACAAGTTCCATGAAAGTAAAAGCCATGTCCATTTTGGTCACAGATTGTCCCCAAGGCTGAGAAAAATGTCCTGTGCACAGGACATGCTCAATGCTTGTTGAATTCAATGGTTCAGCAAAAGAATAAACATTCCCATTAGTGTTCATCACCTTAGGCCTTAGCCCTGGTGGGGGCCCCACCCACAAATCTGTTCTCATCCATTCACCTTCATCCAGTCAGCTCCAGCTGCTCCTGCTAACCTGGTCCCTCTTTTCCCAGATCCGGGGGCTTTTAGTCAGGAGTGAGCACTTCATTGCCTTTTGCTTGTTTTTTGGTTTTTTTGGTACCGGGGATGGAACTCAGGGCCTGGCAATTGCCAGGCAGGCAGCAGCACCACTGAGCTCAACCCCCAGCCCTGCCCTTCGCTTGTTTTGTGTGGGGTGATGTTGCTTTTCCCAACTGACATAATCAAACCACTTTGAAGGCAAGAACTCTAGGCTCAGCTTCTGTGGCCCACCTGGCGCAAAGTGAATGTTCAGCTCGCAGATTGCTTTGCTGACTCAGCAACACTAAACTCTGGATGTGGCTGCAGAATACCTGGCTTTCCTTAACTCCTTCTTTAGCACCTAATCCTCTCTCTGCTTCCCTCTGACTCTAATTTTCCTGGTACAATTATAAAATCTTCATTTAATTTTTTTAATATTTTCCTTCTCCTCTATAGTGCCCATTCCCATTTCTGAGTTTAAGCTCAATATTCAGTTTCCTTGTAACACTTCACTTTGAGAGTGCTTCTCCAACTTCCCAGAAGAAAACTGTACTTTTGTAACTCTGGGCCTGTAATGTAACTGTCAAATGTATACAAAATCTGATGTGAAAATCGGGAAACTTGAGCCCTGCTTCTCTTGCAGGTTTTACAATTCAGAACAAAATTTAAAACTACCATCACTGCAGGCAATCTGTGTGCCCCATCCCTGTTGCTTTTCCCTTCTGTCTCCCCTTATCACATTTTGATAATCCGGGCAGTTTTTAAATGAGCAGCTTTAAGAGGATCTGTTGACCATTTGGAGATTGACACCCCCAGCCTCCTCTTCATTTTAAAGCAGCCAGGATGGAAACAACTACATAGAAAGCAGATCTTTTTATTTTCTCACTTAAAAAAATGAAAACAAATCTTATCCTGCCAGTGGAATGAGCCCCAGCTTTCGTGACATTTCCCCATGTGCAACACCTTAAGATAACCTGAGCAGGAACAAGTGTCCTTAGAAGTCAAAGTACTCTGCTGGAAACATAGGAAATGCTTATGTAGTCAATTAAAAATAACTAAAAAATTCATGCTAAAACAGATAACACTTAATGTTAGATATCAATGTTGACAAAGGATATCAGCCCCCGAAGTATAAAAATAAATATTGCAAGATTTAACGTTAAAAATAATCATATTTTGGGGCCAGGGATTTAGCTCAGTGGTTCTGCCACCTGCCTCGCAAGCACAAGGTCCCAAGTTTGATCTCCGATACCAAAAAAATAAATAAAATAAAATAAAAATATCATATTTCTCATCTACTCCCCAACCTCCTTCAACTTATAAAGATCATCACTATGGAATTAGGGAGGCAGGACACATCAGGAGTTGTATCCTAGACATGGAATTTGGAAACCAGACCACAAGGCAACAGCAATCCCTGTCACATCACAACATGTAAAGAATACCTTGTTCGTGGACAAGGTCACAGCTCTAAACTGTTGTTCGAAATCATTTTATGGTTTTGTTAAAATAACACTGAGCCTACCCCTTCCTTGAAGGCCTAGGCTCCCAAGGTAACCTGGCTACTAATTTTCTGTGTGACCCTAAACTCTTTAGACCACAATATTCTCGGCCCTAAACTGTGCTGGGAACATGGTGAAGGTCTTTCCGGTTCACAAGGTGGCTGATGGCAGCACAGAGAACAGCAGCACCACCTTTCTCTTACACCCAGGACCCACGAAGCTTCCTGAAAGTTGCTTACCTGAAGCCAAGTACAAAAGGCCAGCCAGCACCAGCAGCCGAGAGAGCATGAGGTGTGGTACTCCCTGCCTCAGTGCGTGATCCATGGAGGCAGATGCTTAGGACAGAGGAAGGAAGCCAACAATTTAGAGCCAAGGAGGACTGGAGCGCCACCTCGGAACACGAAAGGAGCGTGAACAAGGCAGCAGAGACACCTGTGTGATACACTTGAGGCAGAAGTGGAAGACAATTCAATCACTCCATATAGGTGACTCTCCTGTGTGCTGGTTACAAAACACGCCGAGGAGAGGTTGGGTAGCGTTCCTGGGTCTCCAAAGGTTGTAGATTTATTTTTTATGATCTGAAAAAGGAAAATAATATGTCATCCCAGAAGGAAGGTCTGCCTACTATGGTCAGAAAGATTCTCTTGTTGCTCACTTAAAATGAGTCAGTGCTCCAAACTCAAATGACCTCTAAAGCAGGGCACAAGAGAAAAAAGCAAGGAAGTGACTGTACCCAGTCACCTTGGCTTTTCTGAGAACCAACTATAGCTCTCCATGAAGTGGCGGCCTGCTACAGTTTACTTGGTTGGGAACACAGAGGCCCCAAGGACCCTCTGTGTCAGTGAGCCAACCCTAAGAGTCAGGTCCTCTGTGGACACACCAAGGACACAGAGCAACCAGCGAGGGCGGGTTTGTCCAAGGCAGCCCTTACGTTATGAAAACTTTCTCAGTATATATAACCCAGGAAAACCAGGGCCTTGACTCTTAAGTAACCTCAACTCAAACAGAGGGTACTAAATGGGGTAGAGGATTTCAAAAAACATCATCTACCAGTAAAAAGGGAGAAAAGAGAAGACACAGTGAGACTATACTTATTTATATCATTTAATGCAATCTGACGAGGCTTTTTCCCAGTAAAAATTATCAATATTGAAAAACGAAAATGAATGCTGTACTCTACTGTCACCCCTTCCGTCAGTCGGCCACCAGCCACACAGTCCAGAACTCACCAGATGTGTGGGCGTCCTTGGAGCTGCCCCAGAGTAAGTGTTTCAGCCACACCAGAGAGATTGTTTCATTAGTCTCAGTCCATCTGAACCACGATGAGCTCAGAAGGACTTCGCCACCAGAATTACGTTGATTTGAAAAACTCAAACTCACTCTACAAAAATATTTGCTACCATCTAGGAAATTTAAAAGTAATGGGCCACAATTCTGATGGTAATTCTCTGAAAGTATTGGGAAGCCACAGCCTCCTTTAGGAATAAGAGACCTCAGAAGACTCCTCTGAGGGAAAGCATGCATGCTGGAGGGATGGTATGTTTGTTTAAAAAGCAGTTGCTTTACATGTACTTGGAGGGCCAGGGATTTAGCTCAGTGGTGCTGCTGCCTGCCTTGCAAGTGAAAGGCCCCGAGTTCAATCCTTGGTACCAAAAAAAACCAGTTGCTGGGCATGGTGGCACATGCTGGTAATCCCAGCTCCTCAGGAGGCTGAGGCAGGGGGATGGCAAGTTTGAGTGTATGCCGCAAAACTTATGGAAACCCTGTCTCAAAATATAAAAGGAGCTGAAGAAGTAGCTCAGTGGTACAGTTTGCCTGGTATGCTCAGGATGTGGGTTCCCTCCCTAGTACCAAAGCAGGGAAAGAAAAGCAGTTATTTTGTTGGTAACTAGTTCTACTAACCTATCCCACAGTGAGGTAAGAGCAGATGTACTTACTTGCTGAAGAAAAATTCCTCTTTTTCTTTTGTGTTAAGAATCAGGGGATGATGCCCCCCTTCAGAGATGTTCTCTTCTTGCTGTCTTCAGAGTACTGACAGGTCACTTAGCAGAGAGCTGACATTTCTCCCTTCTTACTTCCCCTTTACTTTGGATTTGAGGATTTGAGTTCACTCAGAAATATTTCAGTCAATTCCGGGACTCGGTAGCGCGCTGTCATGGTTTGAGGAAGCTCTCTCTGCTCTGAGTCCTCTGTCACCTCATGAGAGGGTGTGGTCCCGGGCAAGTCACAGCAAGCCCTCCTTTACCCCTGCCCCAAGGAGCAAGCCAAGTGCTGAGTGCACAGGCACCTGGGGTGGGGGGGGGCACCCAGTAGAGGGAGGGCGCCCACCAGCTCTGCCTGGGCAGTGGTGCAGGAGCTTTATGGGCTGCCTGTTTCCCTGCTGGCCTCAAGTTTTTGTTTGTTTGCCTTGTTTGGTGCTGGTGATTAAACTCAGGAAGCTCAGAGCTACATACCCAGCCTTTTTATTGTTTTTACTTTGAAACAAAGTCTCCTGAAGTTGCCTAGATTGGTCTCAAACTTGCAATCCTCTTGCCTCGCCCTCCGGAGTTGCGTCAGATTACTACTACTGTGTGTGTGCCACCATGCCCAGCTTTAAATTTTGTTTTCATAGCCATTGTTACCCGTTCCGGGTCACTGTCAGACCACTGCGGGAGTAGGCCATTACTGCATATGTAGTGGACACATGGAGAAAGCTTAGCTCCTAGATCACCCCTAATTACATAGGCACCCCCTCCCTGTCATCTTTACAGAATGGGCACAGTCGAGTGCACTTTGGGTGAGCACGGTGACAGCACCCAAGGGTAAGGTGGGGAAGATTTTCATTCCTCCATCCCTCTTTCCAGCCACCTGCCAGCCTCTGTGTAGATTTGGCAGGAGCCACAGACACACAGTGGGCACAGGGAGAGCTGGATAGCCCCTCACTGGGCCTGCATGGCTCCTGTCTTCCTCCAGCCCTGCCCAGAGGTTCTCTGTTGCCTTGGCACGAGGAGACCATTGGAAGTTCTGCAGGTAGGCAGGTGTAGCTCAGACGTGCGGGGAAGCTGGCTGAAAGGGGACAGATAATGCTTTCCCCCAGTGGGGTCGGTACCCACTGCTGTAAGCAGCTGTGGACAGAGTAAGGCACCTCATACCGGCTCTCCTCCTTCCCAGTCCTGTTTCTCCATCCTGGATCACTGGTCTTGAGTGGCTAAATCAACAGTTTCCCTTAGGTCTTGGTCCCTGCTTTCCAGAAAATCAGACCAAGGCCTTGTACTTGGTTAGAGATACAATAGTTTTCCTTCTAAGGTACATTTGTAGAACTAATAAGGTGAATTTAGAGGAAAAAAAGAGAAAATAATAGTAGATACAGTATGTGAATATGATGAATATGTTATAGAAATGTCTACATTTTTGAACTAAAGCTATTACAAAACAAATTTTCCTGGGGGCGAAAAAAACCACAATTTAAGAGGCTACCCATCCAGCATTTCTTAAGTGTTATTGAAAGTCACTGAGATCTCATAAAATGAAAATCTGACCAGAAGAAATGACAGAGTTGTGAAACCTGTGAGTATCCCTAGATCAGGGAACAGTGCAAATCATCTAAAGGAAGGGAAGGAAAAAATAAAGGCCTTCCCATGCCAGGCCTGGGCTTAGACTCTGATCAGGCCTGAATGCATCCCAAGCTTCTGCAATAAGATAAATCATCTGCACGGAGTAAGGGGCAGCACACAGGATGTGAAGATGTGTCCAGTGGGAGCATCACTCCTCCAGGCAGCCTGCAATGCACGCCCTTCCTGGCCTCAAGATGCATTCACTGGGTACCTCCATCCCTGTGGACACCCAGACATATATGGTATATGGCACTGATGATCTTAAAAGAATCAATTCCAGTCCCCCCCCCCCTTTTTTCACTTTCCTAAAACTTACCTACAGTGAGAAGGATTCTGGCCTACTCCCTATTTTAAAAGAAAGGCTTACCTCTTATCTAACCTATTTTTCTTTTTTTTTTTTTGGTACCGGGGATCAAACTCAGGTCCTTGCGCTTGCGCAGCAGGCGGCGAAACCACTGAGCTAAATCCCCGGCCCATCTAACCTATTTTTCTGGAAAGTAAAATACTTCAACATGTCAAGTAAAGGGGCAATTTAAAATACTAGTGTTTTAATCAATGTGGTCTTCTCAGAAATAGCTCAAGGTAGGGCCTTGTGGCCTCCAATTTTGTCCATATTTCTATTAGTTGAAATGTGGCACTAGAAAGAGATATATTCTATAGTGGAGTGATGGGTGTGGTGGCAGCTTTGCCTCCTACTTTCCGTCTTGTCACAGACATTGACACTCTGAGAGCCGCCAGAAAGGAAGCAAGGAGGTCACGAGAGAGAACACAAGCCCATGGCAGGGCTCAGGAGAAAACTGTTCTATCTGCCTCAGATTGGGAATTTCCAAACTTTGAACACAGACAAAACTTGCTATCACTGCAGGTCTCTGCATCTTCCCTTTCTTTCTTTGGAGAAGGTTCTTAAATTAGCATCTTTATTCACCATGACTAGGCCTGGGTCTCAGTTGCAGAATTTGAATAATAACAAGGAGAAAGGATGTAACAACTTCCGCCCCCACCTCTACTAGATCAACAGTACATTTTCGAGTAGAGGGCATCAGTATCAGAGATGAGTTTTATATCTTCTTCAACATTTATCCAGACCTTAGAAGAAATGCTTTCTCTGGTTTTTGCCAGTTTTGCTACTTTTGCTTCTAGTCAATATATTGAAGAGTGCTGTAAATTTTTTCAAAAATGATAATATTACAATAAACTGGAAGTTACATCCTTTGCAGATATTTAAAGTAATATAAAATTGTAAGTGTTCACTTAAAAATGAGCAAAGAAATACCTAGTTTTATGAATTTCATTTGGGGATATATGAGCAAAAATTTCTGAAGAATACAAGATGCACTCAAGTTTTAAGAGTTCCAGTAAAATTCTAACCTGCTTTGGAGAAGCACACAAAAAACAAACTGCTCTCAGCACCTTGGTGTGAATTAACCGGAGAGATGGGAAAGAGAGGGCACCAGGCAGGTTCTTTATTGCTGCTGCACATGAAGCACACCACACCCTCCGCTGTCCTCTGGATATGAAGTAGGTTCCTGGTTGTAAAACATGGAAGGCTTCTCTTCCAAATCTGGCACTAACAAGATGTGTTTTAACCCCTTTTCTTCCTGAGATCCCACTAAATTAATATTTTTAAAATTAAAGGTATATTCTGATTATAATGAGAATAGAATAGTCCGCGGAGCAAAGATTTCTGGGGTATACTTCCAGGGAGAGGTGGAGGTGATGGATGAGACAGAATAAAGGGACCAAAGCCTGAGGTCTTACACTATCAGAAGGAGAAAGTAGCTGGGACAATAAAAAGGAGGTTTTTTGTGTGGGGAGCAGGCATGTAGCTAGAGGAACAGAGCAGGTCTTCTGGTTCTCAGTGTAACTTCTTCAGCCCCATTGACATTTTATTTATTTTTATGTATTTATTTATTTATTTTTGGTACTGGGGATTGAACTCAGGACCTTGCACTTTCAAAGCAGGCGGCGGAACTACTGAGCTAAACCCCAGCCCCCATTGACATTTTAATCCATTTATAGTTTTACTTTAATAAAAAACAAAAGAAATTATGCCCTAAGTTTTTATGGAAAAATTAAAGGTATATGTTTATATGATTTTTTTATAATTCTACAGTAAGAGAGCGAGATAAAAAAAAACCTGGAAGATGAAAAACAGAAAGATACATAAATTTGACTTCATCACTAGTAAAAATATTTATACAATGAAATAAGAAAAAAAGAAATTCAGAGACTGTTCCGGTCTGGGTGAATGGAGAGGACCCCGCTGGAAGGGATGGTGAACAGGACATGTCCGCGGCCTCTCCTCTGTGGAAGCCTTGAGGTTTTGAACCCACAGAATGGCAGGGGAGCCCCACACTCTGCTGTGCCAAACTGCGCGGCAGCTCTACGGATGATGCTCACTGTTTCCTCTCTTGTCCTTGGGATGTTCCACTTCCTCTTGCTGAGAAAGCCGGGTTGAACCCACTGGCAGCACGGGGCTGGCTCTGGCAGAGGCCTCTGGATCCCTGTGAGTTTCATTGGTTTGCACATTTAGTACTCAGGGTCCCAGGTGCTTTTCCACAGGGGATCACTGTTGCCAAGGAAACAAAACTCACCACGGCACTGACAAAATATTTCAGATGGGTTTTGCTTTTCATTTTGAATGCAATCTCCCCATGGGGTCTGGAAATTTATCTTGGGGCATGGCTGTGGCTGAGGTGGTGAGGAGTCACAAGAAGCTTGTGGTCACAGTTTCCAAAGTCCATGGAACATGGCCAGTTCTCTACAGCCTCTCAGAGGAGGGTGACACCCCCCAACCCTCTGCAGTACTAGGGACTGAACCCAGGGCTTTCACACTGAACTACATCTCTAGTCCTTTATTATTTTTTAGTTTTCAGGTAGGACTTCACTACATTGCCCAGGCTGGGCTCAAATTTAGAATCTTCCTGCTCCAACCTCCCAGACAGCTGGGATTTCAGGTGTGTGGAAATTTCCCCTTTTACCCAGGCACGACTGTGAGACCTGCACCCAGCGCAAAGTGGCCACGCTGTAAGACCACAGTGCTTCTTAGTAGTCCCACAGCTGGATAAGCTGGCAGAGAGGACCAGTCACTCCTTTCTTCCTCTTACAATACTGTCACACTCTGGTTCTTTGAAATGGAAACCACTGAAATGCTTCAAATGAAAAGAGAAGTGGACATTTGGAGCTAACCCTGTTCCAGCTGAGAGTTTTATGTTGCCCATTGTTTGCTCTCCCTCCTAGAGTTGACTGTCCTTTCTTGCTGCAAATCTTGACATACTGTCCCTGAGCTCCCTAGATGTTCCTTCTCTCTGTCCATCAAACATCTGTCTTCCTTAAGGGGCCAGACCTAAGGCCACTCTCTGAAGCAGCTTTCTCAGACTCTTTTCCTTGTCTGCTCTCTCCACTCTGAGCTCTTAACATGTGCACCACTACAATTTTCCCAAATTTACTGAGTACCTCTGTGTGCTTGCAGCGGCGCTCAGCACTGGGGATGCAGAGGGCTGGAATAGGAGAGATGAGAATAGGTGGACAGATCCAAAGAAAAAGAAATGAGCAACAGCAGAAAAAGTCCAGGGCAACTAGCCAAATATAAGTCTGCACTAAAATGGCAGCAAGATATTGTGAGGTGGAAATATGACTCTGCGTGGATTATTTCTACATGAACCTAGATCTGTATTGAAATATTACATCCAGTTTCAAACTAAATGTAGAAAATGGAAAGGTTCTGAAGAAGAGCAATAAGTAATAACTAAAAGGATGCTAAACTGGGCAACCTAGAAAATAGAGAAAAGGAGAGTTCAGATCCTTGAGCTGGCCATTACTCTTCTTGATAAGGCTATGGCACTGACATAAGGTGTTTCTATTTGTTTGAGCTTATAATACACAACTAAACTGGAGGCTATCACTTGAAATTAAAGCAAGAGAAATGTTGGCTGTGTTTAAGGAAGAATTTTTGTGATTAAACTGGAAAGGGTAACTTTCAAATAAAGTTGCAAAGTTTTGTTGCCTGATGCTTTAAGAAAAGAAGACAGTGGGCTGGGGGTGTAGCTCAGTGGTAGTGCATTTGCCTCGCATGCAGGAAGGCCTGGGTTGTCTCATCTCCAGTAAGGCAGGAGGGAGGAGGGAGGCGGGAGGAGGGAGAGGGAGAAAAGATCTTGGGTCCACAAGAACTGGGGTTTCTTTCTGCCCTGAAACTCAGGCAAACCTCATATGATTGCAGGACTTTGAGGCCTTGAGTCACTGTAGCAATTGGCCACCACCCCACCCCAGTCCATAAAAACGGACAAAGTTACAGAAGTCACTTTTTTAGTTTTCTATTTCATTTTCCCCAAGAAACAGATGATGATCAGACAGAGGAGAAAGTCAGAGTGTTATGGCTTGGGTTTAGATGTTTCCCCAGAGCCTCAAGCTTTCTCAGAGGTGGCTGAATCTAGAGTGTGTGATTGACTCAAGGTGGGGGTTAGGCCTGAGGGCCCTAGGATGAAGGGTGTGAGTGCTACCTGCCCTAAGTAGTCTGAATAAGATAAAAGGGGCAGAAAGACTTTGTTAAAGTCCCTGTTGCTTTTGCTATCTTCCCCTGGCATGAACTGTTGCCTCTCTGCCACTCTGCCTTGGAGCCAGGCAATTACGGACTGAAACCTCTAAGAACTATAAGCCGAATAAACTTTTTCTCTTTAACTTTGTGTTATTGTGTCTCAGCAACTAGAAAAGAGTAATACACAGAGGTTCCTTAGTGCTCTCAAGGCAAGATAGTGTGGGCATGGTAAATGCAGGTTACTGTGTCCTGCACAAGCCTGTTGGGGATTTCACCACAGGGTATGACTTACTAAGCTACTGATTAATTCCCGAAATGAAGTGAGCTCCTTTCTCTCCTCCTTCCTCTCCATCCCTATCTCTCTCTTCTCCCTCTCCCCTCCTTCTTCCTTCTTGCACATTTTTCTGAAAAATAAACCAGACAGTTACCATTTCTTTATTACTCACAGAACAACTATCTTTAACAAAAGGTCATGGATGGGCCGGGGATTTACCTCAGTGGTTCCGCCTGCCTTGCAAGCACAAGGTCCTGAGTTTAATCCCCAGTTCCAAAAAAAAAAAAGGTCATGGTTTCTAGGTTTCAAGGAAAGGAGAATTTAATTCTGTTCAGCGAATTGAAGAGAAATTGCATGGCTTGAATGGAAAAGGGAATTTCCCTTTCTCTAACGCTTCCTAGAAAGGGCAACATTTAAAGCATAGCTTGCATGGACACATCTGGCAACTGCTTGAATATGAGAAAGAAACTGACCATTTGAAAACCCTGTAGAAGGGCCCCATGCCTACAGCAACCACACCAGAGGAACCCACTGGAGCGGAGAGAACCTTCTCTGCCTGCTCATGTTCAGTATCTCCTGAGCCCTGAGCCAAATTCTCCATGGCCACTCAGGGCAAGCTGAGTGACTCCTCCTGTGGCCCAGACACAACTAGGAAACCTGCCTAAACTGCCTGCTATTGCCCATCACCGGTTGTCCTGTGTGTGGATACCACCCTAAGCTTCAGGGGCTCTCTCCAAAGAGCGGTTTTTGGAAGGTGCACCAGAGACCACAGGATAGGGACTGACACCTCCAAAGGAGAAGGAGTTGACTGGGAAGGCAAGATCAAGGCAAGACTGGTCCTGTGTTCTAACCCTTGTCCCCAAGACTCTTCTGGAAACAAATGAGACAGATTCACATAGCTGACTCCAATGGAGGGATTGTGGGAAGAGAATAACTCCAACAAGGCTCCCTACATTATTTGGCTGGAGGAGTACTTTTCATTTCCTGGATGCTGTCCCTTGAGACCCCAGGGAAGTCCCTTGGTTTGGGTCTGTGGGCTGGAGCATCCAAGGTCTGTCCCAAGCCTAGAGGTGGAGGTCAAGGTCAGTGGGAGCCCTCTGAGCTTCTCTCCCTGTGGGAAATCCCAGCAACACCCGGAGTGAGGGAGGAGTAGAGACCATCATGTAGGATGTCCACCAATGACTTCAAACTCTACACTCAAGATTGGGAAGCCTTGACCTACTGAGTCAAGCTACTCTCCTGGGAAGCATGGGAGGGGCAGCAAATTAGACTTCCCCCAGGTCTTCCTGTTCTGCCTAGAAGGGCAGTAGCCACTCCTAGCTTCTCAAACACCAATTTATACCCACTTAGCTCTTCTGCACCTCTCCATAAAGTGCCTTCCATTTGATTATTACCTGCTTGTTAGAATTGCAGTACATATCTGAGATTTTTCTATAAATACTACTTTTACACAGTCATCAAGCAGAGGTTTTAGTCTCTTGGGGGGGGCACGGAATATTTTAAAAATTGGGTATCACATCTTTAATGGAATCAACATTTAGTCTACAAATTATTTTGAATTTTTCAAAGTGGCAGTATGTGGAGTGAAAGAAGTCCTGGCTGGGGGACCACAGAACCAGGCTTGCTTCTTTCTGTGTAACTGAGCTGCACAAACTCTGAGGAGCTCTCAGCACTGACCTCAGTTTCCTCAGGAGAAAATGACAGTTTGTGCTGTCAAATATCCCTGACACTAAAGTTTGATGATTTAAACTTCATTCATATTTTCACGTGTATTGTACTGTTCTTTAAAATCACCTTAGGGCTAGCGTCTCATTTTCTTTAGTGAGCCAACCTCCTGGTCCTTTCTCTAGTTTTTAAAATCTTCAGTCTTTACAGATGCTTTGGGATGACTCAGTAAGAGACATGAGAAGGCTTATGATGTACTCTCACGACTCAGGGACCTCGCTCAGCTGGGCCAGCAGCAGGGCCCTCAGCTGGGTATCATTCAAGGAGGAAATGCCAACCTAAACCTGCATCTTGGCCTTTGCCTTTTTCTTTCATAAGTGCTATACGCCCACATGCCAGCTCTTTGGGTTACTTTTTAGCTTACCTTCTAATAGTCTTCAAAAATCAGCTCAACTGTAATTTTCTCTGGATGCCTTCTCTGAACATCTTGATGGGGGGGGGCGGGTTGTAAGGAGCTGGATTACACAATTACAGAGGCTGCCAAATTCGAAGTCTGCAGAGTGGGCTGGCAGCCTGAGGCCTGGGAATGGCCTAATTTCCTCTCTGCTGAGGGAGGCTCATCCTTCCAATTGAGGCTTCCAACTGACCGAGTGAAGGCCAAACACAGAACAGAGGGTGACCTGCTTCACACAAAAGTCTACTGATGTAAATATTAACCTCATTTTAAAATACCTTCAAAAACAATCTGGAATACCATTTAAGCAAACATCTGAATACTGTGGGCCAGCCAAGGCGACATGTAGAATTAGTCATCTGGATGCTCTTGGCATCTTTTTGAATACATGCTCCTGGTTTTCCATTTCTCCTGAACTGAGTGTCCTCTGTTTTCATTTTTTCCACATCTTAATTCATTTAAAAAAATTTATATGGAAGTTCTCTTCTGCGACATATTTTTCCGTGAACCTTGTTTTGGCTTTTTTTTTTTTTGGTACTGGGGATCGAGCTCAGGTCCTTGCGCTTATGCAGCAGGCAGCTAAACCACTGAGCTAAATCCCCGGCCTGAACCTTGTTATTTTGTTGCTACTCTACTCTCTGCTAGTCTAAGGGGCGCTGGCTATTAACAATTTCCTGCTGCCTCCTCCCTGCCTTTTTTAAGATCTCTTTACTAAGCAATCATGATGTCACACATTCAGGCTAGTAAAGCATCAACGATTCCTTGAATCGCCTGTTTTGGCTCTCTGTGCTTGCTCGTTTTCCTTCTTTTCAAACAATTGTGGTCATGGTGTGGCGGGAAAGCAACTAAGCATCAGGACCTCCTACATTTTTGTATCAAACTGGAATAGAGTTTACTCTAAAAATATTAATTTATCTGAACATTTAGAATCAATGATAGTAACTGATAAAGCTAAGTAGTTTTTTTAAAGGACATAAAAATGTATTTGCAAAATGACTCTCATTTTGTTCCCCACAAAACATGTACATAGGACTGTAGGTGTATAAACCTGATGGTAGACTACGGCTGCTTTCTGCATTTTCTAAAGTTTCTTTATGCACATAATACAGAAAAGTTACTATAAAAGATCAAACATTTCCTTTATTTATCTCCCTAGTTCATCAGACTCTCGTGTTTTCATCCTAAGAGGTACTCATAATCATTAACAATCTGATGTATGTCCTTTTACCCAATTTACACACACATACACATAGAGAGCTCTTTTCTACAAACACAAGACCGTATCTGATATAGTCATCATTCTAAACTTTGACTTTTTTCTTTATAAAAGGTCTCCAAACTTCATGGGAGCATGTCCATGTCTACTACCCGGCTGTGAACACTCCCATAGCTAAAGCCATAATTTAAGGGAAGGAAACTGACACTTCCCCTAAATTTTGTATTTTTTGCTACTGACACTTGTGCGAAGAGCATTCCGAAAAACAAACAGTTAAATGAACTGTTTGAACCACTCTTAAAACGCAGGTCCTCTCACTACCTCATCGGGCGTGGTGTGTGCACGCTGGACGCTTCCTTCCCACCCCAGCACACACCTGGTCCCTGGCCCCGGAAGACGGGCACTTGCGCGGCCCTGAGGCCTTCTGACCAGCTGCCCGGGCCTCAGAGCCTCGGGGACTCGTTCGCGCCCTCGGGTGCAGAGGGCGTGGCGGCGTCCCTGAGCTCCCGCGCCGGGCGGCTACATCGGAACCACGTGGCCAGGACTGGGTACACCGCCCCGCGCGCCCCCGGTGAACTTGGCCCCGCCCCCGCCCCCGCGCCTCCCCGTTCCGCGCGCCTCCAACACCGCCCCGGCCCCGCGCTCCTCTCGCTCGCGCCGAGCAGGTAAACTTCCCGAGGCGCGCTCTGGCTCGCGCCTCCCGGGGGCCTTAGGTGGCTCCGCTGCCCCCGGGCGTCCTGAAAGTGTCCCGGCCGTCCAGATTTTTTAGAGCGGGTGGCAGCAGCAGTTTAGCAAATGCAGGGTGTGTGTGCTGACCTTCCCTGCCAGGCGTGGTGAAGCACGCCTGCAATCCCAGCGCTCCGGGAGGCCGAGTTGGGAGGACGAGTTGGGAGGACCACAAATTCAAGCCCAGGCTGGACAATTTAGCGATTTAGAGAGACCCTGGAGGGGAAGGAGTGATCTGTGAAAGTTTAGACCAGTGTAAGGCGTAATAGCAGAGGGAGGGTAGGGCGATAAGGATGTGTGTGTGTGAAAGTGAAACAGAATTTCCATGAAAAAACGCCTGTCGTTTTCTTCCACCCAGCTCGAAAACTCACAAAGCCACTTGCACTACACATTGAGGTGGAGCCAGAGAGGAAGCTGAAGTGTGTGTGTGTGTGTGTGTGTGTGTGAGAGAGAGAGAGAGAGAGAGATGTAAGGAGTATCTACATCTTCTTCCCCCTCTCCTAGCCAGTTAACAGGTAGGAAAATAGAGCTTTAGGGTCGATGGTTTGTTTACAGTCAGACAACTAATTTGTGGCGGTCAGGTGTAGAGGTGTGGTAGTTTAGAATTCCATCTGCTAAATGATGCTATACAGATAGCCTTAAGCTCAGCAAGATCAGGAACTGGGTATTGGAATGCGGAGTCCATCTTCGTGGGTTACTGCAGGAGCTTGCCAGCCTATGGTCCCAGGGCAATACAGCTGGAGAGACTCCAGAAGCAATAGGACTTGCACCAAACCCAGAGGAAATAGGGTTAAGACAAGGAGGGGGGGAGGGGGCGGGGGTCAGTTGTTTGGGAAAGAACTGAGCTGAGGGGAGAGTAAGGTGTTCATCTGCTCCCTGAAAGTGTAAGAGGGCTTGATCTGAAGCCACGAGGAACAGGGCACGGTGGGAACTGGCTGAAGGCGAAGGCTCTTGGGAAATGCATCTGTGGGGAAGCCCACCCTTTACCAGGGCCAAGACCACAGTACTCTATGACTTTATTTATTTATTTATTTTGGTACCTGGGATCAAACTCGGGTCCTTGTCCTTGCGCAGCAGGCGGCGAAACCACTGAGCTAAATCCCCGGCCCAAGACCACCGTAATCTAGAGCTCTGTCATTCAGAAGAAAAACAAGATCTAAATATTACAGTTGAAAGGAAGGTTGTGGGGAGGAAGTATTCTAGTTCAATAACAGACTATTTTCCCAGATTATGCGTGAATAATAAAAATCATTACAAAAACAGTCCTTATTATGTGCCTGCACTATTGTGTTTTATGAAAGTCAATTCATTTATTCCTCACAACAATCCATTTTAAGCACTTGTTAACACGCACAAGGTCTTGGGTTCAGGCCCAAACACTGGAAAAGAAAAAAGAGGACATCATTGCCATTTTACAAGTGGGAAGGCTGAGGAACCAGGAGCTTGCTCAAGGGCTGAGGCCGAGTGGAGTAACACCAAACACTCTGGCCCAGAATCAGAAGATTCAGACCCTAGGGCCTTCACTTTCTGGTTGTACTAACTGCAGTTTCTTTATCTATGAAATGTACACTGCAGTCCCTGCCTGCTGCTGAAACAGCAAATATGCAGGTGCTTTGCAAAATGCATTGTGATTACCAGTAGAAAGTGTTATTGTTTATATAAAAGAGGGGTGCACTTCCAAGGCCAAACCTCAACTACAAAGAAAAAATGATGGGTTTGGACTGACTTGCAGATTTTAATGGGTTTACCACTTACTGAGAAGCAAAAACAAAGTCATGCTTAAAATCATGGCCTTTGGAGTCTAGGAGACTTAGTTTGGAATCCTAGCTCAACCACTTGTGGGCTCTGTGCCTTGAGATGTGTTTTAAAATGTAGTGAATGTTTAAATTTAAAAAATTTTTATTTCAGTAAAAGACACATTGTCATTCGTGTCCCTCAAAATACTCTTTACTAACACATTTACTCCATTTTTGCCACTTTCTGAAGCAGTTCTGGAAATCTTCTTTTGTGAATGTCTTTAGTTATGCTGTCATGGCTGCCTTGATATCCTGAGTCGATTCAAAATGTTTACTTTTCATGGTCATTTTGCCTTTGGGGGAGAGGCAGAAGTTGCATGGTGCCAGATCCAGCAAATAGGGTAGATGACACTGTAATGTTTTTACAAGCTTGCCTTTCCACTGAATAGCATTTGGCAGGTGCATTCACCATATTTTTGAGCATACCTCATAAAGATACTCACAAAAGAGTACTTCCAGAACTGTTTCAGGAAGTGGCAACAACCATGGGATAAGTGTGTTTGAAGTGAGGCTGTATTTTAAGGAAGATTAATGGCAATATGTCTTTTACTGTAATAAAATTTTAAAAATCTAAACAATGTATTTTTTGATCAAAACTCATATATCTGAACCTGGATTATCTTTATGATCCTCATTTTGCTCATATATAAGATGGGCCTAATAATCCATTCCTCATAGAGCAGTTGTGGGAATTAAATGAGATTCACTAAATACCGTGCCCACAAGTAGTGAGTGCTCAGTATGATGCAGATGGAGCTCCTGGTTTTTTGCTAATTCTTCTTCCTCCCTCTTTCTTCAGTTGTCTTAGTTGCCCCCAGACAGCCCCCATGGAGCCCAGAATGTGTGGCGGACTGGTGGAGAGGTATGTGGCTGCCATGGTGCTGAGTGGAGCTGGAGATGCCCTGGGGTTCTTCAACAGGAAGTGGGAGTTCCTGCAGGATGGGGAGAGGATACACCAGCAGCTGGCAGAGCTGGGCGGCTTGGATGCCATCAATGTGGAGTGCTGGAGGGTCAGCGACGACACAGTGATGCACCTGGCCACAGCAGAGGCCCTTCTGCAAGCCGGGAAAGGTCCCTGCCTGGCTCGGCTGTACTCAATTCTTGCTAAGCATTACCAAGACTGCATGGAGGACATGGTCGGCCGGGCACCAGGTGAGCACAGCCTGGGGAGGGTAGGCAGGTGGAGAGTGACACGGGCCCAAGGAAATCATCAAGAATGTTTATGGACATTTAAATTTCAAGGAAACACTAGTGTTCGTAGTTGTGATAAAAATAGAAACAGCCTCAATGTTCATCACTATACTTAATTATAGTGACACATTGGAAACTGTGTAAAATTATACAGGTGAATATTACTGATGTGGGAAGGTATGCAGTAGGTGAAAAAGCAGATAGATTTCAAAACAGTATGTATGTTATAAACCCAGTGTCACTTAAAATACAAATATGTACCTCTATGTTGGGAGAATTCTACAAGAATATACACAGGCCGGGGATTTAGCTCAGTGGTGCCGCCGCCTGCCTCGCAAGCACAAGGTCCCAAGTTTGGTCCCTGGTACCAAAAAAAAAAAAAAGAATATACACAAAAATGTTGATAATTATATGTAGATGATTAGCGTATTTATAGTTTCTTATTTTCCTTTTATTTGTTTGTATTTTCTAGTTGGTAATGAACAGGTATAAAGAAAGCATTTTTTAAAAAAAGAAAAAACAGGATGAGCTGGGAATAGTGGCACATGCCTATAACACCCACTCTGGGAGGCTGGGGCAGGAGGATCGCAAGGCAAACCCAGCCTGGGCAACTTAGCAACTTAGTGAGGTACTGTCTCAAAATAAAAATAAAAAAGGGCTGTAGATGTATCTCAATGCAAAGGCCCTGGATTCATTCTCCAGTACCAAAAAAGAAAGAATGAAATGAAGGAAGGTGGGAAGGGAGGGAGGGAGGGAAGAAGAGGGTCTTGTAGATACTCCTTTTCTGACCCTGGGTCTGCTCACAGTTGGCTCTTGCCCACTTGGGAACTTCTTACTGTCCCTCCAGCCACCAGGTGATTTGGTCACCCTTCCCTGCCCATCAGACCAACCTTTCACCTAGATTAGTCTGTTACTGTAACAAAACGTTGTAGCCTGGGTGGCTTCACCAACTGCCATTTGTTTTCTCACAGTTCTGGTTTTTGAAAGCCTGAGTCCACACGTTAGCGGCTTTGGTTTCTTCCAAACCCTGTCTTCCTGGCTTGCAGGTGGCCACCTTCCAGTGCTGTCCTCATGTTTTGCTTGTGTGTGTGTGTGTGCGCGTGCGTGCACGCCCGCTCGCTCGCACCTTCTTGGTGGCTCTCTGTCCCCATCCCTCATATCACAAGTCAGATTGGATAAGGCCTCACCCCGATGGCCTCTCATAACCCCAAGGAAGCCAATTTCTGCCCACCCTTTCTTAACATCTGATTACATGTCCTCGGTTTGGCACCTAGAAAGCTTTCTCCACCTGTGCCTTCTGTGGACATTGTTATGAATAAACTAACCCAGTAGGGAGCAGTAATGCCCGCAGCATGCTGCGTCATTGCTTGTGTGTGAGCATGCTTGTGTGTGTGTGTGTGTGTGTGTGTGTGTGTGTGTGTGCGCGCGCAGCTCCCTGATACAAAGGCTCAGTGGGACTCACGTAGGAGTAGCCGAGGTTCACAGCTCCTCACCTGAGTCCAGGGCTTCACTCTAGACTTCTAATATCCAGGAACTCCATTAACCAGCTTCTTATTGTACTTTTTAAGGGCTTGGCTTTGGGCTTTGGAGTCTGACTTATTTTTACCAGGGCACTAACTAGCTGGTTATGTGACCTTAAGCACATTTCTTAAACTCTGAACCTTCTCTTATTCATTTAAAAAAGAGAGTAATACATTGTATTTCCCTTTCTGTGTTTTTGTGGTGTCTCTGTAATAAGTGGTAAAGAGTCCATGTGTCTCTCTTCTGTATTTTAAAGAAATGTCATCATGCTATGGATGAAATATAAAGGAAGGCACATTGTTGGATTGAGGTTTGGAGTTTATAGGCATTATAATCAATATTTGCTTGGCTTTCCCTTTCTGTCAGAGAAATTTGGAGACACAGTGTAGTTCTTTCTTCCAGCTGTGGCTTCTGCTTTAGTGACCCTGACCCCCACCCCACCCCTGCCCCACCTCTTTTCCAGGTAAGACCTCAGTGCACAACAGCATGAGGCTGGAGCCGGACAAGGCCAATGGCTGGAGGATTCCCTTTAACAATAATGAGGGTGGCTGCGGGGCTGCCATGCGGGCCATGTGCATTGGTCTCAGGTTTCCTCACCTCAGCCAGCTGGACACACTGATCCAAGTGAGCATCGAGAGCGGCCGGATGACCCACCACCACCCAACAGGCTACTTGGGCGCCCTTGTGTCTGCTCTTTTTACAGCCTATGCTGTGAATGGCAGACCACCCTGGGAATGGGGAAAAGGACTGATGGAGGTACTGCCAGAAGCTAAAAAGTACATTGTCCAATCAGGCTACTTTGTAGAGGAGAACCTTCAACACTGGTGAGTGTGCAGGTGCCCGCCCTGCTGGACTGAGGTGAATCTGTGTGTGCAAATTCATTATGCACATGTGCCTGGGATTCAGAGATGGCAGCAGCCACTTGAGTTCTCACCACCCAGCCCCTCCCTGCCCAGTGCTGAGGATCTCGAGTTCCCCTCCAGCCGTGGTTGCCTCCAAGTAACCAAATGGAGCCCAATGAATAGTGTAGCTGCAGTGCCTCCCTGCCATGGCGGGATCCTGTTTTGTGCTCCAGCTTTCTGTAATTTGGGGCCATTCTATGCTGTGTTCCCAGATGAACTTTCTCAGTTATTTCCTCCTTCCGTAGAACTAGTTTTTCCAGGATTGTCTTGACATACAAATACTGTTTTGAAATCCTTGCTTAGAATGCCTTAGAGATAGATTTTTCCATTAGCTAATTAATAAGCAGCAAGGCCACATCTTCCACTTTTGGTGAGTTTACTTCACATTCTCTTTCTCAGAGAATGCCAAGAGGCTTTCTGCTGAAATCATCCTTGGCTGTGAGGTGCTAAACTTTCCCCTAGAAAGATAACACTTGACACCACTCTCAACCTAGGAAAAATAAACCTTTATTTCCTACCCTTTAGCTTGATATGTATGTTCTTTACTTAGCAACCAGGTCACTGTTTGTGTAGATGCTTTGCAAATATTTATTAAATGCATGGAACTTAGATCTAATTTTGATGTTTGTGTGTGCAGTTTATGGTAATCAGTCTATGAAGTTGAAGTCACCATGGAATTTTCTGTTTTCCTACATCCACCTGGTACTTTTCCTTATGGCTTTTGACTTAGTTTTTCAATTCACTATATATTTTCCTTTCCTGTAGGTCCTACTTCCAAAATCAGTGGGAAAAGTACCTGAAACTTAGAGGGATTTTGGATGGCAAGTCTGCCCCTGTCTTCCCCCAGCCTTTTGATGTGAAGGAGAGGGATCAGTTCTACACTTCCCTGAGCTACTCTGGCTGGGGCGGTAGCAGTGGACACGATGCCCCCATGATCGCCTATGATGCCATCCTCGCTGCAGGGGACTCATGGAAGGAGCTCGCCCACCGCGCCTTTTTCCATGGTGGGGACAGTGACTCCACTGCAACCATTGCTGGCTCCTGGTGGGGGGTTTTGCATGGCTTTAAAGGAGTGAGTCCTTCTAACTATGAGAAACTAGAATACAGAGAGCGGCTGGAAAAGACCGCGAGGGCTTTGTATTCTCTTGGGTCAAATGAAGACACTGTGATCAGCTTTTAGGGAGATAAGAGGTTCATTTCTCATGGTTTGTTCTTTCACGTAGTCTCTTTTCTGCTCAGTTTCTTTTCACTTTTTCTAAAGTCAAGAATCTTAACGATGTACTGAGGGAGTTTTGAGATTAAAAAGTCCCCCAAGGCAACTTGAGCTCACTTTTTCCATACTCATCCTGTTCTCCCTGAATTGATCTCTCTTTGTGTAATGAAGAGTCTTTTATCTTTATTGATGGGGCCAGTGTCTCCCAAGCTAGAAATCTCATAGCCTCATATTTGATAGTTCTGAAAGTTTTTTCTTTCCTGATTTACTTCAGTTGAGTCTCCCACCCCCACCCCTTCCCCAAGTGTACTCGATGACAAGGATTTGAGTGCAAGGAGTTAATTTGGGAGGTGATTCTAGGAAGCACCAGTAGGAGAATGGGGGAAGTGAGACTTCAAGGAAAGGGAGCAACACAGGGTGTGTGAATGAGCAGGTTTCCAGTGGAGCAGCTGGGGTGCAGTCCCCTGCCTAAGACAGTCCTCAGAATTGTCCCACCTAAAAGCAAGTGACCCGAAGTATTTACCTACTGACTTCCATCCTACATTGGTTGAAGACCATTCCTAAGGATGCTCACTCCCTGGTACTTGGCTTGCCTTTGGTGAAAACCAAATATGAATGTCTTGAGATAAAGACTCAGAGATGCTCACAAGGGCAAGCTGTAAGATGTCTGGGCACGGTGAGGGATACACACAGCATCTACTAGGTTATTCTACCTCTTAACATACTTTAAATTTATCACCTCTTTCACTTTGTTGCACTGAATATTTTTCATCTGGATTTCTGAAATCCAAGCTATGCAAGCCCAGCTGGTTGCTATTCCTGGCTGTTCTCAGGGCTTCCCTCATCATGTCCCCTAATGTGTTACCCTTTTGTTATTGTCCATTTGGTTGTCTTCTCCAGGCAGAACCTAGCAAGGTGCATGGGCACACAGTGGACGCCTGATCACTATGTACTAAGTGAATGTTGCTAACCAAACTCCTGTCTGGTCCTTCCCTCAGAGTTGTCTTCACAAATAACAAATTATCAGATTCCAGTGAGTACACTGGCCCCTTTCTTCATTTCTTGATGCTCTTCTCTTTCTTTTCCCACCTGGTAAATTCTTACTTATCCTTCCAGACCCAATTCAGGCAAAACCTGCCAGGTGAACCTTCTCTGATTATCCAGGCTTTTTTCAATACAATCACAGAACTACAACTCCCATGATTCTCCTTTAGGGCCCTGGTTTTCAGCTGGGGCGAGAGGAGGTCTGATAACAGCACCCCAGTGACCTCCTAGTTAGTCCCACGGGGATTGTTTTCCTGGGTCTCTGTAAGATACAGTGCAGGAGGTGTAAGAGGTTAGGTCTGGGGGGAAGGGATGTCTTAGCATCTGTTTTCTGGTGTAATGCTTCAGCCACAATGGGAGACAGCAGGAAAAGACTGTACAGATTCTATTATATTTGTTTGCTGATTTTCACTCTTCATCACAGGCACATTTTTAAAAGTTTAGACTTTCAGACTCCTTTTGCTCAAACTGCAAAGCCTCCTCTTAAGGGAGGTTAATGGGGGGTGGTTAGATAGGATAAAAATGTTTTGAATTCCACCCAAATGTGAAACTAAGGAGGAAGACAGGGCAAGGAGGTATTGGGTGGGTGAAAATTATCAAAGTATATTATGTACATGTATGAATCTGCCAAAGTGAAACCTATTAACCTGTGTAACCAATGAGTACTAATAAAAAATGTGGGAAAAATCCTCTTTCCAAAACTTTGCCCTCAAATGGTGACCTTTCATCACAGTTATTAGAGAAAATAGAAGCAATAGAAGAGAACAATTGATTTCCCCACCATCATCACTTCTGCCTGTGTGCTAGAGGGTGATTATGTGTGTGTGTCTGTGTGTTTTGTAAGACCTCTGTCCTTACCAAACGCTCCGAAGAGCTAACTATAGTGAAGCACACCCAGGGATCCCAGTGGTGCTTCCAGAATGTAAGGCCAAGGTCCATACGAGATGCTCCAAGGAGCTGAAGTGGAGCACACCCAGGGATATCCCAGCGGTGCCTCCAGAATGTAAGGCCAAGGGCCTTACCAGATGCGCCAAGGAGCTGAGTGGAGCACATCCGGGGATATCCCAGCAGTTCCTCCAGAATGTAAGACCAAGGGCCTTACCAAATGCTCCAAGGAGCTGAAGTGGAGCACACCCGGGGATCCCAGCGGTGCCTCCAGAATGTAAGACCAAAGGCCTTACCAAATGCTCCAAGGAGCTGACTGCAGTGAAGAACACCCAGGAAGGATCACACCGGACAAGTTGGAAAGTGAAACAGACCTTAGTCTGGCCAGACGGCACTCCCAAAGCAAAGTAGCTTAGAGAGGCGTAGTCCAGAGGCGGAGGCTCTTTTTATAGGGGCTTGCAGGGGAGTTAACAGGCGAAATTTACAGAAGAAGGAACAAAGGTTTAGTGGTTTTACATTTGTATGTTAATTAGCCTGACATGTACTGTTAGTCAGCAGATGCTTTGTAGATTGGTCTATAGATAGTGGTGTCCCGAACAAAGGGTTGGATAATTATGACTGATAGGGATCTTATCTAGTGTCCCAGAACTAAGAAGCATCTTTATCTATTTACTCACATTCAATCACAGGTGGGGCTAGGGGAGTTTTATGATTACAGAGTTATGCAGTCTTACAGTGTGTGTGTGTGTGAGAGAGAGAGAGAGGATGAACAATGAAAGACATTACACTTATTTATATGCATAATGTTAGAGTAAATCAATACAAGTTGCCTCATAAATAGTACACATTTGTTGTGGTGATCAATTTGTGCACTGAGAAAGAATAGGCCACATGTACCATTATAGGGACTGAGGATACGTTTTTTGGCCTGCTGTGTGATAGTGCTTTTTTTTTTTTTGGTTACCTGAGATTGCTAGATGTTCTCTACAAGTAGGGTACAGGGAAAGGGGGACGTTATCAGAACTTCTGTAGTGAGTCCTAGTCTCCTTTGAGCCATGACAGCACAAGGCAAATTAATGAATTAAGACAGAAAATGAGATTTAGAGAAGGAGTTGAGCTGTGGGCCTGATCAGTGCTGCTCTGGGCAGTAAAGAAAAAAGTCCCGAGCCCGCTGCAGACAGGCAGGTCTGTGCACGCCCTACCGAGGTCCTGAGTCACATGGAAGACACCGAATCACCCCACTGCAGACAGGCAGCCACCTGATTTCACATTACCAAGGCGCAGAGGACACCAGACCACCAGACCAAGGTACTGAGTCCCACTGTTCCCGGCCCAGAGGTAGGGGCTTCTGAGCTGTCATCCCACTGCTCCTGGTCCAGAGGCAGGGGCTTCCTGGTCACCATCCCTCCTGCTGCTCCCAGCCCAGAGGAAAGGGCTTTTGGGCCACCTTCTGTCCCACTGCTCCTGGCCCAGAGGAAGGGGCTTCCTGGTCACCATCCCTCCCACCGCTCCCGGCCCAGAGGGAGGGGCTTCTGAGCCACCATCCCACTGCTCCTGGTCCAGAGGAAGGGGTTTCCTGGCCACCATCCCTCCGGCTGCTCCCAGTCCACAGGAAACAGCTTTTGGCTCACCATCCCTACCGCTGCTCCCGGCCCCTGTCCCACCTCACCCAGCTCAGAGGAGGTAATCCATGCAGGCGCTAACAGCCCCCCACCCCAGTTGAAATGAGAAAACACATAAATAAGTCTCAAAACCAGACTTCAGATCACCTACAGCAACCCCAAAGGGAAATGAGATGGAACCCTCTGATACTCAACCACCTGGACCCACTGAACTGGCAACAAAAGGGGATCTGGAAAAAGTGAAATCAGAAATAATCTTTCAGATAACAGGAGAAATTGTGCCCTTAGTGCAAAACATGATTAATAAATCCAGAGAGGAGCTGAGGAACATGATGGAATCCCAACATAAGAAACAAATGGAATCCATAAAACAGATGCAAATAGATTTCCAGGACATGAAAAACTCCATCGAAAGTCTACACAGCAGAATGAGCCAGTGTGAGGACAGAATTTCAGATATAGAAGATAAGATTGCAATTAATGACCAGGAAAAGAAAAATTGCTTCAAAATTATAAGGGAACATGAGAAATCAATCCAGCAGCTGCTAGCTGATGCAAGAAAGAATAACATAAGACTGATTGGGCTCAATGAAGAAACAGGAGAGAGTGCAGATGACATAAAAAATCTCTTCACAGAAATAATGGCAGAAAACTTCCCAAGCAGGGGAAAAGAGCTTGACATCCAGATAAGTGAGGCATATAGGACTCCAAACAGCCTTGATCAAAAAAAATCTACACATAGGCATATAATTGTTAAGATTCCAGAAACACAACAGAAGAACAAAGTTCTACAAGCAGTCAGAGAAAAGAAACAAATCACATACAAAGGAAAGCCCATCAGAATCACAGCAGACTTCTCAACACAAACCATCAAGGCAAGAAGAGCTTGGAGTGACATATTCCAAGCCCTAAAAGAAAACAGCCTCCAACCCAGATTGATGTACCCTGCAAAACTATCTTTCAAAATTGATGGAGAAATAAGATTCTTTCATGACAAAGAGCACCTTAGGAACTTCATGAATACCAAACCAGCACTCCAAAGAATTTTACACAATATCCTAGGAACAGACATTGAGGATCACAACCCCAGGAAGCAAAGCAGAATGAACCCATCTGGCATGACAAGAAATTAAATGTAAAGGGGGAGAACCCAATAAAAAGAAAAAGTCATGGCAATGACAAGTCAATACGTTTCAGTTATAACCATCAACGTTAATGGTCTCAATTCACCAATCAAAAGAAATAGACTGGCAGAATGGGTCAAGAAGCACAATCCAACAATATGCTGTATACAAGAAACACACTTAATTCAAAAGGAAACTCATAGACTGAAAGTTAAAGGGTGGAAAACAATACTGCATGAGACAGGAACCCGAAAAAAAGCAGGAGTAGCTATCCTCTTGGCAGATCAAGTAGATTTCAAACCAACACTAATTAAGAGAGATGAAGAAGGACACTACATCCTTGTAAAGGGAACAATCCAAGAGGAAGAGATGACAATCATAAATATCCATGCACCAAACACTAGTGCACCCAACTATATAAAACAAATACTAATGGACAAGAAAAGCCATATGTGCACTAATACAATTCTAGTGGGGGACCTCAACACCCCACTGTCACAAATAGATAGATCAACTAGACTAAAAATAGGTAATGAAATACTAGAACTCAATCGAACTCTTCAACAAATGAACTTAACAGATGTTTACAGAGTGTTCCACCCCACAAAATCAGAATACACATTCTTCTCAGCTGCACATGGGTCATTCTCAAAAATAGACCACATACTCACTCATAGAACATGTTTAAGTAAGTGCAAAGGAATTGAAGTTATCCCCTGTATATTATCAGACCATAGTGCGATGAAGTTGGAGATTCATAGCAAAAGAAACTCAAAAAATTTCATAAACACGTGGAAATTGAACAGCACACTTCTGAATAACCAATGGGTCACAGAGGAAATTAAATAAGAAATCAGACAGTTCCTTCAATTAAATGACAATGACAATACAACATATCGGAATCTATGGGACACAATGAAAGCAGTCTTATGAGGGAAATTCATAGCAGTGAATACGCATATTAGGAAAACAGAATGAGCCCAATTAAACAACCTGATGCTGAAACTCAAGCTTCTAGAAAAAGAAGAGCAGGACAACCCTAAAGCTCATACAAGGAAGGAAATTATAAAGATCAGAGGAGAAATCAATGCAATGGAGACTAAGAGAACAATACAAAAAAATCAATGAAGCCAAGAGTTGGTTCTTCGAAAGAATCAACAAAATTGATAAACCTTTAGCCAAACTTGTCAGAAAAAGGAAAGAAAAGGCCCAAATCCATGCAATTAGGAATGAAAAGGGTGAAACTACAACAGACCCAGCAGAAATCCAGATGATCATCAATACCTACTACCAGAACCTATATGCCAATAAGATGGACAACACAGAAGAAATGCACAGATTCCTAGATACATATGAATTACCAAAGTTGAATGAAGACCTAAAAATTCTGAACAACCCAATATCAACCAATGAAATTGAAAATGTAATTAAAAACTTATCAACTAAGAAAAGCCTGGGCCCTGATGGCTTCACTGCTGAATTCTACAAGACATTTAGAGAGGAACTGCTGCCGCTACTGTTTAAACTCTTCAGTGAAATTGAAAGGGAAGCAATACTCCCAAATTCATTCCTGGAAGCAAGCATCACCTTGATCCCCAAAGCAGAGAGAGACCCAACCAAAAAGGAGAACTATAGGCCAATCTCACTAATGAACATAGATGCAAAAATCCTTAATAAGGGACTGGCAAACAGAATGCAGAAGATCATCAAGAAGATCATACACCCTGATCAAGTGGGATTCATCCCAGGGATGCAGGGATGGTTCAATATATGCAAATCAATCAATGTAATACACTATATCAATAGAGCCAAGGACACAAACCATATGATTATCTCCATAGACACAGAAAAAGCATTTGACAAAATCCAACATGCATTTATGATAAAAACCCTACAAAAAATTGGAATAGATGGTCTCTACCTCAAACTGATAGAAGCCATCTATGAAAAACCAACAGGCAGTATCATACTAAATGGTCAAAAACTAAAATCTTTCACAATAAAATCAGGAACGAGACAAGGATGCCCATTATCACCACTCTTGTTCAATATAGTTTTAGAAACATTAGCCCCAGCAATTAGACAAGAGAAAGAAATAAAAGGAATAAAGATAGGTAATGAAGAAGTCAAATTGTCATTATTGGCAGATGACATGATACTCTATATAGAAGACCCCAAGAACTCCACCAAAAATCTTCTAGACTTAATAACCAAATTCAGTCAAGTAGCTGGTTACAAGGTCAACACACAAAAATCAATAGCTTTCCTCTACACACATGACAGACTCACTGAGAGAGAAATAGGGCAAATAATTCCTTTCACAATAGCATCCAAAAAACTGAAATACCTAGGAATCATCCTAACGGAAGAAATCAAAGACCTCTTCTCTGAAAACTATGGCACTCTGAAAAGAGAGATTGAAGATGATATCCGAAAATGGGCAGACATCCCCTGCTCCTGGGTAGGAAGGATCAATATAGTGAAAATGGCCATACTTCCAAAACTGCTATATAGATTTAATGCAATTCCAATTGAGATCCCAGTAGCATACTTCATAGACTGCGAGAAAACAATCCAAAAATTCATTTGGAGCAAGAAGAGACCCAGAATAGCAAAAACAATTCTAGGTAACAGAGACATGGCAGGGGGTATCACAACCCCCAACCTGCAACTCTACTACAAAGCTACTGTGATAAAAACAGCATGGTACTGGCAAAGAAACAGACTTGAGGACCAGTGGAACAGATTAGAAGATGCAGAAACAATGCCAGACACACCTCAGCCATCTCATCTTCGACAAAGGAGCCAAACACCCTCACTGGAGGAAAGATAGCCTCTTTAATAAATGGTGCTGGAAAAATTGGGCTTCAACTTGCCAAAGATTAAAATTAGACCTATATATCTCTTGCCATGCACTAAACTAAAATCAAAATGGATTAAAGATCTAAATATTAAAATAGAAACTCTGAACCACTTGGAACAGAGGTTAGGTAGAACCCTTGAAGACATCGGTGTAGGAAAAGATTTTATGAACAAAACCTCAGTTGCCTGTGAACTAGCACAAACAATCAACAAATGGGATCTCTTCTTATTAAAAAGCTTCTGCACAGCAAGAGAAACCACCAGCAGTGTGAAGAGACAACCCACAATGTGGGAAAAAATCTTCACCTGCTCTTCCTCAGACAAAGGTCTACTATCTCAAATCTATCAAGAACTTAAAAAGGTCAGACCTCCCAAATTTAAAGACCCAATCCAAAAATGGGCATCTGAAGTGAACAGACATTTCTCAGACAAAGAAGTAGAAATAGCAAATAAATACATGAAAAAATGTTCAACATCACTGGTCATTCCAGAGATGCAAATGAAAGCAACGCTGAGATTCCACTTCACTCCAGAAAGAATGGCTGCTATCATGAAATCAACCAATAACAAATGCTGGCGGGGCTGTGGGGAAAGAGGAACCCTGCTCCAGTGCTGGTGGGAGTGTAGACTGGTGCAAGCACTGTGGAAATCAGTATGGAGATACCTCAAAGAACTAGGACTGGAAATCCCATTTGACCCTGCTATTCCACTGCTGGGGATCTTCCCCAAAGAATTAAAAGAATCATACCTCAGTGATATATGTGCACCTATGTTCATAGCAGCGCAGTTTGTAATAGCTAAAACTTGGAAACAGCCCAAATGCCCATCAACTGGAGACTCAATAAAGAAAATGTCATTTTTATATAAAATGGAGTACTACTCAGCCATCAAAAATGAGAAATTAGAGACATTTATAGCTAAGTGGATGCACATTGAGGCGATACTCTTAAGTGAAATAAATAGGACACACATGTGTAAATACCGAATAGTTTCTCTGGTGTGAGAAATTGAAAGTGTAAATAAGGACGAAATGTATAATAGGTAATGTGAAATAGGAAGAAAAGGGTCAAAGGGGAAGGAAGTGGGAGGGCTAGGGGAAAGGATAGAAGGGAATGGGATTAATATGAGAAAATGGAAAACTAGGAACAAAATCTTTGTAAATAGGGAGGACTGGATTGGTTGAAGGGAGGGCTGGGCAAGGGTGAAAAATAAGAACCAAGAGAGACTATGTAAAGGTGCAAATTTCCAATGATGAATGTCATTATATTGTATACCTAAAATGTACCAATGATTAGAATGAATAATCGAGAATGTAACATAGGAAGAAAAGTTCCAAAGGGGTAGGGGTAGTGGGAGGGGCAGGGGAAAGGAAAGAAGGGAAAGAAAAAAATGATGAGAAATGGAAAAAAATGGAATTAAAGTCTTTGTAAATAGGGAAGGGTGGAGGGCATGAAGGGAGGGCTAGGAATGGGGAAAAAATAAGAACCAAGATGCATTATGTAAAGGTACAATTCCCAATGAGAAATGTAATTGTGTTATATACCTACAATGTACCAATAAAAGAATTTAATACAAAAAAAATTGGAATAGATGGTCTCTACCTCAAACTGTTAAAAGCCATCTATGAAAAACCAACAGGCAGTATCATACTAAATGGTCAAAAACTAAAATCTTTTACACTAAAATCAGGAATGAGACAAGGATGCCCATTATCACCACTCTTGCTCAGTATAGTTTTAGAAACATTAGCCCCAGCAATTAGACAAGAGAAAGAAATAAAAGGAATAAAGATAGGAAATGAAGAAGTCAAATTGTCATTATTTGCAGATGACATGATACTCTAGGAGAGCTGACTTTTTTTTTTGGTACCAGAGATCGAACTCGGGTTCTTGCACTTGCACAGCAGGCAGCGAAACCACTGAGACTAAATCCTGGCCCGACATGATACTCTATGTAGAAGACCCCAAGAACTCCACCAAAAGTCTTCCAGGATTAATAACCAAATTCAGTAAAGTAGCTGGATACAAGGTCAACACACAACAATAAATAGCTTTCCTCTACACAAATAACAGACTCTCTGAGAGAGAAATGGGGCAAATAATTCCTTTCACAACACCATACAAAAAATCGAAATACCTAGGAGTCACCCTAACAAAAGAAATCAAAGACCTCTTCTCTGAAAACTATAGCATTCTGAAAAGAGAGATTGAAGATGATATCAGAAAATGGAAAGACATTCCTTGCTCCTGGGTAGGAAGAATCAACACAGTGAAAATGGCCATACTTCCAAAACTGCTATACAGATTCAATGCAATTCCAATTTAGATCCCAGCAGCATACTTTACGGACCTTGAGAAAACAATCCAAAAATTCATTTGGAACAAGAAGAGACCCAGAATAGTAAAAGCAATTCTAGGTAACAGAGACATGGCAGCGGGTATCACAATCCCCAACTTGCAACTATAACTACAAAGCTACTGTGATAAAGAAAACAGCATGATACTGGCAAAAAAACAGACTTGAGGACCAGTGGAACAGATTAGAAGATGCAGAAACAACACCAGACACACTCAGCCATCTCATCTTCGACAAAGGAGCCAAACACCCTCACTGGAGGAAAGATAGCCTCTTTAATAAATGGTGCTGGAAAAATTGGGCTTCAACTTGCCAAAGATTAAAATTAGACCTATATATCTCTTGCCATGCACTAAACTAAAATCAAAATGGATTAAAGATCTAAATATTAAAATAGAAACACTGAACCAGCTGGAACAGAGGTTAGGTAGAACTCTTAAAGACATTGGTGTAGGAAAAGATTTTATGAACAAAACCTCAGTTGCCCGTGAACTAGCACAAACAATCAACAAGTGGGATCTCTTCTTATTGAAAGGCTTTTGCACAGCAAGAGAAACCACCAGCAGTGTGAAGAGACAACCCACAATGTGGGAAAAAAATCTTCACCTGTTTTTCCTCAGACAAAGGTCTACTATCTCAAATCTACAAAGAACTTAAAAAGGTCAGACCTTTCAAATTTAAAGACCCAATCTGAAAATGGGCATCTGAAGTGAACAGACATTTCTCAGACAAAGAAGTAGAAATAGCAAATAAATACATGAAAAAATGTTCAACATCACTGGTCATTCCAGAGATGCAAATGAAAACAATGCTGAGATTCCATTTCACTCCAGAAAGAATGGCTGCTATCATGAAATCAACCAATAACAAATGCTGGCGGGGCTGTGGGGAAAGAGGAACCCTGCTCCAGTGCTGGTGGGAGTGTAGACTGGTGCAAGCACTGTGGAAATCAGTATGGAGATACCTCAAAGAACTAGGACTGGAAGTCCCATTTGACCCTGCTATTCCACTGCTGGGGATCTTCCCCAAAGAATTAAAAGAATCATACCTCAGTGATGTATGTGCACCTATGTTCATAGCAGCGCAGTTTGTAATAGCTAAAACTTGGAAACAGCCCAAATGCCCATCAACTGGAGACTGGATAAAGAAAATGTGGTTTTTTCATAAAATGGAGTACTACTCAGCCATCAAAAATGAGAAATTAGAGACATTTATAGCTAAATGGATGCACATTGAGGCCATACTCTTAAGTGAAATAAATAGAACAAATATGTATAAATACCAAATAGTTTCTCTGGTGTGAGAAACGGAAAGTGTAAATAAGCACTACAATGTATAGTAAGTAATGTGAAATAGGAAGAAAAGGGGCAAAGGGAAAGGAAGTGGGAGGGCTAGGGGAAAAGATAGAAGGGATTGGGATTAATATGAGAAAATGGACAAATAGGAACAAAATCTTTGTAAATAGGGCTGAGTGGAGGGGTTGAAGGGAGGGCTGGGCAAGGGTGAAAAATAAGAACCAAGAGAGATTATGTAAAAGTGCAAATTTCCAATGATGAATGTCATTATATTGTATACCTAAAATGTACCAATGATTAGAATGAATAATCGATAATGTAAAATAGGAAGAAAAGTTCCAAAGGGGTAGGGGTAGTGGGAGGGGCAGGGTAAAGGAAAGAAAGGAAAGGAAAAATGATGAGAAATGGAAAAAATGGAAATAAAGTCTTTGTAAATAGGGAGGAATGGAGGGGTTGAAGGGAGGGCTAAGGATGGGGAAAAAATAAGAACCAAGATGCTTCATGTAAAGGTACAAGTTCCCAATGAGAAATGTAAATGTGTTGTATACCTAAAATGTACCAATAAAAGAATTTAAGTAAAAAAAAAAAAAAGAAGAAGAAGAAGAAAAAAAAAAGAAAATTCACGTCGGTGGCTTCTGATTTCCTCCACCTTATTGTTCATTGGACTTGCCCTGGGTGGCCTGGAGGTCTGGGGTTGCAGTTTGCTTCTGTGCCTTATCATTTTGTATTTTTTAAAAATTTGTTTTCTGTGTTTTTGCTTGCAAATTGCTTATGGTAGGTAGCTTTATCACTAGTATCGAGGCCTCCCTAGGAAATGACTATTCCTCAAAGATGTCTTCTAGGTGTAACTGGCTCTTGGCCTTTGAGTTTGTCCCAAGATCCTACCTTCCCAATCTATTAGGGTAGGGAAGTTGTGATCCAGTGGCCCAGTACCCAGTATTTTGATACTCAACTATAGTAAGGATTATGACCCAGACAATCACAGTGTTGTCACACAAGGGAGGACAACTGATTACAACAGGTATGACACCTTGACAAATTGGCAATAACAATAGCATCAAGCATAGCCTAGAAACTGACAAACTGTGGTAACTATTAATTTGCTACCTTTAACCATAGAAGGAAGATCTACAGTTATATAACAAAATCCAACAGAATCCAGGAACTTGTATGCAGTGAGTTTCCCCTTGGTAGAGTGATTTTACCCTTGGTTGTGGGGGTGGGGGTGGATTTAAGAGGGATAAAGAAAAATAGAGAAATAAATGAAGAGAAATATAGTAGAAACAAGGCTGAAAGACAAAGGATGATCATAAAAGCTTCTTTTTTTTTTCTTCCATTCTTTTATTGGTACATTTTAGGTATACAATACATTTACATTTATCATTGGGTGCTTGTACCTGTACGTGATGTATCTTGGTTCTTATTTTTTCCCCATTACCTGTGGGCCCTTCACCCCTCCACCCTTCTCTATTTACATACTTTGTTTCCATTATCTTTTTCTTTTCTCATAATTTTTCCTTTCCATTCTTTCCATTCCCCATCTCCTCCCACCACCCCTACCCCTTTGGACCTTTTCCTACTTCAAAGTATCAGTTATTAGTTATTAATCCTTTTAATCCTTATTTACACTCTCAGTTTCTCACACTAGAGAAACTATTCGGTATTTACACATGTGTGTCTTATTTATTTCACTTAAGAGTATGGCCTCAATATGCATCCATTTAGCTATAAATAACTCTAGTTTCTCATTCTTTATGGCTGAGTAGTACTCCATTTTATTAAAAAACCACATCTTCTTTATCCAGTTTCCAGTTGATGGGCACTTGGGCTGTTTCCAAGCTTTAGTTATTACAAACTGTGCTGCAATAAACATGGGTACACATATATCTCTATGGTATGATTCTTTTAATTCTTTTGGGAAAATACCCAGCAGGGAAATAGCTGGGTCAAATGGGACCTCCAGCCCTAGTTCTCTCAGGTATCTCCACACTGATTTCCATAGTGGTTGTACCAGTCTGCACTCGCACCAACAATGGAGAAGGGTTCCTTTCTCTCCACACCCCCGCCAGTATTTGTTATTGGTTGATTTCTTGATAGCAGCCACTCTTTCTGGGGTGAGGTGGAATCTCAGTGTTGTTTTCATCTGCATCTCTGGAATGACCAGTGATGTTGAACATTTTTTCATATGTTTATTTGCTGCTTTTACTTCTTTGTCTGAGAAATGTCTGTTCATTTCAGATGCCCATTTTTGAATTGGCTCTTTGAATTTGGGGGGGGGGTCTGATTTTTTTCAGTTCTTTATATATTCTAAATAGTAGCCCTTTGTCTGAGTTACAGCTGCTAGATTTTTTTCCCACATTGTAGGTTGCCTGTTATCTCTGTTGGTGGTTTCTCTTGCAGTGCAGAAGCTTTTTAATAAGATGAAATCCCAGTTGTTGATTCTTTTTGCTAGTTCCCATGCTACTGAGGTTTTGTTCATAAAGTCTTTTCCTATGCCAATATCTTCAAGAGTTCTACCTAACTTATCTTCCAGCAAATTTAGTGTTTCTGTCTTAATATTTAGATCTTTAATCCACTTGATCTTAGTTTAGTGCATGGTGATAGATATGGGTCTAGTTTTAATCTCTGACAGGTTGAAATCCAGTTTTTCCAACACCATTTATTAAATAGGTTATCTTTCCTCCAATGAGGGTGGTTGGCTCCTTTGTCAAAGATGAGGTGGCTGAGTATGTCTGGAGTTGTTTCTGGATCTTCTAATCTATTCCACTGATCCTCAGGTCTGTTTCTTTGCCAGTACCATGCTGTTTTTATCACAGTAGCTTTGTAATATAGCCTCAAGTTGGGTATTGTGATACCGCCAGCCATGTCTCTGTTGCTCAGAATTGCTTTTGCTATTCTAGGTCTCTTCTGGTTCCAAATGAATTTTTGGATTGTTTTCTCTAGCTCTGTGAAGTATATTGTTGGAATTTCAATTGGCATTGGATTAAATCTATATAGCAGTTTTGGAAGTATGGCCATTTTCACTATATTTATTCTTTCTACCCAGGAACAAGGGATGTCTTTCCATTTTCTTATATCCTCCTTCATCTCCTTTTTCAGGGTGCTGTAGTTTTCAGTGTAGAGGTCTTTTGCTTCCTTTGTTAGATTGATTCCTAGATATTTCATTTTTTTGGATGCTATTGTAAAAGGAATTGTTTCCCTAATTTCTCTCTCAGTGAGTCTGCTATTTGTGTATAAGAAGGCTATTGTTTTTTGAGTGTTTATCCAACCTTCTTCTTTGGTTTTGTTTTTTTTTTTTTGGTACCGGGGATTGAACTCAGGTCCTCGCGCTTGTGCAGCAGGCAGCAAAACCACAGAGCTAAATCTCTGACTAATCCAAGCTTCTTTGGGAAACTGGAGAAGAAGACAGGAGTGAAAGAATGAAAGAGAAAGCAAAAGAATATCAAAGCAAACCAGAAAAACTAGAGACAGTGTTTACTCACATAAAAAATAAATAAATGAATAAAAAAGATAGTTGGAGAAAGAGAGAGAAAAAAAGACTAACAAAACAAAAACAAGTAAAAATAAAAACTTAAACCAAAAAAAAGACAGAAAAGACCAAAACAAACAGCGAAGTTTTTCTGGTGTCCACAGTTCTGTGGTAGTGTCTAAGTCAGAGCCCAAATCTGTGCTGGGTAACCCAGCCAAGTTAGTGCCAGGTACAGGGCTGATCTTGGCCTCCAGAGGTAGGGGTTGGGTCTAGAGTCTTCAGCCAGCAACTCTCTGGATGTCCCTTGGTGGCCCACCCATATCTCCTTACCTTGTATGGCTTCACATTGCTTGCCCAGTTGCTATGGTGCCCTGAGACATAGACAGCTGAAGGCTGCTCAGAGTCCCATGTTTAGTTGACCCCTCCTGGTCCTTGCACAGCCTGCTCTGTTTCATTCTGCTGGCCACTGGGAGCAGGGGTGAGGGGAAGGTCTTACAGCCCAACTCACTACCTTTGCCGCTGCCTCAGTACCTCACCTTGCTGTCTCTAGAGGTTTCAGTTAGCCACTATGGCATGCAACATTTACTGTCCTGCTCCACTGGCGTGTTTCTCTCTGATGGGGCTCACTCATACTTCATGTGTCCCTGTAGGTTCCATGCTCCACTCACATATGAGCTGGGCACATGAGTCCAATATTGTTGGTCCCCAACTTAGTCAGAGGTTTTTGTTGTTGTTGTTATTCTCTCATAGTCTAAGGAAAAACCCCCCAAAATCTGGCAAACCATCAGGGAGGGAGCAGCTTCCTGGTAACTCACCCCTGTGTGTGTGAAATTTGCTGTCAGGCTGCAATGTTCTCTGTTTGGAGGAATGCAAAAAAGACAGGGAACCACATACCTCAAGTCTATCCTGTGTGGCTTGATTTTGCCATGCTATTGCAGTCTTTTTGGAAACTTCCCAGGATGGGAAGATCCCACAGGAAGCCCTCTGGACTGGTTTGCCTTTTTATAAAATGTTATGAAGAGAAAAATTTGTCTGTTTTAAAAGGAAACACCTGAGGCTTTTGCTTGGGAGGGGCTATGGCCAAGAGGGCCTGTTCAAGCCAGCTTTAGCTGACACTTCTTCCCTGTTGCAAATCCGCCTGAGACTGTAGCTTTCTGGCTTGATTTCTTCCTTGTTTAATTGCAGATAATTAAAAACCCTATGCCTTCCGGGTCTGGTAGTGCACACCTGTAATCCCAGCACTGTGGAGGTTGAGGTAGGAGGATTACCGTGAGTTCTAGGCCATCCTGGGCTACATAGTGAGTTCAAGGCCACCCTGAAATAGTGAGACTCTGTCTCCAAAACAAACAAACAAACAAACAAACAAACAACCCTTTGCCTGATGACCTGAACAGAACAAATGGACATGTTTAGAATTTAATTAGAAAGACTGTGAGAATACAAAAGCAGAGCCATCTCTGTTCTTAGTTTGTGTGTGTGTGTGTGTGTGTGTTTGTTTACTGTTGAAGTAAAGTAAATACAAGAGACAGTTTTCCCAACTGGCTCTATTCTGGTTAAGTAGAGTCATCAAGGGGCTCAAAATACCAGCTGAGCCATCAAGGGGCTCAGAATACAAGTAGAGTCATCAAAGGACTTGAAATGGAAGTTGATCCACTGAGGGGCTCAAGTGGCAAAGGAAACTTTGCTTGGGGGAAGTTCCACTATTACTTCATGGGAGTTAAAGGACCAGGTAAGGCCAACAAGCGGCTTCGTTCTGTTCTCCCTAATGAATTAGTGGGTCCAAATATGGAGACAAAAGCCCCAAGGGGACTTTCTTCTGTGCTTAATGATGCAGGTATCACTTGGACAGAAATATCTGTCTAGTCAGTGTTAGGGGCTCACAAGCAGCAATGCTTTGTGGAACCCTGGGGTCTCCTTCTCCATGGGAAGCCATCTTAAGGAGTCAAGACCTAGTTGTCGCTTTCTCTCTATAGACCCCAAGTGAAGCCAGTGGGAAACCTCTTGAATTTTGCCACTGTGTAGATTTCACCAACTTCACCATTAGGCTGTATTCTTCATGAGTGGGAAAAGTTTGATTTTTACAGTCTAAAACAGAAACAGCTTATCTACTTTGTAATATGGTTTGGATTTAGTATGAACTGGAGGTGGCAAGAGATGAGTATGAGATGGTACTTTAAATTATGTGACTATTCTCCAGTTACAGCATTTCTGCTTAAAGCATATAAGGTGGAATAAAACTGCTCATGTTCAAGTTTTGTGACCCTCTATCAAAGGAAATGCTCAGGAACTGTGGTGTTTAGAGTGGCTTCTGAGGAGGAAAAAGATATTCTGGATGACTCCAATGTGTCTCCCAGGGGGATGTGGATCTTTCTGACCTGTTTGATGGGACTGGGAGGTCTCCTTAACCTTTTAATAATCCCAAGGCCAATAAATCAGGCCCACCCTCTCCAAGTGTCTCAGGAAGTCCATTAGACCCTAGTGCTCCAAGGGAACTCTAGTGTTCCTCAGCTCCTCATCATGCCCCGCAGACAAGCTTAAATCCCACCATGTACACACAGACAGCTTTAAGCCCCAGATGTTCTGCAAAAGCTACTCCAGATGCAACCACAAACATCTAAGGCCCAGTTGCTAGTCATGGCCTTCTCTGTGTTCAACAATCAGGACCCAGAGGAGGGACAAAAGAGAAAGGCTAAGATTATAGCTGTTGCTATTGGCAATGCTCTAAACCCACCCAGGTTGTCTAGGAAAAAACCCACAGAGAAGCAGGGTAAATATTCCTGTTTCAAATGTAAGAAGACTGGACACTGGGTATGAGATTGCACCAAGCCACCCTGCTTCAAATGGAGACGACTAAAATGCCTGACTCGTGGCACTGGATGTTTGATTGTCCCTGCTCCCAGAGAGGGGCTAGGCCAGCTAAAACCCTCATTTACTGAAGAGGCCCATGGAAATCTGCAATGCCTCTGACAACAGACATTTCCATCTCCTTCACAGAACCCTGGGTAATCAAACATTTTGTTTTGACTTCTCTAGAAACCCTCTTTTGGATCTGTAACCATAGTTGGGGTTGAGGGGGCTCCTAATCAGAGCTTCTGTGCATCTGTACTAACAGAAGAAGCTGCAAAGTTAACTTTGGGACAGATTAAAAGTCTTGACTCTCCATCAGGTCAGAGCTATTCTGTAGACAAAAGGTTACTTGTGGTTAACAGGGGAATGGCTCACTAAGTATCAGGCCATGCTCTTAGACACCCCCGAGGTTATTATAAAACCCTCACTACTATTAACCCTGCTTCTTTGATGCCTACAGGCCCAGAAGTAAGCCACCTCAGGGAACCCTGGCCACATTACTTCCAGATAGTATCCCCCCACCACATGGGGAATTTTGACACAATCGAATGGGCCCCCAGAGTTTCCTTTCCCTTTGACCTTCTCATGGTTCTGCCTTGTAGCACTACACACTCAGTGATAAGCCTGGAAGGCTCACAAATCACTGTACTTTGAAGTTATGAGATCTCAGGGAACAAATACTAAATCATTTAATTTTAGCATCAAACTGTTATTTGAAAGCTATAAACAATTTTCAATCTCACTCGACACTTAGAGGCTTAGAGTCACCTAGGGGCATACAAATTCTCTTTTAAGGCTGCTGGGAAAGCAGACAGCAATATAGCTATTTTAAAATGAAGGCTGGGGTGGATGTTTAGTTCAGTGGTAGAGTGGTTGCCTAGTATGCACAAGGCCCTGGGTTTGATCCCAAGCACATGTATGTGTGTGTGTGCACACACACACACAGACACGGAGGGGGGAGAGGAGAGAGCACAAAGATTATATGGTTTGGGGTGTAAGTGACATGAAATGTCCTCTCTCTATAAGAATCTAGACTGTCTTACATGTTAAGTGGCTTTACAGTGTACTGGTCACCAATTTGTCAGAGTCCTATGAGACAGCAGACCCTACATGCAGTTTACAGGAAGTGGGCTGAGTGCTTACAGCCAGGCAGCAGGAACAACAGAAGCATCGAAAGTCAGTTCCCCAAATCTCTTCCCAGGCAGAGAAAGTCTCTTCTGCATGTGTCCCCAAAAGCAGGCTAGGTTTTATACCCTAGAGTCACACAATTCACTAAGCCATTAAAGGTCATCCTGTTTCTGGAAAGGGGAGGACTAGAATAGGACTAGGTTGCCTTAACCAGTTCTGCAATTATTCTTGAGAACTTCGAGGAAAGGAGGAACTCTATTAGCACTAGGCTGGCGTAGAACCATTCTGCGCTATGCTTGTATTATGTAACACATTCTGGGAAGTATGTGTCTGGGTGTCCACATGTGATACAAATAGGACGTGAGGAGTGGAAACTCCAAAATCATGCTCTTCACCTGACACTGAAGAAGAACCTGGCAAAAGATTGTGCCTCCTGAAAATCATAGGATAGGGCCTCAAGCCATTTTGGTTTGGGCACTGCAATTTCATGACCATCCTATCTGATGGTGGCAATCTTAAACAAAAGAATGAGGTCCAAAATATTTTGTTTAGTTTGGAAAGTAAGGTTTAAGAGGGTTTGTGTAATAGGTTAAAAAAATGAGACAATATCTGTAAAAGGATATGAAAGAAAATGGTGACAAAGACTCCCTTCTACAGGATCCAGGAAACTGGTGCTTATGGGGGTATACGTAGAGGTTTACTTTTCACCATACTTTCATACTTTTTGATTTTTAAAAAGGATGTACATGTATAACTCACACTTCAAAAACTTAATGTGGCCATTTTGTAGTCACAAGTTGGTGTGGCCTAGAATTACTCCTAAGATTGGTTTATAGCTGTATTTCCCTACCTGACTCCCCTGAGGGCAGTAATTCACCATTAGTCCCCCAGCCCACATCACTGCCTCACACACAATAAATAAAGGCACATTCACTTGTGCTGAGACTGACCCTAGCTATGACTGAGCAGGATGCAGTGAGACTGAGCAAGGATGCAGGGCTTGCCTGCAAGAACCGGGACAATTTAACAGGAGACTTCGACCAGCAGACTCCTCACTGGCCTGGTCAGAATTTTCTAGAACAGTGGTAGTGAACCTATGGCACGTGCTGCAGTGGCCACAAAGAGCCCTCTCTGCTGGCACTCAAGGCAAATCACCCCAGGATCAGCCAGCAGCCGACCATGGGATATCAGCATACATGGAGGCCATCCACATGCTCAGAAAGGAGTAGTGGCACCAAGCAATGACCTGAGTCACACCCTGCAACTCAATAGCCCGGACCCCTCCGAGCCTTCCCAGGGCTAGTCAGTATGCAGGTTTAATTGCAGTGTTGGCACTTTGCAATAAATAAGTAGGTTTTGGGTGGCAATTTGAGCATTCAGTCTCTAAAAGTTTCATCATCACTGTTCTAGGCATTGTGCTTCAGTCTGTGACTCTTCCTGTTGTCCTCTGTCCTTCCCTCTCTGCTTCAGAGACCAGACTGCACCACAGTCTGTAGGGCATCCCTGCCTTCTTCAGTATCCCTTATTCTTCACAGCTGTTAGCCCAATAAACCTCTTGCACATCTAGTCCCACCCTAATGCATTCTTCTCGAAGGACCTGAACTAATAAACTGTACAGTGCATTGGTTCAGAGCACACGTTCCACTTTGAATCCCACCTCTGCATGACCTTGGGTAGCCCTCTCTGAGCCCTGACTGCTGTGTAAAACACATATATGGATAGTACTCACTGCTCAGAGCTGTTATTCAGCTGGCCCTGCTGCTTCGATCACTGCCCTGAAGCAATGTGCAATGGTTTAGGAAGTGCTGGGTACCCCTTCTTACCCGATCTCATCCCTCCACCTGCTGAGAAATAGCTCCCTGTGGTTTCTGCCACTCCTTTGGGTGAAGAGGTACCCTGGACTGCCCTGGTTCCAGTCTTAGATAGGACCACTCCACCAAAAGGGTCTCCATAGGTCGTTTTAGTTTTCAACAATTTCCTTTATTTGTGAATTCAGGAAGTTGAACATCTCTTCTTGGAGGCTGCATTTTAGTTTTAGCCCCAAGATTCCATGAAAGGTGGTACTCTCCAGAGGCAAATTCCATTTTCTACTCTATCCAGTGTCATGTCTCGTTGGCACTGCTCTCTGCTAGGCCCTGGGGCTTCAAACGTGAAAGGTCTCTGCCCTTGGGTTACTCAGTCTTCCCAGGAAGACAAACATGTCCACAGAAAATTCCAGTACAATGAAGGTTTTGTGACCACCTGGAGATGAAAGACTTCTGCCTTGGTCATTGCTGACATTTTATAATGGGAAATGGGAGAGGTGCATGGAATAGCTTCCTGATCAGGTTTGGCTCAGAGAGGAAGAACAGCATGTTTCAATGTTCCCTGGCTGGGAAAAAAAATAAAAGGAAAGTGTTTATTTTCATTGAGAAGAAGAAACTGAAAACACTGGAGGTTAAGCAAACAGAAAGTTTATTTTTCTCTTTTAGGCTGTGAGGCCAGTTAATGATTAGTGAGTTCCCAGGGGGAATTCGTTGAAAGACTGGGGTGTGTGATCTCTCTGGCCTTAGAGGTCTGCTGCTCACCAGCTTGGAGACCTCCAGCTCAGCGATGCCCTGGAGCTGCTGGGAGAGAAGCTTCTGGCTGTGGGGGCTCCTTCTGTGGCTCAGCACTCGAAGTTCAGGTAGGCAGTGAACTCAGGCCTGGAGTGGAACTTGTTTCAGTTGGTGACTGTGTTTCTTCAACTGTCTATTTATGTAGTACTAACAGTTGGAAGGTCCCCTAAAACTCCTCTGCTTCTCCCAAGGTGAATTTAAAAAAGGGGGGAGAAACCCCCTATTATCATAATGGGAACGATGGTAAACAGGACGCTTACTTTAGGTCACAGAAATTGAACTTCCCTGGCTGTCTGACTCTTTTTTCTAAAACCTGCATTTCAGACCTTTTCATCTTACACAAGCCAGCATGACTAGAAGAAAACAAAATTTGATTAATTTTAAAATATTCATTTTCACCTTATAAATATCCACTGTTCCAAGATATATTTCATTTTAACATTTAAATTTTCCAGAGAAATAACTACCATGTGCTAGAGATTGTTAGATATTCTTCCTCATTTTGCCAACCCAAATCAAGTTCAGATCTGTCATGCCCCTTGGCTGGATTATGAAACTAGTCTCTGCTAGCCACAGATGCCCATTAGAACAACTTCCCTCCAATGCCATTTGCATTATATTTTTCCCCTGGTAAAGAACCTGCCCATGATAACTGCTTGCTTAATATAGCAAATTAGCATGCTCAGACACACACACACACACACACACACACACACACACACACATGCACGCATGCACGCCCATCCTCCTCACCCCACCAGAGGCAACAGCAGCCCCAGAAAGCCCCCTGCCACCCACACTCCAACAGCAGACTGCTTCTGTCTTCTCTATTGATGTTTCTCATCCCTCAGCTTTAGAATGTGCCAGTCCCTCTGCTTGGAGTTGGGTTATTTCTGTTCTTGGCATATTCCAAGGGAGCTTCCTGCCTTCCTTGCAACACTTTATTCCTTGCTCAGCACTCTTTCCTTGCTCTAAAGTCCAGCTCTGTGAGTGTGTTCTCACCCTGCACCCTGGGTAGCTTTTCAAGGTGCTGCTTAGCACCTACCTGTAGCAGACCAGCTGTAGTCGATGTAGGGTAGGAAGGGGAGAGGTCCTGGGCCGGTGATGAGAAAAGAACCTTCACAAGCAATGTTCAGGTTCCCTCTGAGAAGTCTCAGGGTCTGATTTATTTTTATATTTTTAAGCAATAGCTAAGAGGCATTGGGCGGAACATGTTTATATTTTAGGTTGTCTTAGTAATATCTAGTGAGGTAAAAGTTATTTCTTACTAAACAGTATATTTTTTTGAGCTGATTCATTTTAATGAACATCATGAATATATATCTTAAAAATTATAATTGTCCCCTTATTTTTCCATACCTAAGCAGAACAAAATGTAACTTAATCAAAATCTCTATATTAGTGGGGGTACAAGCAAGATTTAATTAATTAAATGTCAAACTTGTGGTCACCAGCTAGCCCTTGAGAAACTGCACAATGGTTAATATAGTTTGCTATTAGCTCTTTACTTTCCTATACCTCTATTTATCTTACCTAAGTGTCATTCGGGTTCATAGTTCATGAGCAGGAAATATTTTTAGCACTGTGAGAAATATTGAATAACTTGCCCCCTTAATGTATTTGTCTGTCTTAACTTTCTCTCCATTTCTCATTTCCCACTATTATTTACATCTAAAGTCTATCCTTCTAATTTCTTTATAAGACCCCTTTAGTAAAAGGAACATCATCAATAAGAGAGGGAGTTATAGTTAGTGGGAAAACAGAGGGAGTTTTAGGAGAGGTTTCTTTAGAAGTAGATGAGGTAATAGAACTAAGAGAAACTGGAATTTGGGACTTTTGAGCCAGATCAGATTTCAATACATCATCGCCAATTTGCCTCATGGAGAGTTTGTTGTTAGTCACAAACACAATGACTCCTGTGACCAGAGTAACAATTTTAAACATTATGGCATGAAAAAAATAAAACATGAGGGTACGATGTGTTCCACCCTTCTTTTCCCCCAGCTGGAACTTTGTCAAGCAACATTGGAGGTCGGATGGGCTTCGCCACCTACCTATCACTAGTCACAAGGTGAGGATCCAGGGCTCTTACCTCTTTCAGCACATTTAGCCCTGTGCTCTGTATACAGCAGTTGGTTAATGAATGCTGCTGCCTTGCTGCTCAAGGGAGTCAAGGTGTTGAACATCTTCCTTCTTACCTGAACTGAACGTATTGTCAATAGTGATAGTTTATTAAGTTAATGTTTTATGTTCTTCTGAAAGTGTTACCTTAGAATTAATGAGTTGGTGAAGAGGCAGAGATAGAGACTTGGTAAAATGAGGTGTGCATGTGTGCGCGGGGCGGGGGGGAGTTGGGGTTGGGGCCAAGATGTAATTGGTTTAAGGCAGACCAACGGAAGTAAGTGAGAAGAGAGAGGATGTTGGAGGCAGAAAGAGCAAGGTAAAGGAAAGGGAGAGAACAGCATGGAGGTTAAGAAGGTGCTGGGTGTCTGCTGGGCAAGAGGATCCCTCACTACAGCAGGCAGCAGCTGGCCCACCGGGCTGCTGGGAAGGTGACCTATGCTTGCATTTCTGGTCCGGTGCCTGTGCCTTTCAGGGCAACCCAGGACACAGACAGTGTTTTGCTTGGATGGTGGAAGTCAAGACAATTGAGCCGGCTCTTTAATCAAATTGACACTGTCAAGAGACCACTACTGGGACACAAGACAAACATGATTTGTATTTTCTTCTGAGGCAGTCAGAGACTTTTTCAAGTTTTTGATAAGACACATGGCTCTTCACTTGAGCCTACAAATGCCCCACAGGCAACTGAAAACTTTGGATATAGGTACATTACTCATTTAGAAAATGTCAATAGAAAAAAGTTAATTAGACCTAGATTTACCCAGCCTATCTCATCTCCTTTTCATCAAGAAGTCAAACAACAAATGCTGGTGAGGCTACAGGGGAAAAGGAACACTTTTACATTGTTGGTGGGAATGTAAACTAGTAAAGCCACTATGGAGATCTGTCTGGAGATCCCTCAAAAAAAAAAAGTAGAATTCTATCCTACCCAGCCATTCCCTTCTAAGTATCTTCCTGCAAAAGTTTGAGACATATTACACTGATATATGCATAATCATATTTATAGCAGCATAATTCACCATAGCTAAATTCTGGATGTGGCCTATATTCCTTCAAATGGATGGATAAAGAAAATGAGGTATTTATACACAATGTATTGAATTAAATGAGGTATTTATATGCTATTCTTCCATAAAGAAGGATAAATTTGAGTCATTTGTAGGAAAATGGATGCTCCTTGGGACAAAAATGTTAAGTGAAGTAAATCAGATACACAAACTTAAATATCACATATAATAAATTAACAAGCAAAATAAAAGATAGATAATAAGAAATAGGGAGATTAATCTTTTAAAAAGAGGAAAGGTACCAAGAGATAGAGGAGTGGGGAGGAGAAAAAAGACTTAATATGTGTTATGTATATGTAGGCGACCTTGGGTACCTGCCCGGCCTTGCTCTGGAACCCAGAGGTGCTACTTTGTTCCTCCCTGATCTGGGGGTAAATGAGGATGAACAATAAAGAAACATGGAGTCAGCTCAAAATGCAGGCAGCCAGGGGGCTCTCACCTCTAGCAGGCAGAGCATCCTGAGCCTTTGGCTCACCTCTCTTTTATTCACCACAAGCAATCAAGGAAACACGAGATTGATCTGCTTTCCAGTATCATTAGCACATTCTCTGGTAAACTACTTAACCTCAGCTGCCTTAACTTCTCCCTAATCTGCAATCACCCCTGAGTGCAGCCTTTCTCCTTGGTGCTCACAGAGGAGGCCAATTAGGGCCTAATTCTCCTCTGGTCCTCGACATGTACCAACTCCCCACAATGAATGTAATCATTATGGACTGCAAACACATACTAATAAAAATTTTACAGACATATAATATGAATTCACTATATATAGTATATTTTCCTTTTGTAATATGTACACATTATATAATTGCGTGCTCCTGCATGTGAAATCCTTCCATATTAACATATAGAGCTACCTAATTCTTTTAAATGATTGTTTATACATTATATTCTGGATCTGAAAGGACTTACATATTTTTTACTTATGTGAGAAAAATTGCCTTGCAGCGGTTATAATTATTAATATTTTGAGCATGGCTATTTATTCACCCTCTGCCAATACTCTTAAAATCAAACACATACATACATTTATTTATTTATTTATTTATTTATTTATTTATTTATTTATTTATTTGGTACTGGGGATTAACTTGGGACCTTGTGCTTGCGAGGCAGGAGGTGGAACCACTGAGCTAAAAATCCCTGGCCCAAAATCAAACGTTTTTAGTACGCTCAATCTGATAGGAAAAATAGTATTACCTTGTTGCTTAATTCTTATTATGATTAAGGTTTAACGTCTTTTTATGCATCTATTGGCCATTTTCAATTGCTTTCAATTAATTGCCAGCTTATGACCTTCAGTTCTTTATTTACTAGGTATGTTCCCCTTCTGATTTAGGGCTCTATAAAAATTAGTCTTTTGGCATATGAAGTACAAATGCTTCTCACCTGCTCTTTCCCCCATACACTTCCTTGTTTTCTGAACCATCCAGTTTTTGTGTGATTCTAGTTTCAAGTCCTCAATGAGTCCGGGCCAAGCTGGTCCTCTACTTACCTTTCCAGAAACTGGGCCTGGGTGGTTCTGGCCCAAAGACCTGTTCACAGCAGACACGGCATACAGTAGGCTCTTGCTCTGCAGGTAGGTAGGCCTCTTGGATGAGGATGGGAGATTTTCCTTTTCAATTTGTTTAAATCCTTGAGCCTCTTCAGATTCCAGAGTTCACTGTCACTTGCCCTCCTTTGTTCAGAAAACCTCACTCTGGCTTGCACAATCTCACCCAGGCCCTTGGTTTCCGCAGTACAGGCCTTGACCTCCATGTGCTGCCCTGGCCCCGACACCCTTGGAACCCCCAGATCTGCCATGGCCTTCTCTCCCCATTCCCTCCAGCAGCCTGCTATCTAGACTGTCCATGCCTCCCCCTAGGGAATCTTCCCATCACCAGGCTCTTGATCCTTCACTCACAATCTGGCCCAGCTCCACGTGAAGGCAGTGGCCACACCTGCTGGTTTGGTGACATTCCCAGCTGGAGCATGGCCTCAGTGAGGGCAGGACTACAACTTCATTCTTACATTATTTCCCCCATAGCACTAGCTGAACACATGCCAAAGTCTCCAGCATTTTGATTAAATCCACCCACACTGAGAATAGGTTGGTAGTGAGCATCAGAGGAAACACATCCTCAAATCACAACTGAACACAATTTCCTACTCTTTGAAGAGCCTCTCATGGCTCTTTAGAGGGCATTGGCTGGTATAATCATAAAGCAACTTGGTGACCTGCAAAACTTCATTAACCGGAATTGAAGGAGGCTGGAACAAAGGCAGAAAATACTGTATATGTAGAGGAAGGTGCAGGGAATCCAGATGGAAATACCTTCCATTTCCTTGTGTGTCTGTCCCATGAATTCCTTGCAAGAAAGGAGGCAGACTGCCACCACCAGCCCTTCCGTGACTGCTATGCTTGTCACCTGCCACAACTTTCTCCCAGGCGCCCTTTGCCAAGGCCCAGAACCCTGTTTTCCCAAGAGGAAAACTGAAATGAGTAATACAGTGCTATCCAGGCGTGTCCCCTGAGCCTCTGAGGAACTTTATTGACGAAGAGCACGGCTGGTGAGTGTACGTGCAGCTCCCAGGATGAGAAGCACAGGCTCTCTCCCACTGAACAATTGACTAGTAGGTCCTCTGGTCCTTAAAACTCTCCATGTATGAGGACCCCTGGCCAGCCTGAAGGGAAAATTCTAGCTCTCGGAGCCTAACACCTCATATGGGTTTAACCACTATCCCAGGGAGAAAGACTCCCAGGCCCAGGAAATATGTTGTCCACTGCTTGGAACAGATTCTTTTTCCTTACCACCTTCAATTTCTTCTGAGATAAGAGAATCCTAGAAGAGGTTCTGAGGTCTTTCCTTCCTTTGGCCACTTCCCCTTTCTCTGAAGAGTCTCGTGTTCTAAGTTGTATTTCTGTTGATTGACATAGTCTTCAAGTTCCAGGGCTTTTGAACTTGTAAGACTGAATTCTGTTCTCTTTTGCTAATTTCTAGATATTTTCCACTATAAAACAAAGACAAAAGGAATATGTAAATATACCTAATTTATGCCTTTTTTTTTTCTGGAAAGAATTGCCCCAAAAATGTGGTTGATTGATTTCTGGAAATGGAATTGCTGGGTCCATTGGCCTCTCCAGCTTTACTGGTTGTAGCCAAATTCTCTCCTCAGTGGCTCATCCATTTTATGTCCCCACCAGAAATGAATGTGATCCCATTTCTTCTCACACTAACATTCAGTGTTATCAGATTATTTCATTACTTCCAATTTTTGCCTAGTCTAGATTTGTTTATCTTGCTCATTACCTTGAGGATAATTTTTGATTGGAGAATTCATACTTCTAATTTTTTTTCTTATTTATTTTATTAGTACATGTTTGCAGTACACAATGATTATATTCATCGTGGGGAGTTGGTACAAATGCATGACACATCTTAATTCTTTTTATGTTTCTTTCCACTCTCTATCCCATACTTTTTTTTCAGGTATGGGAAGTTCTTAATAATTACCTTTTAAAATATGGCTTTTCTCACATTCTATTTCTTTAGAGAGAACCTTCTAGAAAGTGTGGGAGCCTCTCCACCTATTATCTGTACTTTGTAATGCCACTTTCACATTTTAAAGTTTTCTTTTACTTTTGTGCTAAATATTATAGTATTGATTCTTTTTTATTTCTATGAATTTTTAATTTCCAAGTAGAAATTCTTTTAAAATAAGTGTTATTAATGGGATTTTAAGTATGCTGGTAACATAAAAAGATAAAAAAAGATAAAGCATAGACATCATGAAATAAAAACAGGCATAAGCCAAGCATAATGGTGCACACCTGTAATACAAGACACTCTGGAGGCTGAGGCAGGAGGATTGCAAGTTGGAAGCCAGCCTGAGAAACTCAGTAAAACTCTGCCTCAAAATAAAACAAAAAGAGCTGGGGATGTAGCTCAGTGTTACAGTGCTTGCCTAGCACATACAAACCCCTGGCTTTAATCTCCAGTACTGGAGGGCCGGGGATTTAGCTCAGTGGTTTCGCTGCCTGCTGCTCAAGTGCAAGGACCCAAGTTCGATCCCCGGTACCAAAAAAAACCCCAAAAACTCCAGTACTGGAAAACAAAACAAACAGGCATAATGATAGAATAATAAAAAAAATGCATATAGAAAAAAGCAAATTAGAAAATTGGAGCTGAGGACAAAAACAAAAACGAAACAAGCAAAAAAAGTCATTGTGGCCAAGCAGAGTTTAATCCAAGGAATGAAAGGGTTTTAAAAACATTAGTAAATGTATATAATTCACATATGAACAAACTAGAGATGAAAAATCATATACTCATCTCAATAGTTGCAAAAAAGAACACAACAACAACAACAACAAAAACCACCTGAGAAAGGATATCTACTAAAAGCTAGAATCTCTCAGTCTCTCTCTCTCTCTCATCTTCTCTCTCTTGTATTGAGTATGTTAAACCTAGGGCCATTGCACTGAGCTACCTCACCAGCCCTTTTATTTAATTTATTTTGAGACAGGGTTTTGCTAAGTCATTAAATTGGGCTTGAGCTTGGGCTCTTCCTGTTTTAGCTTCCCTGAGTATAGAGATTACAGGCATGTGCCACCACACCTGGCCTTTTCCTTTCTCTTTTGATACCCATGACTCCTTGTTCCTTTGTTGGGGTGATGGCTGGGGGAGGGAGTGTCATGGTATGACTCACCATGCCGTCTTCTGTACTGTTGAATAAGCAAGAATTTTATCATCTTCACATACTGGCAATATTTTTCTCTTGCTTGTCAAATTCTATAACTTTCCTCCATTTTTGTATTGCTTCACTGGCCAGGACTAAGACCATCAGTAAAGTATTTAATAGAAGCAGTGATAGCAGATAGGCTTGTTCCCAGTTTTAAATAAATTGCACCTGTGAAAATAAACACATGATTTTTATCTTAATATGTTTCCTAATAGTAAAAACTTTTTATTCCTGGATTAAACTGCTTGACTTTGACATATTTTTGTACTTTCAGGATTTAGACTTGCTAATATTCTATGTAGGTTTGATATTTTGGTTATCCTCATAGAATGAGTTGGGTTTGCCTCCTGTTTTCTATTCTCTGGAACAAGTGTAGAATGAGGATTGCAGGGCTGGTAGAACTCTGTTAAACTGTCTAGACTATTGAGTTTTTTGATCTACTATTTTCAACCCTTTATGCCACAATGTTACATGATTTAAAAATTTTTCCCTTTCTTGACTAAGTTTTGGTAGGTTATTTTTTTTTTTTTTTTTTTTTTTTTTTGGTACCGCGGATTGAACTCGGGTCCTTGTGCTTGTGAGGCAGGCGGCAGAACCACTGAGCTAAATCCCCGGCCCGGTAGGTTATTCTTTTCTAGGAAATTATCATCTTTAGGAAAATATCCATATTTCTTACTTTTGAGTAGGTGTACACATGTTCTTTTATGGCTTGAAAAAAAATCTGCCAGGTCTATATTTATAGCCTCTTTTTATTCCTGATATTGTTTGCTTGTGACTTCCTTCTTTTCTTCTTCTGCTCTCTTATCAAAAGCACATCTAGTTTGTTATTCTTTGGGGGGAACTAACTTTTCAAGCTTATTGTGTGTGGCAGGCACAATTCTAAGCAGTAGACTCACTAAAATGGATAAATTCCTTGCCTTGTTTGAAAGCATATTCTAACGATGGGAGAGAATCAATAAACACTAAGTATAACAAATTAGTAAATCCCATAGATTAGATTAGAGTAGATGAGAGACTGATGATCGCCATACAAATAAATAGATCGAGGTAAGAAAGATGGAGAGAACTGGGGTGAGGTGCTTGAGCAGACTACAATTTAAACAGGGTGGTGAGAGTGCAGAAAAGGGAACTTGAGCAGAATTCAGGGAGGGGAGGGGACTCTCCGTGTAGATACTTAGGAGAAACATTCCGGGGAGAAGGCACAGCCACGGAAGAGGCCAAGATCAAGCAGGATGAAGAGTGAGGGGATACCTGGCTGGAGCAGAGTAGGGTAAAGCAGAGGACTCCTGTCAGTTATTGTCAGCTGCCCTCCTCTCCCCACTGAGCTACATCCCCAGCCCATTTTTTATTTTTTATTTTGAGACAGGGTCTTGCTAAATTCCCAGGCTGGCCTTCAGCTTGCAATCCTCCTGCCTCATCCTGCTGAGTAGCTGGGATTACAGGTGTGTGGCACTGCATGCAGTTTGTGTTATTCTTTTCTCAGCTAAAAGATTAGTCTATCTCATTTAACCATTTTCCTTCTGATATATGCTTTTAAAGTTATACATTTCCCCTGTTAGAAGTTTTTTTGTTTTTGTTTGACAAACAGTGATTCATGAATTGGGCAGCTCCTGAAGGCAAGTGGTCCTAGAATTTACCAAAGAGATGCGAGGGAAAAACTTTTAAAAGGTGGGTGTGGAGCAAGGGAAGAAAATACTTGATTAGTTAAAGTGGTGCTGTCACCTTAAAGTCCCTAGTTGGAGACTGGTTGGCGACTTCTGATTGGTAAAGCTGAAGTTTCTACTCTCTGTGAGTGGGTTTTCAGTTTGCTGAGGTAGGAACCCAAGCACTAGAGTCATCTCAGTCTAATCATCTAACTTCCCACTAGACTTCCGGTCACTTTAATATCCTAAGGGCTGTTAGCCATTTTGCACAAATTTTGATATGTATTGTTTTATTGTCACTTAGTTTTAATGTTCTCTACATTGTGGTCATTCTTTAACCCACATATTGCTTAAAGGAATATTTTCACATTTCCAGATATATTTATAAGTAAGCTCTGTTATTGGTTTCTAATTTTATATGGATAATATCATTGAGATAATATTGATTCTTTGATGTCTGTTGGAGCCTGCTGGATTAGTCAGCTTTGCATTACCACAACGAAATACCTGTGGCAACTAATGTTAAAAAGAAAAGAGTTAGCTCACAGCTTTGGAGGTTTCAGTCTAAAATCAGGTAGCCCCATTGGCTTGACCTGTCATTTGGGCAGCACATCACAGCAGGAGATTGTGTAGGAACAAAAGGTCACCTCTTGAGCCAGGAATAGAGAGAGGAAGAGGAAGTGTATGGGGCCCCCATACTGCTCTTAAAGGTTATTCCCCCACTAATCTAAGAATATTCTGTTGGGCACCACTCTTAAATGTCCACTGTGCCTCCCAATACTACTACTTTGGGAACCGAGACTTACACCTTTAGGAGATACACAAATTACACCCCAACCATAGCACTTGCTTTGTGACATATGACACTATTTTTAAAAAGATTCTTAATTCTGTTTGACAGAGGCAGGTTCTCCTATGTAACCAATAGAACAGATCTACTAATTTATGTGGTTCTGATCTTTTGCTCAAACAGAGACTTTTCATTCTTTCTTTAAAAGGCAGAGGCAGGAGAAGGTAGATGAAACATGAAGCAGTCTCTTACACTATGGAACTCAAGTTGTAGGCTGAGGAGCTCAAGGAGTCTCTGCTTGGTGTGGGCTTGATCCCAGGAGGGCCCAAGACCTGGCTGCTTGGAAGGGCTATGCCAGGGGATGAGGACAAGGTCTGGGGTTCAGAAGCAGCGATGGCAGTGATGTTCAGAAGGCCTTATGGCAGGAGGTATTCTCTATGGGCTGAGTTCCCACAATTCACCCATAGCGCCCCATCCCAGGGTAGCTGGGTCCACACTTATGTGGTATATATGCTCCCCGGTTAGCTCTTCTAGCAGACTACCACTGCAGAACCTAAAACTCTTTTCTTCCTTGGTGAAAGGGCCTGCACAGAACAAAGTCTCCAACCTGGAGTCTCTTCTGAACCACTAGTTCTGTGAATCACTTTGTTGCATGACAGTGATGCCAGGGAGCGGCCAGCAGTGGCATGATTAGGCTGTGTGCTTGCTGCCTCTGCCAGTCCGTCCCCGTAGGAAGTTCTGGGAGTCAGGAACTCCACACTCCTTTATCACAAAAGTGGACTTGGGGGTAGAATGCTGGGTATTGAATTAGGCTGATTTTCAGCTTCTGGGGAAGGAAGTTTTATGTTTGCTTTTTTTTTTTTTCTTCATGTTTGTTACTTTAAAAACCCTTCAGTGACCAAAAAAATATCCAGTTATAGGGTGTACTGTATGCATGTCATACAGTGCTGTAGGGCAGGTGTAGCTTGTTAAGGCTCTTTTCTATGGAGGGCCAGGCAGCCAATGGTGAGGCACTGGAGGGCCCTAGTGTGGCCCTTGCCTCCTGGTAAGGACAAGAAGGGATTAGGCTGGAGAAGGGGGTTTGAAACCCTTTGGATGGGCTTTTCAGACCAGGGCGACTGATTGCTTGGTTGCCCACAGTTCTTTTTAAGAATTAGTTTTGCTTTGCTAGGGCTGCCATTACAAAGTGCCACGCACTAGGTGGCTTAAACAACAGAAATTTAGTATCTCACAGTTCTGAGGGCTGGAAGTCTGAGACAGCACTCTCAGCAGAAATGGCTCCTTCTGAGGGCCATGAGGGAAAGACTTGTTCCAGGCTTCTCTGTAGCTTACAGATGACTGCCTTCTTCCTGTGCCTCTTCACATCGTCTTTCCCCTACCCCTGTCCAAATTTTCTCTTATAAGGACAGTGGTCATATTGGATTTGGGCCACTCTACTGGCCTCATTTTAACTTAATTACCTTTTAAAGCTCTCTCTCCAACTTTGGCCATATTCTGAGGTATTAGTGGTTAGCACTTTCACTTTCACTTTCACATATGAATTTTGGTGAGTGGCACTCCACTCAGCCCCGGACAATAGCTATGGCACCATGGCCTTTAGCATCCTCCAGTTGAGCAATATCCATGTTACCCTTTGGTATTTTATCCTTAGGCATAAAAAAATTCACGTTTTTGTTATAGAACTTTTAACAAATGAGTGAGTGATAATTACACTAGTTCAGTGGTAGCTAACCTATGGCACAGGTGTTATTTGTTTTTCTTTTATGACAAAAGATTTAAAAAAATTTTTTTTATTAAATTCTTTTATTGGTACATTGTAGGTATACAACACAATTACATTTCTCATTGGGAATTGTACCTTTATATAATGCATCTTGGTTCTTATTTTTTCTCCATTTCTAGCCCTCCCTTCACGCCCTCCACCCTTCCCTATTTACAAAGACTTTATTTCCATTTCTCATCATTTTTCCTTTCCCTTCTTTCGTTTCCCCTGCCCCTCCCACTACCCCTACCCCTTTGGACCTTTTCTTCCTATTTTATGACAAAAGATGTTAATGTATGAGTTGTTTTTTTCCTAAACTAAAACCTCAGTATTCAGGTTTAACTGCAGTGTTAGCACTTTGCAATAAATAAGTGGGTTTTGGGTTGTGGTCTGGGCACTCACCTCTAAAAAGTTCACCATCACTGCACTAGCTGATTTCTAGTAAAGCTCATTCCTCTAAGCCCCTCTTTTTTCTCTCCTTCTAAGAATCTCTTTCTTCCTTCTAAAAACAAATCCCCTCATTCTAAATGATTTTGTTTTGTTTTGTTTTATTTTGTTGTTTTCCTCTAGGGGATGCACCTGCTGCCCCACAGCCAAAATGCACTGACTTCCAGAATGCCAACCCCTTCCGAGGCACCAACCTGAAAGTCCAGTTTCTCCTCTTCATCCCTTTAGATCCTGGATGTGGGCAGCTACTGGGAGAAAGCAGTGACATCCAAAAATCTGGATTCAATGCCACTCTAGGAACCAAGCTAATTATTCATGGATTCAGGTGGGAGCTAACCAACCAATAGGCTCTCCTCTCCTAAGAATCATGCAGGGCCCATAAAGCCACAGGAAATTAGTGGGGAGCAAAGGGGGAAACAGATTTACTGGCTGTCACACATCCCACCCCTCATGGCCTGCTGTCTTTGATGGTGTCTTGTATAATCCTGCATATTCATTATGCTGTTCATTCTCGTTGTTCATACATGTTATTCCTCTATTCAGTCTTGTTCACACACTCACAAACAGTACACAGATAGTTTAGTTCCCATATCTGAATCAAAGAGGTTGTACTAGGGATGGTCTAGTAGTCCTTGGATAAAAACACTGTGGTGGGTAGGGTGGAATTTCAACTTGATTGGCTTTGGGATCCACCCTGGGGACTGAGAGCACACTTCTCAGTGTGAGCCATGGAGGTGTGGCCTTGGGGTCTATGACTGGTCCCTGGTCCCTTCCTTTCTGTCACTGTTCCTCTGTTCTGTTTCCTGGCCACCATAAAATGAGCAGCTTTGCTCCTCCATGTCCTTCCATCATGATGTTTCAGCTTGGAACCAGCCAATCATAGACTGAAACTATGCACAAATAATTAAACCTCTCTTCCTTTAAGTTGTAGGTGCTGGGTATTGCATTCAACAATGAGAAAGAACTAATACAAACACCATCCTGTTAGCCAGGGTGTATGGGTTGCATGATATAACTCATTTCAGACAAGATCACAGGCTTTTTGCAGTTACTCAGAAGTAACAGCATGGTGTTTTCACTCAGGGTTTTATTTCCTCTTTTTCACTTTTTCCCTGGTTTCATGACCTGATAAACTTCTATTTAGGTTGCTATTTTCATCATACTCAAAGATTGACATTTCTCAGGAGCTAGGCACTTCTCTTCTGCAATTTCTGACACCCTACAGCACAAATTTTGTTGTAATAAATAGTCACTCAGTTTCATTTCAGTCACCATCTTTCTTTCACATACCTATTCTCCAAAGCCCACCAACAAGACCAAAAACAGAGAAAGGTTTCTGGGAGGAAGGAGGGCATGGCTTTGTAAAATACCAGCACCATTCAGCAGTTAGAGTTAAAGAGGTGGCCACAGGCACTGCCCAGAAGCTCACCAGTTTCTGATCTTTGGTCTCTCTCTGTCTCTTTGACTCTCATACTCAACTGCTTATTCATTCTCTAGCAAATCTTACATTCAGCCACAACACAAGGCTGAGTGTGTACCTCCAACCAGGGATAGTGAGTAGAGAGTTATCAGACTAGTTATTCGATCTGCTCTTAAATCCCCAAAACCACATCCCAGGGTTCATACCCAGTCTGTACTTCTCTGTCTGTGTGAGCAAGCTCACATTGTTCCTATTGTGGGAATTATTGGAAACACTTCTTTTTTGGTCTCAATCAGTTGGGAAAGCTTCCTGAAGAATTTTCCATCACTCTTTTCCTGAAAACACTCATTATACTGTAAGTTGCAGAAGAACAGGGACTATATTTTACTTGCCTTTATTTCTTGGAAAACAACTAGCATATTGTGTGGCTCATAGGTACTCAGTAAGTGTTTAGTGAATGGACAGGTACAAAAATGAATGAGCATCCTCAAGGAAAGAGCCTATGTTCTAGATTGGATTTAAGATTGCAAATCCTAACTCTAAGGTACAAAGCAATTTTCTTTTCCACAAATAACACACACAGAGTCAGGAGAGGACATATGGCATATGTAATGTATGCACTGCACAAAGGTGGCTGATGAAGGTAGTGCTAAAATCCAACCTAAGTTCTGGACACTGGCATGAGGCTGCATCTACTGGGAGCAAAAGGCAGCCTTGTATAAGGCTTGGCAACTTTGGACTTCTGTTCACCCTGTGTTCACTGTGCGATTGACTCCCTGTATACCCCTCTTTGGTTTGGACTTCTCCTCTGGATTTGGGATTAATAGAGGTTTCCATGGCAATGGATTATCAGCTTGGCAGCTAATTTTCCTCTTTATTTTTGGCCCCATGTCAAGGGCTTTAGGAACAAAGCCTTCCTGGATCGATGCATTCATTAGAGCCCTTCTGCGAGCAGCAGATGCTAATGTCATTGCTGTGGATTGGGTTTATGGATCTACGGCTGTCTACTACTCAGCTGTGGATAACGTTGTTAAGCTGAGCCTAGAGATCTCCCGTTTCCTCAGGAAACTCCTGGTAGGTGCAGAAGAGCTCGAGGTGAGTTCTGGCCACTTATGGAGAAATGAAGGTCAGGTAGAAAAAGTAGGCCCAGAGGAGGTGGGAGACTGAAGCAGAGACCTCCAGGGACTTGTTAGTCTTTGGCTCAAACCCTGAGCTGGCCATTTGGAGTGCTGACCTTGGGCAGAGTATTGAAGGTCACTGAAGCTTCACTCCTCTTCTGTAAGATGCACGGTTGCATGGTGAGTGGCATTTATTAGGTTGCCTGGCATTTAGTAGACCTTCAAAAGGGACCAGCCCTGGTCATTACTCACAGACTTTGAAGTAAGGGGACTGTTAGCGAGGGGAGCCCAGGGGGAGTACAGATGATTAATGGATAAGAGTCTACCCTTTATTTCAAATCTGTCTGGTGGGTGTATTATCCCAGGGCTCTCAGCTTCTGAAGCCCCAGGGAAAAGCCACTGTGGCCCAAATGAAAGCCACTGTCAACACTCTTCCAGGATCTGGGTGTGTCAGAGTCTTCAATCCACATCATTGGTGTTAGCCTAGGAGCCCACGTCGGGGGCATGGTAGGACACTTCTTCAAAGGCCAACTGGGACGGATCACAGGTAACCTTCCTCCCTGCCCTTTCTCCCAGTGTTTAGAAGTAGAGAGTGACTGCCCTGGTAATTCCTCTTTTGATATGAGCAGGGAGTGTGTTGAGTCTTTGTTGTTATTACTGACTCATTTATTGCCAATGCAGTTTATTTATTCTGGTCTTTTTTGTTTGTCTGTTTTTCTTTTTTTTTTTTTTTTTTTCGGTACTGGGGATCGAACTTGGGACCTTGCACTTTTGAGGCAGGCAGTAAAAACACTGAGCTAAATCTCCGGCCCTTATTGTGGTCTTTTTTGCTTAAAATGGTATTATATTATCATTGCATGAACTCTAATATCAGTACCATGTGTTTCTTTCTGTGTCTCAGTGTCTATATCTGTAAAACAGGTTGTAATAGCCTGCATCTCCTTGGCCCATGGTGGAAATCACCTTCACATAGTTTTGTTAAATACCTGTGAAGGTGTGGGGACTTTATGCCTCAGGAACCACTATCAATCAATAAAGGACTAGGGTTATGTGGTAAATACCCCAGCTTCCTAGCCCTTCAGGGAGGCAATTCTCAGTTCTGCTCTCCAGAATCCCTCAGAGAGACCCCTATGGGATAATACCCAGTTGTCCCTGAAGGTAAATATTATTCATATTCAGCCTTTGCCAAATGTTTGGTATTATCAAACTCATTTAGAGCCAGAAAAACAGGATCATTGAGAGGCTATCTCAAGAGAACCAAGTTTCTTTGGTAAGGTGGGTCAGTTCTCCCAGTTCATGGTCCTTCTTGGAGAGCTCAGAGGTCTGAACTGGAGGCCTTGGGTAGGGCTGTGGTAGATCTACAGTGGTTCCTGCAGCTGTGAAGGAAGGGGTTCCTGATACCAGTCTGTCCTTGCAGGCCTGGACCCCGCAGGACCAGAGTACACCAGGGCCAGCCTAGAAGAGCGCCTGGATGCTGGAGATGCCCTCTTCGTGGAAGCCATCCACACAGACACTGACAGTGAGCTGGGGTTGGTGAGAGCACCAGGCAGGGGCTACAGGCTGCCGTCTGGTTCTGAGGCCCTGCCTGTCCTAGGACCTCTGCTGAATAGGGAGGAGTTTACCAGGATGATCTTGAAAGTCTCTTCCAGCTGTCATTCTGTGGCCCCTGAGATGACTGGTTTTTGTTTTAGTCACCAATATGCAGGAGAATTCTCATTCCTGGACCCAAGCTGTTTGTTTGGGTACCTCACTCTCTGATTCAACACCAAGCTTTGTGCTGAGATGGGGCTGGGGTGGGAGACACTGCTGGCTGGCTGACTGACTTACAGGAAAGCCGTGCTGCTTTTCGGGACTAGTGTGCTGGGCCCTGGAACAGGGACATTCCATTCCTCCGGCATGTGGGCCCGCCAGGACTTCCATCCTCCCCAGGGACAGACCCCGTTCAGTGGAGAACAAGAATCCCCCTTCCAATAATGATAGGCACAGGAAAGGCCCTTTAACTCTCAGACCTTATGACAAAATCAAGCCCTTCTGCACAACTAGGAAAGGAGGTGCCACTCTGCCTCATTTCTACTGGGTATAAGACACTGACTGAGTCTGCCAGGCACAGGGCTCAGCCTCAGTGGAACAAGGGGAAACATCTGCCCCTGACCAGAAGAGCTTGCAGTTCAAGTGCTTTACCCCAGGGCTATACTCCCAGCCCTGGGCTTACAGTTCAATGAGAGATGTCCATGTCTCATCCCCATTTGTCAAAAGCCTTCTTTTAGTATCCGACACCCCAAGATGCATGGTTCCAGAAGAAACCCACGCAGTCACACTGCCTAACCCTTGTTCCCATTTTCATGGCACTGGTAGGAAAACAAAGCCCATGGAGCTCTACCTGGCTATGTTAGGGTAATTGACCTTGTTCATTAATAACATGAATGCCTTCTTCCCTAGGTTTGCTAAATAGGGCCCCTAAATATGTAAGATAGGCCTCTCAGACCCTTCAAAGTTGGAGCCTCTTCCTGATGGTGCTGAAAAACAGCCATTCCATTTGTTCAATCTTTATTGAGCTGTGTAGCCAGCCCTGAGAATATAGCAATGAACAAGGCCTCAGAGAAAGTCCCTGCCTGAGTGGAACACACAGGCGACATGGACAGGCATCCACTCATTCATCACTCAGTAACTGTTAAGTAAGCACTCACTCTGAGCCAGAGACTGTGCTAGGTGTTGAGACCCCAGCCAAAATAAAGACAGGCAAAAGGCCTGTGGTGGAGGAGCTTATATCCGAGGAAATAACCAAGATCATTACACATCATGATTATTGTAATGAAGGACAGGTGAGAGGGTAGCATGGGTGTGGGGCCCACTTCACAGAGGATTACTAGGGAATGTCTGTCCGTAAAGGTGAGACTTAGGAGACGAGGATTTCAGCTCTAGGAGAAGAGCATTCCAGGTAGAGAGGACAGCCCCAGGAAGGCCTGAATGTGGGTGAGGCCTGGACTTGTTTCAGAGACAGGAGAGAGAAGTGTGTGGGTAGAGCACAGCAAAGGGAGAAGAGGTATTGGGCAGAGGGCACCAGTCCAGGCTGCCTATGGCAAGGAGCTTACATCTATGTCCCTGGACCTTTTTAAATTTTGAGACAGTAGGGGCCAGGGATTTAGCTCAGTGGTTCCGGCGCCTGCCTTTCGAGTGCAAAGTTCAATCCCCCTACCCCCCCCCAAAAAATTGAGACAGTCTTGCTAAGTCACTAAGTTATCCAGGCTTGGCTTGAATTTATGAACCTTACCAGAGTTCTGGGATTTGGGGTTTGCAGCACCACACCTGGCCAGATTTCTCTTTAAAGGACAAGTGCAGCTCCTACGCAGAGTGGAGGGCACTCAGGGAAGCCCCGATGCCTGTTACAGGGCATTTGTGGGAGTAGTCTAGGTGAGTCGCTGGTGGCTTTGGCCAAGGTGGTGGTAGTAGAAACAGAAGTAGGAAGATTCCATATATAGTTGGAGGAAGAACTGACCAGACTTGTAATGGTCTGGGAAGGAGGAGTGAGGAGAAGGCAGGAATCCAGGATGACTTCTACCTCACCGCGTACCCCTTGGATAGACAGCAAACAACACATGATCAGTGTCTTAGAACAGAGACAGATGATATGAAGGAGAACATTGTGGTTTTTGGCGGCTGGACCTGGCCTTGTCTGAGGGCCCAAATGTGCCATGTGGGAGGCCTGAGATGAAATGAGGGCGGCAGCGTCTCTTCACTCAGCTCTTTGTAACCACGTCAAATCTGTGCTCAGTCAGGAGAGCACAGAAATGTGTGGTGTGGGAGACTGGAAATGCTGCCCCAACTGTATTTATCTGAACTATTGCTTAAAGGAAAACAGAAACTACCCACCAAGGAACACGTTGATAACACTTACTGCTTTACATACACCTGTGCCGAGGGATGTTTTCTTGGTTTTATTAAAGCAAATAGGAGTGTCTTATAAATGGATTCTTCCTTGGTTCCTCTCAGCACGGCTCACCTTACAGTCTCACAGCCCTCAGGAGTCAGAGGACACTGAGGGGCTGGGCTCCCCAAGTCGGACCTCAGGCTCTGCGGTCAGTGGGCCCTGCTGTGGGACCTGGAAAATGTGCCCCTGAACTAAGAAGTAATGGTGCTCTGCCTCTTTCAGATTTGGGTATCCGGATTCCAGTGGGACACGTGGACTACTTCGTCAACGGAGGCCAAGACCAGCCGGGCTGTCCCTTGTTCATTCATGCAGGTCAGAAAGCCAGAGAGTTGGCGTTTGCTTGCCCCACAGACTGGAATTCACCAGCAGCCTGCATATTGCATCAGCCAGTGTGGGCTGCAGAGGGTCTTCCCAACAGCAGCCCTGCTTGTCCTGTAACCTTGCTCAGAGTTCCCTACCCCTGAGCCCGTGCATTTCAGAGAATACCCGATATTGGCCACCTGTGTCCTATCTATGCTGCCCTTCCCACTTGCCTTAGATCTTGCTATGGTTACACATCACTCAAGCCAAAGACCTGTCTTTGGCTGGCCCCCAATTCATGGCATAGCCCACACTAGTAGCATCCTCTAGAAAGCATAGCCATGGGAGAAGCAAGCCAGTGGGCCACATGCTAGCTAATCAGAGGGTCAGCTCACTGCATGACCATGCCACTAAGCTTACTAAACCTATCAGCTATTTGCAAGTGTCTTCAAGATAACTTTCTTGAATGTATATATTTTCTAAATATGTTCTTCTGGGAAGTTTTGTTTTAATATATTCATCATAGGAATGGATAAAGAAGATATGGGTTTTTTTTTATACAATCGAGTACTACTCTGCCATAAAGGATAAGCTTGACACATTTCTAGCTAAATGGATGCATCTTGAGACCACACTCTTAAGTGAAATAAATCAGACACATGTTTAAATACCGTGTTGTTTCTCTGGTGTGAGAAACTGAAAGTGTAAATAAGGACCAAAATGTATAATAGATATTGGGAAATGGGAAGAAAATGCTCAAATGGAGAGGGGAATAAGAAAAGGATGAGGAAGGAAGAAAGGAAGGGACAAGAAAAAAGGAATAGAAGGAAAAATAGAAACAAAGCTTTTGTGAATAAGGAAGAGAGAAGGGTGGAAGGAAGGAGAGAGGAATGGGAAAAAACAAAGAAGCAAGATATATAATGTACAAATTCCCTATGATGAATGTGATCATTATGTACATCTAAAATGTACCAAAGAAAAAAAGAAAAAAGTAATTTCTTCATAGCATTCTTTTAAATCATATTAAATTTGTCAAAAGCTAAGCATTAAGAATTGTTTAGCCTTCTTATATTTTGTTTATGACCATAAACAGTATATCTGCATTTCATGTAGAAAATTTTAAATGTGGATTTCTTTTTTTTCTATAAGCTTTGTTATTTTATTTTTATTTTTGAAGTATTTACTTTTTTATGGGTACATTTCATGTGTACGTAATGATCACATTCATCATAAGGAATTTATGCCTGTACATGATAAATCTTTCTTCTTCCCATCCCCCTTCCTTCCCTTGAGCCACTCTTCGCCTTCTTGTTTACAAAGCTTTGTTGGCCCGGGATTTAGCTCAGTGGTTCCATTACCTGCCTCGCAAGCACAAGGACCCAAAGTTCGATCCCCGGTACCAAAAAAAAAAACCAAAACAAAAGCTTTGTTTCCACTTTTTCCTTCTATTTTTTTCTTGTCCCTTCCTTAATTTCCCCTCTGCCCTCCCTTGTTCCCCTTCTCATTTGAACATTTTCTTCCCATTTCCCAATATCTATTATACATTTTGGTCCTTATTTACATTTTTAATTTGTCACATCAGAGAAACAATGAAGTATTTTAACATGTGTGTTCAATTTATTTCATTTAAGAGTATGGTCTCAGGGTGCATCCATTTAGCTAGAAATGTATCAAGCTTATCCTTCTTTATGGCTGAGTACTACTCCATTGGATAAAAACCCCACTTCTTTATCCACTCATCAGTTGATGGGCATTTGGGCAGTTTCCAAGACTTAGCTATTGCAAACCGTGTTGCTATAAACATGGGTGTGCATATATCGCTGAAGTGTGATGCTTTTAATTCTGTTGGGAAGATACCAAAAAGAATAGCTGGGTCAAATGGGACCTCTAATCCTAGTTTTTTGAGGAATCTCCACCCTGATTTCCACAGTGGTTGCACCAGTCTGCACTCCCACCAAGAGTGGAGAAAGGTTCCTTTTTCCCCAAAGCCCTGTCAGCATTTGTTATTGGTTGATTTCTTTTTTTTTTTTTAATTTGATTAGGCAAGGAAAAAGATTTTATTTAAGCATTCTTTATAATTAAGGGTAAATGCTTTCTGTCCATACAATCACATTAGATTTTAAAAAATTATCATGGTTCTTCAAAAGTATCAATTTATAAACATAAAAGTTCAAATTTCCATATAGCAGCACAAATACACAGATTTTAAGTGGTTCCTCTATCACTGTCAAAATAGTTTAGAATTATTTTGGGGCTGGGAATTTAGCTCAGTGGTTCCGCAGCCCGCTGTGCAAGCGCAAAGACCCGAGTTCGATTTCCGGTACCAAATATTGAAAAAAAAAAGAAAAAGAAAGAAAGATACAATTATTTTAAAAAGTTAGGAGAAGGGGGCTGGGGATTTAGCTCAGTGGTTCCGCCACCTGCCTTGCAAGTGCAAGGTCCTGAGTTCGATCCCCGATACCAGAAAAAAAAAAAAAAGGTTAGGAGGTCAACATCCAACTGTTCAAGATTTAGGTTGAATGCCTGGGTAAGAATTTCTCATATAAGCATATAGTGATTAGATCCAAAATAATGTATTACAGAACCAATCCAGCAAAATGGAAGACTTCTAATGGAAGCATTACCTTTTATTTTGGGATGTCAACGCTTCTAATATAGGAATCAGGGTTTTTTTTTTTTTCTTCTTACCTTGAGGGCCCGTAGACAGCTCCAGTGGTTTGGGTATGGAAATTACACTGAAGGGATAGCTGGGTCAAGGGTAAGGCACTAAAAAAGCTAATTAGTGCTTGATGGTACTTTTAGTACTTTGTCAGGCACAGAATTAATACTTTGGTTTCCATCAGTCAGACTACAGATGCCTACTCCCTTTCCATTCAAGTGTCCACTGCCTTCAGGGTAGGAAGATAGTGATTGGGCGGGAAGAAATTTTTGTACTGGTGATAAGCAAACAGCCTTTTAGAGATCTTTACTACCAGTGGTGGGGAAATATGTTCAGGTTCAGAGGTTCCCTCCTAAAACATTTGATCTGTACATTCTTTTTCTCCTTTTTGAAAAGGAATACTAATCAGTTTGGGACATAAATGTTACATAAGGGAAAAAGAACTTGGCTAGTACGTGAGTTTCATTAAGTAGAGACTCCTTAGTTAAAAGAGCAGATCTGTGTGGGTAGAGATGAAGAAAAAAAGGCAAAGTGTAACAGAAAGAACCTGAATGGTTGTTATTTTTCACTCAGTAGTCTCCCAGAAGACTTCAGTAAGAGAGCTTCCAGAGAGGATGCTGATATATTCTTACTAGCAGCATTCAAGAAAGCAGTGGTGTGGTTTTTGGGCCAGTTAGCTAAAGAAACTAGTCCTATGCAGTCACTGGTTTGAAACTAGAGATGATTAGCAACAGCCCATGTAGTAGGAAGTATTTAGATTAAAAATTCCTGGAAGCTAAAATCTTTTATATTGACAAGATCAACAGAACATTTATTGTAGTAGGTCACAGTTGGTCACAATGACCTGCTGCAAGAAGCTCTGACATTTAAATTAGACCTCTATAAATGTAGCTCCTCTTGATTCTTTCGACTTTGTAGTATATGTATGGATAGGTTTCTACATTGAAACAATTTCATTCATCTCACTCCTCTTTTCTCATTTTTTGGAGATTAACAGTTTAGTTCAAATTTGTGAAAAGCTGATAGGTTAAAAGACAAAAAACAACTAAAAGAAGATGTATGTACCAATCAAGAATGGCTTATTATTAATTTTCTTCTTTGAACATCTTATCTAAGTGCTTTACTAAAGCTACTAGCTCAAGGTTTCCACCACATGCCTCAATTTGTTTATAGGCTTCAGATTCTAGCTCTTGAAGAGTATTCTGAGTATATTCAAAAGAACCTACATCCTCAAGATACTGGACACAGTATTTTTTAATATCTATGTTTTCTGTTTTCTGGTGCAAGATGTTCTGCACCTGGGTGCTTTCAGGTCTCGACCGAATAGCATGAATAGTAGGAAATGAGAACTTTCCTTCTGTCAGATCTTCACAAAAACTTTTGTTTTCACTATATTCATTGGAGTGGAGATTGGCATAATCTTCTCTAATTTGGGAAAAAGAGCCCAAGTGTATTAAGCAGTGGTTTTAAATCTTCTTTGTAGTCAGAGAACAACTGCATGAGACCTACTGCTAATCCAAACAGTCCACCTGTCTTCTGCAGCACCATGGTTTTATATTCTTTCTTCAGTGGGACAAATGTAATTATCCCTCCAGTAAATATCTAGGCCTTGTCCCTGGTGGAGTTCCAAAAGCTGGCAGGTAAAAAGCTTCACTGCATCTGGGTGGTCAAGGGTTAAGACTTTCTCTAAGCCAAGGAAATAAACATAATTGGCAGAATTATGACAGATGGAATCCTGTAGATGCTGTGTGCTACAGGAAAGCCACATCGGAGTTTTGAATTATCCTCAATATCATCAATGAGTAAACTGGCATTATGCAACATTTCTGTCACTTCGATGATAATCTATAGTTTGTCTTCTGAAACTTTCAGCCAATGATTAAATGCCTGTGAAAGTTTTGTTCTCACTTGCTTACCCGTAGGGCTCTAGAAGAATTCTTTGGACATTTTCTGGAGTCTTCTCCATTGTTTTCAAATTTCAAAGCCGATGGTTCCACGGTGATCTCACGACTTCACTCTGCCAGTCTGGGAGTAGATGTATCCAGCATCACCTTCCCTCTTTGTGGTTCAGATCAAGGCTTCTTTGGACACCTACATGAATCCCTCCTCCTATTTCACCACAAAACTCTCCGCCCTCCTCGGCCAACAGCGATGCCGCATTACTTGTTGCAAGAAAAATTATTGGTTGATTTCTTGATAACAGCCGTTCTTTTTGGAGTGAGATGGAATCTCATGATTGTTTTAATTTGCATCTTTCAAATGAGCAGTGATGTTGAACATATATATATATATATATATATGTATATATATATATATTCTGTTTCTACTTTTTCATCTGAGAAGTGTCTGTGCCTTTCAGATGCTCATTTTTGCATTGGGTCTTTAAATTTGGGGGTGTCTGATTTCTTTTTGAGTTCTTCATATATTCTAGATATTAGTCCTTTATCTGATGAATAGCTGGCAAAAATTTTTTCCCACACTGGGTTTTCTCTTCACTCTGTTGGTGGTTTCTCTTGCTGTGCAAAAGCTTTTTGATGAGATCCTGGTTGTTGATTCTTTGTGATATTTCCTGTGCAAGCAGCATTTTGTTCATAAAATCTTTGAGTACACCAATGTCTTCGAGAGTTCTACCTAATCTATCTTCCAGCAGATTCAATGTTTCTGTTTTAATATTTAGATCTTTGGTCCATTTCAATTTCAGTTTAGTGCATGGTGAAAGATATGGGTCTAGTTTCAATCTTTGGCATATGGAAAGCCAGGTTCTCCAGCACCATTTATTAAAGAGGCTATCTGTCTTCCAGTGAAGGTGTTTGGCTCCTTTGTCAAAGATAAGGTGGCTGAGTATGTCTGGAGTTGTTTCTGTGTCTTCCAATCTGTTCCATTGATCCTCAGGTCTGGTTTTTTTTAACTAGTACTATGCTGTTTTTATCACAGTGGCTTTGTAGTATAAAGTCAGGGATTGTGGTACCCCTGCCTTGCCTTTGTTGTTCAGAATTGCATTTGGTATTCTAGGTCTCTTCTGGTTACAAATGAATTTTAGGATTGTTTTTTCTAATTTTGTGAGATATGTTGCTGGAATTTTGATTGAGATTACATTGATTCAGTATAACAATTTTGGAAGTATGGCTATTTTCACTATATTAGTTCTTCCTACCCAAGAACAAGGGATATCTTTCCATTTTCTGATATCCTCCTCCATCTCCTTTTTCAGAATACTGTAGTTTTCAATGTAGAGGTCTTTTACTTCCTTCATTAGATTGATTCCTAGATATTTCTTTTTTTTTGGATGTTAATGTGAAAAGTGTTTCCCTAATTTCTAGAAGTCTTTTTGTGACTTTTGGGGGTCTTCTATGTCATCTACAAATAATGAAAATTTAACTTCTTCCTTTCCTATCCGTATTCCTTTTATTTCTTTTTCTTGTCTAATTGCTCTGGCTAATGTTTCCACAACCATATTGAACAAGAGTGGTGATAGTGGACATCCTTGTCTTGTTCCTGATTTTAGAGTGAAAGCTTTTGGTTTTTGTCCATTTAATATGATGTCAACTGTTGGTTTGTCATAGATGGTTTTAATCAGTTTTAGATAAAGACCATTTATTCCAATTTTCTGTAGGGCTTTTATCATGAATGGATATTAGACCTTGTCAAATGCTTTTTCTACATCTATTGAGAAGATCATATAGTTTTTGTCCTTAGCTCTGTTAATATAGTGTATTACATTTATTGATATGCATATGTTGAACCATCCCTGCATCCCTGGGATGAATCCTACTTGGTCATAGTTTATAACCTTCTTGATGATTTGCTGTATTCTGTTTGCCAGTATCTTATTGAGGATTTTTGCATCTCGTTCATTAGGGAGATTGGCCTATACTTCTCTTTTTGGTTGGATCCTTTTCTGGTTTTGGTATCAGGGTAATGCTTGCTTCCAGAATGAATTCGGGAGTATTGCTTCACTTTCAATTTCATTAAAGAGTCTGAGAAGTAGCAGCATTAGGTCTTCTCTGAATTTCTTGTAGAATTCAGCAGTGAATGTATCAGTGAATGCATCAGTGAATCTATCAGCAGTGAATGTTTTTCTTTGTTGGTAGTTTTTTAAATTAGATCTTCAATTTCATTGGCTGATATTGGTTTATTTAGAATTCTTATATCTTCTTGATTCAGTTTTGGTAATTCATAGGTACCTAGGAATCTGTCCATTTCTTCTGTGTCTTTTATCTTATTAGAACATAGTTTCTAGAAGTAGGTATTGATGATTTTCTGGATTTCTGCAGGATCTGTTGTGATTTCACCCCTTTCATTCCTAATTGCATGGATTTGAGTCTTTTCTTTCCTTTTATTTATTTATTTATTTATTTATTGTACTGGGGATTGAACTCAGGATATTGTGCTTTCGAGGCAGGCAGTGACACCACTGAGCTAAATCCCTGACCCTTTTCTTTCCTTTTTTGATAAGATTGGCTAAGGATTTTTCAATTTTATTTAATCTTTCAAAGCACTAACTCTCTGATTTATTGATTCTTTGTATTGTTTTCTTAGCCTCCATTGTATGAATTTCTGCTCTGATCTTTCCTAACCCTAACCCTCACCCTCACCCTCACCCTAGCCCTAACCCTAAGAAGAAAAGAAGAAAAAAATGTCCACTTCAGGGCCTGTTTTTGCTGTCACTGATAGAATAAGCAGACAGAGCCCAGATCCAGGTTGATTAATCCCAGCAAACCAGCTGTAGATTTACAGCAGGGAAGTGGATAATCCCAGCAAACCTGTACCTTTAGTTCTACTGAAGTTCAGGCTGGTTTCTGGCTGTGAGGTTGGAACCCAATTTGTTCAGCCTGCAACACTGTGTGTGCCTCCCGCTGGCTTGAACTCAGCTCCTTGGCCTCCTGCCAATTTGAACTTGGTTCTGCCTCACCCTGACACTGGGAGCTGCTTGAAGGAGCTGGTCTGTAGCTGGTCTGAGTTCCAAGCTCAGTTGGCCCCTCTATAATATGGTTACCAGCCAATTGCCCCCTCCTGGGGGGTGACTGAACTTGAATAACTCACAAGCCACTGCAGTCTATTGGGTTCACTGCTCCATTCCTCTGGTGGAGGCCTCTGGGGTCACAAGTAGTCACCATGGGTCTGGAGGTTTGAGCCACCCCTCCCACAAAGTGGGAGAAAATGCCACTTGCTGCCTCCTTCTATGTTGAGGTCTCTCTCTTAAACTCTCTTTGTGAGCTTCAATTCTTGTTTCAGATCTTTGCTGCATTCTGGGGACCCACTTTCCTCCTTCTTGTTTTCCTCATGTTGCTATATTCCCATGTCTAGACACCAAATCTCAGAGAGATTGTTTCTCTGCTATTCACTACTCTGCCATCTCACCAGAATCATAGCTCATAGAGGTTTCAGTTCACAGTCAGCTGGCTCCAAGGCAGGGTGGCAGAAGGGCAACAGCTCATGGCAGTGGAAGCAGCAAAAGCAACAAAGGCCAGATTTCTATTTAGTATGTTTTTAGTATTTTCCTGCTTTGCCAAATTCTTACCATTTTAAAGATTCTTTTGACAATTTATTGAATAACCACAGTGTACTTTATCAAATTTACTAGTTTTCCAAATATATGCTTCTTTTAACAATTGATAAAACATTTAGCTGATCCTATCAGGAGGGATGGTTTGATCTCAGTGGCTTTGGAACGTGCATGTGGCATATTGTAGTTGACCAGTTTTCATATCTTCTTCATAACCTAATTTGAGGGGAGTATTGTTTGTCTCTGTCTCAGTTTCCTCATGGTTCTAGAATGAACTGAGCTGTAGAGAGCATCCCAGCCATGGGGGAAAGAAGTGGACACCCAGATCAAGCCTTCATTGCCAGTCCCAGAGAGAGGGTCCCATGGTGCTGAGAGCATCTGAAGACCCCAGTACCCTGAAGTTGCAGCTAACTCCTTACCTCCCTGCCCCAGCCGATCCACCCAGTGTGGGTCACTGCATGCTTTTAAGTAGTAAACAACAACAAGATCAAGTTTTAGGGACATTAGGGTATTTGGTAAATCCATCGCATCAGTTATCTGTCGATGATGAACTCTTTCCTGGGTGGGGTGTAATGAGGTAGTGAAATGATTGGTTGTGTGGGTGATGAAGGTAAAAATGTGCAGGCAGAAAACCATTTCCAGAAATGGAGACCACATCCCCAGTTCCCCCAGTTCTCTGTGTGATCCCATTTTGTGAAAGAGAGTTTGTATGATCACACAGAATGGATCTCAAATCAAGTAATTTTCCTGGAGTTTACATGCCTCAAGAACAGTCAAAGGAAAGGGGAGAATACAGCAACCATGTCTTTTAATATTTTTAAAACATGGCTTAGGGGACATCCAGTGTATTTATAACCTTCTGGGATATAAAATTCAGCTGTTACAGTAAGTAGCAGGAGGGAGTTTCCATTGGTATTGACTGAAATCTTGGTTGTGGTTTTCTTCCCCTGCTCAGGTTACAGCTATCTGATCTGCGATCACATGAGGGCTGTCCACCTCTACATCAGCGCCCTGGAGAACTCCTGTCCCTTGATGGCCTTTCCCTGTGCCAACTACAGGGCCTTCCTGGCTGGGCACTGCCTGGATTGCTTTAACCCTTTTTTGCTTTCCTGTCCAAGGATAGGTAAGATATAACCCCTTTGGCTCCTTTGGATAATTTGGAGAAAGTTCAAGTCGTGACAGATGTCACCTCTTTATGTCCCAGTCTGCTGTGGTCAAGAGGTCTATTCAAGAGGGGAAAAGAAAAATTAACTGATGAGGGTTCAGCCTGCTCTCACTGGGAGATGGTGGTTGCCGTCCCTTTCCCACCCCTCCCCTCTCTCTACACTATGCTCTGTGGCTGCCTTTGCTTTGACCGTACCCTTCCCATGTTCAGCCTCTCTCCTGGAAGTCCAGCCCCAGGTGCTCTCTAGAAACATTGGGAATGTTCAGAGCCCCTGCCTACCCTTGGCCCACACGATTCCATGCAGGGTCCTGCTAGCTGGGCTCCCATTGCTCATCTCAGCTCTCATGGGGACTCCCCAGAGGGGCACACCAGCCCACTCCAGAGGTGTGTGCTCACCAAGGCCATGTGCCGGCTGGGGTAGGGAGGCAGCTAAATGCTAGGCAGCCTGGATGACACACACCAATCTGGGGAAAGGACTCCAGGAAGGCTGAGGGATCTGGGCTCTACTTCACCTGTGCAGATCATTGCCGTGAATAACCTAGGGGGAAAAACTCCAAGAAAAACACTCCTAGGTGGTGAAAATGGCTCCTCCCCCTTCCCCTTCACTCCTGCTTCCCACCACCCCTGGCTGCTACTCAGACATACAGCAGCCTGTCCCTGCTCATATGATGACATGGATACCAGCTTGAGGACGTAAAAGGAAGGGTAGCTTCCCATAGCGAAATGAGGCAACTGTATTCCCTACTCAGTGGACGTAGCGCATGATTCCGCCAGACGTGGCAGACCAGCTGATGAGACAGTCACTTCACACACTCTCCCAGCTTTATCTCTCTCCTCCCCTCATCCCCCAGGGGATGCTAACCTAATGCATGTACTGCTGAGCGTACATCATGTTTCTCCATCCTGTGAGCCTTTGCCTAACTGCTCTCTGTCCCAGGAGTCCTCTCTTGACTGCCATCCTCTACTATTCACTGGGTTCCCACTGCACAGATAGAACTGTCACCAAAAAACTTTGCAAGTTACAGATGTGATTTTCAATTTCTTATGATTATCTATGAGAATGAGCCATATGTTCTGAAGAACATATTTCCTGTTTACTTGTGTGTTTATCCCCACTGGGCTTTGTTGGGGTCCTGGGACTTATCCCCGAGCTTGTAATGAGCACACAGTGTAGATGCCCATAGAAGAGTGGGCACTGAGTTAATCAGCAGGTGGCTGGATGCTGTGGGACCCTGAACAGGCCTCCTCAATCCTCTGCCATCTTTGCTTTTTTATTTCTAGGGCTGGTGGAACAAGGTGGTGTCCAGATAGAACCGCTTCCCAAGGAAGTAAGAGTCTACCTACAGACCACTCCCAAGGCCCCATACTGTGGTGAGTCGGGCTGCACATGAGCTCAGTCCTGCCACTTGCCCGCCAGAAGAGCCCAGGGCCCAGCCTGAGCTGTGAGCAGCCCAGTGTGGGAGCCCATGTGCTGGGGTGAAGTCCTGGGGTAAAGATAGGCTGAGAGGTGGGGAAGAGCTTCTGCTCTCAGAAAGCTCCAGAACTGTGGGTGAGTCCAATCCATGGCTCTGCTGATGAGAACTTGGGGACATCTTGGGGGTCCTCCTAGAGTGGTACGGGAGACTTCAGTTCCCTCCTTCCTGCACACCTCTTTGCCCCTCATTGGCACCCACACACGTCTCTCAGCCCTGCTGCCCTTGGCCGAGGTCGCTGGGGGTGCCCGCCCTCCCCTTCACCGACTGTCTCCACTCATTCACAGTGGCCACCACTACATTTCTTTGAAGCTAAGATGCCAGTGACTGGAAAAGATGTAAAATGTGAAAGCAAAGTCTGTCGTAGAGTCCGTGAGACACAGCATGAATGGGGCCATCCTTTCCCCTGAGCTGTCTGTGTCTTGACCGAGGTGCAGCGTGGCTTACTTCCTGCTTGATGTCTGGTCTTGAGCCCCTCCTGTCTGCTGTGTGGTGTGAGCAGGACACAAGTATGCTGGTGGGGATGGCAATTTATGGCCACCCTAATCTTAGCTGATTTTCTGATCAACTTGTGTCAGGTGCATGGAGGGGTCTTTGTGGCTATATCTCCCTGTCGCTGGAAGGCCAGGTGCAACACGACATGAAGCCCAGAGCTGAGATTCTGTGTCTCGAAGACTCGGATCTGAACCTCAGTTTCTCTACCTACCAGCTGTTCAATCAGGAACAAGTTACTTGAACTTTTTTGTGAAAAATGGGAACAATAACAGGACTTACAAGAATCCACAGTGAGGATGAAATAGTGTCCTCCAGGCAGTCTCTGGCACAGAGACAGCTGAATCAATAATTGTTCCCTTCCCTCGGTCAATCAGAGGGTTTAGAAAAGGTGGGGGTGCTTCCGCCTTCACACGAGAAAGAGCTCGAGGCTACCCTGGGGGACAGAGTGGGTGTGGGGTCAGCTGTGGGCTGTTCCCACATCAGCTCAGTGGACAGCCAGGCTTGGAGAGGAAGGAAGTGGAGGGACAGGCCAGCTCTGAGGGACCAAGTGGGAGCTCAGGGACACTGCTGGGCGGGAAAGTCAAGATTTCGCCCCAGGCCTCCTGACTTGACATCCCTGCTTTCCCCGTGGCACCTCCTTTGTCCACTCTTGCTTCTCTGCTCCCTCTTTTTTATTTATTTATTTACTTATTTTCCCAGCACCAGGGATTGACCCCAGTGGCTTTGTGCTGAGCTACATCTCCTTTTTTATTTTGCATTTTGAGACAGGGTCTCACTAAGTCACCAAGCTGCCCAGGCTGGGCTCAAAGTTGGATTCCTCCTGACTCAGCCTCCCAGGGTGCTAGGATTACAGGCCTGCACCACCGTACTTGGCTCTGCTGCCTCTGTGATAGCCTGCTCCCCACTGTCCTGCCAGAGCTGCCTGTCTGAGGCCAGCACAGGGAGGATGTAGTGTCTGGTGGTGGAGGTAGTGCTGCAGGACCAACATTCTGGCTTCTCAGGCAGCGACCTGAGCTAGCTCCTCCTTGTCCACGCTGGGCGGGACAGCGAGGTCATGCTGAGAGGGTAAAAGCATTCTGAGGTCTCTGTGGAGGGAGTCACAGACCAGTGATTTTTCTGTTTCGTGCTTGTGTGAGGCCTCTTCTCTGCACCCCAGAAACATGGTCTGCCGGCTCAGAAACCTCAGAGCCAGGATGAGCTGCTTGCGGGTGCCATAGCCTTCCATTCCAGGGTGCCAGCCAGCTCCCCTCCCAGGACCACGTCTGGGCCACCTGCCTGGGTGTGCTCAGGTGGGCAGACCTGAGAGGTGGCTCTCGGTCTCCAGCCACTCCAGGGCACCATGGTTCTGGACGCTCAGCCTGTTTTGACCTTGGCAGTGCTCATGAGGACAGTGGTTGCCCTTGATTTCTGCCAGTCATGGGCCAGATCTTCCACCAAATGACTTTTCACACAATATTACTTTTGCCTTGTAGGGGGTTATTGCTCACATGCAATAACCGGGGCACACAGAGGTGTGCTGACTGAAGTGTGGAGGCACAGCTTGTGGCATAGGCCTCCTCTGGCTGCAGACTTCCCCAACTGACTGACTGTCCAGGGCTCTACCTGAGCCAAGCTCCTGTGCAGATTTGATTTCACTACCACTTCCTGTCATACCATGTGGCCTGGCTCCCCTGGGGTTTCCAGGGCAATGAGAAAAGAGAAGCAAAAGCTTAGTAAAATTTCTTGATTGATCCTACCTACTAGCAAAGGAAAATATGACATCAAGTCAGCCCAGAGATTTAAATGCCTGAAGCCTTTTGAAGTTGGTCATTTTTTGCACATTGCAAATATCTATCCCAATTCAGACCTTGCCTAGCCCATAACAGTTGACATCCCATAGTAACAGCTGGGAGAGAGAGAGAGAGAGAGAGAGAGAGAGAGAGAGAGAGAGAGAGAGAGAGAGAGAGAGAGAGGCTTTCTTCGATGGAGAAGGAAGGATACAAGGCTCCCTTTTCTTCTCATGAGTCCTGGGCATCTCAGCCCATGCCAGTGAGCCATATTACTAACCCTAGTGAGCCCAGATGGACCACAGCTCCCATCTTGCTTTGTGCTGAGTCTCCCTGTACCCAGTGATGTCACCCAGGAAATATGACAAATGGCACAGTACAGATAGGGAAGCAGTGGAGGATTGCATCTCTAGCTACGTCCCCATCACTGAAGGAGCCTGGGAAATGTTCTGAGACCAAAACTACTGGCAAATGCCAGCAGGTGTGTTTACCCCTTGTTGAAGAAAGGATAGCATGTTAGGGAAGGTGCCCTCCCCTCTTTGTCTGTACCAGAGATTGAACCCAGGGCCTTCTCGCTGAGCTACATCCCCAGCCAGTTTTACTTTTCTGAGGATCTCACTAAGTCACTAAGCTGCTCAGGCTGGCCTTGAACTTGAAATCCTCCTGCCTCACCTTCCCAGAGTGCTGGGATTATAGGCATGCACCGCTGTCCCCAGCTTTCTTCATCTCTCTAGCCAGAGGGACAGCAGGCCCCAGAGGAGTCACCATGAGCCAAGCTGTTCTCCCCATCTGTATCGAAACCCACTTCGAGAAGTCCAGCATCACACTGCCCAGGGGAGAGTCTAGCGGCCCGCAGGCCATAGCTGCCCCAGGAGGGGACCAGACATTACATACACGCAACTCCATCCCCTGACACTGTATGTGGGCAGGAGAGGTGGGCCACTGGGGCCTTCTGTGAGTTCATTATTTTGTGTATGACTTAGTGCGCTTGTGCAACTGTAACAAAATACTGGGTAATACTGAGTAATTTATAAAAAACTGAAATTTATTTTCTTATAGTCACGGAGACTGGGAAGTCCAAGGTCACAGTGTTGGCACCTGGTGTCTGTGAGGCTGTTCTGTTTGCTTCAGCCTGGCATTTGTTGCTGTGTCGCTGTGTCCTCACTGAGCAGAAGGGCAAAAGGGGCTCTAGCTAATTTCATGGAGCCCTTTTATAAATTACAATTGACTCATGAAGGCTCTGAGTGAGTCACTTCCCCAGAGTCCCTAGGTTTTAATACTGTTGCGTCGGGGATTAAGTTTAAACATGACATTTGGAAGGGAACAAACATTCAAACAATAGCAATATATGATAGATTCTTTTTGGCTTTTTGAAGATTACATCACCATGACAAGGTCACCAGACAGAGAACAGTGAAACGTTCAAGCATTACAAGCAATAAAGCAACCCTGAATGTCCCCAGCCAGCACTGTCCTGAGCATCCTGTTAGCTCTCTTCAGTCCCAGTCTGCCTGTGGGGGGCATCTATCTGCTACCTCACCTTACCCTTGGGAGGCTGAGACTCGGAGATGGTAGATGAGCTCCTTGGGGTTCGGGCCTACCAAGAGGTAGAGTCAGCATGAAGCTTTCGGCTCCCTGATCTCTGCCCCGGCCCAGTCTCTGCTGTGTTTTGGTTTCCTAGTGCATCACAACCTTGTGGAGTTTTACCTGCAGGAGGCAAGAAAAAAGGACACCAGCATTGAGATCAGCTTTGTTAGCACCAATGTCACCTCCTCGGTCAAGATCACCATGTACGTAAGTGTCCCGTGTGGCTGACCCCTCTCCTCTGGGGATGTCTGTTCATTTTACATATTTACAAATGTGCAGTGTCCCAGACAGTCCAGCTAAGGCACTGTGCCATTGCTAATGACTGAGACTAACTGCCTGGGCGGGGTGGGGTGGGGCAGCAGAACGGTCCTTAGACACGCACCGGGGAAATGTCCCAGGTCTGGGGTCAGTACTGGGCCCAAGCACAATGTGCTGAGATGACAGCAGACAAAGCCTGCACATCTGACAGGTGGTTAGGAATAACAATCAGATGCCAGGTAAGGAACAGTGCTCAGGAACTTAAGCAGGGTTACATCAGGGATGCCAGCAAGGAGAAGGGCCTCTCTCACCAACCCTGGGAGGCCTGGCCAGAGCCTGAAGAGCTCCACTCCTGGAAAGGGGGAGCAGAACAGAGCGCAAGGTGGAGGCTCAGTCAGCAAATAGGTGCAAGGTGAAGGCCAGGCAAGTATCCAGGAGGGCGGGGTGCTGGGTGCTTCCAGGGCCTGGAACTGTGGCTGGTTGCTTCCTTCCCTTGTTGGGGTAAACTTAGGTCTGGGCCTGGTGGGGCCAGGCTTGAAGTGAGAGAGCAAAGAACCTCAACTGTCAGGAACCACAAGCCTGGCAAGGGATTAAAAGTCAGTGGCACTGCTGCCTGCCTTGCAAGCGCAAGGTCCCGAGTTCAATCCCCAGTACCAAAGGAAAAAAAAAAAGGTCATGCTTTTGGGCCAGGGATTTAGCTCAGTGATTTCTCCACCTGCTGCGCAAACGCAAGGACCTGAGTTCAATCCCCAGTACCCCCCCCCAAAAAAAAAAGTCAGTGGCAATGGTGCATGTTTCTTTTAAAAGCAATTGGCTGAGTTACAAGCTAGCAGAAAATAGCCTGATCAGCTAATGCTACTGCAGACAGAATCCAGTCAGGAAAACAACATGTGTTAGGTAGACTGATGGGAGGAATATCACACAATGCCCTAGTGACAAATGTGTTGGGAGAGCTGAGAAACTGAAGGGAGATGAAGGTGCAGCTGCAATTTTAGAGATTGGGATCAGTAGAAGCTTCTGAGGCAGGGCCAGTGGGACAAAGCAAGGGGTGATCATGGAACAACCCTAGAGCTGGGTTCACAGGGCAGGCTGCTGACAGGAGCTGAAGCCATGCTGGAAATGCAGGCCCTCCAGAATCCCTGCCCAATTCACCCACCCATCTGTGAAAGCTGCCTGGGGTCACACCTCATGGGCACATGCTGGCAAAGGAGCCAAGAAATAGAGAAATGACAGGCATTTGTGCAACCCCAACATTTCCTTTTTCTTTGTTTGTTTGTTTGTTTCTTGGGGCAGGGTCTCACTGTGTAGCCCAGGCTGGCCTTGAACTCATAACAATTTTCCCACCTCAGCCTTCTGAATGCTGGGGTTACAGGCAAGCACCACCATGCACAGCAACATTTTCTTCTAATTGGAGATGTTACCTAAGCCAAATCCCCAAACCATTCCTATAAAGCATCTCTTATATTGTTTATATTTTATAAGTTCCTCTGGGCAATTTCTCAAGAAGAACAATTTTATTTTTTTCTCTGACGTATTTCAGAACACTTCTGGGTGGGAGGGGAAGGAACAGCTCTTAAGCAGTTATGTAAGGTCTCCCCAACAGAGGGAAAAATATGTGCCTAACACCAAACGACATGTCATCACTCTGCAAAGGCCAGAAAGGAAAACAAAACCAGGCGGTTGAGGAGGGCCTTCCTTCCTGCTGTGTGGTAGAGAGGAGGCCGTACCTCTCTCCTCCTCTTCCACTTTCTCAGAGCCCAGGGAGAAATAAGAAAGGCCTGCAGCAGTGGACAGACCAGGGCCCAGGGGCAAGCTCCTTCCTCCTGTGCAGTGCAGCCTGTCCCCAGCTGGGTGACTGTCAGAGTGGCCTTTGATTCACATGTGGGCCACACCATTTCTCCCCTTTGTTAGCCCCCAACCCTGCCCCCCCACCCTTTCTGAAATACCCAGCTAGACCATCACTCCATACTTCTCTCCCTTCTTTGCCTCACTTTGATCTTGGTCTCCTTCTTTATCCTTGGGTCAGCCTGCAGTAGGACCTGAATCTTACACAGCAGTGGGGAAAATGAGGCCCAGGCCAAGAGCATGGGTTAAGAGAGATCTGGTTTCCATTTTCATGCTGAGACCCCTGGGCTGAAGTCCACAGGAACCAAAACCCCTATGGTCCAAGATCAAGACCATGCCAGCATGTAGGGAGGCCGACATTTACATATACCTATGTAACTCTGTGACTCTGGCCACCTTAAATTGGAGGACTTGCTCAAAGCCACACAGCTGGGAAAAGACAAAAGCTGGGTTCCATCCCAGCTCTGCCAGGCTTCAAGATTGATTTCATTGTTACTGTTTTTCCTGTGTACACTTTCATACCTAGCCCAAAGCAGACTAGCCCCACATTAAATTCTTTGAATAGAGAGGCCCTAAAAAGAGCTTCTATTTCCAGAAACTTGGACCTAAAAGTGAAGATGTCCTGCACCTAGGAATCCAAGAGGGAGGGCCATCTTTTCTAGAACTGAAATTTAAGAGCTACTGGTTTTTTTTGCTGCAGTGTCTACTTGTTTATTCTCAAAAATCAAAGAATTTTTCCTGGGTCATGTTTGAAACTGGGGCATGTGCATGGTGGGGTGAATGAGGGTGATAGAAGGAACCAGGGTCCTAACCTTCAAGGAGCCAGCCCACCAGAGGTGCATGGCAGCCAGCCAGTGCTACCAGCAGAGCCTGGCCAGAGCCAAAGGAAAGCAAAACAGAAAGTGTCACTAACTTTCCTTTTCTCTTTCCTTTTCCCTTTCCCTTCAGAGCTAGACAACAACTCCAGGGGAAAGGAATCTTAGCCCACCCCAACCTTCCATGCCAGATAAACCAAGTGGTATTCAAGCTTCAGGCTTCCAGTCGAGTTTGGAAAAAACACAGGACCATTGTTGGGAAGTTCTGTACAGCTCTTCTGCCTGTCAAGGACAGGTAAGCCCCAGCTTCTCCCCAGACATACAAACACACCACCAGTCCTGACCTTAAGTGTGTTGCTTAATGAAGTTCAATCCCATCATAGTAATTGCCATTTTAGAAGCAGAAATGACAAAGACCAGGGTTTTCCTGAACCTTCTGTGGCACTATCTTGAGTTGGGGATATTAGGAAGACAAAGAGGATGGGCTTTAATTCCCCTCCCCTACTTCAGTATAAGAAATTTTTTTATCTGTTTTATGTATTTGGTTTCAATGTGAAAGTTTATTGGAACAACATTTTCTCATTGAATAGTTCCTCTTTCTTAACCTCCACTTCAAATGTGTCACTGGTCACCTTCATGAGGATGGGTCTAGAATCCACATCCACTTTCCCTTGTCTCTAACAGGCAAGTGTATTATTAGTGTCACCACCTCTGGCACTTGGAGGATGGGAGTAAACTCTATTGTAGGTGAATGTAGAGTCCTTTCAGTAGACTTCATGGGAATACAAGGGTCACACAGTTTGTAGCCTTCTCTCCTGACCAACCAAGAACTTGCCCCTTGTTGCTCTTTTCTTGCAGTAAAAAGACAGTCTGCTTACCTGAGCCAGTGAACTTACAAGAGAGTGGGTCTGTTTTTCATGACTGGAAAATATCCTGTGTATAGCATAAGCCTGGGCAGGACACATCTCCCTGGAATTTTTTGAGGTGTGTGTGTATGTGTGTATACAACTTGTGTTAGACCATTATTACTAAGGAAGAAGTTAAAATTCTTGGTTATTTTTCTCATAATTAGCTCCATGGAAGGGAAAGATGATTCATTTGATACAACCTGATCTCCATTGCCAATCTGAAAAGCTTTACATAGATACTATTTTCACTTCCCTATTCTGATGTCATTGCCATTGCCTCATTCCTTGGGCATCTGTACTTAGGAGTCAGTGGAAACATATACAGAGAAAAATGGCTTTTAAAAAATCATGGAATATCTGAATCATTTAATTGTTTTATTGGGATGGAATTCTGTTACATTGAAAAATGATTTATAATCTATGGGATTGGAGAAAACAGCAGATATTGAATTTTCTGTGTCAAAATAAGACCTGAAAAAGAATGCTTGGAACAAGAGAGGAGACAGAGGGAGGGGAGGAAGATGGTACCATTCATCATCCCTTATCATCCCTCCTCTGGATATCTGGGAGTTTTGGAGGATCTCAGAGATGTTTTGGGATTATCTTCGGGTCAGTATTCCCCAAACTTTTATCTGCATAAATAACCTTGCATTGGCCACAGTCTGTGGGGTGGGGGAAGCATAACAAAATGAAAATGCACATGGTGAGCTCAAATGGAGAATTTGAGAATTGGACAAAAGAATTCTTCTCATGATAATCTTCCATGGGGAAATGCAAGGAATAGTGCCATTGCCTGGGACAAGTGGCAATAGGGGCTGCTGTCCCCCAGGCCTGACACAAGAGGGGAGGGAGCAACCCAGGCTGGGGACAGAGCAGCAGGGTGTGGACCTGCAGCTGGGGTCACAGCCAGCCCTGTGGTCCTGCAGGGAGGGCCAGGAGTGCAGATGCTCAGACCCTACTCTTCTCCCTCCTTCATTCTCCTGCTTGTGCTCCCCAATTGGGTGATCCCAACCAGAAGCCGGAGAACAGGAAGCCCATCCGTGTGACCCCAACAGACCCAGGGCATTCAGCAGGACAGAGAAGGGTGGAGAATGGGTGGTGTGAGCAGAGAATGTTTGGAGGTAACAGAGGTTTGACATATGCCTTCACTAGTTTCTCCCCTGGATTTTTCTCTTCTTTAAATTAACTTTATTTTATTTTATTTATTTATTTATTTGGTACTGGGGATTGAACTCGGGTCCTTGTGCTTGCACAGCAGGCGGCAGAACCACTGAGCTAAATCCCCGATCCTATATGTGCTTTTTTTTTTTTTGGTACCGGGGATCAAACTCAGGTCCTTGCGCTTGCACAGCAGGTGGCAAAACCACTGAGCTAAATACCCGGCCCCCCTTATATATGCTTTTAAAAAGAAACTGCTGCCTCATTGATCACTCTCCTGCAACAAAGGTAGAAAGAATGATGTAAGCAACAGGCTGCAATCACTTCACCTGGTCTAACCACCAGGGCACTGGCAGCCAGAGCCTGGGGCTTTCCGGGCTGTGACAACACTGGCAGAAGGCTGAAGAAGGGGGCACTCTGAGGATGCCCCCCACAATCATCCATTGTGCCACAGCCAGTGTGAAAAAGTCACATCTGGAGAGACTACATGTTCCCCACTACATAAGCTTGCAATTTCCTTACTTTTACATTCTCTCTTTGCCCCATGAGAGCGTCCCTGGAGGAGCGAGACATATACTTCTTCTTCAGTTTTCTTTGCTGCCTGTTGCACTTCTGTGATCAAAATGATATTATATGATGCTGATTCTGAGGTTAAACTGACCTGACCTGCTTTTCATGGTTCTTGTACTTTTGCTTTTGGGCACCGCCCTGTGTTTCTTCACTAATAATATCTCCTTATTTTCAAGCACCATTAAACCCATTCATGTGTTATTTTGATCCCCATCAGAAATGCTGGATCATTACCTTACATGGAAGCACATTTCCCTTGTTATTAATCCTAGGATTAAATACAGTAAGAACACACTGTGTCTCAAATTCTAACTAGATACTGTGGCCTGCTGAAGTCTCTGAGTCCCAGGCCTGTTTTTCCTAATAAAAATGAGAAAGTTATCAAGTATAAGGGAGATGTTAAAAACTTATGGACAATGCATGGAGATTTGCTTCTATATCCTCAGTGGATTGAAAGAAAATGAAACATGGAGAGCTTTTTCACTATGAGATTCTGTACTATTTAATGGAGGTTCTATATATGTCCTGAGATCATCCTGTCCAGGTTACATGGCCCTGGCCTTAGGAAACTTGTTTTTAAAGAGACAGGCTGTCTGCAGTCCTGGGAAAAGGAGAGTTAACAAGGAGCTCTGTGGGATGGGATAGCATAGCTGGATGGGCTCAGGCATAGCTTGGCTTCCCCTCCACACCCACACTGCTCACAGTATTCTACTGGGCTCTTTCCACAAGTGAAGACTATTGCCAAAGTAATTCAGTGCAAAAGCCAGATTCACCACCAAGCCACACCCCTGGAAAGTGCAAAGGAACTTGATGCTGAGATAACTGCATGAAAACATCAGCTGACACTGCATGGCTTTTTGCTATGTTCTGGGTGCCATTCTGAGGTGTCACACATACCAACATAGTTTAGCCTCTCTGCAAGACTGTAGGCTACAACTGTTACCCACTTTACAAATGAAATGCCTAAGAGACTGAGGAACTTTCAAGGATCCAGGGTTCAGACACCAGCTGTCTGACCCCAGAGCAGGTGATCAAGTGGTACCACAGCCAGGCCTCAGGAACGGGACCCTCTAAAACCATGCCCAACAAAGACCCTCCCAAAGGCCCATGGTGGGACTCCCAGGACTGGCTACATAATTTGCAGAGTCCAGTGCAAACTAAAAAAATGAGCTCTGTATTTTAAAGAATGAGAATTTCAAGATGAAACATCCCCAATCTTTCTTCATTATTTCTTCATTTATTTATTTTTATTTTTTCCCCCATTAAGTTTATTGGTACATTTTAGGTATAAAATACATTTACATACATAATTGGGATCTTGTACCATTACATAAGTATCTTGGTTCTTATTTTTTTCCCCTTCCCCTGCCCTCCCTTCACCCCCCCACCCTTCCTTATTTGCAAAGATTTTATTTCCATTTTTTTTCTTTTTCTCATATTTTTTCTTTTCCTTTCTTTCGTTTCCCCTACCCCTCCCACTTCCCATGCTCCTTTAGACCGTTACATCCTATTACACAATATCAATTATACATTTTTAAAATGACAATATCAAGATCTAGGAGACATTACCACAGATTTTACAGAATTTAAAAGGATACAGAAAGCATATTACAAAAATCTGTTTTGAAATAAATTTGACAACTTCTAAGAAGCACCTTGGAAGACAAATCAATGAAACTAACTCTGGAGGAAACAAAATTTGAATAGCACCTATTAAACAAAGTATATTCCTAGCTTAAAAACCTACCTGTATGACAACAGCAGGCTCATATGCATTTTAACTGATAAATTATATCAAACATTTAAAGCAGAAAAAAGAAGGAACACTTCTCCCCTCATTTTAGGAAATCAACATTGTGCTAATCCTAAAACTGGATAAAGATAGTAGAAGAAAGAAGTATGAACATAGATAAAAATTTGTTTAACAAAACAAACTATTAGAAGTCAGATCTGGCAGTATGTAGAAAGTGGTTTTATTATAGGGATGGCAGTGTTGGTTCAGCATTGGAAGATTCACCCCCAAAAGTCATCATTTTAACAGAGGAAAGGAAAAAGCCATATATATGATCCTGTCACTAGTTGGAGAAAAAGTATTGGAATAAATTCCACAGCTGTTCATGGTAAAAGCTATCAGGAGACTAGAAGTAGAACAGAACCTTCTCAACAGATTAAAGACATGTACTCCATACTTCCAGCAAAAATGCCTTATATGAATGCAGAAGATACCATGCTTTCTCCTTAGGGTGGGGAACAAGGGCAGATATGCTTACTCTTCATCTGTCCATTAAACTTTGAAACATAGGCCCAAACCAAAATAGTCTGGCAATAAAATGACACAATTAGGATAGGATTGGTAAGGTAGAAACTAAATCTTTATATGTAAATGAAATGATCATCTACAGAGAGAATACTAAGAAATCTCTAGGAGCCCCTAGAACTTGTATTTGAATTTAGCAGGATTAGAAAACACAAGGTATATATAAAAATTCAGGTCTATGCATACTTGCTATAAATGAAGAATTGGATATTAAAATTTAAAAGTTATGTTGGAGTACAAAGGACCTAGAAAAGTAAAAAGAAAAAGAAAACAGTGCTGGAAGATGTTTAGTACCTAATTTTAAGGCTTCTTCTAAAGCTACAGTAATCAAGGCAGTGTTGGTGTAAGAAAAGACATATAAATCATTGGAATAAAACAGAGAATCTAGAAATAGAACCAAACAGGTATGGTCCACTGAGTTTTGAAAGATTATTTAACATTAACATTTTATAGAATATAAACTCAATTCAAGAGCAGAGGAAAAGATAGTGTTTTCAGCAAATGGCACTAGAACACCTGGTATCCATATTTAAAAAATTAATCTCAACCGTATATTTCCACACATAAAAATAACTTGAAAAGATCTATGAACCTAAACATGAAACCCTTAAAGCATAAAACTTTAAGAAGAAATTATCAGGGAAAATGTTTATGAATTTAGGGTAGGCAAGAATTTCCTAGGATATAAAAAACATGATGTATAAAAGAAAAAAATTGATAAATGAGATTCCATCAAAATTTAGAACTTGAAATGACATCATTAAGAAAATGAAAAGTAGTCCTTAAACAGACCATATTTATAAGGCATATAACCTATGACCAGAATATATAAAGAATTCTTACAGCTCACTAATAGACAACCCAATTAAAAAGTAGACACAAGAAGATGATAAATAGCCAGTATAGCACAAGGAAAGGTGTGCAACACTGGAATCGGAAAAATACTAATCAGTACAATAACAAGATTGAATTATACACTCATTAGGGAGGTGAAGTTAAAAGTTTTAAAAGAACAAATGTCAGCTTAGGTGTGAACCAGTTAGAACTTTCTAATATGCTAATGTGAATGTAAAATGATAAAACCATTTTGGAAAACAATATAGAAATTTCTTGTATTACTGTTAAGAACCAACAGTTCTGTTCTTAAGTTTTTACTTAAGAGGAATGAAAACACATGTTCACAATAGATTTGTACATACAAATTGACTATCCCTTATCTGAAATTCTTGGGACCAGAGTGTTTCAGATTTTCATTTGAAATCCATTTGATCTGCAAAGAGGATAGCTACTCCTGCTTTTTTTGAGGGGGGGTCCTGTCACATGGAGTATTGTTTTCCACCCTTTAACTTTCATTCTATGAGTTTCTTTTTTAATTAAATGAGTTTCTTGTATGCGGCATATTGTTGGATCTTGCTTCTTGACCCATTCTGCCAGTCTATTTCTTTTGATTGGTGAAGTGAGACCGTTAACATTGATAGTTATTACTCATATATATTGGCTTATTATTGTCATAACTTTTCTGTTTGTTGGATTCTCCCCCTTTGGGTTTAATTTCTTGTTGCACCTGACAGATTCATTCTGCTGGGTTTCCTGGGGTTGTGATCCTCGTTGTGTTTTCCTAGGATATTGTCCAACACTTTTTGGAGTGCTGGTTTGGTATTCATGAAGTTCCTAAGGTGCTCTTTGTCATGAAAGTATCTTATTTCTCCATCAATTTTGAAAGATAATTTTGTAGGGTACATCAATCTAGGTTGGAGGCTCTTTTCCTTTAGGGCTTGAAGTACATCACCCCAAGCTCTTCTTGCCTTGAGGGTTTGCATTGAGAAGTCTCTTGGGATTCTGATGGGCTTTCCTTTGTATATGATTTGTCTCTTTTCTCTAACTGCTTGTTGAATTTTGTTCTTCTGTTGGGTTTCTGGAATCTTAACTTTTATATGCCTATGTGTAGAGTTTTTTTGATCACAGCTACTTGGAGTCCTATATGCCTCACTTATCTGTATGTCAAGCTCTTTTCCCCTCCTTGGGAAGTTTTCTGCCATCACTTCTGTGAACAGTATTTTTTATGTCATCTGAACTCTCTCTTGTTTCTTCATTGACTCTGATCTGTCTTATGTTATTCTTCTTTGCATCATCTAGCAGCTGCTGGATTGATTTCTCATGGTCCCTTACAATTTTAAAGCAATTTTTCTTTTCCTGGTCACTAATTGCAATCTTATCTTCTATATCTGAAATTCTGTCCTCACATTGGTTCCTTCTGCTGCATAGACTTTCAATGGAGTTTTTAATCTCCTGGAAATCTGTTTCCATCTGTTTTATGGATTCCATTTGTTTCCTATCTTGGGATTCCATCATGTTCCTCAGATCCTCTATTTTTTTATCTGTGTCCTCTCTAGATTTATTAATCATGTCTTGCACTATGGGCAAAATCTCTGCTATTATCCAATAAATTATTTCTGATTTCGTTTTTTACAGATCCTCTTTTGTTGCCAGTTCAGGGTGTCCAAGTGGTTGAGTATCAGAGTATTCCATCTTGTTTCCCTTTGGGGTTGTTTTAGGTGATCTGGAAGTCTGGTTTTGAAACTTTTTTATATGTCTTCTCATTTCAGTGGAGGGGGGGGTGCTGCTGGTGCCTGAGCAGCTCACCTCCTCTGTGCTGGTGGAGGTGGTATGGCACCCTGGAAGCCTCCTCCTGTGTTCTGGGAGTGGCTCACCTCCTCTGTCTGACTTAACTCTTTTTTGTTTGTTTTGCTTTTGCTTGGTTAATCTTCCTCTAAGCAATAGATTCTTCATGGCCTACCACATAGAACCATGGGGTAAAAGGCAGTTCTTGGGAAAAGGTCATTAGTTATTACATTCTACTACATACACATTTTTTATCCTCACTCTTGGACTATAGAGATCTATTTCAGGAAACAAATTTGGAATTAAATTTTCCCTAAAATTATCCTCAATAAAATCTTGAATATAGAGTATATACATTCTTTCACTCTAATCCAAGACCCAGTGGTGGTTTACCAGACATTCTCCTTCAGAATTCCTAGAGGAATATACCAGGATCTGCAGATCATAGTCCCAAGCTCAGATGTCTAGAGTACTCTAGTAGGAATTTAGAGATTTTTGTGGCATCTTTTGACATTCTGAAGGTCATCCTTTCTCTAATAACTGACCCCTGTCTAGGATGGCAGCCAAAAATGTACTGTATGACCCTGTCCTTAGCCCCAGCTGATTGGACCAGTATTGGACACCTGGTCTACTGGACCAGCTAGATTTTTTTCTTTTTTTTAGATTTTTTTCTTTTGTAAGTTTGAACCTGTGACTAAGAGGCAACCAATCCTCTCTTCCGGTAGTTGGAAGTGTTTCAAATGAACCTGGGAGCTGAAGGCAGTTCCATATTTACCATGAGAATACAGAAACAGAGAAGACTGGTCTGTATGGAAAGAGAAACATGTTACAGGTCTCCTGAGAGAACAGTCTTCTGTTTCCCTGGCCTAGTCCCCTATTGAAACCTAGTGGCCATCCTGACTTTGCATTCCCTAATGCCACTGTGTCCTTATGATAAATTCCCCTCCGCTTCATTATCACTTTCAACAAAAAAGAATAAAACTTTCAGAGCATTTAGTATGTGTCATGTAGAGTTCTACCCCCCTAAATCATCTATATCATCTTTCCAATAACTCTATGTATTATTCATTTTACATGTGAAGAAACTGAGGGACAGGCAAATAGGTATTTTGCCCAGGGTTACCTAGCTAGGGCACTGGGTGAAATGGGACTTATCCTAATACCACCCAACTTCAGAATCTGGCTCTAATTACCCTGTTGTACAGCTTAGCCTGCTCAAGTTGGTTTCTAGAAACAAAATGTCTTATGGAAATAGAGCTCTCCTTAGTCTGGCCCCACTTTGCCTAACTAAAAATGCCTGCCATTCTCTTTAGTGTGCTGAAACCGAAGCCTGAAGTCCCCTAAGATATACTATAGTCAGTGTCACCTCTGTGCCATTGCTCCTGAGACTTTCAGACTCACTTCCAGTCCTTTTCCCCTGAAACCTGGTCCCCATATATTATTTCAGTCAGTACCTATGGTGCCTTACAATTGTACTGATAGCTTATTGTTTTCAGTGTTTTTTTATTTGTACATGTTTGCAGTACATAATGATTACATTCCTTGTGGGAAGTTGGTATATGTACATAACACATCTTTGCATCTATGTCAGGCTTCTATGATGAGACAGGAAAGTCCTTAAAAGCAGAGGCTAAGTTTTCTCTTTCTCTGTGTCTGCTGCAGCATGATTCATTGGAAGTAGGCAAGAGAAGCTCCTTGAACTGAATTAAAGTCAGGAATCTTACTGGAGTAGACAAAGCAGGGAAAGGAGGTCAGGCTTAACTTTAAAGGAGCATCTGCTGTCTTTTCGTATGCATTTAGAATGGTCTGCATTTATTCATCTTGTAATAAGTTTCACTTGATAGTGTTATATTTTAATGTGTTAAAATCTCTATAGAAGGAAGATACAGTTTTATAAAAAAAGATATTATATAGAAACCTAAATTTTCCCTAGTTGCTGAATTTCACCCAGCACTTGATTTCCTTGATGGGTGGTTCCAAGCCTGATATTCTGTTTGAACTGTTGTTCTTGTTGTTTTCTTTTTGAGATGAGCTCTTATATGTTTCACAGGCTGGCCTTGAGGAACTGTCTTCAAATAGCCTCCTGAGTAGCTGGGATTATAGGCATGGGCTACCATGCCTGGCTCTTTCAAATGTGACTTTTTTTTCTTTTCTTGGTTTGTTGGCTTTGAGACAGGCTCTCACTTTGTAGTTTAGGCTGACATTGAACTTACTATGGAGCCCAGCTGGGCAGGCCTTGAACTCACAGAGATCCTACCTCAGCCTCCCGACTGGTGGGATTACAGGTGTGTGCCACCATGCCTGGCTCAAGCCTGACTTTATGAAAGTGACGTATGCTGCTCCCCCTACCCTCAAGCACAGCTCTGACCTCAAGGTTGGGCAAACCTCAAAATGACCCTCATAGCACCCCAACCCCTACACCAGTGGATGTTGGCTTCTTCACTTTGAGGAAAGTTTAGTAGTGGTGAGAATATTTCCATGCTCCTGTGAAGGCCTTGAAATCCTCTGAGCTCAGTATTTACTCCTCATGGATGAAACCCCTACAGCTTGCATTATGTGTCTACTTAGTGTCCTGACAGATGCCCAACTCGACCCACCCACCACATCAACATCTCTGCTAAGCTGTTCCTCCTCTCCTTATGATAGGCAGCACCATCATCCAACTGCCCAGGCCTGAAGCCTGTGTCATCTTTGAGTCAGAACATCACGGTGCTAAAACTAAAAAAGTCATTTCTGTCTTTCCCATCAATACTGGACTTACACTCAGACACTGCCCTCAGTTTCTTCAGAGGTGTATGTGGTGGGTCCCTTCCTGTCTGTTCCCTCTGGAAGGCTTAGGATTTGGGCACCAACCTCTGTCTTGGTCTCTTTTCTTCCAGTTTCTTTTCTCTTCAGTTCATTCTATATACCTCTGCCAGGATTTCCTCTAACACTACTTTAAACTTATTCTCTGGCTCCACAGTTTTCACTGGTTCTCCTGATACCTTAGAATAAAGTCTTCTTTGAATTTTGAACCTAGAATTCAGGAACCCCTGAGGCCTTTTTGTTTTTTTCTTGATTTTTTTCTTATTCTCTCCCAAAAGAAACTTTTATCTCCAGCTGAGTCAATCCACTATAATTACTATTGGGGGATCACAGGGGAATCTAGGGCCTAGAAACTTTGAGGGAATTGCCCAAAGTTCAACAGCCACTAGACAAAAGCACAGACAGCTTTCCATTTACATTGCACTTCCAACCTACGTGAAACTTCTAGTGGATGTTAATGACTTGTGAGTGTGAAGTTTAATAACTTTTTGAAGATAAGCAAGAGACAATGTTTTTCTGCTGCCACTTCAAAGCTTTGGGTCTCTAACCTCTACTCAGGCCTAAGCCAGTAGACAGTTGTTTCTGTGTACAACTGGAGCATGCAGAGGTGGAAGATCTAGGTAGGCCGGCCCAGAAGGTGAAATCCTCACTTGGCAGAGCTGCCGTCAGACCGACTCAGTCAGAATATCTCTCTCTCTTCATCATCAGCTCTCTCAACTTCAAAGCTCCTACAGTGTTCCCTCAGCCCTGCTGGTTGGGACTTAAACTTCAATCTTTCCTTACTCCTCAGAACACTTCCTTTAACTCTCAACCCAACATTCAATCTAGAACTTGCCCTCTGCCATATTTCTTATCTGAGGAGTGCACAGAAATAGGTAGGATTGGAAGCAAGCAATCACAAATGTGGAATGTTTATTTACTCATTCAGGCAACCGTGGCTGAATGCCTGCGTGCTAGGCACTGTTCTGATGGTGATCTCTGTAATAATAACTGATTATTGACTGCTTACTGTGGGCAAGAAATAGTTTTCAGTGCTTTTCCAGACATAGACATAGATATAGATATATTTAGATGGAGAATCACTGCAGTCACCCAACAACCTCCTGAGATAAGTTTGGGTTTTGTTTTTTTTTTTTGCTGTTGAATGAACAACAGTAAAATGAATTCCCATACATGCATCATCTAACTTCAATAATGATCAACTGTCATGGCTATCTTGTTTTATATTCCAGTTTATTTTAAGTCAGAGCAACTGTGGAGATAACAGCTCTAAATGAATAATTACAGCAGGATCCCTGTAAATACAGATGTATGATAGAGAAAGGAAGAAAGGAGGCAATGAATTTTTATTATGGAGGAAAAGAGGAGGATTCCCATGGCCCTTTATGGCTCCTGTGGCTCATATGGCTCTGGTACCTGGTACCCCAAGCAGAGGGACTGCTCTGGCTGAGCCTGGGGACCCCTGGGATCCCATGTCCACATACATAAGCCCATATGCTCCAACAATATGTTCAGTTGCTTTAAAGTGGGGTTTACTGGATTAAACAAAGTAACATGATATAACTGTGAAGGTTTTAAAAGCACATTTATTTCTATGTTGAAGAAAAGACATGTTAAAATAACTTAGGAGCTGGTGGGTGAGGGGGAAGAGAGGAAAAACAAGATAAATAGCGGATAGAAAAGAATCACAAGACATTAAATTCAGGGAAAAGAGAAGAAACCCAAGGATATGGAAGGATAGCTGACACGTTCCTCTCAGACACTTGAGGGAGGAGACTCTGAGCTGAAGCTGGCCAAGGAGCAGGAGACAGGGATATCACACCTGAGCAATTGCAAGGCTGGAGAAATCACACAGAAAGAAACTTCTTCCTCAGTAACTTGAGAGTCAAAGAGAAAGGGTCTTGGAATGACTAAGGGAGAGAGGCAAAAGAAAACTGGAAAGTGGAACTAGACATCTCTAAAATCCCAAGTGTTAACCTTCCCAGCTTACAAGGGGCTGTGGATCATTCCTATAATGGTCAGCAGCTGAGGGGAACAGGCATCTAACAGTTACCAAGTAAATGTCAAACATGATACTGTGTGAGGGTTGGGACAACAGCAATAAAATGGAAGGCTTCCAGCCTTCAAGGGAAAGAATGCTGAGGGAGGTCCTACAGGGAGCCAGTCACTGCTACTAGGGTGGGGTGTGTGGCAGGAGATGGGGGGATGGAGGGACTTCTATGTTAGCCTGGAATAGGGTTTCAAAGGGTCCGAGGGTGGAGGGCAGCTGCAGGCCACTGAGGAAAGGTTCAGTTTACAGCCTGGATCAATCCAGTTTGTGTACCAAATGTGTCCAAACGAAGTGAAGCAATCATGTGACAACTGGCAACTGTGCTGTATAAAAGAGGCCACTTTTGGGAAGGATCATGTCAGAGGAGTGAACCAAAAGTGAAATGAAGTCTCATGATTTCAGGTAAATGTCTGAGTCAGAGATGTGTCAGGGCATGCATTCAGTGACACTGGAAGTGAGATTCTGACAGCACTGCTCACACTGCTCCAGTCCTCAAGATTTGTGTGGGAGTCTGCAGCACACCAGGGCATCAAGAACTCAGAGAAGGTGCAGAACTCTGAGCTGGGCTCTGCTTCCCTCCCCCGGGAAGTGCTCCCCAGGGTCTCTCCCAGCCTCCTATCCCATTGCCATCACCTGGGCCCAAGCCTAGGCTTCACACAGGCCCGCTGTCCTCTCCTTGGTCTTCCTGCTCCAGTCCATCGAACATGAATATTTAAGAAGCAGAGATGCTGCCCAAAACCTGAGTGTAAGCACTGCTTTGACTGTACTGTTGGCCTTCTCACTTCCTATTTATTACCTTTGGATTAGAGCTAAGGTCCCATAGCTGTCACTCAGAGCTGTTCTCCTCCGAGTGGCGTCTGTCCACTCTCTGTCTTCAAAGGCATAGCAGTCAGCTTCTTGTGAATCTTCCCTGACCCCGGCAACAACTGAGTGACTTCATCTGCACAGCTGCAGCTCGGGTGGGTCTCAACCACATCTGTCATACTTTCCACAGCCGACTGGCAGGGCACTCACAGGTGTCTGCATCAGGGAGTCCGCCTCACCTTGAACCGGTTATGAGCTGCAGACGCCTAGCTGCACAGGGCCTGAGGAGTCTTCTGGGAAAAATTCATCATTTTCAGAGGAGTCAGGCCCAGACAGCTTGACTTAATAAGGCCTTGCTGGGAAGTGGAGAGGGGTCTGTAACTCCTTTATCTCCTTTTCTAGATCTTGAGGTCCATGAGGGTAGAGAGCATGAATGATTCACCTAGTGAAGCATGTAGTATCCAATGTGGTTGTGGTATTTATCAGATGAGTATTTATGAGATAAAAGAATATTTACTGTCCTACCTCTGGAGCAAATCTGATTTTATGTCAGACTTCACTGCTGAAAATATGATAAAATCCACACATTTTATTTTCATGTGTGTGGAGTTACTGTAACAGGCCTGCAAATCCATATCACATCAAGCATTTCTGTAGACTAAATATAATGTACATACTAGGAGTATGATCAAAATATTATCCACTGAATGATTAAATTTTTAAAATACTTATTATCATAAAAGACACATTACCATTAAGTCCTCCTCAGAATACTCATCTTTGCTTTGAACACACATATCTCATCATTCTTTTTTTTTGGCACCAGGGATTGAACTTGGGTTCTTGTGCTTGCACAGCAGGCGGCGAAACCACTGAGCTAAATCCCCCGCTATCTCATCATTCTTGCCACTTTCTGAAGCAGTTCTGGAAGACTTCTTTCATGTCTTTATGAGGTGTGATTTAAAAAATACAGTGAATGCTGCTGCTGAGTACCATCCAATGGAAAGGCAAGCTTGTAAGAACATTATAATGTGTCCTCATTCTGCCACTGGCCTCCAAAAGGCTCATGTCCATCTTATTCTGAAAAATGCACCTCTAATTTTTGCCAAAACCTTAATAGTTATACCATTGCTAAAAAGTCTGAGACATAAGGCAAATTCTTAGCTGTGAGCCTCTATATAAAAAAGAAAGTTAAAATCTTCTAACACATAATGGCATACAGAGAACATTTCCATTCCAAAAGGAGGGATAGGGAAACAGACAGAAATTAGACCAAAGCAAGACAAAAACCCAGCAAGATAAACATTAAATCCTATAGCTGCATGTCCAGCACCCAGGGCAGGCTGTAGTGAGATGTGAGCTCCAACAGGCTTGGGCAGACCCACTACTATGGCTTTTCTGGTTGCAGCCCACAGAGCCTCTCTCTTCTGACTTTGCTCACTGCCTACAGCTTTTCTCAGCAGTTCTTCCAGATTCCTGACATCTCCAACTGCTGGAAGTCTCCACCATACCTTGGGTTTCACTTGTACAGCTTCACATATCACCCTGTAAGGGGCACCTGGCAGGAACTATGACCCTGTCACACAATTTTTCTGGCTTCCCAGGCCTTCTTCTGTAATCTAGGTGGAAGCCACCATGATCCCATAATTCTGGTATTCTGTATGTCTGAAAACCTAGCACCAAATGGCCTCTAGCCCAGCTGCCAATGAAGTCCTTGTTCCCAACTTAAACCCCCTGAGTCTTGCCTTTACATTCTGCATTCCTATCAACATTTCAGTCTTTTGAGCTCTGTCTAGTATCACACATCAAGCACTCCTCACAACATTCTAGAGCTTCTCTAGCTGACATCTCCAAACCTTTCCAAACTCCTCTTATAAACAAATTCCAAAGGCTTCTAAATCACATGGTCAGGTACAGTCACAGCAACAGCTTCACCTCCAGTACCCATTTTATGTATTATTCACTTTTTTCATTGCTGAAACAGAATATCTGACACCTGCAAATTAAAGAGGGAGAGGTTTATGTTGGCTCACAGTTTCAGTGAGTTCAATCCATGCTTAACCAGTTCTGAGGCAGAAATGGCTTGGTGGAAATGCATAGTGGAGGAAATCTGTTCACCACATGGCAGCCAGGAAGCAGAGAGTAAAAGGAGAAGATGGGAATGAAGGCACACTCTTCCAAGTCACACCCCCAGTGACCTGCCTCTTCCCACCAAGTGCCCCACCAAAGGGGGACATTTTAGATCTAAACCATAGCAAAATGTAAATGTTTTGAATGTATTCAGGAATTGAGACAGCTGTGACAGAACAATTAAAGACACAAAGAAGGTCTTCCAGAAAGTGCCAAAAACGATGGGATAAATAAGTTCAAAGTGAGGAGAAATATTATGAGGGGGACTTATGTAATGTGTCTTTTATTGCAATAAATTTAAACATTTTTTAAAAAACATTCACCATTTTTTGGATCACATCATTATATATGTGATACTATTTTTCAAATATATAAAGGAACTTGTGTTTAATTTTTAAAACACACAAATTTACCTAAAAATCATATTTAAATCCAAATGTCCTTTGCCTTACTTATACCATCAGGTAATAAAAACACAACTTCTACTCTACAAGGTCTGATCCTTCCATCATCCAGAACCACTCCTCTATACCACAAGTGTGGGACAACAGCCCTACCTTGGTGATCCTTTAGGTCAGGGAGGGTACCACACCCACGGAAGAAGGAGACTCAATTTGCAATGTACAATGTGCTCTTGTTGTTTATTATTCCTTCATTTACTCTATGAAACAGCCCTCAATGGTTGATAGGAGAGCAATTTAATCACTTAAGACTGCCAGGGACCTTCTACCATGAAATGTGCATGGGAGAGATAGAATAAATATATAATATGATTTCCCTAGAAAAGAGAAAACTACCTAAGAGCCATATGGGACACCTAAGTTCTACCAAGCACATAATTGGGATCATAAAAGGAGGGGAAGGAGGAAATAGGCCTCTGAACCTCTATTCAGGGCATGAGGACAGAGTAACGATTTCATGAGATGGGTCTCTCAGCTGGGCTGGTGATGTGTGAGCTGGGAACTGGATGAGAAGCTGGAGAAGGCATGAGCAAAAAGCTTTGTAGACAAACGAACCCAAGCATAAAAGGGATGGACATTCCTCAGGAGCAGTAAAAAGATGAGAGTGGCTGCACATAGTGAGTGAAAGCAGCACAAGGTGTGGCTGGAGGGACGGGCAGGCAGGGCCTTGTGCTCATCAGTGGGTAAAAGAGTGGTGCTCATCTGGCACCACCTGTGTCCCCACAGCTGTCACCCTTTAATCAACAGAGCTGAGATTGATTACATGCACCTGTGTGACTAGTTCTTGTCAATGGTCTGTGGGCAGAAGTGACTATGGCCACTTCTGGGCTAAAGAAGAGGAGAGCTGGCACTGGGACGTGGGCTGCTGCTTCTCGCCAATGGCAGCGCCTGAGGTTAAGCCTGGCTCAATCACTGAGTCACAGCCTGAGGCACAGTTCCTCTTATGAGTCACACAGACTCTCAGTGGACTTTGAGTAAAACAGACATAAACCTTGGAACTATTCAGCAGTCAACCCTGACTAATATCACATGGTAAGAAGTTTAGATTTTATTCTGTGTAATAGGAGATAACTTGAAATTTAAAGCTAGAGAGTGATGAGATCTTATATACACTCATTTATTTATTTTCTTTGTGGTAAAAGCATTCAGACTCCTGCAAGTTTGAATGAGCAGTTTGCTGTATCTGGAATGGATTAGAGGGACAGAGGACAGGAGAAATCACATGGTCAGTCATAGGTCTGTCGTAGGTGATCCAGGTATGAAGCAATGCCAGTTTAGATTGGTGGTAGCAGTGGAGAGGGTGTGTTGAGTTCAGGATGTGTCTTGAAGACAGAACTGTCGGGACTGATGACTGATGGGTTTTGGGCATGCACAACTGGAGGAAGAACAAGGTGTGGTGAGTAGAGGGTAAGATAAGTGTGGTAGGATTCAAAAATTAGAAGAAAAAGTGGGAGAGAGAGACAGAGACACAGAGAGAAAGACAGAGAGAGAGACACACACAGAGACAGAGGAGACAGAGAGACAGATGACAGACAGACAGACAGGCTTATGGACTCATTTTGCAAAGCCAGCATAACCTTGATTCTCAAGATGACAGTTATATTATTAGCAGATACATACATGCAAAAATCCCAAATAAAATATTTTCAAAGTCCAGAAACACGTAAAAAGAAATTACATCATAATCAAGTTGGGTTTATTCCAGGAATAAATTGGCTTTATTCTAGGAATATAAAGGATTTTTTCTAACATTCACATATCTACTTGTATAATTCACAACATTTATAGAACAAAGGAGAAAATAATTTCAATGAGCGCAGAAAATAATTTGATAAAATGAAATTCATTTATGATGTTTTAAATCAGCAAATTAGGAATAGAAAACTTCTTTAATCTAATAAATTATTCTAAAAACCTAATACCACATATCATATAAATGATAAAATATTGAAAATGTTTTCCTGGAGGTCAGGCATAAGTGAAAGATATCTTCTATTACTGTTCATATTCATCCCCATACTGTAGGTGTTACCCAGTGAAACAGGAGATGAAAGAAGAAAAAGGTATAAGTTGAAAAGGAAGAAATAGCTATGGATTAATGATTAGAATTGATAAGTGAATTTATCAAGGTCATTAAATTGAAGTTGAAGGTCCAAAAATCAATCATATTATACATAGCGGCAATATAAAATTAGTAAAAAATTAAATGACAGCATTTATAATCATGTCGAATTCATCAAATATGTAGAAATATATATATTTTTAAAACTCTGCATAAAGTTGTTGAGACCAAATAAAGAAGACCAAAACAAATGAAGTACTAAACCTATGTTCATAGGTGGATAAATCAGTATTAAAAGATATCAATTCTTTACCAACTTGATCCATAGTGCAAATGCAATTTGAATAAAAATTTCAGCAGAGCCAGGCATGGTGGTGCACACCTGTAATCCTAGCATTCTGGGAAGCTGAAGCAGGAGGATCACAAGTTTAATCCCAGCTCAGGGCAACTTAATGTAGTGAGGCCGTTACCAAAATAAAAAAATACAAAAAAGGGCTAAGTATATAGGTCAGTGCAAACACCCTGGGCTCAATCCCTAGTCCAAGAAAAAAAAAAAAGATCCTAGCAAGTTTTTTTTGTTTTTTTTTGTTGTTGTTGCTGTTACTGGAGATCAAACTCGAACTTGGGACCTTGCGCTTTCAAGGCAGGCAGCAGAACTACTGAGCTAAATCCCTGGCTCAGCAAGTTTATTTTTTTGGTCAAAATTGAAAAGTAGATTCTAAAATTTATATGGAAATACAAAGTGAAACACCAAGCATAACCAAGACCTGAAGAGGAAAAATGTTTGATACCAAAATCCATTAAAAAGCTATGATAGTTACAAGTTGGTATTGTCCAAGGACAGAAAAATAGAACAATGGAACAGAATAGAAGATCCAGAAACTGACCTACAGACATGGGGACATTTGACTTCTGACAAAGGGAACACTGTACACTAGTGGAAATTCTTCTTAATACATACTGTACTGCTCAGTCACTTGGATCCACATGGAAAACAAGGAATCTTGATCCTTACTTCATAACTGAGATATAGATAGATATAGATACAGAAACTAGAATAGATACTCTTCAATAGAAGGTATCCATATGACAAAAAAATGAAAGAAAAGAAAGGAAAAGGCACTCAATTATATTATTCCTCAGGAGGTGAAAGTTAAATCCACAATGATATTCTGTTAACTATGCCCAAATGGCTACAATGGAAAAAAAAAATGACGATGACAACTATTGGAGAGGGTAAAAAGCACCTGGAGCTCTTCTACATTGTGAATGGGAATGTAAACTGGTACAATGTCTTAGGAACGCTGTTCAGCTGTGTTTTCTATAGTTGAACATATACATACCCAGTGTCTGAGAAATTCCATGCCTAGGCATATGTATTCAAGAACTATGTACATATGTATACCCACGCATACATACAAGGATGTCACAGCAGTACTACTTGTAATTGCCCCAAGCTAGAAACCACCCAAGTGTCCATCAACACTAGACTGGATAAACGAGGTGCAGTGGTATATTCATACAACAGAGTACTATACAGCAACAAAAAATGAACAAGCTATTGAGATGTGGGGGGGTTCCCAGCAGTTCCTCCCCTCAGCTGTGGGAGTCTTGCCAGTCTGGGCCCAGACAGGTGAGTGAAGAGGCTCTCTGATCATTCCAGCCCCAGCCAGAGCTGACTGAGCAACAGCATGAGAAGCCCTAAGTGAGGACCATCTCAAGGAACCCAGGGGAGTCCCACATTCATGAGCAAAAGAAACTGTTGTGACCATTTTAAATCCTACTATAGGGATAAGCATTGCACAGCAGTAGATAATCAGAATATAGGTTGATGTATTTATGAAAAAAGAGAATACATTACATTTATAAATCCACTTTTAAATCTTTAAGGAAATCTGAGTTTGTAAAAATCCTTCTAAAAACTATTTTTTAATATAGGTTGATAAGTAGAACAATAGATGTTTAAGATGCACTTAAAAGTCTAAGGTAAAACTAGGTTTTTAAAATGTTTGCTTCTATAAATTGAATCTCAATAGAAAAGTAAAAATGAACCACCAGGGAAAACCTGTGGACAGCTGACTTCATCAAGCCTTTTGGACAATTCAAAGAAAAAACACAGGGAAAGGAGGAGAGTGATTTATTGAGTGCTTCACAGGTGCCATGCCAGTCTAGGTGCTTTATCTAACATCAGCTCTTTGATCCTCACAATGCCCCTGTGAGATGGAGTTTACAATCCACTGACAGTGAGGCTCTGGGAGGCCTACAGGTTGCTGCGACTCTCAGCAAGGAAAGGACCTGGGCCCTGCCACTCTGAACACGTCTCTGGAAGGAAAACTCAGAGGGTGAGCTCCTCCATGTCCCAGCCACTGCGGTGTGGGCACCTCACATCCACGCCTACCTTGCCCAAGAGTCTTCTGTGGTGACAGGAGGGTGGGTATACAAGTGGGCAACTGTGAACACACAGGAGAGCTGTCCTGGCCACACAGAGAAGGACAGCCAGGGGATCCTTAGAGTTCAGGAGTGTGGAGTGGAGCCAAAGGGGCCTGGACCCTGTACATATTTCGAGAGGAGTTCTGGAGAGGAGTTCTAGAAACTGTGGAAGAAAAAGAGGAAGGATTTCAGCATTGTGGCTGCACACAGCCTGCCTAACTTCACAGGGTCTTTTGTGTTTCTCCTCCCTACTGATTCCCAATAATAACCATGCTGAATGCCTGACACAGTAGGGGCGGTGGTGTTTCTGAATCCTTTCATTCTAGAGTGAGTCAGTTTTGAGGTAGTCCGATCCCCTCATTTTATAGGTGAGGAGACTAAGACATCCCCTCTTGCTGCTTCCTATGAACAATCTATAGAACTGGATGAGTTTAAGAAAAAAAACAAAGCCAGGCATGGTGGCCCATACTGTAATCCCAGCACCTGGGGTCTGGACTACAAACAAGACCCTGTCTCAAAAAAACAAAAATGAGTAAAAATCCTATATTAAAATATGGTAAGCCTTGTAAGAGTTCTGTCTTTTATATTTAGGAAACTGAGGTCTGTACAACAGAAGTAGAGGAGTGACCTGGGGGCTGCAGGGGCTGCAGGAGGGGCAGCTGCTCTGTCACCTGGATTACACAGAAGGCCTCTGGCAGGTGGAAGTGGCACTACTGGAGACCCCAGAACAGGGTTACCACCCGGGAATCCAACACCACCAAGGCACCTTGCAGTTCCTTCTGAGGGAAAGAATACGAACACAGTATGACTGAGAACTGTCTCCTCCCAAACAAACCAAGGAGAACAGGCTGAAGCCAAGGAGCTGAGGTTCTCTTCAGGCCTTCACCTCTTGGTGGATCCTTTGTTGCCAGGGAATTCTGCCAGCTGCCCCCTTCCCAGGAAAGCCAGACTGGGAGAAATGAGGATAATCATGTATCTCTGACAGAGAGTGTGGAAGAGGGCAAGGGGAGACTCCTGAACAACTGTGCATACCACAGTTTTAATCTTCATCACACATTTAACTTGTGCTCTGCAGTCTTACAGACTGCTTTTATATACTTTATCTCAGGTATATACTTTACCCTCCCAGCAACCCAGGAAGGTGGATAGAGGTTTATCAGCCCCATTCTGCAGACAAGGAGCCTGCTCCTGATGGCAGTTAGTGGCAGGACTAGAGTCCTAGATGGTAGAACCACAGATGTTAGAGTTAGAAGCTACCTTAATAGCAATACTCTAAGGCAGTGATGGCAAAGCTCCTAAAGAGGAATGCTCAAACTGCAACCCCAAACCCACTTATTTATCAAGAAGTGCCAACATTGCAACTAAACCTGAATATTGAGGGTTTCATTTAGAAAAATCAACTTCATCTTTTGTCCTAAAAGAAAAACAAATAACACATGTGCCATACTGTTCTAATACTGTTCTAATTTTTTAAAAGTTTGAAGATGTCAAACTTTTCCCTTTCTTACAAATTAAATATCTTCAACTGCTTCCACTATTTCTCAGGCAGTTACCGAGCACAGTGGCTGAAAAAATTCACAGTAGACAGTAGGTAAGCATTGTGTTGGTTTTCTGGCTCTTGGTACTATACCCTGGTCTGGAACTTCTTCCCTGAGCCAGAATTTGTCTCTGAAGGGTAGTCAGTTTATCATTTACTTATTTAAGTAATAAACAAAATGTGGTTTACCATGCAAACCATATAGTTTTTGGACAACAGGAAAACAAAAGTGGCCAAACTGCAGATGAATTACAATTTAGTCTGAGATAATGGATCCTTTATCTAACTCAACTGACCATCTCAGAGATGTATTTCAGCATGGGTCCCTCCTTCACCAAGCATTTCCTATAAGTAAGACACAGAATGAAAGCCTGTGGAGGCTGCCCTCAGAATTAAGTTGAAAAATCCCAGTGAAGTCAAGGATAATGCGGATCTGGTGAGAGACCTGAATGGATACATTATCATGCAGCACTGCCTTGGCTGTTAAGGGAAGCAGTCCCCGTTTTCAGTTCAATTTTGGGTGCCACCAGGAGATAATAATGTACTATCTTCAGAAAAGTGCTCCAGTGGAAGCTCTGATTATTTATTTTTAGCTGTTCTAAACTGGATTGGTGTGAGGGACAAGCACTGGTGTCCACAGGTGAAGGAGGCTGTATCATTCCTAACAATGCAGAATTCAGCCAGTTTTGTGTTTTTTGGTTTTTTTTTAAATTTTTTACTTTATTTTTATTTTATTTAATTTTTGCTTCTTTGGCATAGATTTGTACTTTTAAAGGCATTAATATTGCATTTCTATCAGGTAAACAACTATACAAATATGCTAAGGAGAGGGCCTTGAAAATAATCTTTCATCAGTTAAAAGAAGTACAGGAAGCCTGAGTGAACAGGACCAACTTAAGACAGGTTTTATACATTTGATGTTGGAATCTAACATACATTGTGGGTGAGAAGGATGGACATTCAGACAAGGGGTCTTACTCCTTTCCTCATCTAGTTCTGGGATTGTGAAGAAATATAGTTTTATGTACTGGGGAATGCTTAAACAGTGGTGATAAGTGCAAAAATAGAAAAAGTTCCCTTCTCTCACTTTGCTTAGTAGGGAACTTTCTGTATTAATAATTAAATACTATACTTATTACTGTCTTAATCAGCTATATTTAGGAGAGGATACAAGGAACCTGATTATAGTTGGTTGAATGGAGGTAGGAATTACAGAGGAGAAGTACTTCCCATCCATTTATCCCCAGCAGCACCCAGATTTAGTCTGCAAATACCACTCTCCCTTAGGTAGAAAGTATCCTTCAGACAGTATGACTTTTCCATTAAATACTCTTAGGTGGAAAGCACTAGTTCTTAGGACTCAATTTCAAAAAGATGAGATGAAAAGGCTCTTTCACAATTACAGATGAAGCCAGGCACAGTGGTGCACACCCATACTCCCAGTTCCTTGGGAAGCTGAAGTATGATGATCACTTGAGCTAGGAGTTCAAGACCAGTTTGGGCAACAGAAGAGACCCCATCTCAAAACAGAAAATTACAAACACACACCTACATATCTTTAAAATCTTGTTCAGGAATGGTATAGGAGAAGACTACAAAAGCCAGGAGACATGATTTGGTTAAAAATTAAATGCAGCATTTCAGCTCAGAAAGAACAATTAAGAGCTAAGAATAAATGATAAGGCCTCCACACAGATCTCTGCAGGCAGTGACAAAGCGTGGACCTCCTGAGCATGGCCCTACTGGGAGGGCGGGCAGGGCCACACCCAGGCTACTCTGCCCTTCCAGTGGCAGAGAGCACCAGGACACAGTGTGTTTGTGGGACAGTTACCTTGGCAGGCTGAGGCAGGACATGGGACAGGAAGTTGCCCTAGCACAGGCATTGCTCAGGTCATCATAAAGACAGAATCATGTGATTCTGCGATTTCCTCCTGACAGTGAAATTTGTTTTTTTAATGTTAGAAACCAGGATTTAATTGGGAAGGGCAAGAAACAGGATGGGGCTCCCCAAAGGCTACCTTTTTCTCCAGCAGCAAAGCTTACTTCTGAAAAGGCTCCGGGTAGCACAACAGCCCAGGGAAGGCAGGCGGGGTCAGCAGCAACATGGAAAGCCCTAAACAATCTGTAGAGGTACAGTGATTTTCTTCTTAACTGATTTGCTTGGGGCCTGGATCTTGGGAGCCTGAAGAGGAGTGTGGGGGCCGGTGAAAGGGAAGCAGGGAGAGAGCAGTGTCCCCTGGGGGACATCGGCACAGCAAGGTGTCTGGCTAGTGTTCACGCTTGGATTCTGAGCTTATGTGAAGTCCATGGCTAGAGACCCAGTCCTACTAGGATAGAGTGTGCATGAACATAACTGTGTTCGAGAATACAGGATTTATATGGAGATACATTTCAAAGTGTCCATGACAAAAGAATATAAATGTTTTGAAGAGGCCCTCATTTCTTCCTGATTCATGAGGCCAGGAAGCAGCTTTCAAATCCCAACAATTCTGGGTGGCTCCTGGAACTCAGATTGCTCTCCTCTTCAGTAGGGGTTTCTGTACCAGCAGAAGGTACACTAGATGCCTACTGGTACCAGGGAGTCTTTCTGACCCAGCGCAGTGTAAATCCAGCATCTGTTCGGATTTTGATTGAAGCAGCTTCTGCCTCTCGCACAATTTCCTTCACAGACTGCATAAGGTTCTGGGGATTGTGAACCAGCATCTCTGTGGCCTGTTTAGACTCCTCGTCACTGATGTTGGTCCGGCCCAGCATGGTGGCCTTCACTGTGGACAGGATTTTGAGCTGGGTGCTTATAGTTGGGATTCGCTCACACACCTGTAAGAGGTTGGTTCTAATCCACTTATCTGTACACTGCTTGGCAACCTCCTTGGCCAATCGAGTCACCTCATCCGAGGCCTTGGCGATGTCCTTGGCACACTGGATGAGTGCCCGCTTGGTACCACTGCCTCCTCTTACCAGCCAAGACATCTCAGCCATCAGCAGAGCCATGTGCTTGGCTGCTGCAATGATGTCATTGCCCTTGCTGGACCATTTTCAAGCTTCATCATGGAGCTGCCTGGCAGCCATCTTCATTGGCTGGTTAATCACCTCCCCGGCTTCCTGCTCAGGTAACTCTTCATCCTTCTCTTCTGGAGGGGGAGGCCTGGGTGGAGGGACCTCACCCTCAGGCAGAGGTGGTTTGGGAGGAGCAAGCTCATCTGTTAGACAGAGCTGTTCAAGGTCTGGTGGAGGTGGCGGGAAGTCAGGTTCCTGAGGTTGGAAGGCTTCTCTGACCTGGCCACAGCTCCCAGGATCCGATATCCCGAGTCCAGGAAGTTCTTCTGCAGCCCAGGGTCAGAAATGTTTCCGGCCACAGCCTTTGCACCCATCACCATTGGGGAGATCGTTTTGCTCAGTTCATCAGAGGCAGCTTTCACAGCCTCACGGAACTTAGGATCTTCAGAGTTCTCCACTTCCCTCTTAGCCACCAGTAGGATCCGGTTAGCCTGACAAGCAGTGCTGGTTGCCCCAGCAACCAGCATCTGAGGCTGAATCTTGGCCATGGCTACCTTACACTTGTCCAGGTCTTTTTAAATTGCTTCTTCAGAAGCATCCAACAGTGACTTGGTATCAATGGCTTCGTCCACCAGCCCTGTCATTTTTTCAACATTATCAATCCATTGGTTCTTCATGGTTTCAAAATGTTCATAAGCAGCTTGATTTCCAGGGTTCCTAAGTAAGATGCGAGCAGCCGAAACCACCTGGGGTGTGAGTTCTCGGGCCATCTTCACTGACGCCTGAATGCCTTCCACTGTTGAGTTATTCACCTTTCCCACTGCAGCTGCCTTCTCCGCTGTGGCCCCAAGCCTTCCAGAATGGTTTTCAAAGTTTGCTGCCCTCTCATCAAACACCTCTTCCCTATTGGGTGCATCTGGAGGGGGTGTAGCTGCCACTGCCAATAGCTTGATAGGAGTTGTGGTATCACTGAAAACATCTGACACCTCCTGAGTCATAGCCTCCTGCATCTGGGCTTTCAGGTCCTTTAAGGAGTCCTGGAGCTGCGATGCAAGGGCTCTCGCCTGAGGACTCTCCCCTTCCCCTCAGGCAGCCAGGTCGGCCAGCTGAGCGGTGAGCTAGTTCACGCTGTCGCACTTGGCAAGAAGATCTTGGCGGTAAGTCCCCATCATGACATTGGCCAGACGATGCCCTTCAGCCACAAGGCCCCGGATGGCAGCCTGACCAACACCCCAGTCATCTACTGTGGGATTATCAATCCACTGCTGCACTTGCTCAATCTTGCCCTCGAGGTGGACAGCTGCTTTGACAGGTCTGCTGTTGGCCACAGCCCTGTTGGTTTTGGTCTGCAGGTTCTGCAGGGCCGTGGCCACCTGTTTGGCCAATGCTCAGGCCTCTGGGGAATCTCCTTTCCCCTGTCTTTGTATATCTGCTAATTTAGAAGTCAGAGCAGATATTTCTCCAAGGGATCGCAGAATGTCATCTCTCTCTTTAGGATTATCACACAATTCTGCTATTTTCCATGCTTCAGCCAAAGCTCCTCGAATCTGTTTTTCTCCTTCAGGTCCACCATTTGGATCTGCAAGCCAGTTCTGAGCAGCATCAATCTTCTTTGCGATGCTCTGCTTTGAGTTTCTCATGGCTTCAAGCTTGCGAGCTGCATTTTCCACTTTTGCTGTGAGCACATCCAGGCCTTGGGACACCTGCTGGGCTTTCTGCATGGCCACTGGAGAGGCTCCTTGTCCTCTGGCTCAGAGGTCAGCCACCTGGTCAGTCATCTGCCCCAGCATTTTGCACGTCCCCAGGATCTCCCTATGCTCCTTGCCTGCGCACAGCTCACCGACTTTTCCAGCTTCATCTAGGATCTGCCTGATGGCCTGCTTGCCAGCGTCCCCTGGGGAGGCACTGGGGTCACGAAGCCAACCTTTGGCCTGGTTCAATTTGGAGTCTATGGAGGCCAGTGCTCTCTTCATGGCTTCAGTGTCCTTGCTGACCCAGGCATCTTCATCCCAAGAAGTGAGTTGTAATACACGAATGATCTCATTAATTTCAGCACTCATCTTTTCTACAGTAAAATTCCGATATTTCAAAGCTTCTTCTATTCCTTGGTTCTTAGAGTTTTTAGTTGTTACAAAAATCTTCATAGCTGAAATGAGAACCGGAAGCAACTCTTTGACTGTGTTCATGGAGTTCACCAACATGACCCGGTGCTCCTGGTGAGTCAACTCCTGCTGTCTCTTGTCAATCATCTTGGCCATCTTAGTCATTCCTGGCCCAAGATTCTTTGTATAAGTGACCAAATCTTCCATAGTCTCCACCACCTCTGCCACTGTAAGATATTCCAGAATTCCTTTGCAAACTCTAATAATTTTACGAACCTCAGCCTCATCGAAGGTCAGGAGCAGGTCTGATGTGCCAGAGAGGATGTCCCTGGAGCCATCGATCAGATAATCCCAAGCAGGCACCGAATAAGGGTCTGACTGAAGCATCTGCGCTGCCTGGACAAGCTTGGTGCAAGCATTCTCAACCTTAATAAATGCTGGTGACATATCTTTCTTCAAAATCTGATCTTCAGTGGTTTGAACAGTCTCTTTTCCAACCCGGACTAGGTTGCTGACAGCCGCCTGCATGGCGGCCACGGGCGTGGTGAGGTCAGGGATGGCTTTGCCTTCCACCTCGCCCTCCTCGTGCATAATCACCAGGTGCGAGATCCACTGCGCCACCGGCTCCAAGATGCTTTCAATCGTGCATGTGTGAAACACCGGCTTCGCGGCGACTGGCGACTGGCGGGGCGGCGAACCGCGGGCGGTGGAGAACAGGGATTGGCTGGGCCAGGAACCCGCGGAGAGACTGACTCGGAACAGCGACTCGGTTTTGTGTCTCTTATGTAAGTGCTGTGCTGGCATGAATAGCAGCGAGTTTGAAATTCTGGTAATGAGCCAGGAAACAGATGATGAATGGTGTCCTACCTTATAAAGGAAACAATAATAAATTGCTACCCATCAGTTTATATGGGCATATGCTTATTCATTAGAGTAATAACTCCATAAGGAGTTTGATGGCAAATAAGTCAAGTCAATATCCAAAAAACACAATTTCACAAGATCTCAAGTTAAAGTATCACATTATCACAGTCTGAAATGATGAAATTTGGCCAACTTGATCCTTTTTTCAAGTAGTTCTATGGCTTAAAAAGTAAGCAATATATTTTTATTTTTTATTACTTAAACAAACATAAAACACCTACTATTGCAAACACCAATACTTTATATATTGTAAATGCCAATGCTTTAGAGAGCGTTACATTAGAAGTTTTATCATATCCAGCTTCAGAAAGGGCTGAATTTAGAAAGAGGCATTTTGTAGGACAGCAGTGGTGACTGAGGGCTTGGACACTGAGCTGTGACTCCTTTCACACACAATGCCTGTTTGCAGTCACAGAGCAGGTGACAGGTTCTTCACAGGAAGAGAAGAACAGAGACTTCTAGCCCAGCAGGCTCTCTCACCCCCAGCCTGGGCAAACAGTCCTGCGTCACAGAAATAGTAGTGAGATGTGGCAGAGTTCTTGCTGACAGACACACAGATGCCCTTGGGGCTCCACTGCTTCTCCTTCCCTCCTCTGAGAAGCTCATCCTTTGTCTGTTCACATGGATCCAGCTGTCTTTGGGACAGCTGCTCCAGCAACTCAGTGGAGAAACTGGGATTCAGTGAGGTTGTACAGTTTGCAAAAAGTCACAAGTTGGCTTTATAGCAGATCCAGACCAGCTCCAAAGAACAGCAAATGGAAGCCAGGACTTTGAGCTCACAGTCTTGGGATCCTTCTTGTTTACCATGTTGCCTGCCACCTGAGGTCTGGAAAACATTCCTAAAGTTGGGAATTTTTTACTCCTGCATTTGACTAGTTCTCTTGACAGAGAAGAGGGTAGTGATCTTGGAAGTGCTGGGATTAAAAATTAAGAAGGGTGTATGAGGTGGTCTGAGAGAAAGAATAGATACAGCAAGACCACAAAATGGGCAAAAGGAAAAGAAGGTAATAGGAGTGCTAAATATGTGAACAATAAAATAGGAGAAGATAGAGTCCAAATGAAGTGAAAGAAATGATCTGAGATTGAGAAAAGGGACACTTAAGACAGAAAACAGGCAACCGAGGACTAGGCAGAAGGCAGAGAGCAGAAAGAAAATAAGTAGAACCAATAAAAGAGAAGAAGACAAAGAAGGGCAGCATGAGAAAGCAGAGAGCCTTGTGTTGATGAAGGAGGGGACAGGTAGGTTGGCATGTTGGACAGAGTAAGGGCTCCATGGGATATAACTGGTTGGCAGGGGTGGGGTGACCAGGATGACAGGTGGAAAAGGCAGACAGTGCAAGTGGAGGAGGTCACGCTGTGATCATGGGTCTTGGTGGATCGCTGAAATTGTCCCAGAATCAGCTCAACATAGCTCTCAGGACCCCTGTGCCACAGGAGAGGACAAATTCTATATCTATACAGCCAAACATCTCTCCTCTTATCATTTGCTTCTCTTGATTCTTTCCTCATTCATGTAACTTGCTTTTGAATTCATACAAACATTTGCTCGTTCATTTCATGCAACCTGGAGGCCTTCCTCCCTGGGCTGGTTTCTCAAGAAATTTGTCAGTTCCTCCCAGAGGTGTGTGTGTGGGGGGGCTCAGTGCCCCATTCACTTAGAAATGCCTTCCAAGTGGAAAATGGTGGGATTTTCTTCAGGAAAAGCCAGGCCTCCACCATGGCTGGGTGGAATCCCAGAGGAAAATGTCACAGCACTGTGAGGGTAGCCAGGGGAACATGAAAGCAGTTTCCCAGAACTGTGGCCTTTCTCGTATACACTCCTGTGAGGAAAATCCTGTGCACATGGTCAGGCACTCCCAGATTTGTGCCCAGCCCACCCTCAACTGTGTGGGTACCTGGGAAAAACCAGGCTGCTATCTATCTGTCCAGTCATAGTGGCATTTAATCAGAGCAGCTTCCAATCCTCTGCCTGAGTGACCAATACCTCCATAAGTCTTTTTAAAAATATGTGATTTTAACATATTCCTGCCTCATCTGGGCTAACAACTGCTTTTCAGAACCAACTCTATGCCCAGAAGATAATCAGTTGGAAGTAGAGCCATGGCAGCATTCTTTTTTTCCTTTATGCCACAAATAAAATCCCCTTTAGCCCCAGTGGAGGCTTTAACTATTAGCACAACCTTGCAAAAGAATTTAGCAACCTACCTGTCTGCTCAAAATGCCCACCAGCCCGCTTTCCAAATGCAATCATGGTTAATAAAGAATGCGTTTTAAAAATCTCAACATGGGTCCTGAGTCACGCAGAAGACACCGAATCACCCCGCTGCAGACAGGAAGCCACCTGATTCCACACTACAAAGAGGCAGAGGACACCAGCCCACGAGACCAAGGTACTGAGTCCCGCTGCTCCCGGCCCAGAGGTAGGGGCTTCTGAACAGCAGTCCCACTGCTCCTGGTACAGAGGAAGGGGCTTCCCAGTCACCATCCCTCCCGCTGCTCCCAGCCCAGAGGAAAGGGCTTTTGGGCCACCTTCTGTCCCGCTGCTCCTGGCCCAGAGGAAGGAGCTTCCGGGCCACCATCCCTCCCACTGCTCCCGGCCCAGAGGGAGGGGTTTCTGAGCCACCATCCCACTGCTCCTGGTCCAGAGGAAGGGGTTTCCTGGCCACCATCCCTCCGGCTGCTCCCAGCCCACAGGAAAGGGCTTTTGGGTCACCATCCCTACCGCTGCTCCTGGCCCCTGTCCCACCTCACCCAGCTCAGAGGAGGTAATCCGTGCAGGCGCTAACAGTCCCCTGCCCCAGTCGAAATGAGAAAACACATAAATAAGTCTCAAAACCAGACTTCCAGATCACCTACAGCAACTCCAAAGGGAAATGAAATGGAACACTCTGATACTCAACCACCTGGACCCACTGAACTGGCAACAAAAGGGGATCTGGAAAAAATGAAATCAGAAATAATATCTCAGATAACAGGAGAAATTGTGCCCCTAGTGCAAGACATGATTAAGAAATCTAGAGAGGAGCTGAGGAACATGATGGAATCCCAACATAAGAAACAAATGGAATCCATAAAACAGATTTCCAGGACATGAAAAACTCCACTGAAAGGCTACACAGCAGAATGAGCCAATGTGAGGACAGAATTTCAGATATAGAAGATAAGATTGCAATTAGTGACCAGAAAAAGAAAAATTGCTTCAAAATTATAAGGGAACATGAGAAATCAATCCAGCAGCTGCTAGATGATGCAAAGAAGAATAACATAAGACTGATTGGGCTCAATGAAGAAACAGGAAATAGTGCAGATGACATAAAAAATCTCTTCACAGAAATAATGGCAGAAAACTTCCCAAGCAGGGGAAAAGAGCTTGACATCCAGATAAGTGAGGCATATAGGACTCCAAATAGCCTTGATCAAAAAAAATCTACACATAGGCATATAATTGTTAAGATTCCAGAAACACAACAGAAGAACAAAGTTCTCCAAGCAGTCAGAGAAAAGAAACAAATCACATACAAAGGAAAGCCCATCAGAATCACAGCAGACTTCGCAACACAAACCATCAAGGCAAGAAGACCTTGGAGTGACATATTCCAAGCCCTAAAAGAAAACAGCCTCCAACCCAGATGGATGGACCCTGCAAAACTATCTTTCAAAATGGATGGAGAAATAAGATTCTTTCATGACAAAGAGCACCTTAGGAACTTTGTGAATACCAAACCAGCACTCCAAAGAATTTTACACAATATCCTAGGAACAGACATTGAGGATCACAACCCCAGGAAGCAAAGCAGAATGAACCCATCTGGCATGACAAGAAATTAAATGTAAAGGGGGAGAACCCAACAAAAAGAAAAAGTCATGGCAATGATAAGTCAATATGTTTCAGTTGTAATCATCAACGTTAATGGTCTCAATTCACCAATCAAAAGAAATAGGCTGGCAGAATGGCTCAGGAAGCAAAATCCAACAATATGCTGCATACAAGAAACACACTTCATTCAAAAGGAAACTCATAGACTGAAAGTTAAAGGGTGGAAAACAATACTGCATGTGACAGGAACCCGAAGAAAAGAAGGAGTAGCTATCCTCTTGGCAGATCAAGTAGATTTCAAACCAACACTGATTAAGAGAGATGAAGAAGGACACTACATCCTTGTAAAGGGAAGAATCCAAGAGGAAGAGATGACAATCATAAATATCTATGCACCAAACGCAAGTGCACCCAACTATATAAAACAAATACTAATGGACATGAAAAGTCATATATGCACTAATACAATTGCAGTCGGGGACCTCAACACCCCACTGTCACAAATAGATAGATCAACTAGACAAAAAATAAGTAATGAAATACTAGAACTCAATTGAACTCTTGAACAAATGAACTTAACAGATGTTTACAGAGTCTTCCACCCCACAAAATCAGAATACACATTCTTCTCAGCTGCACATGGGTCATTCTCAAAAATAGACCACATACTCACACATAGAACATGTTTAAGTAAGTGCAAAGGAATTGAAGTTATCCCCTGTATATTATCAGACCATAGTGCGATGAAATTGGAGATCCATAGCAAAAGAAACTCAAAAAATTTCATAAACACATGGAAATTGAACAACACACTTCTGAATAACCAATGGGTCACAGAGGAAATTAAAGAAGAAATCAGACAGTTCCTTCAATTAAATGACAATGACAATACAACATATCAGAATCTATGGGACACAATGAAAGCAGTCTTATGAGGGAAATTCATAGCAGTGAATACGCATATTAGGAAAACAGAACAAGCCCAATGAAACAACCTGATGCTGAACCTCAAGCTTCTAGAAAAAGAAGAGCAGGACAACCCCAAAGCTCATACAAGGGAGGAAATTATAAAGATCAGAGGAGAACTCAATGCAATGGAGACTAAGAGAATGATACAAAAAAATCAATGAAGCCAAGAGTTGGTTCTTCGAAAGAATCAACAAAATTGATAAACCTTTAGCCAACCTTGTCAGAAAAAGGAAAGAAAAGGCCCAAATCCATGCAATTAGGAATGAAAAGGGTGAAATGACAACAGACCCAGCAGAAATCCAGAGGATCATCAATACCTACTTCCAGAACCTATATGCCAATAAGATGGACAACACAGAAGAAATAGACAGATTCCTAGATACATATGAATTACCAAAGTTGAACGAAGAAGACCTAAAGATTCTGAACAACCCAATATCAACCAATGAAATTGAAAATGTAGTTAAAAACTTATCAACTAAGAAAAGCCCGGGCCCTGATGGCTTCACTGCTGAATTCTACAAGACATTTAGAGAGGAACTGCTGTCATTACTGTTTAAATTCTTCAGTGAAATTGAAAGGGAAGCAATACTCCCAAATTCATTCCTGGAAGCATCACCTTGATCCCCAAAGCAGAGAAAGACCCAACCGAAAAAGAGAACTATAGGCCAATCTCACTAATGAACATAGATGCAAAAATCCTCAATAAGATAATGGCAAACAGAATGCAGAAGATCATCAAGAAGATCATACACCCTGATCAAGTGGGATTCATCCCAGGGATGCAGGGATGGTTCAATATACGAAAATCAATCAATGTAATACACTATATCAATAGAGCCAAGGACAAAAACTATATGATTCTCTCCATAGACGCAGAAAAAGCATTTGACAAAATCCAACATGCATTTATGATAAAAACCCTACAAAAAATTGGAATAGATGGTCTCTACCTCAAACTGATAGAAGCCATCTATGAAAAACCAACAGCCAATATCATACTAAATGGTCAAAAACTGAAATCCTTCACACTCAAATCAGGAACAAGACAAGGATGTCCACTATCACCACTCTTGTTCAATATAGTTCTGGAAACATTAGCCATGGCAATTAGACAAGAGAAAGAAATAAAAGGAATAAAGATAGGAAAGGAAGAAGTCAAATTGTCATTATTTGCAGATGACATGATACTCTATATAGAAGACCCCAAGAACTCCACCAAAAGTCTTCTGGATATAATAACCAAATTCAGTCAAGTAGCTGGTTACAAGGTCAACACACAAAAATCAATAGCTTTCCTCTACACCAATGACAGACTCACTGAGAGAGAAATAGGACAAATAATTCCTTTCACAATAGCATCCAAAAAACTGAAATACCTAGGAATCAACCTAACAAAAGAAATCAAAGACCTCTTCTCTGAAAACTATGGGACTCTGAAAAGAGAGATTGAAGATGATATCAGAAAATGGACAGACATCCCCTGCTCCTGGGTAGGAAGGATTAATAGAGTGAAAATGGCCATACTTCCAAAACTGCTTTATAGATTTAATGCAATTCCAATTGACATCCCAGCAGCATACTTCATAGACCTTGAGAAAACAATCCACAAATTCATTTGGAGCAAGAAGAGACCCAGAATAGCAAAAGCAATTCTAGGTAACAGAGACATGGCAGGGGGTATCACAATCCCCAACCTGCAACTCTACTACAAAGCTACTGTGATAAAAACAGCATGGTACTGGCAAAGAAACAGACCTGAGGACCAATGGAACAGATTAGAAGATGCAGAAACAACACCAGATACACTCAGACATCTCGTCTTCGACAAAGGAGTCAAACACCCTCACTGGAGGAAAGATAGCCTCTTTAATAAATGGTGCTGGAAAAATTGGGCTTCAACTCGCCAAAGATAAAACTAGACCTGTATCTCTCACCATGCACTAAACTAAAATCAAAATGGATTAAAGATCTAAATGTTAAAATAGAAACTCTGAACCACTTGGAACAGAGGTTAGGTAGAACCCTTGAAGACATCGGTGTAGGAAAAGATTTTATGAACAAAACCTCAGTTGCCCGTGAACTAGCACAAACAATCAACAAGTGGGATCTCTTCTTATTAAAAGGCTTCTGCACAGCAAGAGAAACCACCAGCAGTGTGAAGAGACAACGCACAATGTGGGAAAAAATCTTCACCTGCTCTTCCTCAGACAAAGGTCTACTATCTCAAATCTATAAAGAACTTAAAAAGATCAGACCTCCCAAATTTAAAGACCCAATCCAAAAATGGGCATCTGAAATGAACAGACATTTCTCAGACAAAGAAGTAGAAATAGCAAATAAATACATGAAAAAATGTTCAACATCACTGGTCATTCGAGAGATGCAAATGAAAACAACATTGAGATTCCACTTCACTCCAGAAAGAATGGCTGCTATCATGAAATCAATCAATAACAAATGCTGGCAGGGCTGTGGGGAAAGAGGAACCTGCTCCACTGCTGGTTGGAGTGTAGACTGGTGCAAGCACTATGGAAATCAGTATGGAGATACCTCAAAGAACTAGGACTGGAAATCCCATTTGACCCTGCTATTCCACTGCTGGGGATCTTAACTGGAAGAATTAAAAGAATCATACCAAAGTGATATATGTGCGCCCATGTTCACAGCAGCACAGTTTGTAATAGCTAAAACTTGGAACCAGCCCAAATGCCCATCAACTGGAGACTGGATAAAGAAAATGTAGTTTGTTTTTTTTTTATAAAATGGAGTACTACTCAGCCATAAAAAATGAGAAATTAGAGACATTTATAGCTAAGTGGATGCTCATTGAGGCGATACTCTTAAGTGAAATAAATAGGACACACATATGTAAATACCGAATAGTTTCTCTGGTGTGAGAAACTTAAAGTGTAAATAAGGACTAAATGTATAATAGGTAATGTGAAATAGGAAGAAAAGGGTCAAAGGGGAAGGAAATGGGTGGGCTAGGGGAAAGGATAGAAGGGAATGGGATTAATATGAGAAAATGGAAAAATAGGAACAAAATCTTTGTAAATAGGGAGGAATGGAGGGGTGGAAGGGAAGGCTGGGCAAGGGTGAAAAATAAAAACCAAGAGAGACTACGTAAAGGTGCAAATTTCCAATGATGAATGTCATTATATTGTATGCCTAAAATGTACCTGTGATTAAAATGAATAATCAATAATGTAAAATAGGAAGAAAAGGTCCAAAGGGGTAGGGGTAGTGGGAGGGGCAGGGGAAAAGTAAGAAGGGAAAGGAAAAAAATGATGAGAAGTGGAAAAAATGGAAATAAAGTCTTTGTAAATAGGGAAGGGTGGAGGGCGTGAAGGAAGGGCTAGGAATGGGGAAAAAATAAGAACCAAGTTGCATTATATAAAGGTACAATTCCCAATGAGAAATGTAATTGTGTTGTATACCTACAAATGTACCAATAAAAGAATTTAATGCAAAAAAATAAATCCCATCATGCCTTGCATGCACCCAGAGTGAGTTGCTGTCTGCAAGGTTGGATTAATGCTACTTTCTGTGAGTCTAGTAAGAGGAGATGCCCCGGAAAGCAGTGTTTTTGCCCTTATAAGCCGAGCCAAGGCCAAGTCCTTGTAGGAAGGTGCACAGCCTCTTTGTCCATACTTACGTGGATCCTGAGCTGGTGACCATGCCCGTGTTAGTTCTGCCCTCACCTCATGTACTCCCCATCACTCCTATAATCCATAAATGACTCTGATCCTGACACTTCCTCAAAATCCTCCAGCACCAGACTGGTGGAGTCCTCACCCAGGATGCCGCTGTCAGGCCTGGACATCCGGGCCCGGAATAGAGGTGCAGGAAAGTTGGTGGCAGCTGGAGGGGGAGAACAAGGTGGGCTTTGCTGGACAGAGGTGGGCACCGGCAGAGCGGGGCATGTGGCTGGCTCGCAGCCTTCCTCCTCGTCCTTCTCGGACTCCGGCCCTCCATCTGAGGCAGAAGGACCCAGGACGTGGTAGAGGCTGGGGAGGCGGATGTCGAAGCGCAGTCCAAACTTAGCAAAAAGCTTCTCATTGAGTGTGTAGAGCTTCTCTGAGATGTCATAGCCCAGCAGGACTGCGAAGAGGCGGGAAATGTATCGTTCTTTGGTCAGAAGATGGTGGAGACTTTTCCGGGGCCAGGAAATGTAGCTACATTCAGTCTCGGCAGTTAGAGTGACCTGGGTGGAGGGTCAGGAGCAGAGAGGCAAGGTTGAAACTGGAAACTGTGTCTAGGCTGAGCACAGAGAAGCATATGGCTACTTGGCAACTGGCTGTACTTTTGCTGAAGTCTCCCTCCGTGGCCTCGAGTGGAGGAGGTCCAGGGAATGACTTCTACTGTGTGCACTGAGATAAGCAGTGTCCACGCTGGGAGCCCTGGGGTTGGCCACTCACTCACTTGGTCATCACCTCCTGCAGCCTCAGTCTCCACACCCGACTTCCCCACCCTCACAGCCTGTGTGCCTTGGCTGACCCCAATAATGGCTACAGAAGATTCTTAGTCAAGTGGTAGGGAGAGGGGTGTTCCTGGTGTTCCACAGGGAGCTCAAAATGCCGATGACTACTCATTTTAAGAGTAGAGAAAGATAATATATTGGGGTGGAGTTTGGGGAAAGTTCTATTAGAGAAAAGGCTTCTGATAAGTATGTCAGGCTGTTATTGACCACTATATGTAATCAAAAAGATCTGATGACTAAATCAGAAAAATGACACAAGGAAACAAATCCTTGAGTGACAGTAAAGGCCCCTTCTCCATTTACTCATCTAGGAGTTTCTGAGCACTCCTGGTATGCCGATGATGTAAAGTTAAATTGTACTTGCAGCGGAAATAAGCAATAATATGTACCTGGAAGGCAGTAGATGCTTAAGAAATCCTTGTTAAAACAATGCTGAGCGGTAAAGTTGGGATTAAAGTGAAACATGCTTAGGATAGTACAGGGAAAGGGTATAGAATCTTAAGATCTTTAAAATAATTTGATCAATCATAATATTTTGTGTTGGCAGAGATTAAGATGGGTATTTGTAGATGGACACTGTAGAAATGATGACAGCAGCTAGCATTTTCTGAGAGGTGACTGTGTGCAAGGCATTTGTTAAGAACTTTACGTGGATTGTCAAATTAAAGGTAGGCCTGACTTTCCAAATATTCTTGATTACATATTATGTGTAACCCTTTAAATGCCTGCCTTGCATAGTAGGCCTCCCTCCTCTTCTCCCTTCCTCCATGTCTGCTATACACCTCCTGCATTTACTTTATTCATTTGGCTCTTGTAGCTTCTCCCCCCTGTAATTGTTCTCACTGTAGGCAGGACCCTAAATTACACCAACAAGGCCAGAAGTCTCAGCTTCACCTCTTTACAGATGTGTAATATCAAATGAGCTATTTACTTTGGGCATGTTGCCTTGTGAGAAAGAATTCTGAAAATAAGACTTACAACCTATCACTAACAGTTTAGCAAGTAGTTATCACGGCAGAGCCTGTACCTTAGCTGGTACTTACTAACAATTCCCAAACAAGAAATCAGGCTGAGGAAGACCTAATCTCAATGAAACCAGTGCCTTAAAGCCAAACACAAAGATCTCGGACATTCCTGTGAACATGCCTTTGCTTCTTCTATTTAAAAACAACAAAATTTAAAAAATGAAAATCCTTCTTCTTTACCTTACTTCCCTGGTTAACTACCACTTTCGTTAATTTGCTCCTCTTTTTAGCAAAACTCCGTGAAAAAAATTATCTCTCCTTACTATCTCAAATTCTGTTTTCACTCTGGTTAAACCAATAAGGCTTTGTTCCTAGAAGTCCCCCTGTGCTATCCTGCTGAGTCACCAGTGCTGTCTGACTTGGAGCATCCTGCAGTCAGCCTGTACTCTGGCCCCTGGCCTTCCTCCTGGACAGACAGCCCTCCTGCTCTAGGTCCCCAGATGCCATGCACTCCAGGGGCAATTTCATGCTTTCTCCTTTTCAGATTCCTTCACCAATTCCCTTTTTTCTCTCCAACTTCTTAGTCCCAGAAGCGCCATTCTTGAACCCCTTCTCTGTCCACACTTTCAAATTTATGTCTCAAGCCCAGACCTTGTTACTTAACTCCAGACTTAAATATCCAACTGCCTACTCCTCATCTCCATTTCACTATCCACAGGTGAGGCCAACCTACCATTCCCCAACTGAACTTCCCACTGGCCAGCCAGCCAGCTCTCCAGCAGCCTTCCTTGTCCCAGGTGGTAGCGGCTCCATTCTTCCAGCTGCTCAGATCAAAGGCCTCAGTCTTCCCTGATTCTTTCCATTACATCCTATATCAAAAGGGAAACCTTTTGGGCCTATCTAGAAAGTCATGCTCTGGCCCTTCCATGCTCTGGCTACCCTTGGCCCTTCAGCTTCCTCTCCTGAAGTCTCCCCCCTTCCTTTCTCTGTTCCCCATGTTCAGGCCTCCTTTCTAACCCTTACCACACCGGCCCATCTCACAACAGCCTTGCACGCACGCTTCCCTCTGTCCAACACACTCTTCCCCAGATACCTGCAGCTCAACTGTCCCAGTTCTTTGCTCACATGTTACCTGCTTCACAGGTCTTCCATGACCATTCCCATTTTTTTTTTTTTTTTTTTTGGTACCAGGGATTGAACTCAGGTCCTTGAGCTTGCAAGGCAGGTGTCGGAACCACTGAGCTAAATCCCCAGCATGACCATTCTCTTTAAAACTGCAGCCATCTCTCCTTTATACTACGCTATGTTTTTTTCAAACTAGCAGTTATTATCCTGTAACATATTTCATAATTTACTCATTAATTATGTCTACAGCTTATTTTTTATGCCGCTCACTAGAATGTAGACTGCATGAGGACAGGAACTTTCATTAGTTCTGTTGGCTGATATATTCCAAGCATCTTTGATGGTGAGTGCCTGGTATATAATAAGTGCTCAGTAAAAATCACTGAACTGGACGAATGAATCAGGTGAAGATTACTAATCTTGTATATGGCAAAATAACTCATTTTCTCATGTCCTATATAAAAGCTTTCCCAAAGGTGCTCCAGAAATCTGTTTCTTGCCTGGTTCCCAAATATGTATGAATATGTTTGTCATCAAGTTTTCTAGCTTATAATTTAATTTTACCTCAGAGGTTGGCTGAAGAGATTAAATGAGATAACATGCAAATAGGCTTTGGGTCCAGTAAAATGGGATGCAGATTGGAGAAATAGTGGTGCCTTGTGTGGGATGCCTTCTGTCCTGTGTCCTTAAGGACTAATGTGAGTGTCACCAAGCTGAACAGTCAAGAAACACTCATGTAGCTGAGTTGCTGACAGGCATGGTGGATCACCGACCAATTCATGTGAAACCCCATGCAAGTTACGAGGTTGGCTGTCACTGTGGGTTGCTCTCTCAGTCAACAAAGGCAAAACACAAGGACAGGATGAACCCTAACTGGAGACATTTGACATTTGCAAAGAGGAAATGGAACTTTATACAGCCAATTGTGAATGTGTGGAGCTCACTGCACCCGAAGGAGGTGCACACTAAAAATAGAAATGGGAGGAATGAGGCCACACTCATTCCAGGTGCAGAGACCATCTGGGGTCATGGCCCTTCCAGCACAACTCAGGGTGGGGATCAGCTTCTCACCACCTGTTCCTCTGTGTCAGAGCCCTGGTGGGGCTGGGTCAGGCCTGACTCAGCCCTGTGAACATTTCTATGGCCTGAGGGAGTTCCCAGCAGAGGTCCCTGGGTGTAGAGGAGGGAAAGGTGGGATTTTGATTGGAGGGAACTGTAGCTGGTGGCCCTGCCTCTCAGGCTCTGTTGCCACAGAGACAAGTGTCAGGGTGGGGACGGAAGCAGGCCCAGCCAAGTGGCACTGCCTGCCTGGTATGTGCTGTTCCGGGATTGGCTGATGTGCTTCTTGAGGAACTCCCTGACAAAAGTGGTAGGAGACATATGGATCCCGGTAGGAACCTGGATCATTAGAACAAAGAGCACCATTTGGACCAGTCATGAGTAAAAGAGAACAAGGAGGCAGGAACAGGAGGCCGCTGGGGAAACTGGGGCGTTGGTCTGGCCAGGCTTCACAGTGGAAGCGAAGTGCCATGTGGCCTCTCAGCTAGAAGCGAAAATGCATTTCAACAGAAGGGACAGTAGTGGATGGCAATGTGTTGTGTTTAGGGAAGTACCAATGGTCTGGGCAGCGAGTGTGAGCAAGGGGGCCTGGAGAGGTGCCAGAGATGACTGACAGCTTCACTCACGGGCGACATGACCATCTACCAGGGACCACTGCCTCCCTCACACCCCCGGGGGCCCCTCCCACAGAGCAGGTGGGCGAGCTTGCACCCCAGCCACAGATGTGAGGGGACAGATGGAGGGAGCCCTGTGTATGGCTGGTTCACAGCAGGATGGGCCAGGCAAGGCTGACAAGGGCTGTTACCTGGAAGATGCCTTCCTCGGAGGGCGGCAGCGATTCCCACTCAGGAGAGTCCATGAACTGGTAGGGAAAGATGTAGTGCAGAAACTGCCCATCCTGGCTCACACGGACCCTGGCAGAGGGAAAGAAGAGACCAAGTGGAAACAGGAAATGGCGCTCCAGTGCCCTTCGCTGAAGTCTTGTGTTGCTGAGTAACACAAATGTGGGCCGGGGATTTAGCTCAGTGGTTCCAGCACCTGCCTCACAAGCTCAAGGTCCCGAGTTCGATCCCCGGTACCAAAAAAAAAAACCAACACACACACAAATGTTCCAGCAGAAATACCTGGCTAAAGTGTAGTAAAACCCAAAGCAGAAATCGCTTGATTGTTGCATGGAAACTGTTTAGAAAGTAGACCCATGGAGATTTCCTGAGCCTTTTTTCCTCTGTCTTCTTACAGGTGATACTCAATTCCAGACTGCAGAATAGACGCCCCAGGGAAGCTTTGAAAAACCACAGGGAAGCCCCCAGGAAGCTTTAAAAAACACCAGGCATAGTGGTATATACCTGTAACCCCAGCACTTCAGGAGGCTGAGGCACCAGCATCATAAGTTGAGCCCAGCCTGGGCAATTTGGCAACTTAGAGCCTGTCTCAAAACAAAAAAATAAAAAGAAGCCAAGGATGTAGCTCAGTGCAAAGGTCCTGGGTTCAATCCCCAGTACCGCAAACAAAATGACAACAAAAAAGTCTCATCTAGGGTTGGGGCTGGGGATATTGCTCAATAGTAGAGTGCTTGCCTATTATGTGTGAGGCCCTGGAGTTCAATTCCCAGGAGAGAGACAGAGATGGAGACAGAGACTGGGGGCAGGGGGTGGGGGTTGAAGAGAGGAGAAAAGAAGAGAAAGAAAGGTAGGAAAGGAAAAGAAATTAAGGACTGAGATTGTAGCTCAGCATTAGAGTAGTACTTGCCTAGCGTTTTCATGGTTCTGGGTTTGATCCTCTGTACTGCAAAATAAAATAATATAATGAACCCCCCCCCAAAAAAAGAAAAACCAACTAGGCTTGGGCCTTATCACAGAGTAATTAAATAGGAATCTGCTGGTGGGATTTGGACATTAGTTTTACAAATCTCCCTGGTGATTCTATTGTGTAGCCAGGATGGAAACCACTGTGCTAGAGCTCTGTTGTCTACTTAGCATATGTGGCTATTTAAGTTTACATACACATTCATTAAAACTAAATAAAGTTAAAAATCCAGTTCCTCATTCACACTAGCCACATTTCAGGTGCTCCATAGCACATGAACCTGTGGTTACCATAGTGTACAACATCAATATAGAATGCTGCCATCATCGTGGAGAGTTCTATTGGAGGACACCATTATGGAAGTTCAGCCTGGCTGTCTTCTCCTTCCCCGCCTCAGTGGGCTCTGCGAAGGGCCATGCTGTACATGCCGCAGGCTTGCACTATCGCCATGTTTCAGACTTTGAAGGAAATGGTGCATCATTGCATAGCAGGCTGTATTAGACACTTCATAAGTGTTCTTCTATTTAATCAGCAAAATAACTCAAGGCAGATTATTTTTTTGTGTGTTTTACACCTAAGTAAACTGATGCTCGGAAAGGTTGACTGGTGAGTTCAAGGCTTCATAGGTATCAAGTGGCAGAACTGAGATTCTGTCCGTACCATGACACCATGCAATCAGGATCAGAGCTTTTGGTAGGTGATGCTGGATGCTCTTAGCATGGCCCCTTCTCTGTGCTCAACAACCAACCATAATGTGACAATGACAGCTTCTGGCTTTGGACAATGGCATCCCATGCACCCTGTCCAGGGATGGTCCTGGGCTGAACACTTAACCTAAACTGAGCCATTTGAACTCTTTCCATGGGCATTGGAACTAGAATCAATGAATGTCTTGGATAGGAACAACTATCAGACAATTGGCAAAACTCATATACTCCTTTACTAAAAAACTAAAACCTTGGGCTGGAGATTTAGCTCAATGGTTTCGCTGCCTGCTGCACAAGCGCAAGGACCCGAGTTCAATCCCGGGTGCCAAAAAAACAAAAACCAAACAAACAAAAAAATTAAAACCTTGTGTTTTAACTCAGACTTTATAAGTGCATATACCTCAAATGGCCATAGGGAAAAGAAATCATAAATGATACAAAATGCCCAGAACATGTTCCTAATTCAGTTCCTACCTGAGGCTCAAGTGTGTACCTCTCCTTGACTTTGATGAAATATCCTTGTATTTTTTAAAGATCTTTTTCTCCTGCCAGTTAGACAGAATGGGTTTCCATGTCCACAGCCAGGAATTCTACTTACTAACTGGTTTTAATTTTATGACTATTTTTATTTTATACTACCAATAGGTATAACTGCTCTTGACTTGCCCATGACCTCAGGCTTGTTTTCACAACTCAGGGATGGAAACAACATGAATGCAGCTTGCTTGCATTCATGGTCAGCACCTCACCAGGGATGGGCAAGTGCATTTTGGGAGAATCTGTTAGAATCCATGGCAGAGAGTGAGTGCATTTCACTTGTAATGTAGCATCTCGGAAATCCAGTATGGGTATTTTCGTTCTTTCCCCAGAAAATGCAGAGATTCATCCTGAGTTATATCAGGACAGAAAGTACCTCTGTCAGGCAAAGGAGGAAGAAAAATTATTTGGATCTCTATGATATATGGTATCTCTATTTGGAGGAAGATATGCTTCCATTATTTCTTAGCTCTACTGGCTAAGCACATATTCACAGAGCACCTCCTGCATTCCTGGAGGTTGAGGGATAAAGAAATGACTGCAGTCTGGCTCTTGCCTTTAAATATTTCACAATTGAGTGGAAATTACAGGAACATAAATAACCTGCTTCAGATCAGCATGATAAGGGCTGCTGTGGAATGGGAGCACAGAGGAGGAAGAGAAATTCATTTTCTTTGGGTAGTAGACTTCTCAAAGAACGTGACATCTGACCTGAGTTCTGAAAGGTAAATAAGATATAGAGAAACAGTTAAGACGGGGATGCACAGAGCTCTGGGAAATTCAGTGTAGCAGTCTCTCCAATATCGACTTTTTCTCTTCCTCCATAGTGCTAGAGTTTTAACAGGACACATGAGTTCACAGCTGAAGACTACTCTTTACCTCCCTTGTTGTTAGGTACAGCCAAGGAGTTAAGTTATGGCCAATGGAATATTAGCACTCCAGAATCTTGCTCCTAAAGAATGCCTAGATGTACATACATGTGTGCATATATGTGGTGGCCTTTGAGAGTCTGCCACAGAAGAGAAACAATCACTCTTCCTCCTCCATGCACCTGTTCTACAGCAGCACTTACCACAATGACTTGCAGCAGGTTATTTATGCACCCGTGGCTTCCACTAAACTGTAAAACCCTCAAAGGTGAGAGCTAGACTGCACCCACCTCTGCATCCCCAGACCTCCAAGGTGCAGGAGATGCTCAGGGATATTTATTTAGCTGATAAAGCTCTAGGAATAGTGCAAGGGTACCTCCCTCCAAATGGACATGTGTACCTTAAAGATTTTTTTCCTTCTTCTGCCCACAGAGGCACCTTCTTGCCTCAGATGAGTTTTAAATTACCAAAGACCATCACCAGTTAATAGGTTATTGCCCGTTATCAGAACACCTAAAGAAGGGAGACAGAAGAGGACACAGGTCTCTAACCAGGCTAAGGATGGAGTCAGCCCATAGCCTCCGAAAGCAGACAGGCACTTGCTCCTACAAGACCTTTCTGAGTAAAGAAAGGATACAAGAGAAATGAAGTGTTATATTCTCCTACCTCAGGTCTTCATGTGTGCTGTCTCTAGCTGGACCTCTCCCCTCAGGTCTCAGCTTTAAATGCTTCCTCTTGCAGGAAGTCTGACTCCCACAAAAAGTGAGACCCATTAGTTCATGCTCTCCTGGCTCTTTGCTTTCTCTTTAGAACAACATCCACTGTTAACCACTATGGCACACGTTAATTCTTGGCTTTTGTGATAGCCTGCAAGTTCATGAGTTCAAAGACAATAGTTTTCACATTAAACCCTTGGTCCCTAGTCCCTCAAAATCTTAACAAATATTTGTGGAAGTGGGGGGAGGAAGAAGGAAGAAAAGAAAGAAGGATGGCAAAAAAGAAGGAGGAAACACATTCATTTGTATCACCAAAAAAGTGGAATCGTACATAGCCTCAAGTAAAAACTTCCCTAAGAAAGGAAGATGCGAGGAGAGACGGAAACCACAGGGCCATACATACATCTTCCCTTCACCTTCTCGGGTGAGACGCTGGCTCCCCAGCAAGCCACCGAGTGGTGAAACCCTAGAGTGCTCACAGAAGCCATTTAAGCAGGTTTATTGCGCCCTTTATCATTTGCCTCTTCTTCCTTCTTCATTTCTTGGATGATGGGTCACTTCCTCCTGACTGAATAGCTTAAGACAGCTGCCTGCTCAGGGTTGTACTTGTGGGTGTTTGTGCTTTGCATTTTATGTGAGAAAAACTCTCCAACAGTAAGCCCCACTTATGGGGCAACAGGCTTTGAGGAAGTCACTGTTCTCTGAGTCCTGGAAGAGACTGACTGCCCTCATTAAAATAAAGCAAAAAGACTTCTAAGGTTTGAGCAAAGGGCTACAGGTGACAATGTGCATGTAAGATGGGAAAGTATGTGCGGGAGACCTCTGCTTCCTGGCACAGAGTTCTTGTCTGCTACTTTGAGGTGTCAGATACTGAACTGTAAAGAGCCCGGGATACAGCAACTCTCCTTAAAAAGAGCCCACTCATAGTCAAGAAGCCACTTCCCCTTTTTCTGACTTAGCAAAGCTGGGACAGGATAACATTGACAGATAATAAAACAACAAACATAAAATCCTTAGTCTGAGACTTTAAAAGTGAAGAAAAAAAATCAAAATTGTCTAATTTCTAACTTAGGATTTTGATGCTAAGTATACTAGGAAAAGCTACAGGGAAGGACAAGCCCTCCTTTTCCCTTCACAGGTACAAGTTCACAGTGAATCTATCATGTACAAGCTCTCTGAACCATGTAATGATTGTCACTTGCTTCCAGTAAGTGAGCATCCTACAGTGGAGGGGACATTTCTCCCAGTGTCAATCCCTTCCTTTAAATAGAGGAGGTATAAGGAGCAAATGGTATCATGAATCTCATGAATGAGTGAGTTCCCTAGATTGTTTTTAAGCACAGGACTATAAGGTACAAACATTCTGGCAATAACCATAGTGGTTTTTCTTTTTTTTTTTTTGCCAATAACTGCATTTGTTTGCACTTTCAACTCATTTACAAATAAAATGAAATGTCTTCCCTCAAGATCTCTCCCCTTATTGCTCATTCAACCCAGGACCTCTGAGTTCCATAAAAATCACAACTTAATTTGTGATACCTTGGATTCTGTAATACCTTGGATTCTGTAAATACATAAATGTGTTTCACTTCTATTAATAGTAGTTACTGTACAATTTTCATCATTATCAAGCTTTTTTCCTATGTGGTTGACAGTCTTAATTTGTTCCTCTTTCCTCTCCCCTCCTCCCTCTTTCCTTTCTTCTCTTTCCTCTTTCCTTTTCCCCTTTCTTTCCCTTTAGCTTTCCCCTTCCTTTTCCTTTCTTTCTCTCTCTCGTTCTTTCTTTCTTTGAACTGGTGCCTTCTGGTTACTGTGTTCTTTTCAACTACCTTCTTGGGCTCAAGCATGCTGGCAGGGTGAGGGGAGGTTAGGCAAGTGCCACTAGGACACTATTTCAAAGAATAACACACAATTGCCCACAAAATGTACAGCACAGAGAGCCATGGTGTTTTTCATCAGATATCAATGGCCACATGGGCATGCAATGGGCGTGCACTGAGACCACTGCCGCCAACGTCTGTCAGTCTCCACCACAACCTAAGTGAGACATGCATCACTCCTCTTCTGTTACTGTGGGGACCTCAGAGTTGCAGGACTGGACTTCTTGACCTGGAATAATCTGCACAGAACAAGTGGGAATGGAGAAGTGGACAAGGGCTGTTCCCTCCCATCTGGCTGTACACAGAGCGGCTACACTTCAGAGCTGGTACACAATATCTCAGACCGAAGCTGGGCTATTTCCTTGAAGCCCTGGCAGGAAACAGAGAATACTGGAAACACCCTCTTTTTCGGGCCTCATTTCCTACACATAGTTGGTGCTTAACAAATGTTGAATGCATATGGAAGGAAAAAAATTAATCTTGCTGAAATGTTCAGTTTTCCAAGGCTTACAGAGATATTTCTGTAGCTTAGATGTCACGTTCTGGCACACTGGGGTGTGTGTGTGTGTGTGTGCACGTGTGTGTTCATTTCAGCTCTGAATTCCACATCTGGCAGCAGCAAATGCACATGAAGTCATTTTTATTCAGCTCAGAAAGAGGTCTTTTGATCTAGTTTCCTCTTGGAAAATATTAAGAGGAAGTAAACTCATTCCTAGAAAAATCTATTTTGGTTTGTTTGACCTTTCCACATCCTTCCCTCAGTGAAAGGACATGAAATGGAAAGGGACACTAGGAAACAGGAAGTGTGGACTGGGGAAAGAAACACTGGGTGATGACAGAGTAGCTTACCGGCCTGAAAGCAGCAGAGACAGGCGGTTGATGGGTGTCTCCCCCTCCACGGCATAGGTCTGCTCTGTGACCAGAGTCAAGACCTGCTCCTGGCAGCAGAGAACAATCTCCTTGTAGGTGTGCAGGGGCACCTGCAGGGGCAGCCATAGTGTCTTATAGAGGAGATTGAACTCCTCCGGGAGGGTGTCCACACGCAGACGGTACACCAGGTGTGCCAGCTGGAGCAGGCAGGCCATTGCCAGCAGGAAACTCCAAAGGATGATGTCCAGCCCACAGGCATTGAACCAGCCCCACAGCACGCAGCACAGGTAGCCCGTGCCCAGGAAGCCAAAAAGGTAGAAGCATCCATATACCCCGCTGCCCCCCATGAAGCCCAGGAGCAAGAAGCAGTTGGCCAGGTGGTAAACAGCCCCTTCCAGATCCTGCTTCCAGCTAATGCACACAGGCCCCTGCCAGAGGAGCTGGCCCGCCATGCTGGTGTTGGTGCCCATCTTTGGGGTGGCTCAAAGGCTCGCTGGGCTCTGATGCTGTCCCCAAATGGGAAACCCAGATGAATTAATCTGTCCTCCCAGATATCTTCTCACCTGCAGCTTCTCACCACCAGCTCCTCCTCTGCTGGCAGGAATGCTCCTGGTAGCTTTGGGGATGAATGGCAGAACATAGTACACAGCATAGAGAATTTCAAAACTTTCTCTCTGCCTCAGCAAGGCTGTGGCCCTCCCTGCAGAGCTCTGGTAAGCTTCTTTGGCTCCAGGTTTCTTAGAACAGTCTTCATATTTGGTCCCTAACAAAAAACCTCAGTTGTTCTGAGAGAAAGGTAGGACAATGAGACTGAAAACTTGAGCAGTGTGAGCTAAAGCGGCCACATCCTGCTCTCTGTTGTTCCCAAGCAGAATGCAGAGAGCCCTGCATGGGAGGCACACTTGTGTTCCATTTGGAATGCGTTCTCTCTTGGCACCGGAAGAAAGGGTGACCCCAGAGGGATACCATGTTTGGAATTGGAATCCAAGAGGTGCTGGCAGTGAAAAAAAACAGGCCAGCCACTCAGGCAGGCTGGCAGAGCACTTAGCATACCTCCCAGAGGACAAGATAAGACTTCAGGCAAGAGAGGCGGGCAATAAGGGACAAAGGAAGGTGAACATAGAATTTACCTCCACATAGCAGGCAGAACACTGTGGGGAGGGCCAGAGGGCTCTCTGAGTAGGAGGTATCACAAAAAGAAGGCAGCATGGGACTACTATCAAAAAAAGTCCTAGCAATGCAAACTGGAAAAGCTCTTGAAAGCTTTGAAGTCACACTGCAAATACCATTAGGCATTTATCTGATACCCATTCAACAACAGTAACTGTAAAACAGCTTTGTAAATTCTAAACAGATTTCCTATATATATATATCTGGATGCAGTAAGTTAATAAATGGTAATTCATTGCCTCAATCATCACACTACCCAAATATTTCTAAATTATAACTTCTATCTATTAAACACCCATTAAGTGCCAGATCTACATTAGGTGTTTTATATACTTGCTCATTAGTTATTACAAAAGAAACTGAGGCTCAAACAGGGAACATGTTTTCACAGGGAATAAGGTACAGACCTAGGATTTGAACCCCAGACTGTCAGACTTAATATTTGGTCCCAAGTGGTTTGCACAGTAACTGGACATAAAGGACAAGATCCACAGCAGTTATTGTGTGAAGCACAATAAACAAGATTTCTCTTTAATGAATGGTAGCAGCTTAGGAGGAAGAGGGACGTTGGGGAGGAAGACAGAAGATCTGGTGTTTGGTGAGGTGTGGGGCTGAGGTAGGCAAAAGGAAGACAGCATTTCTGGGGTGAAAACGGAGCACAGGCACGGGGCTGTGAACATGGACAACATAGTGAATGACACCCGTTTTTAACTTAATCAAAATCAACTGACCAAAAAGTGTGCATCATACTTCCTTCTTTCCAAAGTTAAGCAGGGGTAGAGGAGAAGCTGACGTAAAGGAGAAGGGCCGGAGTGCTTAAAGAAGTGCCCTCAAGCCTCCTTCATGGCAAGGATCTGGACCTCTGGCATCATTTGAGATGTGAACTTTGGGGATTTCCATATGCCGATTTTATGTCACTAGCCTGCCTCCCAACCAACCCACCCACTCGAACACGCAGCAATTGCTCATCTAGCTTCCTCAGTCACACAGCCCTGAGCTCCCAAAGGAGGTATCCTGCCGGCTGTGAACAGGAAGTCAGAGGGCAGGAGGAGAGGAGCAGCCAAGACTTTGCCAAAGATAGAATTTGACAGCAGTCCTCCTTCCCTGCCAGTCTGCCCAATGGGTTGGCCCCAGCCCTTTAAAGAGACAGGCAGATCCATTATCTTCTGTTCATCTGTCCTGATGCCCATCCTCATGTGTATCTGAACAGAGTATATGAACATTTATCAAGCAACTCTGGTTTCCCTGTAGTATCATCCTAAGATACCTTTATTTTTACTGGCAGAAACAAGCTTGGAGAAACTAAGGAACTTCCCTAAGGTACAGAGCAAGTGTATGCCTAGGGATTGAAGCTTAGGTCAGTGTGAGTCTAAAGCATCCTACCAGGTACTGTGGGAGTTTATATTCATCTATATATACTTATCACTACAGGGGACTGGGGTACACTGCTGGGTGGCGTATATGTCAGGGATACAGTGACAGATAGTGACAGTGATGCCCATGGGACAGGACCTACTATCAGAATAAGACAATGGGAAGTTGTATTTCCTCTGTTTTTAAACTCAGATTTGACAAAAGAGGAAAGAAAATTTTAATGTGTATCAAAATGGTTATGTCCTTATAAGGAAATCCACAAACATGAAAGCAGAAGAGTAAAAACTATCTGGTTAAGAACAAAAGGAAAGAAACAGAAATCACATAATTTGCTGAGCTGATTCAATTCAGTAAGCATTTATTCAGGACAAAATGTGTGTGCCAATGACATATAAGGATGAAAAAGAGAATTAAGACCTTCAAGGAATTTTTTTGGTACAGAAAAAACTGCAGCCCCATGAAGTAAGGAAGGTTCAAAGAAAAACACTGATGGAGATGCAAAGGCTTCAAGAGAAGCATCACGGGCAGGGCAACAATTAGGCTGGTCTAAAATGTGTAGGTGCTCTACAGCCAGGGAGGGCATTCCAGGAGGGAAGAAGAGAATGTGAAGTCATGCCAGAAGTAAAGCAAAAATACACGGCATAACCTGATAACAAAGAACAGCTTGTCATAGGTAAATCCAAAGAGCAGCATGACACGAGACAGCCAAGGCAGGCTGGGGCCAGATTACGCAGTCAGCTGTTCATACAGCACCTCCCACGTATGGAGCCGACTCTGCTCACCCAACTGGCCACGCTGAGATAAGGACAGAAATTGAGAGTGTATAGACATTTTTGTAGCAATTTAACAGAGGAACTTAGAGCCTTTGAATTTAGTAATAAAAACTTTGGGATTGAAAGTGCCTGTTTAGAGCACATTTCTTTAAAAAACTTCATTTTTCTATTGGTCTATGTGATTAGTAAAGTTGTGAAAATTTTCCTATGGAATCTTCCACTGCACTGATATTACAGAGTAACCAAAAGGAAAAAGAAAGTAAAAAGTATGTAAACACACAGGGATAGATGTATGGAAAGAAGAGCACCGAAAAGTGGTCCTATTATACACTGGTGAGATTTCAAGTGAGTTCTTTATGTTTACATAAAATGACCTTTTTCCTCTACTCCAAGTCAGAATACTGGCATTTGATGTGTGTTCTGTCCAAGACTGAGATGTAATTCCTGGAGGGACATCTGACACACAGCAGGTACCCTATAAGACATTTTGGTTAAGTTATGGTAAGCCACAGTGTGAATGTCACTGATGGTAAAATATGTTAAGAGGAAAAGAACGTTACAATCTCATTAAAAATATGTAACATGGAGTATGTTTGTAAAAATGTATAAATTCCTTCTGTGCTGCCAGGACATATTCAAGTCCAGATAACAACCTGCTAAGGATCTCTATGCTGGGTAGGAAGTTGGTTTACAGCTGTCTCGGGTGTCCAAGACTCTGGTCTTCACCTAGAATTCTCTATAAATTCCAAGGTACTTACTGAAAGTATTATATCTACATGAGTATTCAAGTAAAAATATGACTACAGAATCAAAGCATTAGAGGATGCTAGTAACACTGTGCTTGATTCTGTGCTAAGTGCTTTATATACATCAATTCAATTAGTACTCACAATCTTTAAGTTAAATAATGTTTTCTTTTTAAAGTAGAGAAAAACAGACTCAATGATGTTGATTTTTTTGACATCAGTCAGTGGTTGAACCAAAGTGCCATCCTTCACACCCGTGCACTTAAGCCAACTAATTAGGTAGGAATTCTAAGGAATAACTTCAGCTCATTTATTGTATAAATGAGGCAGTTTTCCCATCCAAAAACAAATGAACAGTACATCTCCTCTAAGTTATGTTCCTCACACCTTTGGTCTGTAAGATTTTAAACTCAGTGTGGTTAAGGGTACATGACAACTGCTTCACTGGCCCTTAAGCAGCTAAGAGGACCACAGGGCTGCTATACTAAGGGAGCCACACTTTTGTGTTCTATTCCAAGTATCACTGTGACATAGCATTGAGCTGTCTGATTAATGGCTTTTTAATAGAGGATAGCCTCTAGCCTGAGGCAGGTTCTTAATAATAACAGTCAGTCAGGCATGGTGGTGAATGCCTATAATCCCAGCATTCAGGAGGCTAAGGTAGGAGGAGCTCGAAGGCGAGCTTGAAGGTGGCCTAGGTTACATAGTCAAGACCCTGTCTCAGAAACAAACAAAACTAAAAATATTAGCAACAGATCCCTAGGTCCCTAGGCATTAAACTTCTGATCCTAGTCTGTCTTGCAATGTAACTAGGCAGGTTATAATGGTTAATAATGCCAAATAGTTGAGTTCTTCCAAGCCAAATGACTCTTAATTTGGACCAAAATCTAATAAACTTTTCCCAAAAATGGAACTAGTAAAGAAGAACAATAATGGTTTCAGTATTAAAATTGAACTCTTATCCAGTTCTTCCCTTTAAAAATCTAAAAATTCAAGGGCTAGGGATACAGCTAAGTGGTAGATTGCTTGTCTAGCATGGATTTGATCCCAGCACTGATCACAGATAAGAGAAAGAAACCTAAAAGTAAAAAACAAAGTATGAGTCATGAATGAGATGATAATGGCCATCACACTCATTATGAATTGGTAAAAGTATTTAAAATTCTTATTTGTATCTATCCAATTTTGGAGATTGGTTCATTGGTTGAGAAAAGCATCTGCTTTCTTTTAATAAATATCCAGTTCCCAAAATGACGGCAAAAACAAAAGAAGCCCATGTCACATTTGCTACTATATCCTTTAAGGAAGGGGGGGAGGGGGAAGGGGGGGGAGGAGAGAGGAAGAGAGGGGAAGAGAGGGGGAGAGAGGGGGAGAGAGGGGGAGAGGGGGGAGGGGGAGAGGGGGGGAGAGAGAGAGGGAGAGAGAGAGGGAGGGAGAGAGGGGAGAGGGAGAGGGAGGGAGAGAGAGGGAGAGAGAGAGAGGGAGAGAGAGGGAGAGAGAGGGAGAGAGAGGGAGAGAGAGGGAGAGAGAGAGGGAGAGAGAGAGGGAGAGGGAGAGGAAGGCTATATTACATGAGTATGTAAGGAACACAAAATGAAACACACCTGAACAACTTTGACCTGGGGCGTTTTCTTTTTTTTTTTTTTAATAAATTATAAATACTTTATCCATTTATCAAAGCTCATCAAAGAACTTCCAAAATGATTTAATCTTCTTCATTCTTCAGGAATTATTCACAGAGCAGGCCACCTACAGAAAAGATTTGTTTTAGAAAGTCAGATTTCAAACATCAAGCAGACCTATGGAGTTAGGAACTTAAGACCACCAGAAATGAACAGTTCAGTGAAGTAATGTTAACTACCTGCCACAATTATGCTAAATAAGCCATGAAATAAAGATCCACATTTTAAAATTCTAGTTGAGCCTAACTAAAAATATCACTGAAACATCCCGCTACATTTTTAATCTTAAGAAGCTTTTGTTGAGATAAAAACTACTTTTTCCCTCCTCGAAAGTATCTTCCAAAAAGGGCTAAGGCATTTTATTTTTAGAGATATGCAACAAAAGAGACTTGCAAACCACCTGTCCTCCCCGGATTCAACAATGTCTGGCAAAGGTCCACAAAGTGGAAAGCAGAAGGTCAACTTAGTGCACAAGACATTTCCTGTGGAAAGCTACTCAATCAAAGGGCAAAATATGAGCAATGCTTTACACATCAATTTGGAAAGATCGAAAAGGGACAGCAGCAAATGACAGGACTGCTAGTCTCTCCACATAGCTCTCACCACTCTCAACCCCAGTTCCTATGCCAGAATATGGAGAATAATGCTAAAAAGAGAACTGAGTCAGGCTAGCCAACTCTTCAAGTCTAATGCAAGTACTTCCCTCACCTGATGCACTCATTTGGGTTAACACATGCACAACGGGGCCAGGAATTTGCATGTCTTGCTTCCAGGTGGCTCTGAACCACCCGTGATACGAGTTGCCCTATGGGACAGTCATGCCGATACTACTGATGGTTCAAGCCAGCAGGAACATGTAAGATAAAGTCTCATCAAGACACAAACTCTGTTTTCTAAAAAGATCAAAGGAAGAATATACTAGAGGAAAGGTCAGGAAAAATAATAAAAAATGTAGACTTTCACAGTCCAATGATAGCAGCCCACAGCAGTTACCTCTGCCTACACATCAGGAGGGGCTGCTCTGTCAAAGCACCCATGGAAACTCCTTGGTTCTAATTCTGACTGCAAAGTACTGGACAGCAGGGGCATCTTTCTCATCTTGGCATTTTCTAGGATCTTAATAAATATCTATTAAAAAACAGAAAGTCTGAATGGTAGAAATGACCCATTCTCTGGATTATTTCCGAGTTATACTTTCATAATCAGTTGCTTATTTGTGTGTATACCCCATTTTTAAGTTAAATGTAGCAAACAGCCAGTTAATTGCAGCCAGTTAAATGTAATAAATAATACCACTACTACTCAGTGATACTTGTTGAATTTGATTTCAGCCACCAAACTGGGTTCACTAGGTTTCTTCTGACTCTTAAAGGTGGAAAGGTATTAGCCACCCATTTCTTAACATTTCTAAACAGGCTTCAGGTTTGTCTACTCTCAGTAAAAAAAAAAAGTCAAAAGACAGAAAAAATTGTTTAGAATTGCCACTGTCATACCTATTTTTCCTTACTAGTTTCCAAGCCTTTGCTTTATTAAATGATGAGCTAAATTTTTTCATTCCAAGCTATTCTCAGGAAGATCTAACACTGTAAGAGGTAGTTAAGTGTTACCTCAGAGCAGTGCAGACAGCTGGGCCGATTTCACCCTGCAGCCAAGGGCCTGGTTATTGAGTTGGATGCAGTGATGCATGTCAGAAATAGGACTTTCTAATTAGCATTCATAATGAAGTTTTAAGATTAAAGATTAAGATAATGTGCTAATTCTAAAAATAAGTATGTTGCCAATACAATCTCTGGAAGGACAAGGAGTAAAATGTAAAGTGAATACAAAAGACCTGAACTCTAGTTTTAATTCTACCACTATCCACTCCCTCTTCAAAAGTATCACTATGCTGAAAACAAAAACATGACAGTTTGAATTCTTAGGAAGGCCCCATACGATTCAGATTGCTCTTCTAGCACTAGGATTCAAAAGTACATAATCAGGCCATACATTCAACAGATCTCAACTGAGTATATGTTACTTACAATTTCCTAGGTGTGAGCTGTTCTGTTCTGGTCTCTATTTTATAATTCACAAAGCACGAACACACATATATTATTTAATCATCACAACAGTAGAGTCAAGTAGTTTGGGTATGTGTTATTATCTCTATTTGACAGAAGGAAAGACTAAGATTCTAAAAGTTAAGGACAGACAGGTGTGGTAGCACATGTCTGTAATCCCAGCACTCTGGGAGGGTGAGACAGGAGGATCAAGCTCAAACTGGTCAACTTAGAGGCTTACTGAGAACTTATCTCAAAATAAAAAATTTAAAAAGGGGTACAGATATAGCTCAATATGAAGACCCTGGGTTTATTCCCCAGTACCACCAAAAAAAAAAAAAAAAAGAAAAGAAAAAGATCTGCCCAAGGCTACACAATCTATCAAGTTTTTTAAGTCCAAAGCTTTGTCATTTTCTTTCATACACAAATAAAATACAAAGCTATCACTCTTACTCTCTGCCCAGAAAACACAGGGAAATAGTATCTTACTACTATTTTGAATGTATGCTACTTTAAAAAACGGTTCCACTTTTATAGTTCACATGAAATCCAAAAGAAGTTCTTGATGTTCAAAAGCCAGCATTTTAAAAAACTGTCCTTTTTAAAAATCAAGGCAGGTTCATCTCTAGTAAATAGTTTACACAACCAACTAGGAAGAATTAGAATATGAACAAGGAAGCCATATACAAATGTTGAGGTTCCACATCTTTAAAAATAGTCAATAGGTGTACTGTGTTGTGTGGCATCGAGGATGGTAACCAAGGTCACTTTATACCCCTGAGCTACATCTCCAGCCATTTTAGTTTTGAGATGAGGTCTTACTAAATTGTCCAGGATGGTCTCGAATTTGCAATATTCTTACCTTAGACTCTTGAGGAGCAGGGATCACAGGAGTGTACCACTACACCCAGCCAAGCATACTTTTTAAGAATGAACTTCCCTTTAAATTTACTTAACAGAATGATTCGCCATGGATTACTCTTTAAATAAGCACCTAATCTAAAATCCACTTAACTATATCATGTATATACAGTAACAGATTTACCATAATCATAACATATATAAAAAAGTGAAATCCAAAGAGGATTAATGTTTTGATGAAAACTAAACACAAGTGAAAAACATATGACACTAGACATCAAGAGGGTCAAAATGAAGGCTCAGTACCCTAGATCATTTTCCACTACACAGTCATATTACTTCTTATCGACCTAGAGCAAATTCCTTATCCCTCCCTTCTTAAACATCAAACAGGAAGACCAGCCATATGTGAAATTCCAAAGAGGCAGCAAAGAGGTGAAAGAGAAAGAAGCCAGGTTCTCCATTACTATGAAACTGACAAATAGCTCTGGCATTATCGCTCAGTTATCGGTAAGTTAAAAGTAGCAGTGTGGTAGGGTGTAGGAGGGCACAAAGCAGAGTCTGCTTGGAGGCTGGAAGTTCCTGTTCTGCTCCTACCTAACCCACCTTGGGAATCCTCTCCTAGTCATAAGTCTCAATTTTCTCATTTATTCTTTCATTTACTTAACAATCTTCTATTGAGCACCTACTATGTACCAGGCAGTGTTACAGGTGTTGGGGATATGAGTGAGGGAAACAGAAAATTCCTACTTTCTCGGAGCTTATATTTTATCTAGTTGGAGTAAAGCAATGAAGATGATTTTAAAAAAACACAATACACAGGTGACGGTATTAAGAATAGTTATTAGCCATATGTGGCTATTAAAATTACAAAAAACTAAAAATTCATTTCCTCAGCCTCATCAGCAATAATTCAAGGCCTCAACAGCCACATCTGGCTAGTGGCTACCATACTGGGGAGAGAAGATAAAGAACATTTCCATCATCACAGAAAGTTCTATTGGACAGGGCTGAGATAGCGTGATAGGGAAGAGATGCTATTTACATCAGGTAAACAGAAGAAAAAGTCTTTCTAACAAAAAGACTTTTGAATAAAGATCTGAGTGAAGCTGAGGAGTGAGCAAAGTTGATATCTGAAGGAAGAGCTTCCTAGCAAAAGGAAATAACTTACTTGTATTATTGGACAGACATCACTGAAAGTTTCTTTTAGTACTAAAATTGCAATTCACAGCTCTTCAAAAAATGGTCTGAGGTTTTAGTTTTATAAACATAAAGCATGGTAGAAAAGAAACAGCAACAATTCCATTTTCATTTGCACAAAACAATATTTGCATTTACTGAAAACCCACATTAGAAATAAGAAACAGAGAACATTTTTTATTTACTTCCTTTAACTTGGAAAATGGAGTATTTTGAACTTCCTACAGTCACGAGTTAAATCTGATTATAACATAATTCAAAGGCTTCTGTGAAACTCTTTCTTGAAAGTTGCATATTCCCCTTCTCAACTCTGCCAAACATCTCTTAGTTTATTAGCATCACTTATACCTCATACTGGGAACTGAAGTTATTTTTTGGAACCAGGGATTGAACTCAGGACCTTGCGCTTGTGAGGCAGGCAGCAGAACCACTGAGCTAAATCCCCCGCCCAACTGAAGTTATTTTTTAAGTAATACTTATACATGTTAGATTAACCAGGTGAACTGTCTTTCAGATAGAATATTGCCCAATGGCAACTAAATATGTGAAGTAATATACAAATCTGAAGCAATATGCTCACCAGTTCATATCTTAAATCCCAGGGCTCGCATGCACTCCTTGTGGGCCTCAATTAGATGCCCACAATGCTCTTCTCCTTTCTCGATGATGCTGTGAAACAAAATGTACTTGTTATCTAACAAAGTAGGTCTGAACCACATTAGTGAAACACAGCTGGAATTAAAAACTGCTATTATAAAAGATAGCTTTGTTTTGATTTGATCTTGTGATAGATGCCTGTAAAGATGTTCCATCCAACTAGATTTTAGGGAAAACCTGATTAGAAGAAATAAGTATACACATGAAATCTTGCTATTATATGCAAGGAATAACACAGCTCTATAATGAAATAAACTGCATAAAATATTTATGTTAAATGAAGAGCTTATTTTTTTGACCCATGTTCATAGAAGAATTAACTTTCTGTTTCTGTGCTGCATTCAAACACACCTAAACAAATCCACTTCTAGTTATGAGACATCTACAACATAAACATCACAAAAGATCTGGCAGTCAGGAACAGCAAGACAAATCCCTTTTGATGATTAAAGAATTTTTCACTTGTAAAATTCAGAGAAAAGACTAGGACCACATAGCTTTAAGAGCCTGAAAATGCAGCAGAGATAGTCAAGTTAGGACAAATTCAATTACAAGAAAAAACTAACTTCTGACTGTAGATACTTAAGGAGAAGCCATAGTGGTCTGAGGTGACCCATGCAAAAGAAATTTAAAGAAGGAAACAGGTTCTCCTTCCACCAAAACTCTTACTATCCTTCAGTGTAGCTCAAGGGCTGCCTGCAAATGGGAGAGACAGCCCCAGCTCCTTATGAAGATAACGGCTAGCACTCACTGATCATTTGAATGCTATATATACTGTGCTAGGGATCTGATATGCTCTATCACTAAACCTAATTAACAACCCTGGAGGCAAATACATTTGGCTCATTTTAGAGACATAGGAGGCAGACATGTTAAATAACTTGCTCAAGGTCACCAAGATGGTGGAGAAGATTCAAACCCTGACTCTACCCTCAGGTCTTATTCATGATATCATACTACTTAAAAATTCAATAAGCATATGTTACCATTGGAGCAACTTCAGTATACACTGCAGCCTTTCAACCCTCCATTTACAGTATTATTTACAAAGCACTAAATATTAATGAAAGCACTGAGTTGCTATACACCTACCTCATTATGAATTATGACCTCTACTTTTATATCTATTATTTCTCTACTTTGTAGTGACAAAAGGAGGTGGGAGGAGGTGCACATTCACGTTATCTGAGGCCTTCTAATGAGATCTATTCTACAATAAAGGCTAAATAATGAAGAACAAACAAAAGTTTTTGTGAATTAGTAATGACCTAGATAAACGTTATCAGCTACACTATAGATTGATTTTTAATTTTTGGTTGCCTTAAGGTTGAAGGGGAACCCAATGTACCCTGTGTCTATCACTACATTTGGGAAGAAATCCTTAGAAATTACCAGAAATTTTTATTCTTTAGTTTTGTCACATCTATCATAGTCTTTAGCCCGCGGCACAGCAATTACTGGCAAACGTCTCGGTATATTTTAAGCTTCTCAAAATCAGGTGGCATCCTCTTGCTTTTCTACGCAGTGCTTAACAAGGACGATACTCAAAAATCACATGGAGGAATGAGAGGATGACGTGAGTCTTGGCGTAATCTGACCTCTCTCCGCCTTAATCCTTTCCCTGGACCGAGCTGAGCACCAAGGGCCGACTGTAAAACCTACGAGACCCTACTGAAACTCTCCAGGGCGCCGCAGGTCAAGGGAGGGCAGAGCGCACAAGGCGCGGGCCGTTGCACCAGCCGCCCCCTCCCAGGCTGCGCACTGACCACACATCGCGCGCCTTCTTGGTCTCCGGACAGGCGCAGCAGGGCTTTAGTGGCTTCTTCTCCTGAGATTCAGACGGGACAGGGCTCGCGGCTGCCAGACCTGGCATCTTGCAAGCTGAAAGCAGCTACAAGTTCACAAGCACTATCCTCTCCAAGCTCCCCCTACGCCGATTTGTCCGCAGCTACTTCCGCAACGGCCTCAAGAGGACAGGAAGTCCCGCCTCTCGGACCGGAAGCGGGGGTAGAGGTTAAAATAAGCGCGTGCACAGAAAAAGGTGGCTAGGACCGCGTGAGGGCGCCGCTTTTACGTAGGCGGAGAGAGGGCGGGTGTAAAGGTCCCTGATAGTTTGTGAGTTAGTTTGGGAAGGGCTCAGTAAAGCTGACAACTTCTAGTCGGCTGAGTTGCTTTCCAATACATCTAGCCTCTACCAATGTCGAAACTGACGCCCAAGAAGGTAAGCTGACTTGTCCAAGCTAAATAATTGAAATCACTAGTGTAAGTCAGTTCCCTTGAGTAACAGACTCGCTCCCCATATTTCACGCTGGGGTCTTATGGGCTTTCTTCCCCCCTTCAAACCCTCCCTGCCGCCACAAGCCTTTTTCTGTGTTTCACTGATCAGGTTAAAAATGAGTAGCAAAAAAAAAAAAAAAAGCAAAGACATTTGAACAATCCAGTCCACAAATACTGGGGGAGTAGAAAGGTCCTCTAACCCCAGTATCTCCCCACCATCATACACAGCTACATCCTCAGCTAACTTGCATTTATAGCTCTTCAGCTGTTTTCAGAATGAATCATCTAGTTAAATACTTGTCAGCTATATTAATAAAAGTTAAAATTACCTTTTCCTTGGCATTTTTTGAACAGACAAGTAAACTGATGTCCATGTCATTTGCAATAAAATGAACACAATCATTTAATTTTTCCTGAAGAGAAATGTTGCAAAAGGAATGAGTTTATTTTTTTCGGTACCTGGGGTTGAACTCAGGGCCTTGCACTTGCGAGGCAGGCACGGCACAACTGAGCAATCCTCAACCCTAATGAGTTTATCCTTTACAGCAGAACTTTGAAGCTTTTAAGAGCTACATGGTGATAGATATGTCCCTTCCTTCCTTCCTTCTTTGCTCCCTCCCTTTTACTGGGGATTGGACCCAGAGCCATCATAGTAAGATACATTACCAGCCCTTTTTAATTTTTTTGAGACAACGTATCCTGAAATCGTTTCTCCGACTGAGCTCAAACTTGCCACCCTCATGTTTCAGCCTCTTGGTATTACGGCCATCCTTTTTGTCATCTGAAAACTTTTAATAAGCATGCTTTTTTACTTCATACTGGATTTATTCATTTACTAATTCAACGTGTTACCCTGATGTTCTCCTAATTTTGCGTTGATCCACTATTACCAGTTCTTTGATGTAGGTGTTCAATCCCATGGCTTAGAATTCTGCTACTCAAGCAGTGCTTCTAGGGCTAGCAATATCAGCTTTACTTGGAAACTTAATATATGATAAATATGGCTCACCAAATCATTGGGGAAAAGAAAACAGGCTAACATCTGGAGAGAATTACATACAACATCAAAAGAAAGAACTCCAGATGCAGTAAAGGCCTGTGAATGAAAGGTCAAACTAAAAAGCTAACAGCAGTAGTGGAAGAGCATTATCTTAATACTGAGGAATGGTTTATTTTACAACTTTTCAAAAACAGAAGTTATATGTGAAAATATTCATGAAGTTACATCAAAATAAAGGCATGGAGTTTTACATCAGACACTATAAGCAAAGTTAATAGATGACAAATTAGGAGAAAATATCTAAAATATCTGAAATATCTAAATATTTTAAAAATTAAAACATTCAAGGTGCCTCATTTCTCTGTGCACTCTCACTCCACTCTTGAGTGTGTCCTGTATCTATGTCTAATAAATCCTTCTTGCATCTCTTTTTTCTTTTTCTTTTTTTGGTATGGGGATCGAACTCAGGACCTTGTGCTTGCGAGGCAGGCGGTGGCACCATTGAACCAAATCCCCAGCCCTCGCGTCTCTTTTTTTTAAAAATTAAAATGCTCACTTATATAGTTAAAACAATGTAATCTTGGGCCGGGGATTTAGCTCAGTGGTACAGCCGCCTGCCTCGCTGAGTTCAATCCCCAGTACCAAAAAACAACAACAACATAATCTTCAGGCATAATATCATATATATATATATATATATATATATATATATGGCTATTGAGTTTGTGAACCATTGTGTAATCTTCAGGGCAGCTGAAATTTATTATCTACATTTATGGACAAGAATTAGATTCAGAAATGTGCAGGATTTGCTCAAGGTCACATAACTTGGAAATAGCAGTCCCAAGGCTTAATATATCTCTCTGTTCTATTTACTATTCGACTTAATTTGTGTAAGCAAAAATGAATATTTCTTATTTTAAAATTAATCACTGGTCTGTGTTTACTTGTGCTAATGATTTTTTTTAGGTATAAAAAATGAATGAGAAGGAAAAAGGAGAGAACTGTCTAAGAGAATCTGGGGAGTTAAAAGAACTGAGATAGGCTGTTAACACAAATTATATACCAAGTGACTGGACCAACTTTTTGCAATTGAGAAAAGTTTTTTTCCCTATTCTCCTTCCCTGTGCCAGTGGAGACAGTACTGGCTAGTCCTCTTTGTGACATCCTCAGCTAGTATTGGCAGACCTCAGGGAAAAAGTTAGGTAGTAACTCAATCTCTTGCCCCATACTTCTTTACCCTGATGTTTTCAAGACATAAACAAAGTCTTAATTTCCTCTCTGAGCACCTTGACCCTTACATCCTCCCAACAACTGCTTTTTCCAGATGATTCCTGCTTTTAGGAAGAGAAGACCAAAAGATGTTTCTTTCCACGGTATAATGTTTAGTAATTTATATCCAGCTCTTAACTCTCCTTTTGTTTTAGAATGGTGCAGCTAACCTTCACATAAAGGTTATTAAGAAAATCTTCTATCTTTTAATTTATGAATAAATAAGCTTTACAATCTACTTTTATTTTATTTTATTTTTAATTAAATACATTTATTGGTACATTTTAGATATACAACACAATTACACTTCTCATTGGGAAGTGTACCTTTACATAATGCATCTTGCTTCTTATTTTTTCCCCATTCCTAGCCCTCCCTTCACCCCTTCCACCCTTCCCTATTTATAAAGACTTTATTTCCATTTTTTCCATTTCTCAGCATTTTTCCTTTCCCTTCTTTCCTTTCCCCTGCCTCTCCCACTACCCCTACCCCTTTGGACCTTTTCTTCCTATTTTGCATTATCGATTATTCATTCTAATCATTGGTACATTTTAGGTATACAATATAATGACATTCATCATTGGAAATTTGCACCTTTACATAGTCTCTCTTGGTTCTTATTTTTCACCCTTGCCCAGCCCTCCCTTCAACCCCTCCATTCCTCCCTATTTACAAAGATTTTGTTCCTATTTTTCCATTTTCTCCTATTAATCCCATTCCCTTCTATCCTTTCCCCTAGCCCTCCCACTTCCTTCCCCTTTGCCCCTTTTCTTCCTATTTCACATGACCTATTATACATTTCGTCCTTATTTACACTTTCAGTTTCTCACACCAGAGAAACTATTTGGTATTTATACATGTGTGTCCTATTTATTTCACTTAAGAGTATTGCCTCAGTGTGCATGCACTTAGCTATAAATGTCTCTAATTTCTCATTTTTTATGGCTGAGTAGTACTCCATTTTATTTAAAAAAACACATTTTCTTTATCCAGTCTCCAGTTGATGGGCATTTGGGCTGTTTCCAAGTTTTAGCTATCACAAACTGTGCTGCTATGAACATGGGCCACATATATCACTGTGGTATGATTCTTTTAATTCTTTGGGGAAGATCCCCAGCAGTGGGATAGCGGGGTCAAATGGGACTTCCAGTCCTAGTTCTTTGAGGGATCTCCATACTGATTTCCACAGTGCTTGCACCAGTCTACACTCCTACCAACAGTGGAGCAGGGTTCCTCTTTCCCCACAGCCCCGCCAGCATTTGTTATTGGTTGATTTCATGATAGCAGCCATTCTTTCTGGAGTGAGGTGGAATCTCAGCATTGTTTTCATTTGCATCTCTCGAATGACCAGTGATGTTGAACATTTTTTCATGTATTTATTTGCTATTTCTACTTCTTTGTCTGAGAAATGTCTGTTCATTTCAGATGCCCATTTTTGGATTGGGTCTTTAAATTTGGGAGGTCTGATCTTTTTAAGTTCTTTATAGATTTGAGATAGTAGACCTTTGTCTGAGGAAGAGCAGGTGAAGATTTTTTCCCATATTGTGGGTTGTCTCTTCACACTGCTGGTGGTTTCTCTTGCTGTGCAGAAGCCTTTTAATAAGAAGAGATCCCACTTGTTGATTGTTTGTGCTAGTGCACGGGCAACTGAGGTTTTGTTCATAAAATCTTTTCCTACGCCAGTGTCTTCAAGGGTTCTACCTAACCTCTGTTCCAAGTGGTTCAGAGTTTCTATTTTAATATTTAGATCTTTAATCCATTTTGATTTTAGTTTAGTGCATGGTGAGAGATATATAGGTCTAATTTTAATCTTTGGCAAGTTGTTGCCCAATTTTTCCAGCACCATTTATTAAAGAGGCTATCTTTCCTCCAGTGAGGGTGTTTGGCTCCTTTATCAAAGATGAGATGGCTGAGTGTGTCTGGCGTTGTTTCTGCATCTTCTAATCTGTTCCACTGGTCCTCAGGTCTCTTTCTTTGCCAGTACCATGCTGTTTTTATCACAGTAGCTTTGTAGTAGAGTTGCAGGTTGGGGATTGTGATACCCCCTGCCATGTCTCTGTTACCTAGAATTGCTTTTGCTATTCTGGGTCTCTTCTTGCTCCAAATGAATTTGTGGATTGTTTTCTCAAGGTCCATGAAGTGTGCTGCTGGGATCTCACTTGGAATTGCATTAAATCTATAAAGCAGTTTTGGAAGTATGGCCATTTTCACTATATTAATCCTTCCTACCCAGGAGCAGGGGATGTCTGTCCACTTTCTGATATCATCTTCAATCTCTCTTTTCAGAGTCCCATAGTTTTCAGAGAAGAGGTCTTTGATTTCTTTCATTAGGTTGATTCCTAGGTATTTCAGTTTTTTGGATGCTATTGTGAAAGGAATTATTTGCCCTATTTCTCTCTCAGTGAGTCTGTCATTGTGTGTAGAGGAAAGCTATTGATTTTTGTGTGTTGACCTTGTAACCAGCTACTTGACTGAATTTGGTAATTAAGTCTAGAAGACTTTTGGTGGAGTTCTTGGGGTCTTCTATATAGAGTATCATGTCATCTGCAAATAATGACAATTTGACTTCTTCCTTTCCTATCTTTATTCTTTTTATTTCTTTCTCTTGTCTAATTGCCGTGGCTAATGTTTCCAGAACTATATTGAACAAGAGTGGTGATAGTGGACATCCTTGTCTTGTTCCTGATTTGAGTGTGAAGGATTTCAGTTTCAGACCATTTAGTATGATATTGGCTGTTGGTTTTTCATAGATGGCTTCTATCAGTTTGAGGTAGAGACCATCTATTCCAATTTTTTGTAGGGTTTTTATCATAAATGCATGTTGGATATTGTCAAATGCTTTTTCTGCATCTATGGAGAGAATCATATGGTTTTTGTCCTTGGCTCTATTGATATAGCGTATTACATTGATTGATTTGCATATATTGAACCATCCCTGCATCCCTGGGATGAATCCCACTTGATCAGGGTATATGATCTTCTTGATGATCTTCTGCATTCTGTTTGCCATTATCATATTAAGGATTTTTGCATCTATGTTCATTAGTGAGATTGGCCTATAGTTCTCTTTTTCTGTTGGGTCTTTCTCTGCTTTGGGGATCAAGGTGATGCTTGCTTGCAGGAATGAATTTGGGAGTATTGCTTCCCTTTCAATTTCATTGAAGAGTTTAAACAGTAGCAGCAGCAGTTCCTCTCTAAATGTCTTGTAGAATTCAGCAGTGAAGCCATCAGGGCCCGGGCTTTTCTTACTTGATAAGTTTTTAATTACATTTTCAATTTCATTGGTTGATATTGGGTTGTTCAGAATTTTTAGGTCTTCTTCGTTCAACTTTGGTAATTCATATGTATCTAGGAATCTGTCTATTTCTTCTGTGTTGTCCATCTTATTGGCATATAGGTTCTGGAAGTAGGTATTGATGATCCTCTGGATTTCTGCTGGGTCTGTTGTAATTTCACCCTTTTCATTCCTAATTGCATGGATTTGGGCCTTTTCTTTCCTTTTCTGACAAGGTTGGCTAAGGGTTTATCAATTTTATTGATTCTTGGCTTCATTGATTTTTTGTATTGTTCTCTTAGTCTCCATTGCATTGATTTCTCCTCTGATCTTTATAATTTCCTCCCTTGTATGAGCTCTGGGGTTGTCCTGCTCTTCTTTTTCTAGAAGCTTGAGGTTCAGCATCAGGTTGTTTCATTGGGCTTGTTCTGTTTTCCTAATATGCATATTCACTGCTATGAATTTCCCTCATAAGACTGCTTTCATTGTGTCCCATAGATTCTGATATATTGTATTGTCATTGTCATTTAATTGAAGGAACTGTCTGATTTCTTCTTTAATTTCCTCTGTGACCCATTGGTTATTCAGAAGTGTGTTGTTCAATTTCCATGTGTTTATGAAATTTTTTGAGTTTCTTTTGCTATGGATCTCCAATTTCATCGCACTATGGTCTGATAATATACAGGGGATAACTTCAATTCCTTTGCACTTACTTAAACATGTTCTATGTGTGAGTATGTGGTCTATTTTTGAGAATGACCCATGTGCAGCTGAGAAGAATGTGTATTCTGATTTTGTGGGGTGGAAGACTCTGTAAACATCTGTTAAGTTCATTTGTTCAAGAGTTCGATTGAGTTCTAGTATTTCATTACTTATTTTTTGTCTAGTTGATCTATCTATTTGTGACAGTGGGGTGTTGAGGTCCCCCACTACAATTGTATTAGTGCATATATGATTTTTCATGTCCGTTAGTGTTTGTTTTATATAGTTGGGCGCACTAGTGTTTGGTGTATAGATATTTATGATTGTCATCTCTTCCTCTTGGATTCTTCCCTTTACAAGGATGTAGTGTCCTTCTTCGTCTCTCTTAATCAGTGTTGGTTTGAAATCTACTTGATCTCCAAAGAGGATAGCTACTCCTGCTTTTCTTCAGGTTCCTGCCACATGCAGTATTGTTTTCCACCCTTTAACTTTCAGTCTATGAGTTTCCTTTTGAACGAAGTGTGTTTCTTGTATGCAGCATATTGTTGTTGGATTGTGCTTCTTGACCCATTCTGCCAGTCTATTTCTTTTGATTGGTGAATTGAGACCATTAACATTGATGGTTATAACTGAAACATATTGACTTGTCATTGGCATGACTTTTTCTTTTTCTTGGGTTCTCCCGCTTTACATTTAAGTTCTTGTCATGCCAGATGGGTTCATTCTGCTTTGTTTCCTGGGGTTGTGATCCTCAATGTCTGTTCCTAGGCTATTGTGTAAAATTCTTTGGAGTGCTGGTTTGGTATTCACGAAGTTCCTAAGGTGCTCTTTGTCATGAAAGTATCTTATTTCTCCATCCATTTTGAAAGATAGTTTTGCAGGGTACATCAATCTGGGTTGGCGGCCGTTTTCTTTTAGGGCTTGGAATATGTCACTCCAAGCTCTTCTTGCCTTGATGGTTTGTGTTGAGAAGTCTGCTGTGATTCTGATGGGCTTTCCTTTGTATGTGATTTGTTTCTTTTCTCTCACTGCTTGTAGAACTTTGTTCTTCGTTGAGTTTCTGGAATCTTAACAATTATATGCCTATGTGTAGATTTTTTTTGATCAAGGCTATTTGGAGTCCTATATGCCTCACTTATCTGTATGTCAAGCTCTTTTCCCCTGCTTGGGAAGTTTTCTGCCATTATTTCTGGGAAGAGATTTTTTATGTCATCTGCACTATCTCCTGTTTCTTCATTGACTCCAATTAGTCTTATTTTATTCTTCTTTGCATCATCTGGCAGCTGCTGGATTGATTTCTCATGTTCCCTTATCATTTTGAAGCAATTTTTCTTTTTCTGGTCACTAATTGCAATCTTCTATATCTGAAATGCTGTCCTCACATTGGCTCATTCTCCTGTGTAGACTTTCAGTGGAGTTTTTCATGTCCTGGAAATCTATTTGCATCTGTTTTATCGATTCCATTTTTTTCCTATGTTGGGATTCCATCATGTTCCTCAACTCCTCTCTAGATTTATTAATCATGTCTTGCACTAGAGGCACAATTTCTCCTGTTATCTGAGAAATTATTTCTGATTTCATTTTTTCCAGATCCCCTTTTGTTGCCAGTTCAGTGAGTCCAGGTGGTTGAGTATCAGAGTGTTCCATCTCATTTCCCTATGGGGTTGCTGTAGGTGATCTGGAAGTCTGGTTTTGAGACTTATTTACGTGTTTTCTCATTTTGACTGGGGGGGGGCTGTTGGCGCCTGCATGGATTATGTCCTCTGAGCTGGGAGAGTTGGGACAGGGGCCGGGAGGAGCAGTAGGGATGGTGGCCCAAAGCCCTTTCCTGTGGGCTGGGAGCAGGGGGAGGGATAGTGGCCGGGAAGCCCCTTTCTCTGGTCCAGGAGCAGTGGAATTGCGGCTCAGAAGCCCCTCCCTCTGGGCCGGGAGGGGTGGGAGGGATGGTGGCCTGGTAGGCCCTTCCCCTGGGCCAGGAGCAGCGGGACAGAAGGTGGCCCAAAAGCCCTTTCCTCTGGGCTGGGAGCAGTGGGAGCAATGGTGGCCAGGAAACCCCTTCCTCTGGACCAGGAGCAGTGGGACAGCGGCTCAGAAGCCCCTACCTCTGGGCTGGGAGCAGCAGGACTCAGTACCTTGGTCTGGTGGTCTGGTGTCCTCTGTGTCTTTGTAGTGTGGAACCAGGTGGCTGTACAGAGGAGTCGGGGGTGGTGGGTCCAGTGGATTGTTGCTGGGCTGCGGGCTGATTTGGTGTCTTCTGTGTGACCCAGGATCTCGGTAGGGCGTGGGCAGACCTGCCTGTCTGCAGTTGGCTGATTTGGCTTCTTCTACGTGACTGGGAACCTCATCAGGGCGTTCCTACTTTTATTTTATTATTATGTTTTACCTCAACTATTTTTAAACTATTACTATGTTTTACTTTTCTTATATAGGCTACATGTCTGAAGACTTGTGAGATGGCCTATTTTGGTATTAAAGGGAAAATAGCATAAAACATGAAATTTATTGTGTCCTATTCCAAAAATCTCAATAATCACACTTGCTTCAGCAGCACATATACCAAAAATCTCAATAACCTACTTCTACCAAGAAAAAAATAACAGTTTATGAGAGCTGTAATTAGAGATTAAATTGAGAGTAGGTGGTATATGGAGACTAAATAATAAAAGATTAGTTTCAATCATTTGTTTTACAAAGGCAACTCTGAAATTAGTTTGATTAATACCTTTTGTATCAAGCTCTCATTTCTCAATTTTGATTTTAATCATAATGCTCTTAAGTCTCTGACACTCTTCTTATTGCTACAATTGCTAAACTGTTAGTAAGAAGCTTGAAATAATGACTTGAAAAGACTTTTTTTTATAGTACAGTGATTGCGTTTATTCCTTGTACTGAATGAGCTACTAGCCACAGACGGCACTAAACAGCCATTCTATGGATGAAATGACAGACTTGATAATGTAATAAGCAACAACTATGAAAATACCTCCTAAAATCCTACCATGATAAAGGTAGTTAGCCATTTTCCCTGCCTAACTAAACCAAGGCAAGATGATTCTACAAAGCATTGAGGTTGGTGGGGAAGGAGTGACACCATATGTTGAGAGAGAAGAATTACAAGGCTTAAATTCTTGTTTACCTAGTCACTAGGTGGACTTTGTATACAGCCTCACAAAGCTAAGTATTTACATGTCTGCCTCTGAATAAAAAATATTCCAATTTCCATTAATAAATATGTGCTATACAACATTCTCTATAACTTTTCAAGTACCTGCAGAGGCTGAGATTTTACTCTGCCTGTCAGTTTAAAGAATGCCGGTTAAAGGTGCCAAACTACTGGGTCATAGAAAAGAACAGTTTATTCTTTGTAAATAGGGAGGGATGGAGGGGTTGAAGGGAGGGCAGGGGAAGGGGGAAAAATAAGAACCAAGAGAGTAGGTACAGGTGCATATCTCCAATGATGAATGTCATTATATTGTACACCTAAAATGTACCAATAAAAGGATATACAAAAAAAAAGAAAAAAAGAAAAGAACAGTTTATTACTTACAGCAGTAGCAGCAGAGAATCAGCATTTTTGTGCCAGTTCCCAGAGCCCCATTTCCCATGGGGTGATATAAGAAAGGTCAGATAATATCTACATACACATTGGGCTGCATTATAATTTATAATTATAATTATAATTTATAATTTATAAAGAACAGTGAATTTAGGAAACCATAAGCCTTAATAATAGGCAGTCAGGATGTCTGCACTTTGTTCAAAAGGAGACACTGTCTTCCAAGACTGTTGCCTACACAAAGGGACAGGGACAGGCAGGGCCCCCTGCTTTGCATGACATGCAGGGAAATGAACACTCATGCAGAATTATCTCCCAACATGGCCAACTTCAACTTTCATTTTATTAACTGGCACTCCTCTTCAATCACACAGATTGTTTTATAGAAGTAGATTACTTCTACTGATTCAGAACCTGATTTCATAAAGATAGTGTGTTAGTCATTTTTTGCTGTGGACTTAATGTTGTATCCTTTTGAAACTCATACATGGAAGCCCTAATTGCCAATGCAATGATATTTAGACAGGGGGCCTTTGAGAAGTAATTAGGTTGAGATGAGGTCATAAGAATGGAGTATGTACTCATGACAGGAGGAGAAGGAGGAAGAAGAAGACCAGAAGCTCCCCTGCTTCCCTACTGTACTGAGAACACAGCAAAAAAGAAGAAAGGACTGAGGCCCTCACTAGGAACAGCATTGATTGGTACCTTGATCTTAGACTTCCTAGCCTCCAGAACTATAAGAAACAAATATCTGTTGCTTAAGCCACTCAATCCATGGCATGTTGTTATAACAACCCAATGAGACTAAGACTGCTGTGGCACAAGCCAATTAATCATAGCACTTTGGGAGGCTGAGGGACAAGGATCTCCAGTTCAAAATAAGAAAATTAAAAGGGCTAGGGACATAGCTCAGTGGTAGATCACGGCTTTGATTTCTAGTACAAAAAAAAAAAAAAAAGTGCTGGGAGTGGTGGCACAAGCCTGTAATCCCAGCACTTGGAAGCTGAGGCAGGAGGATTGCCACAAGTTTGAAGCCAGCCTGAACCACATAGTGAGACTCTGTCTCAAAAAAGAAAGTGTGTATGAATTTTCTAAAAAAAAAACCCAAAAAAACAAGCCAGCTCTAAGGAGCACTAGTAGCTTAATGGGGTAAGTTGAACATCAAAGAGTAATTGCCATAATGTTTTAAACGTCAGATATGTAAAGTTGCATGCATTCATAATGGCACTACACAACAAAAACTTTGTAGTTAACATTGCTAGGATACTGACCCAGTTCGATGAATTTGATACTTGAAGGGAGAATCTAGCATTTAACCAGTCTTTCCTCTGTAATCTATATTTCCACATAACAAGTGAGTTAGAGAAAATTCTTTTTATAGAAAATCTTCTAGAGAAAGATTATTGAAAGCACTGTTATTATTGAAATTCACTGTTCTAGAATTTTTGATTTTGAATGGGACAAAGCAACTATGTAAATGATACCTTGTACTCAACCAGGGACATTTGAACATGGACAACTAATATCCGAAGGAATTAGTGTGCATTTTGTTAGAGATGATTAAAATTAAAAAGCTATATCAGTGAGTTGCAGATTAATTTAAGAGCAAAATAATATGTTTAAAATTTCTGTTACTGAGAGGGGGAAAATGCAAAGACTGGCAAAATGGTGATTCATGTTGATTCTGGGCAAAGGGTACTTAAGGCTTCATTAAAGTGGAGTCACTCTTGCCTAGCTTTAGAATTTTCCATCATAAATAGTCTTTAAAAGCAGGTTGGATGCCTACACCACACCATTCGCAGTTGATCTACCGCCCAGGTAGACAGCAGCAAACTGCAGATGCATGTGGAGCTAGAAGGGCCCCAACATTTAGGGTCTTGGTTCCTCAACTTTCAGGATTAGTCCCGTGGAAAGGTGCTTTCTGAAAGGAAATCACCCAACTAGTCTAGATAGTTCTGACATTTCCCAGGGATTTCCAAAAGAGGCCTTCGGGTGTGCCCGGTAAACTGCTGCTAGATTCTGAAGAGTGGCCTTCCCCAGCTGTTGGCGTTGACCCTGGGTGGCGGCTGAAGCCTCCGGACCACGTTTCCCAAGGGTGTGGGAGCCGAGGCCGCTACCCCCGAGCCCCTTCTCTTCCCCCCCCTCCTCGGGCACTCAGTCCCCCTCCCGTACCGCTCCTCTCGGCCCCGCCTCTCCCGGCTTCACCTCGCCCTTAGCGCCGCGTGCTTGGCGGTTACTATGGCTACGGCACCCAGCCGCCAGGCGTCCCTCTCTGGTCCCAGGCTGGCAGAGGAAAAAGGCAGCATCATGAGCCGCGTAGTGACCATCGAGGAGCCCCGGGCCAACCGCCAGGTGTTACAACACCAGGGCGGGGAGAGGTCGAGGGCCGGGGGCTACACGTCCACCAACCGAGCGTACGATTTCCTGTACGGTAAGGGCTGCCCCCGACCTCCCTGCGGGGCCGTCCGCTCCCGAGCCAAATTGCCTTGCAGATGCTGGGACCTGACCAGGGCGTGACCAGCGAAAGACAGCTTCTGCCCCGAGCCCCAGCCGCAGTCGTCCTTTATGGGGTGCGGGCAGCTCGAGCCGTCCAGGTGGCCGCGCGCCCGGGGCGCATCGGAAGCCAGCTGTGCTCTGAGTCCTGGAGCACCGCACGGGCCGGGCCGCCCCACTGTGGTCACCTTCTCTTGATAACTTGCTCAGCCCTGAGCTATCTTCCTGAAGCCTAGTCCAGGTGTTTTAATGCCCAGAAAAGTATGGAATGAGTCGCAGATTTGGAGATTCACATAACGTTTCCGTGTTCTAACGGCATAAAATGCATAAAATCCCTGCTCGGATTCTCAGGACAACTCCAAATTTAGCATTCTAGGTAAAGAAGTGCCAGTTTATCTCAGGTTTGTTTTTAGTGAGTTTTTTTTTCTTTAAACTTTTTCTTATTCGTCAAAACTTTATACATAAACTAGGTACACTGGTTTCTTAGGGCTAATAAGGTCTCGATTTTTTTAATGCCCTGATGTTCCTTAAGTTTCTGTTCTATACATTTTTGTAGGCTTCTCATGACTGCTCTACAGCTGGTGCATATACTAGGTACTTGGTAAATGTTAGCTGAATTACTGAATTTACTCATAATAATCGCAATCAGGTGAGCATGACTTTTTCCAAATTTGCCCTCTGTAATCCCTGGCTCCTACCTGAATCATGCCTTACTTTGAACTCTGAAGAGCCCCAGCGTCTCCTTTGGATTGGAATCTATGAGTGCCCATTTCCTGGATAAGGACCATGTAATGGTTGCTTACATATTCTGGCTACTGGTTTTCATTATTCATCTTATGAAGTAAGTCTCATAAACTCCCATAAGCATATCACCGTGTTGTTTTCAAATGTATTTGGGAATGAACATAAACCTCTTCAGTAAGACAAGCAAATAATTTATTATGCCTGTTGTTTCTTTTATCCCCAAGTATCTTATCTGCAGAGGGCTTGCTGCATGTTTTCATGTTCCTTGTTAAGAACACAAATCCATTCAGAATAGGTCAAATAAAAGTTTGGGTTGTTCTAATAAAACAAGCCAGTCTCATAGCTATTGATGGACAAGAAGCAAAGTTCTGGCAGAGAAGGTGCCAAGCGCTCATGCTTTCTTTCTTTGACTGTATGGCCTTTTGACCTGTTAGGGCTGCCAGATTTAACAAATAAAAATAAAGGATGCACAGTTAAATTTGAATTTTAGATAAACAACAAATAAAAATTTTAGTAAAAATTTTTCACCCCAAGAAATATTTGGGACATACTTACATAAAAGAATTGTTAATTGCTTATTTGAGATTCATATTTAGCTGGACATTCTGTATTTTATCTGGCAACTCTAGCTTTCTTTCTGTGCATTTGTTCCCTTTCCATCTGACAAAAAGCTACATGTGCATGAATTTCTCTTACTAGTTCAAGAGTTGGAGTGGGACTTCAGTGAATTCTTAACACTAAAGCTTACCACCAATTGTATAGAAGGGAGTCTTCATGTATCTTAGCTGAAAATTTAAGTGAGAAACAAGCTTGAGTGAGCTGGCCTTGGGTCAGGGTTTCATCTGACAGAAAGAACTGTGGTTGGGTGGGTATAAGGGTCAGTGGAACAAGTATAAACACCTTTTTAAGTTCTTTTACCCTTCCTTACAAAGCCCTGTGTGGTGTAGGTTCCTGACCTTTTATCTACTCTTCTTTCCATACTTACTCTACTTCATTTATTCTATTCTTTTTCGTCCAGATATTCATATAGCTAACTCCTTCACCTGCAAGTCTCCTTATCTGTCCCTTTCTCAGTATTTAAATTTGCAACCCAGTTTCCTTTATCTCCTCTTTTTAAAATGCACACTCTAACATATTTTACAATTTCTAGTTTGTTATATTTGTTGCTTGTCTCTCCCATGAAGACAGGGTTTTTAAAAAAATCTTTTTGTTGCTCTACATATCCCAAGCACCTAGAACACAGGAGCTAGTCAATAGATATTTGTTGAGTGAAAGAAAGAAAGAAAGAAAGAAAGAAAGAAAGAAAGAAAGAAAGGGGAAGGAAGGCCTGAGCCACTTGCACCTTTTCAACCTTGGTGTGTATATCAAATTGCTATATCCAATAAGTTGTTTTTTTCTGGGTAACCAAAGAGTTGTTAGCTTTTAGGAATTGACTCACATTATCCAAATGACAATTTATTACTTTCTATAGAGAAATACAAGTCACCAAGTTGTCTAGACTAGCTGCTCAGGATATTTGTTTCCCCAGAGATAAGTTGACTTGGGAAAGACCACTTGTGAGTTTAGTGTTAAATTGATTTTAATGGTTACACTCTTCATCACTAAAGATACACCTATTATGCAGATACGTGTAACAGTATGTTACTCTTGTTGACCTTCGGAGAGAGAACTTAGGGCCAACATACAGTACTTAAAAACTTAAAATCTGAATTCTGAAGATAGTTGATATTATTTATTTATTATTACAGAATGACATTTTCTTACCATGTCCACCAAAAAAGCATGCCTTTTGCATCTTCCTGGTGCACTGAATATGGGAAATAGTACCTCAGTTTATTGTTTCTTTCACTTGCAAACAGACATGATGCATATATACCGAGTCTTTCCTCTTGAAGTATTTCTTGGGCTACTCAGCTCAGAGAAAAGCTTATTCTTATGGAAGAAGAAAGCATTTTTAGGATATTGTGCTTGAAAACATGCTAGGCTTTCTGCTTGCATTCCAGTCCATAAGTTGACTTTGAATACTCAAGAAAGAAATTCATTTAACAAACTTTCACTGGTACATAGGGTAGAGTAACAAGGTCATGAGCTTCTTTAAAGTAGACAACACTTGAACTTTCTGATTTGGTTTCCAGTTAAGAAATTACATAGTTTTGCCATTATTCTCATCCTCAGAGTAGATATGTCCTCCTCTTATGGTACTTGATTATTTGTTTTACAGATCCATTGTTTATTGTGTCAAGTGAGAAAGACCACACACAGGCAAATATCCAAGCCACCCTGGCTCGAAGCAGACTGGTATGTCTAATCATCTACCACAGCAGCCTAGTGGCTTGGAACCATCTAGTACAGTTAACTGCATTAATCAGATTGGCTAATCACTATCTCTCCACTGGACTTCAGGTTCCACAGGAATAACTTTGCTATGATTACTAGGGAGAGGCATCTTGTGGTCCATTGTGAGGATTAATTAACTAATAGTGAATAAAAGACTCACAAACTAATTTATTTCAATGGAAATGATATATACCTTTGTTGAGGGAATTCAAGTAATGTGAAAGCATAATCAATATGAAATAATTCTAGGCATAGTCCCTGCCACATAACTAGCTATTGTCATCAGTTTCTTGGGCATCCTTTCAGAGATTTTCTATGCATATATAAATAATTCCTCCTCCTATACATTTGTGTGCCTTTTTAAGAAAAAGATTTGCTGGCTGGGGATTTAGATCAGTGGTTTTGCCACCTGCTATGCAAGTGCAAGGACCCGAGTTCGATCCCTGATACCAAAAAACAAAAAAATATCTGATGATATAATTTTGTCCTTTTCCTTCCTGCCTCCCTTTCCTAACATTAGAGAAAAGTTCCCAGGTTTAGAACTATGTTCAGTAACCTGGTACGTTATCCAAGCTATTCTCTGTACTGGAGCAAGTCGGATCCAGTACCCCCCTTCATCAGTCGAGAATGGAAGGGACATGCGGAGAGACAGAAAGAAGCCCTGCGACAGCTGACCTCGTAAGTATCAGATGATCCAGCTCCTAAAAATACTTATGTCTTTGATGAATGTGTTTTTATTTTTTTATTTTTAAAATGTTGTATTTATTTACTCTGCATGACTTGAAAATGTTCAGTTGTAATGTTATACCAAGGCCAAATTCTCTCTAAATCGCTTTTTTTGGTAGCAAACCTGTTTAAGGAGCAAAGGTTATACATTTATTGGTTGGTAGAAGTTCTCAGAAGGTTAATGTAATCTGTCCATCTATCTATTTATCTACCTATCTATTTATTGTATCTATCTATTTAGTTATCAGTGCCTGAGTTTTTAAATAGAAATACTATTTTTATCAGTATGTGTTTGTGATACATCATGATCACATTCATCCTGGGAAACTGGAACATACACATATTGCATCTTGATCATTTTTATTCCCCCTTCTCCTTCCTTCTTCCCTAGAGTTCCTTGGCTGCCTGCATTTGTTGTTATTTGTCACCAATGATGGGGATGACTGAATTTGTTGTTCTTTGATCCACCTTACAAATCACAATTGCTTCTTTCTGTTAGGGTCTAAAATGTTTTTTGGACACAGCCAGAGCACTTTCAAAAATAAGTCTTTTAGAACCTTTGTTTTTAACTATTTATGACTTCATATTTAGTAAATTAACAAATAATAATGTCTTCCAGGCTGAACATAAAAATTATCTTTTGAAACTTTGCTATTCTCAGGTGCTTTTAATTAAAAATAGGCATTTTTGAATGTGGGATTTCATAAATCTACTCATGTCTCGCTTCCCTCTTCCCCTTATTAAGGTAGGTCCTGCTGTCTTGGCCCAGAGGAAGTAATCACAGCTTGTCTAAGGTGTGGGCCAGCTGACACATGCTATAGAAGACTTTGCTGTTAGTATGAGGTGCTCTGTGCATCTTCTAGTGCATCCATATAGAAATATTAAGTAGAAATTATATGTGAAATAATAGGCTTGAATAATGTTTTCCTGCTTTGTTTTAGAACTGATGCTTCTTTTAAGATGCCTAAAGAAATTGATGAAGACCCTGAAATCACTGGAAAGAATCGCTATAAATACTTTGACAGGTAGACAGTAATGACTAATGAGTGCGTGAGCGCTGATATTGTTTTAAAAAAAAAACCCAAAAACCTCTGTAATAATGATGACAGCTATTGTTTTTGAATGCATGTAGTATCCCAGGCACCATTTTAAGTGTTTTACTTATATGTGGTCTACTCTGTACAACAGAAATATTGGAGAGGATATATATTTATCCCTATTTTGAAACTGAGAGGGAAAGTAGATTGCTTAAAATTGTGTAAGTTAGCAAGTGGCAGAGCTAGGATTCCAATTAAGCCTGCCTTGATTTTAGAAGTACTGATTGCAGCTAAGAATATATATTTGACAACAAAATAAGGCCCTCAAATGAGGTGACACATAGCAGAGATGTCACAAAACTATAGTGTGGGGAAAATTGTTAAAAACTGTTCAGATGGGCAACATTTGCTTGCTGTGTATGAATGTTGCCAAAACCAACACATCAAAAGATTCACTTTATTTCATTTGTGACTAATATGCATGTGGCAATCATATACCCAAATTAAGTTAAAATAAAATAAGATTTTTTTTCTTGTGAGTTTTACTTGGGTTAGAAAAATAGTCTTGATACCACATCTGCATAAACTTCCTTGAGAAAGTAACTTTCTAATCCACATTATTATTTACGAGTCACCTCCTTATGGAATTTTTTGATGCTGGCTTTTTCAGAGAAATGTTAAATTCTTAACTAAAGTGTACTCAACTCCTAAACTTTTGAGGGGAAGCTTTAAACTAAACCATTGGGAATTTCAAAATGTCTCAGGGAACTTGAGATATTGCTGGGATCTAATGGCTGGGCAGAAGCCTCTTTTGAGCAGTTTCTCTGGGCCAGGGATTTAGCTCAAGGGTGCCATGACTGCCTGGCAAGCCTAAGGTCCTGAGTTCAATTCCCAGTACCAAATAAATAAATAAATAAATAATAGAGCAGTTTCTGAAAGTGTGGCTTGTTGGCCATCTGCAGAGAAGGTGCTGGTGTGCTTATTGAGAATGAAGATTCATTGTCTCCACCCTTCATCTTCCACATCTCTTGGACCAGACCTAAGAATTTGCATTTTATTTATTTTTTTTAATTTATTTATTTTTGGTACTGGGGATCAAACTCGGGACCTTGCACTTGTGAGGCAGGTGTGGTGCCATGGAGCTAAATCCCCAGCCTGAGAATTTGCATTTTATTTTATTTTATTTATTTATTTATTTATTATTATTATTTTTTGGTACCAGGGATTGAACTCAAGTCCTTGTGCTTTCAAGGCAGGTGGCAGAACCACTGAGCTAAATCCCCAGCCCAAAATTTGCATTTTAAACAAGAACCTCCACCAGTGGTTTTGTATATACAAAGATCTGAGTATTATCAATATACAGGATACTCAAGCTCATTGATTTTAAGGAATAAATATTAAATTTAGAAAAAAGCTTAGTGTACATCAATGCAAAACTCCAACACATGTATGTTTTCTTTTCCTCCAAGGCCTTTCCTTCCTTTTGTTCAACAGATGCCACTCAATGTTCTTTTCTCAGCAACCAAGTAAGTGACTATTATTTCAAAACTCTTTTTACAATTTATTATTTGCTCTCAGAAAATAGTTCTCTAAATCCATATTTTCAAACTGTGGACCACAAACCATTAGAAGGGAAACAACAACCTCCCTTCTCCCTTCAGGGATATACTAAAGTTTGAGTGTTACCAATACACAGGATATTTGTACATTTCTTAGTATGAGTCGTTTTACTCTGTGCTGCTATAACAAAATAATAAATATTCATTTCTCACAGTTCTGGAAGCTAGGAAGTCCTATATCAAAGCACTAGGACTTGGTGTCTGGTGAGGGCTGCTTGCTGTGTCCTCACTTGGCTGAAGGGAAGAATGCTATATTCTCACATGGTAGAAGGCAGAAGGGCAAAAGAGATCTACTGGTTACCTTCAGATCTTTTATAAAGCACTATTCCATTCAAAGGGCTTATCACTCCCCATGAAGGCTCCACTAAAATGGGGACAAAGCTTCAACGTGAATTTTGGAGGGAATATACATTCAGACCATAGCAGTTGTGGTTAAGAAAAAAGTTGGAAAATGCTTCAAATGCCTTCTTTCCTTCCCTGAAACAAACTCTATTGATGTCAGTTCTTCAATATTTCGACAGTCATGAACTGTTCTGGGGATGCTAGAATTTTACAATCTAATAATCAGCTGACTTACACAAGGCAACATGGTACATGAAGATGAATGGAACATGGGTTCTGCTGCACAAAGAAAGGAGTGAAGAGCAGTGAGAGGGAAGAACAGTGCTAGGGCTGATCTGGGACAGCTGTCTTTAATTTCAGGGCAGCACAGCATTTCTTTAAAAATCTAGTTTTTGCTATACTCTTTTTGTGTTAATATAACTTGATTCTGTACTTTGATAGGAGATTTAAAAAATCCAGGGATTCATGAAACGATGGGGAAAAGAAGCCTTTTTTAAAAGGTCTCAAGTTCTGCACAGAATTGTATTTAGGGCTGGGTTTCAAGCATACATTTAAAGGAAACTTGTTATCCCTAACCATATATAACACCATGTGAACAGGACATATGTTATTGAATGTCTGTAACCCGCAAAATAAATGCCAATTATGATCCCACTTCTTCCATGAATTTTTAAGCCTGTGAGATGGAGAAAAGACTCTCTTTTCTCCCGAGACGGAGCAGCTCTGTAAGGTGCCAGTTTGCCAGGGACAGCTGCTGACTTGTATTCTAGAAATGCTTCATGTGAGCCAGGGGGGAGCTGTGAGATAGGTGGCTCCTTGTAGATCCCTCCTGTAATTCTTTAAAAGCAGGCTCACTGGATCACGGGCTTCGGAGGTCATAGATGCCTCAGGTTTAAACATGGTCACACTAATGATAGGGAGCTCAAGGCCTGCTGTGATTAACACCGTGCCTCATCTTCTTCCTCCTTCCTAAGTAACGGCACATAAGGGATAAAGATTTTTCTCCAAGGGTTAAACCATGGCATTTGGCATTCTAGATAGTCTCTGTCTCGCTTAGAAATTTTAAAAGAACGGATCAGTTTTCTTTTTTCTTTTCTTTTTGCTTAAATTCTTTTATTGGTACATTTTAGGTATACAATACATTTACATTTATCATTGGGTGCTTGTACCTGTACATAATGTATCTTGGTTCTTATTTTTTCCCCATTACCTGTGCTCCCTTCACTCCTCCACTCTTTCCTATTTACATTGTAAGACCGAGGGCCTTACCAAACGCTCCGAGGAGCTGACTATAGTGAAGCACACCCAGGAATCCCAGCGGTGCCTTCAGAATGTAAGACCAAGAGCCTTACCAAACGCTCCAAGGAGCTGACTACAGCGAAGAACACCCGGGAAGGAACACACCGGACAAGTTGGGAAACAGACCTTTATTAGTCTGGCCAGACGGCACTCCCGAAGCAAAATAGCTTAGAGAGGCAACTGGCTCAGAGGCTGTTTTTATAGGGGGTTGAGGGGGAAGTTAACATATTAAAGAAAAGGGGACAAAGGTTAGTGGTCGACTGTCACATATTGATGGTCAGCAGACATCTGCAGCTTGTTCTAACAATTGTGGTGCCTGGAATAACAGTTCCGGATAAACAAAGAGTTGAGTAGTTCACTCTGGGACTCTAGGTCTGTTACAGATCCCTATCTAGCATCCCTAGACTAACAAGCATCTCCATCCATTAACTCACATTTTAATCACAATGGGGCTGGAGAAAAAGGAACAAAGGTTATGCAGTCCCACAACGTAGACTTCATTTCCATTTTATTTTTCTCTTAATTTTTCTTTTCCCCTTCCCCTCCCACCTCCCCTACCCCTTTGCACCTTTTCTTCCTATTTCAAATTATCAATTATTCTTTTTAATCATTTTTTTTTAGTTATGACAACTTAGTTTGTCAGTTTTATTATAATCTTGCTGTAAAAACAACAGACTGCCATACTGCATTGTTTAGAAAATTCACTTTCGATGAATGGTTAATCATTGTTAGACTAGATTTTTTTAAACGTTAAGAATTTTTTGATCAAAAGGTCACTAGACTCTTGACTAATTTGAGTTGCCTGGTTCGGTGGCTAATTTCCCAGAACAAGTTCAATCCTCTTCAAGGTTATCAGAACAATTTCTAAGCATTTAAAAAATTACTACATGTTTGCAATTCATGCAGTTTACAATCCTCTTGGCAGTGGTTACAAGTACCTATTACAGCTTGTTTCTTTCCTTTTTTAGCCTCCTTCTCCTTCCCTCCACCTCCCTCTCTCCCTACTTTCCCCCATCTCCTTTTTCATAATTGTTGATATTGTCTCAGCTCATGTTATAATGTATAGCTTTTATATTAATTGGGATTACTAGGTTTCTGTATGTGGCATACCTTTATTCTACTTATTTCCCTTTCCCCTCTTCCTCATCTCTCGCCCTTGTCCCCTTGGATGACTCCTATTGCAAGAGATCTGTCCCCTTGTCCCTTTCTATCCATTCTTTATCATTTTCTTTGTTTGTACTTTGTCTCACTCAAATGAGAGATTCCATATAGTATTTAAGCTTGTGTGTCTGGTTTGTTTCACTCAATATTATATTTTCCAGTGCATCTATTTTCCTACAAATGCCTCAAATTTGTCATTCTTTATAGCTGAGTAGTATTCCATTATATATAGATACATTTTCTTTATTCAATCATCTGTTCATGGGTATACAGGCTGTTTCCAGGATCTAGCTGTTACAAATTGTGCTGCTATAAACATTGTTATTCATGTATCGCTATAGTATGATTTTAATCCTTATTTACACTTTCAGTTTCTCACACTAGAGAAACTATTCAGTATTTATAAATGTGTGTCCTATTTATTTCACTTAAAAGTATGCCCTCAATATGCATCCATTTAGCTATAAATGTCCCTAGTTTCTTATTCTTTATGGCTGAATAGTACTCCATTTTATTTATTTATTTATTTTTTAATTTTTTTTTGGTACCGGGGATTGAACTCGGGCCCTTGCGCTTGCGCAGCAGGCAGCGAAACCACTGAACTAAATCCCCGGCCCAGTACTCCATTTTATAAAAAAACCCCACATCTTCTTTATCCAGTCTCCAGTTGATGGGCACTTGGGCTGTTTCCAAGCTTTAGCTATTACAAACTGTGCCGCAATAAACATGAGTACACGTGTATTTCTGTGGTATGATTCTTTTAATTCTTTTGGGAAAACACCCAGCAGGGGAATAGCTGGGTCAAATGGGCCTTCCAGCCCTAGTTCTTTGAGGTATCTCCACACTGATTTCCATAGTGGTTGGACCGGTCTGCACTCCCACCAACAATGGAGAAGGGTTCCTTCCTCTCCACACCCCCTGCAGCATTTGTTATTGGTTGATTTCTTGATAGCAGCCATTCTTTCTGGGGTAAAGTGGAATCTCAGTGTTGTTTTCATCTGCATCTCTCAAATGACCAGTGATGTTGAACATTTTTTCGTATGTTTATTTGCTGCTTTTACTTCTTTGTCTGAGAAATGTCTGTTCATTTCAGATGTCCATTTTTGAATTGGGTCTTTTAATTTGGGAGTTCTGATTTTTTTCAGTTCTTTATATATTCTAGATAGTAGTCCTTTGTCTGAGATACAGCTGCTAAAATTTTTTCCCACATTGTAAGTTGTCTGTTAGCTCTATTGGTGGTTTCTCTTGCAGTGCAGAAGCTTTTTAATAAGATGAGATCCCAGTTGTTGATTCTTTGTGCTAGTTCCTGTGCTACTGTGGTTTTGTTCATAAAGTCTTTTCCTATGCCAACGTCTTCAAGAGTTCTACCCAACTTATCTTCCCCCAAGTTTAGTGTTTCTGTTTTAATATTTAGATCTTTAATCCACTTTGGGTCAGTTTTCTTGAGTGACATCAACTCTAGAGTTCTGGTCGGTCTGAGTTTCTGAGCAGTGAGGAATCCCCACCTCATGTTAGCAGCGGAGGACTGAGCAGGGAGCAGCTGACTTCCTCCATCCACACCCTCTCCACGGCTAGCATGTTTGGATTCTGCACAAACATCTTGGAGAATAAAAAGTTAATACTTAAAAACACGCAGAATTCTAAATAACAGAATATTATTTGCTGGGTCTGGGAAGCGGGGAAAATCAAGAAAGACAATGGGTGTGGTACATGTAGAGCTGCGGGTGGGCTCCTGGTGTCTGCTCTGTGCAGGGAGAGGGAATGGAGCTGCCATGGCCTCAGTCAAGACTCCCAAGTGGGAGCCTGTGATCCACATGGTGACACAGCTGTGATAGCAGGGGTCAAGCCAAACCCCAGCAGAGGTGCAGTTTCCTGGGGCTAAGCCCCAATCAAACTTGGGGAGGAGGTGGAGAAGGAATCATTGCTCTTTCTTTTCATATTTTATTCTTCTCTAAAATCATCTGAAATGGAGAAAAAGGGATAGGCTGGAGAAAGTATAGAGTCCATTAGGAAATTGTGTATTAAGTTACAGTAGGAGTTATGTCCTCTTTTCCATCCTTTTCTTGGATCCTCCTAAAAAGATACCAAACCACCAGGAAAATTCATCAGAAGAATGTACTGGGCCTCATCACAATAAAAGTACTTTGGATTAGATGGTTCGAATGAGTATTTACTTTGCAAAAAGAATTTATTCTCTTGATTAAAGAGAATTTATTCTCTTGATTAAATAGTATAATAATATAATACAATTCCATGTAATTTGGATGATATAAAGCTGATGTGAAGTTATTTTCTAAAATAGCATTTTATTTGTTTCTTTTAGTATTTGGGAATGAACCCAGTGCCTTTACCTTGATGTACATGCCAACCCCTCTCCCTTTGAGACATGGTCTTGCAAAATCACTAAATTCCCCAGACTGGGCTCCAACTTGTGATCCTCCTGCCTCAGCCTCCCTGAATGCTGGGATTACAGGTGTGCATCACTGCACCGGCTTCTAATAAAATTCTATGGTAAAATAATTTCTGCTGAAAACATAGGAAGCTATAAATACCTATATTGCCTACATGTGTTAGAAATTCAGAGCAATTGCTTGAAAAGTGATTTCAACACCAGCGAGAGTTCAGCATTAAAAATTATTCAAAGTGCTTTTTCCATCATAGATTGAACCTCCAAATAAATACTTCCTTATAATTGACTTGAAGTGCATTTTTCTTAGAGTTAGGCTGTTGAATATGCTGTGCTCATAAATAAGTACCTCCCCTTGCCTTATTTTTCAAATTGGAAACATATCTTTGTTTTTGCCTTTATCCTTTTCCCCCTAGTGCTGGGAATCCAGGCCAAGGCCAGATAAATGCTCTACCACTGAGCTGTACCTCCAGCCCCCTTGCTCTTCTCATTAGTTATTTATTATCTGTGTAATTAAACCAGTTCTTCTACCAAGTAGGAATAAAACCCTATTAAAAAAAAATGAAAGTGGCTATATTGGTTTTCTTTCTTAATACACATAAAAAAGAAAATTTAGAAAGCAATAAATGAAAAAATTCTGCAACATTGAATGGTGGATATATTTGAATGTTCATAAATATAGATCACATTATTCCTCTGAATAGTCACATAAATTCCCTTATGGGTGTGTCATATTTTAACAATTCTTCTATTGCTAGTGATCATTTAAATTTCTAATTTACTTGTATGTGTGAACGTGCATGCATATGTGTTTTTTCACACTGTGCAGTCATTTCCTAGAGGAAATTCTCAGGAGTATAACTGCAAGGGCTAAAGGTATTTAAAGGTTTTATATCTATTGATATGATAAAGTACATGATAAAGCTGGTTGTATTTCCATCAACAGTGATGATGCCTGATTTCTCACAACTTCATCAATGCTTTCTATCTTTTAAATAAAAGTGTAAAATAATCTTTTTATTTAAATTAATTTTCTTTGATTATGAATTATATTCATCATCTTTTTGCATGTTTGTTAGAATTTTTACCTTCTGTTTTGTGATTGTCCTTTACCCATTTTTTATGTAGGAATAAATTTTCTTATTGATTTACACAGTTGTGTTTTTTTACTATAGAAAGGCTATTTTTTATCATATACATTGCAATAATCTATTTCCAAGTTTGTCATCCACTTTTTTCTCTTTTTTTTTTTTGGTATTGGGATCAAACTCAGGACCTTGTGCTTTCGAGGTGGCAGAACCACTGAGCTAAATCCCTGGCCCCTGTCATCCACTTTTTAAAATGGCTTGTGATATTTTGAGGTATACTTATCTTCTATGATCATTTCTTTTACAGCCTCTAGCTTTTAAGCCATGCTTAAAAAGACCTGTACTAGAGGATGATCTAAATACTTATGGATAGGCATGGTACACTCTGTAATCCCAGCACTGTGACAGGCTGAGGCAGGAGGATTGCAAGTTGAGCCCAGCCCAGGCAATTTAGTGACTTTGTGAGGGCTGAGACTATGGCTCAGTGTGAAGGCCCTGAGTTCAACCCAACCCAAACCAAAACAAAACAAAACACAAATAAACAAAAAACGTACATAGGCTTTCTGTTAGTGCTTTTGTTGTCTAACTTTTACATTAATATTTTAAAATGACCTGACATTAATTTTTGTATGAGGGACGAGGTAATTTTCCTGTTAACCAAATTATCCCAGCATTAATTGTTGAGTCATCTTCAGAGACAGGTGACAGGTTGCCCTGTTTGCTTGCTTCCTTCCTTCACAGGAAGCATCTCTCCTCTTTCCTCTGCTTGTATTTCTGGAGGGAAATAACTAAGATTTGGTGTGCAACTGAATGTAGAGGAGAAACCAGAGAATGTAATTCTGAACAGGGCCAGAAGTGCTATCCAACATTCTCCAACTTCTATACTTTGTCTAATGATGCACAGATACATAGGCACTTTTGTGAATAGACTATGGTATTTATTCCTACTCAGTTCCTCGGCAGAAGTGAGAATAATAAGGTAATTCTACCAAGATTTAGGAGCATAGTCCTGGTTACACTGGATTCATAACTCTGCCTATCAGCATGTAAAGGGGAAATGGATTTAGTGAAGCTCAAGGATTTATTTCTTCATGATTATATAATATTTTAAATAATCACATCAAGTTTTAACTTTTTAATTTTCCCCTTTTAGGATGGAACCCTACGCTTTTCCTTCTGCTTCTTCTAAGTACCCACACATTCCTTCAAAGTCTACTGTGGGCACTCAGACTGATTATCGAGATGCTGACGTTCAAACTGACCCATATTCTCCAGAATATGTAGTATGTCAGAACACTATCCCCGAGCTCCTCACCCTGGCTACTCTGACCTGGGGTGAGTCAGTAATTCTCTTGAATATTTGCAGTGTCAGTACTAATAACCATGCACGGTCCCCAGCTCTTGGAGATGACACACATACAGGCAACTCTTGTTTATGGAGCAAAGAGATAACCCACAGGTTGAGAGAAAATATTTACAAGTCATACATTGGATAAATTGTGAATATCCAAAATACACCTGGAATTCAAACTACTGAATAACAAAATAAAAAATTAAAGATGAGCAAAGAACCCAACCAGACGTTTTTCAAATGAAAACATACAAATGGTCAACAAATACATGAAAAAATGAAGTGTAATGTACAGAGACAGAACAAGATAAAAGAAGAGTTATGAGAAATAGGATTATAAACTCTGGAAAATGAGAGTGGGGTAGAGAAGCAATGCAAGAAAAGATAAATGCTAGGGATTTCCCAAAACTAAAGAAAGATCTCTTAAAAAAATTCCATTGAGTACCAAGTATGATAAACTTAAAAAAATTCATACCTACCAATAAAAGGAAGAAGAAAAAAGCTAAAAATGAAAGCATTAGAGAGAAAGTTCAGATTATCCACAAAGAAAAAAAAAATTGGTATTTTGAGTATAATTTTTAAAGTACTTGTGGGAAGATAATTTCAAACCTTGTCTTTTTTTCCGTAGCCAAACTACTTACTATTAAAGAATGAAGATGAAATAAAGACATTTTCATGCATAATAAAAGTATTTGTCTCATTGGATAATATAAAGATTAAATAAATGTACTTATGTAATGTACTTATATCTACAATCCAGAAATTTTATTCCTAGCTATATACCAAAGGAAAATGAAAGCATAATTTCACTAACAGAAATGCATGCATGTGTTCACCAAAAGACATGTACAAAAATGTTTATGGTGGCACCACGTGTAGTAATGCCCAAAACGAAAATATCCCAAATGTCCAGCAACCATAGACTGGATTAATGATACATGTGTAGTAGATTTACACAGTGGATGCCTATCTAGTCATGAAAATGGAATATATAACCATCTAGGTGAATCTTACAAATATGGTGCTAAACAAAAGCAGTCAAATAGAAAAGGCTCCTACATTGCACTTCCACATACATAAAACTCAAATCCAATCGAATTGAATTAATTTGTTAAGCATGAGAATGGTGGGTCTGCTGGGGCCAGGCAGAGACTGGGAAGGGAGTCTGGTGGGCATTGTGGGGCTCTGTTAACATTTTGTTCCTTGATCTGGGTGATGGCTCTGTGGGATGCTCATTTTTGTACCTCTCTGTACGCATTGTCTGCATTAATAAAAAGTTTACATGAAGCTAAGTGAGAAATAATGACATAGTGAAAAAAGAAGACATTAAGCATAAAAATGGAGGGTTTACTATGTGCTAAGAACTGTGGCAAGTGCTTTAATTTTTAACTTTTAATCCTCATGTGTTAAATAAAGAAAAGACAAAAGAAATGGGTCATTAGGACTGTAAAGTTCATTTCTGAATAAAGATTTATAATATACCAAGCCTCTTGTAGAAAGGCAGTGTCAAGAAAAGGAAGATGTAAATAAAGAATGTTAGGTTGGAAAGAGAGATATAACTACAGAGTAAATAGTGTAACAAATAGAAGAGAACGCTATGAATATCTTTTGCCTTATATTTAAAAACTTAGATAAATTACACAATTTTTAAAGAAAATATGAATTACCAAGTTGGTTTCAAGAACAGAAGAATAACTGTAAAGATTATTTGATAAAAAGAAAGAAAACCTTTTTGAGAGTACCAACCAGGCCTAAATAGTTTTAAAGATGTTTACCACTCCTTCAAGAAACATGTAAACTCCATCTTTTGCAAATTCTTTCAGCTAAGTGAGAAAAAATAGAAGTTAATTTATTCATTTTATGCAGCTAGTATGTATTTGATTTGAAAACTATGTAAGGGCAATACTAAAAAGGAAAATTATAGGACTGTCTTACATATGAAGAAATATGCGATAATTTAAAATAAGATACCAGCAATCAAATTCTGCTATATTTTGAAAGGATGATATCATAACCAAGTGGGTTAATTAGGGATATTCAAGTTTGTTACAATTTCAGAACCAACCAATGTAATTTACCATTTTATCGGAAAATATAGCAAAACTGCTTCATGGAAACAGAAAAAGTATTTGATGATATTCAATATCCATTCATAACATAAACCTGAAATAAAGTAGGAGCAGAAGGAAACTTAGAAATGTGAGATAGAGTATCTACAATGACCTTCAGTAAATGGAAACCCACAGGTGAAACTCTAGACACCTTAGCCTTAAAGTACAGAAAGACAAGGATATACTACTCACTGTTCTTGTTTGAAAATAGAGAACAGATCCTAGCCACATTTCTCATGCTGAGCTATGATCCTTCTTACATTAGGACATTAGGAAGTACAGGTGGCATTTTTGTTGGTAAGAATGATGAGGAGGTGTTTCTGGCATGCAGCAGGCACGTGGATGGGCTGCAGGGGGTGGGCTGGCCTGGACACTATACATCCCACACTGTGTGGGGCTGGCCTTAAAACAAACACTGTCTGCCCCAACTGGCAGTAGCACACTTGTTGAGAAATGCCAAGTGACTACATTAAGGTGAGAGAAAAATATGAGTTATGAAGGTTAAAAAGGAGCAGTAAAACTATCTTTATTTGCAGACAATGTGCTCATGTAGAAAAGTTAATGAAATAAATTATCAGAGCTTTAAAGAGAGTTCCACAAGGTAGCTGATTATGAAATTAACATACATAAGTTAGTAATTTTCCTGTATGAGTAATATCTAATTAGCAAAATTATTGAAAAAAATCACATTCTTGATATTGATAAATATTAAGGTACCTAGGGAATCACTTAATACATATGCAAGGCATTTATAAAGAAAATTATTGTTCTTTAAGAACCTAAAGATTTGATTAAAACAGAGATACACCATTTTTTGTTTATTTGTTTGTCTTTGGGTTTTTTGTTTTGCCATTCTTTAATTTTTTATTTTTATTAATATATGTCTGCAGTACATAAGGATTACATTCACTGTGGGGAATTGGTACATGTACATAACACATCTCAATTCTATTTTTTCTCTTTTCTTCCACCTCCTTTTTTTTCTAGCATCAGGTTCATTTATTTCTCTTATATATCTTTATGAAGTTATCATATATGGAGATTAATAGCCCAACTAAAAGGACAAAAAACATATAAAACACATAAGACGATTTTACTAAATCAAAGTACACTTATAGATATATTATCCATGCTGGATTACAGTAACTTTTTCTTCTTTCCTTTTGTTTGTTTGCCATTAGTTTAGTACTTATAATGTTTTAGTTTCCTTTTTATTCTAAACAAAATTCATGTGCATACCTAATTTTGTACCATAGATTTGTATCCTTTTCTTTTCTTTTTTCTTTTGTATTAAATTCTTTTATTGGTACATTGTAGGTATATAACACAATTACATTTCTCATTGGGAATTGTACCTTTACATAATGCATCTTGGTTCTTATGTTTTCCCCATTCCTAGCCCTCCCTTCAACCCCTCCACCCTTCCCTATTTACAAAGACTTTATTTCCATTTTTTCCATTTCTCATCATTTTTCCTTTCCCTTCTTTCCTTTCCCCTGCCCCTCCCACTACCCCTACCCCTTTGGACCTTTTCTTCTTATTTTACATTATCGATTATTCATTCTAATCATTGGTACATTTTAGGTATACAATATAATGACATTCATCATTGGAAATTTGCACCTTTACATAGTCTCTCTTGGTTCTTATTTTTCACCCTTGCCCAGCCCTCCCTTCAACCCCTCCATTCCTCCCTATTTACAAAGATTTTGTTCCTATTTTTCCATTTTCTTATATTAATCCCATTCCCTTCTATCCTTTCCCCTAGCCCTCCCACTTCCTTCCCCTTTGCCCCTTTTCTTCCTATTTCACATGACCTATTATACATTTAGTCCTTATTTACACTTTCAGTTTCTCACACCAGAGAAACTATTCGGTATTTATACATGTGTGTCCTATTTATTTCACTTAAGAGTATCACCTCAGTGTGCATCCACTTAGCTATGTCTCTAATTTCTCATATTTTATGGCTGAGTAGTACTCCATTTTATGAAAAAACCACATTTTCTTTATCCAGTCTCCAGTTGATGGGCATTTGGGCTGTTTCCAAGTTTTAGCTATTACAAACTGTGCTGCTATGAACATGGGCACACATATATCACTGTGGTATGATTCTTTTAATTCTTTGGGGAAGATCCCCAGCAGTGGAATTAGCGGGATCAAATGGGACTTCCAGTCCTAGTTCTTTGAGGTATCTCCATACTGATTTCCACAGTGCTTGCACCAGTCTACACTCCCACCAGCAGTAGAGCAGGGTTCCTCTTTCCCCACAGCCCCACCAGCATTTGTAATTGGTGGATTTCATGATAACAGTCATTCTTTCTGGAGTGAAGTGGAATCTCAGCATTGTTTTCATTTGCATCTCTCGAATGACCAGTGATGTTGAACATTTTTTCATGTATTTATTTGCTATTTCTATTTCTTTGTCTGAGAAATGTCTGTTCATTTCAGATGCCCATTTTTGGATTGGGCCTTTAAATTTGAGAGGTCTGGTCTTTTTAAGTTCTTTATAGATTGGAGATAGTAGACCTTTGTCTGAGGAAGAGCAAGTGAAGATTTTTTTCCCACATTGTGGGTTGTCTCTTCACACTGCTGGTGGTTTCTCTTGCCGTGCAGAAGCCTTTTAATAAGAAGAGATCCCACTTGTTGATTGTTTGTGCTAGTGCATGGGCAACTGAGTTTTGTTCATAAAATCTTTTCCTACACCTATGTCTTCAAGGGTTCTACCTAACTTCTTTTCCAACTGGTTCAGAGTTTCTATTTTAATATTTACATCTTTAATCCATCTTGATTTTAGTTTAGTGCATGGTGAGAGATATAGGTCTAGTTTTAATCTTTGGCAAGTTGAAGCCCATTTTTTCCAGCACCATTTATTAAAGAGGCTATCTTTCCTCCAGTGAGGGTGTTTGGCTCCTTTATCAAAGATGAGATGGCTGAGTGTGTCTGGCATTGTTTCTGCATCTTCTAATCTGTTCCACTGGTCCTCAAGTCTGTTTCTTTGCCAGTACCATGCTGTTTTTTTTATCACAGTAGCTTTGTAGTATAGTTTCAAGTTGGGGATTGTGATATCCTCTGCCATGTCTCTGTTACCTAGAATTGCTTTTGCTATTCTGGGTCTCTTCTTGTTCCAAATGAATTTTTGGATTGTTTTCTCAAGATCCATGAAGTATGCTGCTGGGATCTCAATTGGAATTGCATTAAATCTATATAGCAGTTTTGGAAGTATGGCCATTGTCACTATATTAATCCTTCCTACCCAAGAGCAGGGGATGTCTGTCCATTTTCTGATATCATCTTCAATCTCTCTTTTCAGAGTGCCATAGTTTTCAGAGAAGAGGTCTTTGATTTCTTTTGTTAGGTTGATTCCTAGGTATTTCAGTGTTTTGGATGCTATTGTGAAAGGAATTGTTTGCCCTGTTTCTGTTTCAGTGAGTCTGTTCATGTAGAGGAAAGCTATTGATTTTTGTGTGTTGACCTTGTATCTAGCTACTTTACTGAATTTGGTTATTAAGTCTAGAAGACTTTTGGTGGAGTTCTTGGGGTCTTCTATATAGAGTATCATATCATCTGCAAATAATGACAATTTGACTTCTTCCTTTCCTATCTTTATTCCTTTTATTTCTTTCTCTTGTCTAATTGCTGTGGCTAATGTTTCCAAAACCATATTGAACAAGAGTGGTGATAGTGGACATCCTTGTCTTGTTCCTGATTTGAGTGTGAAGGATTTCAGTTTTTGACCATTTAGTATGATATTGGCTGTTGGTTTTTCATAGATGGCTTCTATCAGTTTGAGGTAGAGACCATCTATTCCAATTTTTTGTAGGGTTTTTATCATAAATGCATGTTGGATATTGTCAAATGCTTTTTCTGCGTCTATGGAGAGAATCATATGGTTTTTGTCCTTGGCTCTATTGATATAGCGTATTACATTGATTGATTTGCATATATTGAACCATCCCTGCATCCCTGGGATGAATCCCACTTGATCAGGGTGTATGATCTTCTTGATGATCTTCTGCATTCTGTTTGCCAGTCCCTTATTAAGGATTTTTGCATCTATGTTCATTAGTGAGATTGGCCTATAGTTCTCTTTTTCTGTTGGGTCTTTCTCTGCTTTGGGGATCAAGGTGATGCTTGCTTCCAGGAATGAATTTGGGAGTATTGCTTCCCTTTCAATTTCATTGAAGAGTTTAAACAGTAGCGGCAGCAGTTCCTCTCTAAATGTCTTGTAGAATTCAGCAGTGAAGCCATCAGGGCCCGGGCTTTTCTTAGTTGATAAGTTTTTAATTACATTTTCAATTTCATTGGTTGATATTGGGTTGTTCAGAATTTTTAGGTCTTCTTCGTTCAACTTTGGTAATTCATATGTATCTAGGAATCTGTCTATTTCTTCTGTGTTGTCCATCTTATTGGTGTATAGGTTCTGGAAGTAGGTATTGATGATCCTCTGGATTTCTGCTGGGTCTGTTGTCATTTCACCCTTTTCACTCCTAATTGCATGGATTTGGGCCTTTTCTTTCCTTTTCTGACAAGGTTGGCTAAAGGTTTGTCAATTTTGTTGATTCTTTCGAAGAACCAACTCTTGGCTTCATTGATTTTTTGTATCGTTCTCTTAGTCTCCATTGCATTGATTTCTCCTCTGATCTTTATAATTTCCTCCCTTGTATGAGCTTTGGGGTTGTCCTGCTCTTCTTTTTCTAGAAGCTTGAGGTTCAGCATCAGGTTGTTTCATTGGGCTCGTTCTGTTTTCCTAATATGTGCATTCACTGCTATGAATTTCTGTCGTAAGACTGCTTTCATTGTGTCCCATAGATTCCGATATGTTGTATTGTCATTGTCATTTAATTGAAGGAACTGTCTGATTTCTTATTTAATTCCCTCTGTGACCCATTGGTTATTCAGAAGTGTGTTGTTCAATTTCCACATGTTTATGAAATTTTTTGAGTTTCTTTTGCTATGGATCTCCAATTTCATCGCACTATGGTCTGATAATATACAGGGGATAACTTCAATTCCTTTGCACTTACTTAAACATGTTCTATGTATGAGTATGTGGTCTATTTTTGAGAATGACCCATGTGCAGCTGAGAAGAATGTGTATTCTGATTTTGTGGGGTGGAAGACTCTGTAAGCATCTGTTAAGTTCATTTGTTCCAGAGTTTGATTGAGTTCTAGTATTTCATTACTTATTTTTTGTCTAGTTGATCTATCTATTTGTGACAGTGGGGTGTTGAGGTCCCCCACTACAATTGTATTAGTGCATATATGATTTTTCATGTCCGTTAGTATTTGTTTTATATAGTTGGGTGCACTTGTGTTTGGTGCATAGATATTTATGATTGTCATCTCTTCCTCTTGGATTCTTCCCTTTACAAGGATGTAGTGTGCTTCTTTGTCTCTCTTAATCAGTGTTGGTTTGAAATCTACTTAATCTGCAAAGAGGATGGCTACTCCTGCTTTTTTTGGGGTTCTTGTCGCATGGAGTATTGTTTTCCACCCTTTAACTTTCAGTCTATGAGTTTCCTTTTGAATTAAGTGCGTTTCTTGTATGCAGCCTATTGTTGGATTTTGCTTCTTGACCCATTCTGCCAGTCTATTTCTTTTGATTGGTGAATTGAGACCATTAACCTTGATGGCTATAACTGAAACGTATTGACTTGTCATTGCCATGACTTTTTCTTTTTGTTGGGTTCTCCCCCTTTACATTTAAGTTCTTGTCATGCCAGATGGGTTCATTCTGCTTTGTTTCCTGGGGTTGTGATCCTCAATGTCTGTTCCTAGGCTATTGTGTAAAATTCTTTGGAGTGCTGGTTTGGTATTCACGAAGTTCCTAAGGTGCTCTTTGTCATGAAAGTATCTTATTTCTCCATCCATTTTGAAAGATAGTTTTGCAGGGTACATCAATCTGGGTTGGCGGCTGTTTTCTTTTAGGGCTTGGAATATGTCACTCCAAGGTCTTCTTGCCTTGATGGTTTGTGTTGAGAAGTCTGCTGTGATTCTGATGGGCTTTCCTTTGTATGTGATTTGTTTCTTTTCTCTAACTGCTTGTAGAACTTTGTTCTTCTGTTGTGTTTCTGGAATCTTAACAATTATATGCCTATGTGTAGATTTTTTTTGATCAAGGCTATTTGGAGTCCTATATGCCTCACTTATCTGGATGTCAAGCTCTTTTCCCCTGCTTGGGAAGTTTTCTGCCATTATTTCTGTGAAGAGATTTTTTATGTCATCTGCACTATTTCCTGTTTCTTCATTGAGCCCAATCAGTCTTATGTTATTTTTCTCTGCATCATCTAGCAGCTGCTAGATTGAGTTCTCATGTTCTCTTATAATTTTGAAGCAATTTTTCTTTTCCTGGTCACTAACTACAATGTTATCTTCTATATCTGAAATTCTGTCCTCACATTGGCTCATTCTGCTGTGTAGCCTTTCAGTGGAGTTTTTCATGTCCTGGAAATCTATTTGCATCTGTTTTATGGATTCCATTTGTTTCTTATGTTGGGATTCCATCATGTTCCTCAGCTCCTCTCTAGATTTATTAATCATGTCTTGCACTAGGGGCACAATTTCTCCTGTTATTTGAGAAATTATTTCTGATTTCATTTTTTCCAGATCCCCTTTTGTTGCCAGTTCAGTGGGTCCAGGTGGTTGATTATCAGAATGTTCCATCTCATTTCCCTTTGGGGTTGCTCTAGGTGATCTGGAAGTCTGGTTTTGAGACTTATTTATGTGTTTTCTCATTTCGACTGGGTCAGGGGGCTGTTAGCACCCGCACAGCTTACCTCCTCTGAGCTGGGAGAGGTGGGACAGGGGCTGGGAGCAGCAGTAGGGATGATGACCCAAAAGCCCTTTCCTGTGGGTTGGGAGCCCCTTCCTCTGGACTAGGAGCAGTGGGATGGCAGCTCAGAAGCCCCTCCCTCTGGGCCAGGAGCGTTGGGAGGGATGGTGGCCTGGAAGCCCCTTCCTCTGTACCAGGAGCAGTGGGACTGCTGTTCAGAAGCCCCTACCTCTGGGCCGGGAGCAGCGGGACTCAGTACCTTGGTCTGGTGGTCTGGTGTCCTCTGCGTCTTTGTAGTGTGGAACCAGGTGGCTGCCTGTCTGCAGCGGGGTGATTCGGTGTCTTGCGTGTGACTCGGGACCTCATTAGGGCGTGCACAGACCTGCCTGTCTTTAGCGGGCTGATTTGCCATGTTCCGCGTGACTGGGGGCCTCGGTAGTGCGTGGGCAGACCTGCCTGTCTGCAGTGGTGTGATTCCGCGTTTTCCGCGCGACTCGGGACCTCGGTAGGGCATGCACAGACCTGCCTGTCTGCCTAATTTCTTTTTTAAAAAAAGGTAAATTACATATGACAGAATGTGTCTGCAATTGTTAAATCTGAGTACTTGTGATTTTATCTTCATACTTTTAATTTTTTAATTACTAAAAACCCCCAAATTCACACAATTATATATATTTATATAAATATGTATATACATGATTTTGCATGTATCATTGATAGTATACCTACTAGATGCCCATTGTGATTGCTTCTGAGATGGTCAGAAGGAGGAGGTAGACTATAGGAGAACTTTAGCTTTTTTAAATGATATTCCAATTTTAAAAGCAAGAGATACTGAATCCATATGTTATTTGTTTTTTGGAGTATAAATGTAGAAAAAAATTTGAGACAAATAGTGAAAAATTTTAACTTATTATGTAGTAGAAATATAGCTTGTTTGCACTTTCCTGTATAATTATTTTTAAATGAAAATAAAGATTGTTTTGTTGTGGCTCTGTGATCAAATGGGAAGCTTGTTCTGGCCCTGTTTGTTTTACCAACTTTTGTTCTGAAGGAGATGGTACAGTAAATCAAGGCCATGTTTAGAGATGTGATCCACCAGAGCGTGCTAGGATCCCAAGCTTGCTCCAGAGAGTTGTAAGTCAGGTCTCAGACAGCACCTATGAGCTGGTCAGGAGACATACCCAGTGGCCCAACTATCTGCCTGACTTGGGGGTCATGATGTCTTTGAACTCAGAGTTGGAAGTGAGGGAAGCCCTTAATTGAACGTTCGTTGTGGGGGGACAAAGTACAATGTGATGAATTCTCAGCTAATGATTATTCCTTCATTTTCTTTTATTTAAAACAAATCTGCTTTTTACCTTTGTCCAATAAATTCCCTACAACCTCCCATCCCCTGGACTTTGCTATTCTTTGCATTTCAAAATATGGATTTGTCTAGTATAGGACATTCCAATGTCTGATCGTTCAGCTCATTGATATTCCTCCTGTACTTTGCAGTATCTGACATGCAGATAACATCTGAAGGGCCAGGTACCAACAAGAGACAGCGCAAGGCACAGACAACACAAGTGTGAGACTAAAGATGTTTCTTAATACCCCCGTGTCCTGTCATAGCCCTCAAAGTTAGGGAAGCAGATAGGATCTGAGGGGATCACTTGTTACTGGTGGTACATGGGTTGTCCACTTGACCCTAAGGTAAGACATTTTGTCCTCTAGGTCGAGGTCTCCCAGCGGGACTGGCTGAGGTGGAGATGATAGAACGAGCCCGGGAAAAGCGTGCCTGGGAAGCCACTCTCCCTGCTCTGAATGACAGCTCCCAATTTGAGAAGAGAAGGAAGATGATGGACGCAATGGAGAGGAAAGAGTGGGCCTTCAGAGAGCAGGAGATTGAAAAGTAAGTTCTCTACTATCTGTTCAACTGTTCCTGTACCAATGGGAGACATAGTATATCTCTATCTCTACCTCTATAACTATATCTGTATCTATCTATTTATCTAGCTATTTAAATATCATTTCAGCAAGTATCTGGGTTCAGAATCTATCTTCAACTTGTAGCAATAGGAAATTGGGGTTTTGGGTCTTTCAGAAACATATATAATATAATATAATGTATTATAATATAATATAGGAGCTAGTATACAATACAGGAGCTCTCTATAATTTTCTCTCCAACAACATGAAAAGATGCTCTCCTGGTGTGTAAAGTTCACCATGGAACCCAGTCAGTCCCTCGGCAGTCCCTCCAGCACACCTCTGAGTCTCCTCCCCCTTTTTTCCTTTAGCATCTGTCTAGTCTGTCACAGAATCCCACTGACTTCTGCACACCATGGGCTGTTCTTTTTTGTTCACTCCCAGTACCACTGTCCTTAGGCCTCGGCCCCCTCATAACCAGCCTCCTAGCTAGTCCTACCCCTTGTTCTCTGGCACTGGGTTCACAGTCAGGACAGCCAACTTTTACCCAGAGCTAACAGGGTATTTTCATTTCAAAGGCAAATGGGGGATTTCTTCCATCAAGAGATGGGCTTATATGACAATGTGTATACATACCAATATGCCAAGCCACTTCTACTTCAGTTTTCAATCATTTTAACTGATATATTTTAGGAAATGAGGTTGTTGCTGATAGGTAGAAATGATGAGACATTATTAGAATCCCAAATGCCAGCTTGCTAACAAACAAATGTTCAGGTTGTCCTTTGTCCTAGGTTGTGCTGAGCCACTTAATTGTTCATAGCAATGCTATTAAGGTCCCTAACACATGAGAGTTAGGGATGTGCTTAGTACTGGACTCAAAATTTGTTCACATTTTTGCAACACTTTTTGATTAAGCCTGACTCTATGTGGTGTTTTAGTAAAACTTTGAAATTTAATAGGAAATAGTGTTTGATACAAGGTCAGTATCAAACTACCCAATCCTCTTTTCTTTTTCGTTCTTTAAAAAAAAAATATATATATATATATATATATATATATATAGAGAGAGAGAGAGAGAGAGAGAGAGAGAGAGAGAGAGAGAGAGAGACAAGAGTTCACTATGTAATTTAGGCTGGCCTTGAACTCACTTCACTGTGAAGCCCAGGCTGGCCTTGAACTGGTGATCCTCCTGTCTCAGCCTCTTGAGTGCTGGGGTTAGAGATGTAGGCCACCATGCTGAGCCCAATCCTGTTTTCAAAGATTTAAATTTATTGCTGTACTTTGCACAGGAGTAAATATTGTCAGAAGGCATTAAAAATATTAAAAATCTGTCTGGCAAGAGTGAAGGCATCACCTAAGAAAGTGAGTACTTTTATTACCTTGAGGATAGTTTTTTTTTAATTAAATTCTTTTATTGGTACGTTGTAGGTATACAACACAATTACATTTCTCATTGGGAAGTGTACCTTTACATGATGCATCTTGGTTCTTATTTTTTCCCCATTCCTAGCCCTCCCTTCACACCCTCCACCCTTCCCTATTTACAAAGACTTTATTTCCATTTTTTTCATTTCTCAGCATTTTTCCTTTCCCATCTTTCCTTTCCCCTGCCCCTCCCACTACCCCTACCCCTTTGGACCTTTTCTTCCTATTTTACATTATCAATTATTCATTTTAATCATTGGTACATTTTAGGTATACAATATAATGACATTCATCATTGGAAATTTGTACCTTTACATAGTCTCTCTTGGTTCTTATTTTTCACCCTTGCCCAGCCCTCCCTTCAACCCCTCCAGTCCTCCCTATTTACAAAGATTTTGTTCCTATTTTTCCATTTTCTCATATTAATCCCATTCCCTTGTACCCTTTCCCCTAGCCCTCCCACTTCCTTCCCCTTTGCCCCTTTTCTTCCTATTTCACATGACCTATTATACATTTAGTCCTTATTTACGCTTTCAGTTTCTCACACCAGAGAAACTATTCAGTATTTATACATGTGTGTCCTATTTATTTCACTTAAGAGTATCACCTCAGTGTGCATCCACTTAGCTATAAATGTCTCTAATTTCTCATTTTTTATGGCTGAGTAGTACTCCATTTTATTAAAAAAAAAACATTTTCTTTAACCAGTCTCCAGTTGATGAGCATTTGGGCTGTTTCCAAGTTTTAGCTATTACAAACTGTGCTGCTGTGAACATGGGCGCACATATATCACTTTGGTATGATTCTTTTAATTCTTCCAGTTAAGATCCCCAGCAGTGGAATAGCAGGGTCAAATGGGATTTCCAGTCCTAGTTCTTTGAGGTATCTCCATACTGATTTCCATAGTGCTTGCACCAGTCTACACTCCCACCAGCAGTGGAGCAGAGTTCCTCTTTCCCCACAGCCCTGCCAGCATTTGTTATTGGTTGATTTCATGATAGCAGCTATTCTTTCTGGAGTGAAGTGGAATCTCAGCATTGTTTTCATTTGCATCTTTCGAATGACCAGTGATGTTGAACATTTTTTCATGTATTTATTTGCTATTTCTACTTCCTTGTCTGAGAAATGTCTGTTCATTTCAGCTGCCCATTTTTGGATTGGGTCTTTAAATTTGGGAGGTCTGATCTTTTTAAGTTCTTTATAGATTTGAGATAGTGGACCTTTGTCTGAGGAAGAGCAGGTGAAGATTTTTTCCCATATTGTGGGTTGTCTCTTCACACTGCTGGTGGTTTCTCTTGCTGTGCAGAAGCCTTTTAATAAGAAGAGATCCCACTTGTTGATTGTTTGTGCTAGTTCCTGGGCAACTGAGGTTTTGTTCATAAAATCTTTTCCTACACCTATGTCTTCAAGGGTTCTACCTAACCTCTTTTCCAACTGGTTCAGAGTTTCTATTTTAATATTTAGATCTTTAATCCATTTTGATTTTAGTTTAGTGCATGGTGAGAGATATAGGTCTAATTTTAATCTTTGGCAAGTTGAAGCCCAATTTTTCCAGCACCACTTTTTAAAGAGGCTATCTTTCCTCCAGTGAGGGTGTTTGGCTCCTTTATCAAAGATGAGATGGCTGAGTGTGTCTGGCGTTGTTTCTGCATCTTCTAATCTGTTCCACTGGTCCACCTTGAGGATAGTTTTAAAAAATGTATTTTGAATCCCTCCTATATGCTGGGCTCTGTGCTGTGAGATGAGGAAGCAGGATGAATAGGAGACCCATGCCCCAGCAGACCTCCTGTGGTCCCCTGGGCTGGGCATGGGAAGTGCCAGAGGAGGAGCAAAAACCTTCCAGGGCAGCGCCTCTGGGGCAGGGTTTGTGGGCTGAGGGAAGGGTCTTCTCTGTTTGGAATGGGCGAGTGGGGAGGGTAGCTCTGCGCTGGGTGGGTGGGTGGGTCAGTAAGACGTCCTGATGTGGACAGTATTGGCAGTGAGGAGGAGGAGGGGGCAGATGATGTAGGCATTTAACACTTACAGAGGCTTACTCTGAGCCAGGTAATGTTCTAAGGCAGAGGTTCTCTAAGTGTGGTCCGCAGACCAGCCACATCCGCATTCCCTGGGAACCTGTTACAGATGCAGATTTCCAGTTCCCGTCCCATCCCTACTGAATCAGGGTGGGTGCAGCACTCGATGTCACACCAAGCTCTCCTGATTATTCTGACCCACGCTTAGTTTGAGAGCGACTGTTTTAGCACTCGTTTAATGCTCACAACAACTTTATGAAGAGGATACTATTGTCTCCATTTGTAATTGAAGAAATTGAGAGAAAGTGGTGAAGTTGACAGCTGAAGCTTAGCAGCAGCGGGGACATGTTCTGGGAAACCTGTGGTCAGGGGACTTCATCCCTGGGTGACATCACAGAGCATAGTGACACAGACCTATGTGGCGTGGCTCAGTCGCTCAATGTGCCTTCTTACTGCAGCTGAGAGAAACAGTAAACACAAGGTGTCTGTGGTTGCCACTGGCAGGCTGTTTTCTAGCAAAATTTTTTTAATAAGTAGAAGTACACCTTAAAATAACAATAAAAGTATAGTGTAGTGAACACATAAGCCAGTAACAGCTGTTTTTCCCGTTGTGGAGTACTGTGCATAGTTGTGTGTGCTATTCTTCTGCACGTCCAGCTGTGAGGCAGGTTTGCGTCTCCCGGCCTCACCACAGGGACGTGAGCAACGCATTGTGCGATGGCGTGACAGTGACTGCGACATCGCCCGGCCAGGGGGCTTTTTCAGCTCCACTCTTTTGAGGGACCATGGTATACACAGTCTGTCACTGACGTGATGTGACCGTGCTTCTCACTCTGGAGGGAAAGGTAGCTGGTGTTGATGTGTGGCTCCTTGTTGAAAGTGCTTGTCTCTCCATCCTCATTTGTCCCTGCTGCCTCACCTCCCACGTGCATTCACTTTGAGTGGCTCCACCAGTGTGACGTGGTCGTGATCTCTCTGGTCCCTTTGACGCAGCAGTGACTCCCTCTGTTGAGGCCTGGCCTCTCCTTTGTCAGTGCCGCGAACCTTGGTCCTTGTTCCCCCGGTGATCTGCCTTCAGCACCTTCCCCTCCTCTTCCCCACTGGGAGTTTCTTCTCACGCTGCTGGCCTGGCTTGGTCCTCCGGTGCTGCCCATGCTGGGGCTCGCGCCTGTTCTGCCTGCACAGTGCTTCTGGAGAGGGACTTTTGTCTCATGCATTGTAGTTTCCTGCCTTAAATATAGTGGCACTTAATAAGCATTTGACAGATGAGTGAGCGAATAAAAGAATGCACGACTTCTACAAGTAGGAGTAAAATGTATTCAGAGCTCTGTTCTAGGAAAGAAACCTTGAGGGCTGTGTGGAACAAAGATTGGAAAGAAGAGAGGGTAACACCAAGGAGACCAGGTTAGGAGAGAGACACCAAAAACATGAGTGAGGAAATAGCTGCAGGAGTGTTTAGAGGAGGAATCATTAGCAGAGGGAAGAACATGTGAGAGGAGGGGTAAATTTTTGGCGGGAACAAAATGAGCCAGGTTTTTTGAGATTGTCAAGGGACAGCAGTAGGTTCAAGTAGACATAAGTGTTGATTCAGAAACACCTGGGCTGGAGGCACTCCTTTCACAATCATCTGTACCTAGCTGGATACACATGAGCAAGGTCCTAGGAGAACACATAGAGTAAAGGGAAGGGAAATAGATTTTTCTGAGTACCTGCTATGTGCCAGTTGCAGGCATTTTCACATTTGCCTCTAAAGTAGCATGCCACACCTCATTTTCTCTTCACTCCCCTAATACTTAACCTTTTAGCAGTTCCAGAAATCTAGATTTGTCTACAAATCTCCTGTTTTCCCATAGCCCATCTGTCTAGAGAACCCTTCCGTTACCCCTCTGCCTGCATACTATTCTTTACCCTTCCTAACTACACCTATACACAGTCCTATTATACAGAGATGCACTATTGAGTTGCTTCCCATACTCCTTCGGTTTATCCTCACACTTTTGCCCATGCAGCCTTCTCAAAGTAGGTGAATATGGTGCCCACAAAGATGAACCTGTTTGGGGCAGCTGTTCCCTTGCTGTCTAGAATGCCTTGTTTGAGATACCATGTATTCTTAATGCTCTGCAATTTACTTGAAGACTTCAAGAAATTCGCCTGGAGATTTTAAAAAAGCTGCTGAAGAAACGTGATGAGAATCAAAATGAATTGAACACAAAGCACTTGGATGCCCAGTGGTGTAAACTGCAGGAAGCAAAACAGGCAAAAGTGGCCCAAATCCAGCGCGCACATGTCTCAAGTAATGGTGCAATATGAGCTGGGAGGAGAGTGGGAGGGGATGTGCTTTGGGTGTTGGACCAAACCTCATTTAGTGGTGAAAAATTCTGTGTTGGGGCTGGTGTATCAAATAGGTAAGGGATAAGAGAGAAGTTATTTCCCTAAAGTAGAGGAGTAGAGAAAAATCCCTCACTCAGGAAATCAAATGGCCATGTTCTAACAGGCAGTCAAGTCACTGACATTACAGGGTGTGTGTGTGTAGGTAAGGGGTTTCCTGATTTCAGTGATCAAGGCCCTGGATAGAGAAGTCTATCGCTCAACTCTTTTTCTCCACTGTTGCCCCTAAACGTGGCAGTTTGAGGATCTTTTTTCCTACTCATCACTCTAAGAAATTTTAATGTGGTAGTATATTGCATATAAGTTTATGTACTCTCTACATATTTGTACTTTATACATGAAAAAAGAAATAGCTTATTTTTTATTCAGTGCAGAATAAGAATCAAGTTAAAATGTATACTAAAAATGTTAAATTATTAATATTAATTTTATAGCTTTACTTACTAGGAAACACTTAACATAATTTATTTACTTACAAAAATTATATCACCTACATACTCAAATTAGGGATTGATATATACAATAACAATGTAATCACATTTTTAAAAATCATTCAAAACTAGCAAAACAATTACACAATTTAAATTATGACTTAAAAATTATTTATAGTGAACTTAACCTTTAACTTTTTCTTGATATGAGAAAAACCTTTAACTAGCTGCTGTATATTCATGTAGATATTGTTCACATCCTTTCTTTTCAGTGTGTGGTATAACTAGTGATGGATTTAATTAACCTTTGTAGATAAATAGTAAAATATAAACTATTTTTACTTCAACGATTCCAAGACATGGACAAAAGCACCAGGGATGAAACACAAGCAACAGTCACAAGGTAGCCTCGTTAGGTGGCCCCTTTCCTGTGGTGACTTCTCAGCCTTGTGACAGGGTTTCTCACCCATTGGAAGTGAGCTCTTCGCAGCTGTTGGAAGGGGGTGTAGGTCTATGATGAGACTTGGGGAAAAAACAAAAGCAAGAGGAGCAGGTGGAGGTAGTGCGCAGGACTGAGTGCTTGCCTACGGTGTGCAGTGTGCCCTTTCCCTCTGCCTGCCAGACAAGCCTGAGAGCTTGTGAGCTGGGACATGTTGCGGTTATTCTGGTGTGAGCCAAGATGCAACTGCAGTCCTCCCTTTCAGTTATTCTGGTAGGGGAGAACAATCTCCTAGTATATCATTTATTTTGAGTTTCTTTCCTTCATTTAACAAGCTTTTACTGAACACTTCTTACTCTGGAGCTTGTAAATGCTCGTGGTTAAAAAGGTTTTTGATGAGCACCAACTGAGGATGCTGGCTGATGGAGTTTCTGTCAGTCCTGCCTGTTCGAGGAAATTCCAAGTCCCCAGCTGGCACACCCCTGTTTTTAGGTTACATTCTAGCTGTGTTGAGTCATCGCGAAATCCATTCATTTTGGTAGCTTCCCAATGAATAAGATTGGAATTGATTTATTTCTTTGCATTTATCATTCAAAGCAATATTTTGGAGATAACCATAGAGATATGTTTTATTTCAGCTATCAGAAAACTTGTAGGAAAGAGGAAAAATATAGAAGGGAAATTGAAGAGAAGAGATATCATCAAAGAATATTCTGATTATGCATCACAAGTCTATGGGCCTCTGTCTCGCCTTGGTCATTTCCCAGACAACAACTCAGAGGACTTTATAGTAAAAAATCACTATCTGAGCACTTATGAAGGTAATCAATTTATGTAACTAGAAGTATAGTAAAGACTGCTATCCTAGACATATAGATTAAATATATAAATTTAGATTAAAAGCTAAACAACAAAAATATTTGTAAGGGACAGTAATACATATATTTAATACAATTAATGTGAGTTCATACAAATCAGTAAAAGCTCCTAAGACCCAAATAAGTGAATGGACACACCATAAAATAATTTAGCAAGAAGCAAGTTCAACGAGTCACTAAACATTTGAAAATGTTTAATGCCACTAATAATAAAAGTTATGCAGTAATGAACTAGAAAAAATATTTATGTCAGGTTTATGAACCAAACAAGATACGTATAATGAAATTGAGCCTTTACCAAGAAATGTCAGAAAACCAGAGGCAAAGGGATGGCTAACAGGAGTCAAATTCATGGAGAGGACAATACCTCTTATGAAGTTCACAAGGCTCGTTTACACGATGTAAAGTTTAGTTGACAAGTTGAAGCATCACATGGCCAAGGTCAGGACTTGATAATTACATTGTTGAACTTGTATCTCTGACTGGCTATTTCCAAGCAGAAGGTGATAAACTGGTGAACATTTATCTACTTTTAAATGGCGGCACCATTTATCATGGGATTATTAATTTTCTATTGAGTATTATGGAATTTATTGCTTTGTTATAGGACAATATATTTACTTTAGAGTATATTTCTCATTTTATAGTCTAAATAACCAAGAATATGAGTTAATTATACAGAAATTTGCTTTACATTTCAGGGATGGTTCATCCTATAACTTATCAACAATTCTAATGAAACCACTTGGAAAACAGCTACCAAAATTAATCATATACTTTAAAAATAGCAAATGTAAGCAATGCATACTAAAAACATATATTTTCTTCCCATAGGTTTAGTTGAACTTGAGTCATGTCTCCCAGATTTTGTGACAAAACCAATAATCAAACCTCCAAAACCAAAAGTCATTACCACCAAAGCAGGTTTCCTAAAGAGGGGAATAAGGATGGACTATGAGTTAGCAGAGGTCCATAAGGTATAGTATCTGGAAGACAAGATGCTTTTAGTGTGACTTGGGTAGATAAATGCTGTACTCCAAAAACTGCACTTTGTCTTGGGCAGTAGTGACCAGTGGGTTTGTCACGTAGCCATAGGAGTTTTCTCTTGTCTAGACTTTCTCTTCTGGAAGTGCCCATGACTGTGCGTTCTCCCTCATTTCAAAGTGTAGAAAAACTTAGAAGTCACTCTCCTCATTTACAGAAGTTGCATTACTTTCTGAAAATGTTTCCAACTTTAGATCTCTATAATAAAATTTGACATTATACAGAGCTATAGCAATTTCTAGTACTGTATTGGGAATGATTATTGCTGTTAATAGTTGTAATAGGCTCCAAATTTCCCCTTTTGGATTTGCTAGCAAGGCATTTGGAAGGAAATAAGTCATGTTCAATTTCTTTCTCATCTCATTTAAAACTCAACTAGGCAAAAAAGTGTTATGGGCACCATTAGCACGTATTAGAACCACAGCCTGGGCCTGTTAAAACATGTTGCTGGGGGCCAGGGATTTAGCTCAGTGGTGCCGCCACCTGCCTCGCAAGTGCAAGGTCCCGAGTTCAATCCCTGGTACCAAAAAAAATAAATAAATAAAATAAAAAAATAAAACACGTTGCTGGACCCCACCCCCAGCAGGCCTGAGTGAGGATACGAATTGGTCTGTGTGTGTGTGTGTGTGTGTGCGCACGTGTGCATGCGTGCATGTGTGTATGTGTGTATGTGCTGATGGTAAGCCCTAGAACCACACTTTGGGATTCATTGGTATATGACATCACTGTCCCATGCAGATTTGTTTGTTACACTGATTCCAATAATACAACATGAATCCATAAAGAAGAACACTTAACATAAAAAATAAGACTTTGACAATAATTTACATTTCTCTCTGTGGTTCTTTTCCTCCTCATCTCCCTGTTTCTGAATACTGTGTTCATCATTCGCTCGCTTTCTGAAAGTTTGTTTTTGTAGATGGGAAGTTCCCTTTTATTTCTAATTTATTAAAGTTTTTTATGATGTGTCTGTGTTGAATTTTATCAAAGTTTCTAGTGAGGTAATTATTTTTTTTCTTAAAATTATTATGGTAATGTTTATATTTTTATAAATATTAATTTATCCTTGTATACTTGGAATAAACTTGCCTTGGTTAAGCTATATTAGCTTATTTTAAATAAATTGTTGTGTTCAGGGCTGAGGATTTAGCTCAGTGGTTTCACCGCTTGCTGTGCAAGCGCAAGGACCCAAGTTCGATCCCTGGTACCAAAAATTGTTGGGTTTGATTTACTAATATGTTGGTCAGGTTTTTTTGTGTCTCTATTCAGAAGTGAAATGGCTTTCCCATTTTGACTATAAATGGGGTAGGTGTCAGTGTTGGGCAGATCTCCTGAAATGAACTGAGGTGTATTCCTTCTTCCCCTCTCTTTTATTATTATTATTTATTTTGGGGGGGGGGCGTACCGGGGATTGAACTCGGGTCTTTGCACTTGCACAGCAGGCGGTGAAACACTGAGCTAAATCCCCGGCCCTTCCCCTCTCTTTTAAAAGAGAAGAGTTTAAAAAAGATTAGAATGATCTATTTCTTCACTTTGGAAGAATATATACTTTTGGAAGAATTACCTAGGACTGCACATCTGAGTCTGGCTGCTCTCTTTATTCAAGCTGTACTTTGTGTTTTTTGTTGCAGTTTGTTCTGTTTTTTTTTTTTTTTTTTAACAATTGAAAATATTTTTATTTTTACCATTAAGTTTATGGTACAATTTATATATAAATAATGATCATATTCATCATATGGAATTTGTACCTGTACATGATATATCTTGATTCATATTTTTCCCCATTCTCCTTCCCTCCCTTGTATCCCTCTTCCCCTTCTTATTTACAAGAGGTTGGTTTCCATTTTATCTTTATTTTTTCATTATTTTTCTTTTCCCTTCCTTCCTTTCCCTCTCCCCTTTCCTGTGTGCCCCTTCCCATTTAAACATTTTCTTCTTATTTCACAACATCTATTCTGCATTTTGGTCTTTATTTACTCTTTCAGCTTCTCACACCAGAGAAACAATGCAATATTTATATATATGTGTGTGTCTAATTTAGTTCACTCAAGAATATAGTTTCTAGGTGCATCCACTTAGCAATAAATGCCTCAAATTTATCCTCCTTTATGGCTGAGTAGTACTCCACTGTATAAAAAAACTCCACATCTTCTTTATCCATTTGTCAGTTGATGGACATTTGGGTTGTTTCCTAGATTTAGCTATTATAAACTGGGCTGCCATGAACATGGGTGAGAGTGCCTGCCTGTTTTTCCACGTCCTTACCACCAAAATCAGTTATGAATGATTGGATTTGAAATGGTTTCACAGAGTATTGATCAAGGGTCTTTTCTCAAGAGATTCTGAACTTTACAATTATTAAATACTTTTAGACTGCTGCTGCTTTCTGTTGATGCCCTCCTTGTGGCTACTATAGGAAAGAGACATCTATTTTCTGTCACTTATTTTTGAAGAAACTCAGAGGCTCCATTCAACTGGTTCTGGTGTTTTAAATTTCTAGTATAATTTGCATATTTTTACTAGTTTAAGATCTTAGTTTGGTGTTTGTTTTAAAAATATCACTTATTTATGTTTTCATGGGAAATAAAATGTAAAATTATTATATGATAGAAAATTAACTAAAGTATGACTTTAAAATCACAAAACATCAGAATTATTGATACTTTAAAAAATATTCCCCTATGGCTAAAATGGCACCATGATCAAAATTTCATGTATGATTTTGGCAAGACTTTTAGTAATGAAAAGGAAAAAAAAGATAGTATGCAAAAATACACATACATACTCTTTCACTTGCAGACAAATTAATTTTTAGAAAATCTAGATATGCAGGCTTCACTACCAAAGGAAAAAATATCTCTCTACTTTGAGACAGTTGTCATTTAATGCTCTTCTGTTCCCCTGTAATAATAAAACATCCAAAGTATTTCAGTCTTTTGCTGCACAGGATAATTTCTTGTTGTGCAGTCATTCATGTAAAAGAGCAAATTAACTCACATGAAAAAATGAGAGTTAGGGGTTTTATGTATACAAACAAGACAGAACCTTTAAAAAAGTCCAAGAAAGAATTTAAATCTCACCAAATTTTGATTAAAATGAACACACTAAGAACATGTACTGTGTTTATAGATGTGTCCTGAGGAATGTCATAGCATCCCTCAGACTTTCTCAAACCAACATGCCATAGCATAGAGAGATTAATTCTGACCTGCAGCCTAAATCTGGTAGTGGAAGAAAAGACAAAGATAAGAAGTGACATTCGTTGGTATTATTTCAGGCTTTGTTGAATAAGAAAAATAAAACTCTTGAAGCAAAGAAACCTCTACGCTTCCTTCAAAAAAAGCCCATATCGCAGCCTCGGCTTCCAACTCCAAGCTTGGCAATGACTTCCAATGTAAGTTTGAAACTTTTATTTGAAGAACTAAATTCAGTATTGTGGTCAGTTCATTCTTAAAATACTTTGGGTTGAACACAAATCTAATTTAACAGTGTTCATTTCTCAACCTCTGACTCAGAACTGATTTTGTCTTTATTATGCACTGAACATCAAACACACACACACCAAAGCACAGTGAAATGAAGCAAAATCTATACTCAATCTTTTGAAGAATAAAAACACAAATAATGAACAATCTTCCCTCAGAAAGAAGGCATCAGAAGGTAATGTCATGTGTGCCAAATAGGAAAAGAAACTTGAATGATGAGCAGTTATCATCTTCTTTCCACACAGGGGCCACTTGATGACTGTGGTCCACGCAGGACTGGTGGATAACTGTGGGGGTCAAAGAAGGTGAAATTCCAGAGGTGTCTTCAAGACAGGCTGACATCTGGGCAAGGAATGGCTCAAGGGTCACCCTGACCAGCATTACTTGTCACTTAATTCACTTTGGGCAAGGCATCAGACTTGGTTAGGATTTAGGCTGGACTCATACTAAACAAACCCACAAAGGACTGCTGGAGATGCCACAGTGCAAGGTCACTACTTTATGGAGAGAACTAGAATAGCTGTCCCTGTGCAACATGTAGCTCCTGTACAAGAAGGTCTTCCTCAGAAGCAGCCTGACCCTGCCTGGTAGGTTGGGGTCTTTGCTGGGCCGGGGGCTGTGGCATCAAGGAGAGATTTCTCTAATGCCTGTTACATCTTCTGACGAGTGTCCCCTGCAAAGGGACCCAGGCGCTCCCACAGCCCAACCAGACTGTGCCCCTTTCCTAGACTCCATGCAGGCCTCTGGTCACACATTGTCTTTCACATCAGTTGAAACCATCATTAGGCTGTTGCTTTCTTTACACTGAGAGGCGCCTTCATTAGATTTCCAAAGCACATTCCTTGGAGGCCGGGGGTGTAGCTCCGTGGTACTGAGCCTGCCTTGCAAGCACAAGGTCCTGAGTCCATCCCTGGTACCTGGAAAACACACACACATGCACACACACACACACACACACACACACACACCAAAGCACACTCTTTCTGCTTGTGACAGAGTTATTTACAGTGCCTTTTTTTTTCTAGTACCAGGGATCAAACTCAGGAGTCGTGCCACTGAGCTAAGTCCCTGGCCCCTTACACTGGTTTTTGTAGATGGTTGGTCTTGTCCAGGTTATTCTGATTTTACCAATCTAGGTTAAGTTCTTGTGAGAGTGCCTCACTCTAATAATGGACTGGCTGTATTCTTTGTTGACTCATGACCAAATATGAAAATACCTTTGCCAAAAGGATATGATAAGCAGTATTTGTTATTTCAAGAAAGATTTTTCTGGAAATGGTATCATTTGTAGGGGTTGCACAGCAGTTCTATAATTTTTTACCTTAGTATCACCTGGTAATGATGTATTATTTATGGTGAAAAATACTAACAAATTTTCATGAACAATAAATAACATTTAAAATATGTGTTCAATGAGGGCAAAGACCATGCTTTATTTCTCTTTAAATTCATTTAGGGTGTCTGGCACTGTCACTTGTGCTTGGAATAAGTCTTGAAAAAACTTTTTTTAAAATTTTATTTTATTGGTACATTTTAGGTATACAATATAATGACATTCATCATTGGAAACTTGCACCTTTACATAATCTCTCTTGGTTCGTATTTTTCCCCATTCCCCTACCCTCCCTTTAACCCTTCTACCCCTCCGTATTTACGAAGACTTTGTTTCCTTTTTTTTCATTTTCTCATATTAATTCCATTCCATTCTTTCCTTTCCCCTACCCCTCCCACTTCGCCCTCCCCTTTGCTTCCTATTTCACATTATCTATTATACCTTTTAGTCCTTATTTACATTTTCAGTTTCTCACACTAGAGAAGCTATTTGGTATTTACACATCTGTGTCCTGTTTATTTCACTTAAGAGTATCACCTCAATGTGCATCCATTTAGCTATAAATGTCTCTAATTTCTCATTTTTGATGGCTGAATACTACTCCATTTTATTAAACCACAGTTTCTTTATCCAGTCTCAAGTTGATGGGCAATTGGGCTGCTTCCAAGTTTTAGCTATTACAAATTGTGCTGCTATGAACATGAGTGCACATATATCACTGTGGTATGATTCTTTTAATTCTTTGGGGAAGATCCCCAGCAGTGGAATAGCTGGGTCAAATGGGACTTCCAGTCCTAGTTCTTGGAGGTATCTCCATACTGATTTCCACAGTGGTTGCACCAGTCTACACTCCCACCAGCAGTGGAGCAGGGTTCTTCTTTCCCCACAGCCCCACCAGCATTTGTTACTGGTTGATTTCATGATAGCAGCCATTCTTTCTGGAGTGAAGTGGAATCTCAGCATTGTTTTCATTTGCATCTCTCAAATGACTGTGATGTTGAGCATTTTTCCATATGTTTATTTGCTATTTCTACTTCTTTGTCTGAGAAATGTCTGTTCATTTCAGCTGCCCATTTTTGGATTGGGTCTTTAAATTTGGGAGGTCTGATTTTTTTAAGTTCTTTATAGATTTGAGATAGCAGACCTTTGTCTGAGGAGCAGCAGGTGAAAATTTTTTCCCACATTGTGGGTTGTCTCTTCACACAGCTGGTGGTTTCTCTTGCTGTGCAGAAGCTTTTTAATAAAAAGAGATCCAACTTGTTGATTGTTTGTGCTAGTTCATGGGGAACTGAGGTTTTATTCATAAAATCTTTTCCTACACCAGTGTCTTCAAGAGTTCTACCTAACCTCTGTTCCAGCCAGTTCAGCATTTCTATTTTTATATTTAGATCTTTAATCCATTTTGATTTTAGTTGAGTGCATGGCGAGAGATATAGGTCTGGTTTTAATCTTTGGCAAGTTGAAACCCAATTTCTCCAGCACCATGTATTATTATTATTAGTTATTATTTATTACCATTTATTATTATTGATTACCATTTATTATTATCTTTCCTCCAGTGAGGGTGTTTGGCTCCTTTGTCAAAGAGGAGATGGCTGAGTGTGTCTGGAGTTGTTTCTGCATCTTCTAATCTGTTCCACTGGTCCTCAGGTCTGTTTCTTTGCTAGTACCATGCTGTTTTATCACAGTGGCCTTGTAGTATAGTTTCAAGTTGGGGATTGTGATACCCCCTGCCATGTCTCTGTTACCTAGAATTGCTTTTGCTATTCTGGGTCTCTTCTTGTTCCAAATGAATTTTTGGATTGTTTTCTCAAGGTCCATGAAGTATACTGCTGGGATTTCAATTGGAATTGCACTGAATCTATATAGCAGTTTTGGAGAATGGCCATTGTCACTATGTTGATCCTTCCTACCCAGGAGCAGGGCATGTCTTTCCATTTTCTGATATCATCTTCAATCTCTCTTTTCAGAGTGCCATAGTTTTCAGAGAAGAGGCCTTTGATTTCTTTTGTTAGGTTGATTCCTAGGTATTTCAGTGTTTTGGATGCTATTGTGAAAGGAATTGTTTGCCCTGTTTCTGTTTCAGTGAGTCTGTTCATGTAGAGGAAAGCTATTGATTTTTGTGTGTTGACCTTGTATCTAGCTACTTTACTGAATTTGGTTATTAAGTCTAGAAGACTTTTGGTGGAGTTCTTGGGGTCTTCTATATAGAGTATCATATCATCTGCAAATAATGACAATTTGACTTCTTCCTTTCCTATCTTTATTCCTTTTATTTCTTTCTCTTGTCTAATTGCTGTGGCTAATGTTTCCAAAACCATATTGAACAAGAGTGGTGATAGTGGACATCCTTGTCTTGTTTCTGATTTTAATGTGAAGGATTTCAGTTTTTGACCATTTAGTATGATAATTGGCTGTTGCTTTTTCATAGTTGGCTTTTATCAGATTGAGGAAGAGACCATTTATTCCAATTTTTTGTAGGGTTTTTATCATGAATGCGTGTTGGATTTTGTCAAATGCTTTTTCTGCATCTATTGAGATGATCATATGGTTTTTGTCCTTGGCTCTATTGATACAATGTATTACATTGATTGAGTTGCGTATGTTGAATCATCCCTGCGTCCCTGGGATGAATCCCACTTGATCAGGGTGTATGATCTTCTTGATGATCTTCTGCATTCTATTTGCCAGTATCTTATTAAGGATTTTTGGATTTATGTTCATTAGTGAGATTGGCCTGTTGTTCTCTTTTTGAAAAAATATTTGATGCTTAGACGGCTGCTATTCTCAAGCTGCTTATTTCTCGCTTTGTTCTTTCAGGAAGAAGAAGACATAGAAATGGCTGTGATCTACCTTCAAAAGTTACTGCGTGGCAGGGTCGTTCAGAACATGGTATGTAGGGCCCACCACTGGCCCTGTGTCTTTCATTTGAGAATAAAGTTTTTAGAATGCATACGTTCTCCGTTCATTGGGGTGAAGTCCCCTTGCCCCTGCTGTCCTATACAGCTATACCTTTGAATCACCTACCCACACCCTTCTACAGCCATCATTGTCAAGGCGGGTAGCAAAACGTCGAGGAAGGAGAGAGGAAGGATATGTGTTACATGCCACATTTCTGACTAAGGCAATGTAAAACCTACTTATTCCTTGGAATTATGCCACAAATTTTCTCACTTGAATTTTCACTATTAAAGCATTACAAAACAAATGGATTCTCTAATTTTCCAAGTCTCAGTATAATTATTTGAGTTTGTATATAGCTAGCAATACCTGCATTATAAAATGAAATAGTTAATAGGTGCAATTTAAAACCCCTCTTATATCCCCATGTCATACATTCTTTGTGCTGTGTATATTTTCTCATTTTAGTTTTTTAGAATTAGGAATCTCATCTTCTAGGCAAATGATCTGAGTCTGAGAGAGGTTTAGTCAATCGCCAGCAAATTTAACTCTGATCTTCCTGACCGCAGAGCCTTAGCCAGGCACATTTCACTTTACAAATGCACTGTATTCAGCCCCAGTTCATCTTTTCCCACACTACTGTAATTCTTAAGCACTCAGTTGTGATGAGCAAGTCCAGGTGAGCTGGTGAAGAAGCATCTTGTACTTCACTTGTATTCTTTAGCTTCTTTTCCTATTTTTCCAGGAGAAATGCCCCGTGAAGTTCAGATAGCAGATTGTGCATTACAAACCAGTGGCACATTTATCGAAAACAAAATCGTGGCTGTGATAAAGGCCATCCCCAGGATTCTTAGGGATGGACCACAAGAAATGAAGGAGAAGGTTCTAGTTTCTTAATATGACCTTGTAGTTGTCACCTTGTCTCTAAGAGGCATTTTCAGAATCTGAGCAATCAGCTCGCTGAAAACTGAGCCAAGCTGAAGGTGGAGGAAAGGGTCCAGTTCTAGCCCCATGGAGCCCACCTGCCTCAGGAGTGCTCAAGGCAGGACGGGCTGCTGTTCTGGAAAGTCGCAGGGATTGCAGCACGTGACTCCCAGTGCTTGGCACCAACACTGGTAACATGTAAGTCTGTCTTTGATTTATTTGCTCCAGATGTTTGAAGGGAAAGAAAAGCGACTGGAGTTGATCCAGGAGCTGCGCACCAGCCACGCATTACAAGAAGATGAGAAGCTGGTGAAAAAAGCTGAGAAGCAAGTGATCCTGGCCTTACAGCGGCAGAGAAACTTGCATGAGCATAAGGTTCTCTCTTTTCCTTCTTGTTTTTGTTTTAATTGCACAAGCAACATTATAACATTAAATGAAATAATTAAAACCCCCTAGAATCTCAGTACTCTATCAGCATTCTTAATACTGCTGCGGCCCATAATTTGAAGCAGGGTGGGGTATGTTCATCAAATTTCTTTCTTTGTAAAAATTTTTTAAAAACCTGAAAACCAAACAAATCCATTTTTTTCAACTTTAAAAATTTCCCTTCCAATTTTTCTTTTTCTTTTTCTTTTTTTTCAAGTTCATAACTTCTTTAAATTAATTTTATTGGTATACTTTAGATATACATAATGATCACATTCATTATACAGAATTTGTACCTGTACATAATATATCTTGATTCTTTTTTTCCCAATCCAATTTTTCTTAAATATTTGGTAACTCTACTATATTCTAATTATTAAGAACTTTTAGCAGAATGAATAGAAATAAGAACAACATGACAAAGTGAAAAGTGATTTATTTTAAACATCAGTACCACTGAATTGTGTAGCATATACAGCTCATTCTGATTAAACTGCCTGTCAATATATGTGGCTATCTCAAGGTGTTTGGTAACTTTCATACTGACCTCCTTCTCTGCTACCTGAAGCAGCTAAGAATTGCAGCTGTAAACCAGCTACTATAAATGTTTTTCCCATTCTCTTCCAGCATTTGTCTAAGTATATACCCTTTTTAATGTTGTTGATTGTAGTATAAATACTTTTACTCCTTTCCCTGCTTATCTGTAAGTCAATCTGAAAAACAATTTGCAGAACTTAGTGTTAGAAGAAAGTAACATCTACAGCAATGTTAATTTGATCCACCTTTGCTCACATCATAACTTTTGTGTTACATGGGAATTGAATACAAGTGCCAGAAAGCTTGGAAATGACCATGACTTTACTTTTCCTTGTTGGCATTGCCGTCATTGGTCACTGAGCTTGGGGAAGCAGGTGTGGAGGTGATGCAGAAAGAGAGTAAAAAAGCAAGTCTGTGGGACCCAACAGAGGGCCCAGAGGAGGATGAGAATGTAGACAAATGGTTGTTGGAATCTGGAGCTCTTAGAGCCCCAGAAATGTTCAGGTCTGGAGCTAGGTGTCACGAAAGCATAGGTGCTGAGACTAGGCAGAAGAACTCTCTCCTTGGCCATTCTTCAAGGTTCCTAATAATGGACTTTAGCAAGTGCAGCTAAGCCAACTGGCTTTCGACTCACTTGTCCCGAGACTGACCATGTCAAATAAGAATGAAGGGAAGAGCGGGTGGGTAAAGCTATTATGTAGCCGAGGACCACTTGCTCCAGTTCTGCCCAAGAACACTAACAATCTTCAGGGCTCTGAGAGAGGGGAGCATCACATACACTCACAGCAATGCTGATCCTCCCCTTTTCCTCCTGTATTTTTGTGAGAAAACATCAAACCAATACACAGTGCCCAGTTATGTGATCCATTATGTGACATGACTGCAGGGGAATCACCTTCCCAAATGTGTTTACTTAACTTCAAATTAGATTGTCCTACCTGAGTGTCCCCAAGGCTGAAGAAGGAGGCTGGAAATGAACAGGTGGCCATCTTAGGACCTGAAGGGTTATTTGTTTGTTTGGTTTCTTGAGACAGTGCCCTTCTTACATAGCCCAGGCTGGCTTTGAGCTCGAGGCAGTCCTCCTGCTTCAGCCTCCAGAGTCTGGGAGTACAGTTGCAACCTACCATGCCCCGCTTCTAGTGATTTAGGGCATCAAATAATCAAAAGATGCTATCGAAATAAGCAAATATAATCCAAACGGGAAATATTATATCTCCCAACCTGCTAGATATCTGAAATGCAAGTTCATGTTCTCTAAAATCAAAGAATGAATTTTAGGAACAATGAAGATTAAGAGTAGAAAAAATTTATTGAGAGAAAGATAGCTTCTGTCTAAGAGAGATGGAACGGGGACTGGAAAGTGGGTTGCCCACCCTCCTTGCTTTTCAAAGGTGTTTTATTGAGCAAAGCCACAAGGTGAAGTGGGGTCAAGGTGAGACAAAACTGCAAGATGCAATGGAAAATTACAAGGTGAGCATGAGGTGGAACAAAACCGTGAGCAACCAGTCAGACTACAAGTACAGTCACCCAGGTAATACAGTTTAAATGGGGATCAGATGGAAAGGAATTTCCAGAAAGGAAATGGGCTAGGGAGATTGATGTCTATTTAGAATATCAATCACTGCTATTCATCTCTAGGGGAAGTAGCACCTCTTTTCTTTTTATAATACTGGACAGTGAATATGCCTCAATTGTTTTTCTATGCTGAAGGCCCAGCTTTGTCTAACTGCCTTATAATAATTTCTAACTAACTTAGCTGTCTGCAGTACTAGGACCTGAAGATTCATGACTATCCCCTAAGTGATCTGGAGACAGGGAGAGAATCCACTTGTGATCTCTGGGCCAAATGTCCATTATGAACAAAGTAGTGAAATGCTCTAGTCTCACCCATTCTTTCCATTGTTTCCTAGTATATAAGTACAGTTGAACTTCGAGGCTAGAAAGTACAGGTGGCCTGGCAAGTGGGTGAGCATGAGCTTGTTGGGGCTGATGACTGCACCTGGGCGACAGTCTCACCAAAAGCCATATTGCCCTTGAGACCTGTGAGAATCCCGTCCTTCTGTGTACAAACCGGAAAGGGAATTGAGCAAAAGGGGTTTGGCCAATGTTAAAGCAGCATATAGCTGGAATAAGAGCCCCTTTCCCGTATGCCTGAGGATAGGCCAGGCACAGGAGAAATCACCTTACATGCTTTGCACCATGTGTCAAAGCCAAGACACAGATCCATAGAGATACCATGGCTTACTCCTGGCTGAGAGCTCCATGAGTTGCTTATTTTACCTCAGCAAACACATAAAATTTTTCCTGTACTGTTTCAAAGATAGTTGTTAATGACTTTGAAATTATTAAAGATAAAATTGTCTACTTCCATGTTATTCAGGATCTTGAAATTCCTCAAACTTGTGTGAAAAGAGCAGACATTAAAAAATTAAAAGGTATCATGAGTGAATTTCTAGGAGATTCTACTGTATTCAACATCAACATCTTTAATAAGAACCCTGAGATTTTCCTTCATGTCTGGGAAGATACTCTTGACCTGGATGAAATTGAAACAAAACAATACATTTGTGTGACTGGTAACAGAAACGTTTTGCCAAATCCTCTTCATAATTTGAGGACTGTGATCCATAGTGACTGACTGAGCAATCTATTAGTTCATATCTAAATTTGTAATAAGTTTTCCTGGTATAGCCCCTTGGGATAGGGCCAATCCTAATAAAAACTAAACGCATTCTGACAGTGAATTGACTCTCCAGAGTTCAGAGTTACCCAGCTCTCTTAAAAATTATGCAGTGGAATTTGTATCCTTCAAGTTGCATTATTATTCTTTTCAAGGTATCACTGCTTGAAAACCACTTGGCTGGCCTGGAAGGAAGGGCGCTGGCAGACATGCTTGACTTCCTGTCCAAAGAGCTCATGAGACTGCAAGAAGAGAGGCGGATCCACGCCTTCGCCATGCTGGCCGAGCGCCAGCGGCGGATGCGGGAGGCAGAGGAGAGCGGCCGGCGCCAGGGGGAGCACAGGCGCCTGCTGGAGGAGGATCAAATGTTTAAGGAGGCAAGTGGGGCCGCCAAGTGTCCAGACGCTCCTGGAAGGAGCCTGTCAAACTGAAGGACACTTGATAGAAAATGGCCTTGGGTTTTTGCTTTTCATTTTATTCGACAAAATAAGCATTGGATTTCTACTTTACGAATGAAATATGTAGGCTTTTAAAAAATGGTCAGTCAATGTTTGTTTCTTTGGTCCTGTTTACAGTAGGTGTTCTTAGTAAGTAGGGACACTTTTGCTTTTTGCAGGTGATTAAAGTTCACCGAAGTACTGTAACCTCCTATCTGGAAGACATAATATTGAATACTGAAGAGAATACTGCGGAAGAACAAGCCAGAGTAGAAATAGAAAAGATGGCAGAGGAAATCAATGACATCGCATATGAAATGGAAAGTCGGTATGCACCCGAGATAGACTGTGGAATGGACAGCCACCTGCTGTTGTTGTTCATATGTAATTTTTCAGTAGTTTAAGATTTCACCACTTAGGAGAAACAAACTCATGCTTTGGTGTCCATTGTTTTATTAGCACAACTCTTCAGAAGTTAGCATGCCTATACCCCTGTATGGTAGGGGCACTGGGAATTAAATTCTCAGCTGTGCTCTGTAGCCTGGATTACTTTCATACTGTGAACTTTCAGAATATTCCAAGGTATGAACGCAATATACATATGTGTGTGCAACACTATTTAGATTTGATCCCAAAGTTTTTGGCTTCTATGCATAAGCTGTATTTCTAGAATTCTCCCTCTAGTAGGCCAGTAAATTAAGGATATGGTCAAATCCAGATTTTCCATGGAATTTAAACCAGCTCTCCAGGAATATGATATTTCAGATCATTCAATCAAGGAAAATGTGATAGCAAGACTGAGGCAGTGGAGTTTTTATAAAGCAAGAAAGATCTAAGTATAAGTCAGCAACTCAAGGGGAAAAAGGAAATCATTTAATTTTTTTACGTTTTTTAGACGAACTCATCTTCAGTCAGAGGAGATTGTTGCTGAGTTGGTTTATAGTTTTCTGATCCCAGAGGTGCAAAAGGACTTTATCAAAGAGAAAGGTAACAGAGATGTCTCACTCTAGGGTTTTCAAAGTGATGCCAATTATTTTCAGTGTCCCAGAGATTTAAAACTGAACAGAGGTATGGGGAAATTTCTGATGACTAAAGACTGAGTTTTCTTGTTTCAGAACTTGTCAAGTTCTCTTTTTTCTATCTGATTGTAGAATATAATCTCCTCTGGTAGAGTTGGGATGAGCTTCTAATAAGCTTGACAGATTATCAAGATCTGTTCCCAGAAGAGATTTATTCTGTGATTCAAGCCCTAGCAGCTTTTTTCAGTCAGGACATGTGAATTGTGGGCATTGAGAAGTGGGAATGCCCAAAGGGTTTGAATCTATTCTGCTACTCTCCCCGAATCAAAAATAACAGGTTCCTACTGGGACTATAGCTAAGTATAAATGCCCCAAGCTGTCATTTGTCAGAAGTGAAAGTAGCATGTTTTGAAAGATTGATGTGTTTAGACGATAGAGATGGAGAGAAAAATTTCTCTTAAAATGAAAAAGAAGATTCTTCCAGAGCTCTGAGACTATTGGCAGAAGGTGTGATCCCACAAGGAGGTCCAATTAGGACAAGATCAATGTTTATATGAAAAAGTGGCTCAGACATTTTCAGGGTTGTACAGGGGATTTCTGGACAGGTTTAAGTAAAAAAGTGTGCAATATTTTATTGCTTACTGAAGGACAAAGGGATGGGGGAGTGCTAACACTTTAGAATGAAGAACTACCGTTTTTTTGGAGACAGGGTCTCTCTGTGTAGTTCAGGCTGACCTTGAGGCCAAGGCTGGCCTTGAGCTCCTGGTGATCCTGCCTCAGTCTCCTGGGGGCTGGGATTAGAGGAGTGCCACCCAGCAGGTTGTATGATTTTTAAACCAATTCCTCCTAGTGAGAAGCACTTAGTTTGCTTCTAGCATTTTTTTCTATTACTTAATATTGCTACAATCAATACATTTTGCATATATCTTGGCCATGCTTCTGAGAGTAAATTCCTAGCAGTGCAATTGGTAGCAAATAGGAAATATGCATTTTATATTTCAGTGGAGTTTACCTAATTGTCCCCCAAAAACATTGTTCTAATTTCCATTCCCATCAACACTGTATAAAAGTGCCTATACCAACAAAGTTTCATTTTCAAGCCAAGTAGTATAGATTTCTGTACCCCTTATATGATAAAAGGGATCTTGTTTTCTAGTTCCTTAAGAAAATGTGCAACTCTTTTCTACTTCTCCCAGATCCACAGTTAGGTCAGCCTGCTTCAAAACCATTCTTCTGGGGGAAATTGAAGGAGATAAGAAAATAGCAGGTTTAATATTTGATAAATCCTCCTGGATTTGAGAGGAAAGATTTGGAGAAGGAATTTAACTGACAGGAATCCAGTAGGAATTGTCTGTGGGCAAGTTGGGCAAGTGCATGGCCTTTTCCCACTACATTTATGCCAAATCACAAAAGCCCTATAGATGAGGGGTACACACTAGGAACTTTCGTTCTTCTTTTCACAAAAGAAAACTATATGTATTATAGGTCCTCTTTATGGAAAATTAACATAATTTATACATAACCACTTTGAGATATCTCACTTTTTAAAAAGTTGAAGGATCAGAAAGGCCTTAAAGAAACATATAAAGACAGGTGTAAAATAACAGTAGCTGCCAAATTTTAAATACATGCTATGTTCCAGGCAGTACACTAAGGATTTGAAAATGTACATAATCTTGATTTCCTACAACAGCTGTAGGTTTATTCTCTTTTTCAAGTTAAGGAAATTAGTGGTGGAAACACATGACTTGCAGAGTTGAGTCATGATCTTGTGGCTCCAAAACCCGTACTTTTTCAACCATACCACTGCAAAGTACAGTAAGCTGCTGTGTGAATTACCTGATGTAAAGTTGATACCCGAGTAGCAAAAAAGTCCATATTACTTCTTATTGTCATTTACCAGCTGTATGACTTTGGGTAACCTGACCTCTTTATGTCTGTTTCTTCTTCTGAAAATGGGGTTATTGATAATACTTTATTTTAGGATTGTGGGGGAATTAAATGAATAATTACATGGCAGCTGCTTAAATTGGTGGCTGGCACAAAACAAGGACAAATGCTAACTGCTCCTATCATCATCATCGTCATCATCATCATCGAGATCAATACCTCTCCTTTTCAAGGGCTTAGTTGTTTAAAATTGTCTGTACTAAGACTCAATAATAAATATTTGTAGAGTTTGGAGCTAGGACCACCTTTTAAAGCCATGAACTCAGATATTCTTCATCAGCGAATATTATCCTCTATGTTAGGAACTAAGGTTCAAACAGAGGTACAAGACCAGCGTCTCCGTGAGGGTAATCTGTCATTTGTAACCACTTATCTGTAGTTAGAAAACATCATATGAAGTGCTTTGATGCTGCCTGGATTTGAACAAATGGTAGATGGTAAGTGTGGACTGACCCAATCAGAGCAGACTTCCTGGAGGGTCTGGGACTTGGGCTGGGTTTTGCAAAAGGGCAGGATTTAGGCATTCCAGAGGAGCTCTGCGAGGTGGGTTGGAGGCAAGCCCAGAAGGGAGGAACTAACTGGACTGAGCCAAAGACAGCAAATAGTGGGAGCAGAAGAAGCAAGGCATGGGATTGGTTTACCTTTAGAAGGTGTCCTTCTAAAACAGAAAGCAGGTAATTTTTATTTAATCCAGTCTGTCCAAAGTCAGAAAATACATGGTTTGCAAATTATCATTCTTGTCACCACTCTCTCAAAAACATTGGGAATGCTTTCATTCAGACTTTCATAGTAAGAATTCTTCTGTTGCTTTGGCACAGTGAGGAATTCGCAGCGGAAGCACATTCTTGCAGCTCATCAGATCATCCACAGGCACACAGAAACCATGCTCCAGCAGAGCTTTACTGAGCAACAGCAAGATGAGGTCTCAAATGCTGACCAGATACTTGAAGAAAAAACTCAAAATGAGACTAACAGCTAAGGTAAGTGTGCTTTTCCATTAGGAAGGAAGCAGAGAGAGGAGGAGAAATAGCCTTGCTCAGCTTTGTGCACAATGTGAACAGATTGTCCCTTGTTGAAGAAAACGAAGCACTTCCATTTCACTTGGCCTATGCCATCTAGGTTGGGGCACCTATTGTTGAATTATTATAGTTAGAGTTGATGTGACAGCGATTGGACTCTTGTAATCTAGAAATCAAAACTCTAGATGCTTTCTATGAGTTCTTTACCATATAGCTGTACTCCATCACAAATAAAGCTACAGAATGTGTGAGCATTGTTTTTAAAAGTTTGTTCCCATGGAGGAGAACAAGGTATGCCCCGATGTACCATGCTAGTCATTAGCAAAGCACGAGGAACAGAGCCTGCCCCAGTTCAGCCCAGTGTCTTCTACACTGCCCACCAGGGGTTGGTAGTAGATTCAACTGAGTGTTCATCCTCACAAGACTAACACACCCCACATTTGGCATGGACTTACTCAGCAAGACATAAGACAGGAAACGGCTTCCAGCAGGGCAGCATCAGGTACTTCTATTCCAGAGAAGCTTATACTGTGCAGGACACATGGCCACTTTCTTTGGCCCCCAAATTACAGAGCTCAAGAAGGAAGAGACTCATATTGGATAGCTTCAGGAGCTATCCTGGTTTACAAGCTTCACACCTGACAGGCCAGAACTGCTTGTAAACTTCCTCTTAGGCATTGATAATATGTTTTTTATTTCTCCCATTCTAGATGGAGTTTACCACTCAGACATCATTTTTGCCCAAAGTAGTTTAAGTTTCTTAGTAACATAATTAACACATACCACCTTAACTATCAGGTTACCAAGATAACAGAGCTAGAGTCAACTGAAAGTAAAATTCTGATGAGAAGGGGAAAGGCCAGAAGCACATTTTTTGCTCCTGTGTCCTATATGTGCTGTCATGTTGGGGAATGGCATTGAGACTTGAGGAGAAAAAAATTTTAATGGAATATTTGAGATAAATAATTTTAACAAAATGTAATGGACATTTATAAAATATCACACTCAGCAACTACAGAATGCATGTTCTTTTAATGCACAATCAGAACATTTACAAAAATTGCTTATGTACTGGGCAATAAAGCAAGTCTCAACCAATTTTCAAATGCTGTAATTAAAATTATACAAAATTTGTTCTCTGATTAAAAATGTAGTGAATCTAGGAATGATATAATTCTAATATTGAGAAATTAAAAAGTATATTTGTAAATAGTCTGTTCATCAAAAAATATCAGGACAGAAATTAGAAGATATTTTGAACTGAAAAAGTCCAAAGTGTCGCACATCAGATTTGTGGAATACTGCCAAAGTAGCTTATGTGAAAATGAGTAGAAAAGCTGAAAACGAGATTAAATAATCCTTTTCAAGAAATTGGAAAAGGAACATCAAATTAGATCCAAAAAATAAAATGAAGATAACAAAAATAACAGAAATTAATAAAACAAAACCGTCATGTGTCTGACTAGTGTAGGTAGGATGCAGTAGGTAGCTTCAACTCATCTCTCACTGCAACAATTAGAGAAAATAATGGCTACATTATAAAGGGAATTTTTAAAGACATTAGAGAGCTGTGGAAATACAGGGAATAAGATGAATTAAAATCATAGAGAAAAAAAAGAGTCTTTCTTAAGTGATCTGCTACTACTATCTATTTTCTTCCCTTGGGATATTGGGCTAAGTCTGAGCACAGGCTAAGAGTTAGGCTTCCCAAAGGCAGAGGGACTTTGCCAGGAGAAATAGAACCCAGAAGAGCTTTTATTCTCTGTGTGTGCTGGCATGCTGGATTGAAACTTAGAGGACCCCCAAATGCAAGACTAAATTTCTCACAGAATGTCTGCATTAGATTTCTGGTAGATATCCTTTTCCTTGTTGGGGAATTTTTGAATCTATCATGTGTTGTTTAACCAGCTTGTGTCAATGGTAAAAATTCACCCCCTTTTATGTGCTATAGTCAGTTCCATTTTGGGGGAGGGGGTCAGAAATAGAAGCTTAATATCTTGATTTACCGTACCACACTGACATTTACTGGTTGAGAGTGGGAAAGTTTTAGCATGATTTTTAAGCTCAGGATCAGGACTGAGCTTTTTCTAAGTAAAAAAAACCCAAAACAACTCCACCCTGTAAAAACAGTGTTAAAACACTGAATGGCTTTGGAAATTAGCCTTTGCTGCAGAAATCATGAGATTTTAAGCTTAAAGTACATATCTTGTAGCATTTTCAGATCTTGAAGTGAGTACAAAGGAAATTTCCATACTTCAAAATCCATTGAACTATACAACAGAGCCAAGTCCACCGAATTCTCAATTGGTAGTGACTACCTGCATTGTAACAACATGCTAAATGGCAAATATCAAGAAAAGGATCTAATAGGATTCCACAGATGCCTTCGAAGCAATAAGTATGCACAATTAAAGACATATGCTCATGGACTGATGTGAGGATTGGCAGTACTTATCTGTAAAAAGACCTTTCCAAGATGAGATTGGGATGAGATAAACTAGGGGAAAATCTTACTACACGTCACTGCTAACAGATAAAGGTTGCAGTCGACTTTGATGCCTTGAACCCCAATTAAGCAAAATGTTATCCCACTTGAATAAGAATTCCATTCTTCTAATTGGTAGACTTGTACTACAACAAGCTATAGTTGATTACTCTTATGAAATTTTGAATTTTATCTATAAACATTTTGTGAGAATTTGTTTTTTCTCCTGTTATATGAATATATTTTGGTCCACAAAACCTAAAATGTTTATTTTCAGGCCCTGTGCAGGAAAAGTTCCTCACGCCCCACTCTACAACACTGAAAAATGAATGAAATAGAACTCAATATAATAATATGGATGAATCTCACAAATAAAATGTCTCCAAATGAGTCATATCCAAAAATAGTCTACAGTATGAGCCTAAATGTATAAAGTTTAAAACCAGCAGAACTAAACTATTAATCTTAGGAATACATATCTAGAAGGTAAAGATAAAATGAAAAGTAAAGAGTGATTACTATAAAAATTCAATTAAAAATTGGAAGAGTATACCTTTTTGGGTGTAGGAGAGGGTTGAGATTAGGAAGGGGTAAGTGGGAACTTATGAAACACTATTTTCTTGACCTGTGTGGTATTTACACTGATGTGTACCTTACATTAATTCGTTGGGCTATGCATAGGTTTTATGGACTTTCCAACCTAGGTAATATGCCACATTAATATTAGTAATATGAAAACATATGAAAGTATAAAACTCTCTAGCAAAAGTTAACTATACAGTTAAATTCAGAATACTCTAAGTTCTGTAATGTTGGTATATAAATCACTTATGTCTTTAGTAAGATGATTAAAAGATAAAACTGTAAAAATACTCATAGCCAAAATAATGCATTAAGAAATATTCAATTTAAAAAGATGTAAATTGTGAATTGAAAACATAAAATGTTGGGGAGAGTAGAGTAAAAGTATAGTTTGTATGTGGTTAAAATTGTTACCAGCTTTTAATAGCCCGTTAAACTATGTTTTATGTAAGTATGATGATAATCGCAAAGGGAAAACATCAGATACACAAAGGGTGAGAAGGCAGAAATCAAAGCATATCTCTTGAGAAAATCAAAGAAAAACAACAAGAGAAAAGAAAAGAGCAAAGAGGCTACAAAACAACCAGAAAATAATTAACAAAATGGCAGTAGAACTCTTTACCTGTGAATAATTACCTTGAATATAAGTGGATTCAATTCTCCAGTCAAACAGCAGAATGGCTGAATGGATTAGAAAACAGACCCATAGCGACTATGTGTTGCCTATAAGAGACACACTTCTGGCTTAAAGACCCACATAGAATGGGAGTGAAGAGATGGAAGAAGATATCAGTGTAAATGGAAACCAAAATATAGCTGGGATTGCTACACTTAAATCAGATAAAATAAACTTTAAATCAAAAACTGTAAAAAGAGCCAAAAATGTTAAAATATTATTATATCCTCAATTCTTCAAGAGGATCTAGCAATTATATATACACCCACATTGGAGCACTTAAAAATATAAAACAAATATTAATAAACATGAAGGGAGAGATAAACTGTAATCCAAAAACAGTAGAGACTGCAATGACCCACTTTCAGCAGCAGGAAGATCAAGACAGAAAATCAATAGGGAAATACCAGGCTTAAAATACACTTTAGACTGCCTGTGTTCAAATGTGTTCAACACATGGGCCACATGAAGCCCTGGGCAACTAGTAATGTGGTCTGAGAATATCATAAACTTTAACATTATTGTGTGATTTTAGCAATATTTTTCATGATTTGGCTGCATGGTGCTTGCGTATGGACTGTGTAGGTGACGATAGAAGGCTGTATAGGGTAGAACAGAGTGCAGTGAGTCAAATAGAAACCCACACATATCAGTTGCATTTGTTTGTGTGACTTGGAGAGTAAACTGCAGTAGTTACCAGTAATAGGATTTCAGCCTACCTATCTATACAAGTGTGTGCCGGAGAAGACCAGAGTTTGTTCTTGTTAGCAAATGTGTAAGTTTTCTTATTTAGTTTAATAACTTAGGCTCATTGTATTATTTTATAAAAATAATTTAGTAAATTAAAATACAAAAAAGGAAGTTTGTTATCTATGTACATTAACTATATTATATATTTTAGATGCAACCCAAGACAGTCCCTTTTCACTCAGCATGGCCCAGGCAAGCCAAAAAGTGGGAGAGCCATACTTGAGACCAAATACATTAGTTCTAACAGGCACATACAGAACGTCCTAACAGCTGTGGGATACACATTCTTCAGCAGCACAAACAGATAATTTTCTAGGATAAATTATATGTTATGCCACAAAACAAATCTTAACAAATTGAAGAAGATTGAAATTATATCAGACACCTTTTCAATCACAGTTACATGAAACTGGAAATCAATAATAGGAATTTCAGAAAATTTACAATTACCTGGAAATTAAACAACATGCTCCTGAACAACCAGTGGGAAGAAATTAAAAGTTAGATTGTCTAGAAGAAAATGGATAAATTACTAGACACATACACCTGCCACAATTAAATAAATCATGAAGATAGAGAAAATTTGAACAGACCAATGAGTAAGGAGATAGAATTAGTAATGAAAGCCTCTCATCAAAGAAAAGCCCAGGACCTGATGGCTTCATTGCTGAATTCCACCAAACATTTACAGATGAAGTAAACCAATTCTTCTCAAACTCTTCCAAAAAATTGAAGAGGAGAAAATACTTCCAAACTCATTTTACAAAGCAAGCCTTACCTTTATTTCAAAATCAGACAAAGATACTACAAGAAAATTACCAGCCAATTTCTCTGATGGACATAAATGCAAAAATGCTTAAAAATACACTAACTAACTGAATTAAATAGCACCCTGAGAGGATCATTCACCATGGTCAAGTGGGCTTTATCTCAGGAATGCAAGAATGCTTCAACATACACAAACCTATAAATGCAACATGCCTTTAGTAACAGACTGAAAGTAAAAAACCATTATGATAATCTAAGCACATTCACAAGAAGCATATGACAAAATTCAACATCTTTTCATTAAAAAAACTCTTACAAATTACTTATATAAAGAATGTATATCAACACAATAAAAGGCACATATGACAACTTCAACTAACATCATACTAATGAAAAATTCGAAGCTTTTCTCCAAGATCAGAAACAAGACATGAATGTCCATTGTCATCATGTCTACTCACTATAAGCCCAATTCAGAGCAATTAGGCAAGAAAAAAAATAAAAGGCATCTAAATTAGAATGGAAGAAGTTAAATTGTCCTTGTTTAGAGATTATATGATCTTATATATGGAAAAACCTAAGATCACACACACACACACACACACACACACACTCACTCACTCACAAAACCTGTTAGAACTTTTAGTAAAGCTGCAGGAAACAATATCAAGGTACAAAAATTAGAAGGATTCCTATATTCTAGCAACAAACTATCCAAAAAAGAAAATTTTTAAAGTTCCATTTGCAATAGCTACAAAACAAGAATAAAATAGACATAAACTTCACTGAGGTGAAAAGACTTGAACATTGAATACAATAAGACATTGATGAAAGAACTGAAGATGACACAAGTAAATGGAAAGATACTATGTATTCATGCATTGATAGAATTAATATTGTTAAAATCTCCATACTACGTGTTGTAGTTTTGGTAAGTTTCTCTCAAAACCCAATAATGTTTAAAATATTTTTTAACTATATATTTGCAATACATTATAAATACACTCATCTTGAAGAATTGCTACATATGCATTTTACATATTTACTTCCCCTTCTCCTCCCCACCTTCCCATCTATCCCCATCCTCGGAGCCCCTTCCCATCTCCACAAAGTCTACCTCAAAAGCCTATATGTTAACAGCTTGGTCTCCAGCTCATGGAATTATTGAGGATGTGTCCTTGAAGGGGATATTGAGACCCTGGGTCCTTCTTGTTTCTCCCCTTGCTTTCTGGCTGCCATCAGGAGAGCAGTTTCCTTGGCTACGTGCTCCTGCTATGCTATACTGCCTCACCACAGGCCCAGAGCCAATAGGGCCAAGCAATGGTGGCTGAAGCCACAAGGCAAAATAAACCTTTCATCTTTTAAAATTTATTATCTTGGGTATTTTGCAACAAAAATGGAAAACTGACTAACATGCTGCTCAAGTAAGCTACAGATTCAGTATCCTCATCAAAATACCAATGACACTTTTCACAGAAGTAGAAAAATAAAACCCTAAAATTTGTATGGAACCATAAAAGATCCAAAATAATCAAAGTAAATCTTAAGCAAAAAGAACAAGGCTAGAGGCCTCCACACTACCTGACTTCAGAATCTATTGCAAAGCTATAGTAATCAAAACAGCATGGTATTGTCATTTTAAAAAAAGACACACAAGCCAGTGGGACAGAACAGAGAGCTCAGTGATAAACCCACACATTTACAGTCAATTGAGTTTCCAGAGTGTTGCCAAGAAGACACAATGAGAAAAGGACAACCTCTTCAATAAATGATGTTGAAAAAACTGGATGTCTACATGAAAAAGAAAGGAATGAGATCCTTAGTTTACACCATACAAAATACTAACTCAAAAAGGATTAACTACTTTAAGAACCAAAATTATAAAACTTTTGGAAGAAGACGGGAAAAGCTCCTTGATGTTGGTTTGGGCCATAATTCTGAGGGGCTATGACCCCAAATTGCAGGCAGCAAAAGGGAAAACAGACAAATTAGATTACTTTAAAGAATTTCTGCACATCAAAAGAAAGAATCAACAGAATTAATAAAAAAACCTAAGATTAGAAGAAACTATTTGCAAACCCAACATCTGATAAGTGGTTAATATCCAAAGCATATGATGAACTCAACACAATATCAAGAAAGCAAATAGTGCAACTTAAAAATGAACAAAGGACTGGGCACGGTGGTGCATGCCTGTAATCCCAGCACTTGGGAGGCTGAGGCAGGAGGGTCGCTGTGACTTCGAGGCCAGCCTGGGCTACATAGTGAGTTCAAGGCCAGCCTGAACTACAAAGCATGATCTTGTCTCAACCCCCCCCCCCAAAAAAAAAACAAAGACCTTGAATAGACATTTCTCAAAAGAAAATATGCAAATGCCCAATAAGCATAGAAAAGATGGCTCAACATAACTGGGCATTAGAAAAATGCAAACTTTAACCACAACAAGATACCATCTCACACCTGTTATGATGGCCTTTATGAAGAAGGTGAAAGATAACGAGTGTTGGAGAGGATATGGAGAAAAACAAGGGAACCCTCACAACACTGCTGGTGGGAATGTAGATTAGTACAGCCACTATGGAAAACAGTATGGGGATTCCTCAAAAAGTTGAAAATAGTCTTTTCACCCCTCCCTATTTACAAAGACTTTGTTTCCATTTTTCTCTCTCATATTTATTCCTTTCCCTTTTTTCCTTTCCTCCACCTCTCAAGTTCCCCTTCCCCTTTGGACCCTTTCTTCCTATTTCACACTATCTATTATACATTTTGATCCTCATTTACACTTTCAGTTTCACACACCAGAGAAATGATTCAATATTTACACGTGTGTGTCCTATTTATTTCACTTAAGAGTATGACCACAATGTGCATCCATTTAGCTAGCTTCTCATTCTTTATGGCTGAGTAGTACTCCATTTTATTAAAAAACCACATCTTCTTTATCCAGTCTCCAGTTGATGGACACTGGGCTGTTTCCAAGTTTCAGCCATTACAAACTATGGCACTATAAACATGAGTACACATATATTGCTATGGTATGATTCTTATAATTCTTTTGGGAAGATACCCAGCAGGGGAATAGCTGGGTCAAATAGGACCTCTAATGCTAGTTTTTTGAGGTATCTTCATACTGGTTTCCACAGTAGTTGCACCAGCCTATACTCCCATCAACAGTGGAGCAGGGTTCCTTTTTCCCCACAACCCCGCCAGCATTTCTTATTGGTTGATTTCTTGATAGCAGCCATTCTTTCTGGAGTGAGGTGGCTGAAGGGAGGGCAGGGGAATGGCAAAAAAAAAAAAGAACCAAGATACTCATGTAATGGTACAAGATCCCAATGATGTATGCAAATGTATTTTATGCCTAAAATGTACCAATAAACTTAATGGGGGGAAAATGCTAAGTGCATACATCTTTCAAAATACCATGTTGTACATAAGTGTATACAATCTTTTTTTTTTTTTGGTACTGAGGATCAAACTCAGGACCTTGCCCTTGCAAGGCAGTCAGCAGCACCACTGAACTAAATCCCCGGCCCAAGTATATGCAGTCTTTACCAATGAAGGAAATGAAATAAACTTGTAAAGAGTTTTGGCAGTGAGTCAAAGTAAAATGGAAGGAGAGTCAGATACACTGAGTGCTGTTACAGCTTATGTCTAGATGTCCCCCCAATGCCTCATGCAGTCATACGTGAGGCTTTTTTCAGAGGTGGCTGAATCGAGAGTGTGTGATGCTGGGATTAAGGCTTTGTGTGATTACTAAATTAGTCCACTGATTGGTTTGGCATAGTTCTGGGTGTGAGTGCTATCTGCCTTAGGGACAGGTGGCCTAGATAGAGCAGAAAGGGACAGAAAGAGGTCACTCACTAGTAGTTTGCTGCTTAATGCCTTCTGCCCACCATGGACTGTTTCTCCTTTGCAGTGCCCCTCTGCCATGCCACTCTGCCTTGGAGCCAGCCAAATATGACCTGAAACCTCTACAAACTGTGTGGCAAAATAAACTTTTCCTCTTTTAACTTTGGGTGTGGGCTATTTTGTCTCAGCATTGAGAAAAGTAACTAAGATGAGTGCTTATGGGCTCTAATGTTTACACATCAGTTTTGCCCAAGCAAATGTTCCACAAAAAATATTCTTCAGGACACTCAGAACTCTGGTCTTTATGTGACTGAAAAATGGCAGAAATAAAAGATGATGAATTTGGTTATTGGGGATGTCTGCCTTTCCTGTTGATGGTCCAGTGATGTTTGGGTGAATAATGTAGACATATATAGTTTTAAAAAGTTAGGGATACATGCATATGTATATACACAAATCCATAATAGCATTATTCCTGCAATATATGTACAACTTTTCTGGAAAGATTAACAAGAGATTGGTAAGTAGTTATTGCTAGGCATGGAAACTGGAGGTGACACTAGGTGGCAAGATGCTTCTTTGTGTTTTACGTCCTTTCGTAGCTTCATGTTTTCATAATGTAAACATATTAAGTATTCTACAATAACCTAGACAACGTAAAGATTTTTTTGTAAGTTCTAGAATTTGGAAACAGATACCTAAGTAAGAAACATTTGAGTCCATAGGATTCATAAATGACAGGGATAGTGTGTGTCTGGTACTATCTGACTTTGAAGGTAGGGCTTTATTTCATTATATCACAGTAATTTTTTGGATGCATTCATCTGGTAATGAATGTTTGTAAAAGAAAATAGAATTTTAAACATTTGCATTTTCCAGATTGTGACTTTTTTTTTAATACTGGAGGTTGAATCTTAGGCTTTGAACATGCTAGGCAAGTATTCTACCACTGAGCTATATCCCCAGTCCTTTTTAAATTTTACTTTGAGATAGGGTCTCACTAAGTTGTACCAGGCTGGCCTAGAACTTACAATCTTCCTACTTCAGCCTTTCAAGTAGCTGGGGTTACAGGCATGTGCCTCCATGTGCAGCTCAGACTGTGATTTTTAAAAACTGTACAAATCATCTAAAAAATCTCAATAATCTGTGCTTCTCCCAAGTGGTGCAACTTTCATGAGCTTGTCAATATATGATTCCTAAGAAAAACACTGTATTTTCCTTAACTCCCAATAATTTAAAGTTATTTTCAGTAATATTAGTCAATTTAAACAGCTTTATTTTCTTTGGTGTTTTCTAGATGCTCTGTGCAAGAGAAAAGTTTCTTATGTCTCATTTGAACATTTTGCTCTGATAATACACAGACTTGTTGAATCACAAAAAGAAATGTTGCTGAGTATTTAAGTCATTTTGGTTTGCAGTCCATAGGACATTGGCATTATCTATTAAGGTTGAAAATATGCATCACCCAGTAGTCAGCATTTCCTCTCCTAGGTGTAAATCCAACAGAAAATGCATGAGTATGTGCATCAGCAAGCGAGAATGCTTATGGAGGTCTACTCGAGATGCCTCCATACCAGAAACCTAGGTCTCCAGTGATGCTTCTGTACAGTGGTTGCATATTCACTCAACACCCACAGAGAGGGTGCTAGTAGAGGGCAATCTACCTATCCTTGGCAAACATCCCTCTTAACTGAAAGACTGGCAAGTAAGAAAAACATTAAAGAAACAAGAGCATCAACCACAACGTCAACAGGAAACCTATGTAAAGACTTTACAAAAGAAAATATATGTTATTCTGAAAGTAGATGAGGGAACACTTATCATTTTATACATATATATTCTCTATGATATTCTCTAAGAAACATCTTATTGGTGTTTTCACTTGGAGGCAAAAAGAAAGGGCCTCCTTGGAAGCTGAAGTAAGGAATAATAAAAACAGGCAAGGCCAAAACACAGCGACGTGCAAGCTGAAAAGGGAAGAATGCTAAGAAGAAGAAGGAAAATGGAAAATTAAAATTCAATAACAAACCTTATATGTTCATTTGGAGGCAGTTAAAAGGACAGAAATATCATGGCAGAGAATAAAATCACTGGTATTGGTGACAAAGTTGTTAGATCATCCAATATAGGATGGGAAGGAAAAGCACAAATATGAAAGTGACCTTGGATTACCAATCCTACAAGCAATAGAAATTCTTTTTTTTTTTAAAGAAATTCTTTTTCTGAAGAGCTTATGGTTATTATTTCTTAGTACATATCTGCAATACATTGCTCTTTAAAGTATTAAACTTTGGCTTTCTTATATAAGAGAAACCATGTGATATTTTACTTTTGCAACAGGAAATCTTGAAGCACAAACCAGAACAAATAAAATAGAAACAATAAAACAAAGTTGAATTAAAATTTTTTTTTCTTAGCTGAAAAAAGTGATTGGTTGCATAAACTGTAGAGTTTACCCTGTCCTCAGAAAACTAGAGTTGGGACAGCTTTCTGCCCTCACTGACAAACAGGAAAGTACTACACCAATAAGGGAGCAATTGAATTTTGTTTTATTCTTTTAAAAAATGCAAACTTGAACTAGGTAGAGGTTTTACATTCATTTACTTTTGAAATAAAGTTTCAGGAACACAAAATGAGGAGTGAGTTAGAGCCCATGGACTAGAAGGTGGGCAGAGAGGCCAAACAGCAGTAAGTAGCAGTTTCTGGAAAGGGCCTAACTGCACATTCCAGGCATTGCTGGTCAGGGGTCTGAGCTGTGGCTGCTCACATTGGCGAGTGTACGCATGATAGATAACATGATTGTGTTCTGGTAAAACTTTACTTTCAAACTCAGCAGGCTGGATTTGGCCTGCAGGTCCCGTTTGTCCACCCCTGTGATGATGAACTAAAGTTAAAATCAGTGTACACATTGAAAAAGGATTCAAAGTGGCTTCTAATAAAGGGTATAATGAATCAGTATTTTCTTTTTTAAAAAATCCGTATGGAGTCTTCTAAAACTAATTTTATATTTAAACAGCTAAGGCAAAAGGAAAATCTGTTGTTCTAGAATCCTCAGTGACTAATTGAAGTTTTCTGTGAGAAACTGTTAGTGCAAAATTTGGGGGATTCCAAAATTCTTAAGTACAGAACCTGCAGCTGCTGATATTAAAAGTCTGAGTGTATATTGGGTCTGGAGAAGCTTCCATTACTAATCCTCGTCGACTACTCAATTCTCGACCATGGAGTTACATCCACTGGAGGGTAGGGTTGGGCTCATAAAGGAGACTTCGATATCTTTATGCAGCCAGCTGTGTGGAGGATCACAGTAGGACAGTGGTAAAGCCAGTGAGCCTGGGAGTGAGTGGCTTCTGGCTGTGCTTATGATTTGTGGAGCAAAAGCCAAGCCAGAATCATAGTAGTAGAGTAGGTATGGAAATTAAGAAAGTAGTCTCTGAACACAGAGCGACTGGATTGAAATCCCATTCCATTTCCATTGTATCAGATGAGTTACATAATCTCACTATGCCTTAGCTTCATCATATCTAAAACTATAACTACAACTACAGCATGGGACTGGTGTGAGGTTGTAATTTGTCAATTTATATAAAAGGCTTAGAATAGCACAGGGCATATGGCAAGCACCCAGCTAGCACCAGCTGGCTACTTTTACTATCTTCACTGGACAGACAGTAAAAGAGGAGGGTAGAGCACATTCCACCTTTTATGGAAAAATCTCCACACCTACAACTACATAGAAAGTGGCCCGGTAGGCATCAGTTTCTAACCAGCTGGATAAGTTTCTCCATCTCATTGGGGAAGACAGAGAGATGTTATGATGCCTTAGCATTTAATTATATGAAATGAGTTTAAAGAACAAAGTTCTAATTTATAACATTCATTTCTAATAAAGGTTTAACTTTTTCTTATCAGCATGTGAAGTTTATCAAAGAGACAAGTAGGTGATGAAGGAGAGGCTGTCTTACAACATCCCGAAAGGGATCTGTCCCGTGTTTCCTTGTACAAACATTTGACAACAGAAGAAAATCCAATGGCGAACTGGGGAAGATCCAGAAATACTCTTCTCACTGTTTACTGTATGTTTAATAAAGATTAAAGACATTATTTCAAAATATAGCTATGTCAGATTCTACCTTTGAAAGGAAGAGGTCCACTAAAAAAACATTCAACTGGACAAAATTTACAAAAGCACCCATTTTAGGGAACAAGACATCTACCAGGTATATACCCAAAAGAACTAAAAGCAGGGACTCAAACAGATACTTGTACCCTGATGTTTGTACCAACCTCATCATAATAGTCAAAACATGAATGAACAAATTGTGCTGTATACACACCGTAGAACATTGAGCCATAAAAAGGAACAAAGTTCTGACACATAACATGAATGAACCTTGAAAACAGTATGCTGATGAACATAAACCAGACACATAAGGACAAATACATGATTTCACTTATACGAAATATCTAGAATAGGTGAATTCATAGTGATACCAGTAGACAATAAGATTAGAGGTTGCCAGGACCAAGGAAAGTGGGGAAGAGGGCATTGTGTAATGAGTATAGAGAGTCTGTTTGTAGTGGTGGAAAGGTTCTTTGTGTATTCAAAATGGTCTAAGTGGCTAATCTTATGTTATATATGTTTTACCAAAAACAATTTTTTTAAAGAGTGGCAAATTGTACTTCATAAAAATAAAATAAATAAAAAAGGTGAGTGGCAACTTTAAGATGCTTAACTACTTAAATTTAATCTGTCCTCTGAGAATGAGTGTTATGTCTCATTTAAGAGACAAAACAGGTCTAACTGACTGGCTAATAACCCCAATAGTTGTAAATATGGTCAGTGTTCAGTTATCTCTCCATGGACCAGGCACAATTTTTCTTAGAGATGATCCATCTCATAGGCTAAAGGTATTCCCTGTACCACTAAATTTATAATTTTTCAAGAGTTTCTGATACATTATTGTGGAGCAGAGGCATCTAATGGCTACAGCTGTTAAGATCAAGTAATTGTCATATCAATATTGGTAGAAAGAGACAATTGTGTCTTCAGATTCTAGATTCTCTCAGTCCCTTTTAGCCTTCTCATACATCATAGTGACTAAGAAATAAATATAAAATTCCAAACCACTTTCTAGTTTTTAAGTAATTCCATGTATTTAAACACCAAATTATCTCTTTTCTGTCAAAACTTAATTTATCTTCATCATGACATTTGTCATCATGAGTTTAAAATTTAAAAATTAAAATTTAAGAGTTTTCACGCATTTGAAAGTTAACTCATTTAATAATAAAACTAAATACGAGTTTCATTTCATGGTCGCATGAGCTGCAGGAAGGATTCTCTAAAGGTAGCTGTGAGCTCCTTTTTCTTGTCAATAGAAGCAGTATTCTATCAAAGTAATGTTAGTAAAACCCATATTTGAAAAAATTGCTAAACTGACTGAGCAGGCACCAGTGGAGGATACAAGGTAATCTAAGGGACAGGTAAGGTCTTCTTTAGTCCACTTTCCATTACCAAACAAATGCCTGAGATAATCAAGGTTTGTGTTGGCTCCCAGCTTCTTCGGAGGTTCCAGTCCACCGCTAGTTGGTCTTTTTGCTCTGGCCTGCCATCAGCAGCACTTCCTGACAGAATGCATGGCAAGCAAAATCACTCGCCTCATAAAAAACCAGGGGCACAAGACAAAGAGGAAGGAGCCAGGGGCCCTCTGTCTCCCTGTGCCCCACTGACTAAAGACCTCCCACTAGATCCCCCATTTCCCAGCCATGCCATTCTGGGGACCACGCCTTTAATGCATGGCCTTTGGGGTGCCTGTCTCAGAGCTGTCGCAGAGATTACAACTGAGCAGGAGAAGAGGTCATAGAGAGCACATTCTGCAGTGTGACTCAGAGATAAGGGGAAACAATGTGTTCCCAGATTCTGAAATGAGAGTGGCTGGGATTCCAGTCTCAACAAGAGTCATCTTTGGAACCTTGGAGTTAGTATAGGGTCTGGGATGCTGGGGTTATTGTGGTCCCCTTCACCCTGTTTGCTGGAAACTGCCATTTCTAGGAAGGAAATTTCTGTGTCACTACTTCTGCCTGTGATAAAATGAAGCCATTTTCAAAATAAAGGCTCTTACTCCTAGTCTTCTTGGGTACCTTGCTGCTGTGTCCACCCAAGGGCAAAAAGGAAGATGGTCCCTCCAAGATGCTTCACAGGGACCTCCGTGTTCTCCATCTTGTCCCTTAGCCACACCTCATAGGGATGCCAAGAGACTTTAAGAAAGGCCCCCTGTCATCCACTAGGTCCACCTGGATTTACACCATTGGGGTACCACTCCTTTAGTTGGCTTTCTCAATTTTCATATTTATACTTTTTTATAATTTTTCATAAATTCACCTTAAGGAAACCCTCTATGCTTATCATATCTGCTTTTCTCTGACAAGTAGCTCTGGAGCACCCCATTTCTGATTGTTGCAACAGACAAAGGGGGACATCGGGCCTGTGGGCTCCAATTTCTCCTACCCCCTTGAGTGTTTAAGTTTGATTCAGACCCTCTTGTGGGGGCATCAGTAAGCTATTCTTAGTAATAAGAGTGTATTTCCTAACTTGTTCCAAACAGACTCCTGCCTCAGGTGGACACTGTGGTTATGGACTAGTGAGGCCTAGCAGCCTGGCAACCATGTCTCCTGGAGACATGCAGCCAGAAAGATCTGGAAGAGCCCTTCAGAGACATGAGAATGGTCCCTTTGCCTCACAGCCTGGTACTAGTTCTCTGTTTCTGCTGTAAATGATTTATTTATTTTTTATAAGAGAGATAAGGCCTGGCCCTTATGGGCCAGACAAGATTAGAGAGATGATGAAAGCTTCCTGGTTTACCAGTGACCCAAAGGACTCCTTGGTACACTGCCCTCTCTGAACTGGGATCATGCCTTTTTTCCTCTGGCTGAAGAAATGTCAGTCAGTGCAGAAAGGCCTTCTTTTAATTTTGGAAATAAAAGTTCCCCTTAATGCTTTTTAGCCTTCCTACCTCCTTTGGCTGCGGCCTTATGATTTCTATCTTCTCAAGCTCCTCTCCTACCCCAGTGCACACCAGACAGGCTGCCGCCACTGGGACCTGAACCCAGTATTTTATTAGTTCTAGATTCCCCCTGAGCAATCCCCAAAACAACCTCCTGTACAGTGGTGTTCATACAGCAATGCTTCCCAGGCCTGGCAAGAGAAGGAAAGGTCCTCAGAACTCTCCCATGGGCGGTTCTCCTTGCTCAGTCTGCCTCTGGCCTGAGGCTGGAGGCAGGGTCGCCTGTGTCAACTGTGCACAGCCCCTTCTTGTCACACCCAGGCTGTCTTCCTGAGTCCTGTCTTCTTTTCACATAAACACCAGGAGTTGGTTGGAATTCAAGACTTCACTCTCTTTCACACAAAGTAACGCTGTCCAGGAAGGTGGCTCAGGACTCGAAAGTGTTAAAGAGATTTGATTGAAATGAACTTTGCCTTCAGCATGGAAAGCCCAGAGACCCTTGGACACATACAATTTGCCCAGAATATCTCAAAGCAGACACTTGCATTGTTCCTCCCATTCTGGGTTTCACAGTAGACAACTGAAGAGAAAAGGAAGGAGCCATAACCAGAGTAAATATGGTAATCTGCTCGTTTACTAGTTCAAGTTCTGGACTTGGGACTTAAGAGTAACCGTGGGGCCACTTGGAACCGGCTTTAGAACTGGCTGACCTGTAGATAAGAGACAAGCTGTACTTATATTAGGAGACCTAAGAACAAGAGGAAGCCCTGTCTTTTCTTCAACAGGAGCCTCAGTCTCACCTGGGAGCTCTGAGAGCTGTGTTCACTCCTGGGAAATAGAAGAGACTGAGCCAAGACTCCCACTTCCGCCGATAACAAGGCAGCCACGACAGGTTTGAAGCAAAACAGCTTCAGGTGGATCTGTCACTCCTGATTGTCCAGAGTGAATCTCAAGGGAGAAGTCAGAGCAAAGCAGCTGCTGCCCAGCAGGTATGGTTTTTCTTTTTCTCTCTTCTCCATGCCAAAGTCATATGGGAACATGAATGTCCCTTGCTGGTGAAGCACGTTGGCCTTGCTGCTGTCCTCATTGCCAGGTTGAAAAAAGGCATGCAAACCATCACTTAATACTGAGCCCCACTGCCCATGCCTCCTGGCCTGAAATTGCTGCCTTGAGAAATCATGACAGCAGAAGCATCAAATTTGCGTGAATTACCGTGAGTCACATGTACAACCAGTTCCTTCCCTGTGACAGGGCTGGTGTCCCTGGACCCAGGGAAGACCACTATTCTGGGCTGGAGGAACAGAAAGCACCCAGCCCAGCTTCTTGTGGGCTTACAGGGTTGGTGCTGCTCAGACCTCACCTCTGAAGGGTGCCCTGGCTCCCCTGTCACACCCAGGTACAGTCCCATGGCTAAGCTGGCTTTGGACCCTTGAGCTTTCTCCCTTTGTGTGTGAGAGATAGCATCTGCCCCACTGGACTGAGCCTTTCCCGCAGGTGCTCAGTGCCAACACCCCCTTCCCTCCCCCATAGCATAGCACAGTGGTGGCCACAAGCATTGCAACAAGGCCCCTCTGCAACTGAGGATGCTCAGGAGACACTTGGAGGCCACTGAACCTTAACTTGATAAGTCAGCTGTGACACTGTCCCTTCCACATCGATAGTTGTGTAACAGTGCTGTTGGTCACCACTCAGATGAGACAAGGACTGGATCATCTCAGTGGAGATGACTGCTGGGTTGAAAACGATAAGACCGAGGTATAAGTATTCTAAGCAAAGTCTCAGAGGCTATAGCTTATTTAATCTTTTAGTTAATAGGAGAGATTATTTTCCTGTACACAGAAATACTTAAAATATTTTATTTATATAATAAATATAATCTAAACCTGGAATTGACAAACTATGGCTCACAGGCCAAATCTGATTCACAATTGCTTTTACAAATAAAGTTTTATCGGAACACAACTATGTTCATCTGCTATGGCTAATTTGCTTACAACAGCAGAACTAACTGAATTGTTGCAAAAGAGACAGTATGGCCTACAAAGCCTAAAATATCAACTCTCTTCCCCTTCACAGAAAGCTTTGCCAAATCCTATCTGAAAGTAATCAACTTGATCCTGAGTTATTGTGCCATAAACATAACAGACAATCACAAAACTGGCTCAGGTATTTTTGTAGGTTAATCCTTTTTAAGTTGTTGAAGTATACATGATTACATGCTCTTATGCTTCTTACAGAATAAAAAAAGTTGTATAGATATAGGTAAATTCTCCTTTGGCCATCCTGCCAGCTTTTGTTCTCTGCTTCCCATAAAGCAGCTAGAATGATGCATTTATTGTCAGGCTATTCTGTATGTATTCAGATACACATATGTGTATGATACATAGATTTATTACTTCCTCATTCTGTGCTTCCACTCTTTCATAGACTTGGAGACTTCTCAATACTATTCTAGAGCTCTACCTCATTTATTTTAACTGCTATATAATATTTCACTGTGTACAATCGTTTTACTTAACCATTTCCATTCTGATAGATATCAAAGCTGTTTCCGATGTTTAGTCTTCCCAGTGAACCTCACTGTTGATGTCTGCTGGCACTTATTTCTGTGTTCTCTGGAGGAAACACTAAGAAATTGAATTGCTATATCATAGGATGTATGACTGAAATAGGTTCAATTTTTAATACTATGAAGGAGCCTACTGTAAATTGGTACACCCATGCCAATTTATGTTCCTCCATACCCTCAATTCTGCTTGCTATTTATCCAATAGTTTATTTTTTTCTACTTCAGTGAATGAAAGTGATAATCCATCAAAATTTTTATTTCCCTGATTACTATTGAGGTGGAACGCTCTTTTTACATAATTCTAGGCCATTGTATTTTTTTCTTACATTACCCAATCATACCCTTAGATAATTTTGTATTCAATGCTTTACTCCTTTGTAGGAGCTTGTTACTTATTCTTGATGCTAGTTCTTTGATGCATGTGTAATACATATTCCCTCTGTTCCTTCTTTTTAAACTTTGTTTATATCACATTTTTAGTTCACAAAAGATTTTACTGTTATTGTGCTTGCTGTTATCATGATGTAATTGAATTTATCAACTTTATCCTTTATGTGTTTTGCTCATTGAGGCTTATTTAAGAAAGTTTTCTCACCTTTTAAGATTATAAAGGTATTTTGACATATTTTCTTGTAATACTGTTATATTTTAAAATAACTTTTTTATCCCCCTGGAATGTGTTTCAACAAATTATTCCAATACCATTTATTGAAAATTTCATCTTTTTTCTATTTATTTGAAATGGTACCTCTATCACGTAGTAAACTGCCACTTACACGTGTCCAGTTTTCATTCTCTATTCTGTTGTATTTATTCATTCTTCCTAAGTCAATTTCTGCTGTAACTTTTCTTTTTTCTAATTGATTTTTTCCTGGTATACAGGAAATCTATTTTTAAAAAGATATTTTATCTGATTTGCTTACTGAATTCTCTTAAGCTGTAAACACGAATCAGTTCACTCTTTTGGAGATTCTAGCTAACCATGTTATCTATATACAGTGAAAGTTTTGTTCTTTCTTTTCTGACATAGCTTAAATGTTTTTTGTCTTACTCCTTTCCTTGCCCCTTGAGCACAATGCTGAGCCACAGCCAGACAGAAGATAGTCTCAGGACTGACACACAGCTGTGGCAGGTATAGGCTGCACAATTCTAGGGAATACTATTCACAAAAACTTAGATTTCCTGGGCACTCTTGTCATGTTCTTAATTTTAATCTATTTTTATTTCATACTATGAACTCATATTTCTTGGAAACTTTTCTGTAGGGTTCTCTGAGGTTGGAGTTGAAACTGGTTTCTCCAGAGGATTTATATGTGCTTTTTCCAGGAGCCTGGGGACGGTACCAACTGGAACACTGTGAATTTGAGGGTTTACCAGACACACAAGTAATATAAATTTTAACTCAAGCCTATCTGATTATTGCCTTCTTGTTAGGAACTTTCAAAGGAACATTTTCTTCCTGCTTCATTCACAACTGAGGCTGGGAAGACCATGAATGACTGTCTCCTTCCATGGACACCACCCTTAGGGTGTCCTAATTTGTGCCATGTCTATGATCTGACCTCTTGCCCTTGGTGTTAGGCTCCAGACTTTGTCCTCTGTCCTCCCCTTAAAACCCATGGTAGTGGGTGCTAGAAACAGAGACAAACCCAAGACAACCTGTGCCTCTCCTTTCTAGCTTCTCTGGCTTAGTGTATCTCATACCTTTTGGCCTCTTGACAACTCCCTTACTTTCCTACCAACTCAATTCCACATTTAAAAAATTTAAAATTATTTTTTAAATTATCTGGTATTTTAGGTACAATATTTCAGGAGGATTTTTTTGTAGATACATTTCCATCTGAGTACCAGCAATAAAAAAATCTCTACTTTTTACTTTTAATGAGAATTATTCTAGTAAGAATTATTTATTTTCTAATAAATAAGATATATAGTAAAAGGTTTTGGTATCTATTCTTTTTTTTTTTTTTTTTTTTAGTATCTATCTTGTACCAAGTTAATGAAGTTCTCTTCTTTTTGGCTAACCAAGAATTTTTAAATCATGAATGTTTATCAAGTTTTATTAAATGCTTTTTTGCATGTATGAATTTCCTCACCTTATTTTTGAAGGAGGGAAAAAGGATAATTTTTCCTCAGTCTTTGTGAGTTCATAGTTGGCATGCTCCTTTGATAAAAGGCAGATTAACAGGAGGAAAACAAGCAAGTTTGTTAACATGTAGCACATATTACACAGTAGGAAAGCAACTCACTCTGGAAAGTAACTCTCAAAGCAGTGGCTCAAAGACTATTTTAACAAAGGACTATAAAATCTTAGAGCAGTAACAAGACAAAGGCACAAGCAGTTTCAAGCTTTCAAAGGTGGGAAAACTGGGAGGGAAGAGACTGTCCCTAGATTTGTCCAGCCCTATTGGTGCCTCTGGACTGATACAAAGTGGTCAACAACTAAGGAGGATTTACACTCTGGTTTTAGGTGGGAAAAAGGGAGGAGAGACACAAAAACTCCTTATCTGATTAATTTTCTGTCCTTTTTTTAGACAGAGGAAGTGCAGAGAATCTCCAAGTTTTAAATGTCTTCAGCTCAGCAATTCTCAATATTTTAGGGAGAACTTTTTTGTTTTCTTCATTTTTCAGATCATTTTCTGTATTAGTACATGTGTGAAGCACATAATGTGTACATTCCTCATGGGGAGTTGGCCCATGTACATAACACATCTCAATTCTTTTTTCTCCTCTCTTTCCCTTCCCCTCTTCCCCCTCCTGCCATCTCTTGGTCCCCTTCTCCTTTGAAAAAGATCTATCTTCCTACTTCCTATTATCTATCTTTTATTTTCCTCTTTATACTCTCCTTCATTTTCATAGCAAATATCCTTTCTTTCTTAGATACCTTCCTTCAGTGTGATGGAAGCAGGGACATTTCAGCAGTCACTAGGACCCTGACACATGACTTTCCCATTAAAAGGAACTCAGGGGATAGGAAGAAAACAAATTCAGATTTTCTTTTTCCTTGGTGGTGGTACTGAGAGTTGAACCCAGGGTCTTCACTCTGAGCCACACGCCCAGCCCTGTTTTCATTCTTTATCTGAGACAGGGTTTGGCTAAATTGTTAAATTGCCCAGGCTGGTCTTGAATTTGCAATCCTCATGCCTTAGCTTCCCAATGTGCTGAGATTACAGGTTTGTACCACCAAACTTGCCTGAATTCAGACTCTGTGGTTGCCATGCTCTGTACACTGCGCTGTCTGAATGTCGTTCTCACATTCTGGTGTCGGTGCAGGACATGTGTGAGGGTCCCCTTGGCACTTTTGGTGGTGTGACAGGAGACTGGGAGGAGCATCCTGTATGAAACAGTGAAATAACAAGCTGAGTTTCCCATTGAAAATGGAGAGAAAGCGACACATCCAAATTCCTCATAATTCTCCTGGTCTATATGAATTGCAAACAAGGAGTCAAAGTGTAAAACCTGAAAGCAATAACAGCATTCTACCCGCAACGGTAAGAGACAGGCAGGTAAGCCAGAGGTCACTGTGCCCTGTTAAATATTGCAAAGGTGTGCAGAGTGTACTTTGGAGTTGACACCAGCTGCCACCCCTGGTCCAGGCGGGGTAACAAACCCTCTGACCCCTCAGCTCCGAAGGCCAAGTCTCAGGAAGCCCAAAGGCCAGTTTCTTTATGGCCTCTTGAAGGTAGCAGCCAACCTCTTACTTGAATTCATGCAATGAGACTCCTGCCATCTGCATTTCCTCAGAGGCCTGGGCCATGCCATGGCCAACAAGGAGAGTTTTGTTCACAATGTTGAACCATTCTGAAAGACTATTAAATCTGTGATCTCATTTTACCCCATGAATTTTGTGATCAAAATTTAACTTACATAGTATATCTATTTACACTGTGGCAAGAAGCAGAAATGAGGAAAAAGAAGTCTGTTACTTATTGCGTCCATCAACTTGGACACATCTCAGAGCCCCCATTTTCCTCATTTGTCAAAGAGGTGAGAAATAGAAAGACCCACACTGCCGTGGTGGTCTGGGGATCAGTCCTGCCCTGCCTGCCTCACAAGCACCATCATGCCAGGTCATGATTTTGAAATCCTGTGTAAATTTAAGTTAAATTCATCAATCTTTTTCCTTTACTGGGCAAAGCCAACAGTTTTCTGGCAGTATTGCAGATTGAATCCGGGGCCTTCACATGAGCCACATCTCTAGCCACCCTTTCCTCCTTTTTTAAAATTTTGAGAGAAGGTCTTGATAAGATGCTAAGTTGCCCAGGGTGGGCTCAAACTTTCCATTCTCCTGATTCAACCTCTGAAAGTCCTGGAATTACAGGTGTGTGCCACCATGCCTGGCTAGGGCAAAGCCAACATTTTTATAAGTTTCAGTTGCTAACGTTTTGGAAATTCAGGATATTGTTTTTCCTTTACTTGCTTTTCTCTCCTTTTCACACTCTGGCCAGTTCTGAAATTTATATGTAGGTAAATACATGCATGTGTATACTGATGTATGTATACACCACACACACACACACACACACACACACACACATCTCAGAGCCCCCCACACACACACACTCCTGATGCCTCTGCCACTTTCTGTCCCTAAGATCAGGGTTCTTTTGCCATTTTCCTCTTCACTGAGAGGATACTGCTTCAGCTCCGAGCTGCCCAAGATTTGCTTCCCGTGATCTCAGGGACCTGGGAGCAGAGCTTTTAGATATGACTCGTGTGAGAACTAAAGGGAACTGCACATGCTCCCCATGCCTCTTCTTGGGCAGGGGCTGTCTCACCACAAAACACAGCTTATGACGCAAGTCTTCTCCCACGTCAGTTTGATGACTTCCTCTGCACTGTAGAGACAGGATGACGTGTCGATTAACACTATCATCTTGTCTGTCACATTGTTCTTAGGCACTGCCAATTTCCTGTCTGGTTAGTTGGATTTTTCAGACCCTTGCTACTGTGAGTATGAACTGTGGGCAAACACCCTCAACATCCCTGGGGCCTTGTCCAAAATGCAGCATCCCAGGGCCCCATGCCTACAGAGTCGGAATTTGCATTTTAAGAAGCTTGCCATAGCTAGGTGTGCCTAGAATCCCAGCACACTAGGAGTCTGAGGCAGGAGGATTGTGAGTTCAAGCCTAGCCTGAGCAACTTAGCAATTTAGTAATACCCTGTCTCAAAACAAAAAAATAATAAAGGACTTGGGATGTAGCTCAGTGCAAAATCCTTGGGTTCAATCCCCAGTACTATACTAACGGGGGGAAGGGGGGATTCCACCTGGAGAATCACTCTCTGAGATTCTGATCACAGATTCTTGGTAACTTATGGGAGTTGTGAATCATACATGGGTCAGAAGGAGAACAAAACTCTCCTCTGCCCAGACCCTGGTCTCCTAGGGATTCAACTCTTAGTTCAAGACTCGGGACATTTGTGACCACATATGGCTGAACTGACGCATCTGTATGTTCCTCACTGCAGTGCTCTTAACCCCTGTTGCCACGTCTGAAGCTTCTGCTCCTTTGTCCTCTTCCAGCTTCTGGGGCCCCGGCCACTGTGCCCACAGCAGGACAGAGATAGTGGACGCACAAACCAGCCTAATATTCTGCCTGCCCTTTAAAAATTCTTTAGACATTTGACCACATTACCTTAGGGATGTTCTCCTTCATTTAAATGATAACAATAACATAACAAAATTTTATCACCCTGAGCATTTTTAAGTGCAGAGTTTTTTCAACTTGTCAAACTGAAACTACTCATTAAACAAAAGCTCCCCCTTCCCCTTCCTTTGCCAGCTTTCACTGTACTATGTCTGTGAGTTTGACTACCACATTTCATATCAGTAAAATCATGTGTTATTTGTCTTTTTGCAATTGGCTTATTTCATTTAGCACAATGTCTTCAAAGTTCATATGTTCTCACATACTACAGAATTTGCTTCCTTTCAAGGCTAAATAATATTCCATTCCATAATCATATTTTCTTTACACATTCATTTGCAGATAAACATTTGCATTGCTTCCACCCTTTGGCCATTGTGAATAACACTGCTGTGGGTATACAAATATCTCTTTAAGCCCCCGATTTGAATTTTTTGGATATACATATATTCCTTGAAGTGGTATTGGATCATATAATAGTTTTATTTTCAGTTTTTTGAGGAACTGCAGTACCATTTTCTATAGTGGCTACAGAATTTTACCTTCTCATCAGCACAGCACAAGTGCATTTTTTCCTACACCATTGCTGACACCTGTTATTTTCTAGTTTTGTGATAGCAGCCATCCTGATCCAGTGAGATGGTATCTCATGGTGGTCTTGCTTTGCATATTCCCAATAATTAGTGATGTTGGACGTTTTTTCAGGTGCTTATTGTCAGGTGATATCCCTTCAGTTAAAAAAGTATGTATCATGTTCTTGTAGTCAAAATAAGTGCTCTATTCTGTGCAATTCTCCAAATCCAAGAACCTCTCAGAAGACATGATCAAGCATTTAGAGATTAAAATAATCCACTTGTTCCCTGCAAAAAGCCTTGTGTCACACAGCATTCAGGTGCTGCTCTGATTTCATCAGGCCATCCTCATTCCAGATGAATGAATAAAGAGAATGTTGGCCAGAGTGGTCCTGTGTGGCAAACACATAAGTGCCGCTGAACACGCTACAGGGCCCAGTCTGGACTGCCAAACTTCCACCTTGCTGTGGTGGCAGGAAGGAAACAACTTGTGGCTCACCTCGTTTTTGACTATGGCCTTTGAAAATGGCAGCCCCTAGGCAGCAGTCCAGCCAGCTGGCTTTCATCTGTCCCTGTCTATGTGTATGTGACACTCCAGGCTCACAAGGAGAGGACAGAAATGGGTCAGGGGATCACTTGTCCCTGTGGGACAGCAATCACAGATCCCTCGGAGGCCCCAGAAACCCCAAGACCCTTTCTTTAGTTCCTCTAGCCTGGCCCACCCAGGAGCCCCTGGGAAAGCTGTAAGGGCTGCGCCTGTAGAGCAGCCCCCTCCCATGAGGACAGGTTGAACAGTGCTGGGAAGAGTCTCCTTAGAAGGACAGAGATGGGAGCTGTGGCCACTTGTGTATAATATTTGTCCCCCCTATAGTTGCCCCACAAATGTTGACAATTTATCTGACACACCTGTCCTCTTCTGATGAGAGAGAAGAAGTTATAAATTTGTCTATCAAAAGCATTCCCTGATCCTATCCTAAAGAGTTATTGGATGGCCTCTTATCTAATTCACATGCTGTCCACCCCACTCTTCCTGATGAAGACCCTTCTTCCCCCTTCAGAATTGCCAGAAATAAAATGAGTGACCTCAATTCTTCTAGTCAGCAAGGCTAGTGATGGTGCTGTGGAGGCAGGACATGGTCCCTTACAAGCCAAGCAGTCCCACCTTTGCAAAGCACTCACAGGGGCTTCCTTCTGGAGGCTCTGGGGGAGGATTGGTTTCCTAGCTTTCCAGATTCTGGCTGCCACTGCCTTCCTCCACTCACAGCCTCTTCTGTCTTCAAAGCCAGCTGCATAGCCTCTGACTCCTTTCCATGTCACATCTCTTGCTCTCACCAACCCCAGGAGAGTTTCTCAACTTTAAAATCCATAGGATTAAGTTGAGCCTATGTGGATAATTCAGCACATGTCTCCCTCCTGGTCCCCCCCCCCCCGCCATTAAGTTTATTGGTACATTTTAGGTATAAAATACATTCATCATTGGGATCTTGTACCATTACATGAATAACTTGGTTCCCATTTTTTTCCCCTTCCCCTGCCCCCCCTTCACCCCTTCCACCCTTCCCTATTTGCAAAGACTTTGTTTCTGTTTTTTTCCTTTTCTTATATTTTTTCTTTTCCCTTCTTTCCTTTCCCCTACCCCTCCTACTTCCCCTGCTTCTTTAGAACTTTTCTTACTATTACACAATATCAATTGTACATTTTTTAAATTACAATATCAAGATCTAGGAAACATTATCACAGATTTTACAGAATTGAAAAGGATATAGAAAGCATATTACAAAAATCTTTTTGTTTTTTTTTTGTACTAGGGATCGAACTTGGGTCCTTGTGCTTGCACAGCAGGCTCAAAAATCTTTTTTGAAATAAATTTGACAGCTTCTAAGAAGTACCTTGGAAGACAAATTAATGAAACTAACTCTGGAGGAAATACAAAATTTGAATAGCACCTATTAAAGAAAGTAAATTCCTAGCTTGAAAACCTACCTATATGACAACAGCAGGCTCATATACATTTTAACTGATAAATTATATCAAACATTTAAAGCAGAAAAAATAAGGAACACTTCTCCCCTCATTTTAGGATTACTACAGGGAATCTGCTACAGTCCTCCGCTCTACCAACTGAGCTATCGAAGGCCTCACTCTCCCCTCATTTTAGGAACTCAACATTGTGCTAATCCTAAAATGGATAAAGATAATAGAAGAAAAAAGTATGAACACAGAAATTTTTTTAACAAAACAAACTCTCAGAAGTCAGTTCTGGCAGTAGGTAGAAAGTGGTTTTATTATAGGGATGGCAGTGTTGGTTCAGCATTGGAAGATCCACCCCCAAAAGTCATCATTTTAACAGAGGAAAGGAAAAAGTCATATGATCCCGTAAGTACTTGGAGAAAAAGTACTGGACTAAATTCTACAGCTGTTAATGGTAAAAGCTATCAGGAGACTAGAAGTAGAACAGAACCTTTTCAACAGATCAAAGACATGTACTCCATACTTCCAGCAAAAACGCCTTATATGAATGGAGAAGATACAATGTTTTCTCCCTAAGGTGGGGAACAAGGGAAGATATGCCTATTCTTCATCTGTCCATTAAACTTTGAAACATACGGCCCAAATCAAAATAGTCTGGCAATAAAATGACACAATTAGGATAGGATTGTCAAGGTAGAAGTAAAATCTTTATATGTAGATGAAATGATCATCCACAGAGAAAATACTCAGAAATCTCTAGGAGGCCCTAGAACTTGTATTTGAATTTAGCAGGTTTAGAAAACACAAGGTATATATAAAAATTCAGGTCTAGGTATACTTGCTATAAATGAAGAATTGGATATTGCAATTTAAAAGTTATGTAGGACTACAAAGGACCTAGAAAAGTAAAAAGAAAAAAAACCATTGTTGGAAGGTGTTTAGTACTTAATTTTAAGACCTCCTCTAAAGCTACAGTAATCAAGGCAGTGTTAGTGTAAGGAAAGATGTATAGATCAATGGAATAAAACAGAGAATCTAGAACTAGAACCACATATATATGATCCACTGAGTTTTGAAAGATTATTTAACATTAACATTTTGTAGAATATAAACTTAATTCAAGAGCAGAGGAAAAGATAGTGTTTTCAGCAAATGGCTCTAGAACACCTGGTATCCATGTATAAAAAATTAACCTCAACCCTTTATTTCCATGCATAAAAATAACTTGAAAGGATCTATGAACCTAAATATGAAAGACTAAAACTATAAAACTTTAAGAAAAAATTATAAGGGAAAATGTTTATGAATTTAGGGTAGGCAAGAACTTCCTAGGATACAAAAAACATGATGTATAAAAGAAAAAAATTGATAAATGAGATTCCATCAATATTTAGAACTTTAAATGACATCATTAAAATGAAAAGTAGTCCTTAAACAGACCATATTTACAATGCATATAACCTATGACCAGAATATATAAAGAACACTTACAGCTCATTAATAGATAACCCAATTAAAAAGTAGACACAAGAAGATGATAAATAGCCAGTACAGCACAAGGAAAGGTGTGCAACACTAGAATCAGAAAAATACTAATCAGTACAATAACAAGAATGAATTATACACTAATTAGGAAGATGAAGTTAAAAGTTTTAAAAGCCTTGTCATGACTTTTTCTTTTTGTTGGATTCTCCCCCTTTGCATTTAATTTGTCACGCCCAATGGATTCATTCTGCTGGGCTTCCTGGGGTTGTGATCCTCATTGTCTTTTCCTAGGATATTGTCTAAAATTTTTGGAGTGCTGGTTTGGTATTCATGAAGTTCCTAAGGTTCTCTTTATCATGAAAGTATCTTATTTCTCCATCAATTTTGAAAGATAGTTTTGCAGGGTACATGAATCTGGGTTGGAGGCTGTTTTCCTTTAGGGCTTGAAATATGTCACTCCAAGTTCTTCTTGCCTTGAGGGTTTGCACTGAGAAGTCTGCTGTGATTCTGATGGGCTTTCCTTTGTATGTGATTTGTTTCTTTTCTCTCCCTGCTTGTAGAATTTTGTTCTTCTGTTGGGTTTCTGGAATCTTAACTATTATATGCCTATGTGTAGATTTTTTTTTTATCAAAGGTAGTTGGCTTCCTATATGTCTCACTTATTTGTATGTCAAGTTCTTTTCCCCTCCTTGGAACGTTTTCTGCCATCACTTCTGTGAACAGTTCTTTTATGTCATCTGCACTCTCTGCTCTTTCTTCATTGACTCCAATCAGTCTTATGTTATTCTCCTTTGCATCGTCTAGCAGCTGCTGGATTGATTTCTCATGGTCCCTTATAATTTTAAAGCAATTTTTCTTTTCTTGGTCACTAATTGCAATCTTATCTTCTATATCTGAAATTCTGTCCTCACATGTGCTCATTCTGCTGTGTAGACTTTCAATGGAGTTTTTAATTTCCTGGAAATCTGTTTGTATCTGTTTTATGGATTCCATTTGTTTCTTATGTTGGGATTCCATCATGTTCCTCAGCTCCTCTATTTTTTTTACCTGTGTCCTCTCTAGATTTATTAATCATGTCTTGCACTATGGGCACAATCTCTGCTGTTATCTGAGAAATTATTTCTGATTTCATTTTTTCCAGATCCTCTTTTGTTGCCAGTTCAGGGAGTCCAGGTGGTTGAGTATCAGATTGCTCCATCTTGTTTCCCTTTGGGGTTGCTGTAGGTGATCTGGAAGTCTGTTTTTGAGGCTTGTTTATGTGTTTTCCCATTTCCACGGGTGGGGGGTTGCTTCTGGTGCCCACGTGGCTCACCTTCTCTGCCCTAGGAGCCTGGGATGGCAGTGGGGGAGCTTCCTTCCAGGTGCTGGGACTGGCTGAGCTTCTCTGCCCTAGGAGCCTGGGATGGAGTCGGGGAGCTTCCTTCTGGGTGCTGGGACTGGCTCTGGACATTCTTAAAGTACTAAATTTTAAGAGTCTCTTTCCATTTCTATCCTTCAGAGTTTTAGTTTTTTTCCTTCCAGGCATTTTTTTTTTTTTTTGTACTGGGGATTGAATTTGGAACCTTGCGCTTGTGAGGCAGGCAGCAGAACCACTGAGCTAAATTCCAGGCCCAGGCATTTCTTGTTAATATTACCAGGCTTTTGTTTTTGCTCCTTTCTTATGGTCCTATTAGGTTGATATTATAGTATTATTATTGACAGATAGTATAAGTGGAACTTACTGAATTTTATGTATTTATCTTGTATACTGTTATGTATTTTCAGGGTTTTTAGCTGGTTTTCTTAGAGTTTCTAAGCACTGTCAGTTTTACCTGGTTTGTAAGAGTGATACATATGTTTTTGTCTTGTGTTTTATTGCACCAGACAACTCTCTGACTGATCATTAACACTAGTATAACTGACTGTTATAGTTTATGTCTAGATGTCCCCACTGCTACTGCTCATGTGCTCATAGGTAGGGCTTTCAGGAGGTGATTGGATCATGTGGGTGTTGTACTCATCAGTGTGGATTAGTCCACACTGATGAGTTAATAGCTAAATATGACCTTGAAAGGTGAAGCCTGGTTAGAGGAGGTAGGTCACAGGAGGGTGTGGCCTAGAAGGATATATGTCCTTTTCTTCTCTCTTGACCTCCATCTCTGCTTCCTGACCTCCATGCCATGAACTGTTTCTCCTCTGCCATGCTGCCCTGAGTTGGAGCCAGCCAACTATGAACCGAAACCACTACAAACTGTAAGCCGAAATAAATCTTTTCTCCTTTAAGTTGTGGGTGTCAGGTATTGTATCTCACTGATAAGCAAGTAACTAAGACAGATTTTGATCCCAGAAAAGTGGGGTCATTGCTGTGACTAACCACGTGGTTGAGAAATCTTTTGAACTAGCTGGCAGAAGGAGTTTGAAAAGATTCAGGATGCTGGCTAGAGAAGCAGCCCTAGATTGCTATAAACTAAGCTTGATGGTAGATTCTGGTCAGAGCTCAAAAGGCCAGAATGCTTATGGAAATGCAGCCAATTAAGACCAGGCTCAGGAGGTTTCAGTTGGGAACAAGAACTGCATTGGCTGTTGGACTCCAGGACATGCGTGCTATGCTTTGGCAGAAAATTTGTCTATATTTTGTTCCTGCCCTGAGATTTTGTGAGAGACTGAGATTAAGGGCAGTGATATAATTAATCTGGCAGAGGAAATTTCAAGGCAGCCAAACATTCAGGCTGTGGCTTGGGTACCATTGAGGGCGTTTAGCCAGCTCTATGTTGAGAATCAAAAGCAAATGGCCCAACAAAATGATTTAAAAAGTTTCAAATTTGGCCAGAAAGAAAGCCTCAGGAAAGTTGGAGCCTGTAAATATGGAGCAGGGGAGAGTTTGATTGATGAAAATACTAACATTAAAAAGAAATCAAGTACTTTGGAACTGGACAATACAAAGTGTGCCTTGAGGACATGGGAGGAACCCAAAAGACCCTACCCTTCACAGACTCAAAGGTGGAAAAGTGAAAGACTTTGCTTTGAGAAGAGAACCCCAGGGCACCACACTCCAGAATGGTGGCAGTCTGGGGAATGGGAATTGATTCTCTGGGATTCAGTTCATTATCCTCAGCCAGCTAGGCACTCAGAGGCCTCTGCAACCACTGGGAAGATACAAAAGGGCTCAGCTACCGTTCCTACCGGTGGCAGATTTTGGGTTATCCACATGCTGCTGATTTTACAAGCATGCAGAATGCAAGAATTGTAGAATCAGGAGGGTGTCCACCCAGATTTCAGAAGAAAGCTTGGAAGGCCCAGCAGAGTGCCCCTTGGAAGGCAGTGTGTGAACCTGTGAGGATAAAGCTGAAAGAGCAATGGAAACCCCAGAAGGTTGGAGACACCGGGAACACGGATCTGATCTGATGAAAGCCACGAGGAGCAAGCAAATCAGGCCCAAAAGAAGAGCCATGAGAGCTACAACCACCAGTGGATCTGTAAGGATGGAGCCACCCAATCCCTTTGGAGTTCCTGTCTTGGCACAGATTGCCCTAGCTGCTGGACATGGAACTATAGAGATTAATGTTTTCCTGCTGGGTCTTTTTCTGTTTCTATCCCTTTTTAATCCTTCAATTTCCTTCTTTTGGAATGATAATGCTTGCCATGTCTCTTTGAATGTAGGCTGCGTTTAACTTTTTTTTATTTTTACAGGAGCTCACAGCTAAAAGTTTGCCTTAAACATCAGAGACTTGGGATTAGACTTTTCAGCAGTGCTGAAACTATTAAGAATTTTGCAGCTCTTACACACAGACTAAATGCACTTTGCATAAAGAGATACATATGAGTCTTTGGGGGGCCAGGAGTAGAATGTTATGGTTTATAGCTAGATGTCTCCACTACCATGCCTCATATGCTCATAGGTGGGGCTTTTGGTGGCTGATTGGATCATGTTGATGTGATATTCATCAGTGTGAATTAGTCCATTGATGTGTTTATAGTTAATATGATTTGGGAGGTAGAACCTGATGGGAGGAGAGGGTTGCTGGGGGCATAGCCTAAAAGGTTGTATCTCCCTCCCTTCTTCCTTGACCCTTGTCTCTGCTTCCTGACTGCCATGCCATAAGCAGCTCTCCCCTGCCATGCCCCTCTGCCATGTTGCCCTGCCTTGGAGCCAGCCGACTATGGACTGAAACCTCTATAAAAGTGAGCCAAGCTGAGAATGGTGGTGCACACCTGTAATCCCAGCATTCTGGAAGCTGAGGCAGGAGGATCACTGCAAGTTTGAGGCCAGCCCAGACTACATAGTGAGTTCAAGGGCAGCCTGAACTAAATAGGGGGACCCTGTCTAAAAAAACAAAACAAAAAAAACCACACACACAAAAAAGAGCTAAAATAAACCTTTCCTCCTTTATGTTGTGGTTGTCAGGTGTTGTGTCTCAGGGATGAGAAAGTAACTAATACACTGACATTTTATTTTCCTCCTGAAGATATATCTAGTGTTTCTTCATAACAGATTTTTGCTATCATGTTTGAAACAATTATTCCATTCCTGCCTTTTAAAAGTTTTGTTGTTGCTGTTGTGGATTCCTCCCTTTGAAGTTCCCTCCAAGTTTTTCAACATGAATTCTCTGCATGCCACATAGTTTAAATTTTCAGTGAGATGATCCCCAATATGCCCCTCCAAACTTGGTACAAATCTATCTTCACTAAACTTTAATGTTTCACATTAAGAGTGTTTATCAGCTAGGGGTGTGGCTCAGTGGTGGAGCACTTGCCTGGCAAGTGCAAGGCCCTGGGTTTGATCCCCAGTACCTCAAAAGAAAAAGTCCATTGCTCTTATTCCACTCAAGCTAAATTTGATGACTATTTAAATGTGGCTAAGAGGTTTGGAATTTACAACACACCTGGTGTAGTTAGGGTTCTCTAAAAGAATAGACTCAATAGAAAATATATGTATGGGCCGGGGATTTAGCTCAGTGGTTCCAGTACCTGCCTTGCAAGCACAAGATTCTGAGTTCGATCCCTGGTACCAAAGAAAAAAATATATATATGTATAATTATGCAAGGGGATTTTTAGGTAGGCTTACAGGATCAGAGGAAGGAGAATCTACAATTGGTGTCTGTGCACTGGAGAGCTGAATGATCCACTATCTGCTCAGCCCCAGAAGATGGAAGCTGTAGAGCAAGAGGATCAAGGATACGACACCAGTCTAACATTGAAGGCAGCTGTAGAGTCAACAGTGAGGTCTACATTGGAAGGCTAAAGAAACTGGAGCCTGATGTCCAAAGGTAATGGTGAAGACTGGAGCCCTTCCAGAATGGGGACACTTCCTTGTTCTTTCCCTTTTTATTTTGTCCAGGCTACAAGTCTATTGATTGGTTTCACCCACATCCAAGGTGGGTCTTCTTCTCTTAGTTTGCTGGCCTACATGTCAATCATCCACAGACATACCCAGAGCCATGCTGTACTAATTCACTGGGCATTTCTTAAACTATTCAAGTTGCCATGGCATGATTCACTGTCCCACCTCATCAGGCCCCTGTTGCCTGCACACAGCACCCTCTTCTGGCTAGATTTCAGCAGTTACTAAGCAGGATGATGAGCAGGTGCTAACCCCAGAAGAAAACACAGCTGCAGTCAATTAAAAGTACATAGCTAGTTGGTCTTATGAAAGCATCTGTTTCCAGAAATTTCATGGTTTTTTTCAGACAGCATACTGGGGACCCTACTGAATGTGTAGCCCACCATAAAGCTCTTTAAGGGTCATTTCTGACTAAGCCAAAATTGGTATTTTTAGAGGCTTAGTAGAAGGCCTGATTGATGAGAAACAAAAGAAAATGTCTTCAACATAAACCCTGATTATAATACAAATGCCAAGAACCATTGAATCAGCAAAACACAGGGGTAACGGCCCAGAAAAACCACAGGTCATTTAGACTTATGGTCTTCTGCTTACATCGGCTCTCTTGGAAAGCCAAAGGTGTAGAATGCCAGACAAAGCTTTCCCAAAACTGGTCAAAACCCAGAGGGTGCCCATCACAAATCACAACCTTGAACATTTCTTTCTTTCTTTTTTTTTTTTTTTTTGGTACTGGGGATTGAACTCAGAACCTTGCACTTGCAAGGCAGGCGGCGGAACCACTGAGCTAAATCCCCGGCACAAACATTTCTAACTGTGAAAGGGAAAACCCACAGACCTTCAGTGAACATGAGACAGGACGCCCCAGGGTGTGGCCCAAGTGGCAGTAAAGTTCCTTGGTCCCTTGTTTTTTAACCAGAACTGAGATAGCAAGGAAAGAACTGAGGATCTTAGGGAATTACCTCCTGCCTGGAAACAGAGCTACATCAGAGCCACACAATGCGGAGGAGCTGTGTCCCAGGTGAATTGCATAAGAAAAGTCTTTGGTCATCATGGAGATGAAGGAGATTTGCCTACTGGGAAATGCATCTTCTGAGGGATGCAGCTTAAAGGTGACTTAAGAACACAGATGCCAGGGATTTAGCTCAGTGGTCCTGCTGCCTGCCTTGCAAGTGCAAGGTTCCGAGTTCAATCCCTGGTACCAAAAGAAAAAAGAACACAGATTCCAATTCTGGCTCTTTCTCCTCACATCAAAGCAGTGTCAATATATCACCCACCCAGAGAGCAGTGGGGCTGTTTGTGCTCAGCACAGCCTAATAGTGCCAAGCCCATTGTAGAGAAACCTAAATTCATTGGCTTATGTATTCGTTTATGGATGACCCTTACTGAGAACATAATTCTTTCTTTGGTATTGAGTATTCAGTGTTGATATTTAGTATTGGTATTCCAGTATTCTTTATACTGGATTTTACAATTATTTTTGCCAAACCCTTATTGAAGATGTATTTTCCTTTCACTAAATACAAAAGAGCATCATTTTAGCCCACTTCTGGCTAAATTTCACTGATTACAAAGCAGATTGAGGACCAGGTTCTACCTCTAGAATAAAACACAGCTGTAGTTGATTAAAAGTACACAGTTCGTCTTATGAAATTCACATGAAAGAGAGGTGGCTGGCATGCAGCAAGAGCTTCTCACTGTCATTTTCCTGCCCATGGGGCACCATTCCATAAGGAAAACAAACTGATGTGAGAGCCACAGTAGCAGGACATGCCGGCACATCCCCAACTCTACTACAGATCTATTTCTAGCAAAACTCAGGGCTTCTGTTCCTGTTATCTCTTGCCATATAATAAATCTCCCCTAAACCTACTGTATAAACCAACTACCATTTTATTTCCCAACATGATTTTTTTGTTGATAGGACTCACTGGGGAGCTCTTTGCTCTACTTGAGCTTGGCTGAGGCTCGGGTCATCTGGAGGCTGGATTTGGCCAGGAAGTTCACAAGGCCTCACTCATGTAGCTCCCTCACATTCCTGGAGTGAACTTGGTGGAGACAACTAGGAGGTGGGCAGCTGGGGTTCTCCCATCTGTGGGACTGCAGGCCATTCCACCTTCACATGGCCTTTCTGCAGTCTCCTTGGGTGGTCACTCTGAGGGTAGCTAGACTTTTTGGGGTTCTCCAAAAGGCAAAAACAGAAGGTACCAGGATTCCTATGACTTAGATCCAGAACTGGAACCATGTCGCTTTCTCATAATCTACTCATCAAAGCAAGTTACAGACCATCCTCAGTTCTCCATGGACAAGGACTGTACATGGGTAGATGTAGCTCCTGGGGGTGGGGGTGCTGTCTTTGGAGAAGAACTGTTATGTGTTCTCTAGCTGAGCCTTCATAAAAGTACAAGAGAATGGCCTGCGCAATGCACCAGAGTCTGCCTATTTAATAACAAATGTAGGCAAAACAAACAAATGGTATAAAACTACTATGGAGCAAGATCCCAGCATTAATTCTAATACTTCTTCATTAAGGAATTGGGGAAAGGGTTAATTAGACATGGTTTAAGTAAATGTCTTTCCTCTAGCCCTTTAGTGACATTTCCTTTGTCAGTTTATATCAACTATTGAATTTCTCCTGTGATTCATGTCATCATATTGTAATGATCATTTCCCTTCTGAGGAAGCTCCATCTCACCATCTTCCGTCATTTAAAGTTCATAATTTATGTGCAGAGTCTTTGTCAAATGTCTCCTTCCCAGACGTTACTATCCCTAATGACTTCTGAATGATGTCCAAAACCTAAGGAAGAGTGTTCTCCAGCATACACTTTGAAACATTTCCCTGCAAATAAAATTTCTCTAACTGTGCTGCTTTTTGATTTTGAAACATTGTATCTTATGAGCAGTTAGAAGGTTTTAGAAGGCCAGGAATTGTTGCCCAATGAGTAACTTCCAAGTTATATAGAACCTAAAATGGACCCATACATAACAGAGTATGTTCTCATGCTTGAAATAGGTACACATTTTGATCATAATGAGGAATAAATGAATGCTACATTCTGAATGCCTATCTCCTCCTAAAATTCATATGTTGAAATCCTTATCCCAAAAGCAATGGCACCACCCAAAATGATCTTTAAGTCATGGGGGTAGAGCCCTCATGATAGGGATTAGTGAAATTTCAGAGAGCTAAGTCCTACCATGTGCAGACACAGGGAGAAGATGCTGTCTATGATCCAGGCCCTCAAAAGACACTGAATCTGCTTTTCCTTGATCTTGGACTTCCCAGCTTCCAGAATTATAAGAAACACATTTCTGTTGTTTATAAAGCTGTTTAGTTTATGGTATTATGTTACAGCAGCCAAAATTGATGAAGACAATGAGTTACCATTTGCAAAGGACCTAGGACATTGAGTTTCAGTAATTGTTGGTTACCATTTTGGTATCTGCCCTATGTCTTAATTTCCAACACAAAGTCCTAAAGTCCTATACAGACTCCAAAATACTAGTACTAAAACTTTAAGTTACCCTAACTGTCCACCTAAACCGTTTTTTCTTAGTGTCTTTGAATAGGAACATTCCATATACTTATATTTCACTATCAATATGTTTGGTATTTCTGCTATCTTTAAAAATCTTTTTTATATTTTTAGCTGACACATATTATTTGTACATATTTATAGGGTATGGTACAATAATTAAATATATGGACATAACATGTAATGATCAAAATCAGGGTAATTAGCATTTGCATCTCCTCAGGCATTTCTTACTGAGAAACTTCGGTCTTTTCTAGTTATTTTGAAATATATCACAAATTGTTCGAGACTGTAATTATCCTAACTGTACTGTAGAACACTAAAACTAATTGTTCCTATCTAACTACTCTTCTACCTGTTATCAAATCTCTCTCTATTGCTCCTCCCCACTTCCCTTTCTAATCTCTAGTGACCACTATTCTACTCCTTTTCTTCTATTAAATTGTTGGTTTTTTTTAGCTTTGGCAAATGAGTAAGAATGTGCAGTATTTGTCTTTCTGTGCTTAGCTTATTTCACTTAACATAATGTCCTCCAGTTTCATCTGTGTTGCTGAAAATGCCAAGATTTTATTCTTTTTAGGGCTGAAATTTTGCATGTCTATCATGTTTTCTTTAATCATTCATCAGTGAACACCTTGGTGGATTCCATATCCCAGCTATAGTGAATAATGCTGCCACAGACTTGGGAGTATAGGTATCTTTTTGATATACTGGTTCCATTTCTTTTGGATATATATCTAATAGGATTGCTAGATCATTTGGTAGTCCTCTTTTTACTTTTTTGAGAAACCTCCATATTATTTTCCCTAGCAGCTGTAGTAATTTATATTCTCACCAAAGTGTATGCATTCTCCTTTCTCCAAATCTTCATCTGCATTTGTTATTTTGTATCATTTTGACAAAAGTCATTCTAATTTGTTTGAGCCGATAACCCATCATGGTTTTGATTGCTTTTTCCTTGGGGATTAGTGATATTGAGCATTTTTCCATGTATTTGTTCACCATTTGTATATCTTCTTTTGAAAAATGTCTACTTATGTGACTTGCCCATTTTTGTTTCTTGTTTTTTTGGGGTTTTTTTGGTACCAGGGATCAGACTCAGGACCTTGTGCTTGTAAGGCAGGCGGCAGAACCACTGAGCTAAATCCCCAGCCCTACTTGCCCATTTTTAAATCAGATTTTTTTTGCTGTTTAGTTGTTTGAATTCCTTATATATTCTGGATATTAATTCTTTGTCAGATGAATAGTTTGCAAATATTTTATCCATTCTGCAAGTTGTCTCTTCATTCTAACTATTTCCTTTACTGTGCAAGAGCTTCCTAGTTATAATCCATTTGCCTATTTTCACTTTTGCTGCTTGTGCCTTTTGGGTCTTAGCCAAAAAATCTTTGTCCACACTAGTGTCATGAACATTTGGCCAGTGTTTTCTTCTGCATTTCTATCATCCTACTTTGTGTTTTTCATTTATGTCCTCCTTTCAATTTCTTTTTACCTCCCTAATGGCCTCTTTTAGAAATTTTTCCTTCCTATTTATTAGTTTCCAAGTTACATGTTATTTCTAAGAGGTTATGTTTTAACAAGTATACTTTACTAATCAAAATTTGAGTCATTTACTGCCTTTTTCCTTCCTCAACAATATAGAATTAGAAAAACTTTCACTGTGATCACCCATCTTATTTATACACAGTTGCATATTTTAGTTGGTTTTTTTCTAATTCTCAAGACCTGTTGTTATTGGTTTGTACAGATGTTGTTTGTTTAGATTTTAAAGTTAATTTTTATTCATTGATAAAATCTACTTGGTCAATTTTATGGCCTTTGTTCTTACATCTTCAACTATTTCTACCTATACACACACATTCTGCATTTGATGATTCAGGGTCTGCATGTCTAATTCTGCTTAAAATTGCTTTTTGCTGACTTTTGCTCTGGTGCTTTATTAGTCTTTCAAGATTCGTGAGTTTTACAACACTGAGATTCCACCTCACTCCAGAAAGAATGGCTGCTATCGTGAAATCAACCAATAACATACGCTGGCGGGGCTGTGGGGAAAGAGGAACCCTGCTCCACTGCTGGTGGGAGTGCAGACTGGTGCAACTACTGTGGAAATCGGTATAGAGATACCTCAAAGAACTAGGACTGGAAGTCCCATTTGACCCAGCTATTCCCCTGTTGGGTATCTTCCCCAAAGAATTAAAAGTATCATACCACAGTGATATATGTGCACCCATGTCCATAGCAGCACAATTTGTAATAGCTAAAACTTGGAAGCAGCCCAGATGCCCATCAACTGGAGACTGGATCAAGAAAATGTGTTGTTTTTTTTTTAATAAAATGGAGTACTACTGAGTCATCAAAAATGAGAAATTAGAAACGTTTATTGCTAAATGGATGCACATTGAGGCTATACTCTTAAGTGAAATAAATAGGACACATACATGTAAATACCAGATAGTTTCTCTAGTGTGAGAAACTGAAAGTGTAAATAAGGACTAAAAGGTATAATAGATAATGTGAAATAGGAAGAAAAGAGGCAAAGGGGAGGGGGAAGTGGGATGGGTAGGGGAAAGGAAAGAAGGGAATGGAATTAATATGAGAAAATGAAAAAAAGGAAACAAAGTCTTTGTAAACAGAGAGGAATGGAAGGGTTGAAGGGAGGGCAGGGGAAGAAGGGAGAAAAAATAGGAACCAAGAGAGTATGTAGAGGTGCATATCTCCAGTGATGAATGCCATTATATTGTACACCTAAAATGTACCAATAAAAGGATATACCAAAAAAAAAAGATTCGTGAGTTTTAGTTCCTGTATCTTGGAAATTACATGCGTAATTATTTGTACCTAGGTAGAAAGTGGAAAATGAATTCCTCCAAAGAGTAGGATTTGCAGCTGCCTCTCTGGGTGCCTGGCAGAATAACTAACCCAAGAGTACTTTAAATCAAATCTTGCTTGAGGTTTTTGTGAGTACCCTAAATAAGTCCTTTTTTCTATAAGCTTATTTGATGTCAGGATTATGACTTAAAAAATCAAGGGAACTTACTCAGTTCAAATTTCTAGTCAGCCTATTCTATTAAAAGGGCCAAGTTCAGAGGCAGCTTAATTTTTTATTCACTTTTTTTTTTTCCTGTAACAGGGATCGAACTCAGGACCTTGCACTTGTGGGGCAGGCGTGTTGCCACTGAACTAAGTTCCTGGCCCCTCCTATTCACTCTTTTAGGTGAAACTGTCAAGTGTCATCTGTCATGATACTAGAAACAGAAATTTGTGTGTTGAAATTTTACTGAATTTTATTTTGGTTTTGGAAAGTCAACATCATCTGTGGTGTGGCTGCCCTAGACAGACTTTCCAGGAGTGTAGCGAGCAGGTCAGTCCCTGATTTCTGCTTCCTATTCTTCTGCCCATTCCAAGTAGAATTCAAGTCACACTCTCAAGATGAGGTTGCCTGGGGAGGACATCTTGAGTGTGGCTCTACTGATGGCCACATCTATCCTTCAGGTGCACCATGATGGGGCCCACTGCATTGTGACCCTGACTCCACTCTCACTGCTCCTCCATCTGCTTGGTTATTTGATTGGATACCTTCTCTCTCTCAGGTTTCCCAGCTTTCTCTGGGAACAAGGGCTACAGCATACCTGAGGGGCTCTCCTCCTTAGATCTACCCAGTCCAAGAAGTCATCTTGAACAGTAACCGGTCCCTAAGCTGTTCTCTGACCAGGACTGGGCCCAGATTATGGCCTCCTAACCCCAGTCTACTTAGGTGCTGCCTCCATGTTGCGAGCTAGACAGCCTCCTCCTTTTTCTTCTCATTTTTTCCTTCCTTAAAACCTTTTTCTCTTTCATGCTCTTGTTCACATGTTCTATTCTTATGCCCTATGGTTACATACAAAATATCATGGTTACATCTTTATTGATAACAACTCAAATCCCCACCCACATTTTTCTAGTTTGGGGTTCCAGGATTGAACTCAGATGACAGCCAAACTCAGAATGGACAGATGTTCCTCCCGCAGCCTTAGCACATCACTATCCAACTTTAATCCCCTGTGGTTTTCTCACTTCTAGTCTGAGTTCCAGAGGCAAACCTGGAGGTGAGAAGTGAAGAAAACAGAAGCCATGCCAACCTTGTACACTACCAAGAAGCAGACTCTGTCTCTGGGACGACCCCCAACAACATAGAGGAGGAAGATGGGCGTCTCCAGGTCTGCCGTGTATGTGGGGACAAGGCCAATGGCTATCACTTCAATGTCATGACATGTGAAGGATGCAAGGGCTTTTTCAGGTAGAGTTACCCATCAACCTGCACTCACCTGCCACCACTGACACACCGGGTCCCATCTAACTGGAAGCTGCTGTGAACCCCCTGGGCAGTCTAAGAGCCTCACTTCAATCTGTCTCCCAGATCTAGAGTGTGGGCTGGTGGCCCACAAAGTCCTCCTAATTAGTCTCAAGTGCACTATTTATATCTCAGGGGAATCTGTCATCTTCAAATCTTCCTGGGTCTACCCAGGTCCTATCTGGGTCCTGGGACCCTACCTAGGTCCCTTTCTATTGTGAACCATCCTCCATGTGTTCTTGAAAAAAAGATCAGCCAGTAAAAGAGTAAAAGATTTGAAAATCCAAGGCAGGACTGGATAGTAGGCTCACATTATCCAGCTGGAAAAACAGAAAGACAAAGCCAGCTTGGCAAGGCAAGCCTCAGCAAAGTCTCAGACTGAGAAAGGGGAGGAGAGAAAGGAGTGACGATGGGGCATGTGGTGCCGCCCTTAATTCCACACTTGGGAATTCCTAGCACACCAGCCTGCGCTGGCCCTTTGGAAGGTCTTCCTGGTAGCTGTTCATTCGAATGGAAGTGAACCCAAGACCCAAGGTGCCACCCTACAATCCCAAAGAAGGAGTTCTGGTCAGTGAGTCATAAATGGAGGATTTGTTTGGCTGTTTGCCTGGGGACTCACAGGAAGACTTCTAGGCCTAGCTGAGCCCACAGAAGTACTGCAGTGGCCTCTGGGCTAAGAGAGTTCAACGTCACCAGGGTGAAGAGTTCCCAGGTGCAGGGCAGACAGGGCCAAGCCTGAGCCATTGTCAGGTAACTCTGCCTAGGGTAGGTCCAAAGAGCCTGGGCTATCACAGGGCTGAGACCCAGCAGCAGTGTCAGGATGTGTTTGGCTACTGGTCACAGAAAACTTGGCTCAAACTGGCTTAACAATAAGGAAAGTATGCTACAGTTCATAGCAGGAAGTCTGAAGGCTTTCATGTTGGTGAATTCTGTGGCTCATGTCTGCCTTTTCCTTTTCTGCCGCCTTACTGGAGAGCTCTCTTGGACCCCAGGGCCTAAGCAATAATTACAATGTTCAGCCAAGGAAAAAAAACCTCATCTTTTCTTCCTCCAAGGACAAGACAATTGTCCTAGAGGAGCCCTTCATACTTCATGGGCTAGAGCTGGGCCTAGCGACTGCTGTTAGCAGCAGACACTACATCACCAAGCTGGGTGCAGGCCCCAGGGCTGCATAGAGGCAAGTTCACATCTGAATCACATCTGGGTTCTCCCAGCACAGAAGAGGACGTCTGAGGTGTCCATCCAAGCAGCACTACCTTGGGGATGGGGATCATCTGCTCTCTCCTTCCCACTCAGTGCCATTCCCAGCATTTGCAGAGGGAGGCAACATATCACGGTGGGAAGGAGCTTGGGTTCAGCATCACACGGACTTGGACTCACATTTCATCTCATCCTTTACCCGGAGGACTGGTAGTGATCTATCTGATCAAAGCCTTAGTCTCAGGCATCTATGCCGGGCACATAAGAGAAGAGATTTCACAGAATTTTGAAAAGTAGATCTGCAAAGCTCTGCAAAATATCTAGCTTAGAATTTGATACAAAGCATACCTGTAATAAATGAGACCCCTTCCTCCTTTCACCCATTCTCAGTGCACTTTGGAGCATCATAAGGGGTCTCTTACCCAGGCCAGCAGGAGTGGCTAGTGTGTGGGAGGTGGCACCTGAGATGTTCCCTAGGATGGTCACCTGGTTAGAGAGCTTAGGCCTCTGAGATCAAACCTGTGAAGTCACCATGAGCATGACCCAGTCCAGCCCTCAAGGCCGGCTAGCAGCCTCCCTGACTGATGCCAAGTTTCCAAGCCAGCATTCCTCATTTTTTGCACTGTTTCATTCCATCCAGTTGTGGAAATGAAGGTAATCCAAGCTAGGGCCACACTGGCAGGGGCTTTGATGGGAAGTTCATGACTCCTGGGCTGTGGGGAGAGGCTGTCTCCCGAAGGCACTGCCTCCACTGTCTGCCAACTTCAGGAACCTGTGCAAGGGTCTATGGATCAGCGCCTGCTGCACCTCCCTCACAGGGCTCTGAACCTCTGCCACCTGAGGCCATACCAAAACCCAACTCTGCATCATCTAGGGAGGTGCAAAATGTTCCTCAGACCTTGCAGCTTTCTCACATTATCCCAACCCCCCAGTCTAGAATGACAGCTGGTCAAGGGAGGGAGCTGCTTTTGCCTCATATGCTCCCAGGGTCAGACTCTGCCTCCTAGCAGGGGTTCAGGGCTGGACTGGGGCTGAGGCATGAACATGGTGGCCCACAGGTTTGAGCTAGGAGGCCCCTCTCGAAGGGACGAGGCTATGGACTGAGGGCTGGAGTCCACTGTGCCAGAAAGTCACCTGTGAAAAGGCGACCCCATCCCCTGTGGGAATGTGTCAGAGAAGGCTCCTCCCCTGCTCCTGTTCTTCCTGCTGAGTCCCAGACCTTAAGCAAGAGGCTCACCTATGCCTTTCCTAGACCTGGCCCCACTCGAGGGCAAAGGCAAGGCGCACAGAGCCTGTGACTAGGTTTCCTCGCCCACAGACGAGAGAGCGTGAGAGAGAGGCAGTGTGACCGAGCTCCTGGCCCAGAACCGGGCCCCATGAAACGTATCCTTTGCTTCCTCCCCTCACAGGCGGGCCATGAAACGCAATATCCGGCTGAGGTGCCCCTTCCGTAAGGGCACGTGTGAGATCACGCGGAAGACGAGGCGACAGTGCCAGGCCTGCCGCCTGCGCAAGTGCCTGGAGAGCGGCATGAAGAAGGAGAGTGAGTGGGGCTGCTGGGGCAGTGTCCAGGCCTGCGAGGGGCCGGGAGATGCAGGCGTCTGCAATCTGCTCCGGAGGGGTGGGCAGCGCCGGGGCCCTTTCTCTCAGCTGTCCCTGCACCATGGCTTTTGTCCTCTTCCTAGCTGTCCCCCTGGCGGTGTCCCCTAACTGGGGAGAGCGACCTTGCGCGCGCGCGCGCGCGTGTGTGTGTGTGTGTGTGTGTGTGTGTGTTGGGGGACATGCGCGTGCTGAGCCTCACCGGCTGCTGTCCCCTCAGTGATCATGTCCGAAGCGGCCGTGGAGCAGAGGCGGGCCTTGATCAAGAGGAAGAAAAGGGAAAGAGTGGAGAACCAGCCTCTTGCCACTCAGGGGCTGACGGAGGAACAGCAGATGCTGATCAGGGAGTTGATGGATGCTCAGAAGAAAACCTTTGACACCACCTTCTCGCATTTCAAGGACTTCCGGGTAGGGGGCCTTCAGAGCTGGTTCCTCAAAACCTGACTCATTTTCTGGGCTTTTCACTGTGTGATCCCAGAGAAGGGACCCTAAATATGACCTGGGAACTTGTTAGAAATGCAATTTCTCACCTCTCCTCCCCATTAGAAACGGGGGAGGGGGGCAGCAAAGACACCCTGGTGATTCTGCGAATCTCTACTGTCTCCTGCAGCAGCAGTAACTCTGGAGAGAAAGCTAAGAAGTTCCAGTCTTTTTTCTGGCTTTTAGGGCTTTACAGGATAGGGTCAGGACCTGAGGGGGCATGACTTTGGTGGACTGGTGTTCCTTCAACAGTGGGGTGTTCTCCTAATGGCCTCCCTTCCTGGATGTCCACAGGTATCTCAGGTGGCCTGCCCAGCTCAGAGAGCTAGATTAGCCCAGAGGCTCTGGCTCAGTTCTTTGCCTTTGCACCAACAGCAGGGATACCAACAGCAGGGATACTGTGACAAAGGGGAGGAGGATGCCTCTATCTCCATTCTGACTGTGCAGAGATTGTGTGACCATTACTTCATAAATCTAGAAAGCACTACTTGATAGGAGATGGCCACATAGAAGGAGTAAGTGCTGCCTGTGTGCACACATGTGTGCATGGGAGCGCATGCCTGGGACTGTGCATCTTCTTAGCTGCAGATGGCGAACTGGGGTCTGTGTGAAAACGAATGCTGTCTGTCCTCTCTCTACCCTGTCTTGCATTCCAGCTGCCAGAAGTGTTTAGCAGTCGCTGTGAGATGCCAGAGTCTCTGAAGTACCCACTGGCAGAAGACAAGTGGAAGCAGATCAAGGAATATCTGGGTAGTATGAAGATCTCTCTGCAGCTGCGGGCGGAAGATGGCAGTGTCTGGAACTACAAACCCCCAGAAAACAGCGATGGGAAAGAGATCATTTCCCTGCTGCCCCACCTGGCTGACATGTCAACCTACATGTTCAAAGGCATCATCAATTTTGCCAAAGTCATCTCCTACTTCAGGTAGAACATGGGGCTGGGCAGATAGATACGGAAAGGAAAAGGAAATGACCAATCATGTTCAAAGGATCTAGGTAAGTCCTTCTAAATTTGGGGGACATTAAGAGCCAAATGACCCTCTGTCATTGTTGCTGCCTCTCAGAGCACCAGTGCCCTAGCTGTCTGGCTCGTTAGCTGTGGGGCTGTGGGCCTGTCATGTAACCCACTGGGTCCCCATCTGGAGATAGGAACTAATCATACCAATTTTGTGGGGATATAATATGAAATAAAGCATCTGAAGAGCACTCAGCACGTGGTGAACGTTCAAGTAGTAGTTCCTTCCCTTCTCAGTTTCCCCGTGTGGGTAGGAATAACGAGTTGACAGTTTCAGAGCAAAGGCTGAGTTGGAAGGAAAAAGAAGGGAGTCTATGGAGAGACGATAGGAAGGAGAGGAACAGATGCTGTGCCTCCAGCTATCTGCAGCCAAGAGAAGGCTGAGCAGGCCTTGGGGAGGGTGGGTGGTCCTGAAAGGTTCAAAGGACCAGGTCTCCCTAGCACTGGGCACGAGAGCAACAACTGTGATACCTGGGGTTGGTGGGAGACCCAAGACTGCCCTGGTCTAGGGGGAGCTGAAGCCCTGTAAGATGTAGTCTGTAAGCCTAGAGATGGTGTTGGGCATCTTTGACCTTGGGTTGGCCTCATTGCCTTGCTGAGCTTCTACATGTGGGGATGAATCAAACATGCCAGGAACACAAATTCAAATTAGGTCAAGGAACAGAAAAAGAAGTCTATCTACTGGTGTGCACATAAATGGCATCTGTTGATCCATAGGTCAGCACCACAGTGGTAGGTCACTTGCTGCTTTTCATGACCACCTATTTTGAGTACACTGACCAGTATGTGCTACTGTCATTTTATTTCACAAGTAGAAACTAAGGTTCACTAAGAGTAAGGAAAGCTTTCAGCTGGTCAATGGAAGAGGGCAGATTTGGAAATAAGGGACCTGAATGCTAAGCTAGGTGGGCATTGAGAGTCCCAGATGGTAGCAGGAGAGGAGAGGACCATAATGGGAGTCATCTGCTTGGCAGATTGTGACAGGGAAAGATTGGAGGCAACCAGGAAGCAACTGAAACAATCCTCAGGGGAAGGCATCCTTCCTAACTCTGCCCTGTCTCTTCCCTCAACATGTGGAATATGCTCATCTGTGGGTGCTTCCCTGAGAGCTATCATCCCCTCCCTATGCTTGCTCCCAGGGACTTGCCCATTGAGGACCAGATCTCCCTCTTGAAGGGGGCCACCTTTGAGATGTGCCTACTGAGGTGCAACACAATGTTCAACACAGAGACTGGGATCTGGGAGTGTGGTCGGCTGACCTACTTCTTCAAAGACCCTAAAGGTGCCCAAGGGATAACTTGGCAGAGGGAGGGAAACACAACAGTTGTGGATGGAAGGGAGCTATGCCAGGATCTGTGGGTCCTGGGAGTGCAGGGTAGGAAGACTGGGTGATGGAACAAAAGACCTTGACGAGGGAAGGCTGGGTCTTGGGTTAGCTTCCTGAGATCCTGCACTTGAAATCCAATATCTGCCCACAGACAGCTTCCAGAAACTTCTCCTGAATCCTGTGATGAAGTTCCACTACATGTTGAAGAAGCTGCAGCTGCATCAGGAGGAATATGTGCTGATGCAGGCTATCTCCCTCTTCTCCCCAGGTGATAGCCTCCCCCAGGCCCATGACATCCGCTCTGCTGGGTCTACAGAGGTAGCAACTTTCTCCTGTCCTTCCAAGGAAGGTTCTGGCCAATAGCCTTGCTCCCCACTAACTGCTTAGCCAGGGTAGGGATACTGAATGGTTTTTCCTTGGATTTGTGGGTGGTTTAGAGCCCTAGCACTCCCTCCCTGCCCTGCTTGAATGACTCTGGCTCAGGAGATGGTCAGAAATGTCCCTCTTGGGGAACACTGAGCCTGTCCTTGTCCCTCCCCACCCTTGCTGGTACCTCATCCTTTCCCACCCTGCCCCAACCCAGACCGCCCAGGCGTGATGCAACGTGCAGTGGTGGAACAGCTGCAGGAGCAATTTGCCACCACTCTGAAGGCCTACATTGAGTGTGTCCGGCCCCAGCCTGCCCACCGGTGAGCACAGCAGGGAGGTGGTGAGTGAGGGATGGGGTGTCAGCCTGAGCACCAGCCAGGCCTCGGGAAAACCTGTGGGGCTCAAGGCTGTGCCCTGTTGAGGGAACACTTATCTGCTGCCAGAGCCTTCCAAACTCATGTCATCCAGGGCAGGGAAGAGCTGGATACTCTCCTGAGTCTCCTACAGGCTCCTCTGGCAATGGCCATAGATAACTACATAATGGTAAAGATAGCACAGATACCAATAGTGATGGGAATCAGAGATCTTATTGGGAGGTGCCATCCCTGGTGCAAAGGAGTCAGTGTGCCCGATTTCCTTTAGTTTTCCACTGAAGGAGATGAGTTCCAACACCCTTGTGCATGGGAGCCAAGATTCGGGACAGTTTCCTAGGGTTCCCAGGCCAGAGGAGCAGAGACTGGCAGTGGACCCAGCCAGACCATGTCCAAAGCGCAAGCTCTTGAGCACCATCTACAAATTTCTCAGGAAGAGCACACACTGGGGGTGGGAAATTGCTTTCCTTGTCTGCTTATGACTCAAAACAGCAAGGCTGCTTGGAAGTTGATCTAGACAGAGGCTTTCCTAGTTTCACTGATTCTGAGTCCCTGTGATCTAGTGCATAGTCCGATACCCATGGGCCCATGGACAAGGACACGCTTGGATTGTAGTGAGCTCTGTGTATCATAGTGTGAACTGGAAGCTCAAATCTTCCCGAGGCCTGCACTTTTGGGTTCAGCATCCTGGGATGCTGTGGGGGCCATGTCTTTATTTGCTTAGTCCTGCCTTGTATGGGACCAAGAGGCTTGGAGATGCCAGCTTTCTTATCCTTCATGAGAAACAGAGGTGTATGGTATGTCCAGACACTAGATCCAGGGCTGGATCCAGGAAGAGATTCTAGCCTGTCTCTAATAACCTCCAGCTTCAGTCCTGGCCCCTGGTATTAACCAAGGGAGTGTGACTCTATGTACCCTCAAATTAACCCATGCACTTGGCACCTACAAGGTGTGGAATTTCCACCTAGGTCTGGAGATGCAGAAACTCAAGCCCTGTGGGTGAGAGCAGGGAAAGCACAATTCCTACTTTAAATACCTCTTGACACAGCCAAAGGAATTCAGCTGAGCCCATCTCTTGGCTGACCTGAGATGCTCTGAGATGAAATTTGTGCACCCTCGGAGCAGTGTCAGGGCTTCAGGCTAGAGAGAGGGAGGACTGCATCCCAACCTCTCCTCTGGTGGCTACAGGTTCCTGTTCCTGAAGATCATGGCTGTGCTCACCGAACTGCGCAGCATCAATGCCCAGAACACCCAGAAGCTACTGAGCATCCAAGACACACACCCCTTTGCCACTACGCCCCTCATGCGGGAGCTGATCAGTGGCACGGACGACTGAGTGGTGGCCCTTGGGTGGAGCCTCTGTGGGACAGCCAGACCCAGAACTCTCTGAGATGTTACTTCTTTTTTTTTTTTTTTTTTTGGTGCTGGGGGTCGAACTCAGGACCTTGAGCTTGCAAGGCACGTGTGGTGCCACTGAGCTAAATCCCTGGCCCTGAGATGCCACTTCTGAGGCTGGACAGATGGACAATGCTGATAGGTGACAACATTCTGACCATAGCAGGGTAGCATTTCTTAGGCACTGGCCGTGGGCACCCCATCCCCCAGTGCATCCTGGAGAGAGGGAAACCATAGATCAAGTATGGAGAGTGCACTGGCCTACAGATCAGGCCCATCAGAGAAGCAAGGCTGCTCTTCCCTTAGACAAGGTCCTGTGGTCTGGGAATAAATCCCTAAATCCCTCTAAAATGCCACGGTGGGAGAGGGAAAGGAATAATGGGGCTGAGCCTCCATAGCATCTATGCCACACCCACGATCATTGTCCGGAGTCTCTTCCTTGCTACCTCTAATAATCCTGCCTCCACTTCCTACCCACTGGACCAAACCCCGCCCTTTCTGCTAAGCTGCTCGGGTGGGGGTTCCAGGCCTGAGCTCATCAGCAGGTGCACTGGTGTCTGTGGGAGTCTTCTAGAGAAGCCAGGAGGCCCAGACTGTGTCAGAAGCTTGCGACGACCTCATTCTGGGTCTCTTCATCCACTCAAGCACATTACTAAGTACCAGCATGCTGTGGGATATACACTATTGACTCAGATGTGGACCTTGATCTCAGAGCTTACAGTTAAGAAAACAAAGTCGGAACACAAGCAGCATGGATCAAAAGGGCAAGTGACACATGACATAAGCCCAGGGAACTTCTTTATGTGGATGCTGACTGCGCTGGGGATCTGTGGGTACTGGGGGCCCCAGGGAGGGTTCTGAGGACGTGTTTATGGGAGGAAAAGGTGGGAACTGTGGCTGTGGTAACTGTGTGGCTTGGTATGGGAAGTCTGAGATGGGAACACTGAGGTGCTTGGTGACATGGCTGCGGTGACTGTGGGTTAATAAACATGCCAGATCAGAGTTGCTGTGTCCACTGATACCCCATGTACATAACTGCTAAAGAGTGTGGAAATATCTGCCTTGTTCATAATAATCTGTGAATACTTTTTGCATTCTCACAAGTTATACTTTAGTTTTGCATAAGGCTTTCTCTACCGGAGAACTAGGCTTAGCAATTATGTTCCTGGGTATACTGAATCCAGGCAAGAGGACTTAAATAATGAACTTTTGGCTAGAGATGTAAACATTTTTTGGCCTCATTTTCTGGAGAAGAAAGAAATGTGTGTGAGGGGGAAAAGAAATAAGAACAACACATTTTTTAATTACTGATTTCATTTTTGCCCTTTACATTTCTGAAGGCTCTGCTGGTATAAGAACATAACAATGAATTATTTAATTTGGTTTGCTGATAAAATAATCAACAAAAATTTAAAGTATACATATACCATAATTAAAAATGTAACTGAATTAATCTTAAATATCTAATATTTGGTCACAAATGAAAGCACAAGGAAGTGAATTTTAAGGAACAGATAATTGCAGAGCTCACCAGGGCAAACTGAGAATAAGAAATCAATAATATAAATCATCAGTAATATAAAAAGTAAATAACAAATATAAATCAAAGTAAATAAATGTATTTTATAACTCTCCAGATTTACCAGTCTTTTCTGCATCAAGCACTCATGTTAATAAGCCCAATGAATACAGCTTTTGTTCTTAGGAATTCTAATTACAGACTTAGTTGTAATTAGAAAATGTTTCTAATTTAGAAATATAAATTTCATTCAACTATGTTCATAAATAATACAGGTATCTCCTTTTGCCCAGGGAAATAACTTTGAGTGCTGTTCATTCTGGAGGCCGACATTGTTGCTAGATGTAGGTTAGGGTAAGATGAGGTTAAGGGGAGATTAAGATGAGATTTAGGGTAAATTCCCAGCCCCCAGAAATGATTTTCAAAACACCTAGGCATTTTCCCAAACACTGAATTTGATATATACATGATTTATAATTATAAAAATTAAGTACTCCAGAATGATTAAGATGCAAGAATAGCTGAAGAGCTCACACCGATACTTCCTTTTAACAGCTTTGTGGGTCTTGTTGGTAGGACCAGGAAGAGCCGGATTCAATTTAGCTAATTTCAAACATTTGGGTTTCCTCATTACTGGCTTCCTCGAGCTTTTGAAAAGTAGAATTAAGCATCAGTTTCTAGGTATCTCTGTGGCCACTGACCTTTTATTAGGCTGTCAGGAGAGTGTGGAGTCAGTCTCCAAAGCTCAGGGTAGGATGTAGAAAAAATATAACTCCCAACATGTTAGTGTCAAATGTGCTGAGTTCCTGGTCTTAGAACACTGAGGAATGAAGTCGAGAGCCAAAGGAAGAAGTTAGGAGAGTTTAATTGTAATAAGGGGAAGTATTTAATAGTGCCTAGATTTTCAGGAGGATCCCAAATGGGTGGCCACTGAGGCCCTTTGTCAGGGGTAGTTTTTTATACAGCAAAGTCACAGTGTGGGTATAACATGGTAAAAACTATAATCAACCTAAAAGATTACAGGTATAGCCATTTAGCTAATATAATAGGGAAAAGAGTCATGTAGCAGGGGTACATGGAAAGAACCTTTGGGGAAGGGAGGGGAGTACAGGTCTGGAGTTCTGGTCACCTATCCAGGTGCCTCATGCCTGGACTAGGTGGTGATGATTACAGTATAACCTCAAGTTGTTTATCTTGCAGGCCTGGCTATTCACCTATATTCTGAGCCCTGGCTCGCTTCAGATTTGCCTCCAGCCACAATTCTGATGTCTCTGTTTTTTTGTGCTTTCTTGAAGGCCCAAACTCTGACCATATATTGATTTGTCAGAGACCCTTGTAGTTAGGTTTCAGTATCTACCTGTCTAGTGTATGATGCAGGCCTGAGGGAAAAAAAATATATTAAGAGATAGAACTAGGAGACAAAGTGGGGTGCCAGGATGATCAATGCTGGTTGCAACTGACAAAAGTGCTGGCCAGTCCCAGACACTGACTTTTGTTGGAAATTAATTGGATTAAAGGCGAGCTATGAGTAGTTCTTATGGAAATTAATGTAAACAAGGCTCATAAAGGACAAGACAAAGCATTTTTGAATTAGGAACAGAACAGACAAAATATATGGTTGTATTTAGAACATTGTTTTTTTAGTTAGGTTTTAGTTGGAACAGAATTTGAGTGCGAGGTACTCTGACCTCGGCACGGCATGGAGGCTTTGGCCAGATTCACTTCTCAAAACAAGCCAATTGTGGGGTTAACTATTTACAGCCTGCTTTGGGCACAATCAATACTATGGTCCTCTACAAATTTCTATTTAATTTAGCTCTTTCTGGGGAAAAGAGGTTGTAAAGAGAAGCATTTGACAATCTACTTCAACCTAGCCCCAGACCATTTGTCAGCTCATCCTATCAACTCCCACAGCAGCCTGTTTCCCCTGCTTGCATTCCCCTTATCTACCCACAGCTTTCCTAAGTCCCGTGGTGCTGATGGGTGGATTAATTATTCCCACTCCCGAGACATGGGTGACCATCCCAACATTTCTATTCACTTTCTTTCATAAAGGAATTCACTATCAGTGCTTCCTGAAACATGAACCCAAAGGACTTTCATCTCCCTTTTTGGAAGAATTTAGAAACCAAACAGGAGCCTTTCAGGGTTCTAAATTAAAAGGATGCCTTACAGGACATTTAGCTCAATCCCAATTCAAACACCTAAGACAGGACCTAACAAGGTAAGACCAAGTCCCAAACAAATGGACTTCAAGGCCAACATGAGGCCCATACCACAAGTAGCATCTGGTTTCTGCTTGTCCAGGTCCCTCCCCTTCCCCATTGTTTTTTTTTGCCATTTTACAAATAGGAATGCAATCAGCCCACCCCACTGCCTCAGTAAATAGAGAGGACCAGATCTTGTGGAATATAAATTTGTTTTTATTGAAGCAGCAGTCACATGACCTTATATCTAGCCTTTCAATCAGGACTGACAGAGTCAGCCCTAAAAAAATGTTTCTTTTTGCACTAAGAGACATAACATGTTTACATACACCATCCAGTATTGAAAATGAGCAGACTCAAACACAACATATGTTGGTTACCTGGGAGGTACAGCCCCACTGTTTGTGGTATTCATATATTTTACAGAGACCCCCAAAGATTATTACTAATAGAATGAAAGTTAAAAGAAAATACAGATACACCAAACCATGAACGCAGTAACCAAAGACAGCAGCTTGTACACAGTCTTTACAACCGTCCCTTTTAGGGACTGTTTTCTTTCTCTTTAAAGCAGTGTCTGCAAAGCTTCCTTTACATTGAATCCAAAGGTTTCCAAGTGGGAAGCTGCATCTCTTGTGGCCGTAACAGCAGAGTAATGTTATTTGAAAGAACATGACATGGCATTCATGCCTTGATTTTTATAACAAATATTCATGTTTCCCTAGAGGAATGGAAATGGTGGCTATGCAGTACAGTGGCAAAATAAGAAGAGGGATGGGTACTGAAATAAAGACCACACACTTGTGAATTTTAGTTTCATTTCCAGGCTAACCTACTTTTTATTTAATGCAAATTACAGTACCAGTTAACTATTTCCAAACCAAGTCACATAGAACAAAATGTATTTACAAGGGAACAGGAAAGGGAAAAAAACATTGAGCATACTTTTCACAAAAAAGTTTATATTTAAAATGAAAAAAATTCAGTCACAGAGGCATTCAAGTAGTAATGTTATACAGATTTTGCTTTTCCTTTATATCAAGACAGATTTGCACAAGTGTTTGCAATAGTTTGTATACAACCCACAGTCCTTTATATATATATATATATATATATAATAAATTTTTTAGATTTGCTTTTAAGATGGAAGTGGTCACGCTAATTGGTATGTGTACAGGCCCAAGTGATCCATCGGCAACACATTTATAAATGCAAATTTTACAGGCAAGCACATTTTCATACATCTATCTGTATCTGCCTGTAGACAGATATAGTAAAAAAAAAAACACCCAAAAAATCCAAAAACAAACAAAAAAACCAAAAGTTAACACAAGGAAGTCTACTTTATCAAGCCAACCCCTTATGTACTGGTTGTCATTTTGCTTTTACTGCGGAGGTGCAAAACGGAGCGACAAAGTTGAGTAAAAAACAGTATAACCTTTGTGAAAATAATCCAAACCCCAGGGATTACTTTCAAAGCCTCTCAAAGGTAGACCTTAGTCTGGGACTCTACTGTATTTCTAGTTGTCTCTCTTGTTTTCAGTGGCTCAGGTTTCTACTGAAAAGACAGATTTTATTGTAAAGCATGCTTATTTTTCTATACAGGACAGATAAGTGTTCATCTCTGTGATCAGATTATCATTAAAATCAACAATAGGAATCAGACACAATTTTGGTTTAAAATAAAGAAAAACCCCAAACTCCTGGGGATCTGGCATTGGCCAACCTTCCTTTGGAAGATTCCAAAGTTAAATTCTTTAAAAAGGAAAGGGAAAAATAAATGAAATGCCAGTGTCTTTATATCCACAGGGATAAGAGAATACAATAGTCCTCTCAGAAACCTTTGCATTGGTGCAGACAGAGATGACTGACTGGTCAGGCATTACTTTGTTAAAACACAAACTTAAGAAGATGGGTCTAAAACTTAGAGGACTTTAAATGACACATGCCATTGGAAAGAAGGTGCAGTCTTCTGCCTTGCTGGAATGAATGCATGTTTCAAAAATAGTAACCTTTGGTTTGGTAGTTTTTTTCTTCAAGACATTTTATATGAAGTACTTGGAGGCAAAACAACTACTTTACACATTTTTTTCTTTCAAAAAAGGCCTACTACATGTTGGGCACACAGTAAAAAATTAAACTGATTTTTAAAAGAGAAATTAAAATGATATTTCATTGAACAGGGGTAGAGATGGCAGGAGAGAGGGTATGGGCTAAGAGTCCTGTATTAAAACAACAGTGCTCCACGGGCATGGAGGTACTCCATGCTGTAGACTGCCAGTAAGTGCACTAGAGCATTTTAGACCACTGCCATATCAAAAGTCGATACTGTGAAGATACCTTGATTTAGAAAAAAAAATCATTTCTCTCTCTCTCATTTGGGAGGGACGCAGAGAGAGGGGGGAGGGAGAGATCGACCATGGAAGGCTCCCAGAATCTGCTGTAAGACCCATGGTTAGGGTTTGTGGAAGAGACGAGCAAAATCGAATCTATTCGATATCCTCCAGCTCCAGGGCTCCCAGTACTAAGTTCCTGTACGGACCAAGTATGAAATGAAACCGGTCACTACTGAGGAGGAAACAGACATTCAGAACTAAAACAAAGGCAGGGCTTGAATGAAATGAGATTATGAACGTGGTTTCCTCTTCCCACTCCTGAGCATGATGTCACTGAAACAACTGTGGAGGGGGCAAAGATAATTTTGTGAGTTATTTTAAAAGGGAAAGAGGAATGTACAGGGAGTCATGGATAAAGGAAAACAATAAAATTCTAAAAATGAAAAATAAAAAACAGAACAAAACAAAAAAAAAATCAAACACATAGAAGCGAAGGCACTCCAAACTATATAGATACACTATACATTGCTAGAGTTATTGTTACAATAATACAGGCCGGTACCTACTGTACAGTTAAAACTATATGGCTTTAAAAAGCTCGTCTACATTTTGTCTGATTATTAAACAGAATCACTGCCCTGAACAGTTAACTTTTTGCTCATTAATAACAGTTCCTGGGTCCACATATTTACATACAAAACAATAAAACTTAAATTTAAAAATATTGAAAGAAAATATAATGTACAAGCTTGAATTTGGTGAGGAGCTTTTAATTATTATTTACAAAGATATTCAGAGACCTGGATCTCACTTGTATAAAAGAGTTCTGTGATCCCACCATGATTCTTGAGGACAAATTGTGCACCTCTGCGCCCTCAACACACACGAGACAGACAAGAGACAAGAGAAGGAAGAGAGAGTGCGAGAGAGCGAGAGCAAATGAGAGAGAAAAGAGCACCTGACTTTTCTCCTTCTCTTACTCCACTTGGGGTGGGAGGAGGGAAGGTATTTTCTAAAACAAGCACAGATTCTTACAGACTTCAGCAAGTATACCAAGTCCGTAGTAGTATCTGTATCCAAATGTCTGGCTGGGCAGTTTGATCTGAAAGCAGGTCCATTTCTGTCACAGACCTGCCTATTGTGATTCTTTATAAATCTTTTCTAAAACTGGTCTATCAAAGCCAATCCCTTTAAGGAACTATGCTTTAAATACTTTGATTTTAGACTTCTTCCAAGTCTTAGCTCTCAGAAGCACTTTATAAAAAGTAAAATTAAAGTTGATTTGGTTTGACTTGACCATGTCTCCTGTCGCATGAACCGTGATATAACTGGAAGTTTGAGAAATGCCTTCTATTGCCTAAGGTTAGCTAAACAGTGAGTGAAAACTAAGATGGCTCCCAGTTGTCTTTCTGGGTATTGGTTCACTTCAGCAGGCAGGACAACTCTCTTGGAGAGTCACAAACAGGGTGAAGAAGCAGGACAGAGTGCTAGGCCTGCATGAGGGCTGCCAAGAGACTCCCTTCCTTACTAGCTGGTGGGGGAGCCACTCTAACACGACCTAAGGAGGCTGCCAGGAGGGTGAAGGGCGCTTCCCTATAACCTAGTGCTCAGCTCTGAAGCTCTACAGTTATCAGCTAACCTCGGAAGGTGTGTGGAGGTGTGGGTAGGAGGGAAAGATGCCATCACTCAAGGGATCTTTAAATGTAAAATGAAACTGATTGTGCCTTAAAGATTCATAGGTCAAGTAATGGCCCGTAAGCACCAAGGTGACTAAGGTTCATTTTAGAGTATATAAGGCCCACAGAGATACCAATTCTAAAAGTATAAAACAAACTAGTTGTGAAAATCTACTTTCTTCACCTGCAAACACAATCCTTTAATCCTCCTTGCTTTCCAAGGAATATTGCTTTTTTCTTCAAAAACAAGAGACTGATTCTTACACTATTCACTGAGAAACAAAGAAAACAAAAAATCTCAACTGGGTGGGTGGGTGGCTGACACATTCTTCTCATGCTTTAACCAATTTTGATACCATGTAGACAAAAAAGAAAAGGCAGCATTGAGTACATGTATATATAACATATATACATACATTTATATAATCAGTTTTCCTATAATGTGAGCAGGTACAGGTGACTTGTTTATTATTTTGATGTATATTCCTACCATCTAAAATCATAATGGCCTATCTGACATGCATCAATAAATAAATTTAAAAAGCATGAGGTTAAAAAAGCTGAAATTAAATACAGATTCTAGATTTGGATTTAGAATTACAATTATATGTAGATGTGGCAATTCCAACAAGCTTGGTTTTCAATTAAAAATACGAAAAAATAAAGCAGTAGATGGTTACAGTTCACATTATTTAACGATAATGTCCTCTCTTAATATCTTTCCGATGACTTCAGGAGAAGTCTGGACAAGCTCATTCACAGTGGTGAGATGTGCCTCTGGCCTGTCCCCTTCTAGGCCCATCAGTCTCTGACTTCTGTAGCCGCTTCGGCCTTAACACTCTTCAGTGTCCTTCTAGGTCACCAACTTAAAACTGTATGAAGACTGCAGAGAATCTTTGGTCGGGGAACAAAGACCCACCATGGAGCACACAGGCCGAGTTCTGCTTGCTGCTCCTCCTTGGTGGCCTCCTGTACCAGCTTTTTCATCACTAGCAATGATTAAGAGCAGAGCCAACCTGGATCAATCAACTGAGATCTTGCCTGTATAGCTACAAACTGCACTGATGTCCCTGGGTTACACTTGATACACATTTCATTTTTGTCTGCCACACTGCCACCAACATGCCAAAGGCAAGTCTAATACCAGAGGATATGGATTAATTTTACAAGTGACACATAAGTCCCCATTGCGTTATCCCTGCTAAGCTCCCAACCAATTTCAAGCTGTGCACTATACCAAAGTCTTACACTAGACTTTCAAAGAAAACAAAGTTCAAAAAAAACCTTTAGCGCAGAACAAAGTTTTCTTCTTTTGTGGAAGGGGCACGAGGCAGAAGTCCTGTTTTTAAAATATACAACGGTAGACTTTTGATTAAAAAAAAAAAGATTGTCATGGGAGAGAGATTATGTGTTCGAGTGCTCCGCTTTCCCCTCCCATAACCCCTCCCACCCTGGGTCTCCTGCAAAGTGAAAATACAATGAAATTATTTGTATTTATAGATATTTTACAAGGTTAAATAAGAACAATAATAAAAAAATTGAACACTAAAATGAACAGGTTTTTTTTTCTCTTTTTAATTTTCTTTCCAAACGTGACCAGTGTTGCTGAGTGACACTCAAGTAACTGGTGGTTTTTCCTGTGCAGCTGGCTGCTTCAAACTGTTCAGGTGGAGTTGGAAGCTGATGCAGAAGCAGCATTATTGGTCTGTCCACGGTCTCCAGCATTAGCATCTGAAATTGAAAGTTTCAAGACACAGCATGAGCAATGCTCATCCCAAAGAGAACAAGAACATTGCCTCAGCTATAGAGTGAGCTTGTGTGGCCTTCCAGGCTGTTATCTGGAATGCTGGTTTAAATATGGCCAATAGTATGAAATATGAACTTCTTTTTGTTTAGAGCAAAGTACATGCCTTGGCATGTCCTGGTGCAGGGAAGACAAGAGTGTCTTTAAATAAATTATAGACTCAGGAAACCAGAGACCATTGCTGTCAATGCTCTTCCTAAAGCTGGGATCAGTACTACATGGTCAGCTGGAGTCTAGCTCACCTAAAAATACATGAATGGTGCAGAGATGGTAAATAAAAACTTTGAAACATGTTAGAATATGCCATCTGCTTAACTGAGTGAATGGGTAAAGGCAATGAGAGCAATATGGGTCAATGTTGATAAGCAGAAGCACTGTGCATAAATCAAACCTGCTTGTTTTCTAAGTACAGTCATTCTTCATTATTCATAGATGGAAGACAGAAAACTGGCAAAAAAGAAAAGCCACTGTAGCACCAATTCACTTATTCAATCAAATAAAGCATCCTGTAGTCAAAGACACTAAGAACTTATGTTATCTAATCTTCTACAAATGCATATAGCTTTCTACTAAGCTTTGTTCCCTTTCCCCCTTTTAAAGATCCACTATTATTTTATAGTATCCATTAACATTTAAGTAGATGTCTAATGGTGTCCAGACTGGCTCTCCATATTCTGGGTAGGCAATAAACTGCCATTCCAGCAGCTAACTGTCTCATACACAATGAGAATGCACTGCTGGCTAAACTGTCTCCCAAAGATTTCATGTTAAGCCCTGAGCAAGAAAGGTAGCTTGACTGGGACAGAGAATTTCCAAGAGCTGTATTAGCAGCCACACTGCTCTTGGCCATCAAGGCTGGTGACCCTGAAAAGCAGACCTAAAAGTTTTTTGTCACTCTAGAGCTGAAGGCTTATGTAATTTTATGTAATCTCCCATATTCTAAGCTGGGCAGAGTAACCAATGTCATGGCTGAATGCAAATATTTGGTCCTGAATTGTTCTACTTTGAATTTCTGAATTAGAGTGAGACAGACTCTTAAGAACATACAGGAACTTTTAAGCTTAAGGATCAGCCACTCAGTTTATAATTACTGTAACTACTCCATAAAAACAATGTCTTTTCTATATTCCTGATTTTTTCTGCCTCCAAAACAATCTGCCCTTATATACATTTGACTTGGTCTTGGAGAAAGAAAAGGGAATGTCTCTTAATTTGAACAGTTACGTTTAATTTCCTCAAGACACCTCTAGCTGCTTCTAGCCTTGCAAGGTACAGAAATGCACACTGAAAACCTTGCATTGGGTTCATATCTCTGGCATGGAATCATCCTGACTCATTGGTGTAGGACATATGAACAGGTAGCAGGAGAAAGTATGTGACATAGAACTTACTATCCAAAGCCAAGCAGACAGCCTTCTCCAATACTCAGTGAGTAACCAGATCCAATATTTCATGTGTGACTGCCTGGCTTCCTTAGACATGCCCTCTACGAAGTGAGTTTTACTGTCCATCATCATCCAAATTCTGTACGCCAACAATTCAACATTAATTTCTGTCTAGATCACAGATTCCTCCAAGCCTTTCTCAGGAAAAACATTCATTTTCATGATTAAGGCACAGGGTGCATTAAAGATGACATTCCAGAAAAAGCCTGGAAACTGACATAGCTATTTCAGAATTACACTGTTCCTCACAAATCCACGCTTACTGTAGCACATCCTGTGTTCTGGATGACACTCAGAACCTATGCATCACCATCATCAAATAGCACTTCACTTACTTTTAGCATCCAAAGACTACAGAACTATCATTCTGGTCTTCAAGCCCAGGACTTAAGAGAGGCACTAATTATCAGGACTTTTTCTGTTTGACCACTATACATGCACACACACAAGTCCTATGAACAGCTCTGGTCATGGAGTTTAGTTACACTGGCAGATGCCAGACAAGAGAGAGTTCAGTAAACACCTCACCTACACAGCAACCTGCCCGTTTATGTTAACTTGCTCTTTGGCAAAATCCTATTATTACCAATTTCTGATGTCTTTTCACTGACTACAGTCTAAGAGCTTATGACATTGTCCAAACAAGTCTTCCTTTTCCTGAGTAAATTCAAAGACTCTGCATGATCATATTAAAAACAGTGTTTTATATGAGTATATAAACAGAAACGAACAATACAATCTGATAGTCATGTTTCTAAGGTTTATAATTTAATGATCTCATATTTTTTTCAGAATTATTTCCAAATCACTTGATGAGTAAATTTTATCAGCTAATTATTTTGATTACAAATATCCTTGACTTGAAGTAACATAGAAACTACCTCAAGAACAACCAGGAAACTCTTTTTTAAGAAACAGTCAAAGAAACAAGCCTTGGTACAGGCTGATTTTGTCCCCACTTCATTCTGTAAATTTACATAATTGAATCTGAATTAATATGGCCCTCCTATAATAAAAATACTTGTTAAAGCTCTTATGAACTGTCATTAGATTGGGGTTTTTTTGTAATTTCTTAATTTTTTCCTCAATTATCTAAACTGACTCTACAAAAGCAGCCAAGTTTGACATCTTACATTCTCTTCCTTAAACACATATGTGGTAAAAGTGATGCTCACCTGACACATATATGGCTTAAAGGATAGGCTAAGGTCATTTTGATCATAAAGTATTTGACTGTGAATAATCAACTGACTCTACAGTCTGTTTTAGTCCTGAGATGCTCTTCTGAGGTTCATACTGATGTATCTTTCTTAGACCCAATCCAAATATTTGATTTATGAGAATATAATCTTACGGTTTTTGTACCAGATATTACAAAGAGAATTTGTGCCATGTAGTAGAAACTTGGGGGGGGGCAGGTAAAAAGAGACAGTGTCCTGCTATTATATGCCCAGGCCTCAAACTCCTGAGCTCAAGTGAGCTTCCTGTTTCAGCCTCCTGGATAGAGCTGGAACTACAGGTCTATGCCATTGTGCCTGGCAAAAGCAACTGTGTTCCATATGACTTCATGGGTAAAACAAGAACTTGAGCAATATACCATAGTGAAGTCAAAGGTAAAGCCCTCAACTATCAGGTTCTCAACTGAGTCCATGAGGCTGTGATTTTTGTCCTAATGTAAATTTTCATATGTAAATTTCCCTAACTAGTACATATATTGTTTTCTATGTCAAGATCCAAACCTCTCTTTCTTAGAGATTTATAAGAGCTGCTAAACATTGGTTGGAGGCATGGATTAATGATCAGGTTCTCAATACTGAGGAAACTGACCCACCTTACCACTCAGGTCATAAAAGCGAAGTTCTCACCTGGATTCCTTTTGTCTTTCTCACTACCTCCCAGCGAATCCATCAGCAAGTCCTGTCCACTTTCTCTATTTGAATGGGGTTGATCAAATGTGTAAATGGGAGTGGGAAGGAGAGCAAATAGAAGGTCTCATGCTTAAAATTGTTGTTAAAGCAATTAAATAAAAAGAGGAGAAAACAAGGAGACAGGTTGGGAGAAGAGGACAGAGAATAAACGCAGAGACTGGGGTTCCAAAACCTCTGCTACCACGAATCAACATTTTAAAACTGCAGGTCTATAAAGATAAAGCCTTCTACTTTATAGGAATGTTTAATGCATGGTCCAGTGGCAACAGCAGAAATATTCATTTTGTATTCTCCAGTATGGTGGCTACTAGTTACATGGTTATTTAAATTAATATAAATGAAATAAAAATTAGAATTTCATTCCTTATCTGCCCTACATGCATTTCAAGTTCTCAAAAGGTACAAAATTATTAACATCTTAATATTTCTATTATTAGCATAATAGCTAGAAATGTCTCATGACAGGTCAAGTCCTCTAAAAGATAATGTTTTAGCAGCCTGATATATTGTTAATCCTTTTTTCTAACTCTGGATATTCCTATTCAAGCTGTTCCAGAAACTGCTCCACCTCTACTATAAAACTATGTCTTACCTATCATGGTTATTTATGGCACAGGAACAAATAGGACTATTACAAGAATGGAAGGACTATATACCTAAAACTTACATTTAAATTAAAATCATCATCTCCACTAATGACAAAGCTCCACCTGTAAGAAGAAGCCAATTGTCATAATGCTTATCATTCTTTTGATAATATTGTGTGTGTGTGTGTGTGTGTGAGATAATAATAAGGGAGAATGTGCAAAAATCCAGCTTTCCTTTTCATATTATTTCTGATGAAATTTGTGGTTTATAGCCTTCAGCCATTACAAAAATATAAGTAAAATTCAGATGCCTGTGAGCCACCTCGTCTGCCAGGATACACAGAGGGCTTATCAGTAAGACCAGTAAAACTGCTTCTATGCTGGGTAGAGGGGTCTCAGTTTCCTGGGAGCTCAGAGGTAGGGCACATTTTAACTAAGAAGCTTGGGTGTTCAAAGCAGGGCACTAAACATTTTATCTTTTAAGTTAAAATATATTAACAGAAGCAGGAGACTTCAGGCAAGCAACTGAGAAACACCCGAAAGAATTACTAAGGGGGCATTTGCCAACTTAAGACAATTTGAAATTACTTTTGGAGGAGGGGGATATACCAAGTAACATTTTTTACTTAATAAGAGGAAACATGTTTTGCACATAAAAACAATTTTCTACAAGTGATGGCCAGCAATGCTCTGGTGAAAGTAATGACTGAATTGGTTTGATTTTTAGGTATTCAAATGCAAACTCACGAAGTAAGCTTGACACTCACAAAAGGTAGATAGAATCTCTTGGCTATCAGTGAGTGCTGAACTGAATAGTTTGAAATACAAGTCTATATATAAAAGGCAGAGCCAATAAGAGGCACAGTATTGTGCATAAAAAAGATACACATTTGGTTTCCAGGTTGGTAACACATACAGCCAGGCATGGTGGCACATGCTTGTGATCCTAGATACTAGAGAGGCTAAAGCAGAAATATGACAAATTGAAACCCAGTCTTGGCCACATAAGTGAGGCACTGTCTCAAAATAAAAAATAAAGAGGGCTGGCTGGTAATGTAGGTCAATACTAGAGAGCCCCCAGGGGTCTGATTCCCATACTACCAAACAACAACAAATATCTGAAAGGAAGTGAGGAGGGACTGGAGGAGGAAGGCAGGCAGAGAGGAGAGAGGGGAGAGGCAGGCAGAGGAAGATGTGCATGCATATACACATAGCACTCACTGTACCTGCCCCGGCACTGCTCTCTGGGAAAGGGAAAGGTATCTACACTACTATGAGCGAGAAGTGTACACTAGGACAAGTTTTTTGGAAGGTAGTTTGACAATATGCATTGTAAACTTTAAAACTTTTCATACCACTTCATTACTTCTAAATTTACCTCTGAAATTATTTTAATAAAATAAATAAAGCTTTATGTAAAGATATTTTCAAAGCATTTTTGAGAACAAAAAAACCTAATGTCCAAGAATAAGGACTAAATAAATTATAGTATATCCTTATAATGTCAGTTAAATTCTCTATTTTCATAAACAGCATAAGCTCATTTAACAAAAAAGCACTCTATCTGCTCATTCATACATAGACTAGGATATCATATAATGTTACTTATTATCATTGTTAGAATAATACAGGAGATTCTTATTTTCCAAAATAACTTCTTTAGTAGAGAAAAATCCCTGCTTAAAAAGTCACACACTTTTATGAAATTCTACATACATGTGAGTTAAGATAAAGAGAAATCAAAAAGGACAAGATAAGGAAGGGGAAAACTGATGAGCGCCTATATCACAGATTCTACAACTAGACAAGATATGAATAAAGCTTTCTCAATGCACACTGTAAAACTGGCACAGAGGCAAAGGATAGGAGTACTTTGGGAGGGGATGAGGGATGGTAGTTCATATCTGAAAAGTAAGCATCTCTACTAACCTGACTTAATTTGCTCAATATTTCATCTCTAAAAACAGTGGCAACAAATAAGCAATGGCAGAAATTATTCAGGGTTTAATTCTGTCCAACTAGAGAGAACTGGCTGGTGATATGGAAGGCAACAAGAATTCTGGAATAAAAAGTAACTGTAATAGCAAGAAAAAGGGACCACTGGCCATGGCTAAATCTGAAGCAGACTTTAGCAAAATGGATTTCAAACAATTCAGAGAACAGATGTTACATTTTTGTAGTTACAGCCTTCAGGTAGAAAATTATAAAAAAATTTTTGATCAAGCAAATAATCTCATTGTAAAGTAAAGGAAGAAGGACCAACTAAAACGGTTTTCTCTGATGAGTGTATATTTAAAAAGTATGTAACTTTAAGAAGCACACACATATTCAAAGGATAGAAAATAAGCATGAATCTGTAAGAACAGGCTAGAATTGATTTAAATGAGATACTAGCAAGAGCTTTTCAAGGCAAGCTCAAGAGAAGTTCAGCCCCCTCACTAGGTAACATGACAGAGAAGAACAGACTTTACCTAACTCCTATCATGATTCCCTTTTTTGAAAGGTTTTCAAACTGGGAAGGATATAACAAAAATCCTGACAAAATGCAGAGAGCAGGAAGTGAGAACAATCTATACATTTTAATTATGTTTAAACTAAGAATCTACAGTTAAAAAATTTTAATTGGACAATATAATTTGCTTTACAAATATTTAGATACTAGAAATTTCCTTAAGTTTTAAGAAATAACAAAAAAGTGGTTTAGTTTCCGTCTTTAATAGGGTTACTTTTTTTTGGTACCGGGGACTGAACTCGGGACCTTGAGCTTGCGAGGCAGGTGCCAGAACCACTGAGCTAAATCCCTGGCCCAGGATTACTTTTTTGATGGAAAATGCCTGAATGCTTTCTTGACATCATTTTTCAAAGTTTCTCATAACATTGTAGTGTTAAAAGGTTAGTCTACAGCTAAGCAAACAAGGGTAATCAACCAACCATTACTGTGAACACTGTAAGAGTAATCCCTAGTAAGCCTTGCATAGTTCCCTGAGTTAGTACACCATTGATTTGGAGAAAAGCAAATGATTCCTAATAGACCCTCCCCTGTACCCTTTGATATATTTTGTTACTTGCTTGGATAGAGGCAACCCTCCCCCTGCCCCAAAACAGGCATGCTTATGAAATGTGCAAATGATACACAACAGTCTAGAAACCTAACACCCTGACGCTTTAGACATATCCAGGATTAGTTTTTACAATCATCGTTTGTCTGGAAGGCATGTTATCCACAGAAGGGATAGAGAAATAAATTTCAGAATAAAAAAGGATGAATATTCTAACAGTCAGATGGAATATGCTCATTCTTTTAATACTGAGCTTCCAATCCCTACATATACATAATCACTGAAGAGATGACCACTTCTCAGTAGATAACAGTGAACTGAAATCAGTGGCTTTAAATTTGTTTGGTTGTTTGTTTTCTGGTGTCAGGGATCGAACTTGGGTCCTTGCGTTTGCACAGCAGGCGGCGAAACCAGAGCTAAATCCCTGGCCCTAAATTTGTTTTTAATAGTAGGACCATTGCACTGAAAGAAACTTTACTTAGAAGACCAAAATGTTAAACAGATAAGGAAAGAAAAATGCCTGAGTTGAAATATTCTGATATATTTTACATTTAACTCATTTGCTATTGGACCATCAGATGATCTTTTGTTTTTTTGGTACCAGGGATCGAACTTGGGTCCTTGCGTTTGCACAGCAGGCGGCGAAACCAGAGCTAAATCCCTGGCCCTAAATTTGTTTTTAATAGTAGGACCATTGCACTGAAAGAAACTTTACTTAGAAGACCAAAATGTTAAACAGATAAGGAAAGAAAAATGCCTGAGTTGAAATATTCTGATATATTTTACATTTAACTCATTTGCTATTGGACCATCAGATGATCTTTTGTTTTTTTGGTACCAGGGATCGAACTTGGGACCTTGCACTTGTGAGGCAGGCAGCGGATCATCAGATGATCTTTGAAGTCGCACATATTTGACTAGTAAAACTAAAGCGATATTACTCTAGGTGGTTCAGATGAATGGTCTCCCAAAAAGAGTGAATGACATTATCTGCTGGGGGTGTAGAGAAAATTTATATATAAAATTATAAAAGAAACAATACTTTATGGGCTGAGAGTAATATGTGTAATTGTCAAGAGGTTTAAGTATCATTCAACATCATGATCAATTATAATGCCCCCAAAGTCTGAAGTATTCCAAAAACAACTTTTAAAGAATGTGCAAGTTTTGGGGAAAAATTACAATCAGCACCATATTCACCAATTAAAAGTCTTTTTAATTTTTGTACACAGTCTCTCTCCAATCCAAATATAAAGTTTGGGATAATCTGTTCAGATTTAAAAATTTTCCCAACATAAATCAGAATAAAAATTTCCACAAATGTGTATAAAGCTCCATAATTGTTTTTTATGCCTATATAAAAATGAAATTCCACAATGTACTAAAACTATTTCCTACTTCTGACCATTCATAAGATTGGTTCTGTTTGTTATACACAAAATTTTGTTATTACATAATTTGCTATTGTGTATTATGGATTCCACTGCTTGTTTTTCTTCTATTAGGTCTATCATGAAGTTAAGGGCCTAATGTGAAACTGATGAATTAAAAGTATAAACTTTGATGCCTACAGTTTGTAATGTTTTCATGAATGTACCTGCAATCATGATCTGAACCTTGAAAATAACATAAGGAAACAATAGTTGAAATATTTGCAAAACTGGTTTCCTTAGTGTTAATATCATCAAACTTAAGGTGAGACACTATTATATTTCATTGTACTATTTTTTTGTTTTTGAGAGGCTAGAGAGAAACAATTATATACTCCCAAAATAATCATAACAGAATTTTACAACATAATCTCGATAAGAAAAGCTCTACTGTCTGCTTTTCTGGAAGCAGCAATATGGAGAATTAATTAAGATTTCTGCCTATAAATGTATTTAAAATTTAATAAGACCTAAATATTTAGAAGCATTTAATAGTTCTGGGTATCAGTAACACTTGATAAAAGCTTATTTCATAATACAGTCAGTATAAACATGGTTGATGGCATCTTCATCAATTTGTTTTGTTCTGCTGGTTTTATACTATTTTAGAACTGAGTTTTGCTACCAGGTCAACATGAAAGTGAGAAAATCCCATTCTTATTTAAGCCAGTTATGAACATGAAAGTCTCTGAGGCAGTCATTTAGGAGCCTCTGTATTCTGATGACCTTGCTCTGGACACAAACACATCTGATAAAAGCTGAACTGCAATGGTGATGAGCATTGACAGGAACGGTATTTTAGCAGATCACACAGTAATTTCAGGGCTATGATTCTCTTTCGAATTTATTGTGTATCAGTGATCTAAAACTATGTTTAGATGATTAGAAGGCACATTCTTGGGTTATTAAAAATAGGTATTATTCTGTTTCTTGTTGATATGATTTTGTTAATTATAAGCAGCTCTGCCTCTAAAATACTAATTATTTTCATACATGTTCTCCATTACATTGACTTAAATCAAGTTAACCAATTAACTTAGTAACTCAGAGGAGCATCCTGTAACTCAATCTAGGGCATGTTGGGATGCATAACTGTGGTGCTGGAGTTAGGGTGGATAGTTAGAAATTATTACTTTGAAAGTTTTGAATGTGAAACACTTCTAGACTCAGATACTGAAGGTGTGGGGCTTTGGAGCTTAAAATTTATTTCCTTGTATCCTGAAGCAGACTCAGAAATGCTTTATGAGGAAAAGCTTCTGTAGGCATTCCCTGACCATATCCATTCACTGAAGAGAGAATAGTCATAGATTATTATAAGAGGACTGATGTCAACCTTGTCTTCCACATGGACTTTAAAAAAAAATCTCCGGATCTGACCTTATTTGGAAACAACAACAGTATAGTAATAGCAGTTTCCTTTCACTGCTAGTGGCTAGGCAAAGTGCTAAGCAATCTGAGCACATTTTATCTTACTTTTCACAACTCTCTGTAGTAGGAGATATTTACTATTCCTGTGTTTTGGATAAGGAACTGAAGCCAAGTCAAAGGGCATGTACAGTTTAAGGTTTTACTAAAGAATGTAACTCATACTGCCAAATTCTCACTTGAAATATAAATATGGAGGCACTCACTTGTGACACACCTGGTCTTCACTACTTTGGCTCCCTAAAAAACTGCTCCTTTGTTTTACAATAGGGCACGTTTAAAAAGTATCCATATGAAGCCTACTATCACATTTCTTGTTGAATAGTGATGAGAACTTATTCCATCTCTTTCAGTACCCAATCTGAGGCCTGAGGGGAGAACAGTAGGGCCAGAAACACTGCTTCTCCTTACTTTTGACAGTCTGTTATTTGTTTTAGCCACTACAAAGCTCAGCACTATCTGATACCCTCTTTAGTACAGGACACGTTTCTAATTTTAGCTCTGACATCAACTCATTATTCCCTCTGTTAACTTCCTCATACCCTTAGGGTAAAAACTCTTAGGGTCAAAAAAGTCCAATATCACTTTCCATTTTTACATTGATACCTGCTTTTTATAGCAGTATACACATGTAGCAATTCATATTTTTTGGTAACTACTGTAACTTGTACCAAAACACCATAAAAATCAGGTTACATCAAGCTCTGTCCAGGCAAATAATGAACCTAGAACCTGAGGTGCAATCATTAACTAGTTCAGTATCTCATACTAAGAAAAAACAATTTTTAGTTTTTTATTGATAGCTGTACTAAAGACTGAATATAGTGATAGCTGTACTAAAGAGCTGTACTAAAGCTCTACCACTGAGCTGTATCTTAGCCTCTTTTTATTTATTTCTTAAAATTTTGAGGTAAGGTCTCCTGAAGTTGCTCAGGCAGGCCTCCAACTTTCGATCCTCCTGCCTCAGCCTCCTGAATAGTACTAAAAATTTATTTTAAATTACTCCAAACTTACTAATTATAATCCTCATTTTTACATACAGTTAAAGCAATTCTAATAAAACTCATGGAAACTAGCTTAATCAGTAAATGTGTTAGTTCATGGTCAGGCCTACAGTATTTCATATTGTGAACAATCAATGTAATCTAACCTAGCTAGTAATGTATTCAGTTTATTAATAGCTCATCTAAGCAATTCTGTCTTTGTTCTAAGTAAAAAAGGTTAGTGTTTGAAACTATTATTTTTACATTTAAAAATTTAAAGCACATTTCAGTAAATATTTGATTTTCACAGTATTACTTTTGGATAGTTTTGCTACATTTTACAGAAAGAGAAAAAAAATAAGACACTAATAAAGCTAATAAAGTTCAAATGATTTTCTATATGTAGCATATCTTGATCGAGTTGGGACTGGAAAAGAGACTGTTTCCAGACTTTTACTAGAAGGTAGGACATGAACTTAGAATGAAATGTTTTTAATTTTTATTAACAATATTTTAAAAGATTAAGACTGGACGAAAACAGACAACTCTGCTTCAGGTAACAGGAGATGGATTTTGACTTTTACGGTCGAATGCTAAGAACTAGTAGCAATGAAAGATTTTTCTCTCCCACAGCATACATTTCCTCAAGGAAAAAGGGGTCTGTTCAAAGTGATTGATGATTTAATGAAAACAGAGTCAGCTTCTGCCACTTGCTTCTTTTGGAGGGGGTTACCAAATCCTAAGCCTCTAATTGTGCTACCTATAGTGTTTCTAATTTCATTTTAACAGCAACCAGCCATTCACTCAAGGACTGGGTATTTTCAGAATCTGCAATGACAGTGATTTTTAATAAATCAGGTCCCATTTAGCTGCTTAAGGGCCCAGCAGCACACTTTAGCTCTAACCTGTGAGTCCATAGGGGAGTCTTCCTTTCTTTTTTTGGAGACAAGAGTCTAGTCACATTTCATTCTAAAATTTAGTTAAATGCATTTTCATTGCACTCAGCCCTCTCAAATGATTAAAAGTTTACAGCAACCTATACTTCTTAAAATTTTGCCTCTCCAGTATACTAACGTAGTTTGTATCAAAAGGACTAGAACTAAAGTGAATTCTCTTAAATAATATTACATTTATACGGGCTATTTTCTGCCATAAGCATCTTATTTAATATATACTAATCAAGAAATTAAGATATTTATACCCTAAAATTATAAATGAAATACTTTTGTTGTGCATTTTGTAACTAAAGCATTATTTTATTTGCTTTTGTTCCCTTGGCTGTGGTATATTTTTGATACTTAAAAGGAATTAAATGTTTATACTCAATCACATGAAATGAAATGGAGGTAATCGTGGTTTAAAAAAAAAAAAAGTACATTTTTTTTTAAGAAGTTGACATGTGTCCTCACCTGAGGCTGCTGTGGCATTTGTAGGGGTTGAAGCAGCTGCTTGAATCCGAGCATGAGGAGGAATAAGGATGGTAGCCAGAGGTGGATTACTTGACAGTTCTAGAAAAGGTAAAACATGAAGAGCCCACTTTTAACTCTTGTCTCTGAAACCGTTTTATTGGTAACCATAAGTGCATGCGCGTGCACACACAAACAGAAAAAAAGACATGATAAACCTACATATCCAACTAGGTAATGAGTTAGTAATCAACACAGTGCAAGCTCACAGAAATAATGTACTATCTGCTAAAATTAAAGTATGGGTACCTTGGGGAAAAGGAGTAGCCAAAATCTCGAGAGCAAGTGTATTAATAAGATAGGTTTTCATCCTTCATTGATATAAATATGCTATTCTACTCTGGCAATACATACTGGAATTGAGGGTGAAGATATTATAGATGAGAATATGAGTATGTCTGGTATGTATCTCTATGTGTATGCACGCACAAATGGATGTACAGGCCAACCTACCCAACTACTTAAAGACCTATTCAAATACCATAAAAAGCAGGATTTAAGAAACATCTGTTAAAATCTCATGCTTTTTACTAAAAACAATAAGGTTTTACTCAAGTTTATGTTCTGTATGGGAGGCTTAGGAAATTATTATTATTTTTTGGTACTGGGGATCAAACTCATGACCTCATGCTTGCCCAGCAGGCGCTACACCGCTGAGCTAAATTCCAGGCCTTGGAAATTATTTTACGACGATGCTGCATCTAATGATGTAGATATGTAGTAACTAGTGATGGTGAGTGTTTAGTGTTAGCTTTAAGAAATATGATTGTTATTCCACTGCCTGAGATAACCCCGGACTATGCCTGCAATTCAGCATTAACCTATGAGTGCTCATTTTCACTCTAGTTAAGTATCACACTTTGAAGAAATAACCACAGGATCATACTAGCTATAGGAAGATATCCTCCAAGCTACAGCATATATTTTTTGATAATTTATAGATATGGCATGGACTAAAATAAGTTGGGAAATAGAGCTTTTATTAATGAAGGTAAAATTCACATAGCATAAAACTCACCACTTTCAAGTGCCATTTAGTACATTCACAAGGTTGAACAATTGTTACCTCTATCTAGTTCCACAACATTTCCATTATCCCAAAGGAAACTCCAAATACATAAAACAGTCACTCTCTATTAACTCCACCCCTAAGCCCCTAACAACTCAGCACCTAAATATGTAAATTTTGTACTAAATTAGAGTCCAAATGATACCAGGTTCTGACAAAGAAACACAATAAACCAATGTGAAAATTTATGTATAATGAACAAGAGGACAAGCTTAAAACAGAGGGAAGACTGTTGGGACACTTTTATGCTAATTATCAGGTTCTGAGAGATGCTGTTTCCTCACAACCAGATTTAGTGGCTGTTTTGGTTCTCATTGAGGAACAGGAAAATTCTGTGTCATTTTATTTCACAATCAGTCAAATTTTAACCTAGAACCTTTTACCTAGGCAAGCAAGAGAATTTCTGGTAATTGCCATGATGGATGATTTTATGGTTCAAGGAATATAAAAAGTATTAATGCGGTATGTGGTAGTTACTCTTCATAAACCTGAAATAAATTTAGATTTATCATCACAATTAAATCTCCTAAAGTAGGAAAGATTCTTTAAAATCCACCCATATATCCATCTATCTATCCACTCATATATCCTAATAATAATAAGCATGAAACTGTGTTAAGTCCCAGGATAGAAAGATTTAAAATAAATAGTCCTGTCTTATTAACAAATATAAATGGAAGTGAACCAACAAGCTGGCAAGAAAGGTATTCAACCTATTAAGGATAGGGGCACTTTCAGATTAAAATATCTCTATGACTATGTGCCCAATATCTAAAAAAAAAACCTGAAAAAAACAGGACCAGAGGTTTTAATATACGATGTTTGACAAAGTTAAGACAGTAGTTAAAATAAACTGGGTACCGGTGACCTGTGATCACTCTCCTTATGGGCCACGCTGCCCGTTTTCTCCTGTTCATTTACTGTCTTACCATATCACTTATCCTGTGTATCTGCATGCCTAATTGAAGGCCACAGTAGTTTTCTGCCTTAGTTTGGGAAGTGGTATGTTTATGTGTGTGCATATATAGGTGAAGGGTTTGGGACCGCCCCCCCCCTTTTAAGTATTAGACTATCATTTTGGCTTTGCACAGGGAAAGGGATAGCTAATAAAGAGAAAGGAAAATATGGAGGGATATTCACAAATCCTTCATGAAGTAAAAAATGACAATTCTTATCTACAACTAATACTTGATCTTACAGTCACCATTATTTGCCATTAGTACTACAATTACTTTGAACTAAATCTGACTTACCCCTCTTAGGCTACTCATGAATCTTTTTGACTCTCCCATAGTGTGCCTCCACTGTTCTTACATTTCAATGCTTAGAGAGCACAGCCTGATTAACTAAAAATTTTACTTTCTAGATAATTTGCAAAATATTAAACAATTATTCAGACACTAATTCCTCCAACATCTTTTACACTTATAAAGCATTCTCCTCTTGTATAAATTTATCATTGCTCTTGTAAATTATAAATCTAAAAACTAAAATACTCCAGTTCAGTGTTCACAGTAATTTTAGAGTTAGTATCAGAAAATACTTCATACCTCAGGTACTTGAAATACTGTGCCTATTTTAGATGTGTTTGAGGGTAATGAAAGCTAGAAGAAAATGCTCAGGATACAAAAAGTCAGGTAAGTAGATGAGTTGACCATATTTATGTTTATCAATGTATTATAATAGAAAAATAAATTTAGAAATCATTGCTACAAAGATGATGCAATGGAACCTCCTACTTTCCACAAATAATGATTAGAGTGGATTTTATAAATAAGTAGCCTAATGGTTTCAAATGAAGGAAATATAACCTGCTGATGTCCTGGGTTTCTAGAACACTTATTTTTGTTCCCCATGACCAATTTGTTTTTAATTCCATTTTCATTGTTTTCTATTTTCTAATAGACGTCTACCCTCCTTTTTAAAAAAATCTGATTCTCTTCCCATTTTTTTCTTTTTAAAATCTTTTCTATTTTCTTAACTTCTTTTAAAATACTTGCTTTCTAGAATCTCCTTTGTATCTTATCACCTGCTTTCTTTATCTTTATACTCTGACTATTCACCCTAAAACATCCAGCCTACCTCAGTCTCTTAAGTTGCTTCCTGGATGTCCCAAATATCCTATTTTAATTGTTTCCTAGAGGTCCTAAATCTGCTGCTTCTGCCTAGTCAGAATGCCATCATGCCATCATGCCATCACCTCCCCATAAAGTTATCTTTCTCATAATACAGCTAAGTGGTAGATTCTTCAAAATTAAATCACACTGAATGGTTGACAGTCCTTCCAGTAACCCCCAGCCCTAACCCTATCCTATACTTTCAAAAGGACAATGTTTGCTAAATATTTTCAACTGGTAGAACTTCGTATAAACTAGATAAAATATTTGGATTGGAGATGTGGGTGGAACTGAAGGCAGACTCTCCTTTAAACATAAACAATTTACTTCCTAATATATTCCTACTGTGGAATAAGAAATAAATTGGTGAACAAGAAACAGCTATCCTTACTAACTCCATCTACTTTTTTGGGTCCATTTAGCTATATCCAACTTTTCAGATCCAATGGGAACAGGAAAAGGAAAGAAGGGAACTGTGTCAAAGGTTTGTACTGGATCCAATGTCTAAATGTAGACAATCCTGTCAGTTGCAGGGTCCCAAGCACTGGTGCTGGAATAATGACAGAGTTCTGATTGTTTCCTGAGGCATGGACTCAGGCAGTCGGAAGGATCTCAAAATTTTTTATCTGTACAGTTGTCCCTTGATTCATGAACTTAATTTTTCCCAAGATTCTGGTTGCAAACTGAATCAAATTCAATGGTTAGGTTCAATGTTGACCTTATGGGGAAATTTGATTTGGCTCAAGAACGATTCAGTTTGCAGCCAGAATCGTGGAAAGTAATTAAGTTTGTGAACCAACGTATCACTCATCTTTACCCTTCTTCTAGGTGATTTCAGAAATATTTCTTGTGACGATATGAAATACTAATTACATCTTATGGCTGATTTTCATGGTACAGTAACAAACATCAAATTGAAATTAGCTTTGTTGGAGAGATAGGTTTACTAATTAAAACAACAACAGTAATAAAAACTAGGAGGAACATTAGAAATGTCCAATAAATATTGGTTGCATGAATTAATAAATTCTGTGTTTAACATGATATGTGTCGCTGATTCAAACATTCACCAAGAATTTACTGCATATAAATCAGGGATTATCTTTATTTTATTTGTGGCAGTAGTGCAGATCTCGCTGAGATTTTATTGTGAGGATGAAGGAGGGCTTTATACTGCCTACGGCAGAACCTCACTACTTACTCTCAAGTTCTCTCCCTACAATAAATCTCTGGATTCTCCCTTGCTATACTAACAAGCAGAGTACTAGTTATTCTTCAACCTCCTGAATTATAGCTTTATTTTGATTATCCATTAATTACTTATTATTAACTAGTCTGTGCTTTAAAATTGCATTTGCAAAACAAGTATATCTTTGCTTTAGAAAACAAGATCACCAACTGGAAACACAGCTCCAAAATCAGAATACATAGTATCAAACAGAATAACCTTAAGTAACACCTCTTCCCTGGACAGCAGTGTCCTTATATAAAAATACCTTTCAAGAAAAACAGTAAGAACAGGGAGAAAGTACTACTATGGGATCACAGCCAGTTTTCAGAATGGCTGCTAAGACAGGGTATTTTAAAACTAAAAAAGGGAGAGTTGGGAAAGGCTGTATCACAGAATGATGATACTTTCAATTATTTCAACTATTTACCCTGATGAAAAGTGATTCCCAGAATACATTCACAGGGTCTACTTGAATAGATACACACATTCATGTACATTCTTTTCACTGATATTCACAGATCACATATACACTGATAACCACAGATATTAAACTACGTGTTCACACACACTATTTCCAAACACATGTGCTCTTCAAACCCTGAAAAATATATGCATACTCAGATACATGTAAGTTTATATTTATATTTGATACACAGGTCTACATATCATTTAAAAATACCAAAATAAAATATTATTCACTTCTTTTTAAAAATCTTGCAAAGATTACAGATACACAGGTAAGTCTTTTTTAATTCTAAAAGGCATGTGGCACAGTTAAGTTGAGGGATTTGAACTGGAGAGATTTTTAAGGTCGTTTTATTCTACTAGCTAACAATTTAAAAACTACCAACTTTTTAAATTTTCAAGACCATATTCTAAAATCCAAGTCAACTTACTTCTGTATTTACCTGCCTTATGAATGCAATTTTAAGAGAATAAATAAACAACATTTATCAAGTCCTTATTCATTATATTGCAATAAACTTAAGACTACAATATCACTTCATGTCCACTAGAATGGCTATGAAAAACGAGAAGAATGGAAAATAAGTGCTGGCAAAGATGCTGAAAATCAGAATTCCTGCAACTTGCTAGTAGGAATATAAAATGTGGAGCCCTATGGAAAATGGCATAGTGGTTTCTTAAAAGGTTATACAGGCTGGGTGCGGTGGCACACACATGCCTGTAATGCCAGCACTCAGGAGGATGACTGTGAGTTTGAGGTCATCCTGGGCTACACAGTGAGCTCAAGGCCAGCCTGAACTACAAAGTGAGACCCTGCTTCAAACATACAAACAAACCAACAACATAGAATTATCACGATTTAAAATAAATAAAAAATAAAAATGAAAAAAAAATTCTCCCATGATTCAGTAGTACCCCCCAAAGAATGGAAAACAAATATTCCAACAAATACTTGCACATGAATGGTTACAGGAACATTATTCACAACAGCTGAAAGGTAGAAAAAACCAAATACATATCCATCAATAGGTAAATGAATAAGCAAAATGTGGTACATCCACAGAGTGGAGTATTTTGAAGTCATAAAAAGAATGAAGTACCGATACATGCTACACGTTCAAGGATGAACCTTGAACATGTGTTAAGTGAAAGAGGCCAGACAAAAGGTCACATATATAATTGCATTTGTATGAAATATCTAAAATAGGTAAATCCATAGACACAGAAACCAAACTAGTTGTTGTCAGTAGCCAAGAGAGGGGCTAATGGAGAGTCACCATGCTTAATGGGAACAGGGCTTTCATTAGGTGCAGTGGAAATGTTTTGGAACTTGATAAAAACTGTTATGTGTACAAACACTGTGGCTGTACTAAATGCCACTGAGTTACTTTTAAAAAAATGGTTAATATGTGAATTGCACTTAAAAAAAAAAAGCTTAGAAATTCATAGAATTGTTTTTAAACCTAGTTCTCTTTAGTAATAATAGATAAATTTAAGCCACTGACTAAAGAATTATTGTAATTACTGTAGCTGGGCATGGTGGTGCATGCCTATAATCCCAGCACTTGGGAGGCTGAGGCAGGAGGACTGCTGCAAGTTCAAGGCCAGCCTGGGCTACATAGTAAGACCCTATTTCAAAAAACAAAGACAAAACACTCAAATATGGCACATGTAAAAAGTGGAACTGAACCCTGAATTTAAAAATCTGACCAGGACCGAGGAGTTATCTCAGTGGTGCCGCTGCCTGCCTTGTAAGCACAAGAACTCAAGTTCGATCCCTGGTACCAAAACCAAAACATAACAAAAAATGTAAATCTCAAAAATTTGACCAAATTAAAAGTTCAAATATCATCTCATTTCTGATACATGAGAATATACATAATGAAGAGTATGTACCAAATAAGTCTGGAAAAATAAATATCCTCCCAAATCTGTTTATCATAATTATCATATAGTATTTGAGGTGTTACCAAGCCACATACCTGACAAAGGGTTTTCTTGATTAATTTATTTTGAGATACAAAGTATTCTTTGGAAAAGATAGGGTGAAAGAAATCTCAATCTTCATTTATGAAACTTTTAAAGTCACCTGATGTAAGTGGTAAAAAAGGAGACAAATTTAACACTAACTCAGTAATTCCTAATGCTAAATAAGACTACACAGTTACAAGTGCTCGATGTCACTGTGCCTAAGCCTTTTAGAGATCACTTTAAAAAGCAATCCAGTAGTTAGGGATTTAGCTCAGTGGTTCTCCCACCTGCCTAGCAAGCACAAGTTTGATTCCTGGTACCAAAAAAAAAAGGCAATCCAGTAAATAGTTATATTGTATGGAAAATAAACATATAAATACAATACAGAAGAAAATAAAACTTGTAAGTGGGTACTTACAGGCTTTTCAATGGTGTCCTTATAGAGATATAAAGAGTGCTTCACATTAAAAATGTGATGGTTCTAAAAGGTTAGTTCAAAAAGTAGTTCTACTTATTACAAAGACATGGATGTAAAAGATACAAATAAAGAACTGGAAATTTTGAGATCTTAAAAAAGTAAAATGCCTGGGCCGGGGATTTAGCTCAGTGGTTCCGGCGCCTGCCTTGCAAGCACAAGTTCCCGAGTTCGATCCCTGGTACCCCCCCCAAAAAAGTATAGTTCCTTACTCCTAAATTAGTATATAACCTACCATAATATATAATTGTAAATATATTCAAGTTAGGAAATCCATTTGAGATTTTAATGGGAAAATGGGAGGTAATTTTATATTCAAAGATTATCAGTATATGTGTCAGAAAAGCAATTTTGTTAAAAAGTGATTGAATGCCATAGTAATTATTTTGGAATTGTGATTTTAATTTTCTCTACATTTCTTTCATGTTTTTGACTTTTCCTCTCTATATAGATAAACCTGGATTTATAAGCCAGTAAAATTGAAAAAAATAAAGCTTGTTTTCACAAAAGGTCTAAAACTTACATGGCATAGGATCATAGAATCTTTGCTCTGAAAGAGGCCAACAGTCTCTCAGTTTAGCACTTTGTCAAATCAGAGTAAACCTATGTATGATAATCTAATATTATCCAGCTTTCTCCTGAACACTTCCAATTTACACAAATCAGTGTTGTTTTTTTTTTGGTACCAGGGATCGAACCTGGGACCTTGCGCTTGCAAGGCAGGTGGCGGAACCACTGAGCTAAATCCTCCGTGCATCAGTGTATTTTGAAAATAACTTGTTCCACTGTTAAGTGAAAATTTCATCATTAATCTATCAGTATAGTACTTTAGTACTTTTATTCAATTTCTGTAATAGACTTAAGTTTTTATAATAAGTCCAAATATGTACAGCTCTCTAATTTCCTATTATTTTCAATTTTGTAATCTGGAGAAAGAACATATGGCTACTCTTTTTATAAGACTGTCCTTGAGGTATTTATGACAGCTATTAAGAGTATCTTAATCTCTCTTCTTCTAGCTCTATCTTCAATTCTGCTTTTCTATATTCCCTATCCAGCATTTGCTATTATTCTTAAATGGGGTATATAGGGCCCCAAACAACATTCCAAATGGTTTCTGATCAGCTTTAAAGCCAGAATAGTCCCAAGATACCAGACATTCTTTTTTTGAAATGTAGTTTAAGACTACATGAGCATTGCTAGCAGTTACTATCAACAGCTTAAGTTTATAATCAACTAAACCATACAAACAAGTCTATTTTGCTTTCATTATCTATTGCTTAGCCATGTAGTGTCACACATTCAATTTTAGAAAAGTTTATGGGGAAAAGCATTCAAAATGTAAGGGAATGTAATTAGAATAAACAGAATGTATCTCTATTTGGCCCCAAAAGTCTCTCCCTCTACTTTCCACACTTTCTAGGCTAACTAAGCTAACAACACAATCAACATATCCACTACTTATTTTTTATTTCATCTGTAGGAAATTATACACTTTTTATGCTCAGTTTAAAGAAGAAAATAATATCATCAAGGGCATGTGATTAAATGAATAAATCACCTGGGTTCTTAATCAAGCAGAAAGGAAAAGTAAACACAGAAATGGTGAAGATATAATGACTACCCCTAAGATGTTAGGAAACCACCAATGAACACACAAACTTAAGTTTTCCTTTTCATTTCTTCAGCAACTGCGATTGTACCAAGTCCCAGGGAGGGTGGGAATTTCTCTACCTGTATTTCTTTTATTTCTTTACTTATATGTTCTTAGAAAAGGTTTAAAAGACTACTTCTCCCTCTGTTTATTAGGTAACTGGATTTATATAAATACAGTCACCAACTTATTTCCAGATTTTAAAAACAATATAAATCACTGGGAAGCAAGAAATATTAATATTTTGTTTCAGATTCAAAGGTAAGGATTACACTGTACATTACTGTAGTCTTATTAGTGATAAACCTCACTCACTGAAATCTCTAAATTTCTGTGGGAACAAAATTTATTATAATCTGCAAAAAATTAGAGAAGCTGGGTCGGGGACTTAGCTTAGTGGTTCTGCTGCCTGCCTCGAAAGCGCAAGGTCCTGAGTTTGATCCCTAGTACCAAAAAATCCCCCCAAAATTAGAGAAACTGACTATTTGAAAAATTTTATCTGCCAATATTTTATTTAAGACCATACAAGACTGGTCTAATAGGGAGTACTTCCTTCCTCCTGAAGTACTATGTTCACTGTTGTCTTCCATAAATGTTCACTAAGAATGCTTCAATGCACATGGCATGTGTAAGTCTCCCAGAAATGGTAGAAGAGCTAAATGTTTGGAATTACCTTGAGTGGTAAAGTTGAAGAGTGCAGGTGTATCTCGCCCATTTGGTAGTTTGACATTTGGGTCCCGTAATTCATCGAAAAATGAATGTGCACAAGCTTCCAGTGGTGTCAGTCGGGCAGTTGGTGTATACTCCAGCAGACGGCTACACAGTGCAATTGCCTCTGGTGGAGTTCGGGGTCGGAAGACCTGAAGTACAAGGAAATGGAAAGGACATTAATGTTTTACCATAAAAATCTAAGCAAATAACCCCGTGAGTACTTCATTAATTCCCATCATGTATAAAAACATGGTACATTTGGGAAAGGAGCCTTCTAGAATGAAAAGAGTTAACTTCATGTGATTCACCATATTGGGGTAAATAGCTAATTAAAGTCTATGTGAGAAATGCTCGGAGAAAAATCTACACATGCTAACTAATCATAATCATGCATATAAAATAGGACAGGCACATGACAAAGGCCCACGTCTGGAGGCAAGCACAACTAGAAGAATATAAAAAAAATTAAAAGTTTAGACTGCTGTGGCACTAAATAAAAGACTGCCTCTCTGGCATTAATCTTAGCAGAACAATTGTTGGTAATGAATGGCACTGTTCAAATTTGGCAAATTTGGCAATCAATATTTTTTAAAAAGAAAAGCTGTTATTCTAGGTCTACAAATGCAAATGCTTCTTAATAAGCAGAGCCTACCATCATTTGAAGTTGTTCTTGAGTACCTAGACTTGACAAAATGTCTGTCATTGTCTTCTCAAGTAGCTGTTATCACAAATGTGACCAGGTCACTCTTTTTTGAGTGAAATAAAATGAACGCTATATTACAGTAAAGTGTATTAAACACATTTGCTTTTTAAAGGAAAGCTTTCTAATCATCTGTGTCTTAAAAGGAATCAATACACGGAACTAGGTGAATATACTTCATTCTAAATTATGGTAGTTAAAGAAATAAAAGGGGAAAATAGAAACAAACATAGTAGATGGATAGAGTCTTCAATACTAAGGAAAAGTGAAACATCCCTTGATAAAATAAAGGTGTGATAATGAAGGTGGACAGACACAAAGGGAAGCAAACAGACATAAATGGAGGGGAAGGATCCATAAGTGAGGAAAGACATGCAGACCTGGATAAGGATGAAGGACATGAGGAGGCTAAGGTTCCCACACAGCAATGGCTCGCATAGTATTGTTCACTTAGGGTGAAGGCAGGGGAACTGGTCACAACTAGAGTTCATTAGGTATTTAGAAGACTATGAGCACTTTAATAAAAACTGAAAACTTTAAAAAACACACACACACAGTTCATTACTAAAAAAGATTATTTTCCATGGAAATTGAGAAACTGGGTGGAGTAGGATCTTAATTTATTTCAGAACCTAATGATCTTAGTCAATTTATTGGTTATATTAGAAAGCCCTTTGTAAGATCAAAAATCTGCCTTGTCTTTATGCTTTTGAGTACTCTTAGTTGAGGAAACTTTAAAATAATTTTATTTAAAATGCTTAGATCTTCCTGTTTCTGGTCATTTCTTCCTCTCTTGCTCCCAAGGTCCATAATCAAATCCAGAATGCAAAAAGAAAATAATTAGTGGGAAAACTAAGAAAATTTATCATAAAAACATTGAACACTACTGGTATTTTATTCCTGAGGGAAGTCTGCATCTATCTGATGTATGAATTTATTTGCTAGCTAATCCAATATGCTTAAGCACCAATAATGGTACCACATAAGTAGAATTAAAAATAGCATCACATTAAAAAGAGTATTTCCTACTAAAATTCCAAAGTAGGGTTAACTAGATGGTGAGTTATTTTAAATAAAAATTTTCATATTAATGAAGATTTTTGTGTTAAAGGTATTAATAAACCAGTATTGTAAGTTTATTTCTGATAATCGTAAAAAGACTCCCATGTCTCTTCATGTTCTACTGGCTATGATCTTCCAGTTTGGTTCGAAGATATGTATTTGTTTATTTTGTCAGAAATCCTAATTCAAGGAGTCAGAGTTAAAAACTATATAGAAAAGAACTAATTCCAAGAATCTACATTAAAATCAAGATTTAATCTGCCTTTAAAAACAGTATCTGATGTTACTTTAAACCCTTAAAGAGATCTCTTGATGAGAAAAGCCTTTATTCAGTACTTTGTGGATAAAGGTTAAGTGGAAAATTACGTGCAGTTAAAACTCAGCATCTCCCAGAGTTTAGATTTCTGACAATAATACAGGGTGTAGTAGCATGGAACTTCCAAAGATAAAAGTCCAAATTAGAAACTAGCTCTTCTGAATTATCTTTGTATCTAAAGAGAAGGGAACCAACAACTCCTGAAATACAGGTTTTAGTAAAGAACTTTCTGTAGCCACATCATTTCTTGCTCATTGAAATTGTTTAACATCCAGAATCTTCGGTCTCGTAGATCTTCATCAATATTTATTCTTGTAAGAATAATAATTTTAAAAACCCCACAATTCCTAAACTTCAATCTAGATGTCAAGGATCACCCAGGAGATTGACAATCTAAATATACCATAAAAAACCCGTACTATACAATTAATGAAAAATAAATCACAGCTACCTACACTGTTTTTACTACTGCATTTCAAGAATTATTTAAATTATCACAAAATGTTTACTCCCAAGTTTTACAGACCTGCCCTGAAATTTTGGGAAAAAAAATTAAGTACATACCCGTACTCCTGAGGTGAAATGTCCTGTTCCTGACGAATCCTAAAGATGATAATGCAGTGAAATAATCCAAACAGGGGAAGTCAATCCAAAAGAGAATAGTCCAGCAAGGAAAAATATATCCAATGTTATAAGAAATCCATGGTGTAGGGGGACATAGAAAATGTTTATACAATTATAAGCTTTAAACATCAGTAGCAAGTCCAAAATTTAAAAATTATTTCACCACAGTGTATGCAAAAAAATTTTTGATTGTGCAATGGTGAGGCACAGTAAAGAAACATTTTAATTTGTTTATTATGTTCCAATGCCAGTGTGTTTATTAAAAAAATACAAAACCAAAAAAAGTTAAATCAAAATGAAATCTAGAAGTAAAGTTCCCAAAATAAAGTGGTCTTCTATGACCTGGATTCATCATCCATAGACATGGCTGGGAGGGGGCGTATTAACCTGCTTTTTTAAAGATGTAAGTTCCCAATATATTAATTTTTCACAATTAATGTGTCCCAGTTACATAGTATAAACATTTTTTGCTAATGAGTGATAAAAGAAACATTATATATTTAATTTATATAACTATAGATTTCAAGCTAGATATTTTCAATTTGTGTGAGCTAAGAACAATTAGGCCACCGCGGATTATTCTCCATTTTTGGATTGACTTCCCTGCTAAAAGATGTTTATTTGCTGACATTCTCATTATCTTAGTACTCTTCAGGAAACTGACATATCACATCAGGAGTGCGGGTATAAACTTACTTTTTCAATGTGGGCTTTGCCCCCTCATACCCTTGCACCCATTACTGAGGAAAAATATAGAACATTCTTTCCTTTTTGGAAAAATTCACTGAAAAAAAACCTACAATTTTTAGCACTACAAATTCAACACAGTTTCGTCTGCAAATATGCCCAATTCACCCACCAAAAGCTAAACAAAAATTTATACAATAAACAATACAATTAAGGGACAGTCACAGTTACAGGTGACATGCATAGTAATGTACACCAACACCTAGGCACAACGGAGCCAAATATGCAAGGGAGGTAGCAGGTTCTATTATGTCTAGGTATTGAGAACAAAAAAACAAAACGCATAACTCACCGGTGGCTGTGAACTCCCTTGGGTAGTCTAAGAGAATGTAACATTCTTTAGGATAGTTTCCAGTGGGAGAATTAAATATTTTGCGAAAGTAAATAATCCGCGGATTACTTTTAGTCTGCAAACTAAGATTTAGTGTATGGATCAAAATCCGGTCCATCAGAATAAAAATTCTCACAATACAATCTGGTGGACAAAAATAGAAAACCATACTAAAAGACCGGATAGCACAAAGTTAAGATTCAATTGGGACAACTAACAATTAGTGCGCAGACTAAATATGGCCAGCCAAGTATGCAGCAAGGCCATGGAGATCCCAAAACACCCCTTTAAAAACTAAAAGCAAAGAGCAAAAGAAAAAAGGAAAGAAAGAAAAAAAGGAGCAAAAAGAAAAGAAAAAAGCAAAGAAAGAAAATATAGAAAGGAAAAATTCAAAAGAACCAAAACACTGACATGAACTTTTAAAGTAATTTAAATACTACCTCACCTATGCAGCAACGTATTTTCTTAAATTGAAACAAATATCAGCTCTCATCACAAAATACTAGTCCATAGAAGAAACTAACAGAAAAAAATATATATTTTTTTTTACCAAAAAGAAAAGTCTACGGTATGGAACAAATGCAAACAAATCCTTAAACAATTATTCAAAGTACATTTGCATTTGGATGACCCAAAAGTAACACAGCTAATTTTCTTCTTATATGTCCTAGAACAACAGACTTTTTGGCCATCAAAGTTCAAGCTGGAACTGTTAAGACTGAATCTCAGCCCTTTAAAAATGGCTGTTTGTAAAAAATCTCACGCACTATATCAAGCCTATAGTTAAGCTGCTTCTCAAACTTTAGCTATCACCAACTCTGCTGTATTACACAGCCACATCAGAGCAATATAAAAATGGCAATATTTTATGGCTAAAGACAGTGGTAATAAATTTAAAGAACACAGAATAAGTGTTGTGATGGTTCCAAAGAGCTACTCTTTACTAGTTTCATGATAAATTTACAATACTGACACTGCTTTCTGGTCATATACAAAATATAAGCCCCTGGTTTAAAAAATGAACAGACCATCAATATTTCTAAAGCACAATCCAACACTGGCTCTCGAGTAACCTACTAATCATCTAAAATGATACCATGTCATGGACCTGTTGAATAGCTGAACTTTAAGAAAAGAAACTAAGTATATAAAAGTGCTTATATGTAGCATATAAGTCAATAATTAACTGGTCTACACTATTTTAAAAAACATTTTTGGAGTATTTTTCATTGATTTAATGATGCAGTGACATGAGGTAACACAATTCATTTTAATATTATCAAAAATGATTACCAGCAGCTACTGAAAACTGACTTTCAGAATACACAAGCCAAGTAAAATAGGTATGTTCGAAGTTAGCTTTTTAATGAGGTAGATATGCAAACTGAATACACTGCAAGCCTACTCAGAAATACATTTTTCTAACCTCTGAAGATAGCAGTTCTAAGGAAGGCTGCGTATAAGAATCAAAAAGAATACTGTACTTTCCTTAGCCATGACAGTGTACTCCATGAATTTCAGTTGCACTAATTCAAAAGCTAGTTGAGTTTTCTGAGTTCTACTACACATAAGAAAATTATATGTAAATATTAGTATTTAACTATGCAATGCAATTTCTCCTAAATCATTCACTGATGAAATGGTACTGCAGGCCTACACATATTTATCAAATATCTGCTTAACAAATTTAATCTCTTATTGTTCACAAAATAGTTACTAGAGTCAGGCTGGCCTTCCCAAGAATACATGAACACAGTATTTCCTTTTCATTCACATCTTCCTACTTAAGCAATATTTAACTAAACTTTTCTCTATCTTTTTTTTTTCTAAACTTTTCTCTATCATTTTAAATCCTAATTCTCCTTCAACAGCCTACCTTCTCTATCATCTTTAAGGAGACTTCTTTTTCCCCTCCAACACCTTCACTATAGATCTACTTTGTAACTCTTACAAGAACGTGGAAAACCTTTGAACTATTACATCATATTATCAAGCATATGGTTATATAGTACTTTACATTATTCAATACTTGCATTGACTGAGCTTTTCAAGGACAAGAAACTATGTATTTTCCCTTTCTTGTATACTTTATGACACCTAGCACAGTGCTGGTTACACAGAACACACAAGATTTAAAGAACAAATGAAAAATTAGATTTTTGTGTTCTTTTTCAATCTATCCCTAACCCCCTCTATCTCCAATAAACAATCTTTAGAGAAAGTCCATTCACATAGGAAAATGGATATTAGAAAAGTGGAGGAAGTGATTATTCTAGCACTAACAAAGATGTAGGCAGAAATTTCAGTAGAGAACATACTGGATTGATAATGGATTAGGGCAGAGGAGGTTGAAAAAGTACATGAAACATGATTTACCATAAACAATACAACAAAATAGGTTAAGGGGCAATCTTAGGAGCCAAAAGAAATTTGAAATGTGGTCTTATGTTTTTGGAATTCAAGTGAATGAAATGAGTAAAACAGAGAAACCAAAAAAGGTAGATATAGGAGATACACAAGAAAAGCTGGACAGCAATCTTGGTTTTGTGCTTTCCAGGCTTCTCTGTGGGCATTTTTGGTAATGTACTGAATAATAGTTAAAACAGATAAATTCATAAGTTCTGAAAAATCTTGTATTTAAAGGGTCAGGGGAAAAAAAATGGAAGAGTATGAAGAAAATCTTAAAAGAAGTCTAAAATGATTATTTTGATAGATCTCAGAACTCAATTTTCTGCCCACTCTGTTAGCCAGTTGGGAATATTAGTATTCATTCACATTAAAGCATGTCAATAGTGTTCTAAGAAATCAAGTATGCAAGATTAATTTTTGTGGATAATGCTTTCTGGGAACCATATATATAACCTACAGAGCTAAAACTTCACAACAAATATTTTAAGGTAATTCATACCTTTATTATTATTATAAAAAGAGAAATTAGGAACTGCTGTAGTATAAATAGTATAACTTAGTAAGTAATACAAAACGGGAATGCAGTGATCGTGAAGAACTTGTACAGTAAGAAAATATTCCATGGGTAGGGCTGAGGATTTAGCTCAGCGGCACAGTAGCTGCCTAGCAAGCACAAGGTCCTGAGTTTGATTCCCGGTACCAAAAAAAAAAAGAAAATATTCCATGGAGTAAGTGAGACTTGAGAAAGGGTAAGACTTGGTGAACAGAAAAGAGAAAGAAGAACACTCTAAGTAGGATGGAGAACAAAATAGCAAGAGGTAAAAATAAATATGGTTTCCCTGGGGTCACTTAGGAAACAGTTTGATTACATCAGAAAATTCTACATGACTGCAATGTCTTTCAATGTAAGCTACACATTGAACAACACTCTCATACGTGGCTAACATATTAGTAGCCCTACAATGACTGGAGGAGATCAGGGCCCTTGGGATTCTAATCTACTTCCTCCTACAATACCAGTTATATCACTTATGACCTCCAATACTCTGAAAGAATATGCAGACATCTGTGTTACTTAATTGATCTTACAGGATTATTTATTATCAGGATAAAATGGGAATATCTGTCTTACTGAAATTTAAACAGATAGCAAGATCAGGTACTCAAAACAAGGAAAAAACCCCCTTGACACATCTACTATATTATAACCTTATAAAAATTTGTAATCTAGCTAGATAAAAACTTTAAAATTCATTGTCTAACAATATGCATTTAAGGAGGAAGAAAGTTGGAGGCCTTGGGAAAATGACCAGTTTCAAGCAATGAAATACCCTAGGGAAGGCTAGCAGCAAGACAAGAATTTAAACATCTGTTTTTCTGGAAAGGAAAGGTGGAAAAGATCAAGAACAGAGTGACTGAATAATCTATGATCCAAACTAGGGTACTTTTGAGAGTAATTACACTGGAATCAGAACATTATGAATTAGGACATAGAACCTGCCTTGTCATTATTTGTATTTTATGCCACATGTCCCCAAAGACTTTGAGGAATCAAAGAATAATTTAAAATAGAAATGACAGTACCACATATGCTTTTATTTTATTTTTTTTTCTGAGACAGGCTCTCACTCACAATCCAGGCTGGTCTTGAACTCAATCCTCCTGCCTCAGCCTTCCAAGGGCTGGGATTACATGCAGGAGTCATTACACCCAGCTCCCATATACACTTTTAAAAAGCTAATTTTCAGACAGCAATGATGATGGACTAAAGTGTTGTGAAACTGAAGAGGTGAAATTAGGAGGTAGCAGACTCTTTGACAATTCTATTATATGTCAATGTCCTAAACTAAAGTTAGGGCAATGGAGACCGGGGGTGGGGGACAAATCAGAAAATTACGTTGAGGTCACATTTACTTAGAAGTAAAATAAAATAGTCCTTTATAAGCATATCTGCATTTTCAAAAGAACCAGAAGAAAAGATGTGGGAGATAATCAATACCTTACAAAAGAAAAAAGCTGAGGCATAAACATTAGGAACACCAGTGTTCAGTTCCTCAGTTCATTTATTATAGACTGCCACCCAACCTGGGTTTCACGTTCAAATTGCAGAATTTAAGCTTCTTCACCTCTGGCTCTACTTAATTCTCAATCTACTTTTACATCACTTCCTTTCACTTTCAATCTGGTTTTCTTCTTTGAAGTGAACCACATACATCAATATAGAAGGCTTATGTTCTCCCACACCGAATAGTAATCCCTGCTCAAAACCATGAGCATCTATTTCTCTCCCTACTTAAGCCACAATTAATGAATTAGGTTACACTACCTATTATGGAGTAGTCAAGGGCAACTTAATGGATTCCTGGCATACATCACTCTGGGATCATCTCAGTGTTTTTGTTTTCCCTCTATCTTTCCTATACATCTGTATCACTTTATCTCATTACACATTTTCACAGAAGATATTTTCTCCCTTAATCTTTATTTTTGTCTGATTCTTTTGAGAAGCTACCAATCTTGGGGAATCTAGCTGCACTACACAGTGGCTGAGGAAACCAGGGTTCACATTCACATGTCCACAGCTTCGGGAAATGGAACTGAAGTAGGTTCTAAGGGAAGACACCAAGAAAAAAAGGGGGGGTTGTTCTTGATTTTTGACTCCTACTTTCCAGACCCCAATAGTAAGATGCTCTAGCCATTACAGGATTATGCTATATTTTTAAATTATTCCACTGGCTGTCTAGCATAAGACAGCATTTTTCAAGTTGTTGTCCACCATCATAATGGGGGAAGGCAGAGAAAGGGAACTGAACCACCTCTAGTAATCTTACATTTGGTTTTTCCACAATAATCTATTTTAAAAAAATCAACACAAGCATATTCCGATCATTCAACTGACAAAAGAGAACCACGGAATTTCAGTGCACCACCTGAATTTGTGTGTACTGAGAAATTAATACGAATGAAATGAAAACCAAATAATGTTAAAGGACACCTGTATATGAAGTGCTTACAGTAATTCTAACAGAAAAGGTAGAACAAAATCATTATTCTACACATGGTTACAGGAATGAAAATATAAGTAGAGGGGCGGGCTTTATATAAATTATTCAAGTTTGAATAATACTAGAGTATTACAGAAACATCAGGAATCCAAGAAGGTGAAAGGAAAGTTAAAAGCATACAAATTCATCACAGCTGTTCTGCTGGCTGAATTTTAATCAGTCCTTCCTCACTTTCCACTCTGGCTAATACTTCCATTGTCAGGAGATAATCCAAAGGAAAAATGCCAAATATGACATACACTAATGTTGATGGCAATGTTGATTTGAGGATAGGGATAGTTAAAATAGGATTTCATGACCATATATACATATATAGAGGGCAGCATCTGCTGAATACTTTGATTATATGAAAAAGAGCTATTCTTGTCTTCTTCCATCATAAAAATATTAAAGAAACTATGAAAATATTGATAGGTGAAACAGAAAATAAATCATACTCTTCTTACTCAAATCTAATCATTTTGGCCTATTTCCTTATTTACTCAATTGCACAGAATTCTTTTACTTTCTTCTTAACCTGGTTGAAATCAAAGTATACTATAAATCACTTATTTTAACACTTTTAACTTGTGACAGCTTTAATGGATTCAAACTAAATCCAAAATAAGCTATCTGGGATTCTCCGGGTTACAGCCAAGTGAGAGCCCCTAAATATCTTCTGACTCAGATTTAAAATAAACCTTATGTACAAAAATCCAAGAATACTTTATTGAAGACCATTTAGTGTTTATCAGATATTTCTAAAAGAAAGGGAAGAACATATTGGTCTTTTGGTCAGTGAAGTTCTATAATTATGGCACTAAAATACTACTGAGGTCTTTGTTTCAGAAGGAAATAACAGTAATGAGATTTTCTGAAGAGATGGAATGAGATTGTAAGAACTTCAAGGAAAGTTAACAGTTGAGTGGGGGCAGGCACACTTTGATTCTAAGAAGTGCAAATTACTTCACCTATAGTCCTAAATTATTTTATTGCTTATTATAAATTATCTGAAATCAACTAAATGAATTTCTTGATGACCAGAACAAACTGTTATGTGGACATTTAAAATACAGAACATCTCTGCATGAATCACATTATTAGAAAGTTGACCATTCTAAGCCACAAAAAATATATAAGGAATCAATAAACAGTGCATGGCACATGACTGGAAGTTTAAGAGATTCAGCATTAAACACATGTGCATGTATACTGAGGAATTTAATCCTGTCATTGTCACAAGCTACCTATGTAATCCTGGATAAGCTGTCTTCTCTGCACAGTCAATCACAAAATTGACAAGTTAAACTGAGGTGCAAACTTTTAAATACAATATTTCTTAAAAACATTTTGGTTAAGTACCAAAACAAAAACTGTCTTCTGATAAATTAGTAATTGAGCTTTTTAGCACTGGTACCCTCTAATGTTACGGACAGCCTTTTCCAATGGCTGGTGATATCCTAGAAATGCTTTCCATACATACTCCCAGAAAAATTCTATCTGCTTTTTAATACTGCTCCCAAAATATCAATAAGAAAGTAAGCAGGGGAAGGAAAATACACATAAAAGAATATGGATAATGAATAATGCACCTTTATGTAAATAAACTTCTAAATTTTAAGTTGTCAAAATTTATATATAAGATCCTGCTCCAGTATTTTAATGATACAGGTACTTTACCATGCAAGCAAATGAAGGCGCAGGCTGACACTCCACAGGAATTCAACAGGAACAAAACTATATACAGTCAATGCAGCACTGAAATACAACTACTCAACTCTCTTTATGTGCAGACCTGCTAGACATTTATATCCAGGCACTTATCCTGGTCTCCAAATAGTTTAAGAACACTAAGAAACCCAAGCTTTAGTTGATGAGCTTTCTTAAAAAAAGAAATTTTCACTCACCTTTGTCCAAGGATGTGCCTTAATTTGAGGGAATTTGAATTCTGTGTAATTTGGGTTCATTTCTCTAATTTGCTCCCTTGTTGGTGTTCCAAGGACCTAGGCAAAGTAAAAAAAAAATTACATATTGCCATCTTTTCCCAACATGTTTACATACACAGTCTTTATGTTTTAATGAACTACTTTCACTGAAGAAAAAAGAAAGAATCGCAAAGTGAAAATACACAACAGCAAACAGTCCAGACTTTGTGGTATACTTTAAAATCATAACTGACTACAGATTCCATGTCATATGCCCTAGGCAGACTTTAATGATGACAATAATGTTAAGTCTGGGTCATAAAAAGAAAAATCAATAAAAAAGACTCCAGTAACCCTCTAGTTCCCTTTCCCAATGGATCTGAAAATGACTGTATAGCTGCAAAAGGAGGAAAAGATTCAAGCTGAATTCACATTGCTGTGGTCATAGTATGTATGCTAGTTTCAAACAGGTTAAAAAAATGCATGAGATCCTAGCCTTGATCCCCAACAAATGATTTAAAATAATTTAAAAATTGAAGGAAAAATCACGTATCTTTGTTTTATCTAGAAAAATGTAATCTATTTGCAATGATCACATATGAAATGAGAGTATCTTTTATTCACTTAGTAAGGTACAGCCAAAGGTTATATTATCAATATGTTAATTAGGAGAACACCTTACTCATGTACTGTTGTCATTAATCCTATTTAGTCACTGAATATTTAAGTGAGTGTCCCCTGTGTATCAGGAACAATACTGTGACCTATGGAGGATACACAGAACAAGAGATTTCCTGCTACAATGAAATCACGTATTTGCACACTGAAAAAAGTACAACTACAATAGAAGGCAAAAACATATTGAGCACCTCAGTGCCTCTAGAGCTGTACTAGGCACTGGACAAAGTAAAGTAAATGGACCTGGTGGTATTAAACAGAGGCCAGGAAGAAACCTTAAATACTAAAAATGAGCACTTTGAAGAAATCCTATGACCTAATATAAAACGAGTTTACTGAAATGAAATATTACACTATTTAGAGTTAAAGGACACTGCACAGATGGACTGTAATGCAATTTGTGGTGGCAACCAGTGAATATCCAGGATAATTCTATAACCATTCTAGGCAGTGTGAGACTTTTCGTATTTTTTGTTGGTTCTAATTCTCTAGACTCCATTAAACCTTTGAGAACTTCATCAAAAATCTTAAATAGTTTGTCCTTAAAAAGATACGCAAGAAAATGCAATGAAAGACAAATCACAACTGAGAAAAACATCTGAAAGCATCTTCAAGGTGTCTAGAATACATGACTCTTATAATTCAGAAGATACAGAAGAGACATTTGCACTGATAGTTTCATTGAGGTGCTGTTCACACTAGCCAAGATATGGACTCACCCTAGATGCCCACGGACAGACACACAGAAATTTAAATGTGGTAAATATACACAATGGAGTATTATTCAGTCATAAAAAGAGTAAAATTCTGTCAATTACAGCAATATAGACAGCTCTAGAGGACAATATATTAAGTAAAATAAGTTAGGCATAGAAAGGTAAGTACAGCACCTTTTCATTTACATATGGAAACTAAAACACTGAACTCAAAAAGAGTAGGGAACAGAACAGTGATTATCAGACCCTGAGAAGGGTATGGGGATTAGGAGGGATGGAGAGAGATGCTTAATGGGTTCAGGGATGCAGTTGGTAAGAAGAGCTTTCAAAGTTCTGCACTGCAGTAGGATTAAATATGGTTGACAATTCAGTATTTCAAAATAGCTAGTAGAGAAGATATCAAATATATTCAACACAAAGAAACGATGTCTCAAGTAGTGACAATAGCCATGATTATGGCTATTTGTATCAAAATGCCACAGTGTCCCATAAGGAGTAACTACGTGTCAACCAAAAATAAAAATAACCTCATTAAAAAAGATATGAATAGACACTTCACCAAAGACAACATAAAGACAGTAAATACACACACATAAACCTTTTCAACACCTTTAATTATCAAGGAAACCTTAGTTAAGTCTACAGGATATCACTACATACCAAACAGCAAGGCTAAAATTAAAATAATTTGCATACTATGCCTTAGCCAAGACACAAACAACTGAACCAATGCAGAACAACTCTCAGTACTGCTGGTGAAAATGTAAAATGGCCTAGCACCTTGGGAAACAGTTTGAGAGTTTCTCAACAAGTTAAATATATACATATCATACGATTCATCATTCCTGTGCCTAGGATTTACACAAGAGAAATGAAAGCGTATGTTCACACAATGACTTCTATACAAACGTGCACAGCATGTATTCTGCAACTGCTGAAAAAGTGGAAACAACTTCCATCAACAAGTAAATGAACCAACAATGTTGTATCTAATAATGAAATACTAGTCTAATAATAATATTAATAATAAACAACTGAATGAATTTAAATTACAAGGAGTGTAAGAAGCTTGAGGAAAAAGAGTACCTAATACATAGCTGTACTCATATGGAATTCTACAAATTTTATGTGTGCACTAACAGAAGATCCGTTCTGTCTATAAGGGCATAGGGGAGACAAGCTACAAACAAGGAAAGGGAACTAGTGGGCATTATGAATATGTTCATTGTCTTGATTTTAGGGTTATATAAATATATTAAGTTATCAAATTATATACTTTTCCTATACCAATTATACCTACAGTAAAAAATCATCAAAATTATTGAAATATTAGAATATATAAATTTTGGATTAAAATTAATAGAAAACATTCTGAACTAAATAATTAGATAGTATTATTCCATACTAATACTATAGTATATAGTATTTATTGACATAAATTATAGTAAATTAGTTAACTATAAACTGACAATCTTCTGATGCTATTGGAAAGAAAGAATGTAGAAAATAATTCCAACTTAACAGTGGTACTGAACGAGGTATCTAATATCAGGAAAGGAAATCTCTGGTCTTGGTAGTTATAAATAGCAGACATTTATAAGGCAGAAAAAAATCCATACTTAATACAAAGGCTAAAAAGAAATACTGGATTTTATTTTCAAATATAATACAAGGACTTATATGCTATACTAAACCTGTTATGAAGGGCATGTATTTGTGTATACTGAAAGGGAAAGGAGTGAAGAAGAATGAAGGAATACTAGTGAGCTTATCAGTAACTGTTTCTCCACATGCAACTCCACTGGATTCTCTGACTAGAGTTAAAAAAGAACAGCAGTATTGTAACACGAATAAATGAATATTTATAAATGCACATGACCCTACAAACTACTCATTCCATTTGAAAGTACAGTATATATCCTAACTGAGAAAGTCTTATGCATCCAAACCAACATTGTTTGTGTTTTTTTTGGTACCGGGATTGAACTAGGGACCTTAAGCTTGTGAGGCAGGCGCTGGAACCACTGAGCTAAACACCCAGCCCCAAACACTGTTTTATATTAGACACAAAAAGCAAAAACAATCTACCAGTAGAATTAAGATAAGTTAATATTATAAACTCATACAATAGTATACGAACTAGCAATGAAAATGAATAAAACAGAGCTACACACATAGTAAGGATGAACCTCTCAAACACAGTGATGAGTTTTTCCTTAACAATGAATACATACAGAATGACTGCCTCATATAAAGTTTAAAACCAGGCAATGAAAAAAAGTAGTTTTTAGTTTACAAAGCAAAACTAAAACACCATGAAAATATTCATCTCAAAAGATCAAATGTGGATTATCTGGTTTAACAGAGACAATGTAGAAGATGGGCTGCAACTGGGATGGAGCAAAAGAAACACATCTAGCTCCTAATTTTTAAATGAATGGTGTTACCTAGACATTCATTTTATTGTTCCTTAACCTGAATATTAAAATTCTTATGTTTTACTGAAGTAAATCCATTAAAAAAATAAAATAGCTGAGACACATATGCCAAGTACAAAAAGCTTGATTAATACTCAACTTTTCATAATTTAGTCTAAAAGCATTCACATCTACACCCTTCTCTCTAAATTCACTATCCCACAGTCATTTAGATCTAAATATTTTACCTGACTTTATGTTATGGAAAACTTCAAACTGAAAAGCCTCAAGAATTTTATAGTGAGCACACCCCCACCCCAAGACCAACCAGATGCTAGAATGAACATTTTACTACATTTGGGTCACCACATATGTAACCCTTATCCATATTATCAACACACCCTATTTTTCAATGCATTTCAAAATAAGTTGCAGATATTCTCATTATATATCAGCATGTATATCATTAAATAAGGCTCAATATTTATGTTTTAAATCTATTTTACATACCTACGGTCCTCTTTCAATTACATCAGTGCATGCATGTAGAAAATCTTTTATTACAGTGGGACATAACCTGCTTTGATGAATAATAATGCCACAAAAAAGGATTCTTAATTACACTTACAGTTGGTGGTAAGATTAAACTAGCTCTGTTCTTTACCTTCAAAATATGGATTTGTGGCTTTTAGGCTTTAATTACTAACTTCTAAATGGAACTACTGATGACAGTTTACTATAAATTATTTTAAAAAGCAATTCACCCTACTCAGGAGACTGGGAGGATTGTAAATTTGAGGCTAGCCTGGACAACATAGCAAGACCCTGCCTCAAAACTGTAAAAAGAATACAGCTCAGTGGTAAACCATTTGCCTACCATGCACGAGGTCTCAGGCTCAATCCCCAGTACTGCAAAATAAAAAGTTTTTAAAAAGGCAATTAACTAAATAAAGAAGTTTGCTAGCGCAAATTGGTTATGAGTCATATTCACGTTTACAGCCACATGACCTTGAATCACTGGGTCTATTAGATGGGAAAACAGACATCCTATTATTTTTGCATGTTCCATGTTTAATTTTTCTCTTAACATTCAATTAGAATCATTTAAAAATTCTTTTTTTTTTTTGGTACCGGGGATCGAACTCGGGTCCTTGCACTTGCGCAGCAGGCGGTGAAACCACTGAGCTAAATCCCTGGCCCTTTCTTATTTTAAAAATATTAAGATCAAGTTCTCCCTCAGGCTGGCTAACACAGAGAATTTACCATATATTACAAAGTTCAAAAAATACAAGAACCGCCTATCCACCAAACACTGAAGAGTATTTTATTATGATAAAGTCCTCTTGAGACAAGAAAAAGGCAAGTTTTTGTTAGTGATTTCTAATTATAAACCAGCTACAATAAGACATTAGGGAACAATTAAAAAATGCTTACAACTCTTAGAATTGATCATGAGTGGTCCTAGAAAATCACTTTAAAAAAAAACTTAAAAAGAAAATGAAAACTAGATGGGAGATCTTCTAGTCTAGAAGTCTACAAACTTTTTCTGGGAAGGGCCACAGAGTAAGTATTTTAAGCTTCTGAGCTATTCTCTGTCACTATTCAACTCTGCCACTATAGCACAAGGGAACTATAATAAAAGTTTATTCATAAAATTAGGTGGCAGGTTGTATTTGGTCCTGGGCACTACTTTGCTGACTCCTGATCTAGTCCAAATATTTTTAAACATGAGAAAAACTGAGGCCCAGAGGGAACGTCTTTTCAGAAATAACTAGTTAAAGGAAGAAGTGGGACAGAGATTAAATCTGTTTAGGGGCAAATGAGTTTTAGGAGATGGTATCAGAGTCTGATTATGGGATATGGTTAGAAGGCAAACAATCTAGTTTGTAACTTTAGCAGCTGTGAAAAATGTTTAGGGTATTAAGCATGAAGGCAAAGACCTGGAGAGAAAATAGTATTTTAGTATTTTAGTCAAGCCACTAAGCAACAGCCAGAAAGAGCTCTCATCAAGTGATAGAGAGTGGGTATATCATTTAGAAAAGTGAAAGTGTTTTTTTAACAAGCAAGGCAGATAGAAATGGTAAAGATGAGGACCTAAGTGACATAAATGTATGGAAATATGGACATTTAAAAAGAAGGCTCATGGCCGGGGATTTAGCTCAGTGGTTCCAGAGCCTGCTTTGCAAGAGCAAGTTCCTGAGTTTGATTCCTGACACGGCCCACCCTGCCCAAAAGAAAGATGGTCACTGAAGTTGGTCATGAAGACTTCCTTTCTGACCTAGATAACACCAGTCATGAGAGCAAGCTGAACATAATCACCTGAAATGAGTTCAGTGGAAACAGCAGATTTAACTTCTTTAAAAAAGTACATGAGAGAAAAAGGAAAGTAAAGAAACATTTATTGAGCTTATAGTGTGTAAAGGCACTGTACCAGCACTGCGATAATTTTCCTTCTTCATTTAAAGTTTTACAGGTACTACATTACCCCATTTTACACTTCAAGAAACCTAAGGCTGACTGAACCTCAAAGTTACAGTTTGTTAGTAGCAGATATGAGATACAAAAGTTTGTGTGAATGACTCCCCGAAATGAGTAAATGACTGGGGTTTACCCAGTACTAAGAGCAGAAAAACAGGGAGGGAGTTAAAAAAAAACTTAAAAAATAATTTTTCTTAAACTTCATTCATTATACAATAAAAAGAATCCTGAGTTCTCTTGAATTGTGATTTATTAAAATTTTAGAAGTAAAAATAATGGTAAAAGAGACTTTCTGACAACCTGAGAACACACATGATTTAAACAAAATCTACCCATGATGGTAATCCAATTTAATAAAAATATCTTGAATTGTTAATAACAAGTCTTAGGCAACAGAAGACTAATATGAAATACAGTTTTCTTTCCTTTTTTGAGACAGGGTCTTGCTACGTAGTTCTGGCTGCCCTGAACTATGTATCCCAAGTTGGCCTTAAACTTGCAGTGATCCTCCTGTCTCAGCCTCCCAAGTGGTGGGATTACAGGAATCACACCTGGCCTGAGTACAATTTTCTAACAGGCTGAATAAGATCAAAGAGTATAACACATCTAAAACGTAACATAGGATGCTTCATAATTTTAATTTATAAAAATTTTTAACTGACATAGCAAATTTGATAAGTCACTTTTCAGGCTTCCAGAGCTGTACAATCATATTGTAAATACTTTACTTGCACATGCTTGGATATATCTGCAATAGTGAGCACAAAATCACTAACAAACATACTAGTAGGATTATCTATTGGTGATTTTTCACATGTGTAAAATTTTGATTGGAATGTGAAATGCTTTCAGTGTGAATAGGCAAGTTTTACAAATGGACACATTACAAGTAATTTTAATTATTCTTAATTGCAGGGCTTAACTTGCAAAAACTATTGTTGCTACTCTGCATAGTAATGCCTTGTTTGGTCGTTTGCAGTTTTCTCCCATTTTGTAGTTTTTTTCACTTGTGATTATTTTTCTGTGCAGCAGCTTCCTAGGTGGATATAATACCATGTGTCTATTTTTGGTTTGTTGCCTGTGCTTTTAGAAACTTACCTCTCGAAATCACTGTCTATATGAATGTCTTAAAAAGTGTTTTTCCCATGTTTTCTTTTAGTAGTTTCACAACTGCAGATCTTATATTTGGGTCTTTGATCCATAGTGAGTTGGTTTTATCCCATGGTGAGATATGAGGGTCTAATTTCTCTCTCTTGCACATGGATATCTAGTTTTTCCATCACAATTTATTAAAGACACTGTCTTCACTGTATATTTTTGGTGACTCTGTAGATCAGCTGATTGTAGCTGTGTAGATTTATTTCAGATATTTCATTTATTTATTTTAGATGTATGGATTCTTTATTCTGTTCCACTGGTCTATGTGTTAATTTGGATGCCACACCATGCTGTTTGGATTACCACAGCTTTGTAGTATGTTTTCAGGTCAGGTATTATGATATCTTCAGCTTTGTTCTTTTTTCTCAAGATTGCTCTAGTTATTCACAGTCTTTTGCAATTTCCTATGAATTTTCAGATTGTTTTTTCTTAGAAAGGTTCTGTATCTTTACCAGACTAGTAGTTATAAGGATAAGTACGTTTGTTAAAGCTCATTAAGCTTTACACTTAAGATGGCTACATTTTATTACATGTAAACTACATTTCTATCAACTTGATTTAAAAGGAAAAACAGACCATTATGTAATTTGTGTTACCTGTACTATACTAAATATATACCAAGTATTTATCCTCTTTAATTGCTATTAGGTTAGCACTAACAATATCAGAGTCAAGCATACTAAAATAAACACTGTTTTATATATAATATGCATATTCTTTAAGAAAGTAAAGGTAAGACACAATCAAGAGATAGTTTAAAAAACTTCTTCAGTCTCTAAAGTCATTCACCTAATCAAAATACATAGATCCTATCCTTAAGCAACTGTAGAACAGACAGACTTATACATGAATCAAGAATAATCAGCAAAGACTAGCCCAAAAATAAGCACAATACTGTGTGAGGTCAAAGTGCTACACTGCACTAAAGTGAGGAAGGGATTCAGGAAAAGTCCTAGAAGGAGAAACGAGCTGATTTTACTTAAGAAATCTAGGAGACAAATGAGTTAGAAGCACATTCTATGCAATGGGGGTGGAAAATAGCATGATAATACAGAAAAAGAATTGGACAACAAACGGATAAATATTAAAGGCCAAAAAACAAGTGACATATTATGAAAAGCAGAAATTCTAAATGCACGATCATCTATCTATAACTTGTACCACAAATAAAAAACATTTGGACAGATCAGCTGTTTCAATTTCTGGCTATATGGTTAGATTTTATATTGTTTTTATTAGGGTTAGAATATATTTCTGCCTGATTTACTCCAACTGAATTATATATTTGGAATTTTTGAAATTAGATAATTAAAGATAAAAAAAGATGTTTCACATGAACCTCATTTCACACACAAAAAAAGTCTTACATTTCTCTTGAATTTTTTAAGTTATGGAACATTTTTTTTCTTTCAAAACTTTTAGACTGAGAACACACATTTTTAAAAAGTAATATTTATTTCCGATTTCCTAAAAACTAATTCTTTCCATGACTTAAGGAAATTAAACTGGATAGAAATGTTTTATGTACTCTTCTGTAACTATGATATTGCACACAGAAAAAGAGCAAGGGGAAATGCTAAAAACTGTAACATCAATGGGAAGAGAATGCATTCTCAGCCATCTATTATTAGAGTTCACAACTTTCCTGTTTGTCTAAAATGTACCTTTTTCTTTTCTTTTGTCTACCATTCTAGAACATTATGCGCATGGGTGGTAGAAGGATATAAAGAATCAGTCTGCTATAGTCCTTTGGTGGTGTTGCTCCTCCCCTCATAGCCAGTCATCTAAACTGTACCTGGTTCCATTCATACTTCCTGTAATATTTTTCCACTTACTTAGTTAAAAATTTTCCAAACACTGAGGACTAAATTCTGAATTAATAATTATTGACTTCAAAGAAATAAAACAAGCCAAAGGAAGCACTGGACTCAGGCTCTGAAATTAAGTTTCTCATAGGCTTGCTTTTTTTAATAGCTCAACACCAGGGGTCGCCAAACTTCAGCAATAGAGCTGCAAGTGAAGCTCTTTAAAAGCCAAGTGTGAAGTACAATAAATCATGTTAGAAATATGTAATTCCTCTGCTTAAAATCCTGCAGTGGCATCCAACCTCCTATAAAATAAAGTGATGTGGCCAACTGCTTACAGCTCCAGACTTCTCTTTCCTGACAAACGCATATCCTGTATTACCTTCCAGTGTTCCCTGCCTCCTTTTAATTTATCTTTGAACTCCCTGAAGGCAAGGGGCTCTGTATGTTCTAGGCTAAGCATCTAGCAACAATTGTTCACTAAATCAATACATGTATACATGTATGTAGTTAACATGGTGTACACCTTGAAAAACTAAAGGTACATAAGGGTAGGCTAATACATTAAATTCAATAAAAGCATTTAAAACAGGTGAAGAAAATTGTATAACATAACAACACTCAAAAACTATTGTATGTATGGTTAAATAATTGTCTTTCTTTTCTGCATAAAAGAACCATATAGTCAACTTGGAATACAATTAGGTTGCCTGCCTATATCCTAAGCTTGACAATTTTCAAATTAGTTAGAAAACATATATTCTATTTCAAAATATCAGTCCTCTAATGATGATGTAATTACTATTATACATTTTTTACTTCTGGAGGACTCTTGTGAAATGTTCTCTAGAACTCCCCTATAATTCACATGTTTTCCTTTAATAGAGGAGGTAGTGCTGGGGATTGAAGCCAGGGCCTTGTACATTGTAGGCAAGAGCTCTCCCACTGTGCTACATCCCTAGTGCAGCTTTCCCTATTTCAAACATACCAGTAGCTAAAATAATAATCTCTAAATATTACAGATTTTATCAAATTCCTACCTCTTATGACAGTAATTTTAAGATAAGCCACCTTGTTCTTGTGACGTAGTGTTTCCCTTTCAAGAGTTACTTTCCAATTTCTAAAAGCCAAGTAGTAAAATTCTATGGCAGCAGCAATACAAGTCATAAGGATTCAGTGAAGAGTACAACTAAAGAATTTGGGTAAAGTATTTATTCAGCATAGGGAGAGTAAACTAGCATGAGGGTCCCTTTACATACCCATGTTCTATTCCATTTACTCTCACCATTTGTTGCTTAACTCAAGTTGTTCTTCTCGCCCCTCCTTTTTTTAAGGGCAGGCAGAGAGAGGTGGAAGGTACAAATGAGAAGTCCTCTAGGTTTCTTGAAAAATTTTGATCAGTTAGTTGCCTTCCTTAAAACATGGTGGAAACAAAAGTACCTTATCAATAGGTAGATCAATAGGTTGACAGGTAGATATCAACAGGGAGATGCTCTCATTCATTTTTAAAAAAATAATGGCTTTGAAATGCACTTCATATGATGAAATCTGTCTCACCAAAGTGTGCAATTCAGTGGTTTTTAGTATATTTGCAGAGGTGTGCAACCATCACTGCTATCTAGTGTTAGAACATGTTCACATCTCAAAACAAAACTCTGTACCCATATACTGATTTCTACTCCTAGCTCCTGACAACCTAGCCTACTTTTTGTCTCTGCAATTCTGCCTATTTTGGACATTTTATATCATGAAATCACATAATATGTGATTTGTGTGACATTTTCTTATCCATTCATTACCTGACAACTGTTCCTATTTTTTGGTTATAAATTATGCTGCTGTGAGCCTCATACTCATGTTTTGCATGGACCTATGTTTTCAATCCTCTAGACTACATATCTATGAACTGAACTGCTGGATTACATGGTATCCCAATGTTAAATATTGTAAGGAAAAGCCAAACTGCACCATTTTACAATCTGACCAACAAATGTATGAGGGTTTCAATTTCTCTACATTCTCACCAACTTTTACTGTACTTTTTTATAACCTAGCATTTTCTAGTGAGTATGATGTAGTATTCATTATGATTATCAATGTGCATTTTCATGATCATGATGTCTAATGATGTTGAGTACCTTTTTTGTGTGCTTAATATCCATTTGTATTCTCTTCTTTGGAGAAATGTCTGTGCTTGGTCATTCTTCAATTAGGCTTTTTATTGTTGAATTATAAGAATTTCCTATATACAATGTATATCCTGGATACCAAATATATAACAAACACATGATTCGTAAAAATTCTGCCCTTATGTTTGATGGCATATTCAAGTATTTTGAAGTGTAAGAGTCTTAAATTTTGATGAAGTGTAATTTATCTTTTTTTTTTGTTATTTATGCTTTTCTGTCACCTATAAAAACTACTGCCTAACTGATGGTAACAAAGATTACACTTCTTTCCTTTTAAGAGTTTTACAGTTTGGCTCTTATGCTTAGGTCTTTGACCCATTATGAGTTCATTCTGTAAAATCAATTAACTGATAAATTATAGTTATATAGTTAGAGGGTGTAGTGATGTTACATGTATACATTATAGAATGATTAAATCAAGTTAATTTAACTATCCATTACCTTAAATGCTTATCATTTATTTCTAACTGTAGCTTTCTATCCTTTGATCAATGTCTCCCCCTTCCACAGTCTCTGATAACCACCCCCATTCTATCAATAAGTAGAGCTTCTTTTGGTGAGGGAAAAACATTTTATTAATGTAAAAATGCAGTGAGTGAGGCAGTTATCACCAATAATTCTTTCAATGTCTCCTTACTCATTCACTTATTTTCAAAATGCAGGCATCATATTGTATGTGTACTTTCTGGAAGGAATTAGCATCAACTGTTACCATAATTACTTGAACTAACAAATGTTTAAGTTTCTGCATGGGCTCTAGAAAGCCAACAATCACTGGAAACTATATGCAAGTTTTGGGCATTTATGCATTTTCCTAGGGAAAAGCATCTACTGCTATTAACAGGTTTTTAGTGTGGTCTATTATCCAAAAACTATCACAAGTGGCTACAGTGAACGCAGAAAATTTTAAATAATAATACAAGAATGAATTAAGCATCAACATTACATACAAATTTATACATTACATACAATGTATGTAAGAAGTAAAAATCTGTTAACACAATGTGTAATGAAGTGCACTTAGATTTTGAGTGAAAAAAGGAAATAAATTTAGTAATTGGTCCCTGCTGTCTGTTAACAACACAAAGGTTCTATGACAAAACAGCATGAGAAATGTCACCAAATACATAATTAAAGTGCATGTTCACAAAGACAGGTGATGGGTTCATCAAAAACTTAGGAAAAATAATTTTATGTTTATTATATTCTGATTTAGTATCTTCAACTTCTGCCAGGTAAGGAGTATGTATATAGGTAATGAACAAACTATAATTTGGGGATAAGATATAGTAATTGAAATGCTAAAATGCTTGCTAAACAAAGATGGTAAAATAAGGTTGAAAGCAAAAGAACTGACCATCACACTCTTGATTACTTTAGTTGAAGCAAAATAAAACCTAGTCTAGGAAGATCTCAAACTGATTTGGTATATTCATTACAATAAGATTTAGAGGTTGTTTCGGTTAGCTTCTGGTAACAAAGTAACAATAAGTAACAATATGACTAAATAAGTTCTGATCTCAAGTTGGCATTAAGAATTGTATTGCTAGCTCCAAAGTAACAGAATTCCATCAATAGATAGAGTTGGCTACACTGATAATGAATGAGATTCCATCATTCTACCTCTCCTGAATATGATGGTGGTATAAAATACTGATGATGATGATGACATTTAGTTTCTAGGGTTAATATTAGAATTATATGTAGTCATAAAACTTAAAAAGCTACTAGCCCAGTGCCTGGGACAAAGTAAATTCTCACTGTGTGACAGCTTTTATGAACAGCAGTGGTTTCCCAATATTTGAGAACAGAAAATCTTGGAGCCAGAAATTCAATAATTTGTCTAAATGATACTACAAACAAACATCAGTCAAATTAAAGACTAGGAAAACAATTATTTAGACAAACATTTATAACATAATGTGGTTTTCTTAACTCTAACTTTTTGTTTACTAACAAAAGATTTCAGCACAAAACAATTAAAAAGTATTTATTCTTTTCTAGTTTCTATGACTGCAAAAAAGACATGATTGCTCATACAAAACAAAACAGGGAACAGTAAAAAGCAAAAAGAAAAAGAAAGTTCTCTTCTTTCCCTTATTCTTAAATTTCACTCTCCACTGGTAAAAATATGAAAGTCCTTCTCAATCTTGTCTTACTGATAAGCATCAAAAGAAATGAAGCCCATCTATTTGCCTGCAATACCATAATAAAATATTTTCTTAAATCAAATTTCTTATATAGAATTTCTGTTAAAGATTTTATTAGCTCTTACATATACAAGAGCTACCTACAGATATTCACACTGAATAGAGAAAACTAAATAATTTAATAAGCTTGTTTTACATAAACTTTAATTGCCATATACAAAATTTTATTATTGCAAATAATTTAATGTCTGCAAGGAACTGTAATACTGATTATGCCCAAAGCAGGCTGTGAGCAGTGCAGGCTGTAAACAGTTAACTCCACAACTGGCTTGTTTATAGAAGTGAGTCTGGCCAAAGCCTGTGTGCTAAGGTCAGAGTTAACTCACACCCAAATTCTGTTGCCACAACTATAACTTTTTTAACTAGAAGGACAATGTTCTAATTAGAACCATGTATTTTGTCTATTCTGTTCCTAATTCGAGAATACTTTGTCTTTTCCTTTACGAGCCTTGTCTCCATTAGTTTCCATAGAAACTGCTCTGCTGTGCATCCTCGCATGTAGTTTGCCTTTATCCCAACTGATGACCAATAACAATCAGTGGCGTGGACTGCCCAGCACCTTTTTTGGTTGTACCGGCACTGGTCGACCTAGTGTCTGTCTTTTAGGGTTTTTTCCCTCAAGTTTGAGACATGATGTACACTGAGCCTAGTGCAGAGGTTTCTGCTAGTATTTCAGGGGTCCCCAGTAAATGTCAGAATGTTTAATGTTAGGTTTTCCCTAGAAAAGACAACAAATTTAAAAGGCAACTGCCTAAAACTATGGAAGCTATATTGAAAATCTGTCATTTCAAGGTGGGACCTTTGACGAAGTCTGTCATAAAACTCATACAAGTAAAAAGCAATGGTCAAATAATTACTAGAACATAAGTAAATGTTTATGGAATAAAGCATATTTCTAGGAATGTTAACACATTTTAAACTTTTTAAAGGTTTACAGAAAAGTTAGTTTCCCTCAAACTTTCAGTTTTGTGACATTTTATACCAAAAATTGTACTTGGATTAAAGCTGACCTTCCCTTACTTGAAATTCATGTTTTAAAATTGAAAACGGGTGAGGAGTGGGAAAAACTATTAGTAAAACCTACAGTATTCTCAGGTCCAAGACTTCCTAGATTGCTTCAATTTCAACACATTTAGGGAATTTTGCATATGAAATTAACTTTAGAAAGTTAAGTGTTTTTCATATTTAAAAATGATTTTTTTTCATGACATTCAGTTCTATATACTTAAAGCTTATTCTGAAGACAATGTATTTGAATTTTATTGTAAATATTTTGTAGATATTTTCTTAGTAGAGAATAAAAGAGATTAAAAAGATCGGCCACTATTTGGTAAAATAAGTTCAATTTATAAAACTATGTTACCCAAGCTATAAATTACTGGCATGTACATCTGATCCAAAAAAATTTAATAAAATATATATATGACCACCACATTAACTTTTTTGATTAGTTCCCAGGTGATTCCAAATTCATGAATGGGAATGGTTTAGCAGTTTAATTCAATCAAAATTTTTAATGAAAACTACTTTGGTGCGCTCGGATCCTAAAAATGTAACAATAAAAGAAAGTCCTAGTTTAGGAAGCTCATAGATTAATGAGGCAAATCTACCACATAAAAATCTTCATGAAATCTGCTATATGACTAACCATTTTCATTTTTTGCTTAAAGTGCTTAATGACTATTATCTCAAAAAACTTGAAAACTGAACTGGGCAACTATGAGATCATCTTTCACAGAAAACTCAAAACCAATCTTAAAGTCCTACAAGTTTCAAATCTAATCCAGTATTAGCAGATAATTAGATTTTAAAGACTGCCTAAAAGTAGTACAAAAATGCTCTAAGTGTAAAGGTTATGAAAGTGCAGGCCTGTTTCCATAACTTCCCGAGCAACTTCATTTATATCATATATTAACTAAAGTTAATGACAAAATAAATCACACAATTAAAAAATATAATTAGTAAGAAATGACACAATTCAAATGAGCTAAATGCACAGAGCAAAAAAAGAAAAGGCAATATGTCCAGAGAAATACAGTACAGCAAGGTCAAGTACATCAAGTTAAAGTCTAGGGGTAAAAAAGCAGATCAGGAAACTATAATCTCTTCCTTGTTTTGGTAGGGCTCATCAACTAAGAATTAATTTTTACAGATCTGCATCAATATGATAGGGAATGTTGGGAAAAACAATTAAGAGAAATATTATACCTCTCAGAAACAACTTATTCTTCTGTGAGATCTTTCTATAAAACAATTCCACAAAATTATCATTATATTTTGAATTTCATCAATAATAATTCATTGAAATGTTTTCTCTTTTTTTAGTTTAATGCCTATGGGACATCCCTAATTTTGTCTTTTAAACAATAAAGCCTAAAATATTTTATATAGCTCTTTACAGAAAAAGTTTGTCAACCTCTGTATTAGAGCATGCATTAATTAATTAATTAATTATTTTTGGTACCAGGGATCACACTCAGGACCTTGTGCTTGCGAGGCAGGCAGCGACAGAGCGGATCACAGTTTTAGGAAACAGAGTAAACCATTCACACTTAGATCTGAGGGTACTACAGAAATCAGGAAGTAACACTGTTATAACAAGGTTAAATGTTCAAACTTAAACCAAAAGATGGTAAGAAAAAGAGACGGTTTCTGCTGCAAATCATAAGAAATTATAGATACAAATAAAAAGATCACTGATCACATCACACATTGGTCCTTTCAACTATATTTGCATATCTAGCAAAAATCATCTTTGATCAAAAGAAAATGTATTTTTGTAGAAAGAAGTATAAAGATTTTAAAGTAACTTGATCATTCAACTGGTTGAAATTAGCAGGGAATTATGGTTCAATGTAATAAAAACTGAATTCAAATAGACAGTGAGCTGTACCCCAAAGTAGCAATCTAATGCTGAAAATGTTCAAGAAAACTTTGGAAAACCACTTGTCAGGAATGTAATTAAAAGTGTTTTTCATTAGATGGTTGATGGGACTCAAAAGCCCTAGGAGGAGGCTGAGCTTGATCCCTGGTAAACCCCCCCCCCAAAAAAAAGCCCTAGGAGGTTTTCAAGTTTACAAATCTATGAAAATTTTGAGAAATCACTAATAAAAGTCCAAAATCACAATGTTGTTGCTTTGGCGAAAATGAAACCTAGGGAAACAACCTAGTGGTTCAAATATTTAAACTTAAGATTTTTAAAAGGTTGTGAGGGCCTTCAAGATCTTAAACATTTAAAACTTTTTAATAACAACATTTAAACTCAAAAATCTCTGCTTTACTACTCTTTTTTTCTTTGGTACTGCGGATCGAACTCAGGTCCTTGAGCTTATGGGGCAGGCAGTGGAACCACTGAGCTAAATCCCCAGACCTCTGCTTTACTACTCTTAAAGTGAAAACATTAATTCTAATATTTTGAATTTGCTGTGGTTAACAACGGCGTTCACAGACCCAATAAACAAAACTGTATCAAATCAATGTGTAAGTCAAAGTCTACTTTTATCAGCAGTCTACCATATATGCACTCATTCTTTCATTTTGTAAACATTATATTGAATAAACACAAATATGACACATCCGTTCCAGAGTATTATCAGCAGAGTACATGGTGAGCAAACAGATATAGTTTCTCCTTTTATTCAGCTTATATACATTAGTGAGCTTATATTCTAATTCTATCTTTAAGTATTTTGAATAATGGATAAGCCTCTTTCTTGCATCAGACTTGAAATAGTTTTTCCAGAAACAAACCAAAACACAACAAAAAAAGAAAGAAAACAAAAACAAAAGAAAACTTAACTAGAAACCAAAGGTTGGTGGGTCCTTCTACATGCCCTACAAGTGAACTTGCTAACTAAGCAATCTTAGATCAGTTTACTCATTTTAAAAATTTTTTGCATGTGCATGCTGTATTAGTAAAATAGCACCCAAGTTATTTTAATTCAAAAATCCTAATTCAACTTCCTTACCTTGATTATTTCTACCAACTGATCCACACCACTGTCCCCTGGAAATATTGGTTGTCCTAGCAACAGCTCAGCCAATACACAGCCTGCAGACCACACATCTGAAGAGAAAACAAAAGCTTATTAATACTTTGTAACTGCATTGAAAAATCTATACTTTTTTTTCTTTTTTGGTATTAGGGATCGAACTCAGGACTTTGCATTTGTGAGGCAGGCACCAGAACCACTGAGCTAAATCCCTGGCCCACGTTTTTAAATTTTACTTTAATCACACAGTAAATATCAAAAGCAAAAGACTGTGTAACCCAAAACAAGGAAGGAAAAAAATAAAACCTTCCCTAATAACCAGGTATAGTGGTACATACTTAATATTCCCAGCTACTTGGGAAGCCGAGGCAAGAGCATTTCAAGTTCAAGATTAGCCTAGAACAGGGATGATGAACCTTTTAGAGACAAAATGCCCAAACTGCAACTGAAAACCTATTTATTATCTCAAAGTGCTAACATTGCAAATAAACCTGAATACTGAGGTTTTAGCTTAGAAAAAACAACTCTACATTAACATATTTTGTTTTGAAAGAAAAGAACAGTAACAGAGCTTTGAATGATACAAACAGCTTTTTATTGAAAGGTAAAAGTTTGCATATGGCATGCTGAGGTGTCCTGGCTTGTGTGCCAACAGAGAGGGTTCTGTGTACCCGCTGCTGCATGTGCGCCATAGGTTCACCACCACTGGTTTAGGCAACTTAGAGAGACCCTGTCTGAAAAACAATACAGTAATTACAGTTCCAAAGTGACAGAAAGACTATTGGCTCATCATACTTAAAAAGTAAGTCAAAGTCACACACACTCTGCACATTATTAAGTTTTTAAAGAAGAAAAGTGAGCAAAGATTCAATCTCCCATAAACACTGGGTTTTAAGCCAATGCAAATTCTAAAGAAATCTTTAAAACTCTAAATGGTTGATTTTTATATGCTGTAAGATGACTGAAAGAAATGTACTTAGATATATTATTATAAATGTAAGTAAAGGGAAATACAAAGGAATACATTTTATGTCATAATTTCTATAAATAATTTATTATCAAAATGGGGATGTCAATCCTGAGAGAAAACTTTAAAAATGTAACTAATACATGTTAATAACAAAAATTTAAATAATAAAATTTAAAAATAACTTAAAAGCACACATCTTGGCTTATCCATGACAGTCCTGATTAGTATCTATTGGCCTAGAAAATCATTAATAGTACCCTCTTTCTCTCTCAAAAGTATCTGAAGATAAATTACATGTATATGCTATGTAAAGTCTATTAAGACTTTCTGCAAGCAAAAGCTGCTTTTCGGTTTTAAGGTTTCTGAGATTCCTGGGCTTTATATGTACCAAAGTACATACAAAGTATGTGTACTTTACACACAAAATATGAAGTACTTTAGGGAGACAAACATAAATCGTTGCCCGATTTTCCTATTGACCAGGAGGTAAGCAGAAAAATATAGGGAATGATATAGTAGAGACAGCAGTAATTTAGAATCTGATATGGTAAGCTGATTGGAAAGACAGATTGGAAATCTGTACTTCAATGACTACTTTTTATTGGCCTAGAAAAATGACACGGAATTCATTTGAGAAATTCAAGTTGATTTTTTCTCTAAGTAATGATAATCAAGACATTTATTCTGCAACACAGAGCAAGAGAGTCCATGATATATTAGGAAAATTGCTAAAGTGAAGGCAAATATGAAAACCTGTTAGGGGCTCTTTATTTCATCCAAAGCCAACAGAAATACTACTCTTGTAGTAAGGTGGAAAAATATATTGTCTCATTAAATGTATTTTTTTCCAGTACCAGGGATCGAACTCAGAATTTTGCGCTTGCCAGGCAGGTGCGGCCCCACTGAGCTACATCCCTGGCTCATTAAATGTTTTATTTTAATTCAAGTTTTAAAAATTCCTTTACCTAGCTAATTAGAGAGCAGTTACTATGTACCCACTTCTTTCCACTTTAACACAGAATAACTCATCTCAAAAGACAAAGTTGGAAAAATTGCAGAGAATAATTACATCTTCACAGAAAAACAATAGGAAATGCTTTCCTTTGTATGTGCCTTTCAGCTATCAATATGCAAGACAAGAGTAAAACATCAAGGAATACTATTACCTAGCAGTTACAGAAAATTAATAATCAAAAGATTTAGGTTATAACTCTACTAACTGTCCTTCAATTTATGTTAAACTAGTCAAATTACTAAAAAAGTATTCATTGTTCACTATGTGGGAGATACTAATATCTATTCTTATTTTTTCATAGGACAAAATAACAAAACTCTCCAAACAGAATAAAACTTCACCTAAGTAGGTTTACTGACACAAAAATGTTTTGACCAACTGAATTTTAGTTATTTGGGGTTTAAACCAATATAGAATTGTTTCAAGACCATTTAGTTTAAAAAAACTTACTTTACAGATCAAGAAATTACAGCAGAATAAAGTTCACTTGCCAAAGGAAAAGTTACTGAGTAGCAGCACAGCACTAGGCCTGGAACTTATTCTTAATCCCCAATTACACACATCATCATCTTTAACAATTGCCTCTGTGTGAAAAAACCCAAAAACTTCAAAGGTCCTAGCTTAATTCCCTGTCATAAAGAAGCCTTTTCTTTTCATTATGCCATTTCTCAGTAAAAAGATAGGAGAATCACTGACTTTAACTCTGATTATATTCAAATATGACAATAATCTAGGATGTGACTCTTTCAAACATTACTACTAAAAACATTTTAAAAATGTACCTATATTAGTATACTCTCAAATACCCGCCACTACCACCATGTTTAGAAATCCTAACAAGCCTTTACACATTCTAAGTCTAAAAACGGAAAACAAATTTAGGCTTGTGAGGGCTCAAAGGGTCTTAATTTATATAAACATTCCTTAATGTGTCAGATGACAGGGTTATGACTTTTTTGGCTGAACTAAATTGCCTTTATTTTAGATGATCCTGATGCAAGTCAACCCAATATCTTGTCTATAGAATAATATCTAATATATAAATAAAATATAAAGCAGCTGGGAAAATCCAATGATATTCCCAACGACATGGAAAGAATACCACTTACATTTTTATAGTACTTTCACTAACATTTTATTTACTCCTCACAGACACTAAAAAAGGCAAAACTGTTAATAATCTCTATTTTATAGCTCAGCTAAGGAGCAGCAAATATGGAAGTCAAACCTAGGTCAACACCAGGCAAAGTATTCTTTGTACCATTTCTCACTTGTTCATTAATGTATACCACGTAACATACCCATCATAAGAATGAGTGCTACCTACACACAAAGCTATATTCCCTCTTCTCTTGTGCACTGTCTCTATAGTTTGCAGGGTCCTAGGTCCTCTGGACATTTTCAGAGGGCCTACAGGGCAAACCTATTTTCACAAGAATATGCCTTACTGGGTAAATTGCACTGATGTTACAAAAGAAATAGTGAGTAAACTGCCAGTCCTTTGGCATAAATGGTAACTGCTTTGGCATACTGGTCTTTGATAAAATGAAAACAATAACGTGTTTCTGTTCAGGAAGTGTTTGTTCATATTAGTTAATTTCTATTTTTATCAGAAAGACAAAAATTGGCCGAAGGTTTTTTCTTTAAGTTTCTAGTTGTTGTGGGTTTTTATGTGTTTGGTATCTGTATGCCTTTGTTTCTATTTCTGGACTAGGGAATTCTCTTCAGAAACAATATATAACTTGCTCTTTGTTTCTTAGCTTTCTATTCATCTGATCATGGTCTTTCTGTTCATTCCTAGCCAGTATGCTAAAATGGTGAAGCTACAACTCCTTCTATCACTAAGCATCTCCGGTGAGCTAGTATGGATCTAATCTGGCTTACAACTGAGACAGTATGGCAGGATTTCAACAATATGGTTTCTGTGTCACTTTCATTATTAACTTAATGAAATAACATTACTAATGCACAAATAGTCTAACTGGCTATCAAATTCAGAAATAAATATTTCAAGAGGATTTTTTACAAGTCAGTAAACAAAAGATTTATTAGTTAGGATTTATTTGAAGCTTTAAGATAAAAACAAATGTATTAACCAACCATAAAGTAATAGTTTTATAATTCTAATAATCCAAAAAACCCTAAAATTAGACTGGCAAATACATCTGAAATTCTAAAGGGTAAAATTAAAAAACAAAAACCTACACATTTTTTCCAACTCTTTCACAAGAAAGAAACACATTACAGGGCATACCCTTCTTTCTAGGGCAGTGAAAGATTACTATGAATAAACTATTAAAATCTAGATGCAATTAGCAATGGTAAGCATTATATTCAGATTTAGTACTTACCTATACTAGATGTATAATCAGTGGCTCCAAAGATCAACTCTGGTGCCCTATAGTACCGAGAACAGATATACGAAACATTGGGTTCTCCTCGGACCAGCTGCTTTGCACTAATAAAAAACAATAAATAAAAAGTAGAGTCTTTACACCTCAAAGGAAACTTTACTGTTATTACTTGTAATACCAAATATTTACCTAAGTTTCATACCATGCCAATCATGAAACAGACACAAAAAAATATGAACCATAACTATTTTGGACAAAGGAAATACAAATTTTAATAATACCACTATGCAAAAGAATGGTAGTTTTCAAAGAAAGAGTTTGTCAACTATTATTTAAGGAACAAGAAGTAGACAGTTACAAAAGGATAAATGCTGAACTTTTTCTAATTCTCTGTTCCCTGAATTAGAAGGGCAGGAAATTAAGGGGTACCTTGGCTCACCAAAAACTGACAGGAGATTAGAATGTAAGAATGAATACTCCTCACTCAATATGTTTCTTTAAAAGGGAATGAAACTGCCCACTATTTTTACAATTAAACTTTTGACACAGAGTGATCTCAATGGTTAGAGAGCTAATCTATTTATCTTTTTATATTTTGGTCAATTTATTAAATATCAAAACACTTATTACCCAATAAACTTGTTAAAAGACAACCTTCAACTTTAGTGTAAAAATGACTGACAATCTATGAATTCTACCTGTGTTGTGGTAAATTTATATGCTTTTTTACTCCAATTTTCCTACTAAAATATTGTGTGGCATGTATTTTAAACATAAAGGAAATTATAATACTTTAGATGTGTCTCCAGATAACACAAAGACATCCTGAAATAAGATGCTGTAAAGCTATTTTGACATACAATAACATAAAGACATACAACAAAATCAAAACAGTAAAAAACAAGTGCCATTTTTGAAGTAATAGTACAGCAAACCAGCACAAAAATAAATAAAAATAGTCACAAGAACTCTAAAGTCTAGGATTTCTTTTCTTCCACTTATTTCTAGTCAATGAAGACCTTATTTTTCCTTTATCACCAGTTTTGATGTTTACTTTTAACACTGTCTCCAAGTATTGACACAGAATCACCATTTCATAAATTAAAAATACTAATCTCTGTTTTCAGGCTGCCTAAAATTAAGTATTTTTCAGATAATTGATAGGGAACTCTGATACCTTCAGAAAGATGCTGTTTAATAATAAAACAAATTCCAATTATATCCTCAGAAAATTCATCACAGGTTAAAATTACACACACACACACAATTTGATGGAGGTGCCTTCTTTCTTTTATATTGTAGGAAAGGCTCGTTGTCACTTCCTGTCCAATATAGTGGGCCACATTCATATAGCCTTATCCTTAACCCATCTAGCCCTTCTTTGGGTTACTTCTTCCTCAGGGCCTCAGCTACTTCTAGGACCTGTTTCACACAAGTAAAGAGTTACTAAGAAGAGAGTAATACTGTTATCTTTAAAAAATTATTTGGAGTTTCTCTTCATTCATGAGAAAAAATAAATGAAGGATAGATAGTCCCACAAAATAATTATGTTCTACTATTTTTCATAAAGACCTCTATATTTGTTCTGGTTTGGATCTAGTTTGTCTCCTCCCCACCTATGGGTTCCTGTGTTGAAGGCTTGGTCCTAAATGTGGCTATATTAATGGGCATTGATATTCATTTTGAGGAATTGGTACATGCATTAACCTATCTTGACCATTTTTGATTCCTTTACTCCTCCCTTAACTCCCCCGCCTCTCCCGTATCTCCATCTCCCCCCTTCCTGTTCCCCCTTCTCACCTCTAAAACGCGTCTTCTTGGTTCCAACTATCTCTGCTTTATTTTATTAATTTATTATTGTATTTTAGTGTTCTTATTCAAGAAAAACCATGCAACATTTAACTTTCTGTCTGATTTATTTCATTTAGCATTACAGTCTTTCAAGTTTCATTTATTTTCTTGCAAATGACATGCTTTCATTCTTCTTATGGCTGAAAAGATTCCATTGTGTGTATACACATTTTTTTTATCCACTCCTCTGATGATGGGTATTTAGGTTGTTTCCAGAGCTTAGCTATTATAAATTGTACTGCTATATACATGGGTATACCATAACATGAAGTATGATGTCTTTTAATTCTTTTTATAACCAGGAGAGGTATAGCTGGATAAAATGGAGTTTCTATTTTTAGGGGTTTTTGATGTTGTTGTTTTGCTTTGTTTTGTTTTTTGAGGAATCTCCACACTGATTTCCCTAGTGTTCATACTAGTTCACATTCCCAGCAACAGAAAGGTTCCTTTCTCCCCACAACCTTGCCAGCATATCTGTGTGGTTGATGATAGCCCTTCTGACTAGAGTTTAAGATAAAATCTCAGCTGTTTTGATTTGCATTTCCCTAATGGTTAAAGATGAATATTTTTTCATTTATTTACTTGTGTAAAGTACATTTGTACTTCTTTTGAGAAGTATATTTATTTCAGTTGCCTACTTTTATTTTACTGGATCTTTTATTTTGGGGGGAAGTCTAATTTTTTTTACTTCTTTACATATTTCAGATATTAGTCCTATTCTGTAGGTTGTCTTTTCAATGTTGTTTCTCTTGCTGTGCAGAAGCTTTTTAATTTGATATAATTCCATTTGCTGATTCCTGACATTACTTCCTATGATACCGGGATTTTAGTTCAGGAAGTCCCTTATTGTGCCTATGGCTTCAAGTGTTTCCATTACATTATTTTCCAGCAGTTCCAAAGCTTGTTTTTATATATAGGTCTGTGATCTATTTTAATTTGAAGCTGATTTAATTAAAAGGTGAGAGGTACAGATTAAATCCGCACGTGGACTGCACCCGGAAGGAAGCTCCCCTGCCACCATCCCAGGCTCCTAGGGCAGAGAAGTTTAGCCGGTCCCAGCACCTGGAAGGAAGCTCCCCCACCGCCATCCCAAGCTCCTAGGGCAGAGAAGCTCAGCCGGTCCCAGCACCCGGAAGGAAGCTCCGCCGCGGCCATCCCAAGCTCCTATGGCAGAGAAGGTGAGCCACATGGGCTCCAGAAACACCATCCCCCCCACCCCGTGGAAATGAGAAGACACATAAACAAGCCTCAAAAACAGACTTCCAGCAACCCCAAAGGGAAACGAGATGGAACACTCTGATATTCAACCACCTGGACTCTCTGAACTGGCAACAAAAGAGGATCTGGGAAAAATGAAATCAGAAATAATTACTCAAATAACAGCAAAGATTTTGCTCATGGTGCAAGACATGAGAAATAAATCTAGAGAGGACACAGATAAAAAAATAGAGGATCCGAGGAACCTGATGGAATCCCAACATAGGAAACAAATGGAATCCATAAAACAGATGCAAACAGATTTCCAAGAGATTAAAAACTCCATCGAAAGTCTGCGCAGCAGAATGAACCAATGTGAGGATAGAATTTCACATACAGAAGATAAGATTGCAATCAGTGAGGAGGAAAAGAAAAACTGCTTTAAAATTGTAAAGGAATATGAGAAATCCATCCAGCAGCTGCTAGACGATGCAAAGAAGAATAACATAAGACTGATTGGAGTCAATGAAGAAACAGGAGGGAGTGCAGATGACATAAAAAAACTCTTCACAGAAGTGATGGCAGAAAACTTCCCAGGCAGGGAAAAAGAACTTGACATACAGATAAGTGAGGCATATAGGATTCCAGCTAGCCTTAATCAAAAAAAAATCTATACACAGGCATATAATAGTTAGGATTCCAGAAATCCAACAGAAGAATAAAATTCTACAAGCAGTGAGAGAAAAGAAACAAATCACATACAAAGGAAAGCCCATCAGAATCACAGCAGACTTCTCAATGCAAAACCTCAAGGCAAGAAGAGCTTGGAGTGATGTGTTTCAAGCCCTAAAGGAAAACAGCCTCCAACCCAGATTCATGCACCCTGCAAAACTATCTTTCAAAATGGATGGAGAAATAAGATACTTTCATGACAAAGAGCACCTCAGGAACTTCATGAATACCAAACCGGCACTCCAAAACATTTTAGACAATACCCTAGGAAAAGACAATGAGGATCACAATCCCAGGAAACCCAGCAGAATGAATCCATTGGGTGTGACAAATTAAATGTAAAGGGGGAGAATCCAACAAAAAGAAAAAGTCATGTCAAGGCTTTTAAAACTTTTGACTTCATCTCCCTAATGAGTGTATAATTCAATCTTATTATTGTACCGATCAGTATTTTTCTGATTCTAGAGTTGCACACCATTCCTTGTGCTATACTGGCTATTTATCATCTTCTTACCTCTACATTTTCATTGGGTTGTCTATTAATGAGCTCTAAGAATTCTTTATATATTCTGCTCATAGGTTATATGTATTGTAAATATGGTCTGTTTAAGGACTACTTTTCATTTTAATGATGTCATTTAAAGTTCTAAATTTTGATGGAATCTCATTTATCAATTTTTTTCTTTTATACATCATGTTTTTGGTATCCTAGGTAGTTCTTACCTACCCTGAATTCATAAATATTTTCCCTTATAATTTCTTCTTAAAGTTTTATACTTTTAGGCTTTCTTATTTAGGTTCACAGATCACTTCAAGTTATTTTCATGCATGGAAATAAAGGGTTGAGGTTAATTTTTTTATACAGATACCAGGTGTTCTAGTGCCGTTTGCTAAAAACACTATCTCTTCCTTGAAGAGATAATCTTCAAATAATCTTTCAAAACTCAGTGGACCATATGTGTGTGGTTTTATTTCTAGATTCTCTGTTTTATTCAAATGATCTATATGTCTTTCCTTACACCAACACTGCCTTGATTACTGTAGCTTTAGAAGAAGTCTTAAAATTAGGTACTAAACATCTTCCAACACTGTTTTTGTTTTTAACTTTTCTAGGTCCTTTGTACTCCTACATAACTTTTAAATTTCTTTTTTTTTTTTTTTTGGTTTTCCAAGTTAATTTATTAGTATTTTTCAATTTTTAATATATATATATTTATTGGTACATTTTTGGTATAAAATAATTTACATTTATCATTGGATGTTTGTCCCAGAACATGATGCATCTTAGTTTTTATTTTTTCTCCCATTACTTGTGTACCCTTCACCCCCTCTACCCTTCCCTATCTACACAGAGTTTGATTCCATTTTATTTTCTCATAATTTTTTTCTTTCCCTTCTTCCCTTTCCCCTTTCCCTTCCACAATCCCCAAACCCTTGGACCTTTTCTTATTTCAAATTATCAATTATTCATTTTAATCACTTTCATCCTTATTTACACTTTCAATTTCTCACACTAGAGAAACTATTTGGTATTTACACATGTGTGTCCTATTTATTTCACTTAAGAGTATGGCCTCAATATGCATCCATTTAGCTATAAATGTCTCTAGTTTCTCATTCTTTATGGCTGAGTAGTACTCCATTTTATAAAAAAAACCACATCTTCTTTATCCAGTTTCCAGTCGATGGGCATTTGGGGTGTTTCCAAGCTTTAGCTATTACAAATTGTGCTGCTATAAACATAGGTGCATATATATCGCTTGGTATGATTCTTTTAATTCTTTGGGGAAGATTCCTAGTAGGGGAATAGCTGGGTCAAATGGGACTTCTTCATTTATAGCAAGTATACACAGACCTGAATTTTTATATATACCTTGTGTTTTCTAATCCTGCTAAATTCAAATACAAGTTCTAGTTCCTCCTAGAGATTTCTTAGTATTTTCTCTGTAGATGATCATTTCATCTACATATAAAGATTTTGCTCCTGCCATGCCAATCCTATCCTAGTTGTGTCATTTTATTGCCAGACTATGTTGGTGGGGACTAGGTTTCAAAGTTTAATGGACAGATAAAGAGTAAGCATATCTGCCCTTGTTCGCCACCTTAAGGAGAAAGCATTGTATCTTCTCCAGTCATATAATGTGTTCTCGCTCGAAGTATGGAGTACATGTCTTTAATCTGTTGAGAAGGTTCTGGTCTACTTCTAGTCTCCTGATAGCTTTTACCATGAACAGCTGTAGAATTTAGTCCAATACTTTTTTTCCAATTAGTGACAGGATCATATGGCTTTTTCCTTTCCTCTGTTAAAATGATTACTTTTGGGGGTGGATCTTCCAGTGCTGAACCAACACTGTCATCCCTATAACAAAACCACTTTCTACATCCTGCCAGATCTGACTTCTAATAGTTTGTTTTGTTAAACAAATTTCTATCTATGTTCATACTTTTTTCTTCTTTTATCTTTATCCAGTTTTAGGATTAGCACAATGTTGAGTTCCTAAAATGAGAGGAGAAGTGTTTCTTCTTTTTTCTCCTTTAACTGTTTGATATAATTTATCAGTTAAAATGTTTATGAGCCTGCTGTTGTCATATAGGTAGGTTTTCAAGCTAGGAATATACTTTAATAGGTGCTATTCAAATTTTATATTTCCTCCAGAGTTAGTTTCATTAATTTGTCTTCCAAGGTACTTCTTAGAAGTTATCAAATTTATTTCAAAAATGATTTTTGTAATGTGCTTTCTATATCCCTTTAAATTCTGTAAAATCTGTGGTAATGTCTTCTAGACCTTAATATTGTAATTTAAAAAATGTATAACTGATATTGTGTAACAGGAAGAAGAGGTCTAAAAGAGCAGGGGAATTGGGAGGGGTAGGGGAAGGGAAAAAAGGGAAAGGAAAAAATATGAGAAGAGGAAAAAAATGGAAACAAGGTCTTTGCAAATAGGGAAGAGTGGAGAGGATGAAGGGAGGGCAAGGGAAGGGGAAAAAAATAAGAACCAAGAGACTCATGTAATGGTACAAGATTCCAATGATGAATGTAACTGTATTTTATACCTAAAAGGTACCAATAAAGTTAATGGGGAAAAAAAAATAAAAAAAATAAATCTGCAGGTGGATAACCAGTTTTCCCAGCACCATTTGTTAAAGAGGCTATCTTTCCTCCAATGTATATTTTTGGTCCTTCTGTCAAAAATCAGACAGCTGAAGTGCATGAGGTTCTTTTGCTGTCTTCTGTTCTACCCCATTGTTTTACAAGGCTATTTTCCTGTCAGTACCATGCTGTTTTTATTACCATAGCTTTGTAATCTAACTTGAAATCCAGCATTGTGACTTCTCTACTTTGCTCTTTATGCTTAAGATTGCTTTGGCTATTCTGAGACTCTTCTGGTTCTATATGAATTTGAGATTTGTTGCTGATATTTTAATAGGAATAGCATTAAATCTACAGATCTCTTTTGGTAATATGGTTTTTTGGTTTTTTTTTGGTACTAGGGATCGAACTCGGGTCCTTCCACTTGCGAGGCAGGGAGCGGAACCACTGAGCTAAATCCCTGGCCTGGTAATATGGCTTTTTAAACAGTATTGATTCTATTGATCCAAGGACATGGGTTGCTTTTCCATTTTATGATGTTCTCTTCAATTTCTTTCTTCAGAGTTCTTTAGTTTTCATTATACAGGTTTTTCATCTTGTTGGTTAGGTTAATTTCTAGGCATTTAATTCTTTTTTTAAGCTACTGTGATTGGAATTGTTTTCCTGATTTCTTTCTTGGTAGGTTCGTTATTGGTGTACATGAATCTACCGATTTTTCGGTACTGGCTTTGTATCCTGAGTGATACTGTTTGGTTCAAGTCCCTGCCAAAGTAGTACCTAAGAGTCTAATAATATGTCTCTCAAACACTACTTGCTGTTATGGCTTAAATATAGATGTCCCCTCAAAGCCTCATTAATATTTGCCCAAACCAATTACGTTTTCTTTTTTGGTACTTGGGATCGAACTCGGGTCCTTATGCTTGTGCAGCAGGTGGCGATACCACTGAGCTAAATCCCCAGCCCAAAACCAATTATGTTTAAAAAGGGCATCTTTTCTATCAGAGAACTTAATAATAATGAGCTATTACCACATAAGTAAAATCAGTTCCAAATTTATTAGAACAAAGTAACTTTATGTCCCAAGAAAATGGCCTGTTCCAACACTGTTTTAAAACCAGTGTATAGAAACTCTAATAAACTTACTAGTTCATTTTTTTAATGCTCCTTACCAATCAATCATTCTCAGCAGGAAAGACACCTCATGATGAGAAAATGCATATGATTTGTGCAATTTTTCCTACAGATAGTAAGAGGTAATGCTTTATTATCAAGCATCAAATAAAATTTTTGATTTACTATTTTTTATTGATTTTTATAGTTCAGGGGACAAAAACATAGCAAAGCAAATTGCATACTAGGATAGGTGTCTGAAATTAGTAAACAGTAAAATGGAGATGGTATGAAAGAGCATATACTTGTGAGCTTAAGTGTTAATTTATAATAGCGCAGATTCATTTGATTTTTAAAGAATCTCTCTATAGCCTATGGAAAATATATCCCATATTAAACCCAGAATCTAAACAGTGGCTTGTTATAAACATTACAAATAGGTAGGAATATAGATACCAGGAGGTGTGTGTAAATATGTAATCTATACAGCTAAACTGAAAAATAAGAACTATTATCAGTATTAAAAAAAATAAACTGGAACCAACCCATGTTATGTAGAGATGTCACGGGCAGAAGATGGACTGTGCTTCCCAAAAATAAGACCTAACCAAAAAAGTAAGGGCTGGTTGTTACCATGGTGATGGCCAATGTTAAGCAGATTATACTTCACTGTTCTCTTGCTCTGTGGCTACACTGTAATGGCAAGGCAATTGGGGCTGGCATGTTTGATCTCTAGTTTTCAAGGCTGACCATGGCATTATTCTAGGTGATTACGCCAGAGAGGAAGTAGCAGGGCAACGGCTTACATTACTTGGGAATACAGGGTTGACAACATTTTGAAAAGTTAGACAACATAGGCACAAGATGTTGAAAACCATGAAAATGAATGGAATGAGGCTTTATTACAAAGTTATAGTACATTATCTAGTAATCTGTATAAGAACTCAACAAGTTTTTTGAACTTTACAGAAAAGAAGTTATAAAAGGCTACATAATAGAAGAAAAGAAAAAAATGGAAACTGCTACTAGACCTTTGACCACATTCCTGCCCTGAGGTCCACTCTGAAGGTAAAAGGACAATATTATGTAATAGTATTTTTTTAAAGATTAGTTATTACTAAAAAAGGAGTATATACACCTAATACAAATTCAAACAATACTAAAGTACAACCACTTAAAAACAAGTTTGTCAAATGACATTATATTTCCAAAATTTCCCTTTGCAGGAGCAACCACTGTCATGGGATTATTATATAACATTTCAGAAATAAGCCACATTACATATGGATATATTTGAATTAAGATGGCCACACTGTGTTTGCAAAGTAAAGGGAAGCGTATTATACAGTCTTGACTTTGCTTTTTTCATTTAATATTTCATAGAAATCATTCCCTTCCAGTTGATAGAGAGCTGCATCATTCTTTTTCATGGTAGTATATATAACATAACATTTGTATATACAATAATTTATTTGGACACTTTTTTATGAATGAACATTCATAAACAATGCTATGATAAATGTCTCTGTAAATACCCTTTTATAAATAATTCACATAAGTTAAAATCTTGGATGAAAGCATAGAGACATTAATAATTCTGACAGAAGTTATCAAAACTATCCTATCAAGGAACTGTGTTAGTTTATAGCATCCAAGCAAGGATTAGACTAACATTCTAAAAGGAATAGATTTAAAAGAACATATGGCAAAGTGGGAGCTGGAAGGAAAAAGAAAAAGGGAAGAAAGAGGAAGAGGGAAAAAAGAGAGTGCTAACTTACCTCCCAAAGTCACAGAGTTTTAATACAGCTGTATCAGGATCCAACAAGAGGTTCTGTGGTTTAATATCCCGATGGCAGATTCCAAAGGAATGGATATAGGCTAAACTTCTGAACAGCTGATACATATACAACTGGAATAAATAATAAACATTAATTGAATATTTCTTATTTCAAACAAATCAAAATCATGAAACAGCAAAAAAAGTAACATTCTAAGAACAAGTGAAATGTTGGTGATTATTACACTCAACCTTCCTTAAGTTTCTTGTTATTTTGTATGAATTAGCTGAGTAAACTATCATTAACCATTAGTATTACTTTAACAGCTTAAAAAATGAAACTTTATACTATGCTTTATAACTTATTTATTTTACATCTTACCTCAAGCCAGCTAAGATGGGTTTTTTGTTTAAAACATAGATAAAAGCTCAGAGAGGTGTCCCAAATCCTGACAAATAAGTAACAACACTGGGATCAGAAGTCAGGGGCTTAGGTACTAGCTCAGTGGAATCATGCTTACCACGCAAGCACAAGGTCCTGAGTTTGATACCCGGTACCAAAACAAAGCAAAAAACAAAAAATAGAAGTAGGTCTTCTGATTTTTAAGTTCACCATTCTTTCTACTATATCAAATTGTTTAATGTAAAAGAATTTCCACTCTCATCTTTAGAATAATTTTTTCCCTGAGATGTCAGCTTTCAAGGTTGCTGATACAAAGTCTAAGAAAATTGACAGGTGAACTGAGAAAATCTAATCACCTATCAAGATACCAGTAAACCTGTTAGTAGCATCCCAACTCTTTCTATTAATATCCTTCAGAAATGTCAACTTTAACTGCCATTTTAAAAGATGTCTCAGCTAGGTACAGTGATGCTTGTCTGTAATCACAGATATTTTGGAGGCTATGGCATGAGGACTACAAGTTTGAGGCCAGCCGGGGCAACTTAGCAAAAACCTATCTCAAAACAGAAAAGAAAGGAAAGTTAAAGAGTTTTTAAAAAGGGACTCAGTGGCAGCTAGCACTTGTCTAGCATGTGTGCAGCCCTTTGGTTCAATCTCCAGTACCAATGAAAATAAACAAGCAAACAAACAAAACAAAATAAGCCAACCAAACAAAACCAGATATATGCCTACTGACATGATCTCAGAAGACTTTTTTTCTATTTTATTACTAAAAAAGATACACTAAGCATATCTAAACCTTCTCTTTATTCCACAGCCAGTATTTTGATTCACTTTAAAAATTTTTTGACTATTCACTTTCTGACCTCCACCCCAAGATTAATACCACAAAAATAATTTTTGAAATAACTGAAAGCAAAGGTACTAGTGTTTTGGTAAAAATATAACAATAAAAAGAGTTAGAAACATAGATTTACAGCATCATCTTTAGGGGCTATTGTTAAAAGGTGGGTTAATTAAAGCCAACATGAAATCTACTTGCCTTCAGAGGCAAGATAAAAGATAAAAACTGCAGACAGCTGAATTTCAGTGTATCTTTAATGAAGCATGGCATAAAACATACATGTAAAATTTTCACTAAGGTCAGCATTTTGCCATTAAAGTTAGAATTAAAGCATTCATATTTTTAAAAGCTAATCCTGTTACTGTATCACTGTTCACAGACTCAATCCCCAAATCTTAAAGCACCAACCTTTTGATTTGTCTGGACCACACAGAGGGAAGAGGAACTGTCATGTTTAGTAACAACTAATGGTTGTCTTCACAGGCACAGACATGTTTAGGCAATGTGAGATATTATTACTGGTAATTGCTGCATTTTACTCACCAAATGGGAGAAGCACATGTTTACATCTGATAAACATGGGTTTCCACCTGAGTGACGGATGTGGAAGGCAGAGGTAGCACTCACTGTACTTTCCCCTATAGAGACTTCCATTGTTACCTATGCAGCCTATACTGCAGTACCACACACGAGTCACAAAAAAGATCTCTGAAAATCACACAAAGCTGCAAGTTTATGATCTTGTGTGGCCACATTATTGGCTGTCCCAGGCTATGGGTTGGAGCCTGTCCTAAACCTTACTCTACGATTTAATTCATTTTGCTAAGAAAATAAGCTCCTGTAAGTGACTGAGTTTACAGGTATTCATTTATTAAAGTAGAGATTTTACCAACTCTGCATAAGGGTATTAATATCTATGTCAGCAAAATTTAATGAAAGCAAAAGTTATCTTTTAAAATTGTTCAACGGTTTAGGTTAATTTTATTATCTTTTTAAAAACTGCATTCTTTCATATGAAAGACTTTCCCTTTTACCTTTTGCAAAGTCAAGATTTAGAATGAAATATGCAATTTATACCTTTTTGTGTTGTTTCATTTTGTTAAAGTATATTTCTAAGAAAGCTGAAATGCTTTCTATACAGAAAGACAGCAAGAACAATAACAACAAAAATAACTGACTGTGTGCCACACACCATTCAATGTGCTTTAGATGTTTCACTTAACTCTTATAATGACTTCATATGGTAAAGGCTACTTTTATTATTATTTTAAATATAAAGTAACTGAGGTAGGAACAGATTAGACAATTTGGTCAAAATCACATCTGTAATATTCTGGAGTGGCATAGGTAGTTACTCCTCTTTTAACTACAATTTCTTTGTTCTGCATTATTTTTATTATTTTTATTCTATTTATTATTTTTATTTCACACCATCATTTGATGGTATGAAAATAAAATCATAAAGTAGCCAGACAACTAAAGAATTAAAATGATATTCTCAGAAGCTCAAATGAAGGGAGGGGGTGTAGCTCAGTGGTAGTATGCTTGTTTAGCATACACAGAGCCCTGCATTTAATACCCATTACAAAAAACAATAAAGAAACAAACTCAACTCAAATATAATGAATGCATTTTAATATAATAACATATTTAACATGCATTAACTACCAAACCAAGTGAATATCTACCTATTTCTCATTTTATCGGTGAGGAAAGTAATGTTCAATAAGCATAGTTCAAAAAGTTATAAAGCTGTAAAATTAACTCAAGTCCAATGTCCTCTCTGTGCTATAACGTTTGTTTAAAGCAAATGATAGAATGACAACTTTATCATCTACAAAAATCAATCTAGCTCTCACGTATTCAAACTTTGTAGTTAAGAATTTTTCAATCTAAAAAAAGTCTAAGCCAGGTACAGAGCCACATGCCTGTAGTCCTACCTATGAGAGAGGGGAAATTGTAGGACCAATTGAGCCCAAGAAGTCAGGATCAGCCCAGGCAACACTGTAACACATTAGCTCTTAAAAACATAAAAATTTTAAGTTTGAAATAGTATCATCTTTGCTAGTCCTCTGTTTTACAGCGACATTTTAAAACCCACTTAGTTCTGAATGATTCTCATCAAAAAAGCAAGTGTTCAAAACATTTTTAACTTATACTTTATCATCAAATATAAAATGTATTGGTATAAAATGGGGTGATGAAAGAGGTTCCAAATATGGTCACAGAACATACTGAACTCCCCTACAAAAGTATAAGTCAAACGATCACAAAGAAATGCAGTTGTCATTTTAGTAGCATGTCAAACAACTCCTTACGAGATAGTGAAGTCCATAAACAGTTCTATGTATTTATTACTTTTATTTCCATCTCCCAGTCTAAAGTTTTTCATATACTATAATAGGATTGCAATAAAAATTATGTAGAATGGATTAAGAGATCAACTATAAACCCATCAATTATAGACACTGTTTTGATCTCTTCAGACCCTTAAGGGTAAGAGTAGATTTGTGCCCCCCCCAAATAATGACCAGAGCCAACAGTAGTGACTCTATGGTTACACAAAAGAATCATCCTTTTTCCCACAAGGAGAAATGCATGCTAGATCTCTCTGGGTATGCCAATCTCAGTATGTACAATAGTTTTCCTTTTTGTAAAAACACAGGATGAGTAAAAAAGAAACCACAGAGACAGAGAGAGAAAGAGACAGAGATAGAAACAGAGACAGAGATAAACACAGGATGCCAGAGATTTAGCTCAACTATATGCTCGTGAAAATACAAAAGACATGTGCACAAGGTTGTTCAGTATAGCACTATTTGTAATAGAGGTGTGGAGGAGTGGGACCTGAAAGGCAAAAAGAATACAAGTATTAATAAGTTACTGCTGAATAAATTAGGGTACAATCATATGGTGGGAGTAATATGCAACTATGAAAAAGGAAGACACATACATACACACAGAGTAACCTCAGAATATATTTTAATTAAAAGCAGAAGACAAGGGCTGGGGATTTAGCTCAGTGGTTTTGCCACCTGCTGTGCAAGCTCAAGGACCCAAGTTCAATCCCCGGTACAAAAAAAAAAAAAAGAAAAAAAGCAGAAGACAGAGAAAAATGTGTAATTTTTACAGAAAAAAAGAGTGTAGGGTGGATAAAACAGTTACACATTTGCTATTTTAAAAATGGGAGTATAAATTTTAAAAATCTAACTGGTGGAAGAAAGGAACAGAGATGAACACAGATGAAAGTTAAGCTTTCAAGAGATTTTGTTTTCTAGATTTTTACTTTGGAAGTACATAAATACATTAATGTAAAAGTAAATTTTAAATTTTAAAATATTTAAAAATAATCTAATAAAGGTAAAATGAAACAAAGCATAATGGGTTATAATCATACAGAAAGGAATTATCTGATGTTGCTTTAAAACAGAGAAATTTGACTATTCATCCCAAATTGGATCTAATGGAGGATAAAAAGAGTTGCAAAAAGATATTAAATTATTTTCAGGTGGAGGAGGTGGTGCTGGGATTATTACTCCAATGTATGGCAAGTGTTGGGTAGAATAAGTAATTATAGTGTGATCACTGAGAAACGGAATTTTCAGTGTAAATGAAAGGTAATATAGATGTAAGATTGTTAGGGTTAAGTAAAAAATCCCTCTATATTAATTGGACATATCAATATGAATTTACGGTACATTTTGGGGGGAAAACAGATACAGTAAACCCTTGAAAAAAAATACCCACATATTTCCTAGCTCTGTTCACTAACAAGATCCAGAAACAATACTCTGTAGCAATTAGTACTTCTAGCATTCAGACTCAGTCTCTTAATACCATTTCCCACTAAAAGAATGTCTCCTTCAAGAAAAGAGGAAGAAATGTGTAAAATGAACCTGTAACACTCAAGCAATATTAAGGTTCACGCAAGACACTTTAAATAAACAAGAAAACTCTTACTTGGTTACCTGTGGAAAATGCTATGGAACTAATTAATTACAAATTTTGGTAAACAAAAAGAAGGAATCAATTATCTTGTCTTTTTATACAAATTTTATCTTACGGAACAAATAATTAACAAAGGAAAGTTTCTCTTTGTGGCAGTAGTCTACCTTATAAGTTACAAAGGAATAACAGTGAAGTATCAACATCTTATATAACCCTTAATGAATTAATGAAATTAATAGTCGTCACCAGTGGCCATTAATGTCACAAAAAGAAAAGATACCATATTCTTCCTTAGGAAAGCACCCAACACTACCTATGAAGTAATTTTGACTCCATCAAACATGTACTTAATCACCAATTATCTATTCACCAATTTATAGGAAATACAAAGGAACATGTTAACACCAGTATGGAAATCCAATCAGTGAAATCCAGACCACAAAATGACAAGTCAAATGAGCCAGTTTCTCTAATGACAAGTATATGAAGGGGAGAGAATCTAAAGATTAAAAGAAACATTAAAAGCACACCAGCTAATCATAATTTACAAACCTTAACTGGATGCCAAGTCAAACAAAAAAGTATTTTAAAAAACTGTAAAACACGTGGAATATAAACAGATATTTAATGATGCTAATGCAATATTACTTATCTGTGTGATAACAGTGTTATATTTTTAAAAAGAAAGGCCCTATCTTTTATATATAAGCAAACTTAACTCCTAGTAAATTTCAGTGCTGTGGTTAATAAAATAATGTTTTTAAATGTCTACCACTTAAATGACAATTACACAACTCCTAGCTACTCCGTTACGAGTTCTATCAAATAAACAAGATGGTACTAATATATTAGATGATATAAATTAAATAATACCTGTATATGCTTAAAGCTGCCAAAGTTTAAACTTCTGCTACAGATGCAATGACTATATCTATAAATGTCAATAAAACACTACATTTTAGCATGTTTATAACTACATAATTTTATGTGAGTTTATGTGATATGTTCCCATTTTTGGTCTGTGGCACAATAAAGATACTGGAAATTAAATATAAGTATATACGGTTAGCAAAATTAAAATCCATAATTACCTGTGAAAAGTTTGCCTCAATTTACCTGAGTATCTTTAATAAGATTAATACTTCACATCTTAGCACTACAAAAGAATCTGAGAAAATTTTATACTTATTTTGTAGTTCTTTCTCTGAGTATTAAATGCAAATAATACAGTTAAAATATAACCAATATTCTCTCTGGCTCATGATATATATTTCTAAAATGGGAAACTGTTCCAATTTTACATACCTTGACATAGATCACAGGGAGCGTCTGTTTGGCTCGACTATAGTGTCTGGCAACTCTGTACACAGTTTCTGGAACATAGTCCAGCACCAGATTAAGGTAGACCTCATCTTTCTGAAAGAGTTTATTCAGAAACAGAAACATCAGAAACTAGTCTTTAAATATTCAAGTTAGAGTAAATTTTCTATGCATCTACTTATTCAGATTTTTAAAGAAAACATTTCATTTTAATTACGCAACAATTACTTTAGAAAATAACCATAACAGTAAAAACAAGCATACCATAGATACCTTACTAATACTAATTTCATGTTAAAAACACAATCATTTCAATACTGTTAAAGATTCACAATTATATTTTAACTATTATTTTGGTTACCATGATTTCAGAGTATATATCTCCTATCATAAACACATTTCCTAGGCTGAGAATCAATGTCTTTATATCCTACCAGAAAAGGTAGCACAGCAATAAGGGCAGTATTGGGAGCTGAGAAACAGATTTCTAGCCTCAGCTCTGTGGTCAATTGGTATATATAAGTCACTCTCTTTAGGCTTCATTTTCTTCAACTATAGTATGAAAAACTGGACTAGAAATTCTTCAAAATATCTCCTATCTCCACAAAAAAGATTTTATGGTTACCAATAGTCTATAGTTGGTAGAACAACCACATGTATTCTATAATTAACTGAAACAAAAAGAGTAACTTATAAGGCAGTGATTTACCATACTCACAAGCTTTTTGAGGGTAATATGTTTAAATATCCATTATGAGCAAGCCTAACACCACCAACCCAATCAGGAGAGAGAAAGAAAGGAAATCTAACCAAGTAGGAAAGAATAGAGTACTCCCTTTACCCTGTTCCTGTGAATCAGCATCAGTTAGGAAGGCTGAAGAAAAAAACAATCACTACTGGCTCCACAGTGGGAAAAATTGCAGTGAAACAAACTTTTATACTCTTGTAATTTGAAACCATCTTATCTAGCAAAGTGAAGTGGAGAGTTTCAATTTTCAGTAATTTACTGAGCATTTCAGATATCTCCCTCCATTCCAGAGGAAGCAGATTGCTGATGAGAGACATCTGAATTATTAAAGAAGCTTTATTTTATTTATTTATCTATCTATCTATCTATCTATTTATTTATTTATTTATTTATTTATTTTGGAGTCAGGGTCTCACTAGGCAGTAATCATCACTCCTTTACAAACTCCACATTAAAGCTATTCACAAAGAAATTTCTTTTTTGGTACCGGGGATTGAACTTGGGACCTGGCGCTTGCGAGGCAGGTGGCAGCACCACTGAGCTAAATCCACAGTCCACAAGGAAATTTAACTGACAAACTTTTGATCTCATCTAAAAACTCAACAACAGCAGGAATTACTTCATCCCATCTCTGGAAAAACAAAGTATGGTGATAATCTTATCCCCGCCTGACTTCTGAGGTCAAGGAAACAGAATGGCTTGAGGCTGCAGCTTTAAAGAGAACCATGATACCATTCTAAAAACCTCAAGGGATGCGAAGCAGTGTATTGGAACCATAATGAAATACTTAACACAGCATCAGGGAGGCAAAATCCTCCTCTGAATTGGGTCAGGAAATTTTAGCTGGCAAAACCCTTCAAAACAAATTTCTTTCCTTTGATGGGTATACTGGACTGGCAAGACAAAGGAATGATATAATAGTAAAGGTGTACAGAATAGGGAAGACCTTTTTGCTTAGGAAGTTGGAGGATGAATGGAAAAGGGAGGGAAGCACTGAAAATACAAGTAAGGCTGGCTTTATCCCTATGTCATATCCTAAAACAAAATAAACACCAAAATTGTCAAAATTTTCTTGTTAATGACATGACAAAACCACTGATATGTTTTTTTTAAAAAAAGTACAGACTTCCTGGAAGTCAGTAAGAAAACACCAATATTCTAATAGAAAAACTAGAAAGGACCATGATTAGATGGTCATACAAATGGCCAATAAAAATGAAGATGTTCAACCTTACTCATAATTAAAGAAATTTAACAAAAACCACACAACAGGGCAGGGCCGAAGATTTAGCTCAGTGGTTCCACCGCCTGCCTTGCAAGCAAAAGGACCTGAGCTCGATTCCCAGTACCACAAAAACAAACAAAAAACCATACAACAAGCTACAATTTTTCACCTAACAAACAGGACAAGAAAATTCAATTTGTGAAAACGGTATTAGAAAAGGTTATTTCCCAATATGCACCACAACATGGTTCTAGTGAAAGCCTTATAGGAAGGCAACAGGTTAACATACTCAAAAGTGAACACATACAGACCAATCAACACCACTACAATGAATTAAATCTATGAAATGATTGTGCATATATATGCAAAAGATGAGTGCAGATATGTGAAGAGCAAGGAATTAATAATCTACATATTATGTCTTATAGTGCTAGAAAATAGAAGACATGCTATAAACAAAATAAATCAAAAGCTTGCATTATTGGGAATATATTATAGAAATATAGGAGCTGTCTTAAGAGCTACCAATGAGGCTGGGGATTTAGCTCAGTGATTCCGCCACCTGCCTCACAAGCACAAGGTCCTGAGTTCGATCCCCCGTACCAAAAAAAAAGAGCTACAAATGGCTGAAGAGAAGAATTTGATCAATAAGATTAATACACAAGAGTCTACACACTGATATAAATAAATGACTAAACTGATGGATAGAGAACTCTCTCATGCAAAATTTTAAAAATCCAAAATAATTTATGTGGCTATACTACTATTAGGGAAAAGGAGTTATAGGTGCATAACTTCCCCTTTCTAGATGTGGCCTGCACACAGTGACTTCCTTCCAAAGAATGAAGGCTGAAAAGAGGGAGAGGGAAAGCAAAGACCTGTTCCTTTTCCCCATCACCATACTCCTTACTATCACATACTCCTTACTAAGGAGGCTCTATTCAGGCACTCTAGACAGGTAAAACCAAGATCACCATAGCTTCCAATCTAGGGTTGCATGGAACCCAAAGAAGGACAGGTGGTTGGTGGTCTTTCTTATCTAGTCTCCAGATGCAGATCTCTATTTGGGCATAACCAAGAGAATTTTGTTTCCCTTCCTCCACCCAGATGCCACAAGTAAGACGGAGGCTCTAACTCCAGACATAGCAGGCTAAGACCCTAATAGTCTCAACTCCAATTAGCTTAACGGGCAAAGCTCCCATGACAGCAGAACTGAGCTGTGAAGATAAGGGATCACCATTGCCACTTCTCTAGTGCCTACTTAAATAGTGAAGTTACTCTTCTAGTAAAGTAGAACAGGGTGCTGTCCAAAGGGAAAAGGTACCACAAGCTCTACCTAAGGACACTAATGTTATTTACAATAGAATGGGGAAAACTTCATACTTATAAACATTTTTTAAAACAATGAAGATCTTTTGAAGAATAATCGAGAGGAGGTTGGTAGGTCTATTATCATCCAAGCAAAAAGACAAGGCCACCAAAAGCTTTACAGAAAGAATCAGGAAAGATCCAAATGGAGGCTATTTGGGATCTCAGTCATCTCTGGAGATAGGAAGGATGTGTACACCTGTTGGCTGTGTCTACTCAGGGAATCTGAACAGGATGTGTTATGAACTTGAAAGGATTGCCCTACTTACACACAGACACATCAACACATTAAAGAAGCATTACTGGCACACAGTCTTTGATCAAACACTGACTGACCAATAAGCTCTTTCACTCAAGAGCTACAGGAAGCCAAGCTTAAAAGTAAAATCACAATCATAGTTACACTTGATGTTAGTTAGCCAAAGGCCAACAAGCGATATAATCATATATAGAAGACTGGGAAACCATGAATGCCCAAGGCTGTGCCTTTTTGGGAGCAATGAGAGAGAAAATCTTAAGCTACTACTTCTTGGTTGAAAATGTGACAAATAAATGTGAGCTCCCTGAATTATATGATAGCAATATCCAAGCCATACACATACCCAATGGTAAGAGTAAAAATTTAACTAAGGAAGCTTAAGAACCTCTGACACCCCCTTTTGTCTCTCTTAAACAAAAGCTATCTTTTTCTCAATATTTTTTTCCTACTCTTAAAAAAGGAAAAAAAAAGAACCTTTGACAAATGGTATAAAAAGAATAAAAAATCTCAAATCAACACCTTCAACTTAACAGGGCATGGTGGCACATGCCTATAATCCCAGCTAGGGAAACTTAAGAACCTTTAAAAAACGGCATAAAAAGAAGAAAATACTCAAATCAACAATCTTAACTGGACTTGGTGGCACATGCCTGTAATTCCAGCTACTTAGGGGCAGGGAGGAAGAGAAAGAGGAAGAGGAAAAAGAGGAGGGAAAAAAAGGAGCAAACCCACAGCAAGCAAAAGGAAATAGTGAAGACTGTAACAGAAATAGATGAAATAGAGAAGTAAAAAAGAGCAATTGGAAAACAAAAGTAAATGAAATCAAAAGTAAGCTCACTAAGGGCCGGGTATTTAGCTCAGTGGTTCAGCCAACTGCTTCGCAAGTGCGAGTTTGATCCCTGGTACCAAAAAAAGTAAACTCACTAAGGAAAAAAAATCAACAATATTGACAAATCTGTAGTCACACTGATCAGGAGCAAAGTAAGGTGAGAGGGAAAGGAAGAGAGAAGACTCCAATGATCAAAACCAAGAATAAAGCGGGGACTTAACTGATCTTATAGAAATTTTAAGGAAAAGTAAGAATTAATTGTATGCCAACAAATAAGATATCTTAGATGAAATGGACAAATTACTAAATGGACAAAAGAAGAAATAGAAAATTTAAATAAACCTATCATAAGCAAAAAAACTGAATTAGTAATTTAAAACTTCCCTCACAATGCACCTAGGTATGTATAGAAGGTTTCACTGGAAATCTATCTGGCAACATACAAACATGATTTTATATCACAACCAAATAAAATTAATCACAGAAATGGCAAGGTAGCTTTAACAGTCAAAATCCAGCTTATGTAGTCCTTCCTTCCAGTTATCACTTTCCATGGTTATGGTCAAAAGCAGCTGAAAATGTTACATGAAAAATAACTTCTAAACTGAGTATCATTCTCAATCCTAAACTGTGTATCATAGGATGAAATCTCACTCAGGATATGAATTATTTCTTTGTCCAGAGTGTTTAAGCAATATACCACACCTGCCCACTAAGTAGTTGTCTTAGAGATCAAATCAGCTGTCCAAGTACAGTGGTACCACAGTTTATAAACTTAATTTGTTTTATGATTTGGGGGAAGATGGCTATATTTGTGTTTGTGTGGAAAGATGGCTGTGGTCATGTTTGTCACCTTATGTGGAGTTTGCGAATGGAAGCAAAGTTTTGTCAAATACTTTTGTTTGTGAACCAAATTGTTTGCAAATAGAAGTATTTGTGAACCGAGGTATTATTGTATTACAGTGCTTGTGTTCAAGGGCTATGTTACAATGCCTACATAAATTCACCTCATTTCATCTCATGTAAACAATGTATCACCTCAGGGAAATTGTACCATGTGCTATCATCACAAGAAGATGAGTACAAAAAGAGATCTTTTGGGGGTAAGAAGGGAGAGGAAGGCAGGATAGGAAAGAAAATCTACATAATTTTTTATTACAGTATATTTTCATAACTTAAATTTTATTTGTATTATTAATATCTTACTGTGCCTAATTTATAAATTAAACTTTCAATAGGTATATAAACAGGAAAAAGCACAGTGTTTGGTTTGGAACTATCTGTGGTCCTAGGCATCTACTGGGGATCTTGGAGCATGTTCCATGTAGATAAGGGAGAACTACAGTATATAAAATATACTAATACAGAATAAGGCACACACAAATAAAACATGATTATCTCAACAGATGGAGAAAAATGACTTGACAAGATCCAGCACCATTTCATCTTAAAAGGACTTCAACAAACTAGGAATACAAAGGAACTGTCTCAAATGATAAATGATAAATCTGTTAAACACTGGAGGCTAACATCATACTTAAAGATAAAATATTGTTTCTTCCCTAAAGCTAAGAACAAAACAAAGGAAGTATGTTTTAATCTCTTCTAATCAACATTGTTCTGCAGATTCTAGACAGAGTAGTGGCAAGAAAACGTCATAAAAGGCCTCCAAAACATTATGTATTGATAAAAGAATCAAGAAGATATAACAATTATGTACATATACACATCAAAGAACAGAGTTCTAAATGAAGCAAACACTGACAGAACTAAAGGGAAAAATAGTTTCTACAACAGTTGGAAACTTTAATACACATTCAATAATGGGTAATATGTCAAGACAGAAGACCAAAAAAGAAATAGAGAACTTGAACATTATACAGACCAAATGGATCATTAAAGATACATAAACTACACTCCATTCTAAAACAGCAAATATTTTCCTCTAAAGTGTACATGGGGCATAACCCTCAAAAGGCCATATGTTAAGAAAACGAAACTCAAAAAATTTTCTTTATTTTTATTAGTCCATGTTTGTAGGACATAATGATTATATTTATTGTGGGGAGCTGGTACATATATATGACACATTTTAATTCTAACTTTATCCCTTTCCCTCATCTCTCCATCTCTTGATCCCTCCCCTTCTTGTCTGCAAAAGATCTATCCTCCTCTTTCCTATTATCCATTTTTTATCTAGCTCTTTCATTTATTTATACTTTGGGCCTCTCATGTAAGAGAAAACATGCAATATTTAAGCTTATGTGTTTGATTTATTGAACATTACAGTCTCAAGGTGCATCCATTTTCCTACAAACAACACAAATTTAGCCTTTTTATGGCACAATAACACTCTACTATGTATCAATATATTTTCTTCATCTATTTGTCTGTTGATGGGCATTTAGGCTGTTTCAAAGATTTAGCTATCATGAGTTGTACTGCCATAAATGTGCATATGCATGTTATCATTATAACACATGTTTTTAACTCTTTGGGAAGATACCTAGAAAGGGGATTAGCTGGCTTGAATTTCTAATTTTAGCTTTTGTAAACTCTCCATAGTAATTTCCATAGTAGTTGTACTAGATTACATTCCTACCAACAATGGAGAGGGATGCCTTTTTCCCCAATGCCTCACCAGCATTTGTGGTTATTTGATTTCTTGATGATAGCCATTTCTTCTGCAGTAAGATAGAATCTCAGTGTTGTTTTAATTTGTATTTCTCTAATGGCCAGAGATGATGAACATTTTTTCATGTATTTATTGGCCATTTGTAATACTTCATCTGAAAGGGTCTATTCATTTCAGTTGCCCATTTTTTAACTGAGTCTTTTATTTGGGGAGGTCTAATTTTTTGAGTACTTTATATATACTAGATATTAGTCCTCTGTCCAAGGAATAGATGGCAAATCTTTTTCCCATTCTGTATGTTGTCTCTTACTCTGTTGTTTCCTTTGCTGTGCAGAACCTTTTAAAATGACATAATCCCATTGTTGATTCTTGATATTATTTCTTGTGTAATTCGGTTCTGTTCAGAAAGCCCTTGACTATGCATATGTCTTACCGATTTTAACATCCATCAGATTAACTTTGTTTTAATATTTAGATCTCTGAATCTTTTTAATTTTATTTAAGTGCATGGTGAGAGATACAGGTCTAGATTCAATTTCTGGCATGTAGATAAGTTTCTCAGCACCATTTATTAAAGAGGCTATCTTTCCTCCAGTATGTTTTTGGCCCCTTTGTAAAACAAAAAAAAAAAGATCAGATAGCTGAATACACCTGGGCTTTTCTCTGCATCCACTATTCCGTCTCACTGATTCACACGTTTGTTTTGTCCAGGTACCATGCTGTTTTCTATCACTGTGGCTTTTTAACATAAACTTGACATCCAGGATTGTGTTGCCTCTTGTTTTCCTCTTGCTGCTCAGGATTGCTTTTGCTATTCTGGGACTCTTCTGGTTTCATATGAAGTTTAGGACTGTTTTCTCTAGTTCTGTGGGGAATGCTGGTGGTATGCATTAAACCTATATATCAGTTTTGGAAGTATGAGCATTTTGAAAATACTGTTTCTGCCTATCCAGGAGCAAATGTTATCTTTCTAATTTTCTGCTGTCCTATTTGACATCTCCTTTTTTAGAGTAATGTAGAAGAGTGCTACTCCTAAGTATTTAATTTTTCGTGATGCTATTGTGAATGGTATTTTTTTTCTCAATTCATTATTGGTATACAGAAACGCTATTGATTTTTTTGTGTCCTGCTATATTGCTAAATTTAGTTATTAATTCTTTTGAGTCTTTTGTTGGGATTTTTTTTGTCTTTTATAGAGAGGTTTATGTCTATCTCTTTTCTTTCTTTCTCTTGCCTGATTGCTCTAGCTAATGTTTTATAATGTACCATACTGAACAAGAATGGTGATAGTGGACAGCCTTGTCTTGTTTCTGATTTTAGATTTCCCCCATTAAATATGATGTTTGCAGGGGGTTTGCCATAAATGGCTTTTATCAAATTGAGATAAGGTCTTTCTATATCTATTTTCTTTATGGTTTTTATCATGAATGGATGTTTTGTTAAATTTAGGAAGTCTGAAATCATAGGAAGTTATGTTCTCTGGCCTAGATGTCCTAAAGTCTCCTTTGATCATAGGCAGAACCTTTGGAAAGTGACTGGATTATACGAGCATTATAGCTGACTTTCGCTGTTACAAGGTAGGCCCTGGTGGGAAGAGGGAGACCACTGTAAGCGTGACTGGGAAGGTTATATATCTCCCTTTCCGGCCTCACTCTTGGCTTTCTACTTTCTGTCTGCCATGAGGTAAGCAGCTATTCCTCCACTGTGCCACTGTGCCATACCATCCTTCCCTGGAGCCAAAATAATCCTCCCTCCTTTTAGTTGAAGGTGTCAGATATTGTGGCTCAGCAGACCAAGAAAGTGATGAAGACAGACCACAATAAAAATTAGCAATCAGCAACATAAGGAAGACAGAGAGAATTCATAAATGTATGGAAATTAATTCACTCTAGACAACAAGTCATAGATCAAATTAAATTCACTCTTAATAAAAATTAGAAAATATCTGAATGAATGAAAACAAAAATAGAGCATACTAAAACTTATAGGATGCAACAAAGGCAGTGATCAAAAGAAATTTTATAGTTGTAAAGGCCTACATTAAGAAAGAACATCTTGGGCCAGGGATTTAGCTCAGTGGTCCCGGCACCTGCCTCGCAAGTGCAAGGTCCCAAGTTCGATCCCCGGTATCAAAAAAAAAGAAAGAACATCTTGCTGAAGATACAGCTCAGAGGTAGAATGCTTGCCTAAGTATGTGCTAGTCTCTATGTTTGATCCCTAGGATGCCAACAGAGGAAAAAAGATTCAAGGAAAATGACTACCAATCAATAACAAAGTTTTATATATGATCTAGAAAAGGAAGAGAATAAACTTAAAAAGCTAGCAGTTAGATGGAAATAATAAAAATATTTAAGCAGAGGTAAATAAAATATAGAGAATCAACAAAACCAGAAGTTGATTTTAATTTCAATTAATAATGACACACTTTTAGATTGACAAATTAGAAAAGACAACTAAATCAGCAGAAATGAAAGTGAAGACCTTACTACTTTGTGTTTTATAAAAATAAGGAGCATAAAAGCATTCTACAAACAACTACACTAACAAGTTGTATAACCTACATAAAATGGACAGATTTCTATACTAAAGTGACTCAAGATGGAATAGAACAATCAATAATCAAAACATTCCAACAAAGCAAAGTTCAGGACCTGATGGCCCCAGTGGTAAATTTTACCTAACGCTTACAAAAGAGGTTAACAACAATTTAAAACTCTTCTCTAAAATAGAGGATGAGGCCAGGCCTTACACGCCTGTAATGCTAGCTGTTCAGGGAGCTAACATGGGAGGAATGCTTCGACCCAAGAGTTTGACATGTGCCTGGGCAACATAGAGACGGTCCATCTCAAAAAACAAAGGAGAGAATGAGGAGAAGGGGTTAAGGGTTACTTCTTAGTCAAAGAGACTAGTATTACCATGATAACAAACCAGATGAAGATGCTATAAGAAAATAAAATTACAAATCAACATGCTTTATAAATATACATGTAAAAACAAAATCTAATAGCATGGTAAAAAGATAATGTACCAAAATCAAGTGGGACTTATGTTAGGAATTCAAGGGGGGTGCAACAGAAGAAAATCAATATAACATTTCACCATTAATAAAATGAAGTAAACCAGGATGGTGGTTCATGCTTGTAACCTGAGCACATCGTGGAGCTAAGACAGGAGGATTGAAAGTTAAAGTCCTGCATAGGCAATTTAGCAAGAGCCTGTCTCCAAATAAAAAATACAAGAGGCTGAAATTTATATAGTCCAATGGAAGACTATCTGTGAATTTGATTCCAAGTATGACTATACATAAAATGAAGGACATAAAACCATTTGATCATTTCAATTGTCACATGAATTGTACTGGGCAAAGTCTAGTTCCACTTTTATAATAAAAATTAAAAAGTTCTCAAAATAGTGCTGGTAGTTGGATAACACAGTGAATCTAATGTTCCTGGACTGCATATTTAAAAATTACTAAAATGGCAAATTGTTACATATATTTTACCAGATTAAAAAAAAAATCACATTGCAAAAGAAGAAATAAAATCATTTCTATTTGTAGATGAAATGTTATATATAGAAAACTGAAATGGAACCAACAACAAAAATGGTAGAATTCTTTTACAGGGATCCACCAGATCAACCTTGTAAACAACTCATAACTGCTAAATGACTTCTATGATGGATTCTGAAGTTCCCTGGGACTTCTCCTTATCCTCCCTGTAGAAGGCTATTACTAGCTATTCCTGGTGGAAACATCTGTTGGCTATACTCATAATATTTTTGATCTTATTGTTTGGCCCATGTATACTTAACTGTCTTTCTGGCCTTGTCTCCTCCAGACTCAAAGCTATAAGCCTACCCATGATGGAAATGTGTGATGCCTACCGAGGACCTTTAGATAGACCTTCTGAAGGGTATCCCTGACTGCCAACCACAACTATAACCCCCTTCAACCTGAAGTAGCTAGAGTGGTCATTGCCCCTTGCCCCCTCAAAGCAGTTCAGGATACTTCTTCAGAGGGGGGAATATTATAGATAGATGAGCTAGGTAGAAAAATTATAGGCAGTCAGATAGGGATAAGTCCTCAAGAAGGCCAGGACAAAGGTGAAACAAACCACAGCACCACATCAATTAGACTTCCTGGCTGTAGGCACAGAAAGGGACAGACCAACCTAAGCCAAGGGGATTTGCTGGAAAGTGATTGGGGACTCTTGGTATTATAGACAGCTAAGTTAGTTATAAATATTACAGCCTGTTATACAGGGCTGGGCCTTCAGCCTGGAGAACAATTGTGGCTCAAGGCACATTCACTGAAGGCCAGAATTGCAAAAGGAGAGAAACTACACAGCCTTGTGGTTCCCCTCCTGGGGATAAATAGCAGTATCAATCACCTGGGTGGGGGAGGTCAAGGTCTTAACCCAACCTCTCCAGGAAATATCCCAGACCCCCACCCTTACTGAAAATCCTTGTACCTACGCTCCCTATGTGACTCGCTTCCCAACTGGACCACCATTACCTAAGTGACTATATTTGTAACCTTACTGGATGTTCACGGTTGTGGCCCACATTGTACCCACGTGGCTTTCACCCTATAAAACTTCTCTGTAAAGTGGGGTCTTTGGCTACCCACTCGGGACCCCTCCTGCCCTTCAGGAGCTTTCCTATCAATAAATATCTTCCTACTTAAAAAAAAATAAAGAAAGAAAATTGTAAAAAATTAGTAGATCTATTAAGTAAGTTTCACAGGATATACAATCAATATATAAATATTATACTTCGACCTGAGTTTGATCCCCGGTACCAAAATACAAAACAAAACCAAAAAAAAAAAAAAAACTCTACTTTGATACAGTAGCAATGAACATCCCCAAAATAAAAGAACATAATTCTCTTTATAATAACATAATTATCTGGCAGAAATAGTTTATCTATAATAAATCTTAACTTCCAAAAAACACGTTAGTATCTGTGCTAAGCCCTACTCTAGCTGTCAGATTTCTGAAAACACCTTGAAGACTTTAATAAGTAAGTCATCTTGACAATTAATTTTAAATACTTATGAGTCAGGCACTGGGCTAAGTACTGAAAAACAAAATTGTGTAAGATCTAACCATACTACTAAGAATTTCACAACCTAAAATAGTAAAAGAGACCTAGTTAAAAAATATAGAGCTAGACTGCCTGGGCTCACATTTAAGGAGTACTACTTACTATATGGAAGAAAAAAAACTGAAGTGTATCTGGTTAAGTATTTACATAGCTATAATCACATTTCTGTGCCTCTTAGATAAATGGGTCAATTTTCCTTTATCTTTTGAATCAAGGGTCTCTTTCAAAATCTTAAGATAGAAGCTAGCTCCCTCCAGAAAATGCACAACCTTCACTTGAGGAAGGTCACAGACCTCCTGCAGACCAGAAGTTTAAGATATTGGCATATATCATCCTACGGCAACTCATTTAACTTCTCTCTGCCACCTCTCCACATGACACTGTGAAGATTAAATGCATAAATGTTTAGATTAATGCCTAGTATAGGGTGAGTATCGTAAGTTTTAGCTATCATCATTATTATAACATTACTATAATTATTAATATTACTAAAATAATCTCTGCTTGTTCAACCACCATTGCTAAGATAATGTTATTTTATCACTGGATGTTTGCAATATACAGTAGTTATACTTGTTTTAGGGAACCAGTACATGTGTGAGTGAAAATATATATGTATATATATATATATATATATAAAAATATATATATAGCATCTTGACCATTTTGATCCCTTTCCCTCTTCACCCTCTCCTTTCCTAATCCTCTTCTCCATCTCTAAAAAGTCTCTTTTTGCTAATATATATTTTTTAATGTTATGATTCTAGTGTATTGCTTCTGGAGAAATCCATATTCTATGCTAAATAGTATAGCATATTACAGACTCTGGAGCAGACTGCCTAGGGTTGACTTTCAATCTTGCTATTTAGTGCTGTCTCAGTTTCTTCTTCCATTAAATGGTGATAATAACTATGCCTATTTTTTACATGGGATACAATGAAGTTTAAATGAGTTATGAAGTACTAACAAAGGGCTCAGGACAGTACTAATGTACAGCAAGTATGGTATATGTTTGCTATTATTAAACACAGTAATTTGTATAACTATAAATTAATGTTTACTAAGTGTTATTTCATTGATTTTTTTTTTTTTTTACCCAGCAAACTACCTGCTGCTGTCTTTAATCTTATCTGTTTGGCATGTCTTTGCTTTTCCTGTCCCTTTCTAAATAAGATTACGGAGTAATCTGTTATGTTGTTCACAGCATGCTTATAATGGAATTTTGCATCTTTATGGCTTTTTGTTAAGTATTAGATATCACATCGCCCCAGAAAAAAAAGTGAAGATAAGAATTAATTCTTCCACGAGCCACTGAATTATATATACTTGTAAATTTATTTGTAAAGCTTCCTTACATAATCCCTAAACCAGTGACGGTGAACCTTGTAGAACTTTTAATGATAAATAGTTCACTGCAGCATACATGCCACAGGTTTGTCCCCACTGACCTGAACATTTTCTGTTGATTGCTTATTTTAATTTACATTTCCTATATGCCAGGTACTATTTTACTGCTTTACAAATATTAACTCCTTTAACCTTTATGAAGCTAAAAGGAGGAATACTAGACCTTTGAATGCCAGATACCTGATGGCTTCCCCATCTGATTTTGGTTTGTTGGGAAGCCCCTGTCATAGTCCTTACCCCTGATTTAATCTGCCTTGGTGGTCACAGCTGACAGACTTTGACATGATTACCTCAAAGGATGATTTTCTCATTGCTGCTCACAGGTTCCTATTTAGCTTAAGCATTCTTATAGATACAGAGAAGTCACTGACAGAGGTTAAGAAGAAGGGACAGTGAACCCTGTCTAGAAAAAGAAATAAGCTTTCTGGTATCTTATATATCTCAGAACTTATGCATTATAAATTTTCCAAAGTAAGTAACAGACATCTTTTAGTTTTGGACAGCTCCATTAAAAATTAAATAGAACAGAACAAAAGAGAGGGAAAGCAGCAGGATATATTGCTGAAAATAATGATCTTTGTCAAAAAAGGGGAAAGTTTTGAACCACAGCAGGAGGGAGAGAAAGGGGATCAGAAAGAAAAAACTATAGTATGTATACGTAACCACTCCCCAAGATGACTGTAAACTACATGAACTGCAAACATATACTAATAAAATAATAAAAATTTTTTTAAAAAGGAAAGTATTCTGAAAATATATAGAAATACACAAGTTGAAGATTTCCTACCCATAATCTTCCACCAACCAAAAAGATCATTTCTTCTTGTCTCACTTTTGATATACACTTCTGAATTGTTCTGGCAGGACTAATCTATCATTCAAGAAACCATGTAGAAAACTGATTTTAACCCTAGGAGATGGGTTCAGCTAGAGTTTAGAGCTGACTCTCCAGGACTAGATTTCCACTTGGATCTAAATGCCTATGAAATTCTTACAAATCCTTAAAGATGATTTATTTGTGAATGTAGCCATCCTATATTTGGTAAGCACTTTTCTAGCAGAAGCACTATGTATATTTATATAATATATGCTTGTTTTGGGAAATGAAATATTATTAGTTTGAGATGGGCTGTGAGGCATGCAAGTAGAGATAATCAACAGACAGATACTTGTATGATTTCATGTAAGGTGAGCCTCTAAGTACAGAGATATTGACAAGGTGGGGAAGAGAGGGTGTGTAGCCATGTGGAGTTTCGAGAGGGAGAAAACTAGGTGTTATTTCAGGCTGGGACCATGAAAGATCAATAATTTGACAGTATGGCCTTCTGTTCCTAGAATTTGCTGGGGTCTTAAGAGCAGACATTTGAGAGGAAACCAGGAAACCAGCGCCTTTGAGATCTAGGTTTTGTCTAGGGTGAGGCAGTAAAAAGAACTCTCCATGGAGAGACTGGAGTCATCAGAAAGTTTCTTTGGGTTACAGAGAACACAGGGGAGAGCTTTGGGGAGGAGATCAGTGATAAGAACATGAGCCTAAACCAGGCTGTGAGGAGACAGTGAGGGGATAACTTGAGGTCACTATGAAGATGAGAAAGAACAGGAATTGTGTTTCAAGATTACGGAGATGAAGAGCTTGGTTAGGTTTCTGAACAGATGACCTCAAATGTGTGTGGGAATTTTTAAAAATCCTCTTTTCTCAACAGTCTTCTCTGATTCTTTCTCTGTTATTTTCCACTAGTCTTTCTCCAGCCCTTCACTCTCCTTTCTCTTCAGTTCCTGTCCTCTTTTTTGGGTTTCTGCTCCTTTCACTCTAGGCTCTGGGTTTCTATATTTCTGCCTTTGGGGTTTTATCTTTCTTATGATCTATGTCATCCCTCTCTTCAGATTTCTTTTCCTTCTACAAATCTGTCTCTTCTCTCTTTTTCTCTTCTGTCTGTTCTCTCTTCCTTTTCTCTCTTGGTTATTTCCACTCTCTGAGTCTCTGTACCTCTTTTTGTTTTGTCTACTTCTCTTTTTTTGGATCTCTGATTCCCTCTAAATCTTTGCAAATTATCATCTGGCTTGAATCTTCTTCATTCTTTATTGGTGATGCTTTCTCTCTGGGTCTTTATTACTCCTTTTTTGGAAAACTTAAAACAAAAATTTCTTCAATGTTACTATATTGGCCTTTGATTTCATTTCTACGTATCTTATCCATATGTCCATGTTTGAATATGTATATACATAACATAACATTATTAAACTTTCCCTGTTGCCTCAAAATATGTAGTTAGGTAATATTCTGTTTTACTCCACAATACCCTTACCCGTTCCTATATTGTTATTTTTAATTTTAGAATTGTAGCTAACTACCATCATTATGACTTTTATTTGTAAGCACTTTTCAGCTCTAGGTGGAGGTAGAGTAGGATTTCTATAATATTAGGCAAATATTTTCATTAATCACAGATTGGCTGAATAGTATGTTTGTTTTGGTGACCTTTTTACTGTACCTGTTAAAGACTATCTTTAGAGATTAGGGATTATCAGGTTTAAGCTTGTAACTGGGGAAAAGGATAGCCAATTTAACTAGAAGGACAAATTAAGCTAGGATACAGACTGGAGTTGTGAGCTACTGTAATTAGTCTAACTGGAACATATTGTAGGTGGTATATTCTAGATTAGTCAATAAATTTTAGTACCTCTGACTTAGTTCAGAGTAAGTAGTACTTTTCCTCTATAACTCACTTATCTGTCTGCCTCTTCACTATTCTTTCCTCTGCAAAAATGGGTTGAGGGTTTTGAATATCTGGATTTAGAATTTTGTGAATTTCAGGTATTCTGTAGAGTAGTAATTTTTCCATATTTTGGTATTTGGCAGAGATGAGGTGTGAGATCAGCAGACTTTCCTAAGTTGTAGCCAACTCTGTAGATCCCTAGAATTCTAAAGGACACAGTATTTTTTTTAAAAAATGTTATGTTTATTGGTTTCTTTTATTTGAATCAATTAATGGTTTAAGAAAAATTTTTGTAAGTAACCTTTTATGTAAAAATATTTTGTGATTCATTACAGATTGCTTGGTTAATACAGGCTCTCTCTTCCACCTGTGTAAGAAATTTTAAATAGGATGGCAGGAGACTTCCAGGCCACCATACCTCGCCCCTCAGTGCACAGAAGGTGGGCTGCTCCCAGTGCCCAGGAGGAGGCTTCTGGGCTGCCGAACCACCCACCTCGGCACAGAGGAGGTGAGCCGCGTGGGAGCCAGCAACACTACCACCACCAGCCCCCTCCTCCTGTCAAAAGTGAGAAGACACTTAAACAAGTCTCAAAAAAAGACTTCCAGATCACCTACAGCAACCCCAAAGGGAAATGAGGTTGAACAATCTCATACTCAACCACCTGGACTCCCTGAACTGGCAACTAAAGAGGATCTGGAAAAAATGAAATCAGAAATAATTTCTCAGATAACAGCAGAGATTGTGCCCATAGTGAAAGATGTGATTAATAAATCTAGAGAAGACACAGATAAAAAAATAGAGGAACTGGGGAACATGATAGAACTGCAACATAGGAAACAAATGGAATCCATGAAACAGATGCAAACAGATTTCCAGGAGATTAAAAACTCCACTGAAGGGCCGGGGATTTAGCTCAGTGGTTTCGCTGCCTGCTGTGCAAGCGGCAAGGACCCAAGTTCGATCCCCGGTACCAAAAAACCAAAAAACTCCACTGAAAGTCTATGCAGCAGAATGAGCCAATGTGAGGACAGAATTTCAGATATAGAAGATAAGATTGCAATTAGTGACCAGGAAAAGAAAAATTGCTTTAAAATAGCAAGGGACCAAGAGAAATCAATCCAGCAGCTGCTAGACGATACAAAGAAGAATAACATAAGCCTGATCAGAGTTAATGAAGAAACAGGAGACAGTACAGATGACAAAAAAACTGTTCACAGAAGTGATGGCAGAAAACTTCCCAAACAGGGAAAGAGCTTGACTTACAGATAAGTGAGGCATAGAGTACTCCAAATAGCCTTGATCAAAAAAGAAAATCTACACATAGGTATGTAATAGTTAAGATACCAGAAACCCAACAGAAGAACAAAATTCTACAAGCAGTTACAGAAAAGAAACAAAACACTACAAAGGAAAGCCCATCAGAATCACAGCAGACTTCTCAGTGCAAACCCTCAAGGCAAGAAGAGTTTGGAGTGGGATATTTCAAGCCCTAAAAGAAAACAGCCTCCAATCCAGATTGATGTACCCTGCAAAACTATCTTTCAAAATTGATGGAGAAATAAGGTACTTTCATGACAAAGAGCACCTCAGGAACTTCATGAATACCAAATCTGCACTCCAAAAACTTTTAGTCAATATCCTAGGAAAAGACAACGAGGATCACAACCCCAGGAAACCCAGCAGAATGAATCCGTTGGGTGGGACAAGCAATTAAACGCAAAGGGGGAGAATCCAACAAAAAGAAAAAGTCATGATGAACATAAGTCAATACGTATCAGTTATAACCATCAATGTGGTTTTTTTTTTGGTACTGAGGATCGAACATGGGTCCTTGTGCTTGCATAACCATCAATGTTAATGGTCTCAATTCACCAATCAAAAGAAATAAGACTGGAAGAATGGTTCAAGAAGCTAGATGCAACAAAATGCTGCATACAAGAAACACTTAATACAAAAAGAAATTCATAGATTGAAAGTTAAAGGGTGGAAAACAATACTCCATGTGACAGGAATCTGAAAAAAAAGCAGTAGCTATCCTCTTTGCAGATCAAGTGGATTTCAAACCAAAATCTAAAACACTTCTGGTTCCAAGAATTTCAGATAAGGGATAGTCAACTTGTATGTACAAATCTATTGTGCACATGTGTTTTCATTCCTCTTAAGTAAAAACTTAAGAACAGAACTGTTGGTTCTTAACAGTAATACAAGAAATTTCTATATTGTTTTCCAAAATGGTTTTATCATTTTACATTAACATTAGCAGTATTACAAAGTTCTAACTGGTTCATACCTAAGCTGACATTTGTTCTTTTAAAACTTTTAACTTCCATCTCCCTAATGAATGTATAATACGATCTTGTTATTGTACTGATTAGTATTTTTCTGATTCTAGTGTTGCACACCTTTCCTTGTGCTGTACTGGCTATTTATCATCTCCTTGTGTCTACTTTTTTTTTTTTTGGTACTGGGGATCGAACTCAGGTCCTTGCACTTGCGCAGCAGGTGGCAGAACCAGTGAGCTAAATCCTTAGCCCTTGTGTCTACTTTTTAATTGGGTTGTCTATTAATGACCGGCAAGTGTTCTTTAAATATTCTGGTCATAGGTTATATGTTTTATAAATATGGTCTGTTTAAGGACTTTTCATTTTAACGATGGCATTTAAAGTTCTAAATTTTGATGGAATCTCATTAATTTTTTTTCTTTTGTACATCATGATTTTTGTATCCTAGGAAATTCTTGCCTACCCTAAATTCATGAACATTTTCCCTTACAATTTCTTCTTAAAGTTTTATAGTTTTAGTCTTTCATATGTAGGTTCATAGATCCTTTCAAATTATTTTTATGTATGGAAATAAACGGTTGAGGTTAATTTTTTATATACGGATAACAGGTGTTCTTGTGCCATTTGCTGAAAACACTATTTTTTCCTCTGCTCTTGAGTTTGAGTTTATGTTCTATAAAATGTTAATGTTAAATAATCTTTCAAAACTCATTGGACCATATCTGTTTAGTTCTATTTCTAGATTCTCTGTTTTATTCCAATGATCTTATATGTCTTTCCTTACACCAACACTGCCTTGATTACTGTAGCTTTAGAGGAAGGCTTAAAATTAGGTACTAAACATCTTCCAACAATATTTTTTTTTCTTTTTCTTTTTACATTTCTAGGTCCTTTGTACTCCTACATAACTTTCAAATTTCAATATCCAATTCTTCATTTATAGCAAGTATACATAGACCTGAATTTTTATATATACTTTGTGTTTTCTAATCCTGCTAAATTCAAATACAAGTTCTAGGGCCTCCTAGAGATTTCTTAGTATTTTCTCTGTAGATGATCATTTCTTCTACAAATAAAGATTTTACTTCTACCTTGCCAATCCTATGCTAACTGTTTCTTTTTATTGCCAGACTATTTTGATTTGGGCCTATGTTTCAAAGTTTAATGGACAGATGAAAAGTAGACATATCTGCCCTTGTTCCCCACCTTAGGGAGAAAGCATTCTATCTTTTCCATTCATATAAGGTGTTTTTGCTGGAAGTACAGAGTATATGTCTTATCTGTTGAGAAGGTTCTGTTCTACTTCTAGTCTCCTGATAGCTTTTACCATGAACAGCTGTAGAATTTAATCCGATACTTTTTCTCTAACTAGTGACAGGATCATATGGCTTTTTCCTTTCCTCTGTTAAAATGATGACTTTTGGGGGTGGATCTTCCAATGCTGAACCAACACTGCCATCCCTATAATAAAACCACTTTCGACCTACTGCCAGATTTGACTTCTAATAGTTCGTTTTGTTAAACAAATTTTTAACTATGTTCATACTTTTTTCTTCTATTATCTTTATCCAGTTTTAGGATTGGCACAATGTTGATTTCCTAAAATGAGGGGAGAAATGTTCCTTCTTTTTTCTGCTTTAAATGTTTGATATAATTCATCAGTTAAAATGAATATGAGGCGCCGGGGATTTAGCTCAGTGGTTTCGCCGCTTGCTGAGCAGGCGGCAAGGACCTGAGTTCGATCCCCGGTACCAAAAAAAAAAAAAAAAAAAGTGTATGAGCCTGTTGTCATATAGGTAGGTTTTCAAGCTAGGAATATACTTTCTTTAATAGGTGCTATTCAAATTTTATATTTCCTCCAGAGTTAGTTTCACTAATTTGTCTTCCAAGGTACTTCTTAGAAGCTGTCAAATTTATTTCAAAAAAGTTTTGTAATATGCTTTCTCTATCCTTTTAAATTGTGTAAAATCTGTGGTAATGTCCTCTAAATTTTGATACTGTAATTAAAACAATGTAAAATTGATATTGCATAATAGGAAGAAAAGGTCTAAAAGAGTAGGGGAAGTGAGAGGGGTTGGGGAAAGGAAAGAAGGGAAAAGAAACAATATGAGAAAAAGAAAAAAAATGGAAACAAAGTCTTTGCAAATAGGGAAGGGTGGAGGGGGTGAAGGGAGGGCAGGGGAAAGGGAAAAATGCCAACCAAGATACATCATGTAAAGGTACAAGATCCCAATGATGAATGTAACTGTATTTTATACCTAAAATGTACCAATAAATTTCATGAAAAAAAAATAGAAAGGATGGTAAAATGAATTCATTCCTTATATGAACATTGTTCTTTTGATAGTACCCATATGGGAGATTGTATGGAGATGGGGAAATGGTACCATTCCTTCTGAGGCCCAGTGGAAGAATGTTATGCTTGATTATGCATATCTTCCAAATAAAAAAACTGAGAAACAAGGGTCAATAAAGGACCAATTTGCTCAGTATGGTTGTTAAAACATAATGGCTGAAATACATAAGTATATAACACCATAATTAGATCTGTAGGCACAGACATCAACATCTCAAACACACAGATATCTTCCAATATTACAAGCTTTGTTTTGGGGGAGAGATTTCTAAGAAAATTTAAATAATGTTCAATAAAATGATTAAAAATTATTACACTAAGAAAAGTTACGTGGAGTGAAAAGGACACTGGGCTGCCTCGCAAGCGCAAGGACCCAAGTTCAATCCCTGGTACCAAAAAAAAAGACACTGGGCTGGAAATCAAGAGATGCTATGGATCTAAGAATATTAGATATTATATGCATGAAATCTGCAATCCAATATACGAAGTGAACTTTTTTTTTTTTTTGGTACCAGGGATCGAACTCGGGTCCTTGAGCTTGCGCAGCAGATGGAGAAACCACTGAACTAAATCCCCAGACCTCGAAGTGAACTTTTTAAGGTGGTATTAATTTTGTCAAAAACAATGAAATAATTTGTTACTTGACTTGTTCCTTCACCCCAAACCAGGGAAGGAAGCAAGAAAACACACACGCACACATGCGCTTGTGCTAAGGAGACTGAAATTGGAATGAGAGACAGAAAGAGGCAGAAAGAAATATAGTAGACCAAGGTCAGGCAGAAGAAACTGCTTTTCTTTTCTTCTAGCTCCAGAAGTACCATAGCATCTTCTGAAGAGAAAGTGAAAAGGAGCAAAGATGATGTGTGGGAATCTTCAGTACAAATACTTTGTTATTCTTTACTTTCAAAGAATTAAATGTGATCAGTAATAGTCACCACTTAATAACAAGCTAATAACAATTCTACACCTTTTCCAACTTTCGTTTTTTTTTTGGTACCCGGGATTGAACTCGGGTCTCTGAGCTTGCGCAGCAGGCAGTGAAACCACTGAGCTAAATCCCCGGCCCACCTTTTCCAACTTTCTCACTGGCAAGACACAAACTTGCTTCCCCACGTTTAAAACTTATTCTGGTACTACTGAAGTCCTTATCTTTCCTCTTCCCTTCTAATCAACTTTTCCACTTGACAAAATGACAATGTTCTTCCCTCCAATAAGCAAATGAACTTTCAGAGGGTTACATAAGCTCGTACGGCAAACAGAAGTATTAAATAAATTTGCATGAGAACCAAAGAGACGCTTCCAAAAAAAAAGAAGAAAATTCTGAAAAATTTATTTCCTAGCATAAATAATGTTATTCAATGACTACATCTTGGGCTCAGAATCACTGGGGCTTAGGGTATGAATTCTTCCATTTGATTAGCAAAACTGTTCTGTTGCAAGAGAGGAGGAAAAGGGGTTATTTCTAGAAGAATAACAAGTCATTACAATATTTAGTACATACTTTCTGTCACACTTACCTTCTCACCACTGGAGTAGAAGAAGTAACGTAATCGGACTATGTTACAGTGATCTAGCTTTCTCATGATCTGAAGCTCTCGGTTCTGAAAAGGAAACACATGAAAGTATTTTTTAAGGATAACAGCTATTAATTAAAATGACCAAGAGGATTCCAAAATAATATTAAACACTACAAACAGCAGGCTATGGGCATGCTATATAAAAGTATGGTCTGTAGACCATTTCTGATCTGTAGAACTATTTGTTACTAGTCCATGAACTGTATTTTTCTGTGTAGCAGTAAGATAAATACAAAGATCAAGAGTGTTCAGAATCTTTAATATCAATTTGACAAAACAGTTTTAAATTTATGAATATAGTAAGAATTAGGACCTATATTCTTTATCTTTGTTAAATTTTGCTTTTGTAGTAATTTGTACTATATTTTGCAAAAATGTCAGTCTGGTGATCAGAAATTATAAAAACTGATATTTTACCAGTATAGCATGTGAGAGACTGGTCTGCAGTTTGTAAGAAATATCTGAAATGATCCCTTACTAGTGTTATTTTTGTACCTATAATAGTAATTTTTAAAACAGAATAATAAACAAATGAGCCCGGGGTCATTTGTTTTTCAAGACACAGTGAAAAAACTAGGAGTTAACTGCATGAAAGGGGCTGACTTGCTAAGTTTTAGTAATAGTTAAAACATGGCATACTAAAAATGGCACAGTTCCAACAGATCTGTAGATAGATCACAAAAACAATTTCCTCCTTTGAAAGTTTTAAAGTTAGGCTCATTCTTCCTGAAAATAAAATACTAAATACTAATATAACTGCTTCGTACCATATTATTTTGCAGTAATAATTTTCAATAGATTATATAAGGAGGATATATTCCAACAACATACTAGGCTGTCAGAAATACCAACATATCATCTAGTGGCCACAAAAAAAATTTTTTAGTTAATATAATGATTGAAAGAGCTGCAAAACATGAAGTATATACCTGGGAATTAGGGGGGAAATGGTGTTATGGTTAGAAATAAAAGGCCAAAAAGGCACGGGGGTGGGGGTGGGTGGCGGTGGTGGTGAGGATGCCTAAAAGCCCAGGAGCCTGATAGGCAAAACTATTCTAGTAGGGTAGCCTCTAGTTTTTAGATTACAGGGGCAAAAATAAGTGACTGTTCTTTTAAACTTACCTTCAGAGATGGACTCATGTATACAGACATATTTTAAATTGTTTTATAAAATACTAAACTGTCATTCTATTATTTGTTATAAAATGCTAACTGAAGCAAACCCAGAATTACAGTACAGTTCAATTGTTTTAATAAAGACACTGATGTCAGGGTCAAGTTTTGATTGGAAAGGAGGACAGAGAAAACATTACCAATTTCAAAACTGTCAATTTCCATTCCAAAGTGAAGCTGTTTCTCGAAGTATTTCTATACTTTACCAATTCACATTTTGGTAGCTAGCTTGGCAAGAGAGCTGCCAATAAACCAAGACTCATCCCGTTAATGATGTACAGCTAGTAAAACTGAATGTTTTTCACATACACAACTATGTTAAATTGAACAATTTCTTCAGACTCATTAACCAAGGTAACAGGGAACTATTAAACTGCTAGATAACAGATGTAGAAGAATGTGCACACTACCTTAGTCAAAAAAGATGCCCAAGAGATGTATGAGGACATAAACAGTCACGTACCCTTACTCTTCTGTTTATAATATTCTACTTTTTTAGAAAGGATACATAAGTTTCCTCATTTTAAAATTCCCTAGGCCTGGGGATGCTATCATTCCCCACTACCATCAACTCAGGAAGATAGTTTTACCATGAAAATCAGGAATTTTGCTTTCACAGGGGGCTACCATCATTTAGAACATAAAGCAAAACCGATGCCTATTGGTACTGGCAGTAAAAACAGCAAATCTGATAGGAAACAAGAGTAAAAAAGCCCTCATTCTGCTGCTCTTAGGCTGCAGTCCAGCTGGGGAAAAATTACAGACAGACAGAACATCCAGAAAGTTAACAGGGAAATCCCAGAAAACAGAGAGGCATAAAGGGCAAAATAAATTCCTTACTCATTTCTAGCTGAATGAGAAGCTATGCACAAATGCAGATGAGACTTTAGAAGGTCACAGAAAAATAAAAAGCAAGGCCTACTTGAAAATTGAATTTTGAATGAATTCTCTAACTCACATAGGGAATAATCATCAAAAATGGTGGAAGCCTTACCAACTCAGTATTTGAATACAATCTCTAACCTGTAACTGTGTAGACACTAACCCAGTGGCAATGAACCTATGACATGTGTGCTGCAGCCAGCTGTTTATTATCACTGAAAGCCCTAAAAGGTTTGCCATTACTACACTAAGCTGTGCATGCCAAAAGACACAATGAAGCAGGCCAAGAAATGAAAGAACAAAGAATTTAACACGGAATTCAAGAGCATCTAATTGTTGTGGAGAAAGAATCTACAGATTACAACCAGGCAACTTACAAAAAGAATAATATGGTCTAATGCAACTATATTCAGAAGACTTTTAAGTCATCATCTAGATGGTGACATTATATAAAATGCTATATCAAAAATGTGTGAAACAGGCAAACAACAGGAAAAGTTGACCCATATTCAGGTGAGAAAAAAAATGTACTCAACAGAAATTGACTCTGGTAGATACAACTATTGATCTTAGTAAAGAACACAAAGCAGCAATCATTTTTAGGTTCAAAGAATTAAAAGAACTGAAAAAAAAAGGATTAAAAGAACTGTATTTTAAAAATTAAAGATATAATGACAATTATATACAAAGTAGGAAATGTTAATGAAGAATTGCTAAGACTTTTTGTGGTATTCAGGATTGAACCCAGGGCCTTCATATGCACTGAGATACATCCCTGGCACTTTTAAAATTCTGAAATAGAGTCTCACTAAGTTGCATGGGCTGGATTTGGTGAAAAATATCAATCTAACAGACTATAAAGCTCAACAAGTCTAGTAAAACAGAGATCTATATGTAGGCCCATTACATTCAAACAATCTGAAGTCAGAAAGAAAAAACTATGAGGGGCCGGGGATTTAGCTCAGTGGTCTGGTGCCTGCCTCGAAAGCACAAGGTCCCGAGTTTGATCCCAGGCACCAAAAAAAAAAAAAAAAAAAAAAAAAATGAAAGCAGTAACAAAGAAATGACTAACTACATAGAAAGCGAAAGCAAAACAATAACTGATTAATTACAGAAAAAGAGATGTTAGAAGAAAGTAAAAACTAAAATAAAACCATACAACTCAGTGCTAATAGGAAAAAAAAGCAAAAAAGTGTCAACCAAGAATGCTATTTATAACAAAACTACTTCTCAAATATGAAAAAGTAAAAACAAATTCTAAAGTAGAAGATCTACAAAAAAATACTAGAACAAATCTCTCAAGCTGAAATTAAAGGACAGTAGATACTAATCTAAACCTTCAAAGAGAAATGAAGAGCACTAGAAATGCTATCAGAAAATTTTTACAAAGTACAAATATTTAATTGTCACCCTTTAATCTCATCAAAAGACATTAAATATTACACAAAATAACAGTATATTGTTATTTGGCTTATAAATAAATACAATATATAAGACAAGAATAGCCCAAAGAGGGGGGAGAAAATGAAGCTGCCTTTGAGTAAAGGTACTATATATTTTACTGGGATTAAATTGTGATAAATTGGGCTGGGGATTTAGCTCAGTGGTTCTGCCACCCGCTTCGCAAGCGCAAGGTCCCAAGTTTGATCCCTGGTACCAAGGGTGAAAAAAAAAGTGTGATAAACTGAAATCCAAATTGTAATCCCTAGAGCAACCACTAAGAAAATAGCTTTTTAAAATGTTAAATTCAATACCGGACATTAAACAAAAGAAAGCAGTAAATGGGAAAGAGGAAGAAAAACCATGAGACATACAAACAAATGCCAACGTGGGACCAGCAACTCCAACCACATCAAATCACACAAAATGTGAATGAAATAACTATAATCAAAATGCAAAAATCGCCAAGGTAGATTCCCCCCCCCCCCCGGAAAAAAACTCTTGTAACTATATTCTATTTATAGAAGATACATATTATCTTTTAGACTGAAGGGCACAGGTAGCTTGGAAGTAAAAAGATATAACATGCAAACAAACAATAATCCAAAGAGTACAATGTTATTATGTGGGGCAAGAGGAAGGTTGAGGGAGAGAGAGACAGTGAGAGAGCAATGAATTACTTCATAATCTGATCTATCCTTAGCAATTTAATCTTATTTTCTAATAAACAATTATTTTAATAAACAATGTGAACTCTACATTATACCTAGGTCTGACTTCTTCCTCATAAGTGAGAGTATTGTTTATTCTGAATTCTAAACCACTGGTCAGTAACTATGACTGGAGTGTCTTACCCTTCCCTCCACCTACAGACATTCTACCCATCCTTAAATTGCTACTTAATTCCCACTTCCTTAACCAGGCCATCATCAGCTGCTCCAACACAGTAATCTTTTCTGAGGCACTTAGAAATATTTTTGAATTTATTACATACTCTAAGAATGCTTTTCAAGAAAGGCTTTTGGAAATCAAACATTACATTATAGGCACACACAGATACATAGTCACACATCTTGTCCAATCAACTTATTACAAGTTTAAGAGCAAACTGAATTTTAAAATATTACAGAGCTCTCAGAGCAAGTCGTTTCGTCTTTGGCAACATACTTTCTCTGTTTCTGTAGTAGCTTCTACCTTCAAGTATCTTCCATATCTTAAGACAGTATTTTCTAAGTTACAGGTCCCAGGCTATCATCAGCACTGAGAAGGAGAGGAGGGAAGGAAAATGCAACAGAACAGAACTTCATATACAGAGTTAAGACTTTTTAAAAAAACTTGACACAGAGGTCCAGGGATTTAGCTCAGTGGTTCTGCTGCCTGCCTCACAAGTGGAAGGTCCTGAGTTCAATCCCGGTACAAACAAAAAACAAAAAACAAACAAAAAACCCTAAAAACCTTGACACGGAGAAAATAAAAGAATATATGTCATTCTCAACTTACTTGAAAAACAAAATGACTAGTCAAGATGGAATAAAATGTGTAACTAATAAGAAAATTTGAAAGTCATATTTAGAAGAAAAATTATCCAATAGCCAATAAAATATATCCATTTCTAAAGTAGATACAGAGGCTTTTGTTCATTTTTATATAACTTGCCACCTCACACTTAAAAAAGAAGAAAAACTTCTGGAAACTAAAAGCATAGAATCAAGGTTTCCCAGAAGACTGTTTGTGTAAAGTTATTATGTAAAGTCCAATAAAGGAAAAGTGGAAATTTTAAGTAAAGAAACAACTGGCAAACTTAATACTGTGAGTGTACCATAGGAATCATATGGCTGTCAATCATTGTTTTTTTCTTTCCCAAAGCTTATTCTTTTGGGAGGCCTTCTCCCTACCACACAAAGCTCTACTTCATAACATCTATTGAAACAGGATTCACTTCAAAGGTTTTGCTTTAAAGAATATTTTACTGAAATGTATCTTCTGCAAAAATGGAGGTTACCCAAAGTTCTGTTATCCATTCTTAGCAATCATATCAGGACTGAAAAAGTGCTTAATCCATGACTAAATCTTTTGATTCCACAGTAAACACAGTTGCACCAAAAGACCCTAGAGTTGACTTAAAAAACAAATCACCTCCAAATAATTCCCTGTGCACAACAAATATTTTGAAGTCACTTATGTGTTAGAACCAGGGTACTGTGTATGCAAAACTTTATAGTCCTCAAAGGTTCTATTTATATATATATATATATTTATATATATATTTTTTGGTACCGGGGATCGAACTTGGGTCCTTGAGCTTGGCGCAGCAGGCAGTGAAACCACTGAGCTAAATCCCTGGCCAAAGGTTCTATATTTTAATGGGTAAAGAAAATAATTTCAACATAGCATGATTAAGTCTCACTCAGAAAGTACTATAGATAAGTATGGAGAAGAGATAACAAAAATTTAATTACTTTGCAAAATTCTGAAAAGGAGTCAGGTGACAAGTTTTAAGTACAATGTTGAGGAGTTTAAATATTACAAGCCATGAAGAACCACTGATGTGTTGTAAGCAAGGCATTTGTTTTTGGATGATGACAGAAAAGGTTACTATACAAACTAGGGGAAGATAACTAGAACTAGGGCCAGCACTGAGATAGAAACAGTGAAAATAGGACTGAGAAGCAAAATCAAGAGTTATTTGATCACCTACTGCTATTGGTCCGATAAGTGGAAGAGGGAAATGATAATCAACAGGCTCCTTACACTCTGTGAGTATTAACATGGCAGTAAGGTTCACTGACCTAGGAAGCTGGGAAGCAGAAGGGAATGAGCTGAGTTTGCAACATGCTCAGTTTGAAATGACTGTGGAACATTAAAATGGAAACATCCAGAAAACAATCTGAATATGTTTAACTTGTTCAGCATGGTGGTGCACGCCTGTAATCCTAGCACTTGGGAGGCTAAGGCAGAAGGATCATTTCAAATTCAAGGCCAGTCTGGGTTACATGTGAGTTCAAGCCAGCCTGAACTATATAGTGACACAGTGAGACCGTCTCAAAAGATAAACCAAATGTGTATGTTCAACTTACCCATTAGCTACTTAGGATTTAGATGATTTTTGAAGCCAGAGGAATATATAAACAGTGTGCAAAATAAGAAAACATGGCCAAACTCCCAAGTAGAAAAGAAATCTATGAAGGACACCAAAAAGAAATTGGTCACAAAGTAGATCCTAAACAGTGTTGTCACATAAGCCCTAAGAATGGAAAGATATTCAAGAAAAAAATTCTGACAAACATCTATATTTAAGTAGAAAGGAAAAGAATGAATACAAGAGACTAAGAATGAAAGCTGGAAGAGAAATGCCACAAAAATTAACAAAACTTGGCAAACTTTTCTATAAAGGAATAGATAATAAATTCTTCAGGCTTGCAGGCTATATGAATGAACTCTATTCAACTCTGTAGTTATACTGGAAGAGCAGTCATCAATTGTATGTAAAGGAATGGATATGGCTGTGCTTCAATAAAAATTTATTAAAAAACAGGATGCAGGCCCCCTGTCTGCTAATCACCGCTCTAAAAACTACGAAAAGTTAGTTCCTGATATTCAATCTCAATTTTGCACTTAGAATATACATATACATATAGTATGTGTATCACATACATGATAGACTTTCTAGATTAATCAACTAAAGTTCTAGGAATTTATGATTAACATTTTCCTTACATATCACTATAATTAATGTGTTAATAAAAATCTTGCTTGTAAATCAGTTATAAAATAATCTACTGCCCTGGTAGGTTTACAATATTTTATAGCAAACCCTCCATTTTATACAAACACTAAGCAAGATTCATGTGAGCTTCTTTCCCCAATCAGCAACACAAACAAATGCTACACAAAAAACTTGCCCAGCACAAAAAGGTTAATTTATGAAAAACATCAGGAAAAGTGCCTCCAGGCTGAGTGGGGCTGGCATTTTCCACTTATGCCTTATTTTGGGAGAAGGGAGATTACTGAAGTAGATATAAACCTTAGAATCTTAGATTCAGAGGCCCTAGCATGTAAGTAAATCCTAACTTAAAAGTATATTCCTTAATCTTACATCTTGAAAGTCAATGTATTATTAGCAATAGTAATTATGGCACTAACAACTATAGAACACTAAAAATCTACTATGATCCAGGCACTGTACTAAGAGCTTTATCTTCCTAACCTCATTTAATTATCTCTATAAACCTATCAATTAGGTAACATTATTATCCCTACTTCTGAGGAATGACAAGATATGAAAAGGTTAAGGATTTTGCTAGCAAACAGCAGAGGCAAGATTAAACCAGGTGTGTCAGACTCCACTGTCTTATCTACCTCAGTGAAATATAATTCAATTCCATCCAACTTTCATTTATTACTCTATGATTGGGGAATATGACAAGAAAGCATACCTCAGTACTGAAAGAGGCAAGAAATGTAAGTATGCAAATAAAGATTTAATACAATAAAAAACATTAAATGCCATTAAAAGTACTTTTTAAATGATGTGAAAATGCCAAAAACAGAACACTTACACTTGGAGATTAAAGCCCGCCCCCACTCCAAAACACAGTGTTGGAACACAGGCAGAATTCAATTCCTCTCTGGGGGCCATTTGCTTTCTGAACACACAAAAACTCAGTAACTTTTTTCTTACTAAGAAAAAAAAACAGCAGAGGACACCATCCTACATACCTGTATAACAGAACCCAACTAAAATCTCAGGATACCACAGAGAGCATGCTCATGTGCAATAACTAAGGTTTCCACAGAAACAGATTATCAGTTGATCACTTCCTCCCTCCCTCAAGTATTTTCTTCTAATATTTTCCCGGACACACTCGATTATCCACTTTCCTCAGTGGCTAGACATAGTTTCCTTTGACAATTCTTCCTAATCTATTTTCTAAACATTGAAGAACCCAGTCTCTTGCCTCTTTTTAGCTGTCTCAATTACCTCTCAAGTCTAGAGCTTGAATCTGATGTATACCTGTTGTATATCCTCAGACTTTAGCCAAATGCCTACTTGACAATTCATCTGGGTCTAGTATGAATTACAACTTGCTATGTCATAAGCAAAATTCCTGAGCTCCCTTAAACTTCCTCCATCCATACCCTTCCCATTTCAACTGTTGGCAATTCCACCCTTCCAGCTGCCCATGCCAAAAACCTTTAAGTGATGATTCTTCTTACTCTCTGATGTCATAGTCCATCTGCCAATAAATCCTGTTGGCTCCACATTCAAAGTATACCCAGGATTCCAGCCACTGCACTCTTCACCATTTATCCCATAGAAATGGAAATTTATTTTTACATAGAAACCTGCACTTGAATGTTCAAAACTTCATTCAGAATAGCCGCCAGATGTCCTTCATTGGGTGAATGGATAAACTGTGGTACATTTTGGGGCTGGGGATTTAGTTCAGTGGTGCTGCCCCCTGCCTCACAAGCACAAGGTCCTGAGTTCGATCTCCAGTACAAAAAAACCACAAAAAACAAAAAACCTGTGGTACATTTCTACCACACAATAGTATACTGCTCAGCTACAAAAATGGAAATAATTATTGATACATGCAACAACATGGATAAATCTTCAGAGAGCGAGGCTGAGCCAAAACAAAAATAACAAAAAAGCCACTCCCAACGTGTTATGTAGTGTGACATTATTAAAATAAAAAGAAGCATACAAATGAAGAAGAGATTAGAGACTGATGCCATGGGTTACTGAATGTTAGAAGGCTGGCAGGGAGAAAAGACAGTGTGTTTATAAAGGGAAGTAAGAGGATCCTTGTGATGTTCCATTTTTTTTTTTTGGTACCGTGAATCGAACTTGGGTCCTTGCACTTGTGCAGCAGGCGGTGAAACCACTGAGCTAAATCCCTGGCCCCTACTGATGTTCCATATTTTGACTGTGATGATGAATACAAAAATCTGTAATAAAATTGCACAGAATTAAATACACATATATATTATCTCTCTGTCTCTATGTTTCACACACACACAAAAGGAGTACAAGAAGTCTGGGGAAACCTGGTTTTATCAATTTCAACATCATGATTGTGCACTATAGTTTTGTAAGATGTGATCACTGAGGGAAACTGGATAAAGCGCGCGTGCGTGTGTGTGTGTGTGTGTGTGTGTGTGTAGTACTAGCAACTGTGCTCAGGGCCTTCACACTGAGCTACAGCCCCAGCCCATTTTCTATTTTTTGAGACAGGGTCTCTTAAAGTAGCTAAGTTGCCCAGGCTAGGCTCAAACTTGCAATTCTCCTGCTTTAGTCTTTCATATTTCTTACAATTTCATAAATACTTGAGCATCTAGTCCTCCTCATCTACTTCAGGTGTTTCCTCGAGTTCTACCTTTCCACACTGTTTTAAATTGCAACTTTAGTACTCATTCCAGCATTCCTTATGTCCCCTCTAGCCTTCATTCTTCACCACAGTAACAAAACATCTGACATTATATTTTATGTATTTATTCACTGACCATCTCTCCCCACTAGAAAATAAGCTTTAAAATGGGATATTTTGTTACTTATTGGTTATTGCTGTTGTAACTTGTTCCACAACAATCCTATCCTAAATCAACTCAATAATCAACTGCTGAATACTTAAATCGATGACGTAAAATACCCTTAATTTGTTAAAAATATACAATACATTTCATTTTAAGAAATGTCACCACCAGCAGAAAAATAAAAGGGAACTGGAGAGGCAAATACATGTTTCCAAATTGTAGGGGTGAGGATTTAGCTCAGTGGTTCCACCGCCTGGCTCCCAAGTGCAAGGTCCCAAGTTCGATCCCCAGTAAAGCCCACCCCCCAAAAAAAGAAAACCAAATTGTGAATCTCCACCCATCACTAAACACCCAAGACTACTCCCCATTCAGGGGAGCAAAGTTGTGTTTCGCTATCTCAAATCACTGTTCAACTGATCAATAAAGATTAAGAATTGTTAAGAGCCCTATATTCAAATTGTAATTTATTAGGCCTAAAAATAACTTTTCAGCCAAACTGGTCCAGTGAAAATTGTGCACATATACACCAGGACTCATCTTCGTCTTTACTGTTGGCACATTAAAATTGTGATGAGACAAATAAAATCTTACTCTATGCCTTCAAACTCAAGGTGACTTTGTTTAAAGTAAACCTTTGCCTTCAGTTGATGTGCTAATAGGGATACCCCTACCTGGATAATAGAATGTACTACTTATTGTCTGTGAAGTCCTTTATTTACATATGCTCTTAACTCAATACGACACAATAATTACCTTAATAAAGCTTTACAAAAGTATTAATTTGAAGGAATCTTCCAATCTGAGCAAAAATTCTCCTTGCCTAACTCCCCTATCAAAAACAAAAACAACACACACACACACACACACACACACACACCCAAGTTTTCCTCGTGAATATAAAAGCATCAGAGACTTGCCTTGTTATGGCTTGTGTCTAGATGTCCCAAAGCCTCATGTGGTCATAGGCAGGAGTCTGGGGAGGTGGTTGGTGTGAGGTGCGGGGATTAAGGGTGGCCCACCTTGGGTGTGGGTGGCACCAATCAACAGGCTTACAGCCTGGATAGAATATAAATGCTGCTGCTGCTGCTTTGCTTGCTGCCTTCTGCCTGCCCTATTAAACTCTGAGCTACAATAAACCTTTTCTCCTTTAACTTTGGGTGTGAAATATTTTGTCTTAAGGGGCCGGGAATTTAGCTCAGTGGTTCCACTGCCTGCTTCCAAGTGCATGGTCCTGAGTTCGATCCCCAGTACCAAAGAAAAAAGAGAAGTATTTTGTCTCAGAAAGTATGAGACTTTCTATGAGAAAAGTAACTGAGACATCCCCAAATAAACAAAAGAATGAGGGAGCTTATCACTATGAGATCTGATATATAAGAAGTGCTAAAGACAGTTGAAATAAACACACATTGACTGTAACACAAGAACATATTAAAAGTGCAAAGCTCACTGGTAATGATAAATACATAAATATAATTGTGGTATGTAAATCATTTGTAATCCTAGTATAAAAATTAAAAGATAAAAGTATGAAGAACAACTACAACCACAAAGTTTTGTTAATAAATACACAATATAAGGTAAAATAATATATAGAGGTTTCATATACAACTGAAGTTAAAACAGCTTTAATTATACTACGAAAGCAGTAAGAGGTTCAAGAAAAAACCCAAAACAGATCAACAAAATATAGTAAAACAAGGCATATCACTGCAAAGAATCATCAAATCACAAAGAGAAAAACAAGAGAATCAGAAAACAAAATGACAATGTCAATAATTGTTGGAAATGTAAATGAATTAAAATTACTAATCAAAATAAATAAGTAGCTGAATGGATAAACAAAACAAGAGCCAATTACATACGGTGTACAAGACTCACCTTGTAATTAAGGACATACATAAGCTCAAAGTGAAAAGGTGGAAAAGACATTCCAAGCAAACATTAACCAAAGAGAGCTATAAGGTAACCTAACAGACAAAATAAAACTAAATGAAAACTTGTCACAAGAAACAAGGATCATTAAATAATGATAAAAGGCTCAATTCAACAGGAAAATATATGTCCACCCAACATCAAAGCACCTAAATATATAAAGAAAACACAAATGTGAAGAAAGAAATACAGCAGTATGATAATATAGGAGACATGGAAATCCCATTTCAATAATGGATAAAACAAACAGTCAGTAAAGATCAGCAGGTATGAACACTATAAAACAAAGGGACCTAACAGACATACAGAACATTTCACCCTAAGGCATCAAAATACACATTCTTTTCAAGCACACACAGAACGTTCTCTAAGTAAAACACATGCTAGGCCACAAGGCTTAACAAATTTATTAAGACAAATCATTTCAACCATCTTTTCTGACCAAAATATAGTAAAACTAGAAAACAGTAACAGGTGCAGGAGACTAGCTTGAAACCGCACTGAGCAGGCTTTAGATATTATTAATTTGGCTTTTAATTTGGCTACTGATTAAAATTATGGAGTCATTTCAAGGCCTAAGTGTGAAATGCTAAATAAGCCTTCTTTGGCTGGTGTACAGAAACATATTTTCCTATGTCAACGGTTACAACTGAGGACTCAATGATCGATGAGGTTGTGACGTCTCTAATAGCAAAGAAACACTAGAGCTGAAGAATTATGACTCTGCAACAGCCATTCTCCAAGATCAAACATTAGCTTAGATAATCCAAGTGGCTTGTTAGCTATGATCTGCAAGATAGCACAAATGTCTTGTTAACTCTGACCTGTCCTTCACAAGAATATAGTTACTCCCCTTTAACAGCCTAGCTCATTAGTGCATTAGTTTTTCTATTCCCTACATATGCCTTTACATCCCCTTTACTATATTGTATAATCATAAATAGTGACCAATCCAGAGATCTTGGTCTTAGCCAGGATAGAGTTAAAATCAGGTCTTAGCCAAGATAGAGCTAAGATCAATTCCTGGCCCCCCAAGTAATAAACTATCATTTATTATTCTTTATTTCTTGTTCTTTGTATGTTATTCTTTCATCCCTTGCTGTACCCTCATCAGGTGACTGGGTATCCCTCACAACTAACTGGTTGGGCTATCAACCCAACAAACAGGGAATTGCAGAAACTAGCAATGGAAATTAAACCACATACTTTTAAACCATCACAATGTCAAAGAAATCAAAAGGAAAATTAGAAAATATTTCAGGACAAATAAAAACAAAAACAACATATCAAAGTTTATGGAATAGAGCAAAGACAGTACAAAGACAGAAGTTTATAGCAATAAGTATTTACATTCAAAAAACAAAGATCTCGGGCCAGGGATTTAGCTCAGTGGCGCTGCACCTGCCTCACAAGAGCAAGGTCCTGAGTTTAGTCCCCGGTACTGAAAAAAACCCAAAGATCTCAATCTAAATTTATCATTCAAGAAACTAGAAAAGGAAAAACAAACTAAGCCCCAAAATGGAATAATGAAGGAAAAAAAATTAGAGCAAAAATAAATGAACTGTAAAACAGGAAAATGGGGCAAAAATTAATGGAACTAAGAGTTGGTTTCTTGAAAATATAAACAAAATCCTTAGCTAAACTACGAAAAAAAGAGAAGACAAACAAAAATGAGAAAGAAGAGACATTATAACCAATGCCACAGAAAAGACTATAAGGGACTATAATGAATAGTTATGTACCAACAAACTTAGAATAAATGCATACATTCAGAGAAATGTACAATGCAGCAAGACAGAATCAGTAAGAAACAGAAAGCCTAGACAGACTGGTAACAAATATGGAAACTCAATCATTAATTAAAAACAACAAAAACAGGCCAAGACCTGTTCACTTTGTAAGTGCATTCTAGCAAACATTTAAAGCAGAATTTGTAACACACTTTCTTAATACCTCCATAAAACAGAAGAGAAGGAAACACTTATAAACTCATTATCATCCTAATATAAATGTCAAGGACACCAAAAGGAGGAAAACTATGGGCCAATATCCAACATAAACATGGATATGAGAATCTTCTACAAAATACTTAGCCAACCTAAGTTATCAGCACATGAAAAGTATCATGTACCACAACAAAGTACAATTTATCCTTGGGATTCAAGAGTGACTCGACCAATGCAAATCAATCATTGTGATACCCGCATTAACAGAATGAAAACCAGTAATTACACAACCATCTTTATAATAGAGGCAGAAGAAGCATTTGACAAAGCTCAATACCTTTGATGATAAAAACTCTAAACAAGTAAGATATGGAAGAAACCTACTTCAATAAAACAAAGGACATATAGGTAAAGTCCACAAATACACTACAGTTTAACACACACACACACACTCACACACACACACACACACACACACACACACACACACCTGGAGCTCTCTTCTCCAAAATGCTGAGGAACTCAGCAAGGATGGTCATTCCAGTGACTCCCATTTAATGCAGCACTGGAGTTTCAGTTACAGTAATTAGGCAAGAGACAGAAATGAAAGATATCCAAATTGGAAAGAGTTAAAATTATCTTTGCAGAAGAGTCTGCAAACAACCTGGTAGAATAAATTAACGGATGAATAAAGATGCAGGACACCAAAGTAACATATAAAAATCAGTTGTGATTCTATACACCAAGAACAAATTATCCAAAAGGAAACTAAGAAAACAATCCCCTTTACAATAGCACCAAAAAGAAAAAATACATAAGAATTAACAAAGGATCTAGGTGCAGTGGCACATACCTTTAATCCCAGCACTTTAAAAGGCTGAGGCAGGAGGATCGCAAATTCAAGACCAGCTGGGCAACTTAGCGAAGCCCTGTCTCAAAATAAAAACAATTTTTAAAAGAGTTGGAGGTGTGGCTCAGTGAAAAGGCCCTGGGTTCAAACCCTAGTACAGTACCATCGGGGGTGGGGCAATGAAGGGAGGTGAAAAACTAAGCTGAAAAGCATAAAACACTGATGGAAGAAATTAAAGTAGATACAAATAAATGGAAAGACACCCTATGTCCACATATCAGAAGGGTAATTTTGTAAAAGTATTGCCATTTACAAATTCAATGCAACCTGTATCAAAATCCTAAAGAATTTTTTACAGAAACAGAAAAACAATTCACATCGAACCACAAAAGACCCTAAATAGTCAAAGCAGTTCTAAGCAAGATGGAAGGATCACATTTCCTGATTTCAAATTATTTTACAAAGGTACAATAATCAAATCAGTGATATTAGCATAAAAAGATACACATACACTAATGCAATAGAATAGAAAGTCCAGAAATAAATCTGTAAAAGTCAAGTGATCTTTCACAAGTATGCTAAGAATACACAAAGAGGAAATGTCAGCCTCTTCAATTAATAGTGCTGGAAAAACTCAATATCTATATCCAAAAGTATGAAAGCAGACCCCATCTTACAACATACTTATAAAAACTGAAAGTAAACTAAGACTTACTCTGAAGTGATTAAAGTCCTAGAAAAAAGTTTCCTGACGTTGGTCTTGGCAGTGATTTCTTATACAAGACAACAAAATAACAGGGGAGTAAAAGGAAAAACAACTAGTGCTTCATCAAATTAAAAACCCTCTGTACAGGAAAGAAAACCTATAGATTGGGAGAGAACATTACTAATCTAATTTAAAAATTAGTCAAAAGACATAAGCAGACAAAGAAGATATTTTAGTGGCTAACAGGTATATTTTAAAAGGCTCAACATGGCAAATCATCAGGGAAATACAAATCACATGTTAGGATAGTTATTACAAAAAAAAGAAGATAACTGAACCACACTATGGAAAGTGGCAGAGGTTCCTCAAAAATTTTTAAATCCTACTATATGATCCAGCTATCCCACTTTTGTGTACATATTTTGTAAAAAAAACAAAAACAAAACAACCCTATGATCTCAAAGAGACATCTCCATTCTCATATTCACTGTAGCATTACTCCATTATTCACAACAGCCAAGGTACGGCAGTTCAATTCCTAACAGGTAAATCTTGGAAGTGGCCTGTATGTCCATCAACAGATAAATGGATGAAGAAAATATATTTATATGCAATGGAGTACTACTCTACCATTAAAAAGGATAAACTTGAGTTATTTCCATTCAGAAGAAGTACAGATGGCTAATAAATACATGAAAAAAATGTTTAACACCATCAAGAAAAGCAAATTATAACAAAACTGAGATTTCATCTCACTCCAGAAAGAATGGGTACCATTGAGAAATCGATCAATAAATTCTGGCAAGGATGTGGGGAGAAAAGAACCCTTTTCCATTGTTGACGGGACTGTAAACTGATATAACCACTATGGAAATTAGTATGGAGATTCCTCAAGAAACTATAAAGTAGAAGTTGCATTTGACCTAGCTATTCCTCTTCTAGGTATCTTCCCAAATGAGTTAAAAGATCACAGTGATACATCCACACCCATGTTTATAGCAGTGAAATCCATAATAGCTAAGTTTTGGAAACAGCCTATATCCCCATCAAGAGACGAATGGAAAAAAAAATGTGGTATTTATACACAATAGAGTATTACTCTGCCATAAAAAGAGCAGGCTTGGGTCATTTGTAGGAAAATAAGTACACCTTGAGACCATAATAAGTGAAGTAACCCAAGAAACACGAGCTTAAATATTACATGCTTTCTCTTATATAAAGAACTTAATATATACATAAAGTATAAAATAAAAGACAGATAAATGCAAATCAAACTGATGATGAGATACCACTCACACTAGGCTGGGTTTAATCAATAGATAATAGCAAGTGTTTTTGAAAACATGGAGAAATTTCAGTGCACCTATACTGTATGGGATTGCAAAATGGTGCTACTATTTTGGCAAACAGGTTACAATTTCCTCAAGGTGTTAATTATAGAATCATCACATGACCCAGAGACTCCACTCCTAGGTATACACCCAAGAGAAATGAAAACGTCCCTAAAAACCTTGTACACAAGTATTCATAGTAGCATTATTCATAACAGCCAGAAAATGTAAGCACCACAAATGCTCATCAGCTAACAGATAAATATAACACAATCATGCAATGGAATGTTATTTAATGAGAATAAAATACTAATACATCACATAACAGACAATCTCAAAAATACTGTATATGCTTGTAATCCCAGCACTCATGAGGCTGAGGCATGAAGACTGCAAGTTCAAGGTCAACGTTAAGGTTTAGGTCTACAGTGTCTCCCAAAAGTCTCCTGTATTTAGGACTATTGGAAAGTGACTGGATCATAGGGGCACTATAATCATAAGTGAATTAACACACTGATTAGTTTGTAGCTGAATATGCTGTTAGGAGGTAGGGGCTGGTTGGAAGGGATGGCCACTAGGGTCCTGACATGAAAGGGTGTATTCTTGCCTCAGGCTCCTCCCTTTAATCTGCTTCCTGGCTGCCATGAGTGATCAGCTTTCCTCAGCCATGCCTTCCCACCAAGTCATTTCTGCCTCAGTCAGCCAACCATGGACTGAACCATCTGAAACTATGAATCAAAATAAAATTCTCTCCTTTTTAAGTTGTGAGAGTTAAGTATTTTGTCCCAGTGATGAGAAAGTTAATACAACCAACTTGGGCAATTAAAGGAAACCTTGTCTGGAAAAAAAAAAGAGAGAGAAAGAGAGAGGGAGGTTGACAGTGGGAATGGGAGCATGGGGGAGAGAGGGAAAGGGAGGGAAAAACAGTGGGCAGGCAGGTGGTACAGTGATTGTCTAGCAAGTATGAGAACCTCTACTCAATCCCTGGTACTACAAAAACAAACACCAAAAAAAAAAAAATTACTGCAACTGCATGAAGCCAGGCATAAAAGATCCTATACTGATAATTCCATTTACATGAAATGTCCCACAGGGGAAAGTCCATAAGTACCTTAGCGGTTTACAGGGCCAACAGTGAGGAAAGCATGGGGAGTGATATCTAATGGGTATGTATAGTTTCATTTTGAGGTGATGAAAATATTCTACACTAAAACCAATGAACTATAAACTTTAAAAGGGTGAATTTTGGAAGACCATCTTTGAAGGGAGTTAAGATGGTGCAAGTAGCAGTTAATAGCCTCTGTACAATCTGGAACCAAGGAGGCTGGAAAACAGCTACTCAGCAAGAAGAAACACTTCAACAATCAAAAAGAAGATGACAGGAAAGCTAAAATCACATAGAAACAGAAAAACAATGTAGAGAAAAGAATGAAGTACTCTGTAACAATGCCAATCTATGTTCTGGGGCGGGAGTGGTGAGGATGAAGATGGGTGAATGGTTGTGACTCCACTAGCCTAAGGTAAGCCCAGAAAGGGCTGGCAAACTCAGTGATAAACAACAGACAGGCAGCACTAACCCCAAGAAAAATCCACGGTTATTCCAAATTGTAAATCCAGTGTGGAGATTTACTCTAAAAATGACTCCTCCTAATGGCAGGTTAGCTTTGGACAAGAAATCCACTGTAGTACTTGCCATAACTTGAAGTGGGATAATCAGAAGCTATTTAAAATACAGGCTTACTGTTTGAGACTGCACCACTTTGGGGATGAGAAGTCACAGAAAAACAGTAATTCAGGGTCTCTTGAGGACACCCTGCCACAGTGGCTGGATAAGCAAAGTCAAGGAAAAGGGGCGGGGCTACTTGAAGATCCAAGAGAAGTTTAAGCAGTGGGGAACTCAGGCTGTGGGCGGCTTGATGTTTGGCAGCACCACACTCTGTGGTGAGGAGCAAAGCCCATCATGTGTGGTCTTCTGAGGGGGCTGGTTCCAAAGATGTCTGGATCAAGCCCAGTGGGTTTCTTGGTTCCCTTGTTACCCATTTCCAGCATGAAACTCAGTGGTCTGTTTGCTTTCCCCATTCACTAACATAGTTAGGGATATACATCCCTTTGACTATGATTACCACATCCCCAGATACATGGACAGGGTGGCCTCGGGAACAAATAGGGCACCTCACCAGCCCACAACCACAAAGCTATTCGGGGTTATCAGTAGCCTGGGGTGCACAGAAGGACATAAACACAAATACTAGGTGACTTTAATTCTCTAATTGCTATGTCCTCCAACCGCCCCCCCACAAAAAAAACTTTGTTGAACTATACTCTAGATCAAATGGACTTAACAAATGTTTAAAGAATATTCCATCAAAAACTACAGAAAACACACTCTTTTCTGCAGCTCCGGAAACAGTCTAAAAATAGATACTTTAGGCTATAAAGCAAATCATAACAGATACAAGAAACTGATAACTTCTTCCATCTTATTAGATCATATTGGAATAGAAATCAACGGCAAGAGAAAGTACATAAGCTACACAAACACATGGAGATTTTTAAAAAGTCACTTATGTTCAGTGTATCACTAAAGAAATCACAAGGCATTAAAAAATTCCTAGAATCAAATGCAAATGGAAACAGATCATATCAGATATCTAGGATACAGCAAAGGGAGTTCTAAGAGAGAACCTTACAGCTATTAGTGTCTAAAAAAAAAAAAACCAGAGACATCAAATAAATAATCTAATGATGCATCTCAAGGTCTTAGAAATATTAAGAACAAACCAAAACCAAACCCAATAAAGAAATAAAAAGGATCACAGTTAAAATTGATGACATAGGGATTTAAAGCACAGAACACAAGATGAATGAAAGAGTTGGTTCTTTGAGAAGATATGCAAGATTAATAAACTCCTAGCTAAACCTACCAAAAGAGAGGAAAGACCAAAAGCAATAATACCACTGAAATCCATAGGATCACTATGAGCTATTCTGAAAACCTATATGCTAATAAGCTGAAGCATCTAAAAGAAATGAACAAATTTCTAGACACATATGGCTTACCAAATTGAACCAAGAGGCTATAAAAACTTAAAACAGATCAACAATAAGCAATAAAAATGAAGCAGTAACAAAAAGTCTCCAAACAAACAAACAAACAAACAAAGAAATCAACCCGCAGAACCAGATAGGTTTGTTCAATTTTACCAGACCTTTAACGAAGATTTAATATCTCTTCAAACCATTTTATGAAATATAAAGGAAAAGAACACTTTCAAACTCATTTTCTGTAAGGCCAACATCATCTTAATACCAAAACCAGACAAGGACAAACAACAGCAAAAAAAAAAACCATATTCAAACAGATGCAGAAGTCCTTACTAAAATAGCAACCTGAATTTGTTGGTTTCATTCCAAGGATTCAAAGATGGTTCAACATACACAAATCAACAAGCACAATATACCACATAAATACTAGAATCAAGGACAAATTTCATATAATCATCTGACTTGACAGAGAAAAAGGCTTTGACAAAATTCAACATTATTTCATGCTAAAAGACCCGAAGAAAATAGACAAGGGTCATAGTTCCATATAGTAAAGGGTATACAGGACCATCCCACAGCCAGCATCATTTTGAATAGAGAAAAAGAAAGCATTTCCTTTAAAATCAGGAATGAGGCAAGATGTCCACTCACCACTCCTTTTCAATATAGCAACTGAAATTTTAGCCAGAACAGTTAAACAAGAGAAAGTAATAAAAGGGACATAAACAGGAAAGGAAGAAATTATCCTTATTTACAGAAGATATGATCCAGTACTTGAAGACCCTGAAAACTCTACCAAATGACATTCACAGCTGATAAATTCAGTCGAGCAGCAAGATACAAAAGCAACATTAAAAAAAAAAAAAAAAAAAAAAAATCAAGAGATTTTCTATGCACCAATAAACTAGCTGAAAAAGAAGTCAGGGAAATAATTCTATTCACAGTATCTTTTTAAAAATGCCTTGGGATCAACCTAACCAAGAAAGTGAAAGATCTCTGCAGTAAAAATTACAGACCACTAAGAAATAAACTAAAGATACTAGAAGATGGACAGAGCTCCCATATTCATGGATAGGGAGATTTAATATTGTTAAAATGGCCATATTACCAAAAGCAATCTACATATTCAATATAATCGCTATCAAACTTCCAATGATATTCTTCACCAAACTAGAAAAAAATTCTAGAATTCATACGAAAACACAAAAGACCCAGAATAGCCAAAGTGATCCTAAGCAAAAAAAAAAAAAAAGCTGGAGGTATCAAAATATGCAATTTCAAATAATACTACAAAGTCATAGCAACAAAAACACCATAGTACTGACAAATGGAATCACATAGAGGACAGAGAAACAAACCCATGAAACTACAACCATCTGAATTGACAAAGTCAAAAGCATACACTGGCAAAAAGACAGCCTCTTTAACAAATGGTGCTGGCAAAACTGGATATCCATATGGTGGAGACTGAAACTAGAACCCTAGCTCGCCCTGCACAAAAAAAATCAATTCAAAATGGATCAAAGACCTGGCTATAAGACCTGAAGCTTAAAACTACTAGAAGAGCTGAAGCAGAATAGCTCCAAGTTTGAGGCCAGCCTGGGCTACATTGTGAATTCAAGAACAGCATGAACTACATAGTGAGACCCTGTTTCAGAAAACAAAAAGAAAAACAAACAAACAAACAAAAAACTACTAGAAGAAAACAAAGGGGAAACATTTTAAGACACAGACACAAAGACTTCCTGAGTAGGGCTCCCAATAACACAGAAGTAATATGACTCTACAAATGCAGCTATATCAAATTAAAAAGTTTCTCTACAGCAAAGGAAACAACTAACAGTGAAAGCCTATAAAATGGGAAAAAAAAATTTGCCGACTATTCTTCCAACAGAGGATCAATATCTGTAATATATAAAGAATTCAAGCTGGATTCAGTCGCACATGCCTATAATCCCAGCAGTCTGGCAGGCTAAAGCAGGAGGATAGTGAATTCAAGCCCAGTGTGAGCAACTTAGCGAAACCCTGTCTCAAAATAAAAAATTTAACAAGGGCTGGGAATGCAACTTAGTGTGAAGGACCTGGGTTTAGTTCCCAATACTGGGGGAAAAAAAAATCCAATCAATAAATGAACAAATGAACCAAACAGACACTTCGCAAAACAAGTACAAATGGCCAGTAAGTATATGGAAAAAATAACCAACATCTTTAGCTATTAGGAAAATGCAAGTCAAAATTACAGAGATTCCAAAATGGCTATCATTGAGAACATAAAAAACAATAAATATTGGCAAGGATGCAGGAGGGAAACTACCCTTCTGCACTTTGGTGGCAACACAATACAACCACTGTGGAAATCAGTATGGAGGTTCCTCAAAGAACTAAAAATAGAACTACCACATGACCCAGATGTAACAACATAGCCAAAGAATTAAAATCAGCTACCCATGTTTACTGCAGCACAATTCACAACAGTCAAAATATGAACTGGCCCATATGTGCCCATCGGCAGATCATATGGATCAAGAAAATGTGGTATATACACACAATGAAGTTTTATTCAGCCACAATGAAGAACAAAATTATATCATTTGCAGGAAAATGGATGAACCAGAGATCACCATGTTAAGTGAAACAAGCTGAACTCAGAAAAACAAGCACCTCGATGTTTTACCTAATATGTAGACTCTAAAAAGATGACATAGTATAAAGGAGACAACTAAACAAGCGGAAGAGGCCGGGGATTTAGCTCAGTGGTTCCACCACCTGCCTTGCAAGCGCAAGGACCCAAGTTCGATCCCCTGTACTAAAAAAAAAAGGAGAGAATAAGGTGGAGAGCAAGGAGTGTATCAGAGATAGGAGGAGGAATAGATATGATCAGAATGTTGCATGCATGTATGAAAATGCCACACTGAAACCTAATACCTTGTGAAACTAATAAGCACTAATATATTTAAGAAATAAAAGGTTGAATTTACAGTACATGAATTGTATCTTAGTAAAACTCGTTACATATATATGAAGCAGGTGACTACTCATGCATATTATAAAAGTTTTAGTGAATCTAGTCAAAAATGCAATTTTTAACTAACACTGAACTTATCACACGTACAGGAATCTGCAACAGTATAACGAAGAAAACTTGAAACATATATCTTTATCAAGTTTTAATTTTTTCTCTCGAGCCATTTTAGCCAGTGTAAGCCAGAAAGAGGACCTTCAGGACCAGAAATATCATGCCTTCACCCCCATACCTCCCAACAAGGCAGACAGTAAAATTACATACATAAAATTTTAACCAAAAAAATCAATAGAACCCTACTACAATAACTTTTGTAAAGTCTCTGAAAGATCAATTATATTTAGAAATATGCATTTCATTCATTACCCTACCTAGGCACTTGGGAAAGTATAAAAGCACTATAAATGGTCTCTATCCTTAAGAAGCTTAGGATGGCAATTTATGAACATGAGCTTTCAGATTTCCCACTGCAAAGAACATTAGTGCCATGGTCTCCGTTGCTAAGTTCTCAAACTCATTCTCTCGCTAAAGCCAGGCCAAGCTTCCTATGGGCTGTTCCTCCCAGTAACTAAGCAAGACAGGCGTACTTAATGGAGATCTTTTTCTCGTGGACACTATACTCCTCCAACAGGACAACTTGTGTTTGTGAACACTGGGCAGCTTTGCTCTAAGTTTCTTAGAGCTGTAGGGCAGGTTCAACTTTTTTTCTATCCAACTTGTTGCTGTTCTGCCCTTTTACTTCTACCTAGTTTTTAGTTTTCACTTGACAATTTTCTACAAGAAAAGAACATTGCTACACAAGGCATAAAGATCGTAACTATTTCTTTAAAGTTACTTGTCAGTTTTATCCACAAATAAGCTTCCACAAATGACTTAAATTACTATTATAAATATAAACAATTAAGTGCCTGAAAATAGGGTTAACAAATATAAGAAGTAAAACAAATAGGGGGGAAAAAAATCCCAGTGATCAGCAGACTAACAATTTGTGGTGATTCAGACCCTTAAAAATAAAAATAATGCAGCTTAGTTATAAGGCATTTTACCCGCCCCCGCCCCAAACTGGGGATTGAACTCAGGACCTTGCACTTGCCAGGCAGGTGTGGCAATGCAGAGCTATATCCCTGGACCTAAGGCATTTTAAAACAAAGTGTTTTCATAATAATTTGTTTCATTTCACACAACAGTGAATGAGGGGGAAAAAGGAGCATATTTATTGAGTTCTTTTAGAGCCAGAGCACTGCTATAGTACTGACACTCATTTTACAGATGAAACTGAAACTCTACATATAATGTTAATAGATATGTTCAAGTGAACCAAGGTTGTCTTCTTCTATACTGTTTTCAAAATGTAGAAGAGAATAGTATTTGTAAGGATCAAAACCACGTATTAACTCTCCTCTCTCTTCAAAACAGAATATATGAGGAGTAGGAGTACACTCTCATTTCACAACAGTTACACTTCACATCCACTGGCCCCACCCCACTCCAACTGCAGAACAAGTGAAACTATGCAGGAGATCTGAAACCTATCACTTACTTCAAAGAAGAACTGAAATTAATAGTTAATGAAGCTAAGATCACTAAGTAATGAAAAATGTAACTGATTTCCTAATTAGAAAAGCTAGCCTTAGCAAGCACTTTGAGGGAGGGGGTATACTGATCTCCTTGTTCTAACATTAAAGGTCTCCTACATTAATTAGGTATCTAACTGAACTTTACCCCACAGGACAAGAATTTTCTATCAAACATTTCTCAACTGCCCAAGTAATACGGTCTGTTTCGGTTAAATAATTTGTCACCATATGAGCTGGGAAGGCATTCAAATTGTAGGTAAGACACTACCAAACTAAAGCTTGTTAAACTTGAAATTATTTTAAAAGATCATTATCTTACATAGCTAATGTGACTACTGACAGAAGAGCAACTATTCTTGGTTTCCTTTTTCTCTGGCCATTACGTCTCATCTTTTCATTAAAAGAAATTGCCTCTCAATGTCCCTTGGAGGTTCAGCCAGTTGATTTAACTGAGAAAGGAACAGACTCCATTTCAATCCCTTTTTGGGAAATACATCTAATTATCTCATGAAATCCCCAAATGCTAGATGTTAAACTACTTATTCTTAAATTGTCAGACAAATTCTTATTATTTTATGATAATCAAGAGAAACAAGGTGGTGAATATATCAAATTTTATTTTTCAGCCACAACTATTTTGTGCAGCTAACATAAAGGGAGGTAAGCAAAGAATGCTTATATTCTAAAAGGGAAGAGTGATAGAATGGAAAGAACTGAGTTTTGTGTAAGGCAAGCTACCACCTTTTAGCATGTAGATAAAAAAAATAAAAAGTATATAAAAGCAACAAAAACCAAAATACTTAGGAATAAACTTTTAAAATGTCAAAAGCCTGAATAAGTAAAACTCATTCAAGACATAAAAGTAGACTGAAAAGTTAGCTCTTATTTCTGGATAAAATAATTCAACATCACAAATCTCAATTTTGCCTTATTTATAACTTTAATGAAATATCACTTTAAAATACCAAAAGATTTTTATAGACTTAGATAAACTGATACCAAAGTTTATATGGAAAAATAAATTTTAAAAAATAGGTAGGCGCTAAAGGGGTGGGCAGACCAGGGGCAGAGATGGGGTCAACGACCATGGCTGCTTATGTGGTCTGTTCCCTTGGCTCACTCCCCATCCTGCTGGGTAGAGTGGAGCTGAGTAGCACTGGTGACCTTGCCCTGAGCTGCACCATGACTACAAAGGCTCAACCTCCAGCACCCTCTAAGTCGGGCACTGAGATAGCTCTGAGTCCAAGGTGCTTGGAGGGCTGGGCTAAGCCAGATCCACTCACAGTGCCCTCACAACACCAACAAGAGGCAGGAAAGCTAGGTGTGCTAAGTTCTTCACCTCCTTTTAGACAGATCTGCCAAGCTTTCAGGCATTGCTTTTGAAGATCTCAGAGAGGGCCATAAAACAAGACTAAATTTTGTGTGTATTTATCATGACTGGAATAAATTCCCAGAACAGTGATTTCACTCAATGCAGGTGAATGGCTCTTGGGATTGTTACTCTCCTGGTGTCTGAGGGGATAATGGATTGCTTCCTCAGAACTTAGGGTTCACTTAGGATAATAAAGCATTCTTAACTACTTTTGCAAAAGCATCTAATTTTGTTCTGTGCCCTTTGAGGCTTTATTATTTGGAAACCATGGAGGCAAAGTGCACAAGAGGATTTCAAGGAAAGAATGCTGCTTTTTTTGCAAATGCTGAAGATTACTTTGCTGCTTGCACAACAGATACAACTAAGATTAGTTCTTTCAGTTACCTCTGTATGTTCCTGTGAAGTTCCATGATCTGCCAAGCTGAAATTCTGAGAGTACAAACACTGATACTGAAAAAACTTCCAAAGAGACTTTTGTAGTGTTAAGTACTATTAGAGAGATTCAACAGGGTCCATCAATCATTAGAAGTGAAGTTGCCTTGCATGTCATATCCTACTGGCAAAATCAAGAACTGCAGGCAAACTGACTGCAACTCAAGTACAAAAAAGGAAGCTTTGTATTTCTTCATGTAGCTTTTGGCAAATCTGTCCTATCAAGAAGCCCTTTCAGACACACAGGTTGCTATAGTAAATATTTTGTCTTCAACTTATGGACTTTTTACTTATTAATTGTTGCTGGACTGTTTCCAAGTAACAGTGTTACTGTTTGCTGGAAGGAATACAATAGGTTCACTTTGGTCTCTCACTGAACCCACGATCTATGCTGTCTATACTGTTAGATTAAGAGAAAAGTAGAAAAGTTGCATATTCCAATGCTCTTTGGTATTACAGGTCTGTTTAAACTGCTGCTCTTCTGGCCAGGTTTCTTTTTTTTTTACTTCACTATACTGGACTTCAAGTTTTCCAGTAAAGTAGTATTAATATGCATTAATTAATGGTCTTACTGGAACAGTTCTTTTAGAGTACCTGTCATTGTGGGGCTGCTTTCTTACCATATCACTGACAGACATCCTTACACTAAGCCTTATAATATCTCTGTCCACAACTGCTGAGATGTATGTGCACAAGATGTAATTTGCTTGGTTACTTTTTGCCAGCACTATCCCTATATTTGTTTCATTTTTTACTATAATTCCATTAAAATAATTAGGATTCTGTGATGGCAGGAATCACAATTTTTTGCCTTTCTATACCAAAAACATCAAATTCAGAGAGACCCAGAAGACAACAATGCAAAAGTCTCATTCCTACGCATGTTACTTCTTAGAGAGATGGAGCTAGTTAGCTGTTACCTGTGGTCCAATTTGATGAAACACTATACGGTAAAGAGACATTCTATGGCAAATTTCTTTGTTTTAAGCGATGAAAAGCAAAGACAAATTGTATTTATTCAAGTAAAGATTTCCATCTTTAAATGGCACTACAAGGAAAATGAGTAAGAGTGATAGAAAATATATACAGATATACATGTATACATATCATACATGACTCATTTTTCAGAATATAAAATCAAGACTCAAAACTCAAAAATTGGGGCCAGGAATTTAGCTCAGTGATTTCGCCACCTGCTGCGCAAGCACAAGGACCCGAGTTTGATCCCTGGTACCAAAAAAAACCAAAAAACCCCCTACAAAACTCAAAAATTACAACTAACCACACCAAAGAACTAAAAAGAGAAGTCATGAATAGTCTTCCCCCAAAGAAGTTGTCTTAATAGTCAATATTTTCAAGAAAATCTCTCACTATTATTATCAGGCAAATGCCTGGCAAGTTTTTGTAGAAAGTTTGAATGCCTAGTCTGAAATATAATAGTTTTAGTTCTCTAAAATACATTTTCCTCGTGTTTATCTTTCATAAAAGTACTCCGCTATGTAGCTGTGTATATATCACTATAATTATAGAAAGTTCTAATCCACAGGACCACTGATCATTTGATCTAGTCAAGGAATAAAATCCTAATGTTCTGGACACTTTAAATAAAAATAGCTAGGAAAACACCAAAAAGAAAAGGTACAAAGACAGGTTAATCCTATCACATGTTAAAGCATGTTATAAAGTTTCTATAATTAAAATAGTGTGGTAGTTTCACAGAATTGTGCAAACAGCCTCATGCAACAAAAGTGAAGATCCAGAAACAGACCCAAGTAGATGCAGACATTTAGCATATAACAGTAATGTCTCAAAAATCACTAGAACAAAGGCAGGCTTTCTAATAAATTGTGTTCAGATGGCTTGGTAATGATTTAGAGAGGAAAAAATTAGATCAGTAACTCATGCCATGCACAGGACCAAATAAACCTGGGATCTAAATGTAAAAAATTTCTTCTTGCAATTACTAGAAGAAAATACAGATACATTTCTCTTTAATTTGAGCATAAAGGAAAGACTTTCTATTCATAACACAAAATCAGGTAAACTAAAAGTACAATAAATTGAGTTATATGGGGGGATGAGGAAGATACTCTTACATGGTACAAAAATATCACATATCAAATACAAAGTCAAAATACCACATACTACATATATCATGAATAAGAATTCACTGTTAGAATGAACTCTTTAATGGTGACAGGATAAAACCGAACATCCACTTTAAAAATAGGTCCCCCAAAATGGGACAATTCACAAGTACACAAGATACCATCACTCATCTACCAGATTAGCAAAAGATGAAAAAGTAAAGCAACTTCTGTAGCTAAGCTGATGGGCAGAGAGGTAGTCACATATTATTGGAGAGAATGCTAATTATTACAATCCTTAAAGAGGGGAACTTAGCAAAATCAAACAAACTACATACGTATTTATGTTTTGACTCAGCAATTCCATTTCTATTAACTTTTCCCTTATGCCTCTAATACAAAAATATATCTGCAGAAGGTTATTCACAGCAGGCCTCTCTGAGCCTGCAAAAACAACTTAAATACCAATAAACAGAATGGCTGAATCATCTATGCAGTAGTATACTGTCTTTAAAAGAATGAGAAGAGTCTCTGAACTGATATGCAATGATTTCCAGAAAACAACAGTTAAGAGTATCTTGACTATGCTATCTTTTGTGTAAGACAGAAACTAAGAAAATTATATCACCTGCTAATGTACAAAAGAAACCCAGAAAAGAGTAATCAGAACATAATGAGATTGGCTATCCACAGAGAATGAGTGGAAACGGAACTGATAGAAAAAAATAATACTTGTAAATCTGACTTTTGGAACCATGTTAGTGTTTCACAGAGAGAAAACATATGCTTTAAAAAACAATGCTTTTAAATATCTGAAGGGGTAAAGTTCCAAGAAAGGATACATACAGAAAAAGATGAGCCAAATGATTTCAAATCAATGAACTATCCTTAGGAGAAAAAAATTTTTTTGATAAACCCAAATACTGTCTGAACAGTATACACAGGCTCATACCCTTTTAGAACTAAGGAAATAAAAGAAGAAACAAATACTGGCTCCTTGCTAGAACAAATGCTGTCCCAGAGGTAGGTATATAGAGTTAGTAGTTCTGAAACTACTTTGTGGATTCTAGGAATGAACAAATAATTAAATATATTGTGCAAAATGGGAATCAGGTTTTTCACTTCAGGAAAAAGTAGTTACAAATACAAAGAAAAAAGGGTATAAAATTCTGTAGCATTCTTCTGAATTTGGAGGTATGAACTTTTTAATAGAAAGACATACAGAAAAAACATACATGTGTGTACATTCACATGTGTGCATACAAATACATAACCCTACCGTCTAGTTTTACTGAATAAGAAGGCTTAGATTCAGAAGGCCTTTCACTGGCCAATTCCAAAGCAATTAAAGTATCAAAATAAATGACTAAATATTGTAACTCAGTTAATATGAGTCCATGATAGATTCAAATAAAGAGAGGAGAAGAAAAAAGGTCTTCACTACTTATAACCCTTACTGTAGAATCTCAACTAATAAAGAAGAAATAGGGTTTGAAAAACACCATTTGAGCCATCAGTTCAAACAACACTCATCAATGAACTTATATCAAATTTACTTGGTAAAAGTTTGATGAAAAATGGGTATTATTTACATAGTCTAAAGTGTCTTCCCACAGAATATTTATTAATGACAGAGGGAAACAAAGTAACTCTACAGGAAAAAAAAAACTAGCAGACATCAACTTAAATGATGGAAGTCAACGTTACTAGTAATGGGACAAAAAGAAACTTGGGCCTTGTGGTGGATTGACTACTGGTCAACTAGTAATGCCGGGCTGAACTGAATCAGCTTGGTTTGGGCCTGGAGAATCTACCTGAAGATTGTTACCAATAGCCATAAAAAGAGAACTGGAGGGGAAGATTTTGATCTGTTGATTTTCTAGGAGATGGGAACTTGGCTGTTCTCATGGGAGGAGGAGCTCAGGGCCTCTCTGTCACTGGGAATGGCTGCTGTTTCTATCAGGGGAGCTCTGGACCTTCACCGTGAGCATCACTTCCTGGCTCCAATATGGATCCCTCAGCTTGGTGGTACAAATACTTCATCTCACCAGTGTAGGTTTTCTGGCTTCCAGCACTGGCCTTTGAGTCTTCCAGGTGCAGATCCTCAATATGGACCTGCATGAAACATTGCTGTGGGCTGTAGGCCACTGGCGGGACTCGTGGAGGGCATTGCCTTGGACTCTCAACCTTTAACTGGACTTGTGTGTGTGTGAAACTGCTGGGATCCAGGCCCTTGGCTGGATTCTTTGGGCCTCTAGTGTGCAGTTAATCTCTTGCATTCCTTTGCATTTGACTTTTTGGATAACTGTCATAAAATAATCTTATAAACTATGTGTCCTGTAGTAAATGTATGCCCTTGCTAAAACCCTGACTGCAACAGGCCTCCTGATAGGATGCATTAAGAACAAAATAGCTCTTTAGTCTTCCAGACAAAAATATTCTTGATTTAATTATGAACATTTGACAAACCCAAAAAAGTGGTCTATAGTGTTAAAAACTGTTGATATCATGAATGACAATAACCGAAAATTGTTGACAACTGTTATGGTTTATGTCTAGATGTCCCCCAAAGACTCAGGAAGTCTTAGGTGGGGCTTTTTTAGAGGTGGTTGAATCTAGAGTGAATGATTCATGGTGCAATGCTAGGCTCAGGGGCACTAGGATTAAGGGTGTGAGTGCTGTACTGTACCCTAAGTAGTCTGGATAAGATAAAAGGGGCAGAGGGTAGAAAGACACTAAGTTTGCTTACTTTTGCTATCTTCTGTCTGCCATGTGCCACCCTGCCTTGAAGTAGCCAATAATGAACTAAAACCTCTGGAAACTGTGAACTAAATAAACCTTTCCCCCTTTAACTTTGGGTGTCAGGTATTTTACCCCAGCAATGAATGGGACAGCTAAATATGTGACCAAGGACTTGCTTTTGCTATAAAGGCCATTACTGGGGCAACCAGAAACACTAAAATAAGGTCTGTATATTATGTAACAGTATTGTACAAATGTGAAGTTTCTGATTTTCATAACTGATCTGTGGTTATGAAAGAATATATCCTTAAATGTGGAAAATACACATTGACTAATTCAAGAATAAAGGGCTATCGGGCTTAAAGTTATACTCAAATATTTCAGGAAACAATATGTGTATACAGGTAGAATGAAGATGATAAACCCCAAGTGTGGTAAATGTTAATACTGGGAAATCTAGATGAAAGGTTTAAGTGAATTCTTTGTATAATTTGGCCAGTCTGTAATTATCTCAAAATAAGGAGTAACAAGAATCAAATGTGTGTACATGAAAGTAATTTTTAAATTACAAAATATTACATAAGAACATCATTTCTTTCAAAGAGATCATTGGACATATCTGTATTCATTTAATATTAAATTAGTTAATTGACAGTAGACATGCTCACATAATTCTAGTTGGGATGAACTGCAAGTATCATCAAATGTCTATTACTATTCTTTTTTTTTTTAATGCATTTTATTTTTATTCAACTGACATGACATGTTTTGGGGTTTTCTACCCCCTAAAAAACAATGCCTCCACTCCAAATAAATCACAGTCAAAAGAAACAAAGTGTTCAAGATGACATCAGTCCCATTTGTCTAAAATCCTGGTGTTGTGTGGATGACAAGCTACAGCCAGTTATGACAAGTGATAGACCCAAAGTAACCACTGAATCCATTAACACTTTTCCATTTCTAAACCATCCTTAAAATCACAGATGGGGTCACACCATCCTCACGATAGTCCAGGAGAGCAACCATGCCATCTGGATTCAGATTTGCACCAATAAAGAACTGATAGTTTTTGAAAATAGCAAGGATGTGCTTGATTTGTTCTGCAGCCCCTGTCATAAAAGGTTTTACTCTTTCTGGTCTTTGTTCTTCAAGTCTGCCTTTGATTGATTTCATATAATCTTTGATGTACTTCTTGTAGGCCTCCTTTCTGAAGCTGGTTTCCTGCAAGTGATGGTTCATGACAGTAACAACACCAGTGACTACTGTGCTTTCGGTATTTTCACACTCTGGGCCTTCAGCAGAGGCATTTCCACCAATGAAGGAGTCATCAATGTTACCCTTTGTTCTACTGACCATCTTGCCTGCCACCTCCAGGCACAGCTTGTCCAAGATCTCTTGGATCTTGTAAATGTCAGAGAACATCTCATAGTGGTTGATGAGGTCCCGATAGATAATCATGATGGTGGCTGAAGGTAGACGCAGCTTAGCAGGAGCTGGAGCTCAGAGTTAGTGCGGTGTAACCAAAGTGGTGTGTGTGTGTTGGGGGGGGGCCCTATTACTATTCTTAAACTACTATATACACTTCCCTTCATCAAAATTTGAAAAAAGGACAAAAGCATAATAAAACATTAGACCTGCTATTGTGTTACCTTAACGTTTCTTAGCTGTGGCTGATTTAAAAGATATAAACAAACTCTTGTTACATATTCTTAAGGGGTAAACCTGACCCCATGACCCATGACACCTGCAGGGTTAACAATGAAGCATGGCTATTTTTCCCTGTCAACACACACATATGTATAAAGCCTACACAGAATCTAATAGTACACAACTTCTTATGAGTCAAGGCTCTAGGGGCTCTCTTTACCTTATTTATTTTATTATTATTTCATTTTTCTGACATTTTTATATTGGGCAAAGCTACCTGTTCCTCCTCTGCAATGACAAAAAAGGGTTCAAATTCCAATAAAGACAACCTTAGTAACAGCATGTGTCAAGTTTCAACTTGTTAGATGCAGTCAGCTGTGAGCTAAAGTTGAGAGGTGTGTTTTAAACTGTGCCATAATTGTGGCTGACAAAGAGTGCATTCACATGAAATTTTATCAATTCATTGGAGGTGGGTGACTGTGCCACTTCAGATTCCAGCCTTTTATGAAATTTCTTAACAAGAAATGAAACTTGGGCTATGGTTATGATCCCGAGACCAAGGTTCAGAATTCTCAATGGAAATTGCCCAATTTTCCATATGCAAAAGAACTACATCAATCAAGATTCAACATAAAGGTGATGTTGGATGTTGTTTTTGATCTTAATGAAATTGTGCCAACTGAGTTAAGTACCCAAGACACTAGTGTGAATTCTGAATATTATAAGAGCAGCTTAGAGCATTTAACAATGTGCATAGAAAAGGGCCTGAGACATGGGCAACTGGTTTCACCCTCCCATCATGACAATGTTCCAAGTTACAGATTGCTTCTGGTATGGCAATTTCTGTCAAATAAAACATTATAATGTGCCCTCACTCACCTTATTCACCAGATCAGGTACTGTGCAACCTGTGGCTTTTCCCTACAGTCAAAATGATCATGAAAAGTAAATGTTTTCAATTGATTCAGGACATCTAGGCAGTGATGGGAATGCAACTAAACACACTCTATGAAAGAGGACTTTGAGAACTACTTTAGAAAGTGGCAAGAATAATGAGATAAGTGTGGTTAAAAGGAGGGGGAGTATTTTGAGGAGGATTGATAACAATATAGGTCTTTTATTATAATAAAAAATTTTAAAGATTCACTACATTGAATAGAATTAGAGGATGCAGGAAACTCCAGACACATTGACAAATGGGTCAAATGCTTTTGCCAGAGGAAAGATAGCCTCTTTAACAAATGGTGGTAGAAAAAATGGCTATCTACATGCAGAAGGATTGAACCTAGACCCATACATGCCCTAAAGTAAAATCAAAATGGATCAAAAATCACAATTTTAAAACAGAAACAATCTGCTGGAAGACAAAACAGGTAAAACTCTTTTTTTTTTTTTTTTTGGTACCGGGGATCAAACTCGGGTCCTTGTGCTTGCGCAGCAGGTGGCGAAACCACTGAGCTAAATCCCCGGCCCTAAAACAGGTAAAATTCTTGAAGACATAGTCATAGGCAAAGATTTTCTGAGAACTCCACATGCACAAGACATAACATCAAGAATCAACAGATGGGGACAGGGATGTAGTTCAGTTGCGCCATGTCTGCCTGGCAAGCGCAAAGTCCTGAGTTCGATCCCCAGTACCAAAAAAAAAAAAAAAAAAAAGAACCAAATGGATTATATCAAATTAAAAAGCTTCTGCACAGCAAAAGACGTCACCAAGAGTGAAAAGACAACCTACATACTGGGGAAAAAATTGTGCCAGCTTTTCCTCTGACAAAGGATTAATATTTAGAATATATAAAGAACTCAAAAAATAAGACTGCAAATTTAAAGATCCAATTAAAATATGGACAACTGAAATTAACAGATACTTCTCAGTTGAAGAAGTACAAATGGCCAATAAATACATGAAAAAATGTTCAACATCACTGGCCATTCGAGAAATCCAAATTAAAACAAAACTGAGATTCCATCTCACTCCAGAAAGAATGGCTATTATCAAGAAATCAGTAACAACAAATACTAATGAGGCTGTGGGAAAAAGGAACCCTTCTTTTCATTGTTGGTAGAAGTATAGGATGATACAACTACTATGGAAATCAATATGAAAATTCCTCAAAAAAAAGTATAAATACTAATTCCATTTGACCAAGCCATTCCTCTCCTAGGTGTCATCCAAAAAGAGTTAAAGACATCATATTACAGTGAAACATGCACACCTATGTTTATAGCAGCACAATTCACAACACCTAAATCTTGGAAATAGCCTATTATGTCCATCAACAGATGAGTGGATAAATAAAAAGTGGTATTTATACACAATGGAGTACCACTCAACCGTAAGGAGGGATGAACTTGAGTCATTTATAAGAGAATGGTTGTGCCGCCTTGAGGCCATAAGTGAAGTAAATCAAACACACAAGCTTAAACATCACACTGTTTCTTTTATATGAGAAATTCAGTATATATAAGTAAACTGCAAAATAAAAGAGAGACCGTAGGAAAAAAGTGTTAAACTGTAATCCTGCATGGTCAATATACCTAAAAGTGTACCTTGATTCAGTATAATTGTCTATATGTTTTATACATTTTTGGCCTGTTTCTATGATTGTTAATCTGTGTTTATGATAATTAACTTGACAAAAGACTTATAAAACAAATCTGATGCTGGGAAGAAAAAAAGATTTACCATTTTTTATCAAACTTTGTAAATAGAAATTGTTATTTTTTAATCTCATTTGCAAGAACAAGAAACACTAAACATCTCCAAATAAAGAAAATTTTAAGACCTACATAAATAAAACTATCAAACTTCATATTTAAAATTTTGATTAAATAAAGAGAACTACATTTTCCAATAGAAAGACTGATTATAAATACGTACATTCTTCCACAAACTAATTTAGGGATAAAGGGATATCATACTTAAAAGCTGTACTCAAATATTTCAGGAAATAAAACAAAATATATATATTAGTAGAAAGAAATTTATTTCAATAAAGCACCAACATACATTGCTTGATCAAGAAAAACCCCTCAATAACTATCAAGAGAGTAATGAATCAAATCAGGGTATATTCACTAAGTAAAATATAATGTACCAACAGAAAATGAGACAAACCCAACCTCTTTTTCTGTAGGAGGAGGAGGGAGAATGCATGATTTAATATAGTGGCAGAAAGTGAGAATCATATACTGGGATAAACTTTAGATTTAATATTGTGTTTGTGAGAGAGAGAGGGCTTGATTCAGTGATGATAAAATGTAGTAAAGCTCTGGAGCCTGAATGGATTCAAACTGTTGCCATCCCATCCAATTACTAACCCTATGACACTGTACCAGTTAATTTAAAACCCTTTTGTGCTTAGGTTTCTTTATCCAAATAATAAATAAAGTATCAATCTCACAGTAGAAATTATACAGACAAAATAAGACTTTTCATGTAAAAAAAAATCCATATAATAAAGATTTGATAAGTATTTGCTATTACCATTAACTATTAACTAACACCTCAAAGTCAAATGTGGGAGTGTCCAGGAGAAAAACCTAATGTATAGAGAAACGCTGTTATGAAAATAAAATATGGAATTTCTTAGTGAAGGGACAATTAAGGTTCAAGTAATTCAGAAAAGGAAAACCTGTACAGGTAGCTAGAAATTCAGAATATGGAATAACTGGAAAATTTCACAGAGGAAGAATTTGAGATGGTTCTTCATATACGCACATCGTTTAGATAGGAAAAGGAAAGTTGCTATGGTTTGGACCCCTAAAGATTCATGTGTTGGGAGCTTGGTACTTAATGGTGTTGGGAGATGGTGTGGAACTTTTAAGAGGTGCAGCTTAGTGGGAAGTAATTAGGTCACTGTGGATAGCGCCCTTAAAAGGAACTGACACATTTCTCATGGGACTCTCCGGCTGGTTCTCAGAGATAGTTTTATAAAAGATTAAGCCTACTCTCCTAGTCACTCTCTAGCTTCCTCCTGTATCACCACCTGCTATGTCCCTCTTGCTCATTCTCTAGCAATGGTGCCATATGTCCTGAGGTAACGTAGCCACAGGGGCCCTCACCAAAGATTACACCATGCTGTTTGGACTTTCAGTCTCCAAAAGAGTGAACTAAACAAACTTCTCTCTTTACAAATTACCCAAGAAGGAACAAGATGCCTAAGCAGAATTGGAAGATTATGCTGCTGGTATGAGAAGCAGTTGGAAGCAAGAGACAAATGTTAAGGCTTACTAATGTTTCAGACCAATGTAAAAAAGAAAGAGACACACCAACAGAAGAGTGAAGGGGAAAGAGGAAAATCAAGTTTGACAATGAGTGGATACTAAGAATGAGGGAATGGGCCAGGGATTTAGCTCAGTGGTTCCCCCGCCTGCCTTGCAAGCGCAAGGTCCCGAGTTCAATCCCCAGTACCAAAAAATAAAATAAAATGGAGAATGATTGTTAAAAAAAAAAAAAAAAAAAAAAAAGAATGAGGGAATGGAACAGTCTCAATGACATGTTAAGTGATAAGCCATTAGAAGGAAAAAGCAAATCCCAATATCTGGAAACCAAGATGAATGCTTTCCACTGGGGCTTAAAAGCTGTCAGTCAGGGTTAGATAAGAAACGGTGCCAATTTGAGATAATACTAAAACATTCAGGTATCAAGATCCAGTAGACATGTGGTAACATGAACCTAGTGGTTGGGAAAAAGGTGAGAATTGGAAATAAAATTTTTAGAATTAAAAAACAAATGTCTTCAGAATATTCTAGAGGAGATCGAAACTAGATTATGTGCTATTTCAGAACACTGGTCACACCTTACTTAACCACAACACAGAATGACATGGCAAGTTTACATACATAGGATCCCTTCAGGAAATAAAAATAAATGACAAAATTGAACCTTCGGGATTTCTAGTTTCTAGGGATAGAAGGAAAAAGAAAGAAGGAAAGATAGCAAAGAAAGTTATGGGGAAATATAATAGTACTGCATCACAGATAAAAGGATATTTTTCAAGAACAGAAATGCAGACAACTATCAAATACACATATGTCACAATCAGTATTACTCTCAAAACAAAAGGCACAATGCAGAGAAAGATGACTTTTTTTAAAGAATAAATTAAGAAATTTTAACTTTCCTTTCATAGGATTGTACATACGTGTATCACTCATAGCAGTGGTGGTAGCAAAAGTATTAATTTTAGTATATTTAATCTCTATAAAATATACATCCAGAAATAAGTCACTACAGTAGTTTAGTGGAACAAAAATGAACATAACACATGAAATCTAAAGCAAAAAAAAAAGCAACTGAAAAAAATAATCAATTAAGCAACAAAAAACATGAAATACCAGAAGTTTTACCTTAAACCTCTTGTCTTGCAATACTTTTTTGATGGCCACCAGTTCTCCCGAATCACAAAGCTTGGCTTGATATACTACACCAAATGATCCATTTCCAATCACTTTAGTGTCTGTATAGCTGACTTCTTGTGGCCTATCTGGACCCTGCCCAGGAGTTGCCACTACTGTGGTCACCTTGCTGCCATCCTTGTCTCCTAAAGGAAGGGATTGAAAAAAAGAAAATGAGCACTGTATAGAATAATACTGAGAAATTGTCAAGCTATACAAAATAAACTACTTCTGCTCCTTACTAAAAATTATTTTAAATGCTCAGCTCAATTTATCATATTTTAATTATATGTTTGAATTATAAGCAATTTTTAACCACTGTTTATTCAATCATCTTGTAAATTAGGAACCATGCTTAGTTTACATACACGGTATCGTTTACTGAAAATAACCACCCCAAGAAGAAGCCATACCAGTGATGGTGAACCTTCTAGAGCTTTCACAGATACAAACAGCCTGCTGCAGCACACATGCCATAGGTTTGCCACCACTGAGCTATACAGGACTGTTCCTATATTAAAAGTAATGGGGAGGGCCGGGGATTTAGCTCAGTGGTTTTGCCGCCTGCTGTGCAAGCGCAAGGACCCGAGTTCGATCCTCAGTACCAAAAAAAAAAAAAGTAATGTGGAGAATGTTAAATCTGCCCAAAACCAAATTGCTAATGGTGGACCAGTCAGGGTTTGTTTGCCCTTATGTATAACACTAAAGGTCCTAGTTCTTTCTTCAAAAGGCCTCATTATATTTGAAAATAAAATATGTGCAAATAGTAACTTCGAAATACATCAACTCTAGATCATTCTGTCTTTAGGAACATAAGGTTTTCAGTTTTTGCTTCTTTATATATTTCTTTTTACAAATTAGTAATACTACCTCTCAGAGAACACTCTGATGGGGAAAACAATGTTAAGTTGGGGTTAATAAGTATAAACTTTTAAAATCAATCCAATTCTGAATTAAGCCCCATTTACAAGCAGCTTAGTGTATTAGTTCTCTCACAGTCTCTCTTTACCTTGTTTGCCTTCTTCTTATCCCTAGCAACAATCCAAAGATACTCTTCAATTCAAGCTCAAGAGCCATTTTGACTAGGCATAGTCCACAATCATCTTGTTTCTGAATTCTTAAAGCTATTTTGAACTGCACTAGGCTACCTAGACGCCTGATTTTAGAAAGCTTCAAATTGTTTTAGTAATTTCGGAATACACACAACTTCTATAGACTATAGTCATCTTGAAATAGCAATTGTGTCTCCTGATACTTCTCTCTTCCTTGGCAAATCTAATTCTCAATACAGATAATTCTCACAGCCGTTCTCACTACAAGTTCTTCAGGCTTACTGACTGAACTGTATTTTTTTTTCCTCTGTTATTCTTCCATTACATCAATTTTATGTTTAAAATGGTAACTGAATTAATACTAACCTAATGTATAAAAAATATGATACTTATGAATAAGCGTAACTACAATTTTTCAGGTCTGACTATAAATCCTAAGTTATTGTACTCATTTGTAAAATAAATCTTTTTCTGTATTTTAGCATTCTTTAAGACGTTACAATCTTTTGAATTTAAATGCTAAATGAAGAGATTCAAAAAGGTCCAATCCAGAAAGACTAAAATCCATAGTTTTCAACATATTCTTATACTCCAATTACCACAAATAAGATTAAAAAGCAGATGATTTCAAACATTTAATTTTCCCATAGGTAATCCAAGTTTAAACCAATCACTTACACACACAGACACACACACACACATACACACAAAATCAAGAACTGTGAATTAGTAATTCCACTAAACAAGCTGCTTGCAAAATCTCATTGGCTTAACTCACAAAACAAAGCATCAATATCTTAATTTGGGTAATTTTAAGAATGGATGCTGTGAAAACAAAAACCTGGCAGTACAATAAAAAATTATGCTTTTCTACTGTACAATGATATTTCAATAAAGAAAACAGGATCCATGGCTTTGTATTTGCTCCTATATGAGAACTTAAAAAATGTAAGCATTTGTGATGACTTTGCTCACTTATCTCAGCCTGCATTTCTAAAGACAACTTTTTATGTCTGAAGTTTGAGAACAAACTACGGAAGATAATACACACCACAGCTCCGGAATTCAGCATCTTTTCATTCTTTTTTTTTTTTTTTTTTGGTACCGGGGATTGAACTCGGGTCCTTGCGCTTGCACAGCAGGTGGTAAAACCACTGAGCTAAATACCTGGCAAGCATCTTTTCATTCTAACCACTAATCATGAGAAAGTCTATCCCAGAATTGTGACTTGCAAAGGAGAAAAAGCACAAAGGAAATAATTCTGCTAAAATATTAAAAACAGAGTAGAAAGATCTACTCAGACATCTCTGAGATTTTTTAATTTAAAAATGAGATTTCATGTGGACCAGGACCAATCCTTTCATCCTCTTGTATACCTAAGGGAAAAAGTACTTACTATCTTAGCAGGAATTGAAAGATTTAGTCTGTTTTCTCTCAAGCAGTTAGAGAAACTGCAAAGCTCTCTTCTAGGCTATCCTCTAATATGAAATGTCTAGGTATATCAGGAGCAATAGCTCTTGGGCTTTCTATAGACCTCAAGGATCCTACTTTTATTCCAAAATCAAGCTCTTCAATCAAACTGCTCTACAGAAGACCAGAAATATCAGAGCTGAAAAGAATGGCAAGGTAATGACTTGGTATGAATACTGTCAACACTGGCAGTCAGTAATTGGTGCCAAGGAAAAACATCATCATTTAGCATTATAATCAGTCAATTTAGCAATAAGATAACTGAAAAATTGTCATTGTTTATGGAGAACTTTCCCATTGTCCCACCTACTTTAACAATTATAAAAGCATATACATTATGTCTACTGTGTAAATGAAGGAGTAAGAAAGACTAACATATAAAACTTTAAACAACACTTTACATGGCTTTACTATATTTTAAAACTTTCCTACTAGTGCTGAAAGACTAACTCCATATCCTTTCTTATACTTCCCTAATAATACAAAAAGATAAGCTCCAGAGTAACAGGAAGGAAATAAATGAACAATCTTTACAATGAATGTATGTCCACTATTCACTCCTTAATAGCAAAAGAGCTATTTACAAATATACTTTGGCAAGGTTAGGTTTTCACACTTATCCCAAAGCAAAAGCATATGACAAAATTTTAAAACAACTGATTCTGGGACAGCCAAACAATTTATCCTGTGTCACTAGAAACTGGACTTTTTTGGACTACAACAGAGAAACACTGCTTCCAAGAGACCAAAACCCTCATGAAAACATACAAATCATAACAAATCTGTCTCATTAAATAAATAACCACTCTGCCCAATACTAAATTTCCCAGAAAGCATGGTATAGTGATTCTCATACTATTTATATGATTATATAGTATATAATAAAACATATGATTATATAGTGATTTATATCATTATAATAAAATTGGTCTTCAAAAAAAAACAATGCCACTGTCTCTCAGGTACAGCAGCAGAACAGAGGAAATTAGCTTACAGGCCTTCTCTGGCCAGAGAACTCCTGGAAATAGCTATTACATTCTTCCACTCCTGACTCCACAGATGGCCACTGTAAGCCTACTCTGTAAATCATATATATATATATAATAAATATATATATTATTTGTTCCTCTAGTGAATACTGTCTGATACAATACACGCAGCCTAGTTCCCAATCTCTTAAACACAGGGTTGTACCTCTAAGGAACATCTTCTAGTCACATTTTTGAGGTCTTCTGAAGTCAATCTTCTGATCAATTACTCTGAGATAAACAAATGTAACACGGTGACATGGACCACATCCAAAGAAAGAAGTGACCATCCAGGACTGGGAATTTAGCTCAATGGTTCTGCCACCTGCCTCGCAAGCGCAAGGTCCCAAGTTCGATCCTCAGTACCAAAAACAAAACAAAACAAAAAGAAGTGACCATCCAAATATCAAAAGGCCACTTCAAAGATATTTAAGTATTTTAGAGGTTCTGACACTGACATTCTAATTTTCTACTAATGACAAATCTCAAAGTGGAATATACATTGCTTAACAAAGCCATTAATTTGATACCTTCCTCCACAGTTTCTTGTGTGATTGAAGTACTACTGGGTATTCAACTCAGAACCGTCACACTGAGCTACAATCTGTAGCCCTTTTTACCTTTTTATTTTGAGACAGGGTCTTACTAAGAAAGCTGCCCAGGATGGGCTAGAATTTGGTGATCTTCAGGCCTCAGCCTCCCAGAGTGCTGGGAATACAGGCTTGAGCCAACACGGCTGACTGGCTTGATATTTCTTTTCTTAAAGACTATACAGTTCTTGCTGAGGATTTAGCTTCAGTGGCATGGCACCTGCCTCACAAGCACAAGGTCCTGAGTTCAATCCCCGGTACCAAAAAAAAAAAAAAAAAGGAAAGACTATAGTTCTTAAAATTCAGAGTTGAGAAAATGCAACAAGTAAAATACCTTTTAACAAATAAGGTTTTAAAGAATATTAATAAACCATACTACTGAAACAAACTGAGCGAAGTCAAGATGCAATCCAAGAATACTCCGGTGTCCTTGTTCTGGGGGGCTGCTTTACCTGAAGAATAGTCTTTGTGTATAAGTAACAGAAACTTAAAAGACCACGACAAAAGTCCAAAGAAACCAGCATCCTATTTATGACTATTTGGAAGATATAAAGCATTTCCACATTTTCTACCTAACACAAGTATTATTTCTCTATCATGTAAGAAACACAGCTATTTTCAGATAAGATTAAGGCTGTCAGAAAAGGAAACAATGACCGCTGTCAATTTTTCAGGTTCTTTAAATCAAAGTTTAAACAATTATTTATCCTAAGCACCTGTCTAGCAAGATATTCTCACTATATAGTAAATAAAACTGCTGAGGATTTAGCTCAGTGGAACTGCGCCTGCCTTGCAAGCACAAGGTCCTAAGTTTGATCCCTGGTACAAAAAACAAAAAGAAAAACAAAAAAACCTGCCAGAAGCATGAAAACATAAAAATTAATTAGCAAAGGAAATAAAATGGACCTGAGGCCCTAGAATTAAAGTCTAAACTGAAGTTATTCTCATCATGAAATAAATAGGGGCTCTGTTCTACACTGTGGAAGCTAGCCAGAGAGTCAAACTGCTCATATATGTTGGAGCAAATAAAATATGAAGAAAAGAAATACCAACCATGCAAGGGAATTAATCAAATCAATTCTAATGATCAACAGTATGATACAACTTCAGGACAATTACTAAGTAAACCTGGTGTGATAAAAATCTTCCTAACAAAACCTTTTTCTTTACACACCATTCCCAAATGATTCTAAAAGATTTGGGAAAGCAAAAAAAAATAATTTACCAAATTTCCTTGAGGATGGGAATAGTAAATAAGAAGAAGAGCAGTGAAAACAATGGGCAGATGTCACAGAGTCGCTAGCTTCTCTACATGCTTCCCTGTATGTCATTTCTAAAAATAGAATGGAAACCATAGGGTGGCAGAGGACAGAGATGAAGAAAAACTCCCAAGTCTTTTTCAGTCACAGGGAAATATACTAATGAAATTAACTAGTATCAATTCTGAAGAACTATAAAATTCTTCCTCTTAAAAAAAAATCAGTCAAGTTTTTACTGTCAGGTAAAAGGGCCGAAGACCAAGACCAGACCAGGCCACAACAAGCCTTTATTAGGGGAATAGATCTGCTGGGCTGTCTCTGAACAAAGGAGAGACAAAAGCAATATGGCTGGGGCAGGGAGAGTCTTTTATAGAGACTGGGGTGGGGTTTGTAGGGGCTGAGGCGGGGTTGAGTGAGGTAGTGACTAGGGAATGGAGGAGCCGGTGATGTCACTAGGTGGTAGGAGGTGAGCGAGTATTAGGTTACTCTCTAGGTGGGAACAGGGGCATGCTGGGAAGAAGGGTTTGTTCTTTGGTGGGAGCAACCATCTTGGCATGACGTCACACAGGGGAAGGGGCAAGGCACCATAGGAAGAGGGCAGCAACTATACATAATAGCTGCTGAGGTGGTGGGAGACCTATCATTTACCTTTAGAGAAAAGCATAATGGTACAATGGTGAAAGAATATGGGCTCTAAAATCATATCTAGGTTTGCAGCCCACATTTCACCAATTAGTAGATATAAAAAGATAGCTGCTACTTCATAGGATTCTTGTGATGATTAAATAACATAACTTAGGTAGTTTTTTTTTAAATGTATGCCCCATAGTGGGTGCTCAATAAATTATACTTTCCCAACTTTGAATTATTAACAGTAGGAATAGAAAAGAACATTATTCTCTTGTGCCAATAAGTTCTTTTACACAACATATACCTCCCACTGCAGTGCTCATCAAAATGGTCTATAATTATTGAGTCTGAGCCCCTCACTTCACTGCGAACCCTAAGGAAAAGTCAACATCAACACTCTCTTTTGTGTTTTCCTACTGCTTATCACCACACACAATATGTTTAGCACAATACGAGTGTTCAGCCAATGTTTGTTACTGAATTTATGTAAGAATCTTTCAAGTAGAAGAACTATTAGGATTTGGGAATTGACTACTTTATGCCAAACAAAAGTAGTGTTTTTTATTCTTTCTATGCTTGTACTATGGCTTAAATCTAAAATGTCCCTCAAATGTCTCATGTTATTTGGAAAGTGACTAGATTATAGGTGTGCTCTAGCTGACTTGCTTTTAGGAATGGGGCTTGGTTGGAAGTGGTTCTCTGGAGGCATGACCTAGAAAAGTATATTCTTGTCTCTCACTCCTTCCTTCTTTTTCTTCCTGGTTACCATGGGTTGAACAGTTTCTTCTACCACACCTTTTCTACCTTGGAGCCAGCCAACCACAGACTATAACACTTACTAAAAATATGGTGATGAATAGCCCAAAAAACCAGCCCAATTTGATACATGTGGATTTATTCTTTTCTAAATAATTCTGGCATCGATGTGTTAACAATGGGTAAAAACTTGACAGGAGATATATTTAAGGTCATAGTACAATTTACATCAAAATTTATACAAGTAAGTCCTTAGGAACTGCTCTAGACTTTATAAGCACCACTCACAGTGGGCACAGAAATTACCTGGGAAAGTTAAACAAAAATGAAGATTCAACAATTTTGTCCCCAAAAAGGTCAATAAGTCTGAAATGGAGCTCATGAAACTATATTTTTAATAAATGCTCTCAAATGATTCTTAATGTAGTTCTGGCTACATACTTTTAAGAAAAAAATCACAACATTCCATTTAATTCCTTTTTTTTTTTTTGGTCCATTTAATTTCTATAACAACCCTGTGACACAGAACAATCATAACAAATGGAAGAACCAAAGGTGTTCAAAAAGGATGCTAATTTGCCCAAGGGAACCTTTCAATGAAACATACCCATAAGATTCAGACCTGTCCATTTACGCTAAATCCTACTATATTCCACAAAGGTAACACAGTTGTTCAGGTCCTAAACGTAATTTCTTGTGTTCAACAAAACCAAAGTTTTGAAATATTTTATAAAAGGTTTCAATAAAATTATCTACTAGCTATCCAAATTTTTGCTATGAAATATCAACCTTCTTTTGAACTAATTTTAAATGACTTGATTTTTTTTATCTTCTCTTAAAAATCTAATTTTATTAATAAATCAAATAATAAAATATCAGAATGAACCATGCTAATTTTCAACTGTTTGAATACTATTTTACTTAAAATCCATGAATTGGAATCAAACATATTTACCTTTTTTAAAAAAAAAAAAACAACTTTTATAAACAGAAAACCAAACCAAACCTCAAAATAAATAAATATTTCATTTGGTCTAAATTGTCATTTGAAACAATTTCCACATGTAATTTAGAAACATTTATTTTTCAGGCAAGTCTAAAAGCCTGCAGTATGTACACAAAGATCTTCAACTTTCAGAGTTTACATTAGAATCTGTTAAGTCTTAAATATGTTTATCCACTTGTCATACTTAAAAACTGTCCAATTTTGAAGGGGTGGTGCAGTACATTTAAATTTTAAGAAATAAGTTTATCAGGTTATCGAAGAAATAATACACTATGAGTAGAAAGAATAAAGGGTACTCAGACTAAAGAAGCTAATTTAAAAAATACAATGAGTCATCAATCCAGGGGTCACACTGGCAACACCTAGAAGAAAGTTATAAAATAGTCCTTTTTTTTTTGGTCCTGGGGATCGAACTCGGTCCTTGCGCTTGCACAGCAGGGGGCGAAACCACTGAGCTAAATCCCTGGCCCTAGAAAATAGTTCTTACAAAGCTGATATATCTTATTCTAGTCCTTAGTAAGAATAACACCAAAATCAATGCTCTACACATTTTTTAATGGATTAGACCTGTGTTGGCCCTACCACACATCCTTTGAGCCTGAATACTGTCTTCCAGCAACCTAAACGCCCCCAATATAATTGCTTACTCAATCCTGTCTTCCCTTGAAATATGCACCAAAGACATCCATCTCCATTAATCTAAACTGCTTTTCCCACAGCATACAAATTTATATACATTATTAAAGTAGATTTTATTAAGCTAAAAACTGCTGTTAAATTTCAAAAAGTATTGGGAGGAGAGAGAACAGAATTTCTTTCAGACTATTACTGCTTACTTACAGGTTGGTTCTATATGATTTACCAACTACAGTTTAACAACTAATATCCAATCCATGAAGGCAACAGTCACGTTTTTCTCACGTTTTTTTTTCCTGGTGTAGCCCTATTTAATGTCTATGCATAAAGCAGGATGGTAAAGTATCTGTTCATTTATAATTGAACATATTTCTGCAGGCTTCCACTATACTTTCAAAACTACTAAGACCTTTAAGGTCACTGAAATAAGCACCTCTAAAATGACACTGTAACCACCATCTGAAAAGAATTAGATTTCTCATTAGAGTTAAGATAAGGCAAATGGGGCCAGGGATTTAGCTCAGTGGTTCCGACGCCTGCCTTACAAGCGCCATGGTCCCAAGTTAGACCCCCCCCCCCAACCAGAAAAAAAAAAAAAAGATCTAAGTAACAGTCCTACCAGGAAGGTAGAACCAATACAAAATCAAGAAGGAAGAAATTAAAGCTCAAAAAGTAAGTAAACTTAGTTAAGACTTATAATAATAGGAAAAACTAAACCCAGGTCATCCAATTCTCAACTTTAGTATATATTCTAATGCCTATAAAAATGGAAGTGATGCCGGGGATTTAGCTCAGTGGTTCTGGTGCCTGCCTTGCAAGTGCAAGGTCCCGAGTTTGATCCCCAGTACCAAAAAAAGGAAGTGAATGGAGGCACTTGTATTTCATAACAAAATCCATAAAAATAACTCAGCACAATATAACCATCTTGAGAAAGATTCCTTACAGTTTTTAACATAAACTGCAAGAACCTTTACAAAAAAAAAAAACAAAAAACTGCATCATTTTGTCTGAGATGTAGAGCTACCTGAGAGATTATCTCAAATGAATAAAGGGAAACCCAGAACTCCTTTAATGTAAAATCAAATCAGGAAAGTGATAGCAAACATTTAAGTACTTGAAGAGAATACAAAGTAATAATCCACAGCTTAACAGTAGCTACTACTTTTGCAGAGAATGATTCCTGCTTACCTCCTTTTTGCACTACTTTATATGAAACATATTGGGGGAGTTGAAAAAGCAAGGAAGCGTGACTTGTAATCAACAAACAAAAAGGAATATAAAGACCAAGTTCCTCCATACCACAAATAGTTTTAGGACTATCCTGTTCCATTTAGCTAAAGTACAATATTTTACTCTTCATAAAGTCAATTATTATTTGATAATTTACTGTAGAAAAATACTCAAATGTATATAAAGCTATCTAAATATTTTTGCTGATTGCTGTCCATTGTCATGAAAAACCAACTCTGAAATAGCTCAGGTGAAAATAGCAAAGTAGTGCACTGCTCCCCATTCTAAACAGCTTTCCAAGATACCCAGCTGCAGTTACTGACCAGCAAAAGAACTACCAACCCAACATACATTTTTTAAAATCACCTTCCTTCTCTTCCATCAGCAATCATTCACATATATGCCCTCCCTGCCATTTCCCCAAACTTGCACTGTTTCTATGTCAATTAAATCTATTCCAAACATTTTTTTCAAACACACATCCTATATACATTATCCTGCCTTCTGTTTTTGTTCAAATCTTAAGTTACCTGAAGAAACTCTTTTCTTTGCCCTTTCCATGGACTTCATTCCACTCAACAGCTAGAAATTACCTCAACCAAAGCTAGTGAACAAAGCTAGGACAGCACTCCTGCTCTGGAGCAGTAACAATAAAAAAGTGACACTATCAGCCTGTAGAGCTCCTTGAAAGTACACAGAAAGGCCTATCAGTGTTCCAAGTCTCCACTCCTTATCTTCCTTTGGCTAAATATTAGCATTCAAGTACCAGCATCTGGGAGAATTTTTCAAAATCAATTCTTACAGTCTTTTAATTGTTTAATTACTATTCCTGCAAAATTACTACTATGTGTTTGCTTCTATAGGATAGCCAAGGAACCCATGCGTGTTTATACATTTATAAAACTTTCTATGAAAAAGTACATTGCAATTTGAGAAACAACTAATACAGTGTTAAAAACATAAGTCTGTTTATAAGCTGAAGCTTGGGAGGCAGTTAATGTTAAAATTTAATTTAACCGTTAAAATGGAGATAGAGTACCTCCTAATAGCTGTATAAGAATCTCTTCATATTATCTATGGAAAATAAAACAGCCAGGTGACAATTAAGAGTTGCATCATTAATTCCATTTCTGCAAAAATCCATACATTTTCACCATACATTCTCAAATAATAATTTTTAGTTTACAACTACATGAATAATGATGCTACACTAATAGTTAATATACAAGAGACATGCCTAAATGAAAAACATTAATGTCCCAAATGTCTCTGATTATTTCAAATCTAATCCATAGTTTTTTTTTTAATTTGCCCCTATCTTCCTCCCTCTATAAACTGGTTTAACCCCCTACCCTCTTATAACAAAAGACTTTAGAGAACTTAATGTCATCTAAATACAGCAAGTTAAGTCCACCTCTCCACACTTCTCACAAAGCTCTGCTAGAAGAAATGCTAACTGGACTCTATTAAACAAAGGCCACTGGAATGACACATTACTACACTCACAGTGGGTTTACAATAAGGACTTGGTTCTACTGCCACTGCCTAAGAAGTACAGCTGATGATCCTCTTGTAAGCCATGCAAGAACACACTAGGATAGAGTACCAGTAAGAGTGTCTCCCACACTGCTCACTCATTATTTGAAATGGAAGAAGCTGGGAAGACATAAAGATGGGGAAAAAAATTTCTCTTGAAACAGAACTTCTGTCCTTGGAAAACACCAAATCCCTAAGTTGCCCTTTCCAGAAGGTCTTTGTCATCTCCAACCACATATTTCAAATGAAACTGAAGTGAATGGGAAGTGAACAGCTTTTAATTAAACAGATTATAAAGTTAGACATTTCAACCATACTATATTTAGAAAACAATGATCATGAGGGTAAACAAAACACATATGCTGTTTTAATTTTTAAAAATCATCTAGGCTGAGGATGCAAAAGACATCAATATCATTACTCTTTTTTTGCTCCATAACAAAGAAAAAAAGAAACTGTCCTTTACTGCTGTCCAGGACATATTCTTAAATACAGTATAGTAAAAACTGGAGCATGAAAATGCCATAATCACCTATGAAGGGGGTGTCTACAGAGGAAAGGGAAGATCAAGGAAAAATCTGCCACATTTAATGTTTTTACCAAAAAAGGGCCCCCTATTTATCACTTGCAAGCCTACCATCTTCCAGGCTAATGTACTAAGTTGAGGAAAGAAAGAGTATCTTACAAAAGTGAAATGTATCCCCTGGGCATGGTGATAAAATAATTCTTTAGAAAAGAGTGCTCCAGGTTTTTTTATATTGGTACATGTTTGTAATACATGATGTTTACATTCCTTGTGTGGAGCTGATACATGTACATAACACATCTCTATTCTTTTTTCCTCCCCTTCCTCCATCTCTTGATCCTCTTCCCATTTTGCGAAAGATCTCTCTACTTCCTATTATCCATCTTTCATTTTGTTCTTTTTTATATTTTGGGTTTCTCATATAAGAAAATACACAATATTTAAGTTTGTGTGTCTGATTTATTTCATTTAACATTATGATCTCAAGGAGGACTGCACTAGATTTGGAAACCTTTATCTCATTAGCACAGCCTCCAGCTATTGAATAGTAGATTAAAAACCAATACATTCATAGAAAATAAAAGATTTAAGACAAGGTAAAAAGTTGTCACTTGCCACTCACTGACAGGATTCTAATGAGTCTGCAAACAATTTATTATGGTCTCTGTGCAATCAAACCTCTCTGGTAACATTAATCTGTATTTGCAGCTGCTCCCCAATGCTAACAACACTGCTCCAGCTCCACCTCAGATCATTACATTACATTCTAATAAGGAACTTGCAACTTGCTATGTTGGGGAAACACTCTTGTGAACAGGAAAACAACTGCAAAAAAAAGGGAAGGAACAGTGTTTTCTGTTTTGATAAAGGGATGAGAACAGGTTTTGAGATTTTGGGGGGGAAAAATCAATTTTTTGGTATATCTGCAACTCCATTTTCAGGCAACGTAACTACATTCCCTGTGACTTTTTAAATGTATAGAGGTGCAAACAGACAGTAAACTAAACAAAAATTCAATCCTGTCTCTTTAGTAGACTTTTGTTAAGACATATCTTTCAATAAAAAAATATCCCTCACTTTAGAGTAACACCATATTCATGTCATTGCTCTTGACAGTATGTACATTTTTGTAAAACATTTTCCAGGATGAAGCACATAAAGAATAAAATTAAGATTAAAAATTTCTGAAGAGCACCTTGAAAATTCAGTAAGAATTATAACTACTTCCATTGAACAAGGCACTGATACAACAATTTCACAAAACAAAGTCAAATATCTCACTAGTTTTATGTTTATGTGCCTATCTCTTTTTTTAATGTTATCAAAAATAGAAAAAAAAAAATAAGGGTGGGCATGTTGGCACATGCCTGTAATTCTAAGACTCAAGTGGCCAAGGTAGGAAAATCACCACAAGTTTGAGGCCACCCTGGACTACACAGTGAGAACCTGTCTCAAAAAAATTAAATTAAATTTTAAAATAAAGGAAGTGCCAGGGATTTAGCTCAGTGGTTCTGGTGCCTGCCTCTCAAGCGCAAGGTCCCAAGTTCAATCCTGGGTACCAAATAATAATAAAATAAAATAAAATAAAAATAAAGTAAGTTTTGTTAGTTACAGAAACTATATATTTTATATGCAGCCCAAGAAAATTCCTCTTCACCCAATGCAGCCCTGGCAGGCCAAAAAGTTGGACACCTGAGCTCTATAATGTTCTATATTGCTATACTATGATGTTCTGTAGGTTAGGTGTATCAAATGTATTTGCAACTTACTACACTTTAAATTAACAATGGGTTACAGGCAAGTAACTCCAGTTGCAGAAGTATCTCTATTAACTAACAAAAAGTAAACACTCATGGTTAACAAGAGATACAATAAAAATAAGCGCCTCAAACACAATTTGGTGAGGGAGATGCTGGGGTTTGAACCTAGCCTCTTGCGTGCTAGGTAGTGCTAGTTCTCTACCACTGAGCTATTCTCCATCCCTCAAATAAAAAATTTTTAAATCCTTAAAATTATTAAACAAAGGATGTTAGAAAAACTTATGAAAGTATACCCTCTGGGGCAAAAGTAGTGAAAAGTGTGGAAAAGGACTAAAGGTAGCTTATAATCTCCAGTAGAAGTACTCAACATAAGAACAAAGATTAATAATTACAAGGGAGTCTGCAAATCTATATAAATCAACCACTGTTGGAACAGAGGAATAAATAATGTCCTACTGCCAAATACACACATATTTTTAAATATGATTGCTTGATTAATAAAGTAAAAACTAGAATAGCAATGACCAAGCCCTACTCTTTAGCCCAGTATTTTCCTTTACAGGAATATGATAAAATAAAATGATCAAAAACTAGGTGAAAATAATTTATTTAAATATTCATTAATTTCTATGTACTATATTAATAAATTATAGCTAACTTACTCAAAAAGAAAATCATTAGGTAATTTATGATATGGTCACACTGAACAAAATATTAAGCAGCCATTAAAATTACACTTTCAAAGATTATTTACTGTTATAAGAAAATACAATATAAGATTACATGAAAAAGCAGCCTGCAAACTGCTTTTTCACTGGGACATGACCCCAGTGTCCTCCTTGCTCCCTATTGCTATTTCAAAATCATTATATTCTGCCAGTTCACCCCCTCCCCCCCAAAAAAATTCTATTCACTTGAGGTACCCCTATGCTGGCTTCTGCTGTAACTCCAAATGTTGGAGTTTTTCTGAACTTGGTCCTAGATTACCTTTCTCTTCTGTCTGTACTCTCCCCTAGATTACTTCATGTATTCTAAGAACTTTAAATACATAGTATTTAAATTATTATAATTTGAGACTGTTAAACATCTGACTGCTGTTATGTACTACACTAGAGCCTAACAACTTCTTTGTACCTAGTTTTCACAAGTATAAAATGAGAAGGTTCAACTTGACAGACAGAAGCATGAACCACAATAGCAGGGTCACTTTCGAGTCAAAATTTCTTTCTCCTCTACATGAAAGTAAGTTTAAAAGTATGTGGGCTAAAGGTGTAAGTCAATGGTAGAGTACTGGCCAACAAATCCTCAGCAGATCTCCACCACCACCCATGTCCCCCGAAAAGACTTATAAGTCAAATGCTCTTTACTTATATTAGAACTACTCAATTTATGCAAAAAGAATTTTCATTATTTTCAACTAAGGTGGTACAAAAGCCCTACAAATGAAAGTCAACATCTTATGAATAATGTCAATACTTTTGTATCACAATTCTCTCACCACAAGAACAAGCATTTAGTCTTTTACAATTGTTTAAAATATTCAAAAAGATCATCAAGAGTGTAAGCTAAGAATGTAAGATAACTACAAGAAATCAGATACTCTCAAGAAGGCAGTCCAATAGAAAGGCTGCCATTATCTCTCACTGGACGCAACTTTCTCCAATTTCCTAACATTAAGCAAAGGTCGTAACACATAAGCAAAGGTCACCACAAACCAAACCCATTGGCAGCATGGTTAGAGTCCCATGTCTTAAAATTGGTATAAGTATGCTCAATGTCAAAAGTCTCATCACAGAAAACTAAAATTAATCATTTATCCTCAGCACCTAGTACTAAAACAGCATCTGTGTGCCATATATAACAAATACTTTTCAATTAATTTATTCAACAAAGTTACTGAACATTTACTTTATGTCAAACATTATGCTGAACAGAGTGGTGATCAAAACCAAGTTTACATTCTAGTATAAAAAGCACACTAATACAAGTCAATATAATAATAAGTACAATTTTAAGCAAAATAAAGAGTGAGGTATTTATTGATGGGGGGGCACAAAAAAGCCTTCTGGAAATGAAAATGTTCTATACCTAACTTGATATAAGTGGTAGCACATTAAGCTGAGCATTTAAGCTTTATGCAATCTGCCACATAGAAGTTATATTTTTCTAAGCCTGCTAAAAGCATCACCTGGAAGACCACTCTTATCCACCTCCAATGATGATCTATTCTTGCTTACCACAATAAATATACTTCCAGATAGAAGGACTATATCTCCTCAAAATTATAAAATTACAAGTTCTAGAGCCATGTTAACAATTTTATGTTTCATTATATATGTTTAACTTTCTGATTGTAATCATCATCCCCACAGTTCTTGGCATAAACTCATCTAAGCTGCAGGGTACAAGGCAAAAACAAAACAAAACAAAAACAAAAATTCATGCCTCAACTTCTGGTAAAAGATAAAATAAAACAATGTTAAAAAGAAGTCCTCCAGCTGATCATGATAAATGTTAAGACCACCTCTTCAACCATTTAATACTTTCCTCATTTCCCCTACTGATCCAAAAACACCAGTTTGCATTAAAGAGGAAGAGAAGGCAAGGAATATGCTCTCAAAACTGTTCCATTATCTACAGAGAACTTACTAGCTCTATAACTTAACCAAGTTTATTCATTTCAGTTCTCTGTGCCTCAAGTTTCCTCATATGTTAAATAAGGATAACAAGACCTCATCTCATGGTTTTGGAGAGTAAGTGGGTCAATTTATCCACTGTGCTTAAAAAACAATGGTTGACACATAAAAAACACTAGCTAGGTGTTTGTTGTTGATGATGCTGTTGATAGTCCTACTAGGAATCTTACCAGAGGTACCCTCAAATGCAAATTAATCCAATAAAGAAACAGCATAGATAGCTAACAGTTAAAGGGGCCAGAAGCACTCTATTTTAAATGCTTCCACTTACAGCTACACTAAAACTCAGTTGATTTTGTCCTATAATAATGCATTAATTTAGCACATTCCACCTAAATTGTTCCTTATATATGCACTGCGGTAGAACATCTTATGAAATATAATAACATACAATATTCAATAATTAATCCTTCAAATTCTCAATAGAAAAAAGAAAACAATGACTGCATATGACTGGGGTAAATGTTAACAGTTAAGTTAGTAGGTAAGTAGTAAAGGAATCAAGTCCCTTTTTTAATGGGCTTAGCTAGTCTTACTACTCTGATGAATGTCAAGCCTCACCAAAAGGAATCCTCGTGCCTCTTCACTTTAGATGACAATTCAAATCAATAATTTAACCAGTATGTGTACCTACAATGGATTTAGTATTTCCCTTGACAGAATCAGAAGATGTATAAGTGTCCAGACATAATTTGTACCTTTGATATTTTAACTCAGAAGAGGGTAACACAAAAGCAATCTATTATTCAGCCAACACACACATCTTGAAGGAATATTCAGTGTCAAGCTCTAGGCCTAGACCTGGCTGATTTTAAAATCTAGTAGGGGAATGCTGTCAAATGCCTAAAACTGCACAATAGATTACATTAAGTATAACAAAAATTGTAAACGGTGTAAAAAAGGCACAGAAGAGGGAGTCATCTGGAATGTTAGAAGCCTTCCTAGGAAGGTATCTGTGGTAGATTTAGAGAGACAGATAAATCCGCCAGAGACAGAAAACTATTTCAGGCAAAGGTAAAAGTACATACCAGAGATCGAGATGCCTTCTGAACAAGAAAATAAGCTTTGACAGGTCGGTAGGAATTTTCACATGGTGATAAAAGTCTTTTAATTTCATTTAGTAAGGAATGAGTATTAAATGAAAAACTCACTCAGGGGAATGTACAATCGGACTTTTTTTTTTGGTACCGGGGACCGAACTAGGGACCTTACACTTGCGAGGCAGGCGGCAGTACCACTGAGCTAAATCCCCAGCCCTTACAATTGGACTATTCAATGTTTACCTGGGGGGGTGGGGTGAAAGGCAGACAAGGCTTGTGTTGTGGTTTATATCTAGATGTTCCCCCATGCTGAGAATTTAGCTCAGTGGTTTCGCCTCCTGCTGCGCAAGCGCAAGGACCCAAATTTAATCCCCGGTAGCAAAAAAAAAAAAAAAAAAAGGTAAAAGAGGAAATGGCACAAGTAGGTTCACAGGCCAAGTAGGGTCTAGATCTTTATTGGGCCGGGGATTTTGCTCAGTGGTTTCGCCGCCTGCCTCGCGAGCGCAAGGACCAGAGTTCGATCCCCGGTACCAAAAAAAAAAAAAAAAAATCAGCTGACTATAGATGTCCCATAGGCAGGGCTTTTGGAAAGTGAGTGGATTACGGGGTTTATGGTTGGGGGGGGGGGTCTGGTGGGGGGGGTCTGGTGGGGGGGTCTGGTGGGGGGGCCGGGGGGGTCTGGTCGGGGGGGGCGGTCGGGGGGGGGGGGTTCTGGTCAGAAGAGGCAGCTCACTGTGGGGGTGTGGCCTGAAAGGGTTTGTTTCCCTACCCCAGCACCCTCTCTGAGCGGCTCTCCACTGCTATGCCTCTGTCACAATGCCCAGCTTGGAGCCAGCATTCTGACTATGGACTGAAATCTTTACAAACTTTGAGCCAAAATAAACTTCTTTAAATTTTGAGTGTCGGGTATTGTATCCCAGCGAAAGAAAGTATCTAAGACAGAGACAGAAAATAATAGTCCAAGGCTGGACAAAAAGTTTCTATAAAGGGTGAGACAGTAAATATTTTAGGCTTTTCAGGCCATAGAATCTGTCATAACTATACAATTCTCCCTTTGAGGAATAAATAGCCACAAAAAAAATGAAGATATAAACTTATAGAGCAAGGCTTTATTCAAGTAAAACTTGGTTTACAAAAACAAGTGCTGGTTGTATTTGGCCTTGTGAGCTATAGTTTTTGAACCTCTAATCTAAGCAGTTTGGATTGGTTGTAAACTTAAAAGGACTGTAGAACTGAAGATGGATAGATTCCAGAGACATTTAGGGGACAGCCTTAAGAGGTGGAGAACTAGGTGTGAGGAAGAAACAAACTAGGTGTAAGGAAGAAACTACGGATAACAGATATTTACCAAAATAAGAGAAAAAAAATAGCATGCTTCATTGTGTTTCAGGAAGGACAGGAGGTGAGCAAAGAAAGTATCTTCTACAGAAGACAGAAGTATCTTCTAAACATGTTCAATTTAAGGTAGTTACAGAGCATCTAAGTGGTAATTCCAACAGGTATAGAATTCTGACAGTATCTTGGTTAGCAGATAATTTTGCTCTGTCTCTTTTTTTAAAGAGTACAATTCTCATGTTTAAAAGGTGAATACCACAGGTTTTGTCAGACCACGGCACAAACCCTAACTTCCTGCCCTCCAAGGACTACCTTGGGTTAAATTACAGGTTACCCAGTAATTCATTTTTTTTTGGTACTGGAGATCGAACCACTGAGCTAAATCCCTGGCCCACCCAGGAGTTCTGATACTAAACCTGCAATATTAATGAACTCTTAAAATAGCTAGTCCACAAAACCTCTACTCCCGGCCTATTCCCACACACTCCAAGTAAATATCTCATACAGTAATTCCGGGTCATCTTTCATCTTCCCTCTCATTTTTAAATATGTTTTAGTATTCAATCACAAAAAAAAATAAGGATTACAGAACCACTTCAAGAAACATAGCATTTCCAACTGCCTCTAAGAAAAAAATCCCTAAACAGCTGCAACAACCAACTAATCTATCTCAGAAAATAAATCTAGTTCTTTATAGAAGCTGCAAATTCTCACTGTCCTCTCAGACATATAAAATCATGCCATATGCCTCTGAATCTATTCCCTTTTGAAATATAGTTAGTAACCATGTAATCAAAAAGACTTCTAGAAACATCAAGCTTGAAAAATAAAGATTTTGAAGATGGAGAAAATAATTATTAACAGTTAACATTTACTGATTAAGTACCTACTCTGTGTCAAGCTGTGATTTTCAAGCATTGCAACGTTTAATCTCCAAACAGCTCTGTGAAAGAGGTACTACTAATCATCACCACTTTAAAAGAGGAAGAAAGCTAAGTTTCCAAGTCATTTGTTAAAGGTCACAATTAAGTGTTGGGACTGGGATTCTAAAGCACACTATTGAGAGAGGTCTACATTCTTTTTTCTCTTTTAAGAGGGTGTTCCACTAAGCTGTCCAAGCTGTCCTCAAACTCCTGGGTTCAATAGAGCCTCCTGCCCCAGCTTCCCAAGTAACTGGGACTATAAGTGCACACCACCACAACCAGTTCAACCTCTACATTCTTACGTGGACGGCAACAGAAAGCCTCATATATTACAGACTAAATTTTAAGGAAGCATCCCCGGACCTTCCTTACAATCTACTGATTAAAATCAGTAACTTCATTCACAGCACAAGTTTAACAATTTGTAATAGGGATTTCCCAGTTCACATTTACTTATCATATTTGCAGAAAAGGTGCTACTACTGCTAGGACCAACAACATTAATAAGATGAGGAAAGAGGGAAATGTGCACACGCAAGGAAAAGAGGGAACTATTAAAAAGCTACTGTATGACTGCATTAAATGACACTAAGTTGTTGTATTTTAGAATGGGACTATTTCTATATCCTCCAGTAAGACAGTAAAATAACTGATATTCATGACAACTGAAGTATGATGAAAAGGTACCCAAAATCATATTTAATACTGTCTAAAATATATGTTTTTGGAAAAAATTTTAAAACACTGCTTGAAAACATTTTTCTACAAAGTTCAAGATAATAGTATTTCCTGCCATCTCTTAGCTCAATCCATAATTCCCTCCTCCTCTTCTTCCTTAGACTATAAACATACCTGAATCCCTATTTTTTGCCCGCTTTTAAATTGTACTTCATAGCATTCATCATTAGAAAATCTCTGAAACAGTAATCAGCATTCACTACACATTTTCTATTGCCTCACCTTTGCCCTCAGCTTCTCTGGCTTCTTTACTCAATTTCTCAGTTGAACTGTTTTTTCCTAAGTCATAAATCCATCCTCCACCCAGCAACTCCTACATCTAATAAACACTGTTCAGATCTTAATTGTCTTGTGAGTAGTACACATTTTGGATCCCTTTCCTCAAACCCTCATTTTTTTTCTCCGAACTCCAGTCAGTTGCCTTGCACAGTACACCTAAAATTTCTGACTACTCTTGACTAGATTCATTTTTCTCTGCTTGTCCCTCAAATGTTAGAGGCCACTGACCAACTGCGCTAAAAATGCTTGCTAAAAATGCTCGACGGATGACCTTCACCTGGGGTCAACCATTTATACTACTCTGCTAACACTAGCCCACACCAGCCTCCAGGCAGCTCTCCAAATGCCTCCCACACCTCTCCACTTCCCAACATTTCTCAAGCCCTTCTTGGAAAGAGAATAGAGCTGGGAAAATGTAGGATGCACAAGGGATTCTGTTTTGTTTGGAGAGGGGTAAACACCATTATCCACCCCTACTCAATTTTCCAAGTAACTGGGAATCACTCATGATTCCTCCATCTCTGTTGACCCAAACGTCCAAATAAATCATCATATACTAAAGAAAGATTACACAACCTCAATCTCAAATAAACTCCCTTCTATTTACACCCCTATCATCTCTCAACAAGAGCTTGCTTATTAGGTTCCTCCATATTATTCACAATTGTTGTGGCTATATCATCACACAATATGTATATTTTCCATCAAGGTACAAACTTGGTGACAGGGCAAACTGTCATGTTCTTTTTATCCAAAGTATCTTGGAATACACAGGAGTTACCAATAAAACTCTAGTAAGGCATCCTAAGAAGTTATGTCACAAAAGACATAAAATTTATTTACAATACAGGAAGAATTTGTGTATCATCAACTTCCTAGCCTTTTTTATATTGAAATAACTTCCAGCATAGCATGGTAATAACAGTATATTGGCGCCACTCTGCTTATTCATAGTGACAAAAAAATTTTTTTTTATGCTTCTAAGTACCTCTTAAATTTCCTATAATGATCATGCATCATTTTCATAATTGGGAACAATTATTTTTTAGAGCAAAATGCCACAATCAACATGAATTTTTAAAATATTTAGGTTCTTAGTATAGTATCTTATGAAACTGAGCATTAGAGTTGGGAGACTATATAGAGAAAACAAGAAAATGCATCAAAATAGAGATACAACATTAAACAAAGATTGTTAAGAATACTGCCTTCAGGGCCGGGGATTTAGCTCAGTGGTTCTGCCGCCTGCTGCGCAACAAGGACCTGAGTTCGATCCCTGGTACAAAAAAAAATACTGCCTTCAATAAAGTTAATTCACCCACCCAGTAAGTAACAACTTGGAAAAACTTGGAAATCTGTCTGGTGGACAGATTCCCTGTTTCATTCTAGTCATTTCATCAATGATTGACATGAAAATGGATCTGTTAAAAAAAAAAAAAAAAAAAAAAAAAGGATCTGTCAAGTTTCTGACCGTTCAGTATGATGTTGGCTGTTGGTTTTTTCATAGATAGTCTTTATCAGGTTGAGATAAAGACTGTCTATTCCAATTTTCTGTAAGGTTTTTATCATGAATGGGTGTCAAATTCTGTTCAATGCTTTTTCTGCATCTATTGAGATGATCATATGGTTTTTGTCCTTGGCTATGTTAATATAGTGCATTACATTTATTGATTTACATATGTTGAACCATCCTTGCACCCCTGGGATAAATCTGACTTGGTCAGGGTGTATGATCTTCTTGATGACCCTCTGTATTCTGTTTGCCAGTATCTTGTTGAGGATTTTTGCGTCTATGTTCATTAGGGAGATTGGCCTGTAGTTCTCTTTTTCGGTTGGGTCTTTCCCTGGTTTTGGAATCAAAGTAACACCTGCTTCCAGGAATGAATTTGGAAGTATTGCTTCCCTTTCAATTTCATTGAAGAGTTTAGACTAGTGGCAATAGTTCTCTAAATGTCTTGTAGAATTCAGCAGTGAAGCCATCAGGACCTGGGCTTTTCTTTGTTGGTAAATTTTTAATTACATTTTTAATTTCACTGATTGTAACTGGAGTGATTAGAACATTTATATCTTCTTTGTTCAACTTTGGTAATTCATTTGTATCTAGGAATCTGTCCATTTCCTCTGTATTTTCCATTTTATTAGAGTACAGGTGCTTGAGGTAGGTATTGGTGATCCTCTGGATTTCTGCTGGATCTGTTGTGACTTCACCTTTTTTTTCTTAATTGCATAGATTTGAGCCTTTTCTTTCCTTTTTTTGATAAGGTTGGTTAAGGGTTTATCAATTTTATTCTTTCAAAAAATCAACTTTTCAATTCGTTTTTTTGTATCGTTCTCTTACTCTTGATTGCATTGATTTCTGCTCTGATCTTTATAATTTCCTCCCTTGTATGAGCTTTGGGTTTGTCTTGCTCTTTTTTTTCTAGGAGCTTGAGGTTCAGAATTAGGTTATTGAGCTCTCTCTCTGTTTTCCTAGTATGGTCATTCACTGCTATGAATTTCCCTCGTAGAACTGCTTTCATTGTGTCCCACAGACTCTTATATGCTGTACTGCCATTATCATTTAATTGTAGAAACTGACTAATTTCTTTTTTAATTTCCTCTGTGACCCATCGGTTGTTCAGGAGAGTGTTATTCAATTTCCATGTGTTTGTGGAGTTCTTGTGGTTTCTTATGCTACTGATCTCCAGTTTAACTGCACAATGGTCTGATAATATACAGGGGATAACTTCAGTTCCTTTGCATTTACTTACATTTACTTTACATGTTCTATGAGCTAGCATATGGTCTATTTTGGAGAATGACCCGTGTGCAGCCAAAAAGTATATTCTGATTTTGTGAGGTGAACACTCTGCAGACATCTATTAAATCCATTTGTCCAAAAGCTTGGTTCAGTTCTAGTATTTCATTATTGATTTTTTGTCTAGATGATCTATTTGTGACAGTGGGGTATTAAGGTCCCCCACTACAACTGTATTAGTGCTTATTTGGTTTTTCATGTCCATTAATATTTGTTTTTTATAGTTGGGGGCATGAGTATTTATGATTATCATCTCTTCCCTTTGGATTGTTCTCTTTACAAGGATGTAATAGGCCAGGGATTTAGCTCAGTGGTTCCACCGCCTGCCTCACAAGAACAAGGTCCTGAGTAGGATCCCCTTACCAAAAAATCAAAAACAAAAAACAAGGATGTAGTGACCTTCTTTGTCTCTCTTAATTAGTTTTGGTTTGAAATCTACTTTGTCTGCAAATAAGACAGCTATTCCTGCTTTTTTCCAGATTCCTGTCACATAGAGAACTGTTTTCCATCCTTTTACTCTCAGTCTGAATTTCTTTTTGAATTAGGTGCATTTCTTGTATACACCATATTGTTGGATTTTGCTTCTTAATCTATTCCGCCAGTCTATTTCTTTTGATTGGTGAATTGAGGCCATTAACATTGATGGTTATGACTGATATGTATTGACTTATCCTTGTCATGTTATTTTCTTGTGTTCTGTGTTGTGGAAATATCTTATTTCCCCATCAATTTGAAAGATAGTTTTGCAGGATACATCAGTCTGGGGTGGAGGTTGTTTTCTTTTAGGGCTTGAAATACCTCACTCCAGGCTCTCCTTGACTTGAGCATTTGCATTGAGAAGTCTGCTGTGATTCTGATGGGCTTTCCTTTGTATGTGATTTGTTTCTTTTCACTAACTGCTTGTAGTAGTTTGTTGTTCTGTTGTGTTTCTGGGATCCTGATTATTATATGTCTAGGTGTAGATTTTTTTGATCATGGCTAGTTGGAGTCCTATATGCCTCACTTATCTGTATGTCAAATTCTTTCACTCTGTTTAGGAAGTTTTCTATGGGGAGATGTCCATATAAATTATTACTAGGACATAAATTACTATAAGTTTTTAGAAGGCAATCTAACAAAATGGATTAGAAATCTTAGTATATATATTCCTCAATCAGCAAACTAGCCTAAAGGACATGCAAAGTTCTGCTACTTCAAGAATATTCATTGAAATATTATGTAAAACTACAAAGATAAAACTGGAAATAATTAAATTTCTAGCAAGAAGGGAATATAATAGCATTCCACTATGTAGATAAGTTATCTGACAATTTAAAAGCTATTGTTTATAAAGAAAGACATTCTTGATATATTAGGTTTTACAAGGGCATTTATAATTTCTGACGATTCATTTCAGTAAAAGTTAATATATCTATGTGCAAAGAACTAAGATATGCCTGAAACTTCTGCATATATTTGTGCATTTAATCTTCAAAATCCTGTAAGTTAGCTAGGTGATCTCTCACTTGAGTTCTCTCATTTGCAAAACTGGAGAAAGGTGCCCCCAAATCACTAACCATTAAATAGTGGAGCTGAGATTTGATGCCAGGTCTCATAACTTTTGGGGTCTAAACTGTATTAGGTTAAATACCACTTACACACCAAAGGTTAACAGTAAATTAATTAACCAGAATCTTTCTTCATCCCAGCTACCTTGTATCACTTTTCTCCTTTTCTTTTCCCTCAATCTTGTATTTCCTTCTACCATGAACATATCTTACTTTTCTAATAAGAGTCTTTTCATTTTTTAATACTCTAGCTCAAAAGCCAGAGATTCAATTTGGGCAGTAAATATTGCAGCAAAGCTTCTAAATTCAGTAGATCTAAAAAGAAAAAGAGTGAAGAAAAAAAAAAATCCCAACTTCAGTACATCTATTCATCATTATCTACAGACATAGGATAAAAGAATACACATATCCCAGAAAAATACACACACACACAGTGTCACAAAAAGTTAATGGACTCTTGTCAGCAAAGAAACTTCGTTTAAAATTCTTATCTTATAATCTGTGAGCCTTAAACAAATTACTTAAACTCAATTTTCTTACTCTAAACTCAATTTTCTTATTTGTAAAATACAGGTAGTAATTTTTCTCAGGATTGTTAAAAGGACTGTGTTAAAAAAAGAACGTAAAGTGTAAGACATAAATAGTAAATGCTAATGCAAACTATGGCTCATTAGCAAATTGTTATCAAAATCATACTTATTACATGTATTCTTAATAGTTAATGGCTCACATTCACTTTCAATTTAAATAAAAGGCAGGGCCGGTGATTTAGCTCAGTGGTTCTGGGGCCTACCTCACAAGCTCAAGGTCCAGAATTCGATTGCAGGCACAAAAAAAAACAACAACAAAAAAAACCCAAATAAAACAAAAACCAAAAATATCCAAGAAAATAAATTCCTCTGATTTTTGGAAAACCTCCACCTAGAAATAGCATTGTAGAAGAGACACCTTTGACCTTCTCTTAATTACACAATCTGCCCTATTTGACCTTTGTATCTGTAGGAGTTTAACAAAGTGCCTAGCATATAGTTAGGCTTCAGTGTTGCAAGAGTAAATGTAGATGTCTTGGGACATCTGGCACTGTCTCTCTACTAATGAGTCTCATTATCACTTGAGTCTAAAAGCCTTCATACAAAGCTGTGGTACTAATTAACATTCAACAACAGTTTTGATTCCAAGAAAGCAATCCTGCAGCAAGTTTTATACAATACCTTTCCTCATAACTTCCTATTCCCAAAGGTATACACTTACAAACACAAAGTTCTGGGGTGAATCTCAGTAAAAGACCAACAGAGCAAGAAAGGGAGAGAGCTCTGAAATCTTAGTGCAACACTAATACCAAAAAGGCTAAGCCTCTTAGGTGAGAAACTCACAGCCCCACCTACTCATTCTTACCCTTTTTATTCATTTAGAAATATTTAATAAGCTACCATATATCCAAATTAGCCTATAATTCTACCACTAGACTTTTACAATGAAACATGCAGTCTACAAAACAACCATGGAACTCTAACCTTTTGTAAACACTTAAAATTTCACCTCTACCAACCAAACAGAAAATTCAACCATCTATAAAGACCCTACTACTTTATTTTTTAAAAATTTGCTGCAATCCCATTATGTGCCAGGCATCATTCTTAACTCTGGGGATACACAATGAACAAAAAACCAAAAACCCTGTGCTCATACAGCTTACATCTTAAAGGCAGCAGGGGAAAGAAGGGAAGAGTAGACACGGAGGGAAAAAAAGAGAAAAATTTTTTTAACAAACTCAAAACAACATAAAACTAGCAAAAATTCTAGTTCTAGATCATATTCACTTCTTGAAAAGACTAGAAGCAACATAAAAACGTAAGGTTATTCTAAGATTAAATAATAAGGAAACTGAGCTGGGTATAGTGGGGCACACCTGTAATCCATCCCAGCAACCCAGGAAGCTGGAGGCATGAGAACCACAAGCTCAAGCCCAGCCTGGACAATTTAGCAACTCAGCGAGACACTGTTTTAAAATTTAAAGAATAAAAAAAAAAAGGTTAACTGAATTCCTACTGGAAAAGGGAAATACTTGTTTACAATATCATAAAAATGTAGCAAGCCCATTCATTCATTCATGTTTGGTAATGCTTTTCCCCAGCAAGGACAACATGGACATTTAAAAGATTCTGCCATTTTGCCATTGTCAGGCTTTCAACTTTAGAAGCTTAACTTTCCATTCTTTCCATTTCTATCATTTAAAAATACCACTGAAATAAAAAACTACAAGTACGCTTCATTTTAATTTGTTATTTTATGTGCTCAACAAGAGTTCCTTGTACATTTAAACTATTACTAAGGAAATCCTATTTTAAAGGTACTTAGACAATTTCTGTTTATAGGATTCCTGAAGCAAATCCTTTTGTAAAATCTAAGGACATTTTTTTAAAATAACAAAGTTTCCTTTGAAATGTATTTTCACCCACCATTCTGAATTTATTTCCATGCTAAACATTCTTCTACATTATCGCCTGTCATCCTACAAGATGAAGATTGTTGAGAGAATTAAATAAATGCAATTTTTGGCACAGAGAATGCATGCTTTACGTACTAATGTTATTAGTCCTAGAAGTAAAATTTTATAATATTCAAGTATATCTAAGTTTGTGGGCATATTTTTTCCTTGAAATAAAGCTCCAGAAGTAGAACTTCTGAAACTATCAAACTGCCCTCCAGAAAGAATATTCCTATTTATTCTACTTCAACAACACATTTCCAGCAACTCTTGCTGCAAACTGATTATAATTCTAATCCTTGACAATCTGACTCAGGAACAAAGAGTGTTATCTCCTTTTATTTGTTTTCTTTTATTATACTAAACTGAAAATTCTTTGACATGTTCACTATTTTATTCCTCCTTATGTGAATTACTTGTCAAAAATACATTAAATTATTCCAGTATTCATCACCAGAATAATCACCCATTAGATGTTATATATACTGGCATTCTATAAAAACATGTTCACTTTTTGATCCTACAGGTAGTCATACACCCTCAGGCCATCACAGTCCTCAACTTAGTATTATTCACTAATATTTAAAAACAAAATACTAATGCTCAAAGTCAAAGGAAAAATAAAGCATTCCAATTAGTCTTTAAAACTACTTAGTTACATAATCCATAAATAAGTACTAGTGCATAAAGAAGTCCATGTTACATTGACAAATGAAAAAGAAAAACAAATACAGCATGGGGCCAGGGATTTAGCTCAGTGGTTCCACTGCCTGCCTTGTAAGCACAAGGACCCGAGTTCAATCCCCGATACCAAAAAAAAAAAAAATACAGCATGTTTCGTACAGTGTGATCCAGTTATAATTTGTACAACAAAACAAATATAGACAGAAAGAATGGGAAGCCGTCGCTGTTCTAGGTGCTAGGGACCTGGTGATGAACAAGATAGTCAAAGGTTCCTCCCTTATTTTAATTTAAGGAAACTTACATTAGACACTGGTGGTAAATAGGAATCCCTATTTACTGATTTACTTTTACCAGGTTTACTTTTAGTAAACCATAGTAGATCACTAAAACAAAATTTTTCTCAATTTCTTTCCAAATAAAAAGTTTGAGTATACAGAGAAAATAAAGAGAAATATAGCTGTACACATCACTTTGAATTTTAGAGCAAAACTTACAATACAGGGGGCCAGAGGTTTAGCTCAGTGGCGCCAGCACCTGCCTGGCAAGCACAAGGTCCTGAGTTTGATCCACAAAAAAAAACAAGAAAAACCTTATAATACAGAAAATTTAGCAAGTACACACACACACACACACACACACACACACACACACACTCTCTCTCATGTATTTTCATGACAATAAAAAATGTCTCAAAATCATTTTAAAAGTCTTACTTGCATTTAATAATCTTTTCACATCATTCAACAGATATTGCATAAGCTGCAGAATCCTTATGATCCCAATTTTGTTTTAAAACATCTGTAATGTATAAATGTTGTACACACTCAGAAAAATGTCTTGAACTAACTTACTAGTGGTAATTTCTGAAAATAGAAACAAGAAAAGTGAGTCCATGGAAATTAGGAAAAAATTTTAACTTTTTATTAGATATACTTCTATACTGTTCTGAGTACTGATATCTTTGGTAAAATGTCTTCATGATAAAAATGGAAATAAAATATTTTGTTTGAAGTTTCAGTATCAGAAGAACCAAACATCTGGTTCAATCAAAATTTCCTTACGGTGTATCCCAATGTCCATCAATAGTGAACTGCCTGACTTAAAAAAAAAAAAAAGAAAAAGAAAATCAGAGTGCTATGCAGGTATAAAAAGCAGTAAGGTAAGGAAGGGTCTGGGATTTAGCTCAGTGGTACCGAGCGTGCCTGGCACGCGCAAGGTCCTGAGTTCGATCTCTGGTACCAAAAAAAATTAAAAAAAAAAAAGCAGTAAGGTAGAGCTCTATATACTACTATGAATTATCTCCAGGATTTCTGTTTAAAAAATAATAAATACAAGGGACAAATAAAGAAAAGAGAAATATGAGTTAAGTATTCATACTGTTTAAGTAACCAAATACAAGTGAAAACCGTTACTAGGATGGAGAGGCTAAAATTTGACTTTCCTGACATCACTTCATATTGTAGTGTTGGTTTGGTAGCCGTGTAAATATTTCACACAATTATAAAACAAAACTCAAATTTAAAAAGTTACTCCTAAAAATTTAAAAACGAATCTAACTGTAATAGGTGGCTTAACTCACAAAGAACAAATCTTTTCAAATGACTTTAAAATACTAATTTGACTATCCATTCCTAGTAGAATTTTGATAACTATTTTCTATAATAATTTCAAAGTAGCAATGCTAATATATATAAACATATAATAAAAATCATTCCATAGTCTCAGATTTTCAGCATAAAAGACCTATAAATAAAAACATATAAATAAATTAAAAAATAAGGTACCTACAGATTCATCACAACTCCTATCAAACTCCCAAAGGCCTTTTTTTACAGAAACAGAGTATCTGACCCTAAAATTCATTACAGAATTACAAAGAGCCCTAACTACTCAAAGCAATCTTGAAAAAGAATTGGAGACATAAACTTCCTGATTTCAAAGTGTACCACAAAGCTACAATAATTAAGACAATGTGGTACTTTGCCACATAACAATAGCTTGGCATAAAGATAAGCTATATACACCAAAGAAGTAAAACTGAGCATACAGAAGTAAATCCATGCATTTAAGGTTACTTGATTAGCAATAAACATGCCAAGGTAACTCAAAGGGAAAAAACAAATTTTACAAAAATGGAGCTTAGACAATTAGATGGTTAACTCAGAAATTATTCAGGGATCTAAATATGTAAAATAAGACCATAAAATCTTTAGGGAAAAACATGGGTACATCTTCATAACCACAGATTTGGCACTGCTTTTTTTAGGTATGATACCAAAAGCATAAGCAAGAAAAATACATTCAACTTCATCAAAATTTCAATTGTACATCAAAGAGCAATACCAAGAGACTAGAAAGATAAACCACAGAATGGAAAAACCTCTCCAATCATGTAACTAATATGGGTATAGGCATATAGAAGATAGATATATATATATATATATATATATATATATGAATGAATGCTTATAACTCAACAAAAAACCCCATAATTTTTAAAAAGCAAAGGACTTGCATAGACATTTCTCCAAAGACACTCAACACCCAACAAGCACAAGAGAAGAAAAGTCTACATCATTCATCATTAGGTAAATGGAAATCATTTCACTCCAACTAGAACAACCATAATCAAAACAATGGAAAGTAAGTGTTAAGAAAAGATGGAAAGAAACTAGAACCCTAATACACTGCTCATGGCAATATGAAATAGTACATCTGCACTGGAAAACATATTGGTAGTTTCTCAGTAAATTAAACATTGAAATACTTAGGACTCAGCGATTACTATCTATATATGCAAAAGAAATAACAAATTTTTCAAATTTTGTACACAAATGTTCACAGCAGCACTATTCTAAATAGCCAAAAGTTGGATGTAATACAAATGTCCATCAACAAAACATAGTAGATCAAAAAAATTGTGCATGTGTATATATATACTTGATCTTAGCCAAAAGGCCGAGAAACGATGTGTGTGTGTGTATATATATATATGAATATTGACCAGCCATGAAAAGAAATAAAGCATTGTATATAATAATGATGAACTATGAAACATTATACTAGTAAAAGAAGCCAAACACAAAATGCTCTGTAATATATGATTCCATTCACAGGAAATGTCCAGAATAAGTAAATCCATAGAAATGCAAAGTAGATTAGTAGCAGAATCCGTGACAAAGGAAAGAAATAGGGAGTGACTGCTCAATGAATACAGTGCTCCCTTTTGGGGCATGGAAAAGTTCTGGAACTAGATAATAGTGACAGATGTATACCATGAGAGTACTTAATGTCACTGAACTGCATACTTTAAAATGGTCAATTTTCCAATTATTTAACCACAGGGAAAAAAATCTCTGTACTAAAAGAGGCTAAATATTTTCTTTTATTTTTGGCAACAAATACCTCAGTCTCTATTATTTCTTGCTAAAAGGAATCAGAACTCCTTAGGAAAATGACCAGATCTAGATATAAGACAAGTATTGTGCAAAACCAGCTCTAAATCTGAGCCAGGTGATGTTTAAGATGAGCTCAAAATATTTTGCCATTCAAGACAACAGGACTACCAAAGACTGCTGAGGTTACTAGAAAGACAGAAAAGTCAAGATGAAGGGACTCACACTAACAAAAATGGGATAATTTGAGAATTAAAAAGAATAACTAGAATAGATTAAAACAGCCAATATATTCAAAACCAGGGGTTCATACAGATACTTAAAAAACTGACTACCTCTATCAAATATTAAAGAATCATGCATTTACTCTGCTTTTTCTCAGGTTAGTCATATAGTTCATGAGATAAAGATCTTTAAGAACACCAGCTACTACTGGTAAATGCAAAAGGAATAACAGAGTATCATCGCTTACAATCTCTAATGAAATAATGACCTACACTAGGGTAAGGAAATTTATCTATAAAGAGCCAGGGAGTAGGTATTTTAGGCTTTATAAGTCACACAGTTTGTCTTCACTACTCAACACTGCCACTGTATCCCAAAAGCAGCCACAGATAATATGTACAGAAACAAGTGCAGCAACATTCTAACAAACCTCCATTTACAAAATAAGGAGTGGATCACATTTGGCCTGCTGACTGTAGTTTGCCAAAACCTTGATAAAGATAATGGTTATCAATGACTGCTGAGACCATTACATTAAAGGAAACTTTACAATGGTTAGTTGATAGGTTAGTAAAAATAGTGGTAACCCAACATTACATACCATTTTGTTTATGTAGTAGGAAATACAAAGCATCACCTAAGTGATCTACTCCAAAAGAAAAAAAGTTTTGCAGGAAACACAGAAATGTATTACATGACCACAGAGATACAATCAGCAAAATCCATTATGTGGGAAATTCCAAAGAACACACAGGTTTCTTCAATAAATAAATAACAAGGGAAAGAGGAAGAAAGAAAAGTTATCATCAACTGAAAATAATTTTAAAATAGCAACCAAATGGGGGGCTTCAGGGGGAAATGGGATGAAATTTATTTTAAAAATACTAACTAAATGCAATGTACAGACCAAGTTTTAGTTCCTAATTCAAGCAAATCAATTCTTTTAAGGAAAAAAGATACATAAAAGAAATATGAACACTGACTAGATCTAGATCTGTTAATGTTAAGGATTTTTTTTCAAGGTGGAATCACTGCTATACTTACATTTGGTTTTAAGCATTTTCTTTTACTAATATATAATAAAATATTTGCTAGGAAAATTGTATGATATCTGAAATTTACTTTAAAAATGGCTGCGGGGCTAGGATGGGGTGCACTTGTGATCTCTACACTGTACGAGGCTGAGGCAGGAATATCAAAAGGTGGAGCCCAGCTGGGCAACTTGGAGACTTAGGGAGACCCTGTCTCAAACTTTTAAGAGACTGAAAGTTAGCGATATGGCTCAGTGCAAAGGCCCAAGGCCCTGGGTTCATTCCCCTGTACCAAAACAACACAACAAAGAAAAGTTGGGGTCAGTGGTATGGATAGCATAGATGAAACAAGACTGTCCGTGTACGACTAGTCATACAAACAGGTAATAACATGGTAGTTCATTACACTGTTCTATCACTTTTATGTAATTCAAAGTTTCTTAGTAAATTTGAAGTAATTTAAAAATAAAAACCCCCAAATGAAAAAATCATTCACCATCTGTTCGGAAGTACAAGACCTACAAAGAGTTTAATGAAAATTACTTCATTCTACTGGAAGCCAAATTCAATACATAGAGAGCCAAGAGGAAAAGGAAACATAGTAAGAGTCAGAAAAGAGGAAACCTATGACTCACTCCTCCCTTCTTCACCCAAATTAATGACAAAGAAGTAGGGTGCTAGTAGCTGCTCCTTTAAAAATGTTCTGGGAATAACGAGTACTCTATGAGAAAAGGTTTCCCTTGAAAATCACTCCCCCTCAAGCTGTGAAAACTTTCTGATGTTTTTGGAGCTTCCAAGAATCTTTCCTATTTGAAAGCAAGAAATAAAAAGGAAGGAAAAATAAAATTTTCAGAGAGGGAGAAATGGCTTCTCGCCCTTACTTCCTCAAAACTAAGAAGGAATAAAAAAAATGAAGGAAAACATACAACATTCTGCTTAACCCAATTCACAACTAATAGCTATAGTAGTTCTAAAATGTTCCTAGTTACTCAAATTTTGGGGGCATCATCTCCACCACTCAAATGAATTCTACCGAATAAGACAACAGATATCTCAGTTGGTATGTCTATCATATACAAACATCTTCAACATTTAATGCCTAATAGTCAATGCAAACTAAGCTGCCACTGCATATAGACTGGTGCCTAAAAACAGCTTTTGTTTTTTAAAACCGCAATCTAAAAAGACTGACTACACAAATACCTAATCTCCCCAAAATACACATCTCACATAAAAATCAGAAATGTTAAAGGCATCTGTTGGCCCCAAATCTGCTGATCACAACTAGTACTTACCAAAAGAGTGCTAGATCACCAGTAGGAATTGCAACTTTTCTTAATGTCCGATAAAATAAATTCAAGATGGAATTTCCAGTACTTGGAAAAAAGATTTTCTCCTCAAATAAATACAGAAGAGCTTTCTTTATAATCACCTCATACACACCAGCTTTAAAAAAAAAGGTGACAAGCCACGCCTAAGCTTTATCATTATTATTACTACAACTACTAATAGCAGCAGTTAAGATTACTATGTGCCAAACACTGTGCACTTCCCTGTGTAAATACAGTACCTCCTTTACGGATCCATCACTTAGAAAGACAGGTGTTATTTATCACAATAAAGTCCCACATAAGCAAAGTGAAGCTACAAATAGTATTCTAAGTTCTACTACACCTGATCAGAGACTGAGTCAAAATGGCCTTATAATATCAAAATTAGATGAAAAGCTATACTTAAAGATGCCACTCAAAAAGTACTTTACAGTGTCGTCTAAAATATTCCCTGATGGGTCTTGTGAGACCTGTGTGAAATGGTGAATTTATCATCCTTTCCCTCTTCCCTGAAAAGGGCAGCTTAGTCTTTCTTCATTATTACTGCTAAACTGCTGTTTTTAAGGAGTAAGAGCCAATGGAACCAGTCAGAGTAATTCATTCAGAACTGATTTCCAGTTCTGCTCCATTGCTAGTTTCATGTCCTTATTCTCCCAGGGCATCAGGCTCCTAGTCTGTAAAATGAAAAGTACTGCCTAGGCCCTGTGGAAATAATGCTCATGGAATACTGGCTTCCTTCCCTTCTCAAGTTAGTTTCAAATACACCAAAGACTAAGCTTCCAAAGTGTGATTCAAAGAATATTAGTCCTTCAAGAAATGCTGTATAGACAGCATATCTTACATTTCTTTGGCTACAGAACACTGTATTTACTTTTACCATTACAGGGTTCAGAATAACTACTATGTGAAACACTAACCAAAAGGGTTTCATGTAAGGCTCAGATTCTGTAATAATTCTTTTGCTCCTCAGTTTTGATTTTTATCTAGTTTCCACCTTTTTTCTGTATAGTTTAGCTGGCAAATAAGTGCTAGAAATTGAACCCAGGGCCTTCACACTGAGCAACATCCCAGTCCTTTTTCATCATGAGATGGGGTCTCACTAAATGACTAGGTTACCTAGCCTGAACTCAAACCTGCAATATTCTTGCTTCAGTCTCCCCGACTGCTGAGATACAGGCATGCACCACCATGTACAGACATATTCTTTTAAGTGTTGTGCAAAAAATCTAACTCCAGGAAAAACTTTTGCTTATTAGGGTTTTTACGATTATTGTTAAGAGGAAATAGCATTTGTCCACTAGTCTTCCAGTTATATAGAAAGAAAAAGGAGAATTCATATAATCCATTTTCATTGGTTAGAAATGTATGAACTAAGTCAATCATTACATAAAAAATGTGTTTCTGGCCCCTCATCTGCAGACAAAAGGAATGACAGGATGACAGCAATTATACTGAATTGCTGAATTTTCTATCATCACAAGAGTTTTTTTTTTTTTTTTTACTGTAACTTGACAAAACACTAAGGAAAGTTCACAGAAAATTCTATTCAAGTCAGGAACTATAAAGCAACATTTTCTATTCATGTTTAATTACCTTCAAAAACTACAGGGCTGGGGCTGGGAATTTAGCTCAAGTGGTGCCACCGCCTGTCTCAAAAGCACAAGGTCCCGAGTTCGATCCCAGGTACCAAAAACAAAAAAAACACACAAAAAAAACTATAGGGCTGGGCTTGTAATTTGCTCAGCATGCACAAAGATCTGGGTTCCATCCTCAGCACCACGGTGGGGGGTGGGGGGGTGGCGATAAACAAAAAAACACACACATCCTATTAAAATTTCCTAAAAATAAATATAGGACTACTAACTGACATACTACAATCTTCTAAGTTTTACATTTCTAGTTTTTTAATATTCATTATGTATTAAATCCTAAGACCAGTGACCATAAGAAATAATAAAGATGGAAGCAGATGAAGTGTACTATTCTTGTTTTTGCCTTGAATCAGGCCAGTATGTATTGTTCAGGCTCAAAATTGGCACCTTCAAGTTATCAGAAATAGCAAGGCTCTATTTTTGCACAATCATTAACATATTGTTAGTAGGTAATATGGTAAGACTGCCATACTAAATTACCAGGGTTGGAATTCAGGCTCTGCCACTTGCTGACTATAAAAACTTGGCAAAAGTTACCTAACCTCTGCAAGCCTCATTTTTTTCAGTCAAAAATAATGAGCTCTGGCTCAAAACTAATTTTGCAATATGGATTTCAACTTTAGTTTTTAACCCATCTCTTATAGCCACTGTTTAATAGACAACCTGATCAGTTTTAATAGAAAGGTGTTTGCTATTAAAATTTTTATTTTAAAGAAAACAAATTAAGCTTTACTTGTACTGACTGACAGTTACTTTCTCCTTGGTAAGTAACAAGACAAAAAGTAAAACCTTAATTCATCCAATTTCACAAAATCTACCTATTTCTTTTCCAAATTATAAAGGTCATATACTGTAGCCATTAAGATAATAGGGTCAATACATGGCTATGAATCTTGCTGGATATTAGGCCCAATAAGCCTCAGTTTCCTTATTTACAAATTATATTTGCATTATAGTATTGTGGTGAAGAGTAACTGAAATAGAATTAAATTTCTTATTATAGTTCAATGACACGGTAACTACTCAGTCTGGAGGGTGTGGGTTCAACATCTGGAATTACTCCCTACTAGCTGTAAACTCCTGAATAAATCAATTAAAACATGTTTTTTCTTCAGCTTTTTCATACATTAAATGGGACAGTATTATCTCAAAGTATTATAAAGTTGAAAGAAATGTCAGAATTTGGCACATTATAAACACTCAAAAGGTAGCTAAATCTGATTTCCTTCAAGTGCTATAATCTGGAAACCACCAAGGAAACTCAACACTTACCATAACACAAACTTTTTCTACTTTCTTCCCACACCCTCACTCTGCAGTCCACAGCAGCATCTGTCTTTTTCCCTAAACTTCACAAAAGCACACAGGTTTTGGGGGAGACATGTGAAATTAACAACCACAACAAAAAGATGTGTTCAGCCAGGTGTGTAATCCCAGCACCCTGGGAGGCAGAGGCAGGAGGATCACAAGTTCAAGTCCTGCTGGGCAACCTCAGGAGACTTTGTCTCAATACAAAAAAAAGAAACTGAATATAATATAAAACTGCATTTTTAAATAATAAAGAAGTGTACAATTTATATTGATGCTATATATTAGGCAGTGGAGTCACAAATCTGCCTCAGGGGCTCTTTCTTTTCTAAAGATGCCAGGAACTGGCTCACTTGCTCTCATTTTAGAAGTTATGACAAACCCTTTGCTTCTGTCCAGGTTCTCATCCTCCAATGTAGAGCAGAAATTAATACCATAACACCTCCTCTATCCTTTCAAAATACATAACCATTCTTTTTTAAGATCTCCAAAGTCAGTAAAAGTTATTCCTGATGTTTAATTTAAACAGAACTATACCTTGTTCTTTGTTAACTTCTCTTGGTTTAAGAAGGGCATAGCAACTATTTGCTACTTATAGAGAAAACAAAATCTCTTCCATGTCTAAAAATTGCACCTTAGGCCAGACAACCTTCTCACAATATGCACAATTAGTCACAAAGGCAGAAACAAGAAGCTAAATTATTTAGCAACAAAACTTACCTTATTATTTCTCAGTCTTTGGAAAAAACAGTGGCGGCAAACCTATGGTACATGAGCTGCAGCAGGCTGTTTGTATCATTGAGAGCCCTAAAACGTGTGTCATCACTGCTCTAGAATTGATATACTAATATGCACTAGTATATAAAGAAATACTACCTTAAAGACTCAAAAAGAGTTCTTATAAAAATTAGTTTTCATAACTCCCCCATAATACTACAATTACACATCTAAATATAACCAAAATGACAGGACCTGCTCATATTTAAATACTATTTATTGTATATCTACTCTTTTGTACAATACACTCCTTTGAAAAGAATCTGTCTTTGATCTGTCAGATTTCCTGTACTAAATCTCTCTTCTTTTCTCTATTGCTACAAACTACAAATAAAATCCTGGTAGGCTTGAGGTTACTACAGTAGTGGCTGCACATGCTCAACTGTTTCAAAGGTACTATGCTTACTAACCAATACAATCTAGTACTTGAGTTCTTTCATTCATTCAGCCATCCACCTGAAAGTTTACAGCCACTCAGTGCTAAGCACAATATATAACAGAAGTTTCTGTGTCTCTGTATCTCTTTCCTTTCCCTGACAGTATTCTTTCACATTCAAACCAAAGTCTTGGTTTAACTTTATAATTTTTCATATCAAAACTTACATGTTTCTAGAGATATCAATGAGAATTTGATGACCTGGAAATATCTTCCCTGGAACTACAATACACACCATGGCACCATGATAAACTGTTTACAACTTCAACACATATGAAGTGACTCAATATTGAAAGCTTTATGATCCACATATGCAGAAAATACAAAGGAGAGTGAAATAATATATGCCATGCTGGAACTTTATGGTCTTCTAAGGAAAAACAAGTTAACTAGAATATAGAAAGGGTCACAGACAATGCTGCAAAAGTTATATGCAAGTGAATTTCATGCCTTGGGGTAAGGCATGGATGACTAAATAGTTGGGATGGCCATTTGAGATTCTGAAAGCTAAGTAGGTATCTGACACATCAAAGAAAAAGAACACCTGACAAAAACAACATATTGACCAATAAAATTTCATTAGGGCTAGGAAAATCACAGCAATGACATCTAACAAGCACATCAGTAAAAAAAAAAAACTCAACATATATTTCAACAGTTGTGCATATAAATACAGACAGAAAAATCATTACCCTCTATGAGGCCCCTTCCTGACGAACATAAAAATCAACCTTCTTTACAGATATAAAATTTCAAAATAAACTGAAAACACAGCTAAATCCAAAAAAAACAATGACATAAACTGGAGTATTTTTAATACACACTCACATCCACACAACCCTTTTCCATTACTTGGAAATAAGAAGAATGTATTAGGTTAAAAACAATATAATTCCTGAATATATTTAAATCTGCACTGTCCAATACAGCAAATACTAGCAACGCATGGCTACTGAGCACTTGCAATGAGGCCACTCTGAGTCAGTATGTTAAGTGTGAAATACTAAGTCATAAGGATTTAGTACTAAATACATGAACAGAAAATAATTTTTATACTGATTAAATGTTGAAATAATATTTTGGGCATACAGTATCAAATATATAAAATTTTATTTCACCCATGCCTTTTTACTTTTTTAATGACCCATAGAAAATTTTAAACTGTATTATGTAACTCATATTCATGGCTTACATAATTCTTTTATATATATATATTATATATATCCTTTTATTGGTACATTTTAGGTGTACACTATAATGACATTCATCATTGGAGATATGCACCTTTACATACTCTCTTGGTTCTTATTTTTTCCCCCTTCCCCTGCCCTCCCCATAATTCTGAATAGCTATGTTCCAAACAATTTTTTTTTTCAGATTTCTATACTTGCTTCATGTTGTTGCTTTGTTAGCATGGCAATCAGTTGATCATAATGCTAACAAGTAACCTCCAAATATCTGACAATTTCTTTATACGGAAAAGGTAAAGACATCAGCCAAAAATGTGTCACTAACTATCCTTTTGGAGCAAATATGGAAAACACAATGAATTATCAATTTTTCCAGATATATACCATAGTAGTTTGGGTACTGTTGGCTCATGTCATGAGATTATGTAAGAACTGCTCAGTAATACAAAGATATGCAATCCAGGAAACAGGATAATCACCCCTGAAGAGCAATGAAGTCATAGAATAACAGGTGTTCAATGAGCTCTGGAGAACAACCAGGTCAGATACGAGCAGAATGAGGGCTTTCAGAAAAAGGACACTCCAGGAAAAGAAAGGGGAGGAGGAGTATCAGTAGCATTCCAGAAATCTGACAAAATGGTACATTTGTGGAGTGAAAATTGAGATTATGTCACTGCAAGCAATACAAACAAAAGAAAATATTAAAAGTCCAAAAAATTAAAAAGAAATGCGATGGTTATTTTGGAAAGAGTTTTATAACTCTTCAAATATTTAACATGACAAAGCAATTCCATTACTAGGCACATACCCAGAAGATCTGAAAATACCTGTCTATAACAAAACTTGTTCATTAATGTTCACAGCACTTGTTCATGCCAGCCAAAAAGCAGAAACAATCCAAATGCTCATCAAATGATAAATGGATAAACAAATTGTGGTATTTCCATACGATGAAATAGTATTCAGCAATAAAAAATGAGGTATTAATACATGCTACAACATGGGAGAACCTTGAAGACATTATGCTAAGAAGCCAATCATAAAAGACCACTAACCATATAAATCCATTTATATGTAGCATTCAGAATAGGGACTACAGAGAAGCAAGATTAGTGGCTGCCCAGAGGTGGGGGAAGATGATGGGGAATGACTATTAGTAGATGACTATTAGTAGATAGGAAGTTTATTTTTATGCTTATTTATTTATTTGGGGGGTTTTGTTTGTCTGGAGACTCTCTCACTGTGTAGTTCAGGCAGGCCTTGAATTCATTATGTAGGCCAGGCTGATCTCAAACTCACAGCCATCCTCCTGCCTCAGCCTGCTGAGTGCTGGGATTACAGGTCTGGAACACCACACCCAGCTAGAAAGTTTCTTTTTAGAATGACAAAAATATCTTAAAACTAGATTGTGATGAAGGTTGTATAACTGTGAATATATTGAAAATGTACACATTAAACAGGTAAATTTTATATCATGTGAAATTGTATCTCAGTAAAGCTGTTTTGAAAAGAAAATGTGATCATTGTATACAGTTTGTTTCTACTAAGAATACTGTTTAGTGTCTAGATACTAAGAATAAGTAATTCTGTAACTAAAAATAGCAGTATAATTGTAATAGCCTAACAGCAAAAGGACATGGCAGTAAGTGCTATCTACCACAGTGAAAAGTCAAAATATAATACTTAATATTAATTACAAGAAATAGGGCCGGGGATTTAGCTCAGTGGTTCCGCAGCCTACCTCACAAGCGCAAGGTCACCAGTTCAATGCTCAGTACAAAAAAAAAAAAAAGAGAGAGATTAAAACCAAATTTAAAATGGCAAAAAATACTAGGGGAACAAGCTATCATAAAGTTGCATCTGAAAAATAGGACTAGGAGGATGGATGTTTACTTTCCATTATAATCTTTTCTGTACAATTTGATTTCTTTAAATCAAATAAGGATGCTACTTTATAAAAACATTAAATAGTTTTAAAGACTACAGAATGTTTAGTCTAGTAGCAGAATGAAACCATGTGCTCTTATAGAGGTAAAAGGCACAGGCTTTATTGACATTGACTTACTCTGCGCCTCTGATCTCTCAAGAGAACAGGTTTTCTGGTCTAAGACAAGAAAAATGGAAAGTTAAAATAAAAGCAATTTTTTAGATTGATTTATTAAATTGTGTTTTAATTCTAACACTCTTCTACTAAATTCAGTGTTAATTTAGGTTCTCATGAACAAAATACAAGTCCATCAAAGACATTACTAATCTGTAAAAAGATTCAGAATACTTAAGGAAGGTTATTTAAGAAATTGTAATAGTGGCTATCTCTAGGAAAACAATCTGCTAGTTACAAGAGCAGAAATGGGAAGACTTCACTGAACACCTTTTAAATTTTGAACCATTTTTTACATTGTTTCAAAGCAAAATATGTAAACAAATTAAGCATGTAACTGTGTAGGCCATAGTATTGAGGTTTATTTCCATGTTAGGTAGAGATAGTTTGCCTTGCTGTTAGATGTACATATAATTTATCTATCATTGAAACTCTACCAGCTTAAATTTTCCCTTTTCCTTTGGTTTAAATAGCATGTAGAGCGTGAAAATTCTGAAATACTAGGAGGCCAGCAAATTTACTGCAGGTAATACTGTCGTCTGATGCCAGGTGGAACTTCAGCATCTGCAATTTTTCAGGTGTTGCCTTCACAAACTCAAGTCTAGTATTAGTAACATATAACTAAACTCAATTTCAACAGGCCATGAAGAAAGTGGTTAATTTAAAATTTTAATTGATTTTACAGAGTAAGGGGAAGCAAAGGATGTCACAAACTTAAACACAGGTAGCCTTCCATGTTAGGAAATCTGAAATCTTCAACTTTTTTAGTTGTTTAAGCCAATTAAGCCTCCCAGAATTTCTCAGACCCACAAAAGAATAGTACTATGTCATGATCATCCCTTTTCTTCAACCCAACAATTAAGACAGGCACCTTTTCCCTTTTTACTTCTCATTACATAAGCCATAAAGGTATCTGGTAAATGTACTCTCTAAACAGCTATTCATAATTCGTAAGAAAGATTAAGTGACTCCATGCAGTGCCTTCCACACATTCCACAAACAGAATGTACAAGCAAGTAAAAATCTATATTGTAATTCCATATACAATATATACCAAAGAGGAAAAAATGAGAAAGCAAAGCTTAAAACAGGTAAAACTGTTGCTGAGTAAAATATGTAGATGGACAATGGAAGAAAAGAGTTGGAAACATACCCTGGGCTAGCATACTAAAGACTTTAGTACCTTTGTCCATATCACTGAAATCCAACTAGAGGCTGGTCAATCAGATGACCCAGTTCTCTTCCTCATCACTTCAGTGACCAACAAATTAGAGGATGTTTGATGTAGTGAGAAGTTACTGCAGAACCCCAGCTCTCCAGAAGAGACTTTCCTGCCTCCTGCCCCTTTAAAAGAGAGTTAAGTTAGTATGATTTAACCTTACCTAGGTGAACATTTTGAAAAATTAAAGTGATTCCCCTGGAGCCGTCTGAGCCTAACCCAAATAATCCCAATATGCTTATTTTCTTTACTGTCCTATTTTTAGTATGTATAACACTTGATATGGGGTACCCATTTTCTTCTAACATGTGGCTTTGAGAAGAGACAACTGAATGACTGAACTATTGTGCTTAACAGTATTTACTGCAGCACCACATATATTAAAAATATTGTTTAATAATAATAAAAGTCCATTGATAAAACCCTGAAAAAAAAACCTATGAGCAGAGTGTGTGCTCCATCTGTCAGCATGTATCAGCTGCTCCAGAGACTTTTTGGTTTACTGATTATCAACTACCAATACATTTCAAAGGGTGAAGTTCCAAATAACCCAGTTCCACACTGATGTATAGCAGTTATTCTTTTTTTGGTGGGGAGGGTGTGTTCCAAGTTTCAAATACTAACAAGTATCTAATACTGCACATACTTGACTAACTGGTTGAATATACAACAAAAAAACCCGACATATTTCATAAGCCATAGAAGAGATATGAAAAGATATATTAACCCTTAATAATGACTAATTTGGGCAAGCAACATTCTAATGTTACCTGGAGATATAAATATATCAGATTTATTTATGAACGGTTAGCACTGCTTGATAGAAACCAATGCTATGATGACATTAAACCAAAAAACCCACATATTATTATTCCTATGTTGGCATAAGCCCTAACAAATTCACTGTCATTGTCTGTCTTAAGTATTCTCTGAAATTTTTAAGGAATTGAAGTTTTTGTATGATATAAATATAAATGGGTAAATACTGTATTTGATACCAGGCATGCCTAGAACTAATTTCAAAGCAGTACTAATCGTAACAGTCATACACAGTCATTGTTGAATTATCACTGAAAGAGTATCTTAAAAGAAAAGGCACTCATGTCTGGAGTACAGGTGTTAACAGCAATTCAATCTCTATAACATACAAAAGAAGAGCAAGGGCGCTGGATTCAGAAGGCCTGTTTAAATCCTAGCCAAGAAACTCTCTGGCTAAGAATCTTCGACAAGTTGTTAGGCTTCTGAACCTCACTTACCTCATCTATTAACTGGAAATAATAATAATAGCTACTTTACCGAGTTGTCATAATGACTATAATGAGACACTGCATGTAAACAGTTGGCAGAGTACTTACTAGTAAGAGCTCACATTATCCTAGGACACTTTCCATCAGAGCAACCTATTTATTTTTGTCTTGCTAAGCAAGGATTGTACCATGATGCAACAAATCATGGGAATGAAAAATAGTATTAATGCTATTTTTCTGAAACAATCAATATTTCTAATAGTTTTGCCTGCTTACCTACTACTCTTCTGATTTTAGAGCATGCCCATTCAATCCTAGGCCTATAAATTCATTTACACAGTTATCTAAAATGTAAGTGTCTAGAAACAAGTTCCTCCTTAGAAATGTTTATTACAATAATGTTGATTTAAAAGGATAATAAAAAAATTACTAATTCCAGACCATGTTAATAAGCGAACATAGTAAGTTTTATATCACTGTTGTTCACGGTACCCTATAGACAAAAGGAAAAGATGGTTTAGGTTTAGCAAAATCAGTTTCAAAAAATAAAAATTTTTAAAAATGCTAGAAAAACTGTTAAAACACAGAAATGTAAGATGCGATGATTTAAAAAATTGTAAATTGCCTATCTTTTCTTTCCAAAATATAATCAAAAGCAAGGAGACTGTAAACTCAGGACACAATCTACAAAGTTATGGATTTACATTTTATACCCAGACCAAATATATTACAGACACAAGCATATATTGGAATAATTTACTGAACGCCCATTATTTGTTAAGTATTTAAAAAAAAAAACTGGTGCTAACGGGGGAGGGCAGGGAGTGCTTCTGGCATATACGGCTCGCGGTCAGGGCGCCAGGGAGATGCCGGGCCAGGGTCCTGAGTCTGACTGGACGGACAGCGGGTCTTTCGCGGAGCCGCCCGCGGTGGCCGGGGACGAGGGCGGCGCCGGCGAATCAGCTGGACAGTCTTATTACAATTCCAAAGATAGAATCAAAGATGGACACAAAGTGAACTCACACATAGCCAAGCTGCAAGAGCATCCAGATCTCACCATGGGCCAGAAGCGTTATCTGTGCAGCATTCCTAAGATCTATAACACAAACTACCTGAGGACATTCATGAAGGGGCAGTACATGAATGTGATTCAACGCAGCTCATTAAAGCCAGGTGTCCTCATTCCTCACAGGAGTAGCCTCAGCTCTCGTTACTCACAGAGACAGCATTACCCCTGCACTACATGGCGACACCAGCGAGAGAGAGGACTCTTTTAGCGGCGCAGCTGCATCTGCACCTGAAATGATCGTCCAGCATTCTCTTCGGCGGCCAGTGAGAAACAAAGAAGGGTTAAAAACTGAATATGCATCTAAAATAAGATGTAAGTCACTGAAGATTTTCAGAAGACCAAGTAAACTGTTCATGCAATCAGTTTCTTCAAATGATTCTGGATCATACATGAATGAAGAAAAAAAGGAAGATGATCTGTTAAACAAATGTATGCAATCAATGGCCATTGAAGAACAGGGAGAACATCTAATGTTAACCTGACAGTCTTGTTACTGAATTCACACAGCAGCTGATACCCAGACGTCATGCCAAAGGGGTCGTAAATTGTGTGTGTAGGATAATGTTATTCACCATTAAGTCATCCATTTGGGTTTGTTCAGAAACTTTCACAATTATAATTGGTCTGATATAGTTCCATGTACCAGTGCCATTTGTGTAATAGAATTTATGTGTAATATATGCTTATATTTCTGTCTGGGTAAATTATAATTTTTCTTGTCACTTAAAAAAAAACTGACTAATAAATATTAGAATTGAGTAATCTTTTATTTTCTAAGTTTAATGGTAGGAACCTTTTGGGAAAACAATTAAACTGTCCTCCTTTATGGTTAGGTGTTTTTTTTTTTTTCCACATAGGTTTTTACATAATGTCCAGTACATCTCTACATCACATTTAACAAATTTCAGGCAGGTGCTGTGCTGCTAAGCTAAATCCCCGGTGCCCCACATTCAACAAATTTCAAAGGCAATTTGTATAACTAAGAATGTGTACAACCAAAGATATGAACAAAGACTGCAACTGCTACTTTAAAACTCATGAACCATGAAAATGTTATTCTTGAATGGTTGCAAAATTCCCCTTCCACCTCCACCACCACCCTAAATATCTCCCAAAAATCAGCTAGAAGATGATGCTAAATGTTCCAGCAAATTCACATACTTGTGGTTATGTTGTTAGTAGAATAATCTCCAGGTAATCAGGTTAGTACCAGCACTCACTGTCATACCCATGTACTTTGGCCCTCCATTCTCCATTGCAGGGTGAAGATCACAAAAGGCACCGGTTTTAAATCCAAGCCCATAGCCACCCGTCTCACAATCTCCTCAGTCGTATTTAAAATTATGGAGCTGTGGCAGGGTCAGCATATATGTTTCTCTGCCTTGTCTATGCATATAAAGTTCTCTTAAAAATAGAGCTTTGCCCATATTAGAATCTGCTGACACTTTCAAAATCTTTGGCTTTCCCATTCCCAGCCTTGCTGTTTACCCAAACAGTATGTTACACTTGCAACTCAAGTACAAGACAAGAGACAGAGAGAGCAGGGTCCAAGTACAGGCTGACCTACAAGTGAAATGAGATGTCACCTCATTTTCTACATGGGGATCCCAATTAGCTATAAATTAACTTGTGAATCTCTGGGTTTCTTTGAAGTTTCTTCCTAGTGCCTAAGTCTTACTGTCATTTCACAATGAGTATGTAATTCTTTTGTAAATATTTTAACTGTTAACAAATCTGGTTAAGTCTGTTGAGAAAGGAATGAAAATAAGGTCTGGATTTCAGTCTCACACTTGAGCAATGTTATCCCATGTTAGACAGAAAGATAACTTAGTTTTAGATGTTACAGGAAGATTAAACTTCCTGGAGACTAGAGACTTGAATTGCTACCTACCCTTTGGTTTTAATCATCATACAAATCAATGTGGCAAAATGTGTTTATCATTAATTATTCTCTTTGCTAATAAAAATTTTGATGGAAAAGGGTTTACATGAAGAAATAACTTAAGTGATATACACTGGCTTATTTTCCTCTTTCCAAATCTTATTTAAGCATTGAACCTAGGGAATTAAATTTTCTCCCACAGTATACCAAAAGGATTTATTACCACTAAATTCAAAATTTCCACAGGCAGTCCCTTATTTGCTCTATTGTGAGTTAAATATACAGTAATTTGATTCTAAAGAACGAAGTATATAATGTTTATTTAATAACAAATAGGCCTGGATGTGAACAAAGAGAAAGGTTGGTTTCATCATAGCAAGTAAAAGAAATATTTATTCCTATTTAAACTTGTGCTAAATGCCTTAACTCAACAAATAAGGCAAAATTACTTGGTTTGCTTTTTTTTGTTTTTTTTTTTGGGTACTGGGGATTGAACTCCGGACCTTGCGCTTTCAAGGCAGGAGGCGGCTCCACTGAGCTAAATCCCAGTTGTTATAAAATCAACTTTTAGCTGAGTATGGTGGTCTGTAATCCCAGTACCCTGGGAAGCTGAGGCAGGAAGACTGAGTCTGAGCCAAGCCTTGGCAATTTAGCCTTACCAAATCAGTCTCAAATTAAAAAAAAATTTTTTTTTAAGGTGTGGGCATGTGACTCAATGCAAAGGTTCAATCCTTAGAACCAAAAAAACAAATAAAAACAGATCACGGATCAAAGGTGTAAATTTAAAAACTAAAATCATAAAACTCTAGGAAGAACACATAAGAGAAAAGCTTCACAATGTTGGATGGGCAACTGTTTAAGTATGACAGTAAAAACAAAGGTAAGAAAAAACCAAAATCAACTTCTAATTTCTGCTAAAGCTTTTCAGTCTCTTAGTATTATCACTATTATTTTAAATGCAAAGTTTACCTAAAAATAATCATCTTTGAAAAACAAGTTTTAAGCATGTAACCAGGATTAAATTAATGGGTATATAAAATACCTAGCTGTGGTGATGTATTTCTATAAATCCAGCACTCTGAGAGGCTGAGGCAAGAACACTCCAAGTCCAAATCCAGCCTGGGCAACTGAACAACTAGGGCCTTGTCTCAAAATAAAAAGAAAAGAAAAAACATTTTAAAGGACCAGGTATGTAGCTCAGTAAAAAAGGCCCTGGGTTTAATCCCCAATACCACAAATAAATATATATCTAAAATGTTTAAGTCACAGTTTAGTACAGAGTATTTTCATTGGTTTCAAATAAATTACCATGAAAATATTACAATTAGGTTTCAAGTGTGAGGTTTTGAATCCACACTAAAAATTTTTTTAGGATTTTAATCAAAAACATTTAAATGAAAAATTTTAGTTTACTGCTCCTAAATACAAATCTTTCATTGTTAATATTAATCTTTCATTGTTTCATTTCTCATTGCAGAAAAATTAGAAACTGTACAATTTATGGCCTGGAAAGTTAAAGGCCCAGAAACTAGCTGCTATCTGCTGAATTTCAAGGGAATTTACTATAAATGAAATTTTTCAAAAGTAAACTCGCCTACCCTCTCATTGAACACTTTCTCGATTTTCCTATTACAATTAACAATATAACTCAGCGGTCAAGTCTTCCAGACCAGTAACCTCACAATTTATTTTTATCTCCTGACTCCACAAATGTTCCCCTTCAATGCAATCCAAAGTCCTGCCAGTTCTTCAATCACACTCTCAATTCTGTTCTTTCATTCCATTTTCACATTTTATTTTATTCCCTCATGATTCTCAACAAATCCCGCTATTTCCCTAAAAAGGCTCTAATGTCTTTCTACTAAAACTCATAAATTCAGCAGTCTAAATCATCTTTAAATATCTTGTTCAGCAATTTACACTAAATCCAAATCTCTCTTGAATCTCAAACTTACAGGCCCTTCTGCTCTCTTATCAACTAATCCTCCCCTATTCCTCAATTCCATTTCATATTTTCCAGGTAAACAAGGTCCCTTTAATTCAGATTTACCAATTCCCATGCTGTCTCTCACAAAATTCACTGTTTCTCTACATTCTTTCCACCTAAAGTCCTTTATGCTTCTCTATCCGTTCAGTTACAGCTCCTTTTAACACCTGTCTCAAAACATACCTTCTCTGAAGAAGTCCTCCTTCTCCAACTCTTCTTTCTCATCTCTTTATTCTTTGTTCCTCTGAACAAAGGATTCAATTTGTATTTTATAATTATACGGTCATCGTGCTAATGTTTCCTATTTTTTTTCCTCATAACCTGCCTCAATTATTAAGTAGGCTTTTGAGGACAAGAACTGTAATTGCTTATACATCTTCATTTTGAACAGGTCTCTTAGACTACTAGTACCTTAACAAATGCTTAAAGGGCTCCCATTTCTTTTAAGTCTCCTCAAAATCAAGGTTGTCAAAATTAGCATTAAATAACTTTTTAAATTAAATTGAACTGTATGGTAATATAAAATTAAAACTTTTAACCTACACACTTAAAGAGTTACTGTATCCTTGGTCAACATCTCTGAGGAGAGCTAAGGAGTTATTTTCAAAGAAATCCTGGAAACAAAATGAAAAGTTCCAAAACTTAGCATTATAATCTAGGTATAGAAATCTTTCGAATAAAACTAATAAACGAATTGCCTAAAATTGATTTTGAGTGATCTTTAAACTTACTAACAAGATGTAAAGTATACAAACACTTCAGTACAAGAGGTTCTTCAATAGCTATTTTAAGATCTGCTTCATCATAGCTGAAAATCACCCCCAGAATTTTAAAAATAATTTTTTCAAATGACCCCATGAAGTGCTTAGAAAGTGTGATCCTTCCCTGAAACACACAAAGTCAGTTTCCCTCTTCACATACTCTGCATTCTCCACTAGCTAGTCACTGAGGGGAAAAATTAACTTTCAAAAATAATCTCACATTCAGCTATTACCTGGGGCTATCCTGTTTCAGCCAAGTTCTAAAAGCCAACAATTGAAATCTTGAGCTCAATTAAAAGTAACCATTTTATGTTGCTTAAGGATATTATCAATTTCACAGAACAGCATATACATTTGGGGTTTAAAATTTTTTTTTAAATCTCAGTTCTAGAAACAAAACAGTTTAACTTGTCCTTATCACACCCCTTTCAGGAAATAAGGAAACAGTAGAGATACTTTTATCAAATTCTCAAAGTATGTTTAAATAAACTGTCATTAAATACCACATAAACATCTCCACAAATAGATAACATTAGAACACTAGATACTTAATATACCAAACACTTCAAGAACGCAGACTTTCCAGGACAAATCCAGCACAAGAGTACAGTATAGACAACAGTATAGATACAACCTTGAATGCTGCTAACACTGCCCCAACACAAACCAAATATCCTCATTATATCCAAGATCACAGTCTTCTGCAGAAACTATTCTGGAAAGGCCTAAATCCATTTTCTTACAACAAATCCATACTCTTTATCTAAATGCGATGGAAACTAATGCTACAGTATGTTAAATAGTCTTAAAAAGGAATCCCAATAATGTATTCTAGAACATTTAACAAATAATGAAGGCAATGGCACCTCAAAACTGAACTTAAATGACAATGAGCCAGTGGCAATTAACATTTAACTTAGTCTTTGGCACTATGACAATACAAACCTCAATCAAAACTTGGACCTACTTCCAAGTTACCTATTGATTAAACAAATTATATGGTGGCAGACTGGTAACGTCAGAACAGGAAGGTTAGGAGATAACACAACCAACCACTTATCCAACTGAAGACAATGCATTTAGAGATGTAACTGCTGTTGGATATGCATCGGCTCCCACCTACTAAAAGGATCGATGCTCGCCTCCAAACGTGAATACCAGCCACTGAGCAAGTTCATCCCCAGATTAAGAACAAATACTTTGAAGGAAAAAAAAAAGAACAAATACTTTGTTTAGTCACACAGCACCCCCCCCCCCACCTCCCAAAGTGAGGAAGCTAGGACTTTTAATGTCTCTATTAAGTATACAAAACTATGGTAACTCCTGAGACCCAAACTAACTAAAATATTCTCCCTTTATAACAGAAGACATACCCCCGGCAATGTACATAATGGTTTATAAATCAAGGCTTATCCTCTTTATTCAAAAGAATAGGTAACGAAACACTTCTATCGCTATTTTAACGTAGAAATGCTCGAGCACTTGATAAAGCTGACCACGAACAGCAATAAGTGTGTAACAAGTTAAGTTTCAAGTTGATTCATCCAAATTATATTCTCTCAATTCAAGGTTAATGAGACCGGGGGAGGAGGTATGGGAGGAGAGAAGAGGGAGCTGCCTCATCCTTGACTGAAGACAGGTTTTGCCCTTTTCCATTACCTCTGATTGTTCTCTCAGGAGGGCTAAAATTAAAGACCCTGGTATTTCGAGGCGTCTTATTCTAAAGGTGAGGTGGAGAAGGGGTGTAAAATAAAATCGATACTCACTGCTAACTTTCATGCTGCCAAACGCTGAAGGCTGCTGCACTGGCTTGCAGCTCTCCGCAAAGGAGGTGGTTCTCGGCCGCCCCGACATGATTGCTCTTCCCGAATCACCTTTTCCTTCCTTCTTTTCTTCCTTTTGTTTTATGTTGGGGCGTTAGGTTAATGATAAATGCAGCATTAAGTTCTCCCACAAGAAAAAGGAAAAAAAAAAAAGGACTTCGTTCTCTTGGCTTTTCACTCCTTTTCTATAGCTATTTAAAAAAAAACAGCGATGTATTTCTCCTTCAAGATAGATAGGTGGATATTCAACATACAGATGATTTGGGGCTGGGGAAAAATATAATTCTTTCACCTTCCTTTTCCGGGAAGGGAGAAAAGAGGTGGTGAGGGGGAACCTTAAAAATATATTTATCACGTGAAACGGGGACAGATAACTTGATTGAAAATAAGTACTTAGATATTATATTTTCCTCGGGGATTTTTTTTCCCGAGTCAATGAAGAAGGGAAGCGGCGGAAGGATCACGAGTCTCACGCTTGAAGAGAAGGGGGATGGGAAGGAGGGAGGGAGGTGGCGGCTCGGAGATGCGACGGGAAACGCTGCGACTCCGGCAGCGACCGGATCCGGCGGGGGGACGGCGGGGACCCGGAGAACGGGAGGGCGGCGGAGTCGCGAGTCAAGTCAGCGGCGGGCGGCTCCTCTCCTCATTGCGCCAGTAGCAGCTGCAGGCGGCGGCTGGATCCAGCGGCCATGGCGGCGGCGGCGGCGGAGGCAGCTCCCTTCAGACCCCAGGCAGCGGCTCCTCGACTGCTCCCCATACGCCGGGGACATGGGAACCCGGCAACCGCTTCCGTCCCTCGGGGCCCCCTCCCCCGTCCGCAGCACCGGCGCGGCCGCCCTCAGCCCCTCGCCTCTGCTCCTTGCCCGCTCAGGAAGTGTCCGCGCTTTGCCCCCGGCCCGGAGCCCTGTCAGCGGTTGCGAGGTCGGCTCCTCCTCGCTTCCTTCCTTTGTCACTCGGCCCGGGCGGCGACGGCGGCGGCACAAGCCCGCATTCACCCGGGTCGGGGGTCTGCTCTGTGTGAGGAGCGCCGTCTGCGCAGCCGCCTAGCGCTTCCCCACTCCCCCCCTCCTTCCTACTCGTCCTCCGCCTCCTTCCTCCCCCACCCAACCTTATACCGCCTAGCGCCCCGCTGCTGCTTAACAGGCGTCTGGGAATCGCCGGCCGAACCCCCCCCCCCCCCCCCCCGCTTCTTCGGCCGAGAGGCCGAAATCCAAAGCGGAGCCAATCACTTACGTCGTTTGTTTGCGGCTTCTTCCGGAAAAACCCGATCGGCCTGAGGAACCAATTAGAAAGTATCGTCGAGAAGCCACGCCCAAGGAGCGGAAAGGGCCGGAGGTAGCCGAGCCGAAGAAGCTGGATTCGCCTAACTCTGTGGATGGCTGGAGGGGAAATTCGACAATAGGAACCGTGGCCAATCAGAGTTGTCGGCTCTCAGGAAAAATCGTGAAGAGTTAAGGATGGTGAAACCCGGAGTCGAGGGTGAAACTGCACGGCGAGGTGCCGCGGCCGCTTCGTAATTGGCCGGAAAACTCCGCTGGGAGTGTACCTCTCTCGGTGATTGGTGAGGGGAAGGGGGCTTCCGAGGACATCTGGCCAGTCAGAACGTCTCCTCCCTCGCCGAAGAGGGGAGAAGAAAGCGAAGGGAGGGCATCTGTAAGGTGCAGTCTCATTGGCCTGAGGCTTTGGCGCTGGAGTGGGGGCAAAAGGGAAAAGGAGGGAAGCCGAAACCCGCGGCGGCAGCCAATCGGCACTCACTGCTGTGCAATCGCAAGACCTAGCTGCAGTACGATTGGCCTCCGGCCGCCGCCAGCGGTCCCAGGAGCCGGAGAAGCTGGACCCAGGTCGTGGCTGCCGACCTGCCGGGCTCGTCTGTGGCTGCTCCCTGCCAGCCAGTGCGGAAACCGCAGATGGGGCGCGCGGGCCCTCTGCACAGCCGGTCCGAAACTGCTGCGGTCGGCGGGGCTGGGAGCGGGGCGCAGGAGCGAGCAGAGAGACTGAGGGCTCTCCCCACCCACTGGGGGTTCCCCGCGGGACGCGGCTCATTCTGCAAGCCCGAGGCTTCCAGCCGCGCGGGATCGTGCCTGCGGAGGGTCGGGCAACGACCTGCCCTAAAGAGCTGGATGGACCCAGTAGCCGCCCAAACTGGGTACGAGCGCTCAGACGCAGAAATGGGAACAAAGCTTCCAGAAGGGCAGAGCCCTAAGTGGCCGCGCCCCGCCCAGCCGCGGGGGCCACTGATAGCGGTGGCCCCCTGCGCCTATCCGCGGCCAGGCCCTGCCTTCTGGAAACGCCCCTGAGAGATGAGCTCATGCCAGATGCGCGCGCTCCTTGGCGCCTCTGCCCAGGCTGAACGGGACCCAAAAGCAGGTGAGGGGAAATGCCGTCAGCCCGGATATCCTGAAGCTCCGAGGAAACAGAGTCAGAATTGCCCGTGGTAGCTTTGAGTCCTTTGGAACGAGGTTCATCTTTAAAAGTTTAGGTTCCACATGTAGGATAGTGTTCCACCCGAGTACTAGTTCCTTCGGTTCGCCTGAAAACGGTGAGGCTACGACAGATTAGAGAAGGTAGAATGGACACTTGCCATCCTGATAGTAATCCAGTGGTGTTTGTAATTTCTACCTGCAGACTCATCCTTTTCTGTTAAGATACTATCTTCAGAAAGCACGTGTAAAAGTACATGTACTTTATTAGATTACCCAGCTATTGCTTTGAAAAACTGAAGAGGGACACGGGACAGAACAAAGTAAGCTTTGATGGAAGACAGGATAGGTGTAGGTAGGGTGTGCAGATTCAGATGTCTGCAGAGGCCAGACAATTAAAGCAAATGAGACGGGTAAATTAGTGAGTTGAGACAATAGGGATTGATAAAGAATAGACAGTTGGAGTATTCGTGCCATTAGTAAAGGAAGTATCACAGCAGCACTTGAAGATTGTTGCCCTCAGGAATCTGGGCCGGTATTAGGACATACTCTTTTTTTCCTCCACCCAAGAGAAACCCTGAAGTTGGATTTTTGTGTGAGATCTCTAGATTTTTAAATATTGACAACCAATATTTCAAAACCCTGCAAACCAAAGTAAAAATAAAACAGGATAGATGGGGCTGATAGCCACTCGGTTTGTAATCTCAAACCTGAGCATAGGTTTTATAGCCCAAGAGCAGTAGAAGCTCTTATTTTTTGCAATTAAAAAGAGAACATGAGGTCACTGAAGGCCATGGGGGAGGATAATGTTAATAGCAAATTTATTACTTGGCAACTTTGTTATCTGAATGGTATCCCTCCATGATATTATGAAAGACCTTTGCTACTATTCCTAAAATGCTGTGAGGAAAAGCTTTAAATCTTACTTCTTTACTTTTTTACTTTTCATTCCTACTCCCAGTTATGCCAGCAGGAAAGTAACATGTTTAGGTTGTATGAACTGGAAATGGCTGTTCTTGTATGTAGTAAAAGGAAAATAGTCTACTTGAAGGTTATGTTTAGCATTACTGTTGCTGCTTTCAAATATTTTGAACTGATGCTATTTTTTTAAAAAAATCTTAAGGCTAAAAGGAAATATTAGGAAAAAAATTTATATTTCAGTTTTATAATAAGAATTGAAAACTGGAAAGTTTATTTTTTAAAAATATGTAACCACTGAAATTATCGTTCATTGGTTGTTTCCCTGAATTTTACCTTCCCAACTGCTGTCAATCACTTATTAACTATAATTCTAGTTAGTTCTTAGAAGGTGTTTACAGTGTGCCAGGCACTATTCTTAAATGTTTTATATATACTATCATTTAAATGTATAGCAGTCTTACAAAGTAAGTTCTGTTATCCATTTTTTCAGAAGAGGAAACAAAGGTGCAAAAAAGAGATTGGATATGGTTGACACTTTGTCGGTTTGTATCAAATTGTAAGGGTGATGAAATGACTTATTGACTGTACTACTGGAAATCATGAGCAAGAGCTTAATTGGGTAGTAGTATTAAGAGACATTTTTACACTTTAATCAATAATAAAAGTTAATTCTCCAGGCATGGTGGCTCAGGAGGCTGAGGCAGGAGGATTGCTGTGAGTTCAAGGCCAGCCTGGACTATACAACAAGATCCTGTCTCATAAAACTAATAATAATAACTAAATAAATAAAGTTAACTCAAGCGGTTAGGGCATATAGTGATCGGAACTGGTTAAAAATATATAACCACTGAAACCATCATTCACTCCGTGATGCAGTAGATCTAAAATAAAAAATAAAACTTATTCCTCCTATCTCATATGGCTTTGCACCCTTTGATTATCATCTCCCCATTTCCCCTTATTCAAGAAGAATTTTCAAAATATGAAATTACCCTTCAGATTGAAATGTAGCTATGCTAAAATGAAGTCTTCACAATTACCAGAACATTATGCATCTGACACAGTGTTAATAATTTTTTGAAGTAGGGGCAGGTAGTTGGAGGTTAAAAACAAAAATATCTGGGCCGGGGATTTAGTTCAGTGGTTTCACCGCCTGCTGCGCAAGTGCAAGGACCTGAGTTCGATCCCTGGTACCAAAAAAAAAAAAAAAAATCTGGGACTTTAAAAAATTAAAAGAATTGTTTTTAAAATATTATTTATGGTGCCTTTCATCTTTTTTTCTTCTATGTATATCTTATAATGTGTATATCAAGTTAATTTGAGATCACTGAGGGGAAAGTATGTAAACCACTAGTTTAAACAAAGATTAGAAAGAAAGGACATCCAAAGAAAAGAGAAGATATGCAATGACAGAAATGCGTGTAACAAGGAATTCGGAGACTAGGAGGTAGTATGTAGCATACAAAATCCAGACCAAGGAAAACAGTATTGGATAGTAAAATGTAGTTAACGCTGTATTAGTCCACACAGTAAAAATAAGTACTGTCACTAAAAGCAACTGAAGTACATTTTTGAAAGAATACTAATTGAAAAGTAAAATATTTGTACCATATTTAAAATCCTGCTTAATATAAGTACATTTGGATCATGATTGAAAATGAAGAGAAAAAAGAATAATTAGTATATTTTATTTTAGAGGGAATTGGCCCCCTCACATTTCTTCACTGTGATTCACATGTTCCTCAGAAGCCCACAAAATACAGTGAAATTAACAAAACCTTCAAATTTCTCAGCAAAGCTTTCCAACCAAAAATACTACTGATAAACCTTTGTTATGACTTAAATTAATGAGAATAGCCAATATTTATGAGACATACTAAATGCAAGACATCTGCTAGCATGTAATATAAAGAAGTACCTGAGAAAAAATAATAAAAGTCACATTTTCAATCCATGAAAAACTTGTGAGCAAAACATATTTGTTAATCTGGTTGTTATTCATATGCTCAAATAAATTGTGCAGTCCTATTCCTATTAGGTGAGTGGAGGACACTCCAATTTCAAGTGATTTGTAAAGGATGAGTAATAGGATTTGGAGATGGGGAAAGGAGAGGGCAAGTACATTGCTTTCCACCACTTCAATTCCAACCCATCTAAGAAAATCTTGGGTGGATGGAGCTGTCAGGGCAATTAAGGACAGGGTGAGTCTGTTCATCTGACTCCAGAAAAACCAGTTTGGCTGGAACAGAAAGCTGATAGAGGAGACTAGTGGGAGATAAGGTGCAGAAGGTAGTTCAGGGCCAGATTGGAGGGAACTTTGAATATAACTCAGAAATCTGAGCTTTGTCCTGTAGCTGGAGAGTTATGGGAGGTATTTTAGGACATGTAAGACATTCTATTATAAGAAAGCCTCTAAAGTAACATACATTGTGTGACTTTTCCTATTGTTGAAAATATGCCTAGGCTAGTGAGACACAGCACACTTTGTCATGCATGGTATAACCAATGAGGTGTACCCAATTGGGAACATATTGGATGACTACCCATAAAGAAGGGAAAGAATGTTTCAAACATTGCCACTATGAAGCAGCCTGGCTATATTCAATGTTTTGTATCAAGTCTTTAATAAATCATATAAATACTCTAATTTTATCATTTAAAGGAGCATGCTAATATAAAAACAAATCCTTGATATATCTTTTTCATTCTTTTATGCTTGTCAGATTTTTGCTTCTAAGGGTATAATCATGTGGTTCACTGTATTATTACTCATGAGATTATTTCAAATCTTACCTCATTTTCATTCACATTATTTGAAAAGAGCTTTTTTAGATAAGAATGTGGTATTTTCATATTGAATTGAATAGCCAGTTCACATGAATTGAAATATGTGTTGATTGAATACTTTGACTTAAGCATATTCCTTTACAACAAATTCTAGGTAATTCAGCTTTATGTGCATTAAAATATAGTAAAAATATAGGCCTGAGAAATTCTGTTAGAACCAATACTTTGGGACCTCAGTACCCAAAGGTAAATCAGAAATAATCAGATTTTATTCACATGGAGACAGCACTCACATTTCTCAAAATGGAACAAAACTCTTTTAAGTTTTTATATTATGTGGATGGCAAATGTGGATGTGACAAGAAAATTGCCATCCTGTTTCTTGGCTATTCAATGTCTCGACTGGGAGGGTAAAAAAAAAAATTGAAAAAATTAAGAAGTCCCGTGGATCCAAGAAGAATGAAAACCACAATGCCTGCCCCCCACCCAGTTAGGCTAAGAGTTTCACTTGGATTGTGGCCATCAAGATGTATGATGTCTCTGACTTCACTCTTGTGCCCTGAAGGATGGAATTCTGAACGGAAATGGGAGGGAATGCATGAAGCCCGGAGGAATGTGTGTTTCTGTGCAATGTCCAAATCAGACATTGGAAAGATGTGCCAGATATCAAACTGGAAAGAATAACAACAAGGAGTTTACAGCTCAGACTAATAAACCCATTAATGTTTCACCATGTCTGTTGTTCCTTATTTTTATAATTTATATGTGTATGCACTAATAGTGTCCAGTACTTGAAGATAAAAGCGGTAATGTAGAGCTTACACAATAACCTTGATTGAGGTCAATCCTCAGTGCTGCAAAAAAATAAAGTAATGATTTAGGAAAAATAACTATTATTTCCCAAAATAGCTCTTATTATTTTAGAAGCGTTCAAGTATCTCAGGGAAATACCAGTTCATATTATTTTTCTTTTTGTAGAATCAACATATTTAAGGCTGTTAAACACAACCTTCTACTTTTTCTAATCATTTTTTCACATGTTAAGGACAGTTTTTATTTTTAGTCTTCCTATCAAGAGTGTTCCAGTTATTCTAATTTTTATTATTAAGCACTTTGGCTGTAATTGTATATATTTTACTTGTCTATGGTGAATAACACATGAAAAGGCACAGTATTGGACATCCTGATTTCACAAGGACGTGCTTATTGTGTTGTGTGTCTCTTGTGTGCCCAGAACTGTGCCAGATGTAGTGAGAAACACAGTTGCCTACTGCAAATTGAGAAAACTGCTGTATATGTTTAAAAACCTAAGTATGGTTTATTCAACTGCATTTTAAAAGTATTTACAAGGTCAAAGGGGTATAGACCTTCTTAGAATTAGAAACAGATCTCCAGCAGAGCCACATCAGCTGGGACTCTAAGTAAACTATTCTGTGGGGTTAAGCTTTTAATCTAACATGAGAGGAATTAAAGTGAAGTACTCTAGGCACCATGGAAACTGAGCCGAAAAAAAATTTAACAGGGAATTGCCAAAGGAACGCATATGAATTGCTTCTTGGCCTTTTGGCTAAGATCAAGTGTAGGAAAACACGTGAGTTGCCTCAATATCTAGCTTTCTTCTGCCTAGATTGGAATTCCATGGATATGTGAAGCACTTCTCTTGAACTTAGTTGATGTGCACATCGTAGGAACTCAGTAAATGTTGACAAAATGAATAATGTGTACTTAAAAATGAAACCTAGTTATAACCATCAAAATTATAAGTTTATAGAAAGATTTGCATATGAACAAGTACTCAGAGAAAATGTCCAAAAGTAAAAATAGTTATGTTATTAATTTGTTAGATTCTGAGTTTTTTTCTTATGTTTAAAAATTTCCCACTATTGTTGCAATATAACCTGGGGATCAAAATTTTTCAAATTTGACATATTTACATAACAGAATCCCAGCTTTAAGACAAAGCTCTATTCACCACTGAACTCCAAATATGATTTAGCATATCTGGCAAATTGGAGAGTCTGGGCTGCTAAGAGGTAACTCACATATGTTTGGCAGAAAGACTGCAGAGGTTTGTGGATGTCAGGGAGGAGGGGGTTTGGCCTGGCTGCTTTTTGGTCAGTTTGCACTGCTCCAATGCTCCAGACAGTGTTCCAGCTGGTCAGTGCTCATGCCATGCCACCTCTTGACCTATTTTGGATGTCACCCTTGAAGTGAGAGGACAGTACCTGTGAAGGTTCATACTTTGGCAACCTTATGGACTCCTCTTGAAGAACACCAAAAGCAGAAATAAGAGTAACTAGACTGTTGCATCACAGTTATAATCCAAAAATGAGACATTGGGTCTTAGCTCCATTTTTGTAGAAAATATAATTTTGTAGTATCAGGGCCTTCAGAAACATTTTGATTCTGTGAGGGCCACAGTGAAGATTACGAAGATGTCCCGAATAAGATGGTGATGACCTGGCTGGATGGTGCTGGCTCGCTGATAGGTACCAGAAGTGTTCGATGACAACAGAAACCTCAGCAGCAGATATTCTTGTGACTATCAATAAGACGTTTTTGTCATTAACATATATTAGGACTTACTTATGGGGTACAGTGTTATAATTTGATTACACATATACAATATGTAATGATCAAATCAGGATAGTTAGCATCTCCATTTCCTCAAAGGTTATCATTTCTGTTTTGAGAACCTTCAAACTCTTCTTTTTAGTTATTTTGAAATGTATAACTAATTGCTGGAGACTATAGTTGCCCTATGGTGCTATGTAACATTAGAACTACTTCCTCTCCTCTGGATGTGTTTTGATATTCATTATCAACTTTCTCACTAACCCTCCTCCTCCTCCCTCCCCTTCCTATGCTCTGCTGACATATATTCTACTTCTGCATGATCAACTTTTTTAGCTTCCATAAATGAGTAAGAATTGGAAGTATTTCTATTTCTGTGCCTGGCTTATTTCACTTAGCACGGTATCCTCTAATTCATCCATGTTGACACAAATAACAGGATTTCACCTTTATATTTCAGTAATAGTCTGATATATATATAATGTATATTATATTTTTTACATAGTCATCCATTTGATAGGCATCTTGGTTGATTCCATATCTTGGCTTTTGTGAATAGTGCTGCAATAACAGGAATCCAGCTATCTCTTTGATGTATTGATTCCATTTCCATCAAATATGTGCCCCATAGTGGGATTGCAGGATCATATGGTAGTTCTATTTTTAGTTTTTTGAGAAACCTCCATACCGTTCTTCATAATGGCTGCATTAATTTTATGCCATTCAACAGTATATAAGATTTGTTCTTGCGCCCGTGCAAAACACTGCCTAGGTGCTGTTGGAAATTATGAGTAGGGGAATTTGCAAGGAGCTGGGAGGCCTGGCTTCAGCAGGCAGAGGCAGGAGCCAATGAAAAACAAATGATGTAACTATGAGTATTAATTCATAATTAGGTCTTTTAACTCATAAAGAATATGAGACAAAGTAGATTTGCTATTTCTGTGCTTGGTAGTCCCCTTTCCCTTGTGCTCCTATTTGCATGATCATTTCATTGAACAGAGGGTATTGATAACTTTTTTTTTAAATGTAAGGAATATTTTTGTTTTCTGTTTGTTTCCTTGTTTGTTTTGTGGTACTAAGGATTGACCCCAGAACCTTTGCATTGAACTACATGCTTAGCCTTTCTTATTTTTACTTTGAGTCTCTGAGTTTCCTGGGCTGAGATCCATCTTACAATCCTCCTGCTTCAGCTTCCCAGAGTTAGGAGATTACAGGCATATACCACTATACCAATATTTTCTTTTCTTTCCTTTCCTTTTTTATAATATGCTACATAAATACAACTTAAATAACAGTTGATGCAATTCTTCCTCTAATGTTCAGCCAAAGAAAAACTATATTTTCCACTATGGGGTAGAAGACAGCAGGGATGACTGGCTGGACTAAATTTATTTATTTAATGTCTTTTAAAGGGTAATTCTGAAAGTATGTGATTTGCACCCAAACTATTGTTTTAAGAACCTAAGTCTTGCCAAAGAAGGCATTCCTAGGTTTTACCTGTCAGATAGTGCTTAACAGTTTATAATGAACATTATACTATTAGATATTGATACCCATAAGGTTAACCAAATTTCCAATCCCATTTATAGTTCAAAAATGGAGGCACAGAAAACTATAATTACCTTTTGTAATTCAGCCTTATCACATTGATCAATAAGTATTCATCAAGTAGCCATGGGTACATGATATTCCATTATGTTTTTAGAATAATATTAAAGAAAAGTCATGAAGGTATACTCTGAGCAGACAAGTAGTTTATTTCCAAATATGTGGACTCTAAAGAAGATGACATGAAACTAGAAAGAAAACTATGATTAAAAGAGAGGAAGGGAATGAGGGGGGTTAAGGGGAAATAAAAGTTATTATGTCATTAAGAAATCATGATGTTGACATGAAATTATTGAGGTGTGAAGATGTCCACTAAACTCTGGTAAGTGAAACACCAGGTTATAAAACAGTATATATGGTGTTGCCAGTGTTTTATTTTCAACAATGCATTAATGTGTAGCAAGAAATCATCTAGAATGCTGTTTACTTAACTGTATTAATTTGTCTCTGGGAGTGTGATGCTGAACACATTTTTTGTTGTTGTTTAAGAGAATTTTTTTCCCATTAAGTTTATTGGTACATTTTAGGTATAAAATACATTTAAATACGTCATTGGAATCTTGTACCATTATGTGAGTATCTTGGTTCTTACTTTTTCCCCTTCCCCTACCCTCCCTTCACCCCCTCCACCCTTCCCTATTTGCAAAGACTTTGTTTTCATTTTTCCTTTTCTCATATTGTTTCTTTTTCCTTCTTTCCTTTCCCCTACCCTTCCCACGTCCTCTACTCCTTTTCTTCCTATTACACAATATCAATATACATTGTTTTAATTACAATATCAAAATTTAGAGGACATTACCACAGATTTTACACAATTTAAAAGGATATAGAAAGCATATTACAAAAATCTGTTTTGAAATAAATTTGACAACTTCTAAGAAGTACCTTGGAAGACAAATTAATGAAACTAACTCTGGAGGAAATATAAAATTTGAATAGCACCTATTAAAGAAAGTATATTCCTAGCTTGAAAACCTACCTATATGACAACAGCAGGCTTATATACATTTTAACTGATAAATTATATCAAACATTTAAAGCAGAAAAAAGAAGCAGTACTTCTCCCCTCATTTTAGGAAATCAACATTGTGCTAATACTAAAACTGGATAAAGATAATAGAAGAAAAAAGTATGAATATAGATAGAAATTTGTTTAACAAAACAAACTATTAGAAGTCAGATCTGGCAATATGTAGAAAGTGGTTTTATTATAGGGATGGCAGTGTTGGTTCAGCATTGGAAGATCCACCCCCAAAAGTCATCATTTTAATAGAGGAAAGGAAAAAGCCATATGATCCTGTCACTAGTTAGAGAAAAAGTATTGGACTAAATTCTACAGCTGTTCATGGTAAAAGCTATCAGGAGCCTAGAAGTAGAACAGAACTTTCTCAACAGATCAAAGAAATGTACTCCATACTTCCAGCAAAAACACCTTATATGAATGGAGAATATACAATGCTTTCTCTCTAAGGTGGTGAACAAGGGCAGATATGCCTACTCTTCATCTGTCTATTAAACTTTGAAACATAGGCCTAAACCAAAATAGTCTGGCAATAAAATGACACAATTAGGATAGGATTGGCAAGGTAGAAGTAAAATCTTTATTTGTAGATGAAATGGTCATCTACAGAGAAAATACTAAAAAATCTCTAGGATCCCTAGAACTTGTATTTGAATTTAGCAGGATTAGAAAACACAAGGTATACATAAAAATTCAGATCTATGTATACTTGCTATAAATGAAGAATTGGATATTGCAATTTAAAAGTTATGTAGGAGTACAAAGGACCTAGAAAAGCAAAATAAAAAAGTGTTGGAAGACGTTTACTACCTAATTTTAAGACTTCCCCGAAAGCTGCAATAATCAAGGCAGTGTTGGTGTAAGGAAAGACATACAGATCATTGCAATAAAACAGAGAATCTAGAAATAGAATCACACATATATGGTCCACAGAGTTTTGAAATATTATGTAATGGCTGCCAGGGAGCCTCCTCCTGGGCGCTGGGATTGGCTCACCTCCTCTGCCCTGGGAGCGGTGGAATGGCCAAGAGTATTTTTTAACTTGTCCTATTATAAAATGTTTCTAAGTGAAAGAAATTAAGAATTGCTATAGTATGTGAAGTGAAGTTGTTTTTAGCTTGATTTTACTAATTGTTTCACAATGTCTGTGTATTTCAAAACATGACATATATCTTAAATATACATTATTTTATTTGTCAGTTATATTCACTAACAATGTGAAAAAATCCAAAAAGATATAATATTGGTGCAAGAAAAGGAGGTGAGGCTCAAGGAAAAGTATCCTGACAAGACTGCCTGACAGAAGCAGACTACAGAATTACTACGGACTACGGAATTTCATTTGAAAATCCTTCAAAACAAAGGTTTAGTTTTGTTCTCCCCTGTTCTCAGAAGTGTCATTATAGCTCTGTCATAAGTATGCCCAGAAGACAAGGTGACTTCTTACTCCCTTTCTGGACCATCTGAACACTGCAGGTTTCATTCTGCTTCCACTTTGGTGCGCATTTCAGGGGTCTCATCTATTAAATAAAGCAAATAGGGGCTGGGGATTTAGCTCAGTGGTTCCAGCACTTGCTGCGCAAGTACAAGGTCCTGAGTTCGATCCTCAGTATCAAAAAAAAAAACCAAGCAAGCACATTTGTCACTTCAAACTGTACCCACTGCTCAGTGCACCATCTAAAATTCATCCTAAATTTATTAAGAACTGATGTTCACATAGTAGAATTTATGGCTTCCACCTGCAACTCTTAACAATTTTTTATGTACTATAGCTAGGTTTGAGAATTTGACCCTAAATTCATCTTTAATCAGCTGGAATGAAGATTTCCCCTCCCCTAGGTGTAAAACTAATTACTAGTCAAGCAACTCATTCTGAAATCTATAACTAAATTTTTACTTAATTAACCTTTGTTGAACTCTGTATTATCAGTAATTTCTAGTTTTTTCTCATGATTCCTAGCTGTATTAACTACTTAGTTCATTTACAATTAAACCAGTACACTTTACAGTACAATGTAAACCATTACAATTAAAACACAAAACTTGTGAAATGTCCTCTACTCAACAATTCTCAGTAAACTTTATTTTCTTCAAATAAAATAAAATTCTAAAAACATGATAGGAGTTATAAGAGATACCCATTCTTTTTCATGAGTCTTCTTTTTCTCATTAATGTACTTACTCCCATATATATATATATATATATAATTGGTTTTAATATTTGCATAAAATAGATGCCTTGGAAACTAGTATTCTTTTTTACTACTGAATGTTTGCAGTACATAATATTTACATACATCTTAGGGAGAAATAAATGTACTTAATAGATCTTAATTCTTTTTCTTCCCTTTCCCCTTCTCTCCCTCTCTCCTTCCTTAATCTCTAGATCCTCTTACCATTTGCAAAAGATCTATCCCCTTGGGAAACTAATATTCTTAGAATATAAAAGAATGTTCATGGCACTTGACATAATGGATTAGGCATTTAATTAGTGAGCACTTACTATACCTGCTATGTGCAAAGTACTGTTCTTAATGAAAGTGAATACAAGTCATTGTCACTACCCTTAAGAATTTTTAAGCTGCTTTGAAAGCAATAAGATACAGGCAGGGGTACTTTGAAGGTCCCCAACAAATATTTATTAAATGAATGGATAAATGGCTATAAGAGATCAGTACTGGCCCAAGGTGGCATATGATAAATAACAAGAAATGAGGGATTTTAAATATATAAAAGTTCAGGATATAACTGAACTAAGGAATGAATACTTTACTAGCCAGACTCATCTCACATATCCACCCCTGTTGATAAGTAATTTTCCCAGCAGAAAGATGCTTTGAATTTCAAAAATTTTAAAAAGTGAAGAGCTACAGTAGCACATGGAACAAACCAAAACTATGTTTAAGCCTGTTTAACAAACTGGTTTCCATAGAGTATTTACATGTAACACTCCAAAAGGAGGAAGGCCAATACATAGAAGGTATTTGCAGCTGTATCAAAAGAGTAGTGCCAAGCAGAACTGATCTGGAACTCTGAGATCAATGAGACAACTGAGAAACAGTGGAATTAGAGAACAGAGATTTGAGATGTTGTGTCCCTTACTGTTAAGAATCAAAAAGATGTGGAAATAGAACAAAGAAGATACACAATAGACCATTATATCACTTTAAAAGAAAAAACGACTTCAAAAGAATATGATTCATCATTAGCAAGCCATTAGAGGACTCTGTGACTATATAAAATCAGAATTATGAAAGTGAGGTCACATTCCAGGGCAAGTCTGGATACATAAAGTATAATTGAGCTAAGGAAATCAGGAATCAGAAGCAGGTACAATCCGCTAAGAAGATATGGGAAAGCTAATGATTCTCTTGGAAGCAAAACAGAAACTGTCCTGATTTCCCACTATACTGCCTCAAAGGGGCAACCTAAGGTCGGTGTGAAGACTGCTCTGGAGGCCAAGAATGGGCACAGAGACAAGGATTCTTCTGTCTCAAGATTTGCTTTATATGCTAATAGAAAGGAAAATTGATAAGAAGTTTCTAATCTCCCTCATGGAAAAAATACAAATTAAATTGAGAAAATCCATACTGATATTTTGTTCATTTTTGAGGACAATGGTAATTTATCAGATTTTTGTCAATGACATACTAAAATTTTTTGTTTTTTTGTTTTTGGTCCTGGGGATCCAACTTGGGTCCTTGAGCTTGCGAGGCAGCCAGCAGAACCACTGAGCTAAATCCCCAGCCCAATGACATACTAAAGTTTATCTCAAAGAGAATGAATCAAAAGTTTCAAATTTTAGACACTGGCAGAAGCCACACCAAATAATCTAATAGAGTGCTCTCTCTCTCTCTCTCTCTCTCTCTCTCTCTCTCTCTCTCTCTCTCTCTCTCTCTCTCTCCCTGGAAAGTGGTCCAGGGCCTAGTGAATTGGGGAACAAACTTCAGTACTTTTGCTAGGTTAGAATCTAAAAGAGTGGCTGGACCTAACCTTAGACATTAGCATTCAGACTATAACCTATTGTCCGCCAAATGATGATTTATGAAAAAAGCCTCATTTTGTTAAGCCAGGAGGGGGAAAGTAGTTCACATAAGAGATGGCCTTACAGATCACTGACCTTGCTGCAGGATGTCTTGAAAGCGGAATAGTAGTAACTAGCCATTCCACTCATGACCTGGCAACCACCTTGATAAAAATAAATCCTTGGGTTTAGTGCCAGTTAAGGCCAACAACTATCATGGCAAAAATTAGGACCTTTGTCACCACTTTTTCTTTCTGTACTAGTAACAAGCATGGGTAATAGATAACTCAGCCTCATAATTCTTCTCAATGAATTTAGCATTTATGGTAACTACTACCTATCAATGGGAATTTTCAGGTCATTTTAAACCTATTTTCTTGCCCATAGCTAGGTTCCATGTGACATATGCCTAGTCTACTTTCAGATAAGAGGATAGCTTTCCTGAAAAGCACTTGGTTGTGTGAAGGGCTCTCATGTTCCAGAGGTTGTACAGTATAACTGGATCAATATATGCTCATGAAGATGTCCAGGAGCAATCCACTTGCAGTTCAACAGAGTGCAGAGGGGGACTTCCATGCCTCATTACTCTTGGCCTGCTCCCCAAGAGTTCCTGCTCTGAGTAGCCCCTACCAACAAACCATCCCATAAGGAAATGCTAATGTGGCCAGGTGGTCCAAAAGAGTCTGTGGCCAGTTGTTTCTTGGCCCTGGCTTACAGTTGCTGCTGTTGATGGAAAATACTTGATATACTTGATTCTTGGAGGAATGAAATGAAACAACACTTGTTAAAATTATGAGAGAACTTTAAAGGTCAGTATTCATGTCAGGGATGTGGGTGCGAATGAGTATTGGAAGATTAAAAGCTAAGCCTTTCATCCTGAGTTTTCCCTTTGGCTTATACCTTATTTAATTAGCTCTCTTCAAGAAGACTGGAGTCTCCCCTTCCAGGAAGCAAAAATAATAAAGGGATGTTTGCCTTGACTTTGCTATTATAGTGTGTATGTGACATCCCTTAAATTCACTCTACCACATCTACACACTTATCAGAATGACCTGACTCTCACACCACTGTCATCACTTCACCCTGCCTCTAGGGAATCTAAATTGATTTCTCTGTCTGTTGTAAAAAAATTCTAAGCTCTTCACCAGGGATTTAGCTCAGTGGTGCCATGCCTGCCTTGCAAGTGCAAGGTCCTGAGTTCGATACCTGGTACCAGGAAAAAAAAAAACTAAGCTCTTCCCCTTTGGGGTCAAAGTGCTTCTTTACCTACTGCAGTCACTCTCCACTGGCCCCTATCACCTTTCCAAACCACCTCTTCCTGCTTTGCATTATAGAAGCTGGCAGGCATCAAAAAGATGTGTTCATCCAAGGCTTGCATTTTATAGCTGAGGAACTGAAGCCCAGAGAACTGAGGTGATATTCTCAGGCTACACATAGCCCTCCCACTGTAGACAACATATCATGCTTTCCATTCTAGACACAAGTTCCTCTGGTTTTGAGCACAGGGTGTAAAGAATTAGCACTCACAAGACAGCATGGCATGGGATAAATGGTACATTATGCAATATGGATCATTTAAAACTTCAATGTGCTTACGTACTGTGTTTGCAGCAAATGATCCTTATGTAGAATTTTTACCCTTTTAGGAGGGAATTCACTAAATCTGGAAATGAATGTGCAAACTTTGATGGAATTTGGACAGAAAATTTATGACAATTGTCTTTCTATTGAAATTGAGTGATTCTGGGTAGAAATGATTAATAGGTATGTCATGGTTGCCTTGCTTAATGACTCATCGGATTATTATAGTTTGCCAAGTTTTTTCTTCTGAATTGAACGTAACAAGGTCACTTCAAGGTAGTATTTTTGAGAACCTCAATCCAGCGACATTGTTACAACTTGCCCAAATAGAAGCTAAAAAAACATTGTTTTTGGAAGATTTACGTGATAGAAAATAGGAACTAGTTAATGATTGTCCTCCCTGATTATCATGAATGGCAAGAAGGAAAATGTGAAAGGAAAAGTCTTGACTATAAGAATATTGTTGAATAAGTCAAAGGAATTACTGTAATTATTCAAATATATAATGTAATTCAAAATGAGACTGACCAGCTTTCTACTTTAATGAGTAAATAAGAATATTTATAATTTATGTATTAAATATTTTAATATGAATTGTTGCTTATGTGTTAGGATTTTTTCAGTTTTCTAAGTATGTAAATCATGACCTTGGTACTGAAAACAATCTCTCATCATCAGTAACACTTATTCAGATTATCACAAATTTCAAATAAATGGGGTCTGAAGTAATGAAGTTTTAATATTCCTACAAATTCATGTATTAATCTACATTAGGATCTACTACTTTTCAAAATTTACCACTAAAAATCTACCCCTATGGTAGTAGGAACTGCCCACAGCAAAGTCCAAAAACAGCCCAAAAAAGCAGACTTTGTCTTCTACTCCACAAAATAGCTGTTTTAACATAAACAGCTCAGTAGGCACACATGCAAATCTCAGGTGACTACCTCTTCAGGAAGATGCATTGTATCAGCCACAGCTTCCCTCTGCCCTGGCCCCCAACAGAGGTGCACCAAAACCCATCCATTAGCCATGGTGAGAGACAGAGTTGCTTGATTTATATTTATGTTTAGAGGTTGTGTCATCAATTGGAGTGGGGGAGAAATGGTTCTACTCTGGGTATGAATATATACATATTAAATTAAATTTGTTGACTATTCAAATGACATTTTGTGAAAGAAAAACCTGTAAATATAATGTATTAAACATAAAGGTCAATATTATCCAGTTCCTTGGTTTATAATTCTTGCAAGCTTCAGACTCAGGATCAGCAACAAGATGTGCTTTTACTGTCTCCTCCCTTGATGGACTTCGGTTTCTTCTCTCCATCTGTTTTAATCTCTCCCTTTGAACACCATTCCCTTGCTGGAGATCAGAATAACTGCCTCCTTGCAACTCTTTGTAAACATTTCACACTTCTCAAAGAACAAGGGAGTGAGGGTTTCCCTTTCTGAGTTTTGCTTCTTGCTCCAAACATAGATCAAAAATCCTTTTCACATGGCTTTAGTACTTTGGATACATCTGGATCCATTCCAGGGCTTGCCTTCCTGACACGTCAGATTTATAGAACTTTGTAGTGCTTGCTTATGTTTCCTGGACTAAATATCGTCCAGGCCTCAGATTTTCTTCCTTTGTCATGCCCACAGCCCTCCACAGAAGAGGCCCTGGGCACCCTCCACTTGCAGGCCCCCACCTGCCTGAACCTATAAGTCAGTTCTTCCTAATCTGAAAGTATACCTGAAGCCTCAGTCCCAACAGTCAGTAATGAAGTCTTGGAGCCTATAAGGTTTTGGAAAAACAGCATCTACAACCTGGGCTGGCCTCAGTCATGCAACTGGGAAGCAGCAGAGTGCAGTGGAGAGAATGGTGGCTGAAAAGCCAGGCAGACTTGGAGGGTCAGGCTAGTTTCTCCACTCTCATCCTTATCTAGGTGGCCCTGGGCAAGTCACTGAACCTTTCTGAACCATCTGGTTCCTATCTGTCAAGGGTAGGTCATCTCTGATTCCCATCCCCTATAAGTGCTCTTGGTGGCATCTATATTCATTACAAATTCAATTACAAATTCAATACAAGTAGAGGCATACCCCTTAATTTCATATCTTGAATTTCCTTTTCCTGCTAGGATGATAGCAATTTTACATAATGTAAGAATCCATCCTCTGCCTTCTTTTTGTCACTTCTGTTTTTAAAATTATTATTCTTTCATACCCTAAACCATACCTTTAAACCACAAAGCTACTGGAGGACAAAAATGCCTAACATTCTTCATATGTTAATATTTATTGGGGACTAATTATGTGGTAGGTATTGTACTAGGTACTTGACATGGCTTATTGCACTTAATCCTTGCCACAATCTTATGATAGTTCTTATCTTAGATAGTTAAGTAGATATACAATAAAGTAGATATGACTGCCATTGTATAGATAAAGAAGCTGAGGCATAAAGATGTTAGGCAATTTGTACTGAGTCACACAGCTAGTAAGTAGAGAGGGATATAGCAGAGAATATATACAGAGGAATATAGGAGAGATCTTAATTAAACCAACAAGTTACTCTTTCTTACTTCCAGCCAGTGGAAGTCTAATTGGTCATGTCTAATTCATTATAGATAGAACGAGTAAACTTGTTGGCTGGTGTGATATGCGTTGATTTGTTGAATATGCTCTAGGTGCAAATCTATGTACAGGGAGAATTGTTCTAAAGATGATGCTGAGCAAAGAAAAACATGGTCTCTGCTCTCAAAAACAAAAATCAGAAGCTTGTATGGAAACAGAGTGAAAAATAATGGAGTCCATTACAAGTGAAACACAGTATTAGTGCTACATGCTAAGTGCAATGGGCCTCAGGGGATAAAAACATTTCAGTGTGCTCCAGGAGGCTTGATTAGAAAGTTCATCTTTAGGCCAGGGATGTAGCTTAGTGGTGCCTTGCCTGCCTGGCAAGCACAAGGTCCTGAGTTAAATCCCCGGTACAAAAAAGAAAAATTCACCTTTGAGTTGTCTTTATGGACAAGTAGGATTTTGAGTGGCACAGAAGTGAGGGAAAGACATTTCAGGTCAGGGAACCACAGGGCCAAATATTCACCCTGAGTCACTATTGACTCACTAACCTCAGTGCAGGACTTGTTCCTGAAATAGCAGAGTCTGAAGTTTCTAAGTCTTGAGGTATCTGTAAGGAAGTCCTATTTTGGTACATGGTAGTAGAAAGGGAAAATCATAAAATCTGGGAATTGAGTCCCCACAGGTCATCTAATTCAATGGCCTATCCAGTGCCTAAATCTCTTCTAAAACTTCTCTGTCAAGCAGGCTCAAATATTCCTAGCATCAGATGCATTATTAGCTCCTGTGGGAGCTGATTGCATCACTTTCTAAAATTGTTTTATTCATGTTTTTACTTGTTTGTCAGGCTAGAACTCAAGTTTCATGAGGGTAGAGACTGTCTTGCCTCTTATGTATCCCCCGTGCCTAGCAGAGAGTGAGCTCACAATGAATATGTGTTGAAGTGAATGCCTCCCACTTCAGGGCACCTCTAGTATTGACAAAGTTCTTAAGTGATTTCCACAAGGTTGTGTTTTACATAGATGAAGACAACTGTGTTAGCCCCCTTTTATCTTCTCCAAGTTAACAACCTCCAGTTAATCAACAATTTCTCAAGAGAAATCACTTTGAGCCTCTTCACTATCTTGGTTACTCAAATAAACTCCATTTTGCTTCTATTGCTTCTAAAGTGTTGTAAGAACAGAAGACAGTACTCCAACTTTGCCATGCTCTCCGACTGGATAGATCTATCACATTGCTTGTCTACGTCTTACAGTGTGATGCAAGAGGATGCTAATGTTGTTGAGGTCCACTTCACACTGTTGCCTTATGTTTTTCTACTGGTCAGCTAGTGACTTGACATCCCTGTGAAAAAGTAGGGTGCACAACACTATGTGCCTGAGACACACTTTTGCATCCCCAAGAGTCTTCCCACTAAAGGGGACACTGTATGTGGACAGGGACCAGAATATCCAGATATGTATTATCCAAAGGACAATGGCAACTGGACAAACCAGTGTTATCTGTAGAAACTGCTCCCTTGTGTGCATGCTAAGTCAGTTGTTCCTTGGAAGGCTGGTCATACAATGGAACAAAGCAAGCTAATGATATCACTGCCTATGCAGTCTAATCTATAAAACCCCTCTCTCTGCAGTAACAGAGCACTGTGGAAAGAATAAGTGTGATGAGTCAAGCCTGTTGCCCCTAGAGCTTCTAAGTACTCATCCAGCCCATCACCATTGGAGCAGTGCAGTTGTTGAATATACACCCCCGGTAGACTTGCTGAGAGATGCTGTTGAAACATATGCACTTCTCGTGGACCCTCCAGGCCTTTAGGTGTTTCATGTGGTCCCTTTCTTGTTACTAAGTCTTAGTTAACTCTATCCTTTGAGAATGCCTGTTAGTAAGTCTCCCTAAACCTTATCTTTTACAAGCATTTCAGGGTATTTTCTTTGTTCTCTCAGCAACCTATTCCACTGCCTCAGCACAGCAGGGCTGTGATCAGGAAAACTAATCACCCTCTTTCTCCCTTCCTCCCTCCCTCCACCCATTGCTGTTCATGCCTCTCTTGTCTTGACTTGTACAGGTAGCTGTTGAAAACTAAAACCAAGGCAAAAGGTACAAGGCTCTAAGTTAGAGCAGTGTGGCCAGAAAGGAAGAGACAAAAAGAGAAACATACTTGAAACATTATCAATTGGATTTGCAAGCTATTGATCTAGTGACTGTTCACTTTTTCAGTAAGGTGTCCTTCCCTCCAGACCACTTATGATCCAGACCACTCATGAATTAGTCATATTCCCAGATTCTCCCTCACTGTCCTGGAAGCAAGCATATAACTATTTTCCAATCTTTTTGTACTGTATCCTACTTATTATCTAGAAACATATTTGGGAAAGTGAAAGGCAGAAGATTTCTAGCCTGAATAACTGAAAGGATGCAAGTCCTATTACAGAAGTAGGAAATTCACGGGAAAGAGTAGACATCGGGTGATGACAAAGCATTTAGTTTGGGACATGTTGAGTTTGAAGGCCTAAGGATATCCTGTAAGCAATTATGATATCTTAATACTTGGGCTCTGCAGCACAAAGCTGAAATGTAAATCTGTGAGTCATCAACAGAGATACTTGAAACTTTCCACGAAGGATGAAATGTTGACCATCATCTAGACTGAAAAAGGACGAGACTAAGGAAAAAAAGCCTCTAACCAGTGGCCACATGAAGTGGGTATTTGGAGGAAGAATCTCCCAGAAGGAGAGAGGGGAGTCCTCACAGGGTATAAAGGAAACTTGGTGAGTTTATTATCACCAAGGGGATAAATCAGTCCCATCAAATGCAGCAGAAAGCTCCTAGAGAAGAAAAACTCTAATGATTTTTGAATTTATCAAGGAGATAGTGGAATGACCTTGGAGAAAAAAATCTCAGTGAAGTCTTAAAGCCAGGTTGCGAGCAGCTAAGAAATAAGTTGAGGAATGGATTGTAGCAATGAAGTCAAAGTAGCAAATATAGACTGCTATTTATGTTGTGCAATACATGTACATTTTAAAAAATACATATTATATTCATATGATTCACGAATTCCAAAATCTAATATGGGGTTAATTACTAATTTACTGTATTTCTAACTGACTCTAGTCTCAGGCTCTTTCTAGGTCTCATGACCATACCAAGTATTCAATAGATCTCACTACATATAAAAAAATGGAAATACCTTTTTAAGAATACATTTCATTAAACCTAATAGAGCTACTTGTCTTTTCTTGTTTTTTGTTTGTTTGTTTGATTTTGCTGTTGTTTTCTTTTTTATAGTTCCCTTTTAGATGTCCAATTACCAGGTGCTTAATTATTTTCTTTTCTATCACTCCTCATCTAATTCTATCTGGATTGTAGGCCATGTGAACCTCTTTGACTTTAACCCGATATAGGTTCTGTTGGAATCACTGCTGGATTTGGTGAATTTCTTAATCTTTTCTGTATTGTTTCCTAATCCCAGGGTTCCAAGCCCAGCCTCTACCATGAAGACTGATAGGATGTCTATCTGGAAGTGACTTCAGGATTCTTCTAGCTCATTTCAATTTCACAGGTGAACAAATAGGCCCACAGTGGGAAAATGACTTCTTCAAGGCATGCTGTTGCAGAGTGAGTGAAGGATGGACTTTGGAGTTAGGGTTGGGATTGAAACATGGATCCGTGGTTATCAAGATGCTAGGCTGGACTCTATACCCCCTGAGCCCATTTCTTCATTTGAAAATGGAGATAATGACCACCATACCTGCCTTATATAGTTACAGAGCTATGAGATGAGTAAAATGTGAAAGGGCCTTGTCAGAGGCTGAAACATGGTAAAAACTCAAGTGAGTTCCTTTCCTCCTTGCACAGGAAAAAAGCAAAACTCAGTGCAAGCCTAGGTCTTCTGATTTTTGGGCCAGAGCCCTTTTTGGACACAGAAGTCTTCTAAGTAAGGTGCCCTGAAAGTATGTGAAGATTTTCCAAGAGGTACAGGCACATGGATACTTTTAAGAGAATTGATTTCCAGTTCTACATGAGCTCTATCTTAAAGTTGATATGGCTATGAACCTGTAGTTGGGAATTTTATTATTCTCATCATAGTTCACAATGGTTCTTCTGCTTTATTTGTTATTTTAAAAGTTTTGTTAGTATATATTTAGAGTACATAGTGATTACATTCATTGTAGGGGATTGGTACGTGTACATAACACATCTCAACTTTTTTCTCCTTTCCTCCACCCCCTTTTTACTTTGCCAGCATCAGATTCATTTGTATTATGTACCATACATCCTTATAAAGTTAATGATCATATGTACAGATTAACAACCAGATTAATAGGCAAAAAACAGGTAAAACCATAAGACTATTATACTAAATCAAGGTATACTCTTAGAATCCTTGTCCATGCTGGATAATAATAATGTCTTTTCTCTCTTTTTTCCTATTATCTGTCTTCTATTTCATACTTTATTTATATATTGAGTTTTTCACATAAGAGAAACCATGTGATATTTAAACTTGTGTGTCTAATTTACTTCACTTAACGTTATTGTATCAAGGTGCATCCATTTTCCTGCAAATGTCTCAAGTTTATCCTTATTTATGGCAGAGTAGTAGTCCATCATGTATAAATAGCATCTTTTAAAAATTTATTCATCTATTGATGGGTATATAGGCTGTTTCCAAGATCTACCTATTATGATTTGTGCTACTACAAACATGGGTATGCATACATCACTGTGGTATGATATCATTAACTTTTTTTTTTGGTACTGGGGATCAAACTTGGGTCCTTGCACTTGCGAGGCAGGCAGCGGAACCACTGAGCTAAATCCCTGGCCCTATTTTTAACTTTTTAAGGAAGATACCTAGGAAGGGAATAGGTGGTCAAATAGAATTTCCATTTTTTATTTTTTGAGCAATCTCCCTATAGTTCTTGTACTTTAAAGAAGCTATTTTAAATCTCATGGTTGTACATTACCCTAAAGTGTTAAACCTTCAATCAATAAAGGAATATTGTGATAATTCTTTTAAATGAGATATATAAATTCCCTTTCAATCTCTAGAATTTAGAGATGCATTTGTTTTGTACATTTAATAAGATTATCCAAATTGCTGAATTGTGTACTCCTAATAATTGTTTCAGTGGTTCAATGCAAAATAAACCTTTCAACACTTAGTACTTTATGGTCAGAAAAAAATTTTAAACTTTCATTTTACACTGAAAAATTATGTGTGTTATATTTTTGTGAAAGAATGATAAGATTACTAATAAAAGACTTCACTCATATACATACAGTGAAACCTCGAGTTATGACTGACCTGACATACGAATGACCTGACTGACGTTTTAGTTTTAACTTACAACCAAAGTCTTGACTTATGACTTGAATGCCAGCTGCTTGTGCTTCCAGATGGTCTCAGATAGAGATTTAACCCTTGAAGAGTTTTGGAAGGAACATTACAACATTCTTTCCTGTGTGGGGTTAATTGAGAAATCCTGGGCCAATGTCTCTCTAAGGACACTGAGATCTGCCCATGTACAGGAGAGACTTTGAAGGCTGTGTAGAGGAGTCTGAGTCTTCAGTGACCAACATGAGTTGCAACCAGCCCTTGTGAGTAAATTGAGTTCATAAGTCAAGGGTCCACTGTATACTACATCAGGTTAAAATCCATAGAGGAGGATGAGTAGAAACATAAGTTTGAGAGGAAAAAAACATAAAATTTGAAAATATGAAAGCAGAGCTTGCCATAAACTTTTAAAATTGGTGGTGGATATCAGGATGCCCTGGTATTTAAATTTCACTGGAAAAATTTGAAAAACTGATGAGATTTATTTATAATATGCTGGAAATTATATCCTTTCCAACTTTTTAAACTCATGATGAAAGAATTTAAATGCTAACTTAAAATGTATGTAAAAGACCATAATTTCTAAAGATTCTTTGAAAAAGGAGTTCGGCTACCACTATCCTGGAGAGCTCCACAGCCAGCTCAGAGTCTTACTCTTATTCTGGTCTATGGATACAGGAGGTCTTTTTGGTTTTCAAAGAGTACACACACACACACACAATCTCCAGGGCTTTGTGTCCTCTTCCTCTGATCCCATATCTCAGTCACACCTTCCCTTGTTTTGTCTTCTAGGGATATTGCTTTTGCTTCAAGTGCTGTATATTTATGCTTTGCCTTTTCAAACCCTCCCCCTCCCCCCAGACACACATGGCCCATTTCCTTGTGGACCTTTCATCTTTCTTGCCTCTTGTTGATGTTCCTCTGGTCAGTGGGAGACAGTTAGCTTCTTTGTACATCTATGGCTCCAACAGACATCCTCAAACTTTAGCATGCATCAGAGTCACCTGGAAGATTTGCTAAAACACAGATTACTGGGTCCCTCTTCCAGAATTTCTGAACAAGAATGTCTGGAGTAGGGCCCCCAAATGTGCATTTCTAACAAATCCCCAGGTGATGGGACCTCACTTGGAGAAACACTGTTGTAAAGTCAGGTCTGGTCTGCTCCTCGGAGCAGAGCTCACTTGGCTGAATGATAGGCACCTTCATTTCTGGAGCTAAGAGAGACATCAAAATAGATGTACCAGGTATGGAGACAGAAGGATACAACCTTTCTCAGACACCTCATGCCATCTAAAAGTACTTCAGGATTAGACTGATTTAGAGCAGAACTCAAAGCGAAAGGGCCACCATTAGGAAAGCACTGACCTAAAGTCTCACAGTGTCTACAGCCCCACCTTCCCCTCAATCAGTAGTGGAACTGGCATTCATGGCAGACCTTCTGCATGTCAAGCTTTCTTCTAAGCAGTTTCCCTGTGTCATTTATTCCTCACACTGTCCTTGTGAGCTAAGTTTTATTATTCTCCTCATTGCTCGTGAGAAGACCACAAAGGTTAAATCTGTTGAACACTGTCCTTAAAAACTGCTCACTGGAGCTGGTGTGATGGAGTGTGCCCATAGTCCTAGCTACTTGGGAGGCTGAGGCAACAGCAGAAGGATTAGCTGAGCCCAGGACTTCCACACAAGGTAGGAAAAATCCATCAGTTTGTTAAACTGCTGCTTTAAGAAAGAAAATGCTTCAAGAAAATCACGTAAAGCTGGGCTTGGTAGGGCATGCGTGTAACCCTAGCAGGAGGATTGCCATGAGTTTGAGGCCAGCCTGGGTCATATAGTGAGTTTAGGGCCAGCCTGAACTATGCAGTGAGACCTTGTTTTAAAAAAGTGCGGGGGGGAGGGTGAGGAACAAAGAAAGAAAATCACGTGAAGGCGTATGAACAAAATTAATAGAGAGGAGGCAGATTTCCTGAAAGGATAAAGAATTGATCCTATTCTGGTCATTTATCAACCAGTAGGGAACAGAAGAAAATATGGAATCTCATCTTATCCACTATTCTTTAGTGATTTTTTAAAAGGAAGACATTTGATTGCATCAACTATAACTTAGCTCTTTTATCATTGCTGGAAAAAAGAAGCTTTGTATAATAAATAATTTAGAAATTCAACATGTAAACTACAAAAGAACCCTAATTATGGAAATTCAAGTACCTAAAGAATGGGCTGATGAAAATTAATAATTAATTAATTTAATTAATGTTTAATTTAATTAATGTTTTCTCTTGTATGGAGAAATTGCATAGGGGTGTGGCTGGTTTGTGTGTGGCTATTACCATGTCATTATTATTCTCAGTGTCTGGAATCCAATGAAAAATTATTAGGATGCAAAGAAGTAGGATATTGTAATGGATTGTGAGAAGATAAGTTCAGTAAATTAAAACCAGACTGGAACTGATGTAGATTTTAGAATTTTTGAATACAGAATTTAAACTTGGGTCCTATAGATTCAAAACTTAAGAGATGTGGAAGCTATTTCAAATGCTGAAATCAAACTTTTCAAGATATAAAAGTATGAGGTGTGAGATGAAAAATACAATGGATTCACTTCACAGGTGATTAGAAATTGCAAACAAAAAGATTAGTAAGCTTGAAGACAAGTTACACCATCAAAAGATATTCATAATTAAACAGAGAAAAAAGAATTGAAAAAAATAAAATAGAGCACCACTGAACCATGGAGGAAATTTTAATAACTTCAAAAAACATGTAACTAGAATTTCTGAAGAAGTAGGGCATGGAAGAAAAAATATTTGAAAAAATAACAGCCAAAAATTTTCCAAGTTTGATGAAAGCTATAAACCCATAGATCCTGAATCATAGCAAACCCCAAGTACATAACATATGAAGAAAACACCAAAACATGTAATCTATTATTCAAAACCAGTGGTAAAGGGAAAAACTTAAAAGTAGTCAGACACATTACACACAGAGGAACAAAGACAAAATGTAAGTGAGTTCTTGTTAGAAACAATGAAAGTGAAAGAGTACAACATCTTTAAAGTACTGAAAGGGAAAATACCCTGTCAACCTAGAATTCTATGTCAAGAAAATTTCTTTCAAAGACAAAAATAATGAAAACTTTCAGACATATGAAAGCTGGAGGCTGGAAACAATCATCAGCACATACTCATTTAAGAAATATGGATGTTTTTGTTTCTGCTGTTTTAATCCAGATGACTTTTCTTTTTCTTGCCTAATTGCAATAGCTAGACCCTCCAGTACAGTGATAAATGCAGAATGAACATCCTGGCCTTGATCCTGCTCTTAAATGAAAATTCATCTTTATAAATACAGTAGTTCGTTTATCGAATTCTCTTTTGTCATCTATTTTGAATGCTCCATTTTTCCTCACCAGTCTTATATCATTTTTCCCCTTGAGTAGTAGCCAAATAAGAACCCCAGGGTAGACATTATAGAAGACAGAACATGGCTTCACATTAAAAAAACAAAAACTGGGCCGGGGATTTAGCTCACTAGTTACGGCACCTGCCGCACAAAGTGCAAGGTCCCGAGTTCGATCCCCGGTACCAAAAAAAAAAACTTTCTCACAGTGACAACCATTAAGAGATGGAAATTGTAACTTTGGGAGATAGTGCCTTTCTAGAAGTTCTAGGAGGGCATGTACTTGAATAATATGCCAGTGATTTTCATCCTTCGTGTGAGAAGAAACTAGTTGGCCCCTTTACTTCTCTATGATGATTCTGTGAAAATGTCAAGCCATGACATGTTGCCTCCAAGAAGGGAAATTATAAGCAAGCCGTATATCTGAAAATTTTACATATAGTGTTACACACAGAAAATAAAAAATTCCACTATTTTGTAAAGAAATAGGTTCAGATTGCATTTAAAATGTTCTCTTGAATTTTATCCCAGGGAATATTTAGCAGCAAATTCATTGTAAATACTCAATGCTTTCCTTCTCAATAAAAAATTCCATTGCACAGAAATATTTATGTCTATTAAGATTGGAGAGGCCTGTTAGAAGAAATTCTAGTTGCTGAAAGAAATCCCTGATTGGATGAGACTATAAAAAAATGATGCTTTGTATCAAAAAAAAAGATGCTATGGTGATATTGAATTCATGGGTAGATGTTTATTTGCTTTGAGGGTGTCTCTCCTACCTCTTTAGGTCAGTGAAAAGAGAACAAAGGCCTCATCTCTTCCTAATTACACTACCAGGAAGCCTCAGAGAGCTGAAGTGAGAATACATCAAGACACAGGAACAGATATATTCCCAAAGAGAAGAAAAATAAACAATCTAAGAGTTGAACATAGGAGGAAAGATCAACTTAATAGCATTGGAAATGATATAGTGAAGTAAATGAGGCCTACAAGGGATTTGTAGTGAGTGTCAAACTTTGATTTGGGTTTCATCCCAGATAATTTATCAATAATTCATAACAGATGAAATTTAGGTAGATTAGTGCTATGGTTTGAATAAGCAGCCCATGTATCAAACTGCAGTACTATGTGGAGCTGTAGCAACCTTTAAGTAGTGGGGCTAGTGGGAGAAACTTAGGTCACAGGAATTGTGCTTTGAAGGGGATATTGAGACCCCAGCCTTTTATTTTGTCTTTCAAGTGAACAGGCTTCCTCTGTCAAACACTACCACCATGATGTACTGTGCCATCTCAGACTCAGAGCAACAGGATCAAGTAACCATGGACTGAAACCTAAAACCATAAGCCAAAATTCTCTTTCCTATTTTTAAATTTAATGAGCAGGCTGAAAAAATGAATCAGTTAGGACATAGTACTCTAGACCTAGCTAAAACAGCTAATTAGCTAAAGTAAAGGATTAAATCCTTTGCTAAAGGAGGTTGTGGGAAAGTGAGCACACTGATTGGTTCTGAGACTGTATGTATACATGAATTTTTCTAAGTACTATTACAATTGTTCTCAAACCTAACAGAATTTTCTTAGAATCTTTGTTTAAAATACAGATATTCAGATCACATTCCTGGGGATTCTGAATTAGACTGAATTAGGACCTAGAATATCTATCTGAATATATTACATGGAAATATTACATACTTTTAAATTATTACATGGGGTTCTGATTTAAAGCTGGTGATCCCATCATTTATAGAGACAGGCTAACCAGCTTATAGCCTTATTAAATATAAATGGTTTATTTGAAAATCTATAGTGTAAAGTATTTTAACTAAACTTGCTTTCAGTTCTCTATACCTGGGAGCAGGGTTGAAAAAAGCTTCTTTATACATCCCATCCCAAGGTTTGGCTATGCACTCATAGAAAGCTATCAGCACTCCAGACTTTATTCTTAGAGGAAGTGGCCTGTGTAGAATTTGATTCATGGAGTCAGTCCAGTTAAAGAATGACACAGCTCACTGTCTCTATTTTATTCATTTAAACTATAGGAAAAGCACAAAGGTTTTTATTGTATTAATGCCTATTCACATAAGTCTCTTTATTCTTATTTAGCACTCAAAAATATATAGTTTTAATGCCTGTGTACAAATTAGTTTGGTTCCTTTTGTACTCAGCTTTAGCCCATATGCGCTTTTTGGGGGGGCGGGGGGGATAGGGTCTCAGTATGTAGTTCAGGCTGGCCTTGAATTCATTGTGTAGCCCAGGCTGGCCTAGAAATTGCAGTGATCCTCCTGCCTCAGCCTCTCAAGTGCTGGGATCATAAGTGTCCACGACCACACTGCTCCATATGCACCCCCTTCCCACACTGGGGATCAAACTTAGGACGTTGTGCTTGTGAGGCAGGCGTGGTGCCACTGAGCTAAATCTCTGCCCCTCCATATGTACTTTTGAGTACACAAATACAGATTGAAAACTTTCCATTTTCATAGTTATGTGCTTACATTATTTTACCCCATATTTTTGAAAATCACTCCTCAAATTTAGGTATTTGGGTTGTGTCAAATTTTTCCTAATTACATATACATGGTGTAGTTACAAATATTATATTCAAACAACCTTTTTTTTGTGTATTATTCTCCTTAAACATTAAAGGAGTTATAGATGAAAGGAACAAAAACAGTAGAGACTGCAGAGGCTGCTCTACTCACACACTCTATTGAGTCCCTGAGCTCTGAGGAATGGGCCAGTGTGTTTGTTTTCTCACAGTCTCTGCAGCAGGAGATGCTATTCTTTTTTTTTTTTTTTTTTTTGATGCTATTCTTTTTATTTTGGTTAATCTGATAAGTATTAAGGTATATTTCCTACCTGATGAATTTATTGAACATATTTATTAAAAGACATTATAGTGATTTAGGTCTTGGATCTGGCACCAGAATTCTTGCTATGACACACGACTATCAGTAATTTACTTGCTTTCTTTATACTTCAGTAGACTATGTTTCACATGGCAACAGTAATGGTTCTTCCTTCAAAGGCATGTTGTGAAGATTAAATGAGTTAAGTACTCAGAATGATTTCTGGAATTGTTAAACACTATAATTGCGGGCCATTATGAATGCCCATGAGTGCTAAAAGTAGTGCTAGACACCAGAAAGAAAATACAAACAGAAAAGACATGGAAATGGTTTCCACACTCATAAAGCTTGCAGTCTACTTGGGAATACAGACAGTTAATGATACCACAAGGCATGTGTGTGTGACAAGGAAACACATCGGGCAGAATATCTGGCTTGAACAATTGATTTTTGCACTAGAGAAGCTAAATAAATACTCTAAATGTTGGGTTTGGGTCTATACTTCCTACATGAACTAGTTGGTCATAGCTGCTGTCCACTTGCCCAGAAAGTTTAGTGTTTATTAAATGTGTGCATACTTACGTTTGTAGAAATGATGCCCCTCTGTTATAGCGACACTGACCTCCACTCTCCTGTGACCTTTCTCAGGCATGCTCTTCTCTCTGCCTGGAAAGCTCTTCCCCAAGTGTTCACAAGGCCTGCCTCCTTGTCTCTTTCAGGTTTCTGCACAAAGGGCACCTTCCATGGATGGTCTCCTGATCACTCTATTTAAAAGTGCAACCCCTATCCAGGTCTCTCCATTCTCCTTCCCTATTTTATTTTTCTCCATTGTACATTCCACTTCTGTACTATAAAACTTGTTGATTTTCTATATTGTCAGGCCTCACTGTTAGACCAGAAGACCCACAAAGTCAGGATTTTGACTTTTTTCTTGCTATCACAAACAGTGCTGTGAAACAACATTATACTCTGTGCAACTGTAGTTTTCTTTTTTTTATTTAAAAATAACTTTATTATCAAACACTCACACAGAAATTAAAACCATTCAAAGAAAAACAATGCAAGGGAAAAAAACTACAATAATATTCAAATACAGTAGAACTCAACCAAAACAAAACTGAAAAGCACTTAAACATTTTTCCGTATAACTTAATAAAACATGTCAAGCACCAACAAGACAACAGAGGATGTGATTTGTTTCAGAAAGATCCCCAAAAGCAACACTGAACAAATAGAGGTCTGGATAAAAACCTCAGATTAGCTAGCATACTCCACATAAGCCAAACTTCTCACTGATACAGTCATATGACATGTGATGGAAACACAATCCAAGAAATATGTTATTAGGCCATTTCATCCGTGTGGATCCTTAATTACACTTTCAGTTTCTCACGCCAGAGAAACTATTCGGTATTTACACATATGTGTCCTATTTTTTTAAATTAAATTCTTTTATTGGTACATTGTAGGTATACAACACAATTACATTTCTCAGTGGGAATTGTACCTTTACATAATGCATCTTGGTTCTTATTTTTTTCCCCATTCTTAGCCCTCCCTTCACCCCCCCCACCATTCCGTATTTAAAAAGATTTTATTTCCACTTTTTCCATTTCTCATCATTTTTCCTTTCCCTTCTTTCCTTTCCCCTGCCCCTCCCACTACCCCTACCCCTTTGGACCTTTTCTTCCTATTTTGCATTATCGATTATTCATTGTAATCATTGGTACATTTTAGATATACAATATAATGACAATTCATCATTGGAAATTTGCACCTTTACATAGTCTCTCGTGGTTCCTTTTTTTCACCCTTGCCCAGCCCTCCCTTCAACCCCTCCATTCCTCCCTATTTACAAAGATTTTGTTCCTAGTTTTCCATTTTCTCATATTAATCCCATTCTTTGTACCCTTTCTCCTAGCCCTCCCACTTCCTTCCCCTTTGTCCCTTTTCTTCCTATTTCACATTACCTATTATACATTTTAGTCCTTATTTACACTTTCAGTTTCTCACACCAGAGAAACCATTCGGTATTTATACATGTGTGTCCTATTTATTTCAGTTAAGAGTATTGCCTCAATGTGCATCCACTTAGCTATAAATGTCTCTAATTTCTCATTTTTTATGGCTGAGTAGTACTCCATTTTATTAAAAAACACATTTTCTTTATCCAGTCTCCAGTTGATGGGCAATTGGGCTGTTTCCAAGTTTTAGCTATCATAAACTGTGCTGCTATGAACATGGGTGCACATATATCACTGTGGTATGATTCTTTTAATTCTTTGGGGAAGATCCCCAGCAGTGGAATAGTGGGGTCAAATGGGACTTCCAGTCCTAGTTCTTTGAGGTATCTCCATACTGATTTCCACAGTGCTTGCACCAGTCTACACTCCCACCACCAGTGGAGAAGGGTTCCTCTTTCCCCACAGCCCTGCCAGCATTTGTTATTGGTTGATTTCATGATAGCAGCCATTCTTTCTGGAGTGAGGTGGAATCTCAGCGTTGTTTTCATTTGCATCTCTGGAATGACCAGTGATGTTGAACACATTTTCATGTATTTATTTCCTATTTCTACTTCTTTGTCTGAGAAATGTCTGTTCATTTCAGCTGCCCATTTTCGGATTGGGTCTTTAAATTTGGGAGGTCTGATCTTTTTAAGTTCTTTAGAGATTTGAGATAGTAGACCTTTGTCTGAGGAAGAGCAGGTGAAGATTTTTTTCCCACATTGTGGGTTGTCTCTTCACACTGCTGGTGGTTTCTCTTGCTGTGCAAAAGCCTTCTAATAAGCAGAGATCCCACTTGCTGATTGTTTGTGCTAGTTCATGGGCAACTGAGGTTTTGTTAATAAAATCTTTTCCTACACCGATGTCTTCAAGGGTTCTACCTAACCTCTGTTCCAACTGGTTCAGAGTTTCTATTTTAATATTTAGATCTTTAATCCATTTTGATTTTAGTTTAGTGCATGGTGAGAGATATAGGTCTAGTTTTAATCTTCGGCAAGTTGAAGCTCAATTTTTCCAGCACCATTTATTAAAGAGGCTATCTTTCCTCCAGTGAGGGTGTTTGGCTCCTTTATCGAAGATGAGATGGCTGAGTGTGTCTGGCATTGTTTCTGCATCTTCTAATCTGTCCCACTGGTCCTCAGGTCTGTTTCTTTGCCAGTACCATGCTGTTTTATCACAGTAGCTTTGTAGTAGGGTTGCAGGTTGGGGATTGTGATACCCCCTGCCATGTCTCTGTTACCTAGAATTGCTTTTGCTATTCTGGGTCTCTTCTTGTTCCAAATGAATTTGTGGATTGTTTTCTCAAGGTCCATGAAGTATGCTGCTGGGATCTCACTTGGAATTGCATTAAATCTATATAGCAGTTTTGGAGGTATGACCATTTTCACTATATTAATCCTTCCTACCCAGGAGCAGGGGATGTCTGTCCATTTTCTGATACCATCTTCAACCTCTCTTTTCAGAGTGCCATAGTTCTCAGAGAAGAGGTCTTTGATTTCTTTCGTTAGGTTGATTCCTAGGTATTTCAGTTTTTTGGATGCTATTGTGAAAGGAATTATTTGCCCTATTTCTCTCTCAGTGAGTCTGTCATTGGTGTAGAGGAAAGCTATTGATTTTTGTGTGTTGACCTTGTAACCAGCTACTTGACTGAATTTGGTTATTAAGTCTAGAAGACTTTTGGTGGAGTTCTTGGGGTCTTCTATATAGAGTATCATGTCATCTGCAAATAATGACAATTTGACTTCTTCATTTCCTATCTTTATTCCTTTTATTTCTTTCTCTTGTCTAATTGCCATGGCTAATGTTTCCAGAACTATATTGAACAAGAGTGGTGATAGTGGACATCCTTGTCTTGTTCCTGATTTGAGTGTGAAGGATTTCAGTTTTTGACCATTTAGTATGATATTGGCTGTTGGTTTTTCATAGATGGCTTCTATCAGTTTGAGGTAGAGACCATCTATTCCAATTTTTTGTAGGGTTTTTATCATAAATGCATGTTGGAGTTTGTCAAATGCTTTTTCTGCATCTATGGAGATAATCATATGGTTTTTTTCCTTGGCTCTATTGATATAGTGTATTACATTGATTGATTTGCGTATATTGAACCATCCCTGCATCCCTGGGATGAATCCCACTTGATCAGGGTGTATGATCTTCTTGATGATCTTCTGCATTCTGTTTGCCATTATCTTATTAAGGATTTTTACATCTATGTTCATTAGTGAGATTGGCCTGTAGTTCCCCTTTTTGGTTGGTTCTTTCTCTGCTTTGGGGATCAAGGTGATGCTTGCTTGCAGGAATGAATTTGGGAGTATTGCTTCCCTTTCAATTTCATTGAAGAGTTTAAACAGTAGTGGCAGCAGTTCCTCTCTAAATGTTTTGTAGAATTCAGCAGTGAAGCCATCAAGGCCTGGGATTTTCTTACTTGATAAGTTTTTAATTACACTTTCAATTTCATTGGTTGATATTGGGTTGTTCAGAAGTTTTAGATCTTCTTTGTTCAACTTTGGTAATTCATATGTATCTAGGAATCTGTCCATTTCTTCTGTGTTGTCCATCTCATTGGCGTATAGGTTCTGGAAGTAGGTATTGATGATCCTCTGGATTTCTGCTGGGTCTGTTGTCATTTCTCCTTTTCATTCCTAATTGCATGAATTTGGGCCTTTTCTTTCCTTTTTCTGACAAGGTCACCTAAAGGTTTGTCAATTTTGTTGATTCTTTTGAAGAACCAACTCTTGGCTTCATTGATTTTTTGTATCGTTCTCTTAGTCTCCATTGCATTGATTTCTCCTCTGACCTTTATAATTTCCTCCCTTATTTGAGCTCTGGGGTTGTCCTGTTCTTCTTCTTCTAGAAGCTTGAGGTTCAGCATCAGGTTGTTTAATTGGGCTCGTTCTGTTTTCCTAATATGTGCATTCACTTCTACGAATTTCCCTCGTAAGACTGCTTTCATTGTGTCCCATAGATTCTGATATGTTGTATTGTCATTGTCATTTAATTGAAGGAACTGTCTGATTTCTTATTTAATTTCCTCTGTGACCCATTGGTTATTCAGAAGTGTGTTGTTCAATTTCCATGTGTTTATGAAATTTTTTGAGTTTCTTTTGCTATGGATCTCCAATTTCATCACACTATGGTCTGATAATATACAGGGGATAACTTCAATTCCTTTGCACTTACTTAAACATGTTCTATGTGTGAGTATGTGGTCTATTTTTGAGAATGACCCATGTGCAGCTGAGAAGAATGTGTATTCTGATTTTGTAGGGTGGAAGACTCTGTAAACATCTGTTAAGTTCATTTGTTCAAGAGTTCAATTGAGTTCTAGTATTTCATTACTTATTTTTTGTCTAGTTGATCTATCTATTTGTGACAGTGGGGTGTTGAGGTCCCCCACTACAATTGTGTTAGTGCATATATGACTTTTCATGTCCGTTAGTATTTGTTTTATATAGTTGGGTGCACTAGTGTTTGGTGCATAGATATTTATGATTGTCATCTCTTCCTTTTGGATTCTTCCCTTTACAAGGATGTAGTGTCCTTCTTCGTCTCTCTTAATCAGTGTTGGTTTGAAATCTACTTGATCTGCCAAGAGGATAGCTACTCCTTCTTTTCTTCAGGTTCCTGTCACATGGAGTATTGTTTTCCACCCTTTAACTTTCAGTCTATGAGTTTCCTTTGGAATGAAGTGTGTTTCTTGTATGCAGCATATTGTTGGATTTTGCTTCTTGAGCCATTCTGCCAGTCTATTTCTTCTGATTGGTGAATTGAGACCATTAATATTGATGGTTATAACTGAAACGTATTGACTTGTCATTGCCATGCCTTTTTCTTTTTGTTGGGTTCTCCCCCTTTCCATTTAATTTCTTGTCATGCCAGATGGGTTCATTCTGCTTTGCTTCCTGGGGTTGTGATCCTCAATGTCTGTTCCTAGGCTATTGTGTAAAATTCTTTGGAGTGCTGGTTTGGTATTCACGAAGTTCCTAAGGTGCTCTTTGTCATGAAAGTATCTTATTTCTCCATCCATTTTGAAAGACAGTTTTGCAGGGTACATCCATCTGGGTTGGAGGCTGTTTTCTTCTAGGGCTTGGAATATGTCACTCCAAGCTCTTCTTGCCTTGATGGTTTGTGTTGAGAAATCTGCTGTGATTCTGATGGGCTTTCCTTTGTATGTGATTTGTTTCTTTTCTCTGACTGCTTGGAGAACTTTGTTCTTCTGTTGTGTTTCTGGAATCTTAACAATTATATGCCTATGTGTAGATTTTTTTTGATCGAGGCTATTTGGAGTCCTATATGCCTCACTTATCTGTATATCAAGCTCTTTCCCCCTGCTTGGGATGTTTTCTGCCATTATTTCTGTGAAGAGATTTTTTATGTCATCTGCACTCTCTCCTGTTTCTTCATTGAGCCCAATCAGTCTTATGTTATTCTTCTTTGCATCATCTAGCAGCTGCTGGATTGATTTCTCATGTTCCCTTATAATTTTGAAGCAATTTTTCTTTTCCTGGTCACTAAGTGCAATCTTATCTTCTATATCTGAAATGCTGTCCTCACATTGGCTCATTCTGCTGTGTAGACTTTCAATGGAGTTTTTCATGTCTTGCAAATCTATTTGCATCTGTTTTATGGATTCCATTTGTTTCTTATGTTGGGATTCCATCATGTTCCTCAGCTCCTCTCTAGATTTATTCCTCATGTCTTGCACTAGGGGCACAATTTCTCCTGTTATCTGAGAAATTATTTCTGATTTCATTTTTTCCAGATCCCCTTTTGTTGCCAGTTCAGTGGGTCCAGGTGGTTGAGTATCAGAAGGTTCTATCTCATTTCCCTTTGGGGTTGCTGTAGGTGATCTGGAAGTCTGATTTTGAGACTTATTTATGTGTTTTCCCATTTCAACTGCGGGGTGAGGGGCTGTTAGCGCCTGCATGGATTACCTCCTCTGAGCTGGGAGAGGTAAGTCAGGGGTCGGGAGCAGTGGTAGGGATGGTGGCCCAAAAGTCCTTTCCTGTGGGCTGGGAGCAGTGGGAGGGATGGTGGCCGGGAAGCCCCTTCCTCTGGTCCAGGAGCAGTGGGATGGTGGCCCAGAAGCCCCTTCCTCTGGGCCAGGAGTGTCGGGACAGAAGGTGGCCCAAAAGCCCTTTCCTCTGGGCTGGGAGCAGCGGGAGGGATGGTGGCTGGGAATCCCCCTCCTCTGGACCAGGAGCAGTTGGATGGTGGCTCAGAAGCCCCTACCTCTGGGCCAGGAGCAGTGGGACTCAGTACCATTCCCTGGTGGTCTGGTGTCCTCTGCATCTTTGTAGTGTGGAACCAGGTTGCCGCCTGTCTGCAGCGGGCTGATTTGGCATCTTCTGTGCAACTCTTGTAGTTTTCTTTTAGGATTTATTTTGACTATTAAGCTTTTGTCCATTATTTACAGAATCTGCCCCATAAATGTATACATCAGGAAAAGAAAAACTTGTATAAATATCTTAATACTGAATTTATTAAAACATCATGAGATTCATACAAATTGCCTTTGGCCTCTACAATTACAGGAGGTGCTCAGAGTGGTGGCACTTAGCTTCCAGAAATTTATTAGTACTGTGAACTGCTGAAGTGTGTATACTTTTTTTTTGCAGACTCTGTATATTGCTCATATTTTTCTTTTGCCTACATTTTTATTTTCTGCATATGATAAAAACTTCAAATTGAAAATAAAGAGGACTTCTGGGAAAACAGTGCAGGGATAAGCAACAACTCAGCTTCTCCAAGATTCAGAATCCAAACACTGGAAAATAACAACTTGGAGAAGAAAGAAACAAAAAAAAAAAAAAAAGGAGGGACGTAGATCTGTAGGAACCAGGAAGGATCTGACAGGAAAATTAAAACCTTCAGAGAAATTGAAGAGAACGAACACAATGTGGAACAGGGAAAGGACAATCTGCACTTTCTTGCTGGCTCCTGGTTTGTGGCTCAGGAGAAAGGAATTCTGAATCTAAAGACACAAAGTGAAGGGGGTGGCACTCCAGAAGGATTCAGGGAGAAACACAGTGATGTGATAGACTAAAGGATGCTGTAAGCTGCAACAGCTGGTGAGTGTCTTATCATAACCCATAAGTGCCCATTGTAACCCCTGGAGAGAGTCTTGATCAAATGCCATCCCAAAGGCTGACTGTTTGAACTCAGAGCAGCTAAGAGGTGGCTTCAATCCAGAGTTCCCAGTGGTATGTTCCCTCAGTGACTGGGTGAGACAGTCACAGGAGATAGGAGCCTTGGGCAGACCACGGTCAGTGGGCCTTGGGCAGACTGGCAAGTGAACTCCTGAGTGTTCTAAGATAAAAGGCACAGGTCCCCCCCCCCCCCCAATGGCCAGAAGCCAAGCTCAGCCTGAGTTGCTCTGAATTTGAAATTGCCTCCCTCATCCTAATCCTATTGCCTGCTGGTACATGAATCCAGCACTGCCTTCTATATTATCTACTAGTGTGAGCAGGAGCACGTCTTGACTTGGACACTGCCCCAAAATTATAGATACCAGAAGAAAACCACTTATTTGAAATCATGGAGAATTTCCCCCTTTTTTTTTTCTATTTGTGATTTTTTTGTTTTCTTGATTTTGTGAATATGTGCATTGTTTTCAGTTTTCTGTTTTGTATTTGTTTTTTCTTTTTCTCTTCTTTTTCTTTTCTTCTTCCTTCTTCACCAGTTTATTGGAGCTTGGAGAATTTTCCTTTGAACTTCCTCTTTACTTCTTAGCTCTTTTTCTTACTTTTTTTCTTTATTTTTCCTCTTCTTCCTTTTAATTTTCCTCCCTTTAATTTTTTCTCTCTTATTTTTACCCTTTTTTGCTCCCTATTTTTCTTTTATCTTCTATGTCTCATCAGTTTTTTTGTTTTGGTTTTTTTGGAGACAGAGCCTCACTGTGTGGTTCAGGCTGCCCTTGGCTCACTATGTATCCCAGGAGAATTTGTGGCAATTCTGCCTCAGCCTCCCAAGTGCTGGGATTACAGGCATGTGCCACCACGCCCAGCTTCTCATCAGTTTTTTATCTTCTCTTTACCCAATTCTATAAACATCCTTCTGTTCTCCAATAAGACCTTTGGTACCATTGTTACCAGGTTTCGGGGTGCTGAAGTCTCTTTCTAGAGGTGATTTCTAGGTTCTTTCTCTCCTGAGCAAAGAATCATTTAAGATGAGCACAAATAGTAACAAGGTTTTACATTTATTAAAGGTAGAAAAAGAAACAGGCTCTGCAGAGCAAGTTTGGGCCAAGTAAAAGTAGGAAAATAAGTATGCTCTACAGGATGAGAGTGGGCTACCATAAGAGAACATGGTAGTGGAGAACTCAATGTTGACTGTCCTTTTCATATCACCCAGTCCTACTGAGAAGTCCATATTCAGGGTTTTGGGAACTGTTCTGCACATATGGTCCTGGGATTTTATAATTAATGGTCAGACCTACTTCCCCAGCCAGCTTTGCTATGTCCTAGTATGCTCTTTTGGTTGTTCGTTTTTTGAGACAGGGTCTTGCTGTATAGTTCAGGCTGGTCTTGAACTTACTATGCAGGCCAGGCTGGCCTTGAAGTTGTGGCAATCCTCCTGCCTCAGCCTCCTGAGTGCTGGGATTGCAGCCATGAGCCACCACACCTGGCAAGCCATGCCCTACTCTTCTGCTTCACCACTTCCTTTCATCCTTCTCATATCATAGAGTTTAGCATTTCAAAGTTTTCCTTTTGCATTCCCCCATGCCCAAACCCTATATCAGTAGTGGCAAACCTATGGCAAGCATGCCACAGTGGGCATTCAGAGCCCTCTCTGTCGGCATGCAAGCCAAGTTACCCCAGCACCTGAGAACTGGATAACAGTCATTTTTTTCTAAACTAAAACCTCAGTATTCAGGTTTAATTTCAGTGTTGGCATTTTGCAGTAAATACATGGGTTTTGGGTTGCACTTTGGGCAACTTGGTCTCTAAAAGTTTCGGCATCATTGCCCTTCAATAGTATAACCACAATTTGTTAATCTTTTGATAATTAACTCTATCTAATTACTGTTGAATTTGTTCTACCATCACTGGAGATATAACTGTCATACTTTGTACATATGAGCTGTAAATCAATACAGTGATGCCTCAGTTGTCAAAATCAATTCATTCCAAATTCATATTCAAACACTGAAAAGTTTGAGAACTGAACATATTTTTCCCATAAGAAATCACAGAAAGCCAAATAATTGGTTCTGAGGCCCAAAAACTCTTTATAAATTTATTTTTTTTAGGACTTTCGCAAACTTTGCAATGACGCCTTTCTTTAACTGTACCGTGGTTCTGTTTTCCTCCTAGGTTTACTGCTGGTATAATTAACTTTCTATGGAGTCAAGGTTATGATATTTTATGCAAAAGTGCATAAAAAACAAAAAAAGCACAATGACAAATGTTCAAATATTTTTTCCCCCCATTAAGTTTATCGGTACATTTTAGGTACAGTTACATACATCATTGGGATCGTGTACCATTACATGAGTATCTTGGTTCTTATTTTTTTCCCCTTCCCCTGCCCTCCCTTCACACCCTCCACCCTTCCCTATTTGCAAAGACTTTGTTTCCATTTTTTTCCTTTTCTCATATTTTTTCTTTTCCCTTCTTTCCTTTTCCCTAGCCCTCTCACTTTCCCTGCTCCTTTAGACCTTTACTTCCTATTACACAATATCAATTATACATTTTTTAAATTACAATATCAAGATCTAGGACATGTTACTACAGATTTTACAGATTTTAAAAGGATATAGAAAGCATATTATAAAAATCTTTTCTGAAATAAATTTGACTGCTTCTAAGAAGTACCTTGGAAGACAAATTAAAGAAACTAACTCATTTTAGGAAATCAACATTGTGCTAATCCTAAAACTGGATAAAGATAGTAGATAATAGAAGAAAAAAGTATGAACATAGATAGAGATTTGTTTAACAAAACAAACTATTAGAAGTCAGATCTGGCAGTAGGTGAAAGCGGTTTTATTATAGGGATGGCAGTGTTGGTTCAGCATTGGAAGATCCACCCTCAAACGTCATCATTTTAACAGAGGAAAGGGAAAAGCCATATGATCCTGTCACTAGTTAGAGAAAAAGTATCGCACTAAATTCTACAGCTGTTCATGTTAAAAGCTATCAGGAGACTAGAAGTAGAACAGAAACTTCTCAACAGATTGAAGACATGTACTCCATACTTCCAGCAAAAAAACCTTATATGAATGGAGAAGATACAATGCTTTCTCTCTAAGGTGGTGAACAAGGGCAGATATGCCTACTCTTCATCTGTCTATTAAACTTTGAAACATAGGCCTAAACCAAAATAGTCTGGCAATAAAATGACACAATTAGGATAGGATTGGCAAAGTAGAAGCAAAATCTTTATATATAGATGAAATGATCATCTACAGAGAAAATGCTAAGAAATCTCTAGGAGCCCCTAGAACTTGTATTTGAATTTAGCAGGATTAGAAAACACAAGGTATACATATAAAAATTCAGGTCTATGTATACTTGCTATAAATGAAGAATTGGATATTGCAATTTAAAAGTTATGTAGGAATACAATGGACCTAGAAAAGTAAAAACAAAACAAAAAAAACCAGTGTTGGAAGACGTTTAGTATCTAATTTTAAGACTTTCTCTAAAGCTACAGTAATCAAGGCAGTGTTGGTGTAAGGAAAGACATATAGATCATTTGAATAAAACAGAGAATCTAGAAATAGAACCACACAGATATGGTCCACTGAGTTTTGAAAGATTATTTAACATTAACATTTTATAGAATATAAACTCAATTGAAGAGGAGAGGAAAAGATGGTGTTTTCAGCAAATGGGACTAGAATATCTGGTATCCGTATATAAAAAATTAACTTCAACACTTTACTTCCATACATAAAAATAATTTGAAGGGATCTATGAACCTAAATATGAAAGACTAAAACTATAAAACTTTAAGAAGAAATTATAAGGGAAAATGTTTATGAATTTAGGGTAGGCAAGAACTTCCTAGGATACAAAAAACATGATGTATAAAAGAAAAAAATTGATAAATGAGATTCCATCAATATTTAGAACTTTATTTTTTTTTGGTTTTTTTGGTACCAGGGATCGAACTCAGGTCTTTGCGCTTGCAAGGCAAGCAACGGAACCACTGAGCTAAATCCCTGGCCCTATATTTAGAACTTTAAATGACATCGTTAAAATGAAAAGTAGACCTTAGACCGACCATATTTACAATGCATATAACCTATGACCAGAATATATAAAGAACTCTTACACCTCATTAATAGACAACTCAATTAAAAAGTAGACACAAGAAGATGATAAGTAGCCAGTTCAGTGCAAGGAAATGTGTGCAACACTAGAATCAGAAAAATACTAATCAGTACAATAACAAGATTGAATTATACACTCATTAGGAAGATGAAGTTAAAAGTTTTAGAAGCCTTGACATGACTTTTTCTTTTTGTTGGAATCTCCCCCTTTGCATTTAATATGTCACACGCAAGGGATTTATTCTGCTGGGCTTCCTGGGTTGTGATTCTCATTGTCTTTTCCTAGGATATTGTCTAAAATTTTTTGGAGTGATGGTTTGGTATTCATGAAGTTCCTAAGGTTCTCTTTATCATGAAAGTATCTTATTTCTCCATCCATTTTGAAAGATAGTTTTGCAGGGTACATCAATCTGGGTTGGAGGCTGTTTTCCTTTAGGGCTTGAAATATGTCACTCCAAGCTCTTCTTGCCTTGAGGGTTTGCACTGAGAAGTCTGCTGTGATTCTGATGGGCTTTCCTTTGTATGTGGTTTGTTTCTTTTCTCTCACTGCTTGTAGAATTTTGTTCTTCTGTTGGGTTTCTGGAATCTTAACTTTTGTTAAGCCTATGTGTACAGTTTTTTGATCACAGCTACTTGGAGTCCTATATGCCTCATTTATCTGTATGTCAAGTTCTTTTCCCCTCCTTGGAAAGTTTTTTGCCATCACTTCTGTGAAGAGTTTTTTTATGTCATCTGCACTCTCTCCTCTTTCTTCATTGACTCCAATCAGCCTTATGTTATTCTTCTTTGCATCATCTAGCAGCTGCTGGATTGATTTCTCATGTTCCCTTACAATTTTAAAGCAATTTTTCTTTTCCTGGTCACTAAGTGCAATCTTATCTTCTATATCTGAAATTCTGTCCTCAAATTGGTTCATTCTGCTGTGTAGACTTTCAATGGAGTGTTTAATCTCCTGGAAATCTGTTTGTATCTGTTTTATGGATTCCATTTTTTTCCTATGTTGGGATTCCATCATGTTCCTGAGCTCCTCTCTAGATTTATTAATCATGTCTTGCACTAGGGGCACAATTTCTCCTGTTATCTGAGAAATTATTTCTGATTTCATTTTTTCCAGATCCCCTTTTGTTGCCAGTTCAGTGGGTCCAGGTGGTTGAGTATCATAGTGTTCCATCTCATTTCCCTTTGGGGTTGCTGTAGGTGATCTGGGAGTCTGGTTTTGAGACTTATTTACATGTTTTGCTCATTTCGACGGGGGGTGGGGGGCGGACGCTGTTGTTGCCTGCATGGATTACCTCCTCTGAGCTGGGAGAGGTAAGTCAGGGGCCGGGAGCAGTGGTAGGGATGGTGGCCCAAAAGCCATTTCCTGTGGGCTGGGAGCAGCGGGAGGGATGGTGGCCAGGAAGCTCCTTCCTCTGGTCCAGGAGCAGTAGGATGGCGGCTCAGAAGCCCTTAACTGTGGGCCGGGAGCAGGGGGACTCAGTACCATTGTCTGGTGGTCTGGTGTCCTCTGCGTCTTTGTAGTGTGAAACCAGGTGGCTGTACAGAGGATGGGGGGGGGTGTCCAGTGGATTGTTGCCGGGGTGCAGGCTGATTTGACATCTTCCTTGGGACTCGGGACCTTGGCAGGGCGTGCGCAGACCTGCCTGTCTGCAGCGGGCTGATTCGGCCTCTTCCGCGTGACAAATAACTACTTTTTAATAGTACACTTAATTCTGTTCTTGAAAAGGATTTTTGGAAAGGTGAGTTTATTCACTCATCGTAAACTGACTCATTTGGCATTACCCCCTTACTAATCAATGGTTGCTTTCCTTCATTTCTGAGGTTATAAGTGCACATTCTTTTCCATATCCCCCCTCTTTTTTTTTTAAGAAAGATTTAGATCTAGTATCGTCTCTACTTCATTTACAAAAAACAAAACAAAACAAAACAAAACACCAAATTGAGAGCCAGGCGTGGCGTCACACGCCTGTGATCCCAGCACTCTGTGAGACTGAGGCATGAGGATCCACAAGTATGAAGAAAAAATTGTGAAGCCAGCATTTTAGTTCTAACCTGGATGGAGAAAGCCTTGTGGAACTCCCCAGTGAAGAAGTTCAGGGGCTGGTTGGGAACCATGGCGTGGCACAAGGTGGCCTGGGACATGCTGAACCTGGTGTCCACAGGCCTGCTGGGCTTGCCCGGCCTTGTGAGCCATGAACTTCCCCAGCTTCTTCTGCCTGTATCTTTTGGCCACCTGTCCAGAAAGGGGCTGTGCTCACTCGGAAAGAGCGGTCTCAGTGAAGGCTCTGGAGATGAGCCTTCCGTGTGCATATGTGTGGGGGTGCTGGGGATTGAACCCGAAGCTTTTGGACCCAGCTACATCCCCAGCCCTTGGACCCAAGTCATTTTCCGCATTCCCTTCCTGCCTTCTCGCCACAGCCACACCAGGTCGCTGGTGCCCTAGTGCCCTCCTGGCCTCTGTCGTTACAGGCTTGTCGCTCTCGCCCAGGTCCCTTACATGGACATGATCTGCGTGAACAGCTGCTACTCCTGGTACCCCGACTATGGGCACCTGGAGGTGCTTCCCCCTCTCTTTGAATGTCACAGGCAGGTGGGCATAGCCAAGATACTTTTACAATTTAAGCATGCAGATTTTCTAGGCAAACTCATTTGGCTTTAGTGTCAATGGGCCCCTGATGACCAATGAATACTGGTCAAGAAGTCACTTCTAGACAAGAATTAAGTTCCTTAAGTGTATATTACCCTGTTGGGTAGGCAACTCTTCTTTTTGCAGTAAAATGCTGATGGAGATAATGACAGGCTCTTGAAAATAAAGTATATTGTAGGCGGTAAAATACTACCTTAGCCCGGATGTCAGGAGAGTTGGTTTTGTCCTTCAAGATTTAAGAAAGATCTGGCTTGGCCTCACCCAGCCTGCATTATGAGAAGATAGCAAAATCCTCTGTCATCCTGGAGGAGAGGGGACAGGTAGTTCATATTGGCATGGTTCCTTGGCTTTAGTTCTGGTTTCTGATGTCTCTCACTTGCATTGCACTTTTGGCAGCTCTTTCTTCCCTGTGCTCCTCACTCCTCTTCCCTACTAAGTATGGAGCGATCTCTCTCTCTCTCTCTCTCTCTCTCTCTCTCCCTCCCTCCCTCTCTCTCCCTCTCCCTCTCTCTCTCTGAAATGTTCCCTTTCCAAGGTCCCCAAATCTCCCATGAGACATTTGAGTATGCAGTGCAGTTCCCTAAAGACTTGTGGTGAAATGGAGGTTTACCTAGACATTAGATATTACTTACTCTGCATTCCTTTTTCTTCTCCTTTTGAGTCCCAACCAAAACTCAAGGACTCTCACATTAGACACAAAGGAGATGTAGGTGCATATCTTTATTCAGTTTGACTCATTAAAACCTCCTCCTAAAATAAAGGGACCCTAACTTCGCATCTCTGCGATTATTAGCACTCAATAACTGGTAGACAATTTGACCTATTAATCTTTCTACTTCTCTTGTACCAATTGGAACTACTCATGTCAAGTTATTAAGAGGGAAAATAATAAGAACAACAAATAACAAAACAAACAAAAAAGATCAAGTAGATTTAATATACACTTAAAAATCATTAGTCTAATATGAATTTGTTAGTATGGATAAGCCCTGTTTAAGCTATCACTGATAACATGTGGTCAGACTATATTTTCTTTTTAAACTTTATATTTCTTATTAGTACATATTTGTCATACATACTGATCATCATAGAGAATTTGTACCTGTACATAATATATCTGATTCTTTTTTTCCCATCCCACTTCCCTCCTCCAACTTTCTTCCCCTCTCCATTTACCAAAGTTATGTTTCCATTTTTTCCTCCCATTCTCTTTTCCCACCTTCCTTCTCTCCCCCTCTCCCTCCCTTGTTCCTTTTCTCATTTGAACATATTCTTCCTACTTTCCAATATCTATGCTCCATTATGCTCCTGTATACCCTTTTGGTTTCTCAAATAAGAAAAAGAATGTATTTAAACTTTTGTGTTTGATTTATTTCACACAAGATTGTAGTCTGGAGGTGCATCCATTTTCCTACAAATGACACAACTTTATTTTCCTTTATGGCAGAGTAGTACTCCATTGTTTAGAAATATCACATTTTCTTTATCCATTGATCTGCTGATGGGCATATGGGTCATTTCCAAGATTTAGCTATTAACAAATTGTGCTGCTATAAACATGAGTGTGCATATATCACTGTGGTATGAGGCTTTTAATTTGGGGGGGAAGATACCCAGAAGGAGAACAGATGGGACAAATGAAACCTCTAGTTTTAGTTTTTTGAGAAATCTCCATATTGATTTCCATAGTGGTTTTACCAGTTTACATTCGCAGCAATGGAAAATGGTTCCCTTCCCCCACAGCCTTGCAGACATTTGTTACTACGTGATTTCTTGATGATAGCTGCTCTTTCTGAAGTGAGATGGAATCTCAGTGTTTTTAAATTTGCATTTCTCAAATGACCAGTGATGTTGAGCAATTTTTCATGTATTTATTTGCTGTTTATATTTCTTTATCTGAGAAGTGTCTATTCATTTCAGATGTCCATTTTTGAATTAGGTCTTTAAATTTGGGAGGAGGTCTGATTTTTTTGAGTTCTTTGTTTTCTAGATGTTAGTCCTTGGTCTGAGGAGTAACTGGTAAAATTTTTTCCCATTCTGTGGATTGTCTCTTCACTCTGTTGGTGGTTTCTTTTGATATGCAAAATATTTTTAATTTGATGTGATCTCAGTTGTTGCTTCATAATATTTCCTGTGTTACTGGGTTTTGTTCAGAAAGTCTTTGCCTATACCTATGTCTTCCAGAGTTTTACCTGTTCTATTGTCCAGCAGATTTAGTGTTTCTGTTTTAATATTTAGAATTTTGTTCCATTTCAATTTTAGTTTAGTGCATGGTGAAAGATATGGGTCTAGCTTGAATCTTTGGCATGTGGAAAGACAGTTTTTCCAGAATCATTTATTAAAGAGGCTATCTTTCTTTCAGTGAAGGTATTAGGCTCCTTTGTCAAAGATAAGCTAGCCAGCCGAGTGTGCTTGGAGTTGTTTCTGCATTTTCTATTCTGCTCTATTGATTCTCAAGTTTGCTTTTTGCTAGTACTGTACTGTTTTTATCATGATAACTTTGTAATAACTTCAATTGGGGATTGTAATGCCTCATGCCTTGCCCTTTTTGCCCAGAATTGCTTTTGCTATTCTAGGTCTCTTCTGGTTTCATATAAATTTTAGGACTATTTTCTCTAGTTCTGTGAGGTATGCTATTGATATTTTGATCAGGATTGCATTAAATCTGTGTAAAAGTTTTGGAAGTATGGCCATTTTCACTATATTGGTTCTTTCTACCCAAGAATAGGAGATATCTTTCCATTTTCTGATATCCTCTTCAATTTTCTTTTTCAGAGTACTAAAGTTTTCCTTTTCTTTTCTTTTTTTGAGGAAAGGTCTCACTATGCAGTTCAAGCAGGCCTTGAACTCACTATGCAGCACAGGATGGCCTCAAACTCACAGTGATCCTCCTGCCTCATCCTCCTGAGTTGTGGGGTTATGGGCATGCACCACCATGCCTGGATTATACTGTAGTTTTCAATATGGGTCTTTCACTTCCTTTGTTAGATTGATTCCTTATTATTTCATTTTTCTTGATGTTATTGTGAAAAGTATTGTTTTTCTACTTTCTCTTTCAGTGAGTTTGTTATTCATGTACAGGAATGCTGTTGAGTTTTAAGGGTTGACTTTGTATCCTGCTATGCTACTGAATTGGGTTATTAATTCTAAGTCTTTTGGTGGAGTTTTGTGGTCTTCTATGTAGAGTATGTCATCAGCAAATAATGTTAATTTGTCTTGTTCCTTTCCTATCCATATTTCTTTTATTTTTTCTCTTTCTAATTACTCTTGCTAATGTTTCCAGAACTATATTGAACAGGAGTGGTGATAGCGGACATCCTTGTCTTGCTACTGATTTTATTTTATTTATTTATTTTTTGGTATCAGGGATCAAACTCAGGACCTTGCACTTTCGAGGCAGGCGGCGGCACCAGTGAGCTAAATCCCCAGCCCTTGTTCCTGATTTTAGAGTGAAAGCTTTCAGTTTTTGAACGTTTAGTATGATGTTGGCTATTGGTTTGTCATAGATGGCTTTTATTAAATAGAGATAAAGACCATCTATTCCAATTTTCTGTAGGTTTTTATCATGAATGGGTGTTGGATTTTGTCAAATGTTTTGCCGGCATCTATTGAGATGATCATGTGGTTTTTCCCCTTAGTTCTGTTAATATGCTGTATTACATTTATTGATTTGCATATGTTGAGCAATCACTGCAGTCCTAGAATGAATCTTACTTGGTCATGGTGTATGATTTTTTTGATGATTTGCTGTATTCTGTTTGCTAGTATCTTATTGAAGATTTTTGTTTCTATGTTTATTAAGGAGAGTGGCCTGTAGTTCTCTTTTCTGGTTGGATCCTTCTCTCATTTTGGTATCAGACTAATCTTTGCTTCTAGGAATGACTTTGGGAGTATTTCTTCCCTTTCAGTTTCATTAAAGAGTTTGAGGAGTAGTGGTGTTAGGTGTTCTCTAAAGTTCTTGTAGAATTCAGCAGTGAATCCCTCAGAACTTGGGCTTTTCTCTGTTTCTAGTTTTAAAAAATTATTTCTTCAATTTCATTAACTGATACAGTGTTATTTAGAATATTTTATCTTCTTAATTCAACTTCGGTAATTCATACGTATCTAGGAATCTATCCATTTCTGAGTTTTCCATCTTATTGGAGTACAGATATTCAAAGTAGGTATTGATAGGGGTGAGGATGTAGCTCAGTGGTGCAGCGCCTGGCTAGCAAGCACAAGGCCCTGAGTTCAATTCCAGGTACAAAAACAAAAACAAAAACAAAATAGGTATTGATGATCTTTGGGGTTTCTGTGAGATCTGTCGGGAGTCAGATCAGGATCGGGCCATGATAGGCGTCTTGCCCACCTCCTGCACTTCATGACTTCCCTCCTTTTGTGCCCCAATTTACCCTGCCAAAATAGCCCAGAGTGCAAGGAAATGTTCCTTGTATTTGGTTTATTGTAGTCCTAGTTGACATGGTCCTGGGAACAGCAAGCTCCATGTCTCGGTTCCCACCACCCTGATCAGTCAGCTATTCTCAAAATGTATTAGAATAACTTACCAAGGACACCCTGCCCCATCTCCTTGTTTGTACTTCCCCTCCTTATAGCTTAAATAAAGTGACATGCAGGCCACAGCGTTCTTCTCTGCTCAGCAGGCAGGGAAGCCCCACCCTGTCCCATCCTTGGTGCGCAGGCCATAGCAGGGATCCATTGTGATTTCACCCTTCTCATTCCTAATTGCATGGATTTGGGTCTTTTCCTTCTTTCTTTGATAAGTTTGGCCAAGGGCTTGTCAATTTTATTTAATCTTTCAAAGAACCAACTTTTTAATTAGTTGATTCTTTGTATTGTTTTCTTAGTCTCAGTTGCATTAATTTCTGCTCTGCTCTTTATAATTTCCTTCCTAGTATGCACTTTGGGTTTAACTTGCTATTCTTTTTCTAGAACTTTAATGGTCTACATTTGGTTACTTACTTGAGCTTGCTCTTTTTCTGATGTGGGAATTCAGCACTATAAATTTCCCTCATAGGACTCCTTCCATTGTGTCCCATAAAGTTCCAGTGTATCATATTGGCTTTATCATTTAACTGTAGAAACTGACTGTCTAATTTCTTCAATTTCATCTGTGACTCATTGGTTGTTCAGGAGGGTGTTATTTAATTTCAATGTGCTCATGCAGTGGTTTCTTTTGCCATTGATTTCCAATTCCATTGCCCTAGGATCTAATAATATGCATGAGATAATTTTAATTCCTTTGCATTTACTTTAGCATGTTCTATGAGGTAGCATGGGGTTTATTTCAGAGACAGTCTCATGTGCTGCTGAGAAAAATATGAATTCTGTTGTTTTGGGGTGGAACACTGTGTAGATATCTGCTAAGTTCATTTGTTCAAAGGTTTGGTTCAGCTCTGATATTTCTTTGTTGATTTTTTTGACTATTTGATCTGTCTATTTGTGACAGTATAGTACTGAGGTTCCCCTTTACAACTGAATTAGTGCTTATCTCATCTTTCATATTCATCAGTGTTTGTTCAGTATAGTTGGGGGTGCCAGTATTTGGTTCATATGTATTTATGATTGTTATCTCTTCCTCTTGGGTTGTTCCCTTCACCAGTATGTAGTGGCCATCTTTGTCTCTTCTGATCAGTCTTCTGGAAATCCACTTTGTCTGCAAAAAGAATAGCTACCCCTGCTTTTTTCAGGGCTCCAGCCCCATGCAGTATTGTTTGCCATCCTTTGACTTTCAGTCTATGAATTTCTTTTTGAGGTAAATGTGTTTTGTGTATGCAGAATATTATTGGGTCTTGTTTCTTGACCCATTCTGCCAACATATTTCTTTTGGTTGATGAATTGAGACCATTCACACTGATGATTATAACTGATGTATATTGACTTATGCTTGTCATATTATTCCTGTTGTCCATTCCCTTTCTTTTCCTTCTGTTTAATTGCTTGCCTTGCCAATGGGTTCATTCTGTTGGGATTGTTGGAATTTTTGTCTTTTTCTAGACTATCCTTTAGAAATTTTTGGAATGCTGGTTTTGTGGGCATTAATTTTTTTCTTTTTATCATGTAAGTATCTTATTTCTCCATCAATTTTGAAAGATAATTTTGCAAGGGTACATCAATATCAGTTGTGGGTTGTTTTCTTTTAGGGCTTGAAATATTCCACTCCATGCTGTCCTTGACTTAAGGGTTTGAGTTGAGAAGTCTGCTGTGATCCTGATGGGTTTTCCTTTATAGATGATTTGTTTCTATTCTCTAACAGCTTTTAATATTCTGTTCTTGTATTTAATTTCTGGAATTTTGACTGTTATATGCCTTGGTGTAGTTTTTTCTCAGTATAATTTTTTGGAGCTCTATATGCCTCACTAATCTGTATGTCAAATTATTTTTCCATGCTTGGAAAGTTTTCTGCTATTATTTCTGTGAACAAGTTTTTTATGCCCTTTGTGCTATCTTCTGAGTCTTCACTGATTCCAATTAATCTTAAATTAGTCTTCTTTGCATTGCATAGCAGCTGTTGGATTGATTTTTCATGGTCTCTTGTTATTTTTGAGAAGTGTTTCATTTGGTAATAGTCTACCACAACTCTGTCTTCTAGGTCTGATATTCTATCTTCACATTGGTTGACTCTGCTGCATATACTGTCAGAAGAATTTTTAATCTCCTGGACTTTTGAGTCTGTTTTATGAAACCCAGTGTTTTCCTGTGTTGCACATTTATGGTTTCCTTGTGTTTTCTAAGCTCCTCTATTTTTTTTTATCTGTATCTATTCTAGATTCACTAATAATTTATTTCATTATGGTCATCATCTCTTTAATTATCTCTGTTTTGTTTTTGTCAAGAGACTTATTGATGTATTTTGTTACTTCCACTGCTACTATTTCAGAAAATTCAGCTAGATGGCTTTTGATTTCTTCTACCTCACTACCCCCTTGATTTGTCCAAGTAAGTGGGGATCATGGGTTGCATATTCTTCCATGTTTTCTCAATTTCTATTTTTTTCCTTTATTTTCTGCATTGAAGCTTGTAAACTGATTATGGTAGGTAGCTTTATTACTAGTATCAAGACCTCTTCAGGAAATGACTACTGTTCAGAGATGTCTTCTAAATATAGCTGGCTTTTGGATGTTCAGTGTGTCCTAGGATCCTGCCTCTTCAATTTATTATGGATGAAATGTTGCTGCCTGTTCAGCCTGGCATCTAGTCCTTTGGTACTAGACTATAGTATTGTTTTTTTAAAAATTTTATTTTATTGGCACATTCTAGGTATACAATATAATGACATTCATCATTGGAAATTTGCACCTTTACATAATCTCTCTTGGTTCTTACTTTTCACCCTTCCCCTGCCCTCCCTTGAACCCCTCCATCCCTGCCTATTTACAAAGACTTTGTTTCCATTTTTCCATATTAATTCCATTCTCTTCTTTCCTTTCCCCTACCCTTCCCACTTCCCCTTCCCCTTTGCCCCTTTTCTTCCTATTTCACATTATCTATTATATCTTTTAGTTCTTATTTACACTTTCAGTTTCTCACACTAGAGAAACTGTTCAGTATTTATACATGTGTGTCCTATTAATTTCACTTAAGAGTATTGCTTCAACGTGCATCCATTTAGCTATAAATGTCTCTAATTTCTCATTTTTTTTTGCCTGAGTAGTACTCCATTTTTTTAAAAAACCACATTTTCTTTATCCAGTCTCCAGTTGATGGGCAATTGGGCTGCTTCCAAGTTTTAGCTATTACAGATTGTGCTGCTAGGAACATGGGTGCACACATGTCACTGTGGTTTGACTCTTTTAATTCTTTGGGGAAGATACCCAGCAGGGGAATAGCTGGGTCAAACAGGACTTCCAGTCCTAGTTCTTTGAGGTATCTCCATACTGATTTCCACAGTGGTTGCACCAGTCTACACTCCCACCAGTAGTGGAGCAGGGTTCCTCTTTCCCCACAGCCCCGCCAACATTTGTTGTTTGTTGATTTCATGATAATAGCCCTTCTTTCTGGAGTGAGGTGGAATCTCAGCATTATTTTCATTTGTATCTCTCGCATGACCAGTGATGTTGAACATTTTTTCATATGTTTATTTGCTATTTCTACTTCTTTGAGAAATGTCTGTTCATTTCAGAGGCCCATTTTCAGATTGAGTCTTTAAATTTGGAGGGTCTGATTTTTAAATTTCTTTATAGATTCGAGATAGTAGACCTTTGTCTGAGGGAGAGCAGGTGAAAATTTTTTCCCACATTGTGGGTTGTCTCTTCACACTGCTGATGGTTTCTCTTGCTGTGCAGAAGCTTTTTAATAAGAAGAAATCCAACTTGTTGATTGTTTGAGCTAGTTCATGGGTAACTGAGGTTTTGTTCATAAAATCTTTTCCTACACCAATGTCTTCAACAGTTTTACCTAACCTCTGTTCCAGCCAGTTCAGCGTTTCTATTTTTATATTTAGACCTTTAATCCATTTTGATTTTAGTTGAGTGCATGGTGAGAGATATAGGTCTAGTTTTAGTCTTTGGCAAGTTGAAACCCAATTTTTCCAGCACCATTTATTAAAGAGGCTATCTTTCCTCCAGTGAGGGTGGTTGGCTCCTTGTCAAAGATGAGGTGGCTGAGTGTGTCTGGCGTTGTTTCTGCATCTTCTAATCTGTTCCACTGGTCTTCAGGTCTGTTTCTTTGCCAGTACCATGCTGTTTTTATCACAGTAGCTTTGCAGTAGAGTTGCAGGTTGGGGATTGTGATACCCCCTGCCATGCCTCTGTTACCTAGAATTGCTTTTGCTATTCTGGGTCTCTTCTTGTTCCAAATGAATTTTTGGATTGTTTTCTCAAGGTCTGTGAAGCATGCTGCTGGGATTTCAATTGGGACTGGATTGAATCTATATAGCAGTTTTGGAAGTATTGGACTAGTGTTGTTTATGACTCCCAGACAATATAGGTGTTGGCATACAAGGAAGATCATTTGGTCACAACAAGTATATCATCTTGGCTAAAGTTGTATACTCAGTAATAACAGCATCATCAAGCATAGAATAGAAAATGGCAAACTGTGATAACTATTAATTTGTTGCTTTTGACCATAGGTACAAAATTTATAGCTATATCACAAAATCTAAGACAACTCAGAAAATTATATACTCAATAGAGTGATTTTACCCTAAGGGTAGAAAATTTAAAAGCAATCTGAGGAGAAATAGAGAAATAAGAGAAAGAGATTAGAAGAAAAGCTGAAGGACAAAGGAAGATTACCCAAGTCTCAGGAAACTGGTGAAGAAGACAGGAGGGAAAGAAAGTGGAAAGAAACAAAAGCAAGAACAAAGCAAAACAAAAAAAGTAAAAACAATGTTTACATTCACAAAAAGCCAAAACATAAAAAACAGTATCAACAAAAAAACGTCCACAAGTGAAGAGAAAAAAGAAAGAAAAATTTTTCTGTGATTTCAAGCCTGTGGTTATCTTCTGGGGTCTAACGTTTTGTGGTAATGCCCAATTCAGGTCATGGCTCTGCTCTAGCTGGTCGACTAAGGAGGCAGTGAGAGCCTAGATTTGTGCTGGATCATCCCAGCCAGCCTGCAGTATGATTAGGGGAGGCTAATGGCTCTGGTACTTACAAATCCACAGAAGTTCAGGCTGATCCTGGCCTCATGGATTTGGGGCCTGAGTCTTTAACTTATTACACTCAAGGTGTCTCCTGCCATCCTCAAACAGCTTCCTCACCCTGGACGTCCCTCATGGTTGTCCCTCACCCAGTCACTGTGCATTTTTAACACTGGAAGCCCTGAGATGAAGCCAACCGACAGCTTTTTCAAGTCCCAGGTTCAATTGGCTCCTCCCTAAAATGGCATTTGACCAAGCACTGTGGCCAGGGGACACTGAAGTCACTTGGGTTGCAGTCACTCAATAGCTGATGTACCACACAGCATCCAATGCTTTGTTCTGTTGGTGTATTTCTCCCTGGAGGCTTCTGGAATCCCCCATTTTCACTGTGCCACTGTATACTTGAGCCTCCCCTCTAATGCCAGGAGCCAGAAGCAAGGGAGAAGGTGCTGATTGCTCCTTCCTTTTTCTGTATAGAGGTCTGTTTTTTCACTTTTTTCGTGAGGTCCAATTTTCTCTTCATACCTCCTGGATCCCAGGGATCCACCTCCCTCCTTCTCCTCTTCCCTAAGTTGCTACCTTCCAGTGCCTGGATTCCAAATCTCTTAGAGAGGCTGACTTGTTGCTTTTTACCACTCCAGCATCTTCTCAGAAGTCAGAATCTATTTTAATTTAGAAAATTGAAAGAGAAAAGTAAAAAATGGTCCATAATCTCCCCGGATTATCTTTGTTTCTGTAATATCCAGATTTTGATGATTTTTCTACTACTTCTGTTTTTTATTCTTGGCAGAATTATAGAATACCCATAGACACAAGGACAAATGGCACTGTGATCCAAGTCTTTGTATTAAGCTCAAGGATCAATTATCCTGGTCTGGGTTGAGTAGCAGAAGCTGAAACACCACGATTCAAATCAGGAATCAGGTGAGGTAAGTCAGTGGAACAATTAAAGGTAGAAAAGTCCATGAGGAATAAGAGGAATTAAATGTGACCCAAGAGTAGATTTCAAGACACCCATAGGAGATATATACTTGTCCAAGAGAGGACAAATATGGGAAATAAAATCCAAGAGAAACTGTCTTATCTAAGCAGAAGGAGTTGCAGGGAGACAAGGGGAGAGAACCCAAGTAGAGGTGGTTAGATCCAGGTGACATGTTCAGGGAGAATTTTTCCACAGAAGACTTTTCTGGAAGTCTTCAGAGCTCTCCTGTGGATGGGCCCCTACTGGTCCACAAGACCTGGAGCTTTGAGGCTACTGCTGTTGCCACATTCAATCAGGAGGCAATCACTATGGTTAGTGGAATGTATGACTTCATGGACTTATTAAATAATAGTGGTAGACTATAGTCAGACAAGCTAGGATCATTAAGGGTGATGAAAGTCAATCTATACTCTAAGGTCCATGAAGCCTAGATAAGGTTTAAAAGTTCAAGGCATCAAGAACAATAGCTATACTATAAACCATATGGGCTGGTCTTTCTGTTACTTGTATCCAAATCACCCAACCTCACCTCAAACATGTGTGAATTTTGTAATGTATAAGATAGATAAATTCTGAGAGGCTATATGAACAACATGTTAAATGTTGTTTTCTGGGTAATGAGACTATGAGTGATTATTTTCCCTTATCTATATTTTAATTTCGTACAATGAACTTGTTTTGGCCAAGATTCTTGCAAGCAATAGAAGCTGACAAAGCCTGATTTAAATGGAAGGGAACTTTGAGGCATATTGGAAACATACAACTACCTGGTAGTCTGAAAAACTAAATTTGAAAGGGAGGCAATAACTAGGGAGCCCCCAATCACACGTGGATTGAATCTCATGAGGAGGCTGCTCCTGCTGCATTGATCCTTGGCCTGCACACCTCACGAGCACGCAGTCTTATTCTGGATCCCACTGCTGCTGAGTGGAAAACTCAATGTTGCTTCCTTTTCTGCCTTCACCTATCCTTCAAATGGAAACTGGCTTCTTTGTGACAATACCCCCTGCCTCAACATTCAGGAAATTCACATTTGTGTTATGAGTTTTTAGGACACTTTCCTGACTCCAGGAGAAACGAAAAAAAACCTGGGAAAGTGAAAAATTTAAATCTGTTTCTATAGTAGATGATAAAATATGCCCCAGCTACAGATATCAAAATTAAAATAAAAATTCCTTAATATTTTTTGGAAAGTAGTAAAGCAAAACAAAATGAAAACACTCAACCTACATAAAGCCACATCAAAACAAACAAAATCAGAAGTCTAAAACTTTAAGATGTAAGTACTTTTAGAAAGATCACTAATTTTTTTTTCAGTACTGTGCAGTAAACCTAGGACCTTAGCACTGACCTAAATACCCAGCCCTTTTATTTTTCATATTTGAGACAGGATCTCATTAAATCACGAACTTATATCCTCTTGTCTCAGGTCCTGGGCTTATAGGTGTGAGCTACCATGCTGGACTAAAAAACACAATTTTTTTCTGAAATGTTTCACATATTTTATTGCTATTTTGGGTTAGCTGTTTTTAAAAGTTAGGGGGTTTTTCCCATTAAGTTTATTGGTACATTTTCGGTATAAAATACAGTTACATTCATCCTTGGGATCTTGTACCTTTACATGAGTATCTTGGTTCTTATTTTTTTTTGCCCTTCCCTTGCCCTCCCTTCACCCCCTCCACCCTTCCCTATTTGCAAAGACCTTGTTTCCATTTTTTTCCTCTTCTCATATTTTTTCCTTTCCCTTTTTTCCCTTCCCCTACCCCTCACAATTCCCCTGCTCTTTTAGACCTTTTCTTCCTGTTACACAATATCAGTTATACACTTTTTAAATTACAATATTAAGATCTAGGAGATATTACTACAGATTTTACAGAATTTAAAAGGATATAGAAAGCACATTACAAAAATCATTTTTGAAATAAATTTGACAACTTCTAAGAAGTACCTTGGAAGACAAATTAATGAAACTAACTCTGGAGGAAATATAAAATTTGAATAGCACCTATTAAAGAAAGTATATTCCTAGCTTGAAAACCTACCTATATGACAACAGCAGGCTCATAAACATTTTAACTGATAAATTATATCAAACAATTAAAGCAGAAAAAAGAAGGAACACTTCTCCCCTCATTTTAGGAACTCGACATTGTGCTAATCCTAAAACTGGATAAAGATAATAGAAGAGAAAAGTATGAACATAGTTAGAAATTTGTTTAACAAAACAAACTATTGGAAGTCAGATCTGGCAGGATGTAGAAAGTGGTTTTGTTATAGGGATGGCAGTGTTGGTTCAGCATTGGAAGATCCACCCCCAAAAGTCATCATTTTAACAGAGGAAAGGAAAAAGCCATATGATCCTGTCACTAGTTAGAGAAAAAGTATTGGACTAAATTCTAGAGCTGTTCATGGTAAAAGCTATCAGGAGCCTAGAAGTAGACCTGAACCTTCTCAACAGATTAAAGACATGTACTCCATACTTCCAGCGAGAATGCCTTATATAAATGGAGAAGATAGAATGCTTTCTCCTTAAAGTGGGGAACAAGGGCAGATACGCTTTCTCTTTATCTGTCCATTAAACTTTGAAACCTAGTCCCCACCAAAATAGTCTGGCAATAAAATGACACAACTAGGATAGGATTGGCATGGCAGAAGCAAAATCTTTATATGTAGAAGAAATGATCATCTACAGAGAAAATACTAAGAAATCTCTAGGAGCCCCTAGAACTTCTACTTGAATTTAGCAGGATTAGAAAACACAAGGTATATATAAAAATTCAGGTCTATGTATACTTGCTATAAATGAAGAATTGGATATTAAAATTTAAAAGTTATGTAGGAGTACAAAGGACCTAGAAAAGTTAAAAACAAAAACAAAAACAGTGTTGGAAGACATCTAGTACCTAATTATAAGACTTCTTCTAAGGCTACAGTAATCAAGGGAGTGTTGGTGTAAGGAAAGACATATAGATCATTGGAATAAAACAGAGAACCTAGAAATAGAACCACACATATATGGCCCACTGAGTTTTGAAAGATTATTTAACATTAACATTTTATAGAATATAAACTCAATTCAAGAGCCAAGGAAGAGATAGTGTTTTCAGCAAACGGCACTAGAACACCTGGTATCCGTATATAAAAAATTAACCTCAACCCTTTTTTTCCATACATGAAAATAACTTGAAGGGATCTATGAACCTAAATAAGAAAGCCTAAAAGTATAAAACTTTAAGAAGAAATTATAAGGGAAAATGTTTATGAATTCAGGGTAGGCAAGAACTACCTAGGATATAAAAAACATGATGTATAAAAGAAAAAAATTGATAAATGAGATTCCATCAAAATTTAGAACTTTAAATGACATCATTAAAATGAAAAGTAGTCCTTAAACAGACCATATTTACAATACATATAACCTATGAGCAGAATATATAAAGAATTCTTAGAGCTCATTAATAGACAAACCAATGAAAATGTAGAGGTAAGAAGATGATAAATAGCCAGTATAGCACAAGGAATGGTGTGCAACTCTAGAATCAGAAAAATACTGATCAGTACAATAATAAGATTGAATTATACACTCATTAGGGAGATGAAGTTAAAAGTTTTAAAAGCCTTGACATGACTTTTTCTTTTTGTTGTATTCTCCCCCTTTGCATTTAATTTGTCATGCCCAATGGATTCATTCTGCTGGGTTTCCTGAGGTTGTGATCCTCATTGTCTTTTCCTAGGGTATTATCTAAAATGTTTTGGAGTGCCGGTTTGGTATTCATGAAGTTCCTGAGGTGCTCTTTGTCATGAAAGTATCTTATTTCTCCATCAATTTTGAAAGATAGTTTTGCAGGGTACATCAATCTGGGTAGGAGGCTGTTTTCCTTTAGGGCTTGAAATACATCACTCCAAGCTCTTTTTGCCTTGAGGTTTTGCATTGAGAAGTCTGCTGTGATTCTGATGGGCTTTCTTTTGTATGTGATTTGTTTCTTTTCTGTAACTGCTTGTAGAATTTCGTTCTTCTGTTGGATTTCTGGAATCCTAACTATTATATGCCTATGTGTAGATTTTTTTTGATTAAGGCTAGCTGGAGTCCTATAAGCCTCACTTATCTCTATGTCAAGTTCTTTTCCCCTCCTTGGAAAGTTTTCTGCCGTCACTTCTGTGAAGAGTTTTTTTATGTCATCTGCACTCTCTCCTGTTTCTTCATTGACTCCAATCAGTCTTATGTTATTCTTCTTTGCATCATCTAGCAGCTGCTGGATTGATTTCTCATGTTCCCTTACAATTTTAAAGCAATTTTTCTTTTCCTCCTCACTAATTGCAATCTTATCTTCTATATGTGAAATTCTATCCTCACATTGGTTCATTCTGCTGCGCAGACTTTCGATGGAGTTTTTAATCTTTTGGAAATCTGTTTGTATCTGTTTTATGGATTCCATTTGTTTCCTATGTTGGGATTCCATCATGTTCCTCAGGTTCTCTATTTTTTTTTATCTCTGTCCTCTCTAGATTTATTACTCATGTCTTGCACCATGAGCAAAATCTTTGCTGTTATCTGAGTAATTATTTCTGATTTCATTTTTCCCAGATCCTCTTTTGTTGGCAGTTCAGAGAGTCCAGGTGGTTGAGTATCAGATTGCTCCATCTCATTTCCCTTTGGGGTTGCTGTAGGTGATCCAGAAGTCTGTTTTTGAGACTTGTTTAGGTGTCTTCTCATTTCCACTGGAGGGGGTGCTTCTGGCGCCCACATGGCTCATCTCTGCCCTAGGAGCTTGGGATGGCAGCGGGGGAGCTTCTTTCTGAGTGCTGGGACCAGCTGAGCTTCTCTGCCCTAGGAGCCTGGGATGGAGGCAGGGAGCTTCCTTCTGGGTTCTGGGACCAGGTGACCTTCTCTGCCCTAGGAGCCTGGGATGGAGGCGGGGAGCTTCCTTCTATGTGCTGGGACCAGCTGAGCTTCTCTGCCCTAGGAGCCTGGGATGGAGGCAGGGAGCTTCCTTCTGGGTGCTGGGACCAGCTGAGCTTCTCTGCCCTAGGAGCCTGGGATGGAGGCAGGGAACTTCCTTCCGGGTTCTGGGACCAGCCGAGCTTCTCTGCCCTAGGAGCCTGGGATGGAGGCGGGGAGCTTCCTTCTGGGTGCTGGGACCAGCTGAGCTTCTCTGCACTAGGAGCCTGGGATGGAGGCGGGGAGCTTCCTTCTGGGGGCTAGGACTGGCTGAGCTTCTCTGCCCTAGGATCCTTAAAACTGTCCTCTAAATTAATTGTATATTTTACCAAAAATTAGTTTTATTGGTACATTTTTAGATATATATTAGGGCAAGGATTTAGCTCAGTGGTGCTGTGCCTGCCTGGGTAGGGCAAGGTTCTGAGTTCAATTCCCAGTACCTCCCCAAATACACACACACACACACACATCACATTCACCATAAGGAATTTATACCTGTGCATGATATATTTTGGGGTTTTTTTCCTCAATCCCCTCCCCTCCCTAAAATCCCACCTTCCCTCCTTATTTACAAAAGCTTTGTTTCCATTTTTTCCTTCTAACCTCTTTTTTTCTTTTCCTTTCCTTCCCATCTCTCTAACCCCTCCCTTGGTCTCCTTCCCATTTGAACATTTTCTTCTCATTTCCCAACATCTTTTATACATTGTGGTCCTTATTTACCCTTTAAGTTTCTCATACCAAAGAAACAATGTGATGTACAAACATGTGTGTCAGGTTTATTTCACTTGAGTATGGTGTTAAGGTGCATTCATTTACCTCAGAATGTTTTGAGTTTATCCTTCTTTATAGGAGAATAGTACTCCGCTCTATTTTTTAAAAAACACATTTTTTAAATCCATTCATCAGTTGATAGGCATTTGGATTCTTTCCAAGATTTAGCTATTACAAATTGTGGTGCTATAAACATGAGTGTGCATCCATTGCTGTAGTATGATGCTTTTAATTCTTTCAGGAAGATACCAAGAAGGGGAATAGCTGGGTCAAATGGAACCTCTAGTTTTAGTTTTTTGAGGAATCTCCACACTTTTTTCCACAGTGGTTCCACCAGTCTACACTCCCACCAACAGTGGAAAAGGGTTCCTTTTTCTCCACAACCCCACCAGCATTTGTTATTGGTTGATTACTTGATAATAGCCATTGTTTCTGGAGTGAGATGGAATCTCAGTATTGTTTTCATTTGCACCCTAGAATGACCAGTGATGTTGAACCTTTTTCCATATTTATTTGCTATTTGTACTTCTTTATCTGAGAAGTGTCTATTCATTTCAGTTAATCATTTTTGGATTGGGTTGTTAAATTTTGGGGAGGTCTTTTTTTTAGTTCTTTATACATTCTAGATATTAGTCCTTTGAGGTACAGCTGGCAAAAAAAAATTTTTACCACTCAATGGGATGTCTCTTTACTCTATTGGTGGTTTCTTTTGCTGTGCAAAAGATTTTTAATTTGATGAGATCCTAGTTGTTATTTTTGGTAATAATTCCTATGTGATCAGGGTTTTGTTCATAAAGTATTTGCCTACACCTATGTCTTCAAGAGTTCTACCTATTCTATCTTTCATCAGATTTAGAATTTTTGTTTGAATATTTAGATCTTTGATCCATTTCAATTTTAGTGTATAGTGAAAGATATGGGTCTAGGTTTAATCTTTGGCATGTGGAAAGCCAGTTTTCCCAGTACCATTATTAAAGAGGCTGTTTTTCATCCAGTGAAGGTGTTTGGCCCCTTTGTCAAAGATAAGGGTGTGTTTCAAGTTATTTCTACATTTCCTAATCTGTTCCTTTAATCCTTGGGTCTGTTTTTGTTTTTATTTTTGCCAGTACCATGCTGTTTTTATCATGGTAGCTTTGTAGTATAATTTCAAGTTAGAGGTTATGATCCCCTTTGGCTTGTCTTTGTTAGCCAAAATTGCTTTTGCTATTCTAGGTCTTTTCTGGATCCAAATGAATTTTAGGATTATTTTTTCTAATTCTGTGAGGTATGCTATTGGTATTTTGAACAGGATTGCATTAAATCTGTATAACAATTTTGGAAATCTGGCCATTTTCACTATATGTATTTTCCTTCCCAAGAACAGCAAATATCTTTCAATTTTCTGATATCCTCTCTGATTTCCTTTTTCAGAATATAGTTTTCAATGTAAAGGTCTTTTACTTTCTCTGTTAGATTGATTCCTAAGTATTTCTTTTTCTTGTTGTTGCTCTTGTGAAAGGTATTGTTTCCCTAATTTCTTTTTCAGTGAGATTGTTACTTGTGTGCAGAAATGCTATTGAGGTTTTTTTTTTTCATTAAATTTTGAGTGTGGAGTTTGCATCCAGTTATGCTAATGAATTTGGTTATTAAATCTAAAAGTCTTTTGGTGGAGTTTTTGGAGTCTTCTATGTAGAGTACCATGTCAGTCAAATAAAGATAATTTAACTTCTTCCTTTCCTACTCTTATTTCTTTTACTTCATTCTTTTATCTAATTGCACTGCCTAATGTTTCCAAAACTGTAATGAACAGGAATGGTGATAGTGGACATCCTTGTCTTGTTCCGGATTTTAGAATGAAAGCTTTCAGTTTTTGAACATTTTTTGTGATTTTGGATGTTGGTGTGTCATAGATGGCTTTTATCAAATTGAGATAAAGACCATTTATTCCAATTTTCTGTAGGTTTTTAAAAATCATGAATGGATGTTGAACTTTGTCAAATGTTTTATCTGCATCTATTGAGATGAACCTGTGGTTTTTGTCCTTGGTTCTGTTAATATGGAAATTACATTTATTGATTTGCATAAGTTGAACTATCCTTGCATCCCTGAGATGAATGCTTCTTGGTCATGGTGTATATAATCTTAGAGATGATTTGCTGCATTCTGTTTGCCAGTATCATGTTGAGGATTTTTGCATCTATGTTCAGGGAGATTGGCTTGTAGTTCTCTTTTTTTGATTGGATCCTTCTCTGATTTTAGTGTCAGAGTAACATTTGCTTTCAGAAATGAGTTTGGGAGTATTGCTTTCCTTTCAATTTCATTAAAGAATTTGAGGAATGGTGGAGTTAAATCTTCTCTAAATTTCTTGTAGAATTCAGCAGAATCCATTAGTGAAGCCCATCTTAGGCTTTTCTTTTTTGGTAGGTTTTTAATTACATCTTCAATTTCATTGATTGATATTTGGGTTTTTTTGATATTTGGTTATTTAGAGTTTATATATCTGGTAATATATCTTCATGATTCAGTTCTCATATATATTTAGGAATCTGTCCATTCCTTCTGTTCTTTCCATCTCATTAGAATATAGTTTCTCAAAGGACGTATTGATGATCTTCTGGATTTCTGCAGGATCTATTGTGATTTCACCTTTTCCATTTCTTTTGGATGGATTTGAGTCTTTTCTTTCCTTTCCTTTTTTTTTGAATAAAGTTTTCTAAGGGTTTGTCAATTTTATTTAATCTTTCAAAGAACCAAGTCTTCGATTCTTTGATTCTTTGTATTGTTTTCTTAGTCTCAGGTGCATCATTTTGTGCTCTAATCTTTACAATTTTCTCCCTCAGAAGAGCTTTGGGCTTGACTTGCTTTTCTTTTTCTAGAAGCTTGAGATTCAACATTAGGATGTTTATTTGAGTTCACTCTGTTTTTGTGATGTAGGAATTCACAGCTATATATTTCCCTTGTAGGACAGCTTTTGTTGCATCCTATAAGCTCTGGTATGTCATTTTGGCATTATCATTTAATTGTAGAAATTGTCTAATTTCTTTTTTAATTTCATCTATGACTCTGGTTGTTCAGGAGGGTATGACTTAATTTCATGTATTTATGCAGTTTTTGTGGGGGTTTTTGCCATTGATTTTCAATTTCATTGCACTATGGTCTGATAATATGCATGGGATAATTTCAGTTCCTTTGCATTTATTTAAGCTTGTTCTATGAGCTTGTATGAAGTCTGTTTTGTAGAACATCCAGTGTGAAGCTGAGAAGGATGTGTATTCTGATGTGGAGTGGAACACTGTAGATATCTACTAAGTCCATTTGTTCAAAGGTTTGGTTCAGTTCTGATATTTCTTTGTTGATTTTTTTGTCTAGTTGATCTGTCTATTTGTGATAATGGGGTAATGAGATCCTTCATTACAATTACATTAGTGCTTATTTGGTTATTCATATCTGTCAATATTTGTTTTATATAGTTGGGTGTGCTGGTATTTGGTACTAAGCTATTAAGTTCAAACTGCCTTGAACTTGGAATCCTCCTGCTTCAGCCTTCCAAAGTACTGGGATACCGGTGTTTGCCATCACACCCAGCTGTAACATTCCAGTTCCTGTTTGCAGTGTTAGATTGCAATCCATGCCGCCATTTGATATTGCTAGTCAATAGAGCAAGAGATTACAAATTTAAAAGTAATTACTTAATTGAAGAATTTTAAAGATTCTCTCTGCAATGAACACTGCTGGCTATCATGAATCCTGCTGGGCTTTCTGGGTGGTGAACAGATGTCTCTACAGCACCAGGGCCTGCAAGTAACTTCAGGTTTGCCGAGGAGTGTGGCTTCTTGTTCGAGTCTAAGTGTAGCCCCTTGTTATTCACTCAACTTGTCCTTCAGCCCCATTCTGGGGCTAGTACTGGAGGACTAGAAACATCCAAGAGACTGAAAGTCCCTATGCTGCCTGGGGGAGATGATGAAATCTATGGGTAGCTCCAGCAGTTACCCATGAGGTGACGATGTGGACAAAGGAGTTACAGTTTGGGTATAGAGGAGTGAGGAAGGCTTGCACCAAAGCTCAAAGCTGTCAGGACAGAAGGCATGAGAGAGAGAGAGGTGATCAAAATATCTTGTTTGGGAAAACATATTAGGCCACCTCCATCTCAATCCCTGCTTAGGAGCTCCCAGAAATAGTTGGAAAGGATTTAAGAGAGGTCAGATTTCCCAGAATTAAAGGTGACAACAGTCAGAGAAATGCCATTTTTACTGTTACTGTGACCCTATTTTATTTCAGACAGGTGTGGCCTGGGACAACCTAGGTTATATGCAGATGTGTTTATTTATTATTTTAAGGCACTCAGGAATGCCAGAGAATTAAAAATACTTGTATTTAGGTGAAGATGTTATGGATAATTTTTGTGGTAATGGTTTAATAACAAATGTGTAGTTATTATTGAACTGTCACCACAAAACTAACAAATATTATAAATACAAAATGTTATTAAATTGTTACTATAAAAATTTATATTCTTTACTGTAATTATTCACATATATGTATTTATGTGTGTGTAAGTGGGCTCTTGAGTTACAAACTCAATTTGTTTGTGAGGGCTGGTTGTAACTCAAGTTGCCTGTAAGTCAAGACTATTTTTCCATGAAGAAATAATGGAAATACCCACAATGCATTCCAAACCCAAAGTACCCCTTAATTAACCTTTTCATAACAAAAAAGGGTTGTATAATGTGTGTAATTTACCAGAAACACCAATAATGTTCCTCATGTATACACCAAAAAGTTATAAAATGTGTCTAGTTTACCAGAAACAACAATTTCATACTGTACTCACCATTTAAGTTGACATCTTTGGCTTGCAGGAAGGGAGGATGAAGTGGAAGGTGGTTATTGTTTGAAAGGAGAGTCCCTTTCCATAAGAACATCAGGAATCTGGCTCACTGGTGTCCTTTCTCTCCTTGGGAGAGGCTGTAGCCCACTAGGACCTGCTTCTGGCTCACTAGGTCTCAACCTTTTCAGAACTGAAAACTGGTCTATGGTTGTTTGTTTCTGTCTTTTCTTTAACGCTGTTCTGTAGTATGACAGGACATTGTCATTAAGCAAGTGAATGCACTGATTGGCTTTTTCTCTCTCTGGGTGGGTCTTCTCTACAAATGTTTGTAGCTCTGTCCATTTTCTCAGGATTTCCTTTATTTCAGAAGAAGAATTTTGCTGCACTGATTGTTGATGCTCCCCTGCCCCCCTTTAGAGAGCTCCTCAGCTGCTATTCTCAGTTGCTCAGCCAGAAGTTGCTGAAGTTCCTCTGTAGGCAATTCCTCACCACTGTCTATCTGCAAGCCTATGGACTCTATTATTGTGACAACGTCATCACCAACAGGATCAATTGAAGGCTCTTCACAGCCTTCAAAGTCTGTCTCCTGTATAATTTTAGGCCACACTTTCTTTCAGGCAGATCTCAGTGTCCTCAGAGACACATTGGCCCAGGATTTCTCAATTAACCCCACACAGGAAAGGATGTTGTAATGTTCCTTCCAGAACTCATTAAATCTGTATTTGAGATCATTTGGAAGCACTTCAGGAATAGTTACTTGGTGTATAGCTTCTTCTTTTTTTTCTTTTTTTAAAGGGGGGAAGGTTTATTTGGCTTAAAGTCCATAGAGGTTTCCATCCATAATCGGCTGGCTCCATGGCAGAATGGCACATGGGAGAGGGATGTCACAGAGGAGAATATAGTTTCTTAAAGTTAGGTATAACCTGTTGGTCCATAGGCCACAGTGCAGGAGTTGTATTAGGTGGGAGGAACTCAACTGAGAGCCATGGAAATTCTTCAGTCAGTTCTTTTTCCAAATCTTGTGGGTGAGCAAGAGCAATGTCCATGATGAGGAGAGCCTTGTGTGGTAGACCTTTGTCTTCTAGCTATTTCTTAACAGTAGGACAGAAAGCCTCCCTGATCCACTCAAGAAAAAGTACTCTTGTTATTTGGGCTTTTGCATTATATCTCCACATGACCCCTAGCCTAATCTGCATGACTTTATGTTTTCTGAACCCTCTAGGGGTCTCAGAGTGAGAAACCAAGAGAAGCTTTATCTTGAGGTCACCACTTGCTTTGGCACATAGCAATAAAGTTAGCCTATACTTCATAGGCTTGTGGCCTAGCATTTCTTCTCTTCCTGGGTAATGTATGTTCTCCTGGGCATTTTCTTTCGGAGAAGGCCAGATTCATCACAATTGAAAACTTGATGAAAGCAAAAGTCATTTCTCTGTGTCATCCTTTCAAAGTGGTGTATGTAATTTTCAGCAGCCCTTTTATCAGCACTGGCTGCTTCACCATGCCTAGTTATGCTATGAACCCCAGTTTTTGCTTTAAAATTGTGAAATCACCCCTTATTGGCATGAAATGTTTCACCATTATCACTCATTAATATAATATCTTTTATGAGATATGCCTTTATAGCCCTAGCTTTTTCATAAATTATAGAATCAGGCTATAACCTGCCATCTACTTTTCATTTATCCACACTAATAGTAGCCTTTCTATCTCATATAACACTGTTGATCATGACTTACTAATTTGAGTAACACCTTTAGCAACATTAGCCTCCTTATACAAATCTTTTCTCTGTAAGATTGTTGAGATGATAGATTTCAACATGCTATACATACTAGTGAGATGGGTCACATGAATGCCACTCTCATATTTCTCCACAATTTCCTTCTTCTTTTCAATTGTGATTGCTTTCTTTACTTCGCTTCCTTAGCTTCTTTTCTAGTTCTTTTGGGGGCATTTTGATAGCAGTAATTATAGCGATTATATAAAGCATTGACCTAAATTACTCTCATTGCCTTGGACCTTATGTTCTTCTATTTCTCTTTCATGCCTCTATTAAGTTTATGGATGTATGTTTAATTACTTTGCCTTACTCAGTTCTCTTTTTGTCATGTGTTTGTTGTTTGTTCCTTTGTTTACCACAAAGGCTTCTAGGTTCCTGAGTGCCAGATCTGGTTTTATTTTCAAGTGCTAACTGGGGGATCCTGGACCCCAAACAATGCCCATTTAGGCTTCAGGAGATTTCAGCATAGGAAGGTGTGCATGAACACCCTGGCTGGCTAACTCCCAAGCTGCCACCTGCTGTCTATCCCTATGGATGTTTCCCTATCACGATGAGCTTTGGTACAGAGCTGGCAATCCACAATTTCATGGATGGCCTGGGCTCCTTTCCAGGGTGGATTTCAATTCCTATTATTGGCAGGAGCATATTCTGCTCTGAGTCATAACTCCTCTGGCCTCAGGAAGGCTGGGGAAGAATGTTCCACCTCACTTAAAGAAAGTAGTATATGACTAAAGGCAGTCTCAGGCCATCCTGGCTGGCCTACTACTCTGGAGGATTTCTAGGGCTTACCATGGCTTCACTTTAGGGGTCTCTTCAGAATGACTACATGAATATCATGTAAGTAAACCTAGGCTATAGGCCCCACCCCCCTGCAGCTCAGACAAATCCCTCACACCCTGATTCTTTGATTTACCTAATAGATTTACTAAGAAAATCTCATACATTTGCTAAAAGAGTGCAATAGTTCTTCAGATACTATGAGAAATCCTTCAGTTTGACTCTATCTATCTATCTATCTATCTATCTATCTATCTATCTATCTATCTGTTTATCTATGCGTTGCCCCTGGTGACCACAGGAATTCATGGCCTGCTAAATGTGGAGGAAACTTTTTTTTTCTTTAATGACATATGCGAAAGTTTATTACAGAGAGAGATACAGGATGCACTCAGGAGCAGAGTGTGGATGCTCAGAGAAAGGAGGCTCCATATAGTTGGGAACTGGGGATTGTGTATATGTTTTGGGTGGTGGGAGACTGAGAAATTTGATAATCTCTATTCTTAGTCTTGTCTAGTGGGTAGGAGAAGATGGCCTAGCCATAGTGAGGTAATGGTCCATTCTCATGGGAAATTCCTAAAGGTTGACCAAACAAGAGTGAAAGAGGAACATTTGCAAGTAAAAAGGGAAAGGGCAAACCCATACTTTGGTGAAAGGGAGTTACCTAGGTTTGCTATGTTTTGGGAGAAGAGATAGAAAAAAAGTAAATTAATCAGGCCTGTATTCTGAGGCTGCAGTTTTTCTTTGAAGTACAACTTTAAAAATTGTGATTCCCTCATTTCCTTTCTACCTTTCTCCTTTTCACTTTTTTCTATCCTACCTCATACATCCTGAACCTCTAGACTTCAGTCTCTTATTCTTAAGGGGGTGCAGAAGGCCAACAGTCCATCTTCAGTAACTGCCTCAGGCTGAGGAGGATCGTTGAGCCTGCCTAGCCAGGGACCAAAAGTCTTATCCTGACTGATCTAAAGGAGACATAGGAATATCGAGTTTCATCTTTTGTTTCGTTTTGTTTTTGTACTAGGGATTGAATTTAGGACCTTGTGCTTGTGAGCACAAGGCGGCAGCACCACTGAGCTAAATCCCTGGCTTGGGTTCCGTCTTTTGAAGCAGCATCACCTTTTGATAGTCAAACCAAAGTTGAGATAGTCACAGTCTCCATGACTCTTTTTAGATCTCTTTGTGGTCACCAAGATAAATGTCACCAGGCTGGGTCTGAGGGTCACTGAGGCTGAAATTAGGAATTTAACCCACCTTTTAAAAATAAGTTCCAGGATCACTGACTGCTGTTGAAGAAAAAGAATTTTCAGAGCCCATCAGTAAAAGAGATACGAGAAGGCCTGCTACACATAGAGATGTAGGACTCACTCAAGCATCGAGTGCAGGCAGTCAGAGAAATGAGGCACTTAAAAGAAACTTCTGATATCCTAACAGAACCCCTACTGTGAGGTCTGGGTTTTTAGTTGGTGCTCAGTGGTTGATTCCCAGTATCTTGAAGAAGTGTCAGGGCTATTTAATAATGGGCTTTCTGATGAACTCTTAAAATATGTAGAATCTGGCCAGCTTCAATAAGATCAGAGCACCCCAGTTTACTACACCCACTGTGAAATGCTGTGGCCTAAAGGTGTCCTTTCACACTTTAATGTACAGGTGAATCATCTGGGGATTTTGTGAAAATGTAGATTCTGTCTGATTCAGCAGAGCTGGGTAGGGCTTGAGAATCTGCATTTCTGACACATTCCCAGACACTAATACTGTTGGCCCTAGGATCATATTATTATTATTATTTTTTGCTTAAATTCTTTTATTGGTACATTTCAGGTATACAATATGTTTACATTTATCATTGGGTGTTTGTACCTGTACATGATTTATCTTTTTCTTATTTTTTCCCCATTACCTATGCGCCCTTCACCCCTCTACCCTTCCCTATTTACACACTTCATTTCCATTTTTTTTCTTTTCTCATAATTTTTCCTCTCCATTCTTTCCTTTCCCCATCTCCTCCCACCACCCCTACCCCTTTGGACCTTTTCCTATTTCAAAGTATCAATTATTAATTATTAATCCTTTTAATTCTTATTTACACTCTCAGTTTCTCACACTAGAGAAACTATTCGGTATTTACACATCTGTGTAGGACCATACTTTGAGTAAAAAGACTCTAAGGAAGAACATGCATATCATATTACATATTTAGGAAGAATATGATATCATATTACAGTGAGACATGCATACCAATGTTATAGCAGCACAATTCATAACAGCTAAATCTTGGAAGCAGCCTGCATGTCCATCAATAGATGGACAAAGAAAATGTGGTATATGCACACAATAAATTACTACTCTGCTATAAGGAAGGATAAACTTAAGTCATTAGTAGGAAAATGGATGCACCTTGAGATCATAATGTTAAGTTAAATAAATCAGACACACAAGTTTAAATATTGCATGGTTTCTCTTATATGAGAAACCCAAAGTATAAATAAAGAGCAAAACAAAAGGCAGACAATAGGCAGTGGGGAGATAGATCTTTCTCAAATGGGAGGGGATCAAGAGATGGAGAGGGGTGGGGAAGGAGGGAAAAGGGATGAAAAAGGAATTACGATGTGTTGTGTACATGGACCAGCTTCTTACAAGTAATGTAAATATTTTGTACTCCAAACATGTAATAACAAAAAAAGAGACTCTGAAGGAAGAAGAGCAGAGGGAAAACATCCCAGAGTTCAGATTCCTTTCTACAGAGCTGGGAAGGAAGGCACCTTTCAGAGAAATGGAAATTGTCTCCATCCATTTGGCCTTTGTCATGTTCCTCCAGGAAGATGACATTTCTCTCTGAGCAAGCAGAGAAAGGGAACTGATTAGCATTTGACAAAATCCAGACAATGTAGGGCTTCTCCCCACACAGCACATCTGCCCCTCACACACTCACCTGGTAACAACCCTCACTCACCACCCATCCAGTGATGACAATGGTGATGGTGCCCTTGGGCCCTAGGGTAGGGCAGAAGGGAGGATGTGAAACTGCTCCATGGCTCAACAAGGGTTAATTCTGACAGCTGGAATTTTCAGGGAAGGTAACAGGGGTCTTTTTAGTCTCCACCTGCTGTGTGGATGGTCCTTAGCAGCTCACTGGGCTTGGCATTGTGAGTCAGAAGGAAAGAAATAAAAGCTTTATCCCTGCTCTCTAGACAGTTGTAGTCTAGTGAGGAAGAGACACACAGTACCAGCATAACAATGTGGTAACTCTTCAACATGCTATGGCAAACATTGGGCATTCCTGGTGAGACGTGGGGGATCAGCTTTGGAATGGGACTTAGGAAAGACTTCCCAGAACAGATGCCTGGGAGCTAGGGCTTTTCCAGGTGGAGAGGAAGCCTGGGAGCATATTCTAACCAGGGTACCCAGGATGGGCTTCCTTCAGGAAAGGCTGGAAGAGCAAATCTGCTCCAAAGAACAGACTGTTGTCCGCATGAAAACAGAGCAAAGGCTCTTGCTGAGGATTAGAAGAGTGTGTGGCCAGATGCAGTGTCTATAGAGCTGTGGGGAGTCTCTCTTTTCACTCCTAATGTTTCTCTGAGTGTGTGTGTGTGATGGTGGGAATCAAACTCGGTGTCTTGTGCATAGTGAGTCCACACTATATCACGAGGCAACGACCCCAGCTCCTCTCTGAGTAACTTCATAAGTATTTCTATAAAGTTAAAGATAGATAATAAAGAGCTGATTGCTGTAATGAAAGGGATGTCTACGAGCTTTTCTAAGACTTTTGTCCTAGAAAGAGACCAAAGCAGATCAGAGTGCTCTGGGGACAGTCCTGTTATTTGGGGACAGCTGCAAGAATGAAAAGGGGCATAACTGTCATGTAGTGGCCCTGACCCGCAAATGTGAACTCTGTTCTTAGTGTGTATAGTCTCTTCACATGCACAATTTTCATGACTTATGCAAGTCAGTTAGTCCAATTTCCTCTGCCCTCTTCCAGTTCCTAGCTCCTTGCTTTGGCTATTGGAAAACACTGACCCAACTCTGAAAATGTCAAATGCATAATATTACACAAGAAATTAATTCATACTAAAGTGTAAAGAATTATTCAAACAATGTAAGTGACTAATGTTGCCACTGTGGCTATTTCAACAGAGGAGGGGAATTGATAGAGGAATCTCAGAGAGCAGGAAAAGTGGGGAGGTGAGGGAGTGGTTGTCTTTAAAAGGAGAAACAAACACAGGATGAGGAGGCTAGCTTGGTAGCACCTTTGATTTTATTTGTTTACCTTCTCCTGGGGAAGGGCAAATAGAAGTTCTTTGTGACATTATTTTTAGAACTATTTTCAAACAGAGTGGCTAGCAAAGCCTGTGGTGCTGTTTTGCTAGGAAGAGGATTTAGCATAGCTAATTTTGTTATAGAGCAGTTTTGTTCCCAGATTCACCAGCATGTTAAACATTCTGGAGAAAGAAATCCTCCATCAGTGGCCCCTGAATGATGTCTGGTAGCTCCTGACATGTGCCATGAAAGGCCCTTCTGCTATTGCCCAGCTGTGCATGGTTGGCCAGACTCTGTTTCCCTGTTTTCCCACTGAACTCCCATTTCTTGGGGTCCCTTGTTAACCCCCGAGTCCCCTCATAGACTGCGAAGAAGGTATCTGTGGATAAGGAGGCTGAGTGTTGCAAGCAGAGCCTTTATGAGCATGTGAAAGTGAGCATTAGGAGAGAGGAGGGAGGAGGAGATGGAGGGGCAGGGATCAAACAGACCACTTGGCATCTTGGCTTCTTCTGAGCCATGTGACCAATTCAGCAAGTGAACTCATCTCGCTTGGCTCAGTTTCTTCTCCTACAAAATGGAAATAAAACAATTAGTACTATTGGGAAGATCTAAAGGAGATAAAGAATATGAAGTCTAAAGAAGATAAGCACGTGAAGCACAGAGCCTGGCACCTGGAGGGGAGTGTGCTGCCATTTCCTTCCAGTGCCTGGGTCCAGATCTCCCTTCTGAGTCCTGACACTTGCTCTGCATGCCTCCCCTCCTGTGGTCAGAGGTGTCCTCTCTGCTCTCATTCCATTTCTCTTTGGAGGAAAAACAAGGTCACAATGAAGATGTGTCCAGGATGAAGCTTCTTCATCCTGGACCCTGATCGCTGTGCTTCCTAGTGGAGGGCCCTCTCCTGTCATCTCCCCCCTTTGGGAACGAATGACTTCCTTCTTCCCAAGCTTCAGGCTGTCAAGGGGCCCCTTAACAACAGGACGGGGCAGCTGCAGCAGCTGCTGCTCTGAGTCTGAGGAAGACATGCATTTTCCCTGAGCAGTAATTCTTGGGCTCCCTTTTCCAAAGGGGCTCTTTTTACCATCTGAGAGTTAAAACTTCAGAGGTTCAGTTTATGTAGGTGGGCCTGAAGGAAAGGGTCCTAGAAAGATTTTCAGCTGCCTTTAACCTGCTCTGGGGTTTCTGCCATTTGGTTAATTTACAATCCAGTTTTTATTGTGTTATAATATAGATGTCATATAATTTAGCATTTCAACCATTTCAAATGTAAAATTCAGTGATGTTGATGCACGTTGTTGTGCAACTATTACTACTATGCCTTGCCAGAAAATTTTATAATTCTCTCTGAAATTCCATACCCATTAAACATGAATTCCTCACTCCACTCTCTTTTCAGCCCCTGGTAACCACTGTTCCATCTTCTGTCTCTATGAATTCTAGATGTTTCCTATAAGTGGGACTGTACAATATGTGTCCCTTTCTTTAGGCGACCTCTTTTAAAGGAAATAATATATACATTACAGACTTGCTGTACTGAGTCTTCTGATGTTGACTCCTCAACACAGAGGTATAAAATCGTAAACTTACGGTCCTACTTACAGCTTTGACAGTTATAAAAGCAAACTATCAAACTAAACAAAAAAGCCCACTGAATTTTGTATAATTTAATATGAGAGATAATATTTTATAAAATAAACATCAAAGCTATTAATGATAGAAATAGTTTTGGTTCTGATTCTATATTTAGTTTGTGTTTGCATTTTGGCTTCAGTTGTTTTACTGTAGAGAACTGTTTGCTTATGTAGGTTATAGAAAATGTTACTATTAACATCAAAGCTGCTGTTGATAGTAGGATAATCAGACTACTCACTTAACCAGCAGGCAATTCTTGGAGGCCAAGTTTAATGAGGTGTTACTAGATAATAACATAAAATTATCTTTTCTTGAAGATAAAACTAGCGCTGCGGTATTACCGAAATCTGAATTAAACAGCATATAATCTAATTCTTGTTAGAATTGGGAATAGAAAAATGCTTTCTTGTGATTACCTACCTCACTTGCTGCTAATGAATTACTGAAGCAATAGAATCTGAATACAAAATTTTCATCTACTTCCGGATTCTCTTGAGTTCAACATACTTGAAAATAGATTTTGATTATTTATAGCTATGAAACAAACCATCCCAAAATGCAGTGGCTTAAAACAATATTTAGCTCCTAAGTCTAAGATGTGGGCAGGGTTTCCTCAAAATATAAGGCCATGTTCCAAGGGCAGGTGTGCAAAAAGAGCCAGGCAGAAGCTCTGTCCTTTGCATAACCTCATCTGAAAAGCTGTGTGGCATCATTGCTACCATGTCATTTGTTGAAGCTGTTGCCAAAGCCCACTCAGGGTGAAAGGAAGGGAATGCAGACTCCACTTCTTGATGGGATAGTGACAAGTTTCCAGGGAGCATATAGGACCAGGAATATTTCAGAGCTCAGTTTTGAAAAATATAGTCTTCCACATTGAGCATCTGTATGTGATGATTCAATTTTCCCACCACACTTTTCCATTCAAGCCATTTCAAAATTCTCAGGTATACAGTGGATCTTGATGTCAGATGAACTTATGAAAACACAACCTTAGGCACCGAAATTTCAGGAGTGATCCAAGGGAGTCACCTAGATGATTTAGAACAACCTAAGAACTATTCTCATATCATCACTGATAGAAAGGCAAATTTCTAGAAATGTTTAGAAAGTTTTGCTGATCCCTGAAAATAACTTTCTCATTTGGTGAACACTGATTAAGTATTAAAACAGAGGGGCAAACAGCATCCTCCCAGCCCTTGTATGGCCCACCTGTTTCCTAAGCAAAAGGTCACAGTCCTGCCATCGTAAGCAGTGTCATTTGCTGCAAGGTTCCTCTCTCTGGAGCTCTCTTGGAAAGCTGTAATTCAAGGATTTGGCCTTAGACACCTCTGTGCCTTTCCCTCAGGGATACTTCTAAAAGCCGAAAATTGTTTTTAATTATTTTCAGCTGCATGGTGGTTCTTCAGCAGGCTCTTGTTGATGTGGCTGAGATTTGTGGATTATCTTCCAAAGGTCATTAATTGGATTTTGCTCAGTGCCCAATATGGAAGACTGGACACCAGACGCAGGCTATAGTTGGTGGAAAAGAAGTATAGCGACTTTTTCCTAACTAACCATATGACTCTTCATTCTTGATTATCTAATCAGGTAGATCTCGAGAGTGCCACTCTAACAAAGCCTTTGCTAAGATCTACCTCCAACAATTTTAGTGACACAAGA